>NC_080381.1:51559268-53054772 GCF_014773155.1 Arachis stenosperma | reverse complement strand
TTTTTTTGGGTTTTTTTCGAAAATTAAGTGAAAAAGAAAGTATCAAATTCTTAATGAGAATTCCAGGAATCAGTGCAATGCTAGTCTAAGGCTCCGGTCCAGGAATTAGAATGGCTTCACAGCCAACCAAGCTTGCAAAGAAAGCTTCGTCCAAAACACTAGACATGACCAAGGTCAGCCAGCCTTAGCAAATCACTGCTCCAACAGCAAGATTGATACGAAATCAACAAGCTTGTGGTGATAAGTTGAAACCTCGGTCCAATCAGATTAGACATGGCTTCTCAGCCAGCCATATTTCAACAATCATCATGAAACTCTAGAATTCACCTTCAAGAATTTCGAAAAAAAAAAAAAAAATACCTAATCTAAGCAACAAGATGAACCGTCAGTTGTCCAGCCTAAACAATCCCGGGCAATAACACCAAAATTTGATGTTGTTGCCGGATCTTGGCTCTGATGTTACCAAAAGCTTGCTCAAACATGAACAATCCCGGCAACGGCGCCAAAAACTTGGTCGGCGAAATTGTGAACTATACTTTTTCCAACTCTCATAATCCCTGGTAATGGCTCCAAAACTTGGTGCGCTCAATACCATGGCATTACACAACTTCGCACACTAACCAGCAAGTGCACTGGGTCGTCCAAGTAATAAACCTTACGTGAGTAAGGGTCGATCCCACGGAGATTGTTAGTATTGAAGCAAGCTATGGTCATCTTGTAAATCTTAGTCAGGCAAACTCAGATATATATGGTGATGAACGAAAATAACATAGAAGATAAAGATAGTGATACTTATGTATATCTTGGTGTATGAGCTTCAGACAAGTGTATGAAGATGCCTTCCCTTCCGTCTCTGCTTTCCTACAGCCTTCATCCAATCCTTTCTTACTCCTTTCCATGGCAAGCTCGTGTAGGGTCTCACTGTTGTCAGCAGCTACCTCCCATCCTCTCAGTGAAAGCGATTGCATATGTCCTGTCACGGCATAGCGGAATTCATCTGTCGGTTCTCAATCAGGCGCGGAATAGAATCCAGTGATTCTTTTGCGTTATCACTAACGCCCCCGCCCTCAGGGTTTGAAGCACGTCACAGTCATTCAGTCATTGAATCCTACTCAGAACACCACAGACAAGGTTAGACCTTCCGGATTCTCTTGAATGCTGCCATCAGGTCCCTGCCTATACCACGAAGACTCCGAAGAATCCAAGAGATATTCACTAAGCCTCGAATGCTTGTAGAACAAGAATGGTTGTCAGTCACCTTGTTCATAGGTGAAGAACAAGTGATATCTTGGTAAAAGAATAAGCGGAATTGAATGGAAGAACAATAGTAATTGCATTAATACTCGAGGTACAGCAGAGCTCCACACCCTTAATCTATGGTGTGTAGAAACTCCACCGTTGAAAATACATAAGAACAGGGTCTAGGCATGGCCGAATGGCCAGCCTCCCAAAGATCTAAGATAGCATAAAAGTGAAGATAGCTACCAGAGTCTTGATACAAATACAATAGTAAAAGGTCCTACTTATAGATAACTAGTAGCCTAGGTGTACAAAGATGAGTAAATGACATAAAAATCCACTTCCGGGCCCACTTGGTGTGTGCTTGGGCTGAGCAATCAAGGAAATTGTGTAGAGACCTTTTTCTGGAGTTAAACGCCAGCTCCCATGCCAGTTTGGGCGTTTAACTCCAACTTTTATTCCTGTTCCGCGTTTAACGCTGGAATTCCTGAGGCCGGATTGCTTCGCGGGTTTGGGCCATCAATCTTGGACAAAGTATGGACTATTATATATTGCTGGAAAGCCCTGGATGTCTACTTTCCAACGCCGTTGAGAGCGCGCCAATTGGGCTTCTGTAGCTCCAGAAAATCCACTTCGAGTGCAGGGAGGTCAGAATCCAACAGCATCTGCAGTCCTTTTTGGTCTCTGAATCAGATTTTTGCTCAGGTCCCTCAATTTCAGCCAGAAAATACCTGAAATCACAGAAAAACACACAAACTCATAGTAAAGTCCAGAAAAGTGAATTTTAAATAAAAACTAATAAAAATGTACTAAAATCTAACTAAAAGATATCAAAAACATACTAAAAAACAATGCCAAAAATATACAAATTATCCGCTCATCACAACACCAAACTTAAATTGTTGCTTGTCCTCAAGCAACTGAAAATCAAATAAGATCAAAAGAAGAGAATATGCAATGAATTCCAAAAACATCTGTGAAGATCAGTATTAACTAGATGAGCGGGGCTTTTAACCTTCTGTCTCTGAACAGTTTTGGCATCTCAATCTATCCCTTGAAATTCAGAATGGTTGGCTTCTTTAGGAACTCAGAGTCCAGATAGTGTTAATGATTCTCCTAGTAAAGTATGATGATTCTTGAACATAGCTATTTATTGAGTCTTGGCTGTGGCCCAAAGCACTCTGTCTTCCAGTATTACCACCGGATACATACATGCCACAGACACATAATTGGGTGAACCTTTCAGATTGTGACTCAGCTTTGCTAAAGTCCCCAATTAGAGGTGTCCAGGGTTCTTAAGCACACTCTTATTTGCCTTGGATCACAACTTTATTTCTTTTCTTTTTCTTTCTTTTCTTTCTTTTTTCGATTTTTTTTTTTTTTTTTTTCGGTTTTTTTTTATCTTTTTTTTTTTTTTTTTTTGAATAGCTTTTCTTGCTTCAAGAATCATTTTATTGATTTTTCAGATCCTCAGTAACATGTCTCCTTTTTCATCATTCTTTCAAGAGCCAACATTCATGAACCACAAATTCAAGATACATATGCACTGTTTACACATACATTCAGAGAACAAAAATATTGCCACCACATCAAAATAATTAAACTATTATAAAATTCAAAATTCATGCAATTCTTCCTTTTTCAATTAAGCACATTTTTATTCAAGAAAGGTGATGGATTCATAGGACATTCATAACTTTAAGGCATAGACACTAAGACACTAATGATCATAAGACACAAACATGGATAACATAAAGCATAAAATTCGAAAAACAAAGGAATAAAGAACAAGGAAATCAAGGAATGGGTCCACCTTAGTGATGGCGGCTCTTCCTTGCTTTTGAAGGTCCTATGGAGTGCTTGAGCTCCTCAATGTCTCTTCCTTGTCTTTGTTGCTCCTCCCTCATGATTCTTTGATCTTCTCTAATTTCATGGAGGAGAATGGAGTGTGCTTCACCCTTAGTTGTCCTATGTTGGAACTTAATTCTCCTAGGGAGGTGTTCAATTGCTCCCAATAGTCTTGTGGATGAAAGTGCATCCCTTGAGGTATCTCAGGGATCTCATGATGAGAGGGGTCTCTTGTTTGCTCCATCTTCTTCTTAGTGATGGGCTTGAGGTCATGCCTTCTCAGTTGAACCGGCTTTGGATGCCATAAATGGTTATGGAAAAGCAAAAAGCAATGCTTTTACCACACCAAACTTAAAAGGTTTGCTCGTCCTCGAGCAAAAGAAGAAAGAAGAGAGCAGAAGAAGAAGAAATGGAGGAGAGGGAGATGGCCTTGTGGTTCGGCCAAAAGGGGAAGAAGTGGTGTTTTATGAAGGATGGATGTGAGTGGTGAAGAGAAAGAAATGTTGAGGTGAATGTGTGAAGAAGAAGAGAGAGTGGTGGGGTTGTTTGGGGATCCTGTGGGGTCCACAGATCCTTAGGTGTCAAGGAAAAGTCATCCCTGCACCAAATGGGGCTCAAAAACACGTTTTGAGCCAATTCTGGCGTTAAACTCCGGGCTGGTGCCCATTCCTGGCGTTTAACGCCAGGTTCTTGCCCTTTCCTGGCGTTTAACGCCAGTCTGGTGCCCCTTTCTGGCGTTAAACGCCCAGAATGGTGCCAGACTGGGCGTTAAACGCCCAAATGCTAGGCTTACTGGCGTTTGAACGCCAGCAGCATCTTCCTCCAGGGTGTGCTGTTTTTCTTCCTGTTTTTCATTCTGTTTTTGCTTTTTCAATGGATTTTGTGACTTCTTATGATCATCAACCTACAAAAAAAAGATAAAATAACAAAAGAAAATATATAAAATATAATCATTGGGTTGCCTCCCAACAAGCGCTTCTTTAATGTCAATAGCTTGACAGAGGGCTCTCATGGAGCCTCACAGATACTCAGAGCAATGTTGGAACCTCCCAACACCAAACTTAGAGTTTGAATGTGGGGGTTCAACACCAAACTTAGAGTTTGGTTGTGGCCTCCCAACACCAAACTTAGAGTTTAATTGTGGGGGCTCTGTTTGTCTCTGATTTGAGAGAAGCTCTTCATGCTTCTTCTCCATGATGACAGAGGGATATCCTTGAGCCTTAAACACAAAGGATTCTCCATTCACTTGAATGATCAGTTCACCTCTATCAACATCAATCACAGCCTTTGCTGTGGCTAGGAAAGGTCTGCCAAGGATGATGGTTTCATCCATGCATTTCCCAGTCTCTAGGACTATGAAATCAGTAGGGATGTAATGGTCTTCAATCTTAACCAAAACATTCTCTACAAGTCCATAAGCTTGTTTTCTTGAGTTGTCTGCCATCTCTAGTGAGATTTTTGCAGCTTGTACCTCAAAGATCCTTAGCTTCTCCATTACTGAGAGAGGCATGAGGTTTACACTTGACCCTAAGTCACACAGAGCCCTCTTGAAGGTCATGGTGCCTATGGTACAAGGTATGGAAAACTTCCCAGGGTCTTGTATCTTTTGAGGTAATTTCTGCCTAGACAAGTCATCCAGTTCTTTGGTGAGCAAAGGAGGTTCATCCTCCCAAGTCTCATTTCCAAATAACTAGTCATTTAGCTTCATGATTGCTCCAAGGTATTTAGCAACTTGCTCTTCAGTGACATACTCATCCTCTTCAGAGGAAGAATACTCATCAGAGCTCATGAATGGCAGAAGTAAGTCCAATGGAATCCCTATGGTCTCATTTTGAGCCTTAGATTCCCATGGTTCCTCATTTGGGAACTCAGTGGAGGCTAGTGCACGCCCATTGAGGCCTTCCTCAGTGGCGTCAACTTCCTCTCTTTCCTCTCCAGATTCGGCCATGGTTATGGCTTTGCACTCTCCTGTTGGATTTTCTTCTGTATTACTTGGGAGAGTACTAGGAGGGAGTTCAGTAACTTTCTTGCTCAGCTGTCCCACTTGTGCCTCCAAATTCCTAATGAAGGACCTTGTTTCAGTCATGAAACTTTGAGTGGTTTTGATTAGATCAGAGGCCATGGTTGCTAAGTCAGAGGGGTTCTGCTTAGAGTTCTCTGTCTGTTGCTGAGAAGATGATGGAAAAGGTTTGCTATTGCTAAACCTGTTTCTCCCACCATTGTTGTTCTTGAAACCTTGTTGAGGTCTCTCTTGATTCTTCCATGAGAAATTTGGGTGATTTCTCCATGAAGAATTGTAGGTGTTTCCATAGGGTTCTCCTAGGTAATTCACCTCTTCCATTGAAGGGTTCTCAGGATCATAAGCTTCTTCCTCAGATGAAGCATCCTTAGTACTGCCAGGTGCATTTTGCATTCCAGACAGACTTTGAGAAATCAAATTGACTTGTTGAGTCAATATTTTATTCTGAGCCAGAATGGCATTCAGAGTATCAATCTCAAGAACTCCTTTCTTCTGACCAGTCCCATTGTTCACAGGATTCCTTTCAGAAGTGTACATGAATTGGTTATTTGCAACCATTTCAATTAGTTCTTGAGCCTCTGTAGGCGTCTTCTTCAAGTGAAGAGATCCTCCAGCAGAGCTATCCAAAGACATCTTGGATAGTTCAGAGAGACCATCATAGAAAATACCTATGATGCTCCATTCAGAAAGCATGTCTGAGGGACATTTTCTGATTAATTGTTTGTATCTTTCCCAAGCTTCATAGAGGGATTCACCATCCTTCTGTCTGAAGGTTTAGACTTCCACTCTAAGCTTACTCAATTTTTGAGGTGGAAAGAACTTTGCCAAGAAGGCATTGACTAGCTTTTCCCAAGAGTCCAGGCTTTCTTTAGGTTGTGAGTCCAACCATATTCTAGCTCTGTCTCTTACAGCAAAAGGGAATAGCATCAGTCTATAGACCTCAGGGTCAACCCCATTAGTCTTGACTGTGTCACAGATTTGCAAGAACTCAGCTAAAAACTGATGAGGATCTTCCATTGGAAGTCCATGGAACTTGCAATTCTATTGCATTAGAGAAACTAATTGAGGCTTAAGCTCAAAGTTGTTTGCTCTAATGGCAGGGATAGAGATGCTTCTCCCATAGAAGTTGGGAGTAGGTGCAGTAAAGTCACCAAGCACCTTCCTTGCATTGTTGGCATTGTTGTTGTTTTCGGCTGCCATTTGTTCTTCTTCCTTGAAGAATTCGGTCAGGTGCTCTAAAGAGAGTTGTGCTTTGGCTTCTCTTAGCTTTCTCTTCAAGGTCCTTTCAGGTTCAGAATCAGCCTCAACAAGAATGCCTTTGTCTTTGCTCCTGCTCATAAGAAAGAGAAGGGAACAAGAAAATGTGGAATCCTCTATGTCACAGTATAGAGATTCCTTTAGGTGTCAGAGGAAGAAAAATGGAAGACAGAGGTAGAAAATTCGAACTTATCAAAGAAGATGGAGTTCGAATTTTGCATTAAGGAATAGTGTTAGTCCATAAATAGAAGGATGTGAGAAGAAGGGAAGTAATTTTCGAAAATTAAGTAAAAGATTTTGAAAACATTTTGAAAAACACTTAATTGATTTTCGAAAATAAGAGTGGAAAAGAAATCAAGTGATTTTTGAAAAAGATTTTGAAATTAGAAATAAAAAGATTTGATTGAAAACTATTTTGAAAAAGATGTGGTTAAAAAGATATGATTGGTTTTTAAAAAGATGTGATTGAGAAGATATGATTTGAAAACAATTTTAAAAAGATTTGATTTGAAAACAATTTTAAAAAGATTTGATTTTAAAAATTAATGACTTGCCTAACAAGAAAAGATATGATTCAAACATTAAACCTTTCTCAACAGAAAAGGCAACATACTTGAAATGTTCAATCAAATCATTAATTGTTAGCAAGTATCTTTGAAAAAGGAAAGAAATTGATTTTGAAAACATTTGATTGAAAATATATGATTTGAAAAAGATTTGATTTAGAAAAACTTTGAAAACTTGAAAAAAAATTGATTTGAAAAACAAAATCTTCCCCCTTGTGCCATCCTGGCGTTAAACGCCCAGAATGGTGCACATTCTGGCGTTTAACGCCCAAAATGCTACCTTTTTGGGCGTTAAACGCCCAACCAGGCACCCTGGCTGGCGTTTAAACGCCAGTCTGTCTTCTTCACTGGGCATTTTTGAATGCTCAGCTTTTTCTGTGTGATTCCTCTGCAGTATGTTCTGAATCTTCAATTCTCTGTATTATTGACTTGAAAAGACACAAATTAAAAATATTTTTGGATTTTTAATAATAAAAAATGCAACTAAAATCAAATAACAATGCATGCAAGACACCAAACTTAGCAGTTTGTATACTACTGACACTAACTACATGAGAATGCATATGAGAAACAACAAAACACTCAAGTCAATAGAATTCAAAGATCAAAACAAGAAAATCATCAAGAACAACTTGAAGATTAATTAAGACACATGCAAAAAATTCGAAAAATGCAAGAAGAACAGAAACATGCAATTGACACCAAACTTAAGATGAGACTCTAGACTCAAGCAAGAAATATTTTTGGTTTTTATGATTTTGTAATTTTTTTGGGTTTTTTCGAAAATTAAGTGAAAAGAAAGTATCAAAATTCTTAATGAGAATTCCAGGAATCAGTGCAATGCTAGTCTAAGGCTCCGGTCCAGGAATTAGACATGGCTTCACAGCCAACCAAGCTTTCAAAGAAAGCTTCGGTCCAAAACACTAGACATGACCAAGGTCAGCCAAGCCTTAGCAAATCACTGCTCCAACAGCAAGATTGATACGAAATCAACAAGCTCTTGTGGTGATAAGTTGAAACCTCGGTCCAATCAGATTAGACATGGCTTCTCAGCCAGCCAGATTTCAACAAATCATCATGAAACTCTAGAATTCACCTTCAAGAATTTCGAAAAAAAAAAAAAAAAATACCTAATCTAAGCAACAAGATGAACCGTCAGTTGTCCAGCCTAAACAATCCCGGGCAATAACACCAAAAATTTGATGTTGTTGCCGGATCTTGGCTCTGATGTTACCAAAAGCTTGCTCAAAACATGAACAATCCCCGGCAACGGCGCCAAAAACTTGGTCGGCGAAATTGTGAACTATACTTTTTCACAACTCTCATAATCCCTGGTAATGGCTCAAAAACTTGGTGCGCTCAATACCATGGCATTACACAACTTCGCACAACTAACCAGCAAGTGCACTGGGTCGTCCAAGTAATAAAACCTTACGTGAGTAAGGGTCGATCCCACGGAGATTGTTAGTATTGAAGCAAGCTATGGTCATCTTGTAAATCTTAGTCAGGCAAACTCAGATATATATGGTGATGAACGAAAATAACATAGAAGATAAAGATAGTGATACTTATGTATATCATTGGTGTATGAGCTTCAGACAAGTGTATGAAGATGCCTTCCCTTCCGTCTCTGCTTTCCTACAGCCTTCATCCAATCCTTTCTTACTCCTTTCCATGGCAAGCTCGTGTAGGGTCTCACTGTTGTCAGCAGCTACCTCCCATCCTCTCAGTGAAAGCGATTGCATATGTCCTGTCACGGCATAGCGGAATTCATCTGTCGGTTTCAATCAGGCGCGGAATAGAATCCAGTGATTCTTTTGCGTTATCACTAACGCCCCCGCCCTCAGGGTTTGAAGCACGTCACAGTCATTCAGTCATTGAATCCTACTCAGAACACCACAGACAAGGTTAGACCTTCCGGATTCTCTTGAATGCTGCCATCAGGTCCTGCCTATACCACGAAGACTCCGAAGAATCCAAGAGATATTCACTAAGCCTCGAATGCTTGTAGAACAAGAATGGTTGTCAGTCACCTTGTTCATAGGTGAAGAACAAGTGATATCTTGGTAAAAGAATAAGCGGAATTGAATGGAAGAACAATAGTAATTGCATTAATACTCGAGGTACAGCAGAGCTCCACACCCTTAATCTATGGTGTGTAGAAACTCCACCGTTGAAAATACATAAGAACAGGGTCTAGGCATGGCCGAATGGCCAGCCTCCCAAAGATCTAAGATAGCATAAAAGTGAAGATAGCTACCAGAGTCTTGATACAAATACAATAGTAAAAGGTCCTACTTATAGATAACTAGTAGCCTAGGTGTACAAAGATGAGTAAATGACATAAAAATCCACTTCCGGGCCCACTTGGTGTGTGCTTGGGCTGAGCAATCAAGGAAATTCGTGTAGAGACCTTTTCTGGAGTTAAACGCCAGCTCCCATGCCAGTTTGGGCGTTTAACTCCAACTTTTATTCCTGTTCCGGCGTTTAACGCTGGAATTCCTGAGGCCGGATTGCTTCGCGGGTTTGGGCCATCAAATCTTGGACAAAGTATGGACTATTATATATTGCTGGAAAGCCCTGGATGTCTACTTTCCAACGCCGTTGAGAGCGCGCCAATTGGGCTTCTGTAGCTCCAGAAAATCCACTTCGAGTGCAGGGAGGTCAGAATCCAACAGCATCTGCAGTCCTTTTTGGTCTCTGAATCAGATTTTTGCTCAGGTCCCTCAATTTCAGCCAGAAAATACCTGAAATCACAGAAAAACACACAAACTCATAGTAAAGTCCAGAAAAGTGAATTTTAAATAAAAACTAATAAAAATGTACTAAAATCTAACTAAAAGATATCAAAAACATACTAAAAACAATGCCAAAAAGTATACAAATTATCCGCTCATCAGCAAGCTTATGCAAGGGTTTCACCGTTGTCAGTGGCTACCTCCCATCCTCTCAGTGGAAATGTTCAACGCACCTTGTCACGGCACGGCTATCCAGCTGTCGGTTCTCGATCGGGCCGGAATAGAATCCAGTGATTCTTTTGCGTCTGTCACTAACGCCCCACCCTCAGGAGTTTGAAGCACGTCACAGTCATTCAATCATTGAATCCTACTCAGAATACCACAGACAAGGTTAGACCTTCCGGATTCTCTTGAATGCCACCATCAGTTCTTGCCTATACCACGAAGATTCCGGTTAAAGAATCCAAGAGATAAACATTAGAGCCTTGTTGCTTGTAGAACAGAAGTGGTTGTCAGTCACTTGTTCATGAGTGAGAATGATGATGAGCGTCACATAATCATCACATTCATCATGTTCTTGAGTACGAATGAATATCTTGGAATAAGAACAAGCAGAATTGAATAGAAGAACAATAGTAATTGCATTAATACTCGAGGTACAGCAGAGCTCCACACCTTAATCTATGGTGTGTAGAAACTCCACCGTTGAAAATACATAAGAACAAGGTCTAGGCATGGCCGTGAGGCCAGCTCCCAAAATGATCTAAGAACTAGATGTCCAAAGATGAAAATACAATAGTAAAAGGTCCTACTTATAGGGAACTAGTAGCTTAAGAATTACAAAGATGAGTAAAAGACATAAAAATCCACTTCCGGGCCCACTTGGTGTGTGCTTGGGCTGAGCAATGAAGCATTTTTCGTGTAGAGACTCTTCTTGGAGTTAAACGCCAGCTTTTGTGCCAGTTTGGGCATTTAACTCCCATTTTGGTGCCAGTTCCGGCGTTTAACGCTGGGAAATCTGAAGGTGACTTTGAACGCCGGTTTGGGCCATCAAATCTTGGGCAAAGTATGGACTATCATATGTTGCTGGAAAGCCCAGGATGTCTACTTTCCAACGCCGTTGAGAGAGCGCCAATTGGGCTTCTGTAGCTCCAGAAAATCAACTTCGAGTGCAGGGAGGTCAGAATCCAACAGCATCTGCAGTCCTTTCCAGTCTCTGAATCAGATTTTTGCTCAGGTCCCTCAATTTCAGCCAGAAAATACCTGAAATCACAGAAAAACACACAAACTCATAGTAAAGTCTAGAAAAGTGAATTTTAACTAAAAACTAATAAAAATATACTAAAAACTAACTGGATCATACTAAAAACAATGCCAAAAAGCGTACAAATTATCCGCTCATCACTCATTTAGTTGGAGCAATCTTTTTTCACCAGCTAACTTAGCATCCAGGTTTAGGAATCTGGTTGCCCAGTAGGCTTTATGTTCCAGTTCCACGGGCAGATGACAGGCCTTGCCATACACAAGTTGGTATGGAGAGGTTCCTATTGGAGTCTTGAATGCTGTTCTGTACGCCCACAGAGCATCATCCAAGCTCTTTGCCCAATCCTTTCTACGGGCAATTACAGTCCATTCTAGGATTCTTTTTAGCTCTCTATTAGAGACTTCAGCTTGCCCATTTGTCTGTGGATGATATGGAGTTGCCACTTTGTGGCCAATTCCGTATCGGACCATAGCAGAGTACAGCTGTTTATTGCAGAAATGAGTGCCCCCATCATTGATTAGTACTCTGGGAACACCAAACCTGCTGAAGATGTGTTTCTGGAGGAATTTTAGCACGGTTTTGGTATCATTAATGGGTGTAGCAATTGCTTCTACCCACTTAGATACATAGCCCACTGCCACTAGAATGTAAGTGTTTGAGTATGATGGTGGGAATGGACCCATGAAGTTAATCCCCCATACATCAAACAATTCAATCTCTAATATCCCTTGTTGAGGCATGGCATATCCGTGAGGCAAGTTACCAGCTCTTTGGCAACTGTCACAGTTACGCACAAACTCTCGGGCATCTCTATAGAGAGTAGGCCAGTAGAAGCCACATTGGAGGACTTTAGTGGCTGTTCGCTCACTTCCAAAATGTCCCCCATACTGTGATCCATGGCAGTGCCATAGGATCCTTTGTGCTTCTTCTCTGGGTACACATCTGCGGATCATTCCATCTGCACATCTCTTAAAGAGATATGGCTCATCCCATAGGTAGTACTTGGCATCTGAAATTAATTTCTTTCTTTGCACTCTGCTGTACTCCTGGGGTATAAACCTCACAGCTTTATAATTTGCAATATCTGCAAACCATGGAGCTTCCTGAATGGCAAAGAGTTGCTCATCTGGGAAAGTCTCAGAGATCTCAGTAGAAGGGAGGGACGCCCCAGCTACCGGTTCTATTCGGGACAGATGATCAGCTACTTGGTTCTCTGTCCCTTTTCTGTCTCTTATTTCTATATCAAACTCTTGCAGAAGCAACACCCATCTTATGAGCCTGGGTTTTGAATCCTGCTTTGTGAGTAAGTACTTAAGAGCAGCATGGTCAGTGTACACAATCACCTTTGATCCTACTAAATAGGATCTAAATTTGTCAATGGCATAAACCACTGCAAGTAACTCTTTTTCTGTGGTTGTGTAATTCTTCTGTGCGTCATTTAGAACACGGCTGGCATAATAAATGACGTGTAGACGCTTGTTATGCCTCTGTCCCAACACTGCACCAATGGCATGGTCACTGGCATCACACATTAATTCGAATGGTAATGTCCAGTCTGGTGCAGAGATGACTGGTGCTGTGACCAGCTTGGCTTTCAGGGTCTCAAATGCCTGCAAACACTGTGTGTCAAACACAAATGGTGTGTCAGCAGCTAGCAGGTTGCTCAGAGGTTTTGCAATTTTCGAAAAATCCTTTATAAACCTTCTGTAGAATCCTGCATGCCTCAGAAAGCTTCTGATTGCCTTAACATTGGCAGGTGGTGGTAATTTTTCAATCACCTCTACCTTTGCCTTATCCACCTCTATTCCCCTACTTGAAATTTTGTGCCCAAGGACAATTCCTTCAGTCACCATAAAGTGACATTTCTCCCAGTTTAAAACCAGGTTAGTCTCTTGGCACCTTTTCAAGACAAGTGCTAGGTGGTTAAGACAGGAGCTGAATGAGTCTCCATATACTGAGAAGTCATCCATGAAGACTTCCAGGAATTTCTCCACCATATCAGAAAAGATGGATAGCATGCATCTCTGAAAGGTTGCAAGAGCATTACACAGACCAAAAGGCATCCTCCTGTAGGCAAACACGCCAGAAGGGCAAGTGAAGCTATTTTCTCTTGGTCCTGAGGATCTACTGCAATTTGGTTGTAGCCTGAATAGCCATCCAAAAAGCAGTAATAATCATGACCAGCTAGTCTTTCTAGCATTTGGTCTATGAATGGTAAAGGAAAATGATCCTTTCTGGTGGCTGTATTGAGCCTTCTATAGTCAATACACATACGCCACCCTGTGACTGTTCTTGTAGGAACCAGTTCATTTTTTTCATTATGAACTACTGTCATGCCTCCCTTCTTGGGGACAACTTGGACAGGGCTCACCCAGGGGCTATCAGAAATAGGATAAATAATCCCAGCCTCTAGTAATTTAGTGACCTCTTTCTGCACCACCTCCTTCATGGCTGAATTTAGCCGCCTTTGTGGTTGGACCACTGGTTTGGCATTATCCTCCAATAGGATCTTGTGCATGCATCTTGCTGGGCTAATGCCCTTAAGATCACTTATGGACCACCCAAGAGCTGTCTTGTGTGTCCTTAGCACTTGAATCAGTGCTTCCTCTTCCTGTAGATTTAAAGCAGAGCTTATAATCACTGGAAAAGTGTCACCCTCTCCCAGAAATGCATACTTCAGGGATGGTGGTAGTGGTTTGAGTTCAGGTTTGGGAGGCTAATCCTCCTCCTGAGGAATTTTCAAAAATTCTTTTGTTTCCTTTGGTTCTTCCTGATCAGGCTGAGCATCCTTGAAGATGTCCTCAAGCTCTGATTCTAGACTTTCAGTCATATTGACCTCTTCCACTAAAGAGTCAATAATGTCAGCGCCCATGCAGTCATTTGGTGTGTCTGGATGCTGCATAGCTTTTACAGCATTCAACTTGAACTCATCCTCATTGACTCTCAGGGTTACTTCCCCTTTTTGTACATCAATGAGAGTTCGTCCAGTTGCTAGGAAAGGTCTTCCTAGAATGAAAGTTGCACTCTTGTGCTCTTCCATTTCCAGCACTACAAAGTCAGTAAGAAAGGCAAATGGCCCAACCTTGACAATCATGTCCTCAATTATGCCTGATGGATATTTAATGGAGCCATCAGCAAGTTGGAGGCATATCCGGGTTGGTTTGACTTCTTCAGTCAACCCAAGCTTTCTGATAGTAGATGCAGGTATTGGATTGATGCTTGCTCCAAGATCAAACAGGGCAATCTTGGTGCAAGCACCTTCTAATGTGCATGGTATCATAAAGCTTCCTGGATCTTGAAGCTTTTCTGGTAAGCTTTTCAGAATGACTGCACTGCATTCTTCAGTGAGAAATACTTTTTCAGTTTCTCTCCAATCCTTCTTATGACTTAAGATCTCTTTCATGAACTTAGCATAAGAAGGTATTTGCTCAAGTGCCTTTGCAAACGAAATCTTTATTTCAAGAGTCCTTAGGTAGTCTGCAAAGCGGGCAAATTGCTCATCCTGCTCCGCTTGGTGGAGTTTCTGAGGATAAGGCATCTTGGCTTTATATTCTTCAACCTTAGTTGCTGCAGGTTTATTCCTTACAGAAGTGGTTGGAGAAGCCTTTTTAGAGGGGTTACTATCAGCACTCTCAGGTGTCTGATTCCCCATTGGTGTTTGAACGCCAGGGTTGGGTGGAAAATGGGCGTTTAACGCCAACTTTTCCCCCTTTTCTGGCGTTTGAACGCCAGAACTGGGCAAGGAATGGGCGTTTAACGCCAGCTTTCCCCCACCCTTTTCTGGCGTTTGAACGCCAAGAGTATTCCTCTCTGGGCTCTTACTGTCCTCAGAGGGATTTTGGATAGTGGTTTGGCTATCCTCTGTCAATTGCTCCTTTATTGGCTTTTTGCTATTTTGAGCAGTGTTATTCAATGTCTTCCCACTCCTCAATTGAATTGCTTGGCATTCTTCTGTTATCTGTTTAGATAGCTGCTGTTTCGCCTGATTCAACTGTGATTCTATGTTCTTGTTAGCAATTTTAGTTTCTTGGAGCATCTCTTTAAATTCTGCTAACTGTTTTGTCATCAGTTGTAATTGCTGATTAAGCTCAACCATCTGTTCTTGAGGATTAGGATCAGTGGCTACTGCCATAACTTCTTCTTTTGGAGAGAACTCATTGCTAGAGTACAAATGTTGATTTCTAGCAACAGTATCTATAAGCTCTTGAGCCTCCTCAATCGTCTTCCTCATATGTATAGATCCACCAGCTGAGTGGTCTAGAGACATCTGAGCTTTTTCTGTAAGCCCATAGTAAAAGATGTCTAACTGTACCCACTCTGAAAACATTTCAGAGGGGCATTTTCTTAGCATACCTCTATACCTCTCCCAGGCATTATAAAGGGATTCATTATCCTCTTGTTTAAAGCCTTGGATGTCCAGCCTTAGCTGTGTCATCCTTTTTGGAGGGTAAAATTGATTCAGAAATTTGTCTGATAACTGTTTCCATGTCTTTATGCTTGCTGTAGGTTGGTTATTCAACCACCTCTTAGCTTGATCTTTTACAGCAAATGGAAACAGTAATAATCTGTAGACATCCTGATCCACCTCTTTATCACGTACTGTGTCAGCAAGTTGTAAGAATTATGCCAGAAACTCAGTAGGTTCTTCCTGTGGAAGACCGGAATACTGGCAATTTTGCTGCACCATGATAATGAGTTGAGGGTTTAGCTCAAAGCTGCTTACTTTGATGGGAGGTATACAGATGCTACTCCCATATGCAGCTGTAATGGGGTTAGCATATGACCCCAAAGTCCTTCTGGACTGCTCAATTCCACTTAGGTCCATGATGGAGAAAGGGAATATGATATGGATTCACAAGTAAAGTAGATTTTTTTTTGTTTAAAGTTGACCGAAAAAAATTAAAATAAAATAAATGGAAAATAAAATAAAATTTCGAAAACTAAAAGAAAATAAGATCAAAACAAATTAAAAACTAAATCAATTAGTTAACTAAAAAGATTTTGGAATTAGCAATTGAAAAGATATGATTGAAAATTATTTTGAAAAAGATTTGATTTTTGAAATGAGAAAAGAGAAAAACAACAAGATGACACCAAACTTAAAATTTTTAGAAAAACAAACACAAATTTTCAAAAATTTTAAAGGAAAACACAAAGAGGACACCAAACTTAGAATTTTTAAAGAACAAGAAAGGACTAAGAACATGCAAATTCGAAAAATTAAAAGGAAACAAAAGCATGCAATTGACACCAAACTTAAAATATGAAACTAAACTCAAATAAAAGACTCTAAACCAACAAAAATAAAATAGTCCTAATCTAAGCAACAAGATAGACCGTCAGTTGTCCAAACTCGAACAATCCCCGGCAACGGCGCCAAAAACTTGGTACACAAAATTGCAATCACACTTTCGCAATCCCGCACAACTAACCAGCAAGTGCACTGGGTCGTCCAAGTAATACCTTACGTGAGTAAGGGTCGATCCCACGGAGATTGTCGGCTTGAAGCAAGCTATGGTTATCTTGTAACTCTTAGTCAGGATATCAAAAATTATCAGGATTGATTGTGAAAAGCAAATGAACATGAAATAAGTACTTGTTTTGCAGTAATGGAGAATAGGTTGAGGTTTTGGAGATGCTCTATCTTCTGAACCTCTGCTTTCCTACTGTCTTCTTCTTCAAGCACGCAAGGCTCCTTCCATGGCAAGCTGTATGTAGGGTTTCACCGTTGTCAATGGCTACCTCCCATCCTCTCAGTGAAAATGTTCAACGCGCTCTGTCACAGCACGGCTAATCATCTGTCGGTTCTCAATCGGGTTGGAATAGAATCCAGTGATTCTTTTGCGTCTGTCACTAACGCCCAGCCCTCAGGAGTTTGAAGCTCATCACAGTCATCCAGTCCTTGAATCCTACTCAGAATACCACAAACAAGGTTTAGACCTTTCGGATTCTCTTGAATGCCGCCATCAATTCTAGCTTATACCACGAAGATTCCGGTTAAGGGATCCAAGAGATATCTACTCAATCTAAGGTAGAACGGAGGTGGTTGTCAGGCACACGTTCATAGGTGAGAATGATGATGATTGTCACAGATCATCACATTCATCAAGTTTAGGAACAAGTGATATCTTAGAATGGAAGCAAGCATGATTGAAAGAAAAATAGTAGTAATTGCATTAATCCATCAAGACACAGCAGAGCTCCTCACCCCCAACCATCGGGTTTAGAGACTCATGCCGTAGAAGATACAATGAGAAACGTGTAAAGTGTCATGAGGTCCAGATACAATGTCAAAAGATCCTATTAATAGTGAACTAGTAACCTAGGGGATACAGAAATAAGTAAATGACGTAAAAATCCACTTCTGGGTCCACTTAGTGTGTGCTTGGGCTGAGCATTAAAGCTTTCATGTGTAGAGACTTTTTCTGGAGTTAAACGCCAGCTTTTATGCCAGTTTGGGCGTTTAACTCCAATTTTTATGCCAGTTCCAGCGTTAAACGCTGGGAATTCTGAAGCTGATTTGCAACGCCAGTTTGGGCCATCAAATCTCAGGAAAAGTATGGACTATTATACATTGCTGGAAAGCCCAGGATGTCTACTTTCCAACGCCGTTGAGAGCACGCCAATTGGGCTTCTGTAGCTCCAGAAAATTCACTTCGAGTGCAGGGAGGTCAGAATCAAACAGCATCTGCAGTCCTTTTCAGCCTCTGAATCAGATTTTTGCTCAGGACCCTCAATTTCAGCCAGAAAATACCTGAAATCACAGAAAAACACATAAACTCATAGTAAAGTCCAGAAAAGTGAATTTTAACTAAAAACTAATAAAAATATAATAAAAACTAATTAAAACATACTAAAAAATACTAAAAACAATGCCAAAAAGCGTATAAATTATCCGCTCATCAAGTATCTGAAATAGTCCCTTGGTATGCACCTGTCGCTAATTATCTAGTTAGCTGCACTTTTCCTCCAAACTTTACTAAGCACCAAAGAGACAAGCTGAAAAGCGAGTCTAAATATTATATATGGGATGACCCATATTTATGGAGATGTGGCACTGACCAGGTAATTAGAAGGTGTGTGCCTCAATCAGAATTCCTGTCCATTTTAGAGGCCTGTCACTCATCTGAGAGTGGAGGACATTTTGGCCCTCAAAGAACAGCTAGAAAAATCTTAGACTGTGGATTTTGGTGGCCCACTCTTTTTAAAGACGCTGTTGAATTTTGTAAATCTTGTCCCCCATCCCAAAGGTTTGGTAATATATCTCAGAGGGATGAAATGCCTCAACAAATTATGCTTTTCTGTGAAATTTTTGATGTTTGGGGCATTGACTTCATGGGTCCATTCCCAAATTCTAATGGCCACCTTTATATACTGTTAGCTGTAGATTATGTTTCTAAATGGGTGGAAGCAATTCCTACCCGTACTGATGATGCTAACACTGTTGTTTCCTTTGTTAGAAACCACATTATTTGTCGCTTTGGATCACCACAAGCAATCGTGAGCGATCAAGGCACCCATTTTTGTAACAGGAGACTAACAGGATTACTGAAGAAGGATGGGATCATTCATAAAGTAGCAATAGCCTACCATCCTCAGACTAATGGGCAGGCCGAGGTGTCTAACAGAGAGATAAAGCGCATATTGTAGAAGATAGTCAAACCTTATAGAAGAGACTGGAGCACCAGGCTACAAGATGCACTCTAGGCATACAAAACAGCATATAAGACACCCATTGGGATGAGTCCCTTTCGCTTAATCTATGGAAAAGCCTGTCATCTTCCAGTTGAGGTGGAGCACAAAGCTTTTTGGGCAGTAAAGGAGTGCAACATGGGATTTGAGAAAGCCGGAGCTGAAAGGAAGTTGCAACTGCAAGAATTAGAGAGCCTTCGCCTCGAAGCTTATGAGAATTCAAGGCTGTACAAGGAAAAAATGAAAGCTGTACATGATCAACACATGAAGAGGAAGGAGTTCCAACCTAGGGATTTAGTCCTCCTTTACAACTCCAGACTGAAGCTCATGCCAGGCAAGCTGCGATCAAGGTAGGAAGGTCCATATAGAGTCGAAAAGGCTGAGCCGTACGGAGTTTTTCACCTAAGTCACCCTTCAAGCTCTGAACTCATCAAGGTTAATGGACATCGTTTGAAGCTCTACCATGGTGAGAAGGTGACGAAAAACAAGGAGTTAGATATCTTCCTCTTGGAGGATCCACTCGCAACAGAAAACTGAGCTACTGAAGCGTCCAACTTAAGGACGTTAAAGCAAAGTGCTAGGTGGGAGACAACCCACCATGGTATGATCATTCCTCTTCTTCTCCTTATCTTCCCTCACCTATAACTCTTCTCCGTACTACTGCATATATCTTGCACCTCATCTGCATACTGCATTTGCATAAAAAAAAAGAAAGAGAGAAATCGCACGCGACGCGCCAGCGTCACCGACGCATCCGCGTCGCTTAAGCATTGGAAATAAAGAAGATTGGACAGAGAGTTGCGCCGGAATGTGGCTAGAGGCGTGCCTTTGGCACAATTTGATCCATGCGACCGCGTGGATGATGCAACCGCGCCATTTGTAAATTAGCCTCCCCACGTGTTCGCGTCGACCACGCGAACGCGTGGCCCAGCGATTCGACGTACCAAGGGTGAATGGCCGAGAGTTGAGCTGGACTTGGGCTGCATTTGTGTTAGTCGCATAAGTCCTGTCACGCGAACGCGTGTTCTACGCGTCTGCGCCGTTATTTCCATCTGGCCATCCATGCGATCGCGTCAATCCTAATTCTGGCATAATACAATTTAAATAGAGAGTTGTGCGAGCGCGTAGCTGCCCTCGCGCCACTAGCGCAAATCACGTCACGCGTCCGTGTGACTGACGCGTCCGCGTCACTTCACTTAAGGGCTTTCCACGCGACCGCGTGCCCCACGCATCCGCACCGTTTGTGCCGCCCAACTCATTCAAATCTGCCAGCCTGCTTTATCTTTTCTTTCCCCCAATCTTATTTCCATCTCCCCTCTTCCTTCTCCCTCCTTTCTTTCTCTCTTCCACCACCATTATCAAGGTTTTTCTTCTCTCTTCTTCCCTCTTTACTTTTTCATTATTCTTTTTCTTATCATATTCTATTTTTCTTTCTCTTCTACTTTCCCTAACTATGTTTTCTTTTTCTTTTCCTATTCCTCCTATTAGTGTTGGAATTTTATTTGGGTCATTATTTTTATATGTTGCTTATGTATTGTTTGGGATTTGTTTAAACAATTATATCTTATTTTTATGGGGTTACTTGCATGTTCTAATTAATATTTTCCATACCTTATTTAATATGCATGCTATGTGTTTGAAAAAACGCCTATATGGCATTTTGCACTATTTTTTATTTCTTTTAAATCTACTACTCTATATGCCTGCTTTTCACAAAACTATTTTTCTATTTTATTACTTATATATAATTGTTTTTACAAACATCTTATTAATTTGAGCGACTTGGTAATCTAATTTGGACATTGAATGCTTGATCTATGCTACTCGTGCCCTTTGCCGGCATGCCAATAAACACCTTGCATTCAATTTTCCTCCTATGCACTTGCTATATTTCCATTGTTGATTTGCCACATGTAGTCATGACCATGTGTTCACATCATTATCCATACATGTGTATTGATTACCACCCTTCCTATTCTTTTCCTTGCTATAACCCTTGTATGCTAATGACCTTCCTCGTTCCCTTTTAGGATGGCCACCAAGAAAGGCAAAGAGAAAGCTACCTCCAAATCCACAGCAAGGAAAGGAACAAAAAGAACATTAGTGGCAGAACCTTCTTCAACTGCAGTCAAGCCCTCAACAAAAAGAATTAAAAGGATTATAAAGGTTGATGAACACTGCACGATTGAAAAGGAAAGAACCTTCCCAGCAAAAGACACTGCACGATTTCCAAATCGCTACTGTGAGCAGATGTTTCCTATTCTGGCAGCTCGGAATTACAACAATGAACACCTTCTTATCCTTCCGCCTCGTATTGCCAACTTTGTTGAGCCGCGAATTGCACAAAGACTTTGGGGATTCCTACAGAGATAGCCACGACAGGTCAATATTTCTTGGGTAGTTGAATTCTACTCCAACTTCCACCTGCCGACCCTACAGTCTGTTTATATACGTCAGAAGCAAGTCCCCATTACAGAAGAGGCCATTCAGCGAGCCTTAGATCTTCCCCATGCTCCAGAAGGATTGGACGCTTTTCAAGAAGCCGCACTCAAGCGCCAGGCATACAACTTTGACTGGGACGCTGTTCTCAGAGTTATCGTTCAACCTGGCAGCAAATGGATCTTCGGATACCATCGTTCCCGTCCTAAGGGAATTTCGGCTTCCACACTTACCTTAGAGGCTCACGTATGGGCACAGATTATGTCCCATTACGTCTTCTTGAGCACTCATGAATCCTCCTTCACCGCAGACATGGCCGTTCTACTATGGTGCATCCTCACCGACCAGCCTCTAAATTTACCGAGACAAATCAGGAATGCTATGAAACACGTACAAATCGCGGGCAACCTACCTTTCCCCGCCTTGGTCTCTGATCTTGTCTCAACAGCCGGAGTCTCATATAGAGCTGGAGACACCAAAGCCATACTTCCACGGGATGATCAGTACGTCCCTAACGAGAGATGTCTCAAGCCACCACTTGCCACTACCAGCCAGTCCACAGAGGATGCTGCAGTTCCTCCACCATCTACTAGTCAGCTGCTGCATCAAATACTGAAGCGATTGGACCAACAAGACAAGAAAGAAAAGCTCTGAGAGCGCCGCAACCACCGCCGTTTCAAATACCTCAAGGAGCTACTCACAGGCAATCACAGACCTGACGAGGACCCAGGCACTCCGGACTCCACTTCCTTTACCAGCACAGGGAGCCATGACGGTCCCGACTGTGGAGATACTGCCACCATCCCACTATTGTTCTTGACAGATGGCACCGAGGACGGTGCAAAGCCTTAAGTGTGGGGAGGTCGGTCAGTACCTGACTTCCGGAGGTAATTCTTTTCCCCCTAACACCAATTTCTTCTTCTTTAGAATACATTGCATATTAGTAGGTAATCGCATGCATGTTCTACCTGATTGAAAAGACAATAAGTTTCTTTTAAGACCATATATTTTTCAAAATTTCACTAATTTAAATCAAAATATTTATGTTAAATTTGTTTGAAGTTGAAATTGGAATAGAACTTTTGACCTAAAAAGAACACACAACCCGTGAGACCTTGAGCCTAAATACATGGTTACACTATTTAACCATAAACATTTTTTTCTTGTGTGTTTATGACGTTAGGATTTTTGCTAGTAAAGAATTTTATAAAAATAGTTGCGTTGTAGATATAGTTTCTAAACCAACAAAAATCCCTTCGTGTAAACGTTTTGGTTGTCACAAGTAACAAACCCCTTTAAAATTGATAACCGAGTATTTAAACCTCGGGTCGTCTTCTCAAGGAATTGCAGGGATGTATGTTCTTATTATTGGTTATGAAAAAGTGTGTTTTGGGGTTGAGAGTGAGGAATGAATACGGCAAATAATTTAAATGGCAATTAAAATAAATAAATACTGTAAAGCAATCCCTTTGGCAAGGTATGAGAAATTGGAAGTCCAGACTTAGTTATTCTTATCAATAATAATGAAAGTTGAATCTTAATTCCACTTAGTTAACCTTTGCTAAAGCAAAGGAAAGTCAAGGGACTAATTAGTTTGACCTTCGAATCCTATTTATTTCCTAAGAAAAGGTTGGGATTATTGAAGTTCAATTCAATTAGCAAAGATAACAGTTATCAATTATGTTGAGCTAAGATAACTCCTGAGTTACTGATTTCTTAACCAAGACCAAAAAGGTGGAAAGCTGAATTGAAATCATAAATCTAAAAACATCTCAATAATGTATAATCCTAACATAAAAAGTTCATAAGCCAATTGGGCAACATAAATCAAATACCAATAAAAGCATTAAAGTATTGATGAGCGGATAATTTATACGCTTTTTGGCATTGTTTTTCGGTAGTTTTTAGTAAGTTCAAGCTACTTTTAGGGATGTTTTCATTAGTTTTTATGTTAAATTCACATTTCTGGACTTTACTATGAGTTTGTGTATTTTTCTGTAATTTCAGGTAAATTCTGGCTGAAATTGAGGGACTTGAGCAAAACTCTGAAAAAGGCTGACAAAAGGACTGCTGATGCTGTTGGAATCTGACCTCCCTGCACTCAAAATGGATTTTCTGGAGCTACAGAACTCCAAATAGCGCGCTCTAAATGGCGTTGGAAAGTAGACATCTAGAGCTTTCCAGAAATATATAATAGTCCATACTTTATTCGGGAATTGATGACGTAAAGTGGCGCTCAACGCCAAGTACATGCTGCTGTCTGGAGTCAAACGCCAGAAACACGTCACAACCCGGAGTTGAACGCTAGAAACACGCTATAACTCGGCGTTCAACTCCAAGAAAAGCCTCAGCTCGTGGATAGATCAAGCTCAGCCCAAGCATACACCAAGTGGGCCCCGGAAGTGGATTTATGCATCAATTACTTACTCATGTAAACCCTAGTAGCTAGTCTAGTATAAATAGGATAATTTACTATTGTATTAGACATCTTTTGATCACTTTAGATCTGAGGAACATCTCTCTGGATGCCTAGTCCTTAGACTATGGAAGGCTGGCCATTCGGCCATGCCTGAACCTTTCACTTATGTATTTTCAACGGTGGAGTTTCTACACACCATAGATTAAGGGTGTGGAGCTCTGCTGTACCTCAAGTTTCAATACAATTACTATTATTTTCTATTCAATTCTCTTTTATTCTTATTCCAAGATATATGTTGCACGTCAACTTGATGAATGTGATGATCCGTGACACTCATCATCATTCTCACCTATGAACGCGCATGACTGACAACCACTTCCGTTCTACCTTAGGCCGAGCGCATATCTCTTAGATTTCCCAACAGAATCTTCGTGGTATAAGCTAGATAGATGGCGGCATTCATGGGAATCCAGAAAGTCTAACCTTGTCTGTGGTATTCTGAGTAGGATTCCGGTATTGAATGACTGTGACGAGCTTCAAACTCCTAAAGGCTGGGCGTTAGTGACAGACGCAAAAGAATCAAGGGATTCTATTCCAACCTGATTGAGAACTGACAGATGATTAGCCGTGCTGTGACAGAGCATTTGGACCATTTTCACTGAGAGGATGGGATGTAGCCATCGGCAAGGGTGATGCCTCCAGACGATTAGCCATGCAGTGACAGCGCATAGGACCATTTTCCCGAGAGGATGAAAAGTAGCCATTGACGACGGTGATGCCCTACATACAGCTTGCCATGGAAAGGAGTAAGAAGGATTGGATGAATGTAATAAGAAAGTAGAAATACAAGAGGAGCACAGCATCTCCATACGCCTATCTGAAATTCCCACTATTGATTTACATGAGTATTTCTATCCTATTTTATTTTCTGTTTATTATTAATTTTCGAACCTATCATGAATCAATTTAATCTGCCTAACTGAGATTTACAAGGTAACCATAGCTTGCTTCATACCAACAATTTCTGTGGGATCGACCCTTACTCACGTAAAGTATTACTTGGATGACCTAGTACACTTGCTGGTTAAGTTGAACGGAGTTGTGTCCACACATAGCCAATAGCCATTAAATAAATCTCATGCAAATACAAATAGGGTCACAATTTCGTCCACCAAGTTTTTGGTGCCGTTGCCGGGAATTGTTCGAGTATGGACAACTGAAGGTTCATCTTGTTGCTCAGATTAGGTAATTTTCTTTTTATTTTCTTTTCAAAAATTTTTCTTTATTTTTCGTTTTTCCAAATTTTATTTTTGAAAAATATAATAAAAATCCAAAAAAATTCATAAAATCATAAAAACCAAAAATATTTTGTGTTTCTTGTTTGAGTCTTGAGTCAATTTATAAGTTTGGTGTCAATTGCATGCCTTAAAAATTTTTTCTTGCATATTTTCGAAAATTCATGCATTCATAGTGTTCTTCATGATCTTCAAGTTGTTCTTGGTAAGTCTTCTTGTTTGATCTTGATGTTTTCTTTTTTTGTGTTGTTTGTTGTTTTTCATATGCATTTTTAGTTTGTTAGAGTCCATGCATTAAAGATTTCTAAGTTTGGTGTCTTGTATGTTTTCTTTGCATCAAAAATTTTTCAAAATTATGTTCTTGATGTTCATCATGATCTTCAAAGTGTTCTTGGTGTTCATCTTGACATTCATAGTGTTCTTGCATGAATCATGTGTTTGATCCAAAATTTTCATGTTTTGGGTCATTTTTATGTTTTTCTCTCTCATCTTTAAAAATTCAAAAATAAAAAAATAGCTTTTCCTTTTTTCTCTCCTAATTTTCAAAAATTTAAGTTGACTTAGTCAAAATCTTTTTAAATTAGTTGTTTCTTACAAGTCAAGTCAAATTTTCAATTTTAAAAATCTTATCTTTTTTTTTAAATCTTTTTTAAAAATCATATATTTTTCATTTTTTTTATTATTTTCAAAAATTTCTAAAAATCTTTTTCAAAATATTTTCAAAATATTTTCAAAATATTTTTCTTATCTTTATATCAAATTTTCGAAATTATGCTAACAATTAATGTGATTGATTCAAAAATTTGAAGTTTGTTACTTTCTTGGTAAGAAATGTTCAATCTTTAAGTTCTAGAATCTTATCTTTTAGTTTCTTGTTAGTAATTAATTTTAATTTAAAAATTAAATCTTGTTCAAACATATCTTATCATATCTTTTATATCTTATCTTTTTCAAAATTTTATCTTTTTCAAAAAAAATTTGATTTCAAATATCTTATCTAACTTCTTATCTTCTTATCTTTTCAAATTTGATTTTAATATCTTTTTCAACTAACTATTTGACTTTTTGTTTGTTTCTTATCTTTTTCAAAACCACCTAACTACTTTTCCCTCTCTAATTTTCGAAAATATCTCATCTCTTTTTCAAAAATTCTTTTTGTTTTAAATTTTAATTTTAATTATATCTTATCTTTAATTTTCGAAAATACTAACCCCTTTTTCAAAATTATTTTCGAAACTCTCCCTCTCTTTTCTTATTCTGTTTAATTATTTATTTACTAACACTTCTCTTCACCTCTCTTCATCTAAATATCCGAACCCATTCTTCTTCACTCTTCTCCCCTTTCTTTTTCTACTAACATAAAGGAATCTCTATATTGTGACATAGAGGATTCCTCTTTCTTTTCTTGTTTTCTTCTCCTTCATATGAGCAGGAACAAGGACAAAAGCACTCTTGTTGAAGCTGATCCTGAACCTGAAAGGACTTTGAAGAGGAAACTAAGAGAAGCTAAACTACAACAATCCAGAAGTAACCTTTCAGAAATTTTCGAACAAGAGAAGGAGATGGCAGCCGAACCCAATAATGATAATGCAAGAAGGATGCTTGGTGATTTTACCAAACCCACGTCCAAATTTGATGGAAGAAGCATCTCCATTCCTGCCATTGGAGCCAATAATTTTGAGCTTAAGCCTCAACTAGTTGCTTTAATGCAACAGAACTGCAAGTTTTATGGACTTCCATCTGAAGATCCTTACCAGTTTTTAACTGAGTTCTTGCAGATCTGTGAGACTGTTAAGACAAATGGAGTAGATCCTGAAGTCTACAGGCTCATGCTTTTCCCTTTTGCTGTAAGAGACAGAGCTAGAATATGGTTGGATTCACAACCTAAGGATAGCCTGGACTCCTGGGATAAGCTGGTCACGACCTTCTTGGATAAATTCTTTCCTCCTCAAAAGCTGAGCAAGCTTAGAGTGGATGTTCAGACCTTCAAACAAAAAGATGGTGAATCCCTCTATGAAGCTTGGGAAAGATACAAGCAGCTGACCAAAAGGTGTCCATCTGACATGTTTTCAAAATGGACCATATTAGATATATTCTATTATGGTCTATCTGAGTTTTTGAAAATGTCATTGGACCATTCTGCAGGTGGATCCATTCACCTAAAGAAAACACCTGCAGAAGCTCAAGAACTTATTGACATGGTTGCAAATAACCAGTTCATGTACACTTCTGAGAGGAATTCCGTGAATAATGGGACGCCTCAGAGGAAGGGAGTTCTTGAAATTGATGCTCTGAATGCCATATTGGCTCGGAACAAAGTGTTGACTCAGCAAGTCAACATTATTTCTCAAAGTCTGAATGGATGGCAAAATGCATTCAACAGTACTAAAGAGGCAGCTTCTGAAGAAGCTTATGATCCTGAGAACCCTGCAATGGCAGAGGTTAATTACATGGGTGAACCTTATGGAAACACCTATAATTCATCATGGAGAAATCATCCCAATTTCTCATGGAAGGATCAACAAAAGCCTCAACAAGGCTTTAACAATGGTGGACGCAATAGGCTGAGCAATAGCAAGCCTTTTCCATCATCTTCTCAGCAACAGACAGAGAATTCTGAACAAAACACTTCTAATTTAGCCAATATAGTCTCTGATCTGTCAAAGGCCACTTTCAGTTTCATGAGTGAAACAAGATCCTCCATCAGAAATCTGGAGGCACAAGTGGGCCAGCTGAGTAAGAAAGTCATTGAAACTCCTCCCAGTATTCTCCCAAGCAATACAGAAGAGAATCCAAAAGGAGAGTGGAAGGCCATTGATGTAATCAATATAGCCGAATGCACAAGGGAGGAGAAGGACGAAAATCCTAGTGAGGAGGACCTCCTGGGACGTCTCTCAAGCAAGAAGGAATTTCCTATTAAGGATCCAAGGGAATCTGAGGCTCCTATAGAGACCATAGAGATTCCATTAAATCTTCTTCTACCATTCATGAGCTCTGAAGACTATTCTTCCTCTGAAGAGGATGAAGATGTGACTGGAGAGCAAGTTGCTCAATATTTAGGAGCTATCATGAAGCTGAATGCCAAGTTGTTTGGTAATGAGACTTGGGAAAGTGAACCTTCCTTGCTCATTAGTGAACTAGATACCTGGATTCAGCAAATTTTACCTCAAAAGAGACAAGATCCTGGCAAGTTCTTAATACCCTGTACCACAGGCACCATGACCTTTGAAAAAGCTCTATGTGATCTGGGGTCAGGGATAAATCTTATGCCACTCTCTGTAATGGAGAAGCTGGGGATCATTGAGGTACAACCTGCCTTGTTCTCATTACAATTGGCAGACAAGTCATTAAGACAAGCTTATGGAGTAGTAGAGGACGTGTTAGTAAAGGTTGAAGGCCTTTACATCCCTGCTGATTTCATAATCTTAGACACTAGGAAGGAAGAGGATGAGTGTATCATCCTTGGAAGACCTTTCCTAGCCACAGCAGGAGCTGTGATAGATGTCAACAGAGGTGAATTAGTCCTTCAATTGAATGGGGACTACCTTGTGTTTAAGGCACATGGCCATCCCTCTGTGACAAAAGAGAGTGAGCACAAAGAGCTTCTCTCAGTTCAGGGTCAAGAAGAGCCCCCACAGTCAAACTCTAAGTTTGGTGTTGGGAGGCCACAACCAAACACTAAGTTTGGTGTTAAGACCCCATATCCAAACTCTAAGTTTGGTGTTGGGACTATACAACATTGACCTGATCACCTTGTGGCTCCATGAGAGCCCACTGTCAAGCTATTGACATTAAAGAAGTGCTTGTTGGGAGGCAACCCAATTTTATTTATCTAATTTTTATTTTATTTTATTTTATTGTTATTTTGTGTTTTATTAGGTACATGATCATGTGGAGTCACGAAAAAAAATATAAAAATTTAAAAACAGAATCAAAAACAGCAGAAGAAAAATCACACCTTGGAGGGAGGACAGACTGGCGTTCAACGCCAGTAAGGAGCATTTGGCTGGCGTTCAACGCCAGAACAGAGCATGAATCTGGCGTTGAACGCCAGAAACAAGCAACATTCTGGCATTTGAACGCCAGGAATGTGCCTTGAGAAAAGCTGGCGCTGAACGCCAGGAATGTGCCTTGAGAAAAGCTGGCGCTGAACGCCAGTAACAAGCAATGAACTGGCGTTCAACGCCAGAAACATGCTACATATGGGCGTTGAACGCCCAGAATATGCTTCACATGGGCGTCGAACGCCCAGTACGTGCATCACCTCGGCGTTTAAATGCCAGAATAGTATGCAAAGGCATTTTACATGCCTATTTGGTGCAGGGATGGAATTCCTTGACACCTCAGGATCTGTGGACCCCATAGGATCACCTCAGGATCTGTGGACCCCACAGGATCCCCACCTAACATATTCCCACCTTACCTCCTAATCCTATAACACTTTTCCCCATGTCACACTTCCCAACAACTTCAATCTCTGAATCTCTCCTCCCAATAAACACTCTTTCCCAAAATCCTTCACCAATCACTTCAATCTCTCTTCCCCATCACCTCTTCACCACTCACATCCATCCACTCTTCCCCATAAACCCTACCTACCTTCAAAATTCAAAAACACTTTCCCACCCAAACCCACCCTAAAATGGCCAAACCTACCCTCTCCCCTTTCCCTATATAAACCCCTCCATTCCACTTCATTTTCACACAACACAACCCCCTCTTCTATACCTTGGCCGAAACCCACACTCCTCCTTCTCCTCAATATTTTCTTCTTCTTCTTCTTCTCTTCTTTCTTCTCTTGCTCGAGGGCGAGCAATATTTTAAGTTTGGTGTGGTAAAAGCATAAGCTTTTTGTTTTTCCATTACCATCAATGGCACCTAAGGCCGGAGAATCCTCTAGAAAAGGAAAAGGGAAGACAAAAGCTTCCACCTCCGAGTCATGGGAGATGGAAAGATTCATCTCCAAAAGCCATCAAGACCACTTCTATGATGTTGTGGCAAAGAAGAATGTGATCCCTGAGGTCCCTTTCAAGCTCAAGAAAAATGAGTATCCGGAGATCCGACATGAGATCCGAAGAAGAGGTTGGGAAGTCCTAACCAACCCCATGCAACAAGTCGGAATCTTAATGGTTTAAGAGTTCTATGCCAATGCATGGATCACTAGGAACCATGATCAAAGTATGAACCCGAGTCCAAAGAATTATCTCACAATGGTTCGGGGGAAATACTTAGATTTTAGTCCGGAAAATGTGAGGTTGGCGTTCCACTTGCCCATGATGCAAGGAGATGTATGCCCCTACACTAGAAGGGTCAACTTTAATCAAAGGTTGGACCAAGTCCTTATGGACATATGTGTGGAAGGAGCTCAATGGAAAAGAGACTCCAAAGGCAAGCCAGTTCAACTAAGAAGACTGGACCTCAAGCCTGTGGCTAGAGGATGGTTGGAGTTTATTCAACGCTCCATCATTTCCACTAGCAACCGATCTGAAGTTACTGTGGATCGGTCCATCATGATTCATAGCATCATGATTGGAGAGGAAGTAGAAGTTCATGAAGTCATCTCCAATGAAATCTACAAAATAGCCGAAAAGCCCTCCACCATGGCAAGGCTAGCTTTTCCTCACCTTATTTGCCATCTATATTACTCAGCTGGAGTTATCATAGAAGGAGACATCTCCATTGAAGAGGATAAGCCCATCACCAGGAAGAGGATGGAGCAAGCAAGAGAAACCCTTCACGGATCTCAAGAGATGCATGAGGAAGCTCATCATCGAGAAATCCCTGAGATGCCTCAAGGGATGCACTTTCCTCCCAACAACTATTGGGAACAACTCAACACTTCCTTAGAAGATTTGAGCCACAATGTGGAACAATTAAGGGTGAAACATCATGAGCACTCCATCATTCTCCATGAAATAAGAGAAGATCAAAGAGCAATGAGGGAGGAGCAACAAAGGCAAGGAAGGGACATAGAAGAGCTTAAGGACATTGTTGGTCCTTCAAGAAGAAGACGCCACTAAGGTGGATTCATTCCTTGTTCTTATTTCTGTTTGTTTTTCGGTTTCTATGTTATGTTTATCTATATTTTGTGTCTCTACTTCATGATCATTAGTATGTAGTAACCATGTCTTAAAGCTATGAATAAAATCCATTAATCCTTCACCTCTCTTAAATGAAATATGTTTTAATTCAAAAGAACAAGAAGTACATGAATTTTGAATCTATCCTTGAATTGAATTTAATTATATTGATGTGGTGACAATACTTTTTGTTTTCTGAATGAATGCTTAAACAGTGCATATTTTTTATCTTGTTGTTTATGAATGTTAAAATTGTTGGCTCTTGAAAGAATGATGAACAAAGAGAAATGTTATTGATGATCTGAAAAATCATAAAATTGATTCTTGAAGCAAGAAAAAGCAGTGAAAAAGCAAAGGCTTGCGAAAAAAAAACTGGCGAAAAAAAATAGAAAAAAAAAAGAGAGCAAGCAAAAAAAGCCAATAGCCCTTAAAACCAAAAGGCAAGGGTAAAAAGGATCCAAGGCTTTGAGCATCAATGGATAGGAGGGCCTGAGGAAATAAAATCCAGGCCTAAGCGGCTAAATCAAGCTGTCCCTAACCATGTGCTTGTGTCATGAAGGTCCAAGTGAAAAGCTTGAGATTGAGTGGTTAAAGTCGTGATCCAAAGCAAAAGAGTGTGCTTAAGAGCTCTGGACACCTCTAACTGGGGACTCTAGCAAAGCTGAGTCACAATCTGAAAAGGTTCACCCAGTCATGTGTCTGTGGCATTTATGTATCTGGTGGTAATACTGGAAAACAAAGTGCTTAGGGCCACGGCCAAGACTCATAAAAGTAGCTGTGTTCAAGAATCAACATACTTAACTAGGAGAATCAATAACACTATCCGAAATTCTAAGTTCCTAGAGAAGCCAATCATTCTAAACTTCAAAAGAAAAAGTGAGATGCCAAAACTGTTCAGAAGCAAAAAGCTACAAGTCCCGCTCAACTAATTATAATTAATATTCATTGATATTCTGGAATTTATAGTATATTCTCTTCTTTTTATCCTATTTGATTTTTAGTTGCTTGGGGACAAGCAACAATTTAAGTTTGGTGTTGTGATGAGCGGATAATTTATACGCTTTTTGGCATTGTTTTTAGATAGTTTTTAGTAAGTTCAAGCTACTTTTAGGGATGTTTTCATTAGTTTTTATGTTAAATTCACATTTCTGGACTTTACTATGAGTTTTTGTGTTTTTCTGTAATCTCAGGTAAATTCTGGCTGAAATTGAGGGACTTGAGCAAAACTCTGAAAAAGGCTGACAAAAGGACTGCTGATGCTGTTGGAATCTGACCTCCCTGCACTCGAAATGGATTTTCTGGAGCTACAGAACTTCAAATGGCGCGCTCTCAACGGCGTTGGAAAGTAGACATCCAGAGCTTTCCAGCAATATATAATAGTCCATACTTTATTCGGGAATTGACGACGTAAAGTGGCGCTCAACGCCAAGTACATGCTGCTGTCTGGAGTCAAACGCCAGAAACACGTCACAACCCGGAGTTGAACGCCAGAAACACGCTATAACTCGGCGTTCAACTCCAAGAAAAGCCTCAGCTCGTGGATAGATCAAGCTCAGCCCAAGCATACACCAAGTGGGCCCCGGAAGTGGATTTATGCATCAATTACTTACTCATGTAAACCTTAGTAGCTAGTCTAGTATAAATAGGATAATTTACTATTGTATTAGACATCTTTTGATCACTTTAGATCTGAGGAACATCTCTCTGGACGCCTAGTCCTTAGACCATGGGGGGCTGGTCATTCGGCCATGCCTGAACCTTTCACTTATGTATTTTCAACGGTGGAGTTTCTACACACCATAGATTAAGGGTGTGGAGCTCTGCTGTACCTCAAGTTTCAATACAATTACTATTATTTTCTATTCAATTCTCTTTTATTCTTATTCCAAGATATACGTTGCACTTCAACTTGATGAATGTGATGATCCGTGACACTCATCATCATTCTCACCTATGAACGCGCGTGACTGACAACCACTTCCGTTCTACCTTAGGCCGGGCGCATATCTCTTAGATTCCCCAACAGAATCTTCGTGGTATAAGCTAGATAGATGGCGGCATTCATGGGAATCCAGAAAGTCTAACCTTGTCTGTGGTATTCCGAGTAGGATTCCGGTATTGAATGACTGTGACGAGCTTCAAACTCCTGAAGGCTGGGCGTTAGTGACAGACGCAAAAGAATCAAGGGATTCTATTCCAACCTGATTGAGAACCGACAGATGATTAGCCGTGCTGTGACAGAGCATTTGGACCATTTTCACTGAGAGGATGGGATGTAGCCATCGACAAGGGTGATGCCTCCAGACGATTAGCCATGCAGTGACAGCGCATAGGACCATTTTCTCGAGAGGATGAAAAGTAGCCATTGACGACGGTGATGCCCTACATACAGCTTGTCATGGAAAGGAGTAAGAAGGATTGGATGAATGTAATAAGAAAGTAGAAATACAAGAGGAGCACAGCATCTCCATACGCCTATCTGAAATTCCCACTATTGATTTACATGAGTATTTCTATCCTATTTTATTTTCTGTTTATTATTAATTTTTGAACCTATCATGAATCAATTTAATCTGCCTAACTGAGATTTACAAGGTGACCATAGCTTGCTTCATACCAACAATCTCTGTGGGATCGACCCTTACTCACGTAAGGTATTACTTGGATGACCCAGTACACTTGCTGGTTAAGTTGAACGAAGTTGTGTCCATACATAGCCAATAGCCATTAAATAAATCTCATGCAAATATAAAGAGGGTCACAATTTCGTCCACCAAGTATCTAAGATAAGAGATAAATATAAGGTAAAGGAAATATTGAACCTGATGAAGAGTCGAATTAAATCCTAATTTCTAAAAATCCTACCTAAATCCTAAGAGAGGAGAGAACCTCTCTCTCTAAAAACTACATCTAAAACTAAAATTATGAATTATGAGAGCATGATGAGTCTCTGCAAGTTCCTTGACTTTAATCTGTGTTTCTGGGCCGAAAACTGGGTTGAAATGCGGCCCAGAATCTCTGCCAGCGACTTTTGTAATTCTGCAGATCGCGCACGTCATGTGATCGCGTCATCCATGCGGACGCGTCATTCACGTTTTTCCCTGCCACGCGTTCGCGTCGTCCATGCTTCCGCGTCACTTGTGCTTTTCTAATCCGTGCGGTCGCGTGAGCCATGCGACCGCGTCACTGTGAATTCCTTTCTTCCGCGCGGTCGCGTCGCTGACGCGTACGCGTCACTTCTCGCTGGTCATCTCCTCAATTTCTTATGTTCCTTCCATTTTTGCAAGCTTCCTTCCCAATCTCTCACTCATTCATGCCCTATAAAGCCTGAAACACTTAACACACATATCAAGGCATCGAATGGTAATAAGAGAGGATTAAGATTAGCTAAATTAAGACCAAAAAAGCATGTTTTCAATCATGTAATAATTTTAGGAAGGAAATATAAATGCATGCTAATTATATGAATAAGTGGGTAAAGACCATGATAAAACCACACAATTAAGCACATTGTAAACCATAAAATAGTGGTTTATCAGTTTACTTCTCTGTGATTGTAATCTGAATTTTATTTTATCCTATATGTCCAAAATTAATGTGTTATGTGCATGCATATGATTGAGGCCATTGTTTGTTTAAATCATATATCCCAAATAAGCCAACCCTTTTTAACTACCTTTGTTAACCACTTTGAGCTGTTTTTAATCCCATTCGTTCCATATTGTACCACATTACTAGCCTTAAGCAGAAAACAATTGAAAATCCCAATTAAATCTTTAGTTAGCTTAATATAGAATTTGTGTGTTAATTGAGTATGGGAAAATTGTGGGAATAAAAGGTAATAGAAAATATATTATAATAGAATGAAGGGAATTTGGGTACCTATTCATGTGGAACCATAAAAGAAAATTACAAATTTATGTGCATTGGTAAGCTATACAAAAAAAAAATAAAAAAAAAATAATAATAATATATTTTCTTTGTTTTAGTGAATAAGGGGACAAAATCACCCCAATGATAAATCAGAATTTAATAATCAATGCACACATGATAAAATTAAAATAAAGGTTGATACATGAATATGGAATGTGAAAAGGAAATTCTGGGTAGCTAAGATGAATGTTGAAATTATATAGAGTATATGTATGTTAGGTAGGAGCTTGGGTTAATTAAAGATTCAATATATAAGCTCACTTAGCCATATGTGTATCCTCACCTTTACTTTAGCCCCATTACAACCATGAAAAGACCTCATGATGTTTGCATTGGCATTTTAAAATTGTTGATTGATTAGGTGAAAAACAAATTTTTTTTGAAAGCATGATTAGAGAAGGATAGAGTGATTACCCCATATGCTAGAGATGATTAAAGTGCACATGCACCAACAGTAAGGGTTCAATGCTCAGTCCTGTATTCCCTGCTTTCACAAGCTATCTTCTTACAAATTTATCTGCTTTTACAATATGCTCTAAATTAGTGAAATCTGCCCCATATTTTGTCTTAGAGAGCTTATCTATTTTTAATCATGTAGACCAACTCATATAGTTGCATTCATATGCATATAGGTTACATTGCATTGCATGAGTCTTGCATGTTCCTGTTCATTCATGTTTATCTCCTTCAACTTAGCATGAGGACATGCTAATGTTTAAGTGTGGGGAGATTGATAAACCACTATTTTATGATTCATATTGTGTTTAATTGTGTGGTTTTATCAAGTCTTTGCCCATTTATTCATATGATTTGCATGTAACTACAACTCCTTCCTAAAAATACTCTATGATTGAAAACATGCTTTTTTGGCTTTATTTTCTTTTATTCAATCCTCTCTTATTACCATTAGATGCCTTGATATGTGTGTTAAGTGATTTCAGGAATTACAGGGCAGGAATGGCTTAAAGGATGGAAAGGAAGCATGCAAAAATGGAAGGAACACAAAGAATTGAGGAGATAACCAGCGAGAAGTCACGCGGTCGCATGGCTGACGCGACCGCGCGAAATGGAAGAAATAACAGTGACGCGCTCGCGTGACTGATGCAACCGCGCAGATTGGAAGCTGCATGAACGACGCGAATGCGTGGACGACGCGCACGCATGATACGAGAAACGCCGAGTGACGTGAACGCGTGGACGACGCGGCCCCGTGACGTGCGCGATCTGCAAAATTTCAGAAGTCGCTGGCAGAGTTTCTGGGCCGGATTTCAACCCAGTTTTCCGCCCAGAAACACAGATTAGAGCCAGGGAACATGCAGAGACAGAGAACAACATTCATTCCGCATAATTTTTAGTTTTTAGATCTGAATTTACTCCTCCTCTAGGTTTACTCACTTGAACATTCATAATTAGGATTTTGAAGATTTTGGCTTTAGCTTTTGAGAAGAGTCTACCTCCGGTACTAGTCATTATATTCTGTTATTTACTTTCCATTTATTCTTCCATATTCTTAATCCCCAAGAGTTGACATTGGATTATTTTCACAAGTTATTAATATAGACTATTTTTATTTTCAATTAATCCCTTTCATTATTATTTATTATGTCTTCTTTTATTTTCTCCATTGATTCTGTGAAGTTTATAATTATGATGAGTGAGTAATTCCATAACTTGATTGGGAGATGATTGAAAGGAAACCTTGAGTTGAATTACTCAAGAGAGAAATTATAATTGGGTTTATTATTGGATCAACCTCTAATCATTGACACTAGCCCCTCCCAAGGGAGAGTATTAAAACTTGTGACTGGAAACAGCTTTCCAACTTGCTTGACTTTCCTTTACCCAGTAAGGGATAATTAAGCAGAGCAACTTTCAATTATTAATTAATCTTGAGAGTACTTCAACAAGAATAGGGCTTCCAACTAATCTACTCCCAGTCAAGGATTTTATCTAAAATTAATTAAATTCTCTAAATTAATTTCCTGTTTATTAACTCAACCATTTTTGAAAACACCTGATTGATAAAATAGCACATCTCTCTGCAACTCGTTGGGAGATGACCTGGGATTCATACTCCTAGTATTTTAATTTCAATATTGTGACAACCCTTATAAATTGATAAGTAGATTTTCGGCTGGTTAAGGACTGTACTTGCAACGTATTTCTGTTAATAATTTCTCAACTCGCCAATTTCCGCCACGTCAGTTTCTTAGCACGTAAGTAATCCTATTCCTTGAGCGTTGCACTTTTCATTTTGCGACTTTTGTTTACCTATTTGTTTCAAGGCTCCTAGTATGTTATTTCTTTCAGTATTATATGTATATTTTTATTGTTTAGAGGTTTGTAATACCACATTACCTCTGTTCTACTATTTAAGCGTAAAATATTGTATAGTAGGGTATTACACAATATGTCATTGAAAATACTGCGAATGATAAATTATTTTTCTTCAAATTGCATTAATGAAAAAATATATTTTTTTTATATATCATAAATAAATCAATGCAAGAGGGAAGATAAAAAAAAGAAAAAAAAAAGTCTAAATAAAGGAATTTGAAGACAAAAAAAGACGAAAGAAAAAATAATTTGAGAAGAATAGATTTTAAAAAAGTACAAAAAGTAAAGAAGTGCAAAAACGATAATTGAAAGATTATCATCACTAAAGTTATGGATTTTTTAGATCAATAATTAATTATTTTATTTACTGAAATATATAATTTATAACATATTTATTAATTTATATCATATTAATTTATCTCATTTATATTATAAAAAAGATATGTTTATTATTATAAAAAAAATTAAAATTTAAATAATATCAATTTTTTAAAAATTAACTTATTTGAATTATTACTCAAAAGACTAAAAGAGTACATAAAAAATAGATTAAATTGAATTAATTTAAATTTAAAAAAAATACGTGAAAAAATATTAGGGATGAAAAATGACGTATTCATATTATATGATGAGAGAATATCAGAATGAAAAGTTACGACTTCTGTTTCATGATGAGAAGAAGTGCGGTTATCTCTTCCACTTTTTTCTGTTTTATCTACCCAAATCAACTTCATGCTTCTTTTAACTTCCATTAATATAAGCATTGTCTATTCTTAATATTCTCTCACGTACTAAACCATTCAATTATTGCATTTCTTCTCATTATGCACGTACAACCTTGTTTTTGTTTTTGTTTTTAATTTAAATTAATTCAATTCGATTTATTTTTTATATATTTTTTGTGAATATTAATTTAAATGGATTAATTTTTAAAAAAATAATGTATTAATTTTAAATAGACAATTTTAAATCATTAATTTATAAAAAATATAAATATAATTTTAAAATTAGATTAATTCAAAAATAAAAATTAAATTAATATTATTTTAATCGTAATTTTTAATAATAATATTATAATACACATATCTCATTTATAATGTAAAGATAATATGTATTTATAATTTATGAACATATGTCATATCTAAAAAAGAGCTACAGCATATATATGAATATATTTGTTGAAATTTATGTGAAATAAGGGAGAGTGAATATGAACGTTAGAGGTAGAGTAATATATCATTTTATTTTAATCATTCAACTAACCCATGACTTTTTTTTCCTTTTATTTTTTCGTATTTTCCTCATCCCTGAAGCAGTCTTCTTCTTTTATTTTGTATTCTTTTTTTTTTTTGAAAAATCCTTCACTTATTTATTTTTGTAACATTAACATAATTTAAAATTTAAAAATACTTCTTAATTCTTCAAATTTAATAATATATTATTTTAATATTTTTTATTTTTTTAAAGACTGAATAAAAAATTATTATTAAATAATAAAAAATACAAGACTAAGATTTGAACCCTAGTTCTTAAATAATTAGGAACTGGCTATCACTAGACTATGAAGCTCTCAAACATAAAGATGCAATTCAATATATATATTCTCCATTAACCGTTTCTTATTTCATCACTGCTAAACAAATGTAATATCCCATAATTTTTTAATTTTCTAATTATTTAATTAATATTTTTATGAATAATATATTATCATAATTTAATATATTTTATAACTTCTCAAATAATCGATAATGGAAATTAGAAGATTAGGATACCAATAAATTATTTTTTTAATACTCTTAAGGTTATATTCTAAGTTCAATTATGAGCGTTGATTAAATTTAATTTCCATAACAAATAAAATGACAATAATATAAAATAATTTCTTTTTTATAAAATTGTTAAAATATAATATATTACTTCTCGTCAATTGTGTTGATGAGATTTAGTTATCAAAAATAATAAAATAAATAAAGCACGCATATTTTTTTAAAAAGAGGACCAATAAAATTAAATTCACAAATAATAATAGATAAAAGGTAACTATTTAATAATAGGTGATATAGGGTGCTAATCCCTTCCCTATTCGTAATTGACCTCAAAACTCGAATTCTAGTATCTAGACTTTTTTCGCTTTTGGCATCCAATCAGCCATTCTATTTTTATCGAAAAATTAATTGCTAATGATTCTGAATCTCATGGCATAATTTCCTCCGAAAATGACGAATACGCTTCTCATCCCTCAGATACCCCTGGATTGTACCATCACGAGTAGAGACGTTGCGACAGCTTGGCAACTCCACTGAAAAAATTTTTTGCGGGTCAAGTCTGATATTAATCTCTTATATTTTGTTGTTTAATTATGTTGGTCTTTTTTTATTTTTTATTTTTTTTCCTTAAATATCTTGTATGTAATTCGTGTATATATTATTTGTACATAAATTATTCTTCTTTTTATCATACTTAATCGTAAGCTCTAAACCCGAACACAACACCCATAGATTAGATAGAGAAATAAGTAGTGATGCTTTGTGAAACCTTCGATTTTCGTATAAGCACATGAAAGTCCTTCGCTCGAATTTAACATTTTTTCTTCGTATGGGTAGTTTAATATTGACCTCAGTAGAAAAATTCGAAGACTTGATAAGGAGTCTAGAACTAACACTTTCACATTGCATATACAATCTTAGAACCTTTTTAGGAGTCAAATCTTTAAGTTTCTTTGAATAATTTTGTTGCTATTTTTTTAATGAATAAAGTATCGTTTTTATCTTTAATGTTTGGAGTAAGTTCTAAAGTTATCCTTAACATTTCAATCGTCCTATTTAAGTCCCTAATATTTCAAAATTGACTCAATGTTATCTTGCCGTTAGGGATCCAATAACAAAATTGACGGTGAGACAACATTGAGACGATTTTAAAACATTCGGGACTTAATAGAATGAAAACGTTAAGGACAAAAACGATACATAAAAATAAATTTTTATTTTATTTTATTTTTTAATAATATTAATTTTTTACTGTACATAGTATTAAATTATTTTTTAATTACATCTAAATAAATTATACTTAATCACATTATTTTCATTTTAAATAAATTTATTTTTTTATAATTTTTAAAGAATTTTAATAAAAAGGTATAAGATGAATTTTCTGGTGTAGAAAGGGTTGTTGTTTCTACACATGTAAAAAGCTGCTGGCAATGTGAGATGAGGACTTGTCCATTAAAAGACAAATTCTGCACTGTATTGCAGGTTGGGCAGAAAGCATGTCCCATGAAGTTTTCGCTGCGGTGATAATTAATGATAGTATAATTAATTAAGGGGTTTTTTTGTAAGGGGTCTCAATATGGGTTTGGAAAAAAAATTGTGCGTAGTGGATTTATTGTTTAATGTTGACATTATTTTGGGCCATAAACTATTCACTCTAAATGAATTTCAATGGAGATGCCTAACATGAGCTTGTTTTATGTCCAAAAAAATATTATGTATATTGTTATGATAATTATATTTGTTGTTAATTAATAATTTATATTTGTAGTTAATAATTATGATAATTTATATTTGTAGTTAATTAATAATTTTTATTATGTATATCTTTCTTCCCTTCATAATAAATAATTATATTTGTAGTTAATTAATAATTTATATTAATTATTTAAATTATAATTAGTAAAATTTGTTTAGGTAAAAAAATAAATTTAATTTTTACACATTTAAAAATAACTTTTGGTTAGGTTATTTATTACAAAATTTAAAAATGCTAACTACATTATAAAATTAGTCGTTACAAATTTAAAAATGTTAACTATATTATAACTTTTTTAATATTAATATTTTTTAATAATAAATTATTTTTGAATTCATAAATTTAAATAATATTGTTGTAAAAGAAATAGTAACTAAAATAATCTCAATTATTTTAAGTACTTAATGTAGTGGGACCATAGCATAGACTAAAGTTAGTTCCTCCTAATGGAGAAGAGAAAAATGCTTTGAGTTCTTATTTACTATTCATGACGCAAAACCTGATGTCGAGTTACTTTTTATGACAGGTGGGCCATAAATAGGGATTGAGATGAGTTCCGTACTGGAAATGGTCTCACTCTCTCTTCTCTCTCTTTCTATATATATATATATATATATATATAACTCCCTCTTGTTCCTGCTGGCTCTCTATGTTATATCTCTCGTAGTCTTCTTGACTCCCCTTCTCTCCCATCTCTGCTCGTGTCTCTCTCGCTTCCCTCGTATCGCTCTACCTATCTCCCAACACAGGCTGTTTGGTTATGTAACGTCATTATTGAGAAAGTTGCTAGAAGGAACGTAACAAGAGCATTATGCCGAGAAAAAAAAATTCTGAATCAAACCAAGTCACGGTATGATGTGGCTCGAAGGAACATAATGAGAGACAATAATTACTCAACACTTAAATTTAACAGGTATATTTCCAGGTCATTTCCCAACACCCAGCACGTTGATTTACAATAATTTCATTGAGACATTCCACTTTTTAGTATCTAAATAAAAAAGACTAACTAATGAGAGGGTTGCCAACGTAGTTAACCATGCCGTACGAATGATAATTAGACCATTCTTATATTCTACAGTCTATATGCATGCACGTTGGGTTAACTAATTTACTCATGCTCACAACATTCTAGTGTTAATAGGATGATGATGTGGTTGGGATGGAAGTCATACGACCTATAATTTGTTAGCACAAGAAATTCATGTCCCTTGTTGCTATGTTTCATCAACCACAGTGACATTTTTGGTCCTCAATCCAATAACATCTCATCCATAGAGTTAATGGGCCTCAAGGCCGTTGATTCTCAGTCCACCCTATGTAAAAAACACACTCCTACTTCATATCAAGAAGGAACTATTCAACCTGATTGAATTAAAAAATAGTACAGCATAACACTAATTCACAACAATAAACAGTTAATCCCCTTATCATCCAGGTATAGATACATGCAAAGTATCATCTCAAAACATCTGACTTTCCCTTACAGATACGATATTCATGCAAATTGACTATATACTATTCCCAAGCAACACATTTTCAAAAACATACTCGACAAAACGCTAGCTGAGGTTGCGGAGCAATTCCATGACCTGCACAGAGACAAAACTAAATTAATCCAATTTTTGCACCACACCCTAATTAATGACTGACAAAACATGCCGAACACACGATAGTACAGTTTGGAAGTCGTGATTACCTCCCTAGTTACGTCGGCAGGATCCAGTAGATGTTCCGGCCTAACATTCCCGCTTTCCATTGTTCCTATCACGTCTTCGCCAAGACCAAGCGGATGATACGGAAATACAAAAAAAATAGGATAAGACATTTTAGCAAAATAAGGAAATACAAAAAAAACTCTTGACAAATACAGATTATTATTTTTTCTGGCAATGTCAGATGTTATCTTTTTTTTCCCTTTTTCCTTTAAAAGCAATTATTTTACCATTTGGTTGTGAAAAGAATTAACATATTTGTTACACTGACTACAGTTGCTTTGAATGTGATTATAGAACAACTTGTTCAACATGCTTTTAGGATACACAAGCTGCTGCCCACGCTCAGGTGGAAGCAGTCAAAGAAACGAAAATAGAGGTGAACAAGAAAATAGAAGCTAACCTGAAAGCAATTACAGAAATTAAGGTTGCAACATATATGGCTCTGAGAAATGCAGATATGGCAGATTCTGTGATAGAAGCAGTCAAGGATGACCCAAGAAGGTGGCGTGAAGAAGAAAACAGCGATATGGGCTACACAGAAAATTAACCAACCTTGTCAATTTCCTTGCATATCTACAAGATAATAGAAAGTTAAAGATCAAATATATAGATAGTGTTCAATCTGTAACAAAAAATAAGCAAAAGGGAACCATATTGGTTGTAGCAATTAAAATTTTGCCCTTTCTCTTTCGGATTTGGGGTTCTTAATCAACTACATGTCCAGCACGATCATCTTACGGATGAACAACTTCCATAAAAATATTTTGCAAATGCAGATAAACTCATTCTCAAAATCTGTTTTAAAGTATTTAGCAGGGAGACTATACATGTAATCAAACAACTTTGGCATATTAACATTGCAAATTAGCAATTAATAACACCATTGCTTGCTAAAATTGTGCGAACTGTTTAAATTAAGTTACCATTGAAAATTAAAATGGAATATTGTTTAAACTAACTTCTGTTATTACAATTACAAACTTTAGGCACAAATTTGTTGGGATAAGAAATTATGAATATGGTCCTACAAAGGTAGAATCAAAACTTTAACCTTTTCTTAGGAAGCACATCACATCTTCACCCAAACATGAGCATACCCACATTTCAGAGACGGAAAAAACTTATGGCATAATAGTTTTATCTGGACTTTGTGCAACGAAAATATACAATGCATACCTCCACCGGCAGATCACGGTCAATGGCAGTCTCGCCCAACTTCGGTGCTCCATTTTTTGCGCATCGACACTGTCCCACCCGCAGCACAGCGCACTCTCTAGTGAAGCCGACCAATCTCTGCCAACACACGTGGAGCCACCACCCAGGGAAACTCAGCCTCGCTCTGGCACCGTCAGAGGAGGAGCAAGTTCTTCTTTCTATCTAGGGTTTTTATTTTTCCTCCATTAAGTTTTTCTAGCGAAGCAACCTGAAGCCACCAACAAAGCCATTATTTCTAGTCCATTTACAAATACTTTACAACAAAAAACCCACTTCAGATAGGCCCATTATTAGCTATCATAATGGATCCTGTAATACAACTTAATTAATATACTTCATCCCATAGTCTTCTAAACTCACATATCTCAACATTCACGGATTGTCTTCTCTGCACATTGCCACCAGCTTTCTCAAAATTGGTCTCATGAAGTGGATAATTGTCACTGAATTATCCTGCCACCACATTTCTATACGTGTAAAACATAACTTCCTTTCTACACCAGAGAATCCACCAAGGTATAATTTCTATTTTATTGTATATATATATTAATTTTTTCTTTCTGCAAGTTTATATACTAGTCATTCTACAAACATTTTATGATAACTAAAAATCTTTAAGAGTAAAATTATAAAAAAATTAATTTATTTAAAATGAAAGTAATATGATTAAGTGTAATTTATTTAGATATGATTAAAAAATAATTGAATACTATCTATAGTAAAAAAATTGATATTATTAAAAGATAAAATTAAAATTTATTTCTATGTATCATTTTTGTCCCCAATATTTTCGTCCTATTTAATTTCCTAACGTTTTAAAATCGTCTCAATTTTGTCCCCTGTTAACGGATTTCTAATGGCAGGACAACATTGAGTCAGTTTTGAAACGTTAGGGACTTAAATAGGACGATTGAAACGTTAGGAACAACTTTGGGACTTACCCCAAACGTTGGGGATAAAAACGATACTTTACTCTTTTTTAATACTAATTTTGTTTTGTCATTTATTACATATGCATTGTCCAACTTAGCAAATATATCATTAAATTTTCAACACGGATAAGGATAACATTTATGGTCAACTAATTTAGTCATTGAAGAAAAAAGAGTAGTCATAGAATTGTCAGAGCGCACACAAAAAGAAAAAAAAGAGACAACCTAACTCTTGGGATAGAAATTGCATTGCCGCTTATTGAAAAATATGAGTTCGAGTGGAATGATTTGACAATTCTTAAGTAAATATTGTGTCAAATAAAAAGGCAAGATTTTGTTGAAAAATTTGGAGAAATCCCTTATCTCCTCTTTATTCCTATTGATACTCAACTGCTAAGGGCTACGCTCCAATTTTGGGACCCCTCATATCAGTGCTTCACATTCAATCATTTTGATTTGACGTCATCTATTGAAGAATACTCCAAGTTGTTGAATAAAGAAAATGTGCCTAAAGACAAAATTTATTGTTATAATAATAAAAGACACCTAAGCGGGCTCTATCACGACTTATGGGGATTCATACCAAAAAGCTTGAAAATCATATGACGATCAGACGATGGATGGACAAAATTTGATGCAATTTTTCTTTCCTAATATATATAGAGCCACATTGATGATGACAGGGGATTGACAATGTACGCATTAACTATCTATGGTTTCATGCTATTTTAGAGTTAGAGGTCAAGTAGATGGATAGGTGATAAAGCTATTCGGACAAATAACCATAGCGTACACCTAAGTCTAGCTATTTTATTAGAAATCCTTAGATCGCTCAACCATTGTCAACATCACTCTAAGAGAAAATTTTGGAGATGCTCCCAATTGCTCATCACTTGGATGATCAATCATCTTGTTGGCTTAGAAGAATTTGGATATCCCATCATCAAATGTAATATGTATACTAGATTTAAGAATCTTTTATATGAATATAATAATGCAAGATGGCCCTATCAATCAGCAATTCAAAACCAATGGGTAAATTTTTTTAAGGATGCAGGATGTTATTTGGCACGCAAGATAGTTTCCTTTAATTTATACAATTTATTGTTGCGGGAATAAACTCTGGGTTCTACTTGTTAGTCCTTGGGGTATCATTAGCTATGCTCCTACACTAGTCAGAAGACAAGTAATGGTCTCTTTGATATGAATTTTACATACAGATTTTTTAACATAACAAGTAAGATCAAAGAAATCATCGCTGATTGAAAAGATATTAGATGCATAAAATCTGGTATACTAATATTAGACACTATTGACAAGCTAATATATGTAAAGAGTTTAAGTCTCCTATGATTACTAGACCTAAGCTTTTAATGCGCACGTTGATGACCCTATAGATTATAAAGCAGAAGTGGACTATAGATATGAATATGCTTTTAGACGGCTAGAAGAGAAAGAAACCATGCTTATCGAACATTGAAAAAGAAAAAAGGTTGATCTAAGTCATCATCTAGACAAAGCAATGAATGAAGTAACGGAGTAGAGAGAAAAGGTTAGGGTCATGAAAACTGAATATTGCAAGAAAAATGATCAAGCCTTGAAATTATGCAATGCTGAAATAGAAATTTTACGTCAAGATGTAATGAATAAAAATTATAGGTTGAGAGTTGACAATGATCTTATTACCCTATTGGAGAGTAAAAATGCAAAACTACAGAATAATTTTTGAAGATTTTGCCACAACAAAAAAATGAAGCAAAATGTATACAAAGATAGAGTAAGGGACCACCACTTTAATGAAGCGTATCAGAGATGTTACTTGTCATGCTAGGAAGAAAGCTAAAGAAGTACAAGAAGATGAGGGCAAGTTATCACCTAGCAAGATACAAAAATTATTATAAAAAATTAGCAAAAGAGTTAAATCATATAGGAAGATTTTACTGATAGTAAGAAGAAAAGTCTTTCTAGCAATAAAATTGTTTGTACTAGAGTGATTATTTAGTTGTATCAATTTGAATGTTTTACCTTCCAAAGAAAGATGATAAAATGTATTTTGGGTTTCATAATAATACATACATGATTTCTTTATTTACCTATTATCTTTTCATTTGCATTGACATCCACGTATCATTTAATACATTTAAATAAAAAGAAAAATTGTCGCTATAACATCCTTATCGAACTCGGTCACAATCAAAGATCATGGATGAACTGGGACATGCATAAGAAGAAATTAAGGGAGAAATGAACCAGATGAAAGAACAAAACCAAACATCCACAAACCCCGCAGCATCAAAATTAGGGGCATCCAAATTGAAGGGCCATCCAAATTGAAGGGCTCAACAGTCCTCTGCCTCTTTGGAGGAGGGTCAAAGGTAGCACTAGAAATTGATTGGGAAGGATCAATCACACGGACCTAAGGAGTAGGGATAACCTTCTTCGGCCCAAAAGCACCTGAGGCTGGCTTCATAGGAGGAGCCTGAGAGGAGCTTTCCCCCGCAGTCTTGGCCGAGATGTTCTGGGTAGCCGTAGCTTTCCTGGCCTTTTTAAAGGCCTTCATAGAGTCCAAATTCTTCAACATCTCTGAAAAAGAAGCAAACAAAGTCAAGTCACAATTGGAGGAAAAAGATAAATCAACAAAAAAGAAGTCGACCACTACCTAATTCAGCTCGAAGAAGAAAAGGATTCCCCAAGAACCTCTTGGTGTCAAGGTGAGGAGGTTCCCCCCAATTCTCCTCTAGCACATGCACAAAGGCCTGCTCAACCTCATCCAATATTTCCCACGAATACTTAGACACTACCACATTCTTTTGCCAGCATAAAGGGAAGGTGGGCTCGTTATTCTGGTCTAAAAAGAAAGGTCGAGCTCCTTCAACAGCTCGGACCTTGAAATAGAAGTTTTTAAAATTCCTAAAAGACTCATCGTACATAGAAAAAACTTTCTTCCCCTAGGCAGCTCGAAAAGAAATCCAGGAAGCCTTCTTCTTAGCTGCCCCATGCTTTATCAAAACAAAAAGGTAAAGAAAAAGAGTTTGAGAAGGTCAGACGTCCAGTTCTTGACACAACAGATGAAAGATATTTATGAAACCCCACGAGTTCGGATGGAGTTGGGATGGAGCCACATTACAGGACCACAACAAGTTGGTCTCAAAGGGAGTAAAGGGAATGGTGATATTCAGTTGGCTAAAGAAGTAATCATATGCATAGAAGAATGGCCACTCTCCCTTTGTCAAAGAAGGGAAGCTAACTGATGAGCAGATAATTTATACGCTTTTTGGCATTATTTTCAGTATGTTTTGAGTATATTTTAGTTAGTTTTTATTATATTTTTATTAGTTTTTAGTTAAAATTCACTTTTCTGGACTTTACTATGAGTTTGTGTGTTTTTCTGTGATTTCAGGTATTTTCTGGCTGAAATTGAGGGTCCTGAGCAAAAATCTGATTTAGAGGCTGAAAAGGACTGCAGATGCTGTTGGATTCTGACCTCCCTGCACTCGAAGTGGACTTTCTAGAGCTACAGAAGCCCAATTGGCGCGCTCTCAACGGCGTTAGAAAGTAGACATCCTGGGCTTTCCAGCAATGTATAATAGTCCATACTTTGCCCGAGATTTGATGGCCCAAACTGGCATTACAAATCAGCTTCAGATTTCCCAGCGTTTAACGCTGAAACTGGCATAAAAATTGGAGTTAAATGCCCAAACTGGCATAAAAGCTGGCGTTTAACTCCAGAAAAAGTCTCTACACGAAAATGCTTCAATGCTCAGACCAAGCACACACCAAGTGGGCCCGGAAGTGGATTTTTCTGTCATTTACTCAATTCTGTAAACCCTAGGTTACTAGTTCACTATTAATAGAATCTTTTGACATTGTATCAGTACCTCATGACACTTTACACATTTCTCATTGTATCTTCTACGGCATGAGTCTCTGAACCCCATGGTTGGGGGTGGGGAGCTCTGTTGTGTCTTGATGGATTAATGCAATTACTATTGTTTTTCATTCAATCATGCTTGCTTCTATTCTAAGATATCACTTGTTCCTAAACCTGATGAATGTGATGATCCGTGACACTCATCATCATTCTCAACTATGAACGTGTGCCTAACAACCACCTCCGTTCTACCTTAGATTGAGTAGATATCTCTTGGATTCTTTAATCGAAATCTTCGTGGTATAAGCTAGAATTGATGGCAGCATTCAAGAGAATCCGGAAGGTCTAAACCTTGTCTGTGGTATTCTGAGTAGGATTCAATGATTGAATGACTGTGACGAGCTTCAAACTCGTAATTGTGGGGCGTTAGTGACAGACGCAAAAGAATCACTGGATTCTATTCCGACATGATCGAGAACCGACAGCTGGATAGCCGTGCCGTGACAGGGTGCGTTGAACATTTCCACTGAGAGGATGGGAGGTAGCCATTGACAACGATGAAACCCTACATACAGCTTGCCATGGAAGGAGCCTTGCGTGTTTGAAGAAGAAGACAGTAGAAAAGCAAAGGTTCAGAAGACAGAGCATCTCCAAAACCTCAACCTATTCTCCATTACTGCAAAACAAGTACTTATTTCATGTTCTTTTGCTTTTCACAATCAATCCTGATAATTTTTGATATCCTGACTAAGAGTTACAAGATAACCATAGCTTGCTTCAAGCCGACAATCTCCGTGGGATCGACCCTTACTCACGTAAGGTATTACTTGGACGACCCAGTGCACTTGTTGGTTAGTTGTGCGGGATTGCAAAAATGTGATTGCAATTTCGTGCACCAAGTTTTTGGCGCCGTTGCCGGGGATTGTTCGAGTTTGGACAACTGACGGTCTATCTTGTTGCTTAGATTAGGACTGTTTTAATTTTGTTGGTTTAGAGTCTTTTATTTGAGTGTAGTTTCATATTTTAAGTTTGGTGTCAATTGCATGCTTTTGTTTTTCTTTTAATTTTCGAATTTGCATGTCCTTAGTCCCTTTTTGATCTTTAAAAATTCTAAGTTTGGTGTCTTCTTTGTGTTTTTCTCTAGATTTTCGAAAATTCATGTTTGATTTTCTAAAAAATTTTAAGTTTGGTGTCTCTTTGTTGTTTTTATCTTTCCTATTTTCAAAAAAATATATATACATATATATCTTGATTACCATTCACATCAATTCCCTTTTCTCCATCATGGACATAAGTGGGAATGAACAGTCCAAAAGGACTCTGGGGTTATATGCTAACCCCATTACAGCTGCATATGGGAGTAGCATCTGTATACCTCCCATCAAAGCAAGCAGCTTTGAGCTAAACCCTCAACTCATTATCATGGTGCAGCAAAATTGCCAGTATTCCGGTCTTCCACAGGAAGAACCTACTGAGTTTCTGGCACAATTCTTACAACTTGCTGACACAGTACGTGATAAAGAGGTGGATCAGGATGTCTACAGATTATTACTGTTTCCATTTGCTGTAAAAGATCAAGCTAAGAGGTGGTTAAATAACCAACCTACAGCAAGCATAAAGACATGGAAACAGTTATCAGACAAATTTCTGAATCAATTTTACCCTCCAAAAAGGATGACACAGCTAAGGCTGGACATCCAAGGCTTTAAACAAGAGGATAATGAATCCCTTTATAATGCCTGGGAGAGGTATAGAGGTATGCTAAGAAAATGCCCCTCTGAAATATTTTCAGAGTGGGTACAGTTAGACATCTTCTATTATGGGCTTACAGAAAAAGCTCAGATGTCTCTAGACTACTCAGCTGGTGGATCTATACATATGAGGAAGACGATTGAGGAGGCTCAAGAGCTTATAGATACTATTGCTAGAAATCAACATTTGTACTCTAGCAATGAGCCCTCTACACAAAAAGAAGTTATGGCATTGGCCACTGATCCTAATCCTCAAGAACAGATAGTTGAGCTTAATCAACAATTACACCTGATGACAAAACAGTTAGCAGAATTTAAAGAGATGCTCCAAGAGACTAAAATTGCTAACAAGAACATAGAATCACAGTTGAATCAGGCAAAACAGCAGCTATCTAAACAGATAACAGAAGAATGCCAAGCAGTTCAACTGAGGAGTGGGAAGACACTGAATAACACTGCTCAAAGTAGCAAAAAGTCAATAAAGGAGAAATTGACAGAGGATGGACAAACCACTATCCAAAATCCCTCTGATGACAGTAAGAGCCCAGAGAGGAATACTATTGGTGTTCAAACGCCAGAAAAGGAGGGAAAGCTGGCGTTAAACGCCCATTCCCTGCCCAGTTCTGGCGTTCAAACGCCAGAAAAGGGGGAAAAGTTGGCGTTAAACGCCCATTTTCCACCTAATCCTGGCGTTCAAACGCCAGAGGGGAACCAGACACCTGCAAGTGCTGATAGTAACCCCTCTAAAAAGGCTTCTCCAACCACTTCTGTAAGGAATAAACCTGCAGTAACCAAGGTTGAAGAATATAAAGCCAAGATGCCTTATCCTCAGAAACTCCGCCAAGCGGAACAGGATAAGCAATTTGCCCGCTTTGCAGACTATCTAAGGACTCTTGAAATAAAGATTCCGTTTGCAGAGGCACTTGAGCAAATACCTTCTTATGCTAAATTCATGAAGGAAATCTTAAGCCATAAGAAGGATTGGAGAGAAACTGAAAAAGTGTTTCTCACTGAAGAATGCAGTGCAGTCATTCTGAAAAGCTTACCAGAAAAGCTTCAAGATCCAGGAAGCTTTATGATACCATGCACATTAGAAGGTGTTTGCACCAAGACAGCCTTGTGTGACCTTGGAGCAAGCATCAATCTAATGCCTGCATCCACTATCAGGAAGCTTGGGTTGACTGAAGAAATCAAACCAACCCGGATATGCCTCCAACTTGCTGATGGCTCCATTAAATATCCATCAGGCATAATTGAGGACATGATTGTCAAGGTTGGGCCATTTGCCTTTCCAACTGACTTTGTAGTGCTGGAAATGAAGGAGCACAAAAGTGCAACTCTCATTCTAGGAAGACCTTTCCTAGCAACTGGATGAACTCTCATTGATGTACAAAAAGGGGAAGTAACCCTGAGAGTCAATGAGGATGAGTTCAAGTTGAATGCTGTAAAAGCTATGCAGCATCCAGACACACCAAATGACTGCATGGGCACTGACATTATTGACTCTTTAGTGGAAGAGGTCAATATGACTGAAAGTCTAGAATCAGAGCTTGAGGACATCTTCAAGGATGCTCAGCCTGATCAAGAAGAGCCAGAGGAAACAAAAGAATTTTTAAAAATTCCTCAGGAGGAGGATAAGCCTCCCAAACCTGAACTTAAACCACTACCACCATCCCTGAAGTATGCATTTCTGGGAGAAGGTGACACTTTTCCAGTGATTATAAGCTCTGCTTTAAATCCACAGGAAGAGGAAGCACTGATTCAAGTGCTAAGGACACACAAGACAGCTCTTGGGTGGTCCATAAGTGATCTTAAGGGCATTAGCCCAGCAAGATGCATGCACAAGATCCTATTGGAGGATAATGCCAAACCAGTGGTCCAACCACAAAGACGGCTAAATCCAGCCATGAAGGAGGTGGTGCAGAAAGAGGTCACTAAATTACTAGAGGCTGGGATTATTTATCCTATTTCTGATAGCCCCTGGGTGAGTCCTGTCCAAGTTGTCCCCAAGAAAGGAGGCATGACAGTAGTTCATAATGAAAAAAATGAACTGGTTCCTACAAGAACAGTCACAGGGTGGCGCATGTGTATTGACTACAGAAGGCTCAATACAGCCACCAGAAAGGATCATTTTCCTCTGCCATTCATAGACCAAATGCTAGAAAGACTAGCTGGTCATGATTATTATTGCTTTTTGGATGGCTATTCAGGCTACAACCAAATTGCAGTAGACCCTCAGGACCAAGAGAAAACAGCATTCACATGCCCTTCTGGCGTGTTTGCCTACAGGAGAATGCCTTTTGGTCTGTGTAATGCTCCTGCAACCTTTCAGAGATGCATGCTATCCATCTTCTCTGATATGGTGGAGAAATTCCTGGAAGTCTTCATGGATGACTTCTCAGTATATGGAGACTCATTCAGCTCCTGTCTTAACCACCTAGCACTTGTCCTGAAAAGGTGCCAAGAGACTAACCTGGTTTTAAACTGGGAGAAATGTCACTTTATGGTAACTGAAGGAATTGTCCTTGGACACAAAATTTCAAGCAGGGGTATAGAGGTGGATAAGGCAAAGGTAGAGGTAATTGAAAAAATACCACCACCTGCCAATGTTAAGGCAATCAGAAGCTTTCTGGGGCATGCAGGATTCTACAGAAGGTTTATCAAAGATTTTTCGAAAATTGCAAAACCTCTGAGCAATCTGCTGGCTGCTGACACACCATTTGTGTTTGACACACAGTGTCTGCAGGCATTTGAGACCCTGAAAGCCAAGCTGGTAACAGCACCAGTCATCTCTGCACCAGACTGGACATTACCATTCGAATTGATATGTGATGCCAGTGACCATGCCATTGGTGCAGTGTTGGGACAGAGGCATAACAAGCTTCTGCACGTCATTTATTATGCCAGCCGTGTTTTAAATGACGCACAGAAGAATTACACAACCACAGAAAAAGAGTTACTTGTAGTGGTCTATGCCATTGACAAATTTAGATCCTATTTAGTAGGATCAAAGGTGATTGTGTACACTGACCATGCTGCTCTTAAGTACTTACTCACAAAGCAGGATTCAAAACCCAGGCTCATAAGATGGGTGTTGCTTCTGCAAGAGTTTGATATAGAAATAAGAGACAGAAAAGGGACAGAGAACTAAGTGGCTGATCATCTGTCCCGAATAGAACCAGTAGCTGGGGCGTCCCTCCCTTCTACTGAGATCTCTGAGACCTTCCCAGATGAGCAACTTTTTGCCATTCAGGAAGCTCCATGGTTTGCAGATATTGCAAATTACAAAGCTGTGAGGTTCATACCCCAGGAGTACATACAGCAGAGTGCAAAGAAAGAAATTAATTTCAGATGCCAAGTACTACCTATGGGATGAACCATATCTCTTTAAGAGATGTGCAGACGGAATAATCCGCAGATGTGTACCCAGAGAGGAAGCACAAAGAATCCTGTGGCATTGCCGTGGATCACAATATGGAGGATATTTTGGAGGTGAGCGAACAGCAACCAAGGTCCTCCAATGCGGATTCTACTGGCCTACTCTCTATAGAGATGCCCGAGAGTTTGTGCGTAACTGTGACAGTTGCCAAAGAGCTGGTAACTTGCCTCATGGTTACGCCATGCCTCAGCAAGGGATCTTAGAGATTGAATTGTTCGATGTATGGGGAATTGACTTCATGGGTCCCTTCCCACCATCATACTCAAACACTTATATTCTAGTGGCAGTAGACTATGTATCTAAATGGGTGGAAGCAATTGCCACACCCAATAATGATACCAAAACCATGCTGAAATTCCTCCAGAAACACATCTTCAGCAGGTTTGTTGTTCCCAGAGTACTGATCAGTGATGGAGGCACCCATTTCTGCAATAAACAGCTGTACTCTGCTATGGTTAGATATGGAATTAGCCACAAAGTAGCAACTCCGTATCACCCACAGACAAATGGGCAAGCTGAGGTCTCTAACAGAGAGCTCAAAAGAATCCTGGAACGGACTGTTATTGCCCGTAGAAAGGATTGGGCAAAGAGCTTGGATGATTCTCTGTGGGCATACAGAACAGCATACAAGACTCCTATCGGAACCTCTCCATACCAACTGGTATATGGGAAGGCCTGTCATCTGCCCGTGGAACTGGAACATAAAGCCTACTGGGAAACCAGATTCCTAAACATGGATGCTAAGTTAGCTGGTGAAAAAAGATTGCTCCAGCTAAATGAGCTAGAGGAATTCAGACTCAATGCCTTTGAAAATGCAAAAATTTATAAGGAAAAGGCAAAGAAGTGGCATGACAAGAAATTGTCATCCAGAGTCTTTGAGCCAGGACAAAAGGTCCTGCTCTTCAACTCTAGGCTCAGATTGTTCCCAGGAAAGCTTAAGTCCCGCTGGAGGGGTCCGTATGTGATTACAGAAGTATCACCATATGGATATGTTGAGCTTCAGGATACTGATTCTGACAAGAAGTTCATTGTTAATGGACAGAGGATCAAGCATTATCTTGAAAGTAATTTGGAGCAAGAATGCTCAAAACTGAGACTTGAGTGATTTACAGTGAAGGTCCAGCTAAAGACAATAAAGAAGCGCTTGCTGGGAGGCAACCCAGTGATTAGAAGGGTATCTGTTCTGTCTAATCAAGATTTAATACACATTCTTAAAGGGCAATTATCAAATTTGAAGGAATTCACAGAGTTACAGAAGGATTCAGTGCGAAAAGCAGAGAAAAAGAGCTTACTGGCGAAAAAACGCCAGTAAGGGGTACTTTGGGCGTTAAACGCCAGAATGGGCACCATTCTGGGCGTTTAACGCCAGTAATTGTGCCATTTTGGGTGTTAAACGCCAGAATGGGCACCATTCTGGGCGTTTAACGCCAGGTGTGCAGCATCCTGGGCGTTTAGCAAAACGCCCAGTGATAAAGGGATTTCTGGCGTTTAACACCAGCCAGGATACCTGGCTGGGCGTTAAACGCCCAATTAGGCCACCAAATGGGCGTTAAACGCCAGAATGGATACCATTCTGGGCGTTTAACGCCAGAAAGGCAAGGGGAGGAGATTTTGTTCCCACTTTAATTTTTTTTCAAACTTTCTTGTTTTAATCCATATCTTTTTACATAAACACATTACAAACTTTCATCATTCACCTTCCAATTTCAAAAATTAGAATCTTCTTCAAATCTATTTCAAATCCTTTCATAGACTCTTTCAAAAAAAAAAACTCAATCATCTCCTCAAAATTTTTCCATATCTTCTCAAATCTCCTTCAAATTTTCGAAAATCTCTCCTCCTCTCCTATTTAAACACGTTTGGCCACCCTCCTTCCCCACACCATTCGAATTTGCTCTCCTCTTCTCTCCCCTCTTTGCCTTCTTTTGCTTGAGGACAAGCAAACCTCTAAGTTTGGTGTACTTTCCGTGATCACTAGGCCAAGATTTATCAAGATCATGGCTCCTAGAGGAAAACAAACCAATTCAAGAGGCAAGAAAGAGAATAATCCAAAGGATGTTTGGAGTCAAGAGAAGTTCTTAACCAAAGAACATGCAGACCATTACCACAAAATAATGGGTCTGAGGTCAGTGATCCCGGAAGTCAAATTCAATCTGAAAGAAGATGAATATCCGGAGATCCAAGAGCAAATTTGAAACAGAGGATGGGAAGTTCTAACCAACCCTGAGACAAAGGTTGGAAGGAACATGGTTCAGGAATTCTACTCAAATCTGTGGCTGACAGATAAGTAGAGAATGACTGGAACTGCTTTTCATACCTACAGAACCATGGTCAGAGGGAGAATTATTTACTTCCATCTGGACAAAATAAGAGAGGTCTTCAAATTGCCTCAACTGCAAGATGATCCTGAATCCTTTAATAGGAGGATGGTGAGAGCAGATAAAGGGTTGGATCAAGTTCTAGAGGACATATGCCTCCCTGGAACTAAATGGATAACCAATTCAAAAGGTGTCCCAAACCAACTCAAGAGGGGAGACCTCAAACCAATTGCAAGAGGTTGGCTAGACTTTATTGGGCATTCCATATTGCCCACTAGCAACCGTTCTGAGGTCACCATCAAGAGAGCAGTGATGATTCATTGCATTATGCTTGGAAAAGAAGTGGAGGTTCATCATCTGATTGCTTGTGAGATCTACACAATTGCAAATAAGAATTCCACTGAAGCCAAACTGGCTTACCCAAGCTTGATCTCCTTGCTCTGTAAAGAGGCTGGGGTGAAGATGGGAGTAGATGAATTCATACCCATTGAACATCCAATCACCAAGAAGTCAATGGAAGGACAAATGCAAGACAATTCTATCAAAAAGAGGGCGCAGGAGTTCCTCCCTGAATTTCCTGAAATTGACTACTGGGCCAGCCTAGAAGCATCTATCACCAAGTTGCAAGAAACTATGGAGCAACTTAAGGAAGAACAGCAGAATCAGAACTGCATGCTCTGCAAATTGCTGAAGGAACAAGAGAAGCAGGGGCGTGAACTTCAAGAGATGAAATGCCAAAAGCTCTCCCCTCAAGTGGAGGGAGCATCCACTTCTCAAAATCAAGGTTGTTGAGTCCTAACTCTGTGATAACCTCTATCATTAGGAGCCTATTTAAAATTTTTTTTCTATTATTATTAGTCTTATCTTATATCTATTTTTGAGTCTTGATCTTAGTTCATGATTAATAAAATTTAAAGTTCATGTCTTAAAGCTATAAATGTCCTATGAATCCATCACCTCTCTTAAATGAAAAATGCTTTAATCACAAAAGAACAAGAAGTACAGGATTTCGAATTCATCTCTGAAACTAGTTGAATTAGTTTGATGTGGTGACAATACTTTTTGTTTTCTGAATGAATGCTTGAACAGTGCATATGTCTTTTGAATTTGTTGTTTTAAGAATGTTAAAATTGTTGGCTCTTGAAAGAATGATGGAAAGGGAGAACTATTATTGAGGATCTGAAAAATCATCAAATTGATTCTTGAAGCAAGAAAAAGCAAAAAAAAAAACGAGAAAAAAAAGAGAAAAAGAAAAAGAAAGAAATAAAGTTGTGATCCAAGGCAAAAAGAGTGTGCTTAAGAATCCTGGACACCTCTAATTGGGGACTCTAGCAAAGCTGAGTCACAATCTGAAAAGGTTCACCCAATTATGTGTCTGTGGCATGTATGTATCCGATGGTAATACTAGAAGACAGAGTGCTTTGGGCCACAGCCAAGACTCATAAAGTAGCTATGTTCAAGAATCATCATACTTAACTAGGAGAATCAATAACACTATCTGAGTTCTGAGTTCTTATAGATGCCAATCATTCTAAACTTCAAAGGATAAAGCGAGATGCCAAAACTGTTCGGAAGCAAAAAGCTACTAGTCCCGCTCATCTAATTGGAGCTAAGTTTCTTTGATATTTTGGAGTCTATAGTATATTCTCTTCTTTTTATTCTATTTTGATTTTCAGTTGCTTGGGGACAAGCAACAATTTAAGTTTGGTGTTGTGATGAGCGGATAATTTATACGCTTTTTGGCATTATTTTCAGTATGTTTTGAGTATATTTTAGTTAGTTTTTATTATATTTTTATTAGTTTTTAGTTAAAATTCACTTTTCTGGACTTTACTATGAGTTTGTGTGTTTTTCTGTGATTTCAGGTATTTTCTGGCTGAAATTGAGGGTCCTGAGCAAAAATCTGATTTAGAGGCTGAAAAGGACTGCAGATGCTGTTGGATTCTGACCTCCCTGCACTCGAAGTGGATTTTCTAGAGATAGAGAAGCCCAATTGGCGCGCTCTCAACGGCGTTGGAAAGTTGACATCCTGGGCTTTCCAGCAATGTATAATAGTCCATACTTTGCCCGAGATTTGATGGCCCAAACCGGCGTTACAAATCAGCTTCAGATTTCCCAGCTTTTAACGCTGGAACTGACATAAAAATTGGAGTTAAACGCCCAAACTGGCATAAAAGCTGGCGTTTAACTCCAGAAAAAGTCTCTACACGAAAATGCTTCAATGCTCAGCCCAAGCACACACCAAGTGGGCCCAGAAGTGGATTTTTCTGTCATTTACTCAATTCTGTAAACCATAGGTTACTAGTTCACTATTAATAGGATCTTTTGACATTGTATCAGTACCTCATGACACTTTACACGTTTCTCATTGTATCTTCTACGGCATGAGTCTCTAAACCCCATGGTTGGGGGTGGGGCGCTCTGCTGTGTCTTGATGGATTAATGCAATTACTACTGTTTTTCATTCAATCATGCTTGCTTCTATTCTAAGATATCACTTGTTCCTAAACCTGATGAATGTGATGATCCGTGACACTCATCATCATTCTCAACTATGAACGTGTGCCTGACAACCACCTCCGTTGTACCTTAGATTGAGTAGATATCTCTTGGATTCTTTAATCGGAATCTTCGTGGTATAAGCTAGAATTGATGGCGGCATTCAAGAGAATCCGGAAGGTCTAAACCTTGTCTATGGTATTCTGAGTAGGATTCAATGATTGAATGACTGTGACGAGCTTCAAACTCGCGATTGTGGGGCGTTAGTGATAGACGCAAAAGAATCACTGGATTCTATTCCGACATGATCGAGAACCGACAGCTGGATAGCCGTGCCGTGACAGGGTGCGTTGAACATTTCCACTGAGAGGATGGGAGGTAGCCATTGACAACGGTGAAACCCTACATACAGCTTGTCATGGAAGGAGCCTTGCGTGTTTGAAGAAGAAGACAGTAGGAAAGCAGAGGTTCAGAAGACAGAGCATCTCCAAAACCTCAACCTATTCTCCATTACTGCAAAACAAGTACTTATTTCATGTTCTTTTGCTTTTCACAATCAATCCTGATAATTTTTGATATCCTGACTAAGAGTTACAAGATAACCATAGCTTGCTTCAAGCCGACAATCTCCGTGGGATCGACCCTTACTCACGTAAGGTATTACTTGGACGACCCAGTGCACTTGCTGGTTAGTTGTGCGGGATTGCAAAAGTGTGATTGCAATTTCGTGCACCACTAACCCTCTCCTCGGGGTCAGGCACTATCGACTCGTAATTCTTCTCCTGATCTCTATTTCCACAGATCCTATGATGTCTTCTAAGTCATACGCAGTACTCAGAATCAACCATACTAACACACATCAGAACAAGAGAATCCAGCCAATCAGACATGCCCTCCGGGACCTTTGTAGATATCTCAACAATATCTTTGTGAGAAGACATGGGCTAACTAGTCCTACAGTGAGGAAAAAAAAAAGAAAATGGGTTACTAATCAAACAGCTCGGACAAGTATGGACATAACTCAAACAAAAGCATACGAATAATAGAAGACAGGTACAGCAGTGAAAGGAAATCCTAGGACTCACACCAAGGTCCAGCAGCATCCTTTGGAGGCAGTAACAAGGCAAGAACTCGAAAAGCAGGAACATCAGAATCGACAAGCACGGCCTAAAGATCTAAAACCCTAGCACCATTTCAAATCCTATTCTGGCAAAAAATGATCCATGCAAAACCACAGAAGAAAACTATCATACCACGCAGAAATCATAAAACAGATGTAACCTTTTTTACAGAGTAACAATTCATTATTCAAAATTAGCAAAAAAGAATCAGCAAATCAGAGCCAAAACATGCATCACAGCGACAATCAAGCACTACAGCAAAGAAAAGATTCAAGTTTCCCAACACAAAACCAAACAAAACTTTTCAAATCCAAAAATAAGCGTGGAAAACGGAAAACCAACCTGTAGTGAAGAGGGAATGATAAAGCAATCAAGAGGCTGAAGCAACAACCGAAGCAACACAAATGATCGCCTTCTCAAGTAAAGGAAAAATAAAGCAACGACGAGCCTATCCCAAAAATCGCCTTCAGACGGAAGTCAAAAGCTTAGGAGCAAGAGAAAAGTGTAGCACCACAAACGAACCAGAAAACGAAGAAGAAAGGTGAAAGAAGAAACTGAAACAAAGCCTTTAGGAATTCAAAATGAAAAGCGGAGGAGGGAAATGGCAAGAAAAGAGTTAAATGAGCTTTAAAACCCTCGTACGTTTCCAAGAAGAAATGCGGATACCAAAAATGCGCGTGGCAGTTAAAGTGAGCGAAACGAAACGTTCCGCATTCAAAGCCATTAAAAAGGAGTTCTACAAAAACCAACAAAGAATGCTCGAGCTCAGCTTCTCCAAAAGAGGTCAAAAGTCGGCCAAAAGACACGACCTCAGAAGAAAGACCAAGCTCAAGCAGGGGCACTGTTCATGCCCTGGGTCGAGTTGTTTGACCCGGGCTGATAGAAGACAAAGTCGACCGACCTCTTCAGGTCAGGATCACCCGACCTCTTGCCAAAGAGTTCGGCCAAATCGCTACAAAGGCCCAAGTAGGCCCAAACAAAGGAACACAGCCCAAATCTAAAGGCAGCCAAAGCCTAGAAAGATAAGGCGGTTCCCCTTAAAAGATAAGATGACTTCACTCAAAGATAAGATAAGATAACTATCTTATCTCCAGAAAGGTCACTCTACACCATTATAAATACATTGGAACACCTAGGTATAACTCATACTCTGATTCTACTAAAAACCTGCCTAAAGTCCATGCTAACTTAAGTATCAGAGTCTCTTGCAGGTACCACCACCCTTCGGTGACGAAGGATCAACAGCTTCGACCACCAAGTCCAACAAGTCAGACGCAACAGCTCCGGGCACCACCACAGATCTCATCCGAGATCGACCTATAGTTTCAGATAACCCTCGGAACAATAGCCTTAGACAAGCTCTTAGAACTTGGTATGAAAGGTTTAGCTCCTTTTTGTTACAAAATAATTTTTAAAGGGGTACTACAGATACTACTCTATTCATTAAAGAGTCTAATGATCATTTCTTGCTTGTTCAAGTGTATGTGGATAACTGATAAACCCCAATTTTACGGTTTATCTTGTGTTGAATTTAGGGGATTTTATCAACTTATCTCATATTTATTCAATGAAATAGCATGGTTTTGTAATTTTTCTTAATTTGTGCTTAAGAGTTAAAAACATGCTTTTTATGCCTTTAAATTGCTAATTTTAATTTACTTGAATTCCATTTGATGCCTTGATATGTTTGTTGAGTGATTTTAGGGTCATAAGGCAAGGATTGGATAGAAAAAGTGAAGAAAAAGTATGCAAAGTGGAGAATTCATGAAGAAATGAGGATTTGGTGGATTCAAGGCCACGCGCACGCGTCATCCACGCGTACACGTGAGAAGGAATTTTGCCAAGTGACGCGCACACGTCACCCACGTGTACGCGTGACACTGGTCACATGACCTCATTAAAGGCAATACGCTGGAGGCGATTTCTGAGCTCATGGAGGCCCAAATCCAACTCCATTCTGATGCTATTAAACCCAAAGATTGAGGGGAAATGAACGAAGTAGTCATAGTTTAATTTTTCATCATGTCTTAGGTTTGAATTCTAGAGAGATAAATTCTCTCTTCTCTCTAGAATTTAGGGCAATTTAGGTCAAACTTTCTTAGATCCAAGTTTTAATTCTTGTTTTTAGTTCAACTCTCTTTATATTTGATTGTACTATTGTCTTAATCTTCTTAGTTTCTCTTGTTAATTTATTTATGTTGCCATTTTTTACTTTCATGAACCCTTGTTGGATTTTTATTCTCTTTTAATGCAGTTTTATGTCTATCTTAGTTGCTATTGTTGATTTCTTGCCTGTGTTAGTTATGATTTTCATTAATTCTTGCATTTTATGATGTTTACTTTTATTGCACTCTAGGTGTTTGATAAAATATTTTCACTAGTTATAGAGTAGTTTTCTACACTCTTGGCCTAGGCTAAGGGAATTGGGCGACTGATGAGCGGATAATTTATACGCTTTTTGGCATTGTTTTTAGGTAGTTTTTAGTAAGTTCAAGCTACTTTTAGGGATGTTTTCATTAGTTTTTATGTTAAATTCACATTTCTGGACTTTACTATGAGTTTGTGTATTTTTCTATGATTTCAGGTAATTTCTGGCTGAAATTGAGGGACTTGAGCAAAACTCTGAAAAAGGCTGACAAAAGGACTGCTGATGCTGTTGGAATCTGACCTCCCTGCATTCGAAATGAATTTTCTGGAGCTACAGAACTCCAAATGGCGCGCTCTAAACGGCGTTGGAAAGTAGACATCCAGAGCTTTCCATAAATATATAATAGTCCATACTTTATTCGGAAATTGACGACGTAACTTGGCGTTGAACGCCAAGTACATGCTGCTGTCTGGAGTTAAACGCCAGAAAAACGTCATGATCCGGAGTTGAACGCCCAAAGCACGTCATAACTTGGAGTTCAACTCCAAGAGAAGCCTCAGCTCGTGGATTGATCAAGCTCAGCCCAAGCATACACCAAGTGGGCCCCGGAAGTGGATTTATGCATCAATTACTTACTCATGTAAACCCTAGTAGCTAGTCTATTATAAATAGGATAAGTTACTATTGTATTAGACATCTTTTGACAGTTTAATCTCTTGACTATTTAGCCTTTGATTATTCGGTCTCTTGATCACTCAGGGGGCTGGCCATTCGGCCATGCCTGAACCTTTTACTTATGTATTTTCAACGGTGGAGTTTCTGAACACCATAGATTAAGGGTGTGGAGCTCTGCTGTACCTCAAGTTTCAATACAATTACTATTACTTTTTATTCAATTCTCTCTTATTCTTATTCCAAGATATACGTTGCACAACACTTTGATGAATGTGATGATCCGTGACACTCATCATCATTCTCACCTATGAACGCGCGTGATTGACAACCACTTCCGTTCTACCTTAGGCCGGGCGCATATCTCTTAGATTCCCCAACAGAATCTTCGTGGTATAAGCTAGATAGATGGCGGCATTCATGGGGATCTGGAAGGTCTAACCTTGTCTGTGGTATTCCGAGTAGGATTCCGGTATTGAATGACTGTGACGAGCTTCAAACTCCTGAAGGCTGGGCGTTAGTGACAAACGCAAAAGAATCAATGGATTCTATTCCAACCTGATTGAGAACCGACAGATGATTAGCCGTGCTGTGATAGAGCATTTGGACCATTTTCACTGAGAGGATGGGATGTAGCTATCAACCAAGGGTGATGCCTCCAGACGATTAGCCGTGCAGTGACAGCGCATAGGACCATTTTCCCGAGAGGATTAAAAGTAGCCATTGATGATAGTGATGCCCTACATACAGCTTGCCATGGAAAGGAGTAAGAAGGATTGAAGGAAGAGTGAGTAGTGAAGTAGAGTTTCAAGAGGAACACAGCATCTCCATACACCTATCTGAAATTCCCACTATTGATTTACATAAGTATTTCTATCCCTTTTTATTTTCTGTTTATTATTTATTTTAGAAAATCCATAATCAATTGGTTTAATCTGCCTAACTGAGATTTACAAGGTGACCATAGCTTGCTTCATACCAACAATCTCTGTGGGATCGACCCTTACTCACGTAAGGTATTACTTGGATGACCCAGTACACTTGCTGGTTAAGTTGAACGGAGTTGTGAACCATGGCATTGGCATCATGTTTTTGGCGCCATTACCAGGGAAAGAAAAAGCAATGAATTTTACAAGATACAATAACAAAGGAATCACAATTTCGTCCACCAAGTTTTTGGCGCCGTTGCCGGGGATTGTTCGAGTATGGACAATTGACGATTCATCTTGTTGCTCAGATTAGGTAATTTTCTTTTCAAAAATCTTTTTCAAAATTTTTTTCTTTTCTTTTTCGTTTTTCCAAAAATATTTTCGAAAACAAAAATTAATAAAAATCCAAAAAAAATCATTAAATCATAAAAATTAAAAATATTTTGTGTTCTTGTTTGAGTCTTGAGTTAATCTTTAAGTTTGGTGTCAATTGCATGCTCTTAAAAATTTTTCTTGCAGTTTTTGAAAATTCCATGCATTCATAGTGTTCTTCATGATCTTCAAGTTGTTCTTGATAAGTCCTCTTGTTTGATCTTGATATTTTCTTGTTTTGTGTCTTTTCTTGTTTTTCATGTGCATCTTTGCATTCATATTTTCCAAGCATTAAAAATTTCTAAGTTTGGTGTCTTGCATGTTTTCTTTGCATAAAAATTTCAAAGTGTTCTTGGTGTTCATCTTGACATTCATAGCATTCTTGCATGCATTCATTGCTTTGATCTAAAAATTTCATGCATTGAGTATTTTTGTTGTTTTTCTCTCTCATCTTTAAAAATTCAAAAAATAAAAAATATATCTTTTCCTTATTTCCCTCCAAATTTTCGAAATTTTGGGTTGACTTGGTCAAAAATTTTTAAAATTAGTTGTTTCTTACAAGTCAAATCAAAATTTCAATTTTAAAAATCTTATCTTTTCAAAATCTTTTTCAAAAATCATATCTTTTCCATTTTTTTTTCTTTCTTATTTTCGAAATTTTTAAAAATTATTTTTTTTCAAAAATCTTTTTCTTATCTTTTATATCTAATTTTCGAAAATTAGCTAACAATTAATGTGATTGGTTCAAAAATTAGAAGTTTGTTACTTTCTTGTTAAGAAAGGTTCAATCTTTAAATTCTAGAATCTTATCTTGTAATTTCTTGTTAGTTAAGTCATTTTAAAAATTAAATCTTTTTCAAAATATCTTCTTCTTCAAATTCTTATCTTATCTTTTTATCTTATCCTTCTCAAAATTTTATCTTTTTCAAAATTGATTTCAAAATATCTTATCTAACTTCTTATCTTCTTATCTTTTTAAAATTTGATTTTAAATTCTTTTTCAATCAACTAACTAACTTTTTGTTTGTTTCTTATCTTTTTCAAAACCACCTAACTACTTTTCCTTCTCTAATTTTCGAAAATACCTCTTTCTTTTTCAAAAATTATTTTTAATTAATTAATTGTTTCAAATTTTAATTTCAATTATATTTTATCTTTAATTTTCGAAAATTACTAAACCCTTTTTCAAAATTATTTTCGAAATTTCTCTTTTCTTTTCTTCTTCTATTTAATTATTTAATTACTAACACTTCTCTTCACCTCTCTCCATCTAATTATCCGAATCCCCTCTTCTACATTCTTCTCCCTTTTCTTCTTCTACTAACATAAAGGAATCTCTATACTGTAACATAGAGGATTCCTCTTCTTTTCTTGTTTTCTTCTCTTTCATATGAGCAGGAACAGGAAAAAAGGCACTCTTGTTGAAATTGATCCAGAACCTGAAAGGACTCTGAAGAGAAAATTAAGAGAAACTAAATTACAACAATCCAGAAACAACCTTTCAGAAATTTTCGAACAAGAGAAGGAGATGGCAGCCGAAAATAATAATAATGCAAGGAGAATGCTTGGTGACTTCACAAAGCCAACGTCCAAGTTTGATGGAAGAAGCATCTCCATTCCTGCCATTGGAGCCAATAACTTTGAGCTGAAACCTCAGCTAGTTGCCTTAATGCAACAAAACTGCAAGTTTTATGGACTTCCATCTGAAGATCCTTATCAGTTTTTAACTGAGTTCTTGCAGATCTGTGAGACTGTAAAGACGAATGGAGTTGATCCTGAAGTCTACAGACTCATGCTTTTCCCTTTTGCTGTAAGAGACAGAGCTAGAATATGGTTGGATTCACAACCTAAGGATAGCCTGGACTCCTGGGATAAGCTGGTCACTGCCTTCTTGGATAAATTCTTTCCTCCTCAAAAGCTGAGCATGCTGAGAGTGGATGTTCAAACCTTCAAACAAAAAGATGGTGAATCCCTCTATGAAGCTTGGGAAAGATACAAGCAGCTGACCAAAAGATGTCCATCTGACATGTTTTCAGAATGGACCATATTAGATATATTCTATTATGGTCTCTCTGAATTTTCGAAAATGTCATTGGACCATTCTGCAGGTGGATCCATTCACCTAAAGAAAACGCCTGAAGAGGCTCAAGAACTCATTGACATGGTTACAAACAACCAATTCATGTACACTTCTGAAAGGAATTCCGTGAATAATGGGATACCTCAGAAGAAAGGAGTTCTTGAAATTGATGCTTTGAATGCCATATTGGCTCAGAACAAAGTGTTGACTCAACAGGTCCACATGATCTCTCAAAATCTGAATGGATGGCAACAAGCATCCAACAGTACTAGAGAGGCAGCTTCTGAAGAAGCTTATGATGCTGAGAACCCTGCCATGGCAGAGGTTAATTACATGGGTGAACCTTATGGAAAGACCTATAACTCATCATGGAGAAATCATCCAAATTTCTCATGGAAGGATCAACAGAAGCCTCAACAAGGCTTTAACAATGGTGGACGCAATAGGATGAGCAATAGCAAGCCATATCCATCATCTTCTCAGCAACAGACAGAGAATTCTGAACAAAACACTTCTAATTTAGCCAACCTAGTCTCTGATCTGTCAAAGGCCACTTTCAGTTTCATGAGTGAAACAAGATCCTCCATCACAAATCTGGAGGCACAAGTGGGCCAGCTGAGTAAGAAAGTCATTGAAACTCCTCCCAGTATTCTCCCAAGCAATACAGAAGAGAATCCAAAAGGAGAGTGCAAGGCCATTGATATAATCAATGTGACCGAATGCACAAGGGAGGAGGAGGACGAAAAACCTAGTGAGGAAGACCTCCTGGGACGTCCCTCAAGCAAGAAGGAGTTTCCTATTAAGGATCCAAAGGAATCTGAGGCTCATATAGAGACCATAGAGATTCTATTAAATCTCCTTCTGCCATTCATGAGCTCTGAAGACTATTCTTCCTCAGAAGAGGATGAAGATATAATTGGAGATCAAGTTGCTCAATATTTAGGAGCTATCATGAAGCTGAATGCCAAGTTATTTGGTAATGAGACTTGGGAAAGTGAACCTCCCTTGCTCATTAATGAACTGGATACTTGGATTCAGAAAATTCTACCTCAAAAGAAAAAAGATCCTGGCAAATTCTTAATACCTTATACCATAGGCACCATGACCTTTGAAAAAGCTCTGTGTGATCTAGGGTCAGGGATAAATCTTATGCCACTCTCTGTAATGGAGAAGCTGGGGATCATTGAGGTACAACCTGCCTTGTTCTCATTACAATTGGCAGACAAGTCATTGAGACAAGCTTATGGAATAGTAGAGGACGTGTTAGTAAAGGTTGAAGGTCTTTACATCCCTGCTGATTTCATAATCTTAGACACTAGGAAGGAAGAGGATGATTGCATCATCCTTGGAAGACCTTTCCTAGCCACAGCAGGAGCTGTGATAGATGTCAACAGAGGTGAATTAGTCCTTCAATTGAATGGGGACTACCTTGTGTTTAAGGCACATGGCCATCCCTCTGTGACAGAAGAGAGTAAGCATGAAGAGCTTCTCTCAGTTCAGAGTCAAGAAGAGCCCACACAGTCAAACTCTAAGTTTGGTGTTGTGAGGCCACAACCAAACTCTAAGTTTGGTGTTAAGATCCCATATCCAAACTCTAAGTTTGGTGTTGGGACTATACAACATTGACCTGATCACCTTGTGGCTCCATGAGAGCCACTGTCAAGCTATTGACATTAAAGAAGCACTTGTTGGGAGGCAACCCAATTTTATTTATCTAATTTTATTTTATTTTATATTATTGTTATTTTGTGTTTTATTAGGTACATGATCATGAGGAGTCACGAAAAAATCATAAAAATTAAAAACAGAGTCAAAAATCGCAGAAGAAAAAATCACACCCTGAAGGAAGCACAGGCTGGCGTTCAACGCCAGTAAGATGCATCTGGCCGGCGTTCAACGCCAGAACAGAGCATCATTCTGGCGCTGAATGCCAGAAACAAGCAACATTCTGGCGCTGAACGCCAGGAATGTGCCCAGAGAAGAAAAGCTGGCGCTGAACGCCAGTAACAAGCATGAAACTGGCGTTCAACGCCAGAAACATGCTTTACATGGGCCTTGAACGCCCAGAATGTGCACCACATGGCGTTTAAACGCCAGAATAGTGTGCAAAGGCAATTTACATGCCTGTTTGGTGCAGGGATGGAATTCCTTGACACCTCAGGACCTGTGGACCCCACAGGATCACCTCAGGATCTGTGGACCCCACAGGATCCCCACCTAACATATTCCCACCTTACCTCCTAATCCTATTTTACTCTTCCCCATGTCACACTTCCCAACAACTTCAATCTCTGAATCTCTCTTCCCAATTACTCCCTTCACCATTCACATCCATCCACTCTTCCCCATAAACCCCACCTACCGTCAAAAATTCAAAAATATTTTCCCACCCATTCCCACCCTACATGGCCGAATACACACTACCCCCTCTCCCTATAAATACCCTTCCATTCTACTTCTTTTTCACACAACACAAACCCCTCTTCTCCCACTTAGCCGAACCTACCTCTCTCCCTCTCCACCATATTTTCTTCTTCTTCTTCTTCTCTTCTTTCTTCTCTTGCTCAAGGGCGAGCAATATTTTAAGTTTGGTGTGGTAAAAGCATAAGCTTTTTTGTTTTTCCATTACCATCAATGGCACCTAAGGCCGGAGTATCCTCTAGAAAAGGAAAAGGGAAGACAAAAGCTTCCACCTCCGAGTCATAGAAGATGGAAAGATTCATCTCCAAGAGCCATCAAGACCACTTCTATGATGTTGTGGCAAAGAAGAAGGTGATCCCTGAGGTCCCTTTCAAGCTCAAGAAAAATGAGTATCCGGAGATCCGACATGAAATCCGAAGAAGAGGTTGGGAAGTCTTAACCAACCCCATGCAACAAGTCGGAATCTTAATGGTTCAAGAGTTCTATGCCAATGCATGGATCACTAGGAACCATGATCAAAGTATGAACCCGAGTCCAAAGAACTATCTTACAATGGTTCGGGGGAAATACTTAGATTTTAGTCCGGAAAATGTGAGGTTGGCATTCCACTTGCCCATGATGCAAGGAGATGAACGTCCCTACACTAGAAGGGTCAACTTTAATCAAAGGTTGGACCAAGTCCTAATGGACATATGTGTGGAAGGAGCTCAATGGAAGAGAGACTCCAAAGGCAAGCCAGTCCAACTAAGAAGACCGGATCTCAAGCCTGTGGCTAGAGGATGGTTGAAGTTCATTCAACGCTCCATCATTCCTACTAGCAACCGATCTGAAGTTACTGTGGATCGGGCCATCATGATTCATGGCATCATGATTGGAGAGGAAGTAGAAGTTCATGAGGTCATCTCCAATGAAATCTACAAAATAGCCGACAAGCCCTCACCCATGGCACGACTAGCTTTTCCTCACCTTATTTGCCATCTATGTTACTCAGCTGGAGTTATCATAGAAGGAGACATCTCCATTGAAGAGGATAAGCCCATCACTAAGAAGAGGATGGAGCAAGCAAGAGAGACCCTTCACGGTTCTCAAGAGATGCATGAGGAAGCTCATTATCAAGAAATCCCTGAGATGCCTCAAGGGATGCACTTTCCTCCCAACAACTATTGGGAACAACTCAACACTTCCTTAGAAGATTTGAGCCACAATGTTGAACAATTAAGGGTGGAATATCATGAGCACTCCATCATTCTCCATGAAATAAGAGAAGATCAAAGAGCAATGAGGGAGGAGCAACAAAGGCAAGGAAGGGACATAGAAGAGCTTAAGGACATTGTTGGTCCTTCAAGAAGAAGACGCCACTAAAGGTGGATTCATTCCTTGTTCTTTATTTCTTTCTGTTTTCGGTTTTTAATGTTGTGTTTATCTATGTTTTGTGTCTTTACTTCATGATCATTAGTATGTAACCATGTCTCAAAGCTATGAATAAAATCCATTAATCCTTCACCTCTCTTAAATGAAAAATGTTTTAATTCAAAAGAACAAGAAGTACATGAATTTCGAATTTATCCTTGAATTTAATTTAATTATATTGATGTGGTGACAATACTTTTGTTTTCTGAATGAATGCTTGAACAGTGCATATGTCTTTTGATATTGTTGTTTATGAATGTTAAAATTGTTGGCTCTTGAAAGAATGATGAACAAAGAGAAATGTTATTAGTGATCTGAAAAATCATGAAATTGATTCTTGAAGCAAGAAAAAGCAGTGAAAAAGAAAGCTTGCGAAAAAAAAAGTGGCGAAAAAAATAGAAAGAAAAAGAAAAAGCAAGAAGAAAAAGCCAATAGCCCTTAAAACCAAAAGGCAAGGGTAAAAAGGATCCAAGGCTTTGAGCATCAATGGATAGGAGGGCCCAAGGAAATAAAATCCAGGCCTAAGCGGCTAAATCAAGCTGTCCCTAACCATATGCTTGTGTCATGATGGTCCAAGTGAAAAGCTTGAGACTGAGTGGTTAAAGTCGTGATCCAAAGCAAAAAAGAGTGTGCTTAAGAGCTCTGGACACCTCTAACTGGGGACTCTAGCAAAGCTGAGTCACAATCTGAAAAGGTTCACCCAGTTATGTGTCTGTGGCATTTATGTATCCGGTGGTAATACTGGAAAACAAAGTGCTTAGGGCCACGGCCAAGACTCATAAGTAGCTGTGTTCAAGAATCAAACATGCGTAACTAGGAAAGTCAATAACACTATCCAAAATTCTAAGTTCCTAAGAGACGCCAATCACTCTAAACTACAAAGGAAAAAGTGAGATGCCAAAAGTGTTCAGAAGCAAAAAGCTACAAGTCCCGCTCATCTAATTATAATTAATATTCATTGATATTCTGAAATTTATAGTATATTCTCATCTTTTTATCCTATTTGATTTTCAGTTACTTGGGGACAAGCAACAATTAAAGTTTGGTGTTGTGATGAGCGGATAATTTATACGCTTTTTGGCATTGTTTTTAGGTAGTTTTTAGTAAGTTCAAGCTACTTTTAGGGATGTTTTCATTAGTTTTTATGTTAAATTCACATTTCTGGACTTTACTATGAGTTTGTGTGTTTTTCTGTGATGTCAGGTAATTTCTGGCTGAAATTGAGGGACTTGAGCAAAACTCTAAAAAAGGCTGACAAAAGGACTGCTGATGCTGTTGGAATCTGACCTCCCTGCATTCGAAATGAATTTTCTGGAGCTACAGAACTCCAAATGGCGCGCTCTCAACGGCTTTAGAAAGTAGACATCCAGAGCTTTCCAGAAATATATAATAGTCCATACTTTATTCGGAAATTGACGACGTAACTTGGCGTTGAACGCCAAGTACATGCTGCTGTCTGGAGTTAAACGCCAGAAAAACGTCATGATCCGGAGTTGAACGCCCAAAACACGTCATAACTTGGAGTTCAACTCCAAGAGAAGCCTCAGCTCGTGGATTGATCAATCTCAGCCCAAGCATACACCAAGTGGGCCCCGTAAGTGGATTTATGCATCAATTACTTACTCATGTAAACCCTAGTAGCTAGTCTATTATAAATAGGATAAGTTACTATTGTATTAGACATCTTTTGACAGTTTAATCTCTTGACTGTTTAGACTTTGATTATTTGGTCTCTTGATCACTCAGGGGGCTGGCCATTCGGCCATGCTTGAACCTTTTACTTATGTATTTTCAACGGTGGAGTTTCTGCACACCATAGATTAAGGGTGTGGAGCTCTGCTGTACCTCAAGTTTCAATACAATTACTATTACTTTTTATTCAATTTTCTCTTATTCTTATTCCAAGATATACGTTGCACAACACTTTGATGAATGTGATGATCCGTGACACTCATCATCATTCTCACCTATGAACGCGCGTGATTGACAACCACTTCCGTTCTACCTTAGGCCGGGCGCATATCTCTTAGATTCCCCAACAGAATCTTCGTGGTATAAGCTAGATAGATGGCGGCATTCATGGGGATCCGGAAAGTCTAACCTTGTCTGTGGTATTCCGAGTAGGATTCCGGTATTGAATGACTGTGACGAGCTTCAAACTCCTGAAGGCTGGCGTTAGTGACAAACGCAAAAGAATCAATGGATTCTATTCCAACCTGATTGAGAACCGACAGATGATTAGCCGTGCTGTGACAGAGCATTTGGACCATTTTCACTGAGAGGATGGGATGTAGCTATCAACCAAGGGTGATGCCTCCAGACGATTAGCCGTGCAGTGACAGCGCATAGGACCATTTTCCCGAGAGGATTAAAAGTAGCCATTGATGATAGTGATGCCCTACATACAGCTTGCCATGGAAAGGAGTAAGAAGGATTGAAGGAAGAGTGAGTAGTGAAGTAGAGTTTCAAGAGGAACACAACATCTCCATACACCTATCTGAAATTCCCACTATTGATTTACATAAGTATTTCTATCCCTTTTTATTTTCTGTTTATTATTTATTTTAGAAAATCCATAATCAATTGGTTTAATCTGCCTAACTGAGATTTACAAGGTGACCATAGCTTGCTTCATACCAACAATCTCTGTGGGATCGACCCTTACTCACGTAAGGTATTACTTGGATGACCCAGTACACTTGCTGGTTAAGTTGAACGGAGTTGTGAACCATGGCATTGGCATCATGTTTTTGGCGCCATTACCAGGGAAAGAAAAAGCAATGAATTTTACAAGATACAATAACAAAGGAATCACAATTTCGTCCACCAGCGACCTTGAGTCATTGGGTCTAGTTGAGTTGGTGATTTAAGAACCTGGTGGACGAAATTGTGATCCTCAAAGTTAGTCTCTTTGTATTTGTATGAAATCAAAAATACCCCAAAGAGATCATGGTGTGATGAATTAGGATCTTAAGAATCCCTGGTAATGGCACCAACAATTTAGTGTTGTTGTTGGACCAAAAGAGTTATAGGCACTGTTAGAGAATCTCACAACTCCGTTCAACTTAACCAGCAAGTGTACTGGGTCATCCAAGTAATACCTTACGTGAGTAAGGGTCGATCCCACAGAGATTGTTGGTATGAAGCAAGCTATGGTCACCTTGTAAATCTCAGTTAGGCAAATTAAATGGTTTATGATGAGTTCGAAAATTAATAATAAACAGAAAATAAAAAGGGATAGAAATACTTATGTAAATCAATAGTGGAAATTTTAGATAGGCGTATGGAGATGCTGTGCTCCTCTTGTATTTCTACTTTTTTATTACATTCCTCCAATCCTTCCTACTCCTTTCCATGGCAAGCTGTATGTAGGGCATCACCGTCTTCAATGGCTACTTTTCATCCTCTCCGGAAAATGGTCCTATGCGCTGTCACTGCATGGCTAATCGTTTGGAGGCATCACCCTTGTTGATGGCTACATCCCATCCTCTCAGTGAAAATGGTCTAAATGCTCTGTTACAGCACGGCTAATCATCTGTCGGTTCTCAATCAGCTTGGAATAGAATCCCTTGATTCTTTTGCGTCTGTCACTAACGCCCAGCCTTCAGGAGTTTGAAGCTCATCACAGTCATTCAATACCAGAATCCTACTCGGAATACCACAGACAATGTTAGACTTTCTGGATTCCCGGGATCCTACTCGGAATACCACAGACAAGGTTAAACTTTCCGGATCCCCATGAATGCCGCCATCTATCTAGCTTATACCACGAAGATTCTATTGGGGAATCTAAGAGATATGTGCCCGGCCTAAGGTAGAACGGAAGTGGTTGTCAGTCACGCGCGTTCATAGGTGAGAATGATGATGAGTGTCACGGATCATCATATTCATCAAGTTGGAGTGCAACGTATATCTTGGAATAAGAATAAAAGAGAATTGAATATAAAGTAATGGTAATTGTATTGAAACTTGAGGTACAGCAGAGCTCCACACCCTTAATCTATGGTGTGCAGAAACTCCACCATTGAAAATACATAAGTGAAAGGTTCAGGCATGGCCGAATGGCCAGCCCCCTAAAATGTGATCAATAGCCTCTTAAGATGAAGAATAAAACAAAACTGAGACCAAAGATGAAACGTGATCAAAAGACGTCTAATGCAATAATTAAATGTTCTATTTATACTAAACTAGCTACTAGGGTTTACATGAGTTAGTAATTGATGCATAAATCCACTTCGGGGGTCCACTTGGTGTATGCTTGGGCTGAGCTTGATCTATCCACGAGCTGAGACTTCTCTTGGAGTTGAACGCCGAGTTATAGCGTGTTTCTGGCGTTCAACTCCGGGTTATGACGTGTTTCTGGCGTTTAACTCCAGACAGCCGCATGTACTTGGCGTTGAGCGCCACTTTACGTCGTCAATTCCCGAATAAAGTATAGACTATTATACATTGTTGGAAAGCTCTGGATGTCTACTTTCCAACGCCGTTGAGAGCGCACCATTTAAAGTTCTGTAGCTCCAGAAAATCTATTTCGAGTGCAGGGAGGTCAGAATCCAACAGCATCAGCAGTCCTTTTGTCAGCCTTTTTCAGAGTTTTGCTCAAGTCCCTCAATTTCAGCCAGAAATTACCTGAAATTACAGAAAAATACACAAATTCATAGTAAAGTCCAGAAATGTGAATTTAACATAAAAACTAATAAAAACATCCCTAAAAGTAGCTTGAACTTACTAAAAACTACCTAAAAACAATGCCAAAAAGCGTATAAATTATCTGCTCATCAGAACCCTTGTTGGTCAAATTGATACCCATTGACACTAATCTACTACTAAGCCAATCAGTAGTTAGATTGGGACTTATGAGTTGAAGTTGATCAAGCCTATTTGACATACTTCACTTGTAAAAGTAGACCTGATGGGCTTGATTCCTCACAATTGTCAATATATGGTTATTAGACAAGGATGGTGATCCCAATTCCTATGCCTTAGCCAAGAGTCCCTTTTATAATTCACATTTGAAAATCCAAAATTCCAATTACTTGTTCCTTGTTATAGTTAGTTTAGTTGTTTATACTTAGTTCTAGAATAGAAGTAGATTTATATCCTATTTTGTTAGATTACCGCTTACTTATACCTTGCTTTAATTGCTTTGATTTAGGTTCTTGTACTTTATGTTTCTTGCATGCTAAGCTTTATTAGTTTAAATTCTTGCTCATATACCTTTCAACCCTGGAATTCTAACCAATCTTGATTCACATGTTTGCCCATTCTCTTGAGGACGAGCCGATACTAATACTCTCGGTTAACTATTATTGGGGTTGAACTTGTGACAACCATATCAAAATTTGATTGAGGGGTTATTTATCGGTTTAGGACTATACTATGACATGATCTTTGTTGATAAAATCTAGACCGACGATAATCCTAACATCAAGTTTTTGGCGTCGTTGCTCGAGAATGCAATCGGTGTTATATATTTTATCTAGTACTTTTTGGTTGTTTGTTTGCTTTTGTTAGTAAGTTTTGTTTATACTTTCTCTATGACTTATCCACACCATTACCACAGTTCACCCCCATGGAACCCAAACTCTTACCTTTCTAGTCACCAATTTTATACACCATCACCTCACTACATACAAAACCAAAATTCTTACCCTTATGAGCTTAATTTTCAACCTTCACCATCTCAAGTTTTATCTTCATATATGGATTAAGCTACACAAGAAGCACTCCAAGTGCTTATTCAAGAACAAAAGGAGTTCCAGAAGAAGTAAGAGCAAGTCATGTCTACCTTAGCGGAAACCTTGAAACGGTTAACCTCATTGCGTTCATGCTACAACCAAGAATTTCACGTGGATGAATGTGCAGAATCAAGCGAAGAGTGTGGAGCGAAGAAAAGATTGCAAAATCAAGTAGAAGATGCCAAGTCACAACATGAAGCACAAGAGGAGATGAATGAAGAGTTAATGGAAAATGATCAAGTAGATTCCATCATTCATGATTTTTTGTCCAACTTGGTCAACCCCTTAAATGACCCTCATGAGGCTCCCTTGATTGAATTTGAAGGAGATGTTGATGTGGACTTCGCACAACCTTCAATTTTTGACTTGAGTGATGATGAACAAGATTTAAAGGAGGTTGAGGAAGATTTTAGCTACCAAGAAGTGAAGGCAATCGTACAATAGCAAATTGAGTGGGTGAAAATTTGACCAACAAGCTTCTTAGGCCCACATCAATATGCCATCTTGGAGATAGATCATCAACTTCAAATCCTTCTTGGAGTAGTAGATGGTAGAGAGAAGAATGTTAATATGCAAGGAAATAGAAAGTTCATCAAAGAAGCCAATTCAACATTCGAAGTTCAACTATCGTGCAAGAGTCAATTGAGTGGATTCCAGGGAGTGTACGAGTGTGTCAGCGGTGATTCAAGAAGATGTTCATTCAAGTGCAAAAGTGAAGATCAACAAGAAGGTGAACAAGAAACTAGAGTATGAGATCTGGGCATTAGGTTCAACACTCAACACTTATAAATCCTAGTTGCTAGCTTGGAATCGCTCAAGACTTTGATGCATTTTATTTGGGAACCTGGAGGTCAAATCAAGATCAAACTTGGGTGGAGATTCAAGGAGGAATGGAAACATAAGCCGCCCTAACAAGAATCTCCTCAAAAAGTCCAACTTACGGACTTTAAACTAAAGTGCTAGGTGGGCACCCCACCATGGTAATATCCTTCTAACCCTTCTTTCTTTTTGCTTTTCTTTATTGAATAATTGGTTATGTGCTTAGTTAGTTTAGTTGCATTTTGGTGTTGGTTAGTTAATCTTAGTAGAATAATGTGTTTTTGGAGTTTTAAAGTGTTTTGGAACTTGATAACCTGTTTTGGAAGTCATGTTTAGTGCCTTAGAGGCATTAAAATTTTTGTAGAAACAGAGCTCTGTGCGTATGCACACACCTGTGCGTATGCACACCCCTTATCACCCCTTTTGTCCAGGGCACTTTGATGAGCGGATATTTTATACGCTTTTTGGTAGTATTTTCATATAGTTTTTAGCATGTTTTATTCACTTTTTGTTATGTTTTTATTAATTTTTATTCAAAAATCACATTTCTGGACTTTACTATGGGTTTGTGTGTTTTTCTATAATTTCAGATATTTTCTGGCTAAAATTGAGGGACCTGTGCAAAAATCTGATTCAAAGGCTGAGAAAGGACTGCAGATGCTGTTGGATTCTGACCCTCCTGCACGCGAAGTGGATTTTCTGGAGCTACAGAAACCCATTTGGCGCGCTCTGAATTTCGTTGGAATGTAAACATCTTGGGCTTTCCAGCAATATATAATAGTCCATACTTTGCCCGAGATTTGATGGCCCAAACTAGCGTTAAACGCCAGCCAGAAACCCTTTTTCTGGCATAAAACGCTAGAACTGGCACCAAAACTGGAGTTAAACGCCCAAACTGGCACCAAAGCTAGCGTTTAACTCCAAGAATGGCCTATGCACGTGAAAGCTTCAAATTTCAGCCCAAACACTCACCAAGTGGACCCCGGAAGTGGATTTCTGCACTATATGCACTTAGTTACTCATTTTCTGTAAACCTAGGTTACTAGCTTAGTATAAAAACTACTTTTAGAGATTCATTTAGGGACTTATGACATTTTTACATTTTATATTATATCTTTGACGGCATGAGTCTCTAAACCCCATAGGTGGGGGTGAGGAGCTCTGTTGTGTTTCAACGGATTAATGCAATTACTACTGTTTTCCATCCAATTACGTTTGCTTCTATTCTAAGATATTCACTCGTACTTCAATGTGATGAATGTGATGATTCGTGACACTCATCATCATTCTCAAATCCATGAATGCATTCTTGACAACCACTTCCGTTCTATCTGAGCTCAACGTAGTCATTGGGCGACAGCTTGAGTGCGTATCTCTTGGGCTCCTGATCCACGAGTTTGACTACTTCTCCTAACAACAGACCATTCGAATCCGTGAGATCATAACCATCATGGTAAAGGCTGGAAACAATTGGCAGCATTCCTGAGATCTGGAAAGTCTAAACCTTGAATGTGGTATTCCGAGTAGGATTTGGAAGGGATGATTGTGACGAGCTTCAAACTCACGAATGTTAGGCACAGTGACAGTGTGCAAAAGGATAAATGTATCCTATTCCGACACAAGTGAGAACCGACAGATGATTAGCCCTACGGGAACCGTAGCTGGACCATTTTCACTGAGAGGACGGATGGTAGCCATTGACAACGGTGATCCACCAACATATAGCTTGCCATAGAAGGAGCCATGTGTGTTTGGAGAAGAAGATAGTAGGAATGCGGAAATTCAGAGGTAGAGCATCTCCGAAACCCCAACCTGTTCTCCATTACTGAATAACAAGTATCATTTATTTCATGTTCTTTTACTTTTTGCAAACAAAACTCTTTTTATTATTAAACTCCTGACTAAGAGTTACAGGATAACCATGGCTTGCTTCAAGCTGGCAATCTCCGTGGGATCGACCCTTATTCACGTAAGGTATTACTTGGATGACCCAGTACACTTGCTGGTTAGTTGTGCGGAGTTGCAAAAGTATGATTGCAATTTCGTGCACCACGCTTCCACCAGCTTGTGCGTGTTCACCCTACCCTTTTTCCCTCCTGTGCGTACTCACATCTTAGTCCGCACGCATACCCACCCTATTTAAAAAAAAGAGGAAGAGCCCTTTGTGCATACGTGCAGCCCTCTGCATACGCACTGACCTTGACACCCGTTCTGTTTGCAGTGCTCGCACACTAGTGTGCATGTGGACACCCTTTGATTTCCTTAGTGTACATACGCTCACTCTCTTGTGCATACGCACGAGGCACTTTTCGAACGTTAATGCGAAAGGGGATACACATCGCGCCTTCAGATACCCCCAGAACCCTTTTTCCTTCTTCCTCTTCTCTCTCCCAGCAACCCTCAAACCAGACCACTACCTCCCAGCCCTCCGTCCGACAGCCACTACCACCACCGGCGACCACCGTCGGCTAACCCTCTCGCTCTTCTTCCTTTTCTTTCTTTCCCATTTCTCCATTTCTTTCTGTCACCGTGCCCTATTTTAGAGCTCTCTCCAACTCGCGCTGTCTAGCTTCGGTGCGACACCAGCGGCGGCGACATTCTGGGCTATTGCGACGCTACCACTGCTCCCTACCTCTGTCTTCCCCCTTTCATCAACGTAGGTTCTTTCCCCTGCTTCCTGCTCTATTCTTTCTTTTATTTATTTATGTTTTCATTACTTTTTAATTCTGCTTTTAGCAATCTTGTTAGGTTTAGGTTAGTTAATTTGTGTTTCTGGATTGAATGTTTATTGGCTGGTTAATTTTTCTGGGTTGTTTGCTAATTAAATTGAACTAAAACCCATGTTCACTCATGATGCACATTGATGACAAGTCATCATATACCCATTTTTCAAGCTAATTTCACTTGTTTCACTAGTCTTTATGCACTTTCTTGCATCCTAAGTAAGTAATTTGGAATGAAAATACATGACTTCTTTAAATCAAACAACCACCATTAAATTGATGCTAAATCATGAGGTTTGAGCTAAAATTAATTGATTTTTAATGAATTATAAACCTTATGAGTTTGGAGATACTTTGATTGGTTGCTTTGGTTTCTTGTAGTTGAAGAAAGGAAGAAAAGAAGAAAAACGTGGCTTAAGAAGTGTGGCCATGGAAGGAGAAGTGTGGTGCAACATAGAAGGAGGAAGCAAACACTGCTCTCCAAGAGAGCAGCATAATGAACCAAGCCTCTAAAATATCACTGCCCTGCCCACAATAAGAGCGGAGCACAATTCTATGCCAAGGACCAAAGGAAGCAAAAATTCTGCCCTGCCCTCCTCAAGAGCAATATCGGGCTTCATCCAAGAAAAATTCAAAGGAAATTGCTCTCCTAGTGTTACCCATTGGTTTCGAACCCAAAAACAAGGAGGAAAGGAGTAGCGCTCAAATACAAGGAAAATAAGCAAAAATTGGCTTGTTTTCAATCTCCAAGAATCGAACACAGCACCATGAGGAAGCAAGGAACTAGGCGCTACTTTGGTGCCAAGAAAACCAAGGAAAAAGGGGCAGCGTGTGCTTCCACCAGGTTTTGAACCTGGGACCTCACCCTTGGTTGCCTTGCTACGCTGCCCACAAGGAGAGCAGAGCAGCATTTCTTGGCACGGGCAGCACACAAGCGCGCACACAAGCACGCACGACCAGGAGCATCACGCGCAGCTTGGACGCACGGAAGGCAAGCATGCACGCACACTGCCCTGCTCTCCGCAAGGGCAGGGCAGCATCCTGATGCTATACACGCTTAGCACGCACACAATGAGGCCGCATGCACAATTTCCCTGCTCTGCCCTCCACAAGAGCAGAGCAGCCTCCTGGAGCCAACTTCTTCATGGGCTAAAAATTGGATTAAAAATCCAATTTAATTCATTTTTTCACCAAATCAAAAGCCCATCCAAATTCCAAAATCCAAGAATAGAAAGTGTATAAATAGGAGATAGTTTGATGTAATTAGGACCTTTCTTTTGATTTTTGAATTTTTACATTTTGAGACTTCATTTTCTTTGAGAGCTTTGAACTGAGATCTGAGAGAATTGGGAAGGAGAATTGATCTCTCTTCTTCCTTGTTCTTGCTTGAGCATTTTTTACTTTTCTTGTTTGAATCTTGAGTGTGAAGAATTGAGGAACTTCTGTCTCAATCTCCATTTAAGACCTCTTGGATTTTCCTACTGCATAATTGAGCTAAATTTCTTTTCCTTACTGCTGCAATCTTCAATTTCTCTTTAATTACTTTGTTAACTTGGATCTGGGAAGGAAATTGAGATCTAGACTTTGCTATCTAGTCTCTGGAGTCCTGAGATCCACTTTTCCTTTTGGTTCTTCTGTTGAACCCCTGCTGCAATTAAATTTCCCTTTCTGTTTGAGATCTAGTCAATTCCAATTCATCTCTTGCTTTGATAATTGCTGCAAGTTAATTTCCCTTGCTTAAATTCTGAATTCCCAGTCCTCAAACCCCTTTTTCCATTTAAGCAATTTATATTTCTTGCACTTTAAGTTACTTCAATTTACATTTCTTGCACTTTAAGTTTCAGTCATTTAATTTCTTGTTCTTTAAGATTCAGCACCTTTACTTTCAGTTCTCTTTAATTTCTGTAATTCATCCCTCTCCCTTTACATTTTCTGCTATTTACTTATTGTTGGATACAAAATCACTCAACCAATACTTGATTCGCTTGACTAAATCAATCACTGAACTAAAATTGCTCAATCCTTCAATCCCTGTGGGATCGACCTCACTCCCGTGAGTTTTATTACTTGATGCGACCCGGTACACTTGCCGGTGAGTTTTGTGTTGGATCGTTTTCCACATATCACACATCACATGTTTGATGAATTGCCTGAATAGAATTTTTTATTTAATTCTTATGTTTGGCCAACATATGTCTTAAATTTTGTTATCCTTAGGCATTATAATTCACAATTGTGCAGTTTCATGTGATTTTTGATGATGTTTGAACTTGAATTTTGACATGCACTTAGTTGCTATTTTTGCTTAAACACCAAATTGCACTGAAATTTTAGCTTGGATTACTTATTTGGTGTTATATGTTAAGTGCATAGAGTGTTACATTAGTGAATTGACTGAGTTGCTTACTAATGTGTTTGTGAACATAAATGATCATATACAATAACTTGTTCTTTGAAATTCTTTTTGAGCAATTCAATTTATTTTCATCAAGTTTATTGCTTTTTGAACAAGGATTATGGTTATGTGATTATTTCCTACTTCTTGACATGAATAAATAAGCTCTTTTGGTGTTGAATTGGTTATTGCTTTTAAGGCAATTTTTTGTCAAATCTCTCACTTTCCTTAGCACAATTGCAATAACCAAGGTTTTTATTCAATTCACTCTCATTGCTTTGGTCTAAGTTGATTATGCTTTAATTAGCATTCATTCCTTTAATTATCACTTGGTCTTCTTGTTCGTGGAAAACTACATTTTCTTGTGAACACATTATACTTTTCAACCTGTTTTCCTCAATTAAGTGTTTGGTTACTCTCTTGGCTCTGATTTACATTTTACTTATTCTTTCTTCTGCTTTTGTGCTGAAATTATCTGTTTCTCCTGAGTTGTATTCCATTTTTTCTTTTTCAGGATGCGTCATAAGGGTAAGGAGAAAGCCACTCCAATGGCTCCCGTCCCTGTCTGTCCGAGCACTCAGTCGGGCACTTTCATTAATGAGAAGGCCCAAGAACAATACAGAAAATTTGAGAAAAAGGCCTTCCATTATGAAAGGAAGCTGAATGTGCCGGAGAAACATGCTGAAGCCATCCACAACCAGCTAGATTATTATCAGTGGAAATTCATAGAGTTCGACCCTATGGAAATCAATGAGCAATTAGTTAAAGAATTCTATGCAAACCTACTGAAGGGAGACACCAAGATCATTTTTCTTAGAGGAGTCCAGCTAGACACCTCTACACATGCTTTAGAGGCACTCCTTCAGATCCCCCATAATCCGCCAAGCCGTGACGCTTATATCGAGATAGCGGTGGATCTGATACAGGGCAAGATTTCTCTAGACGCGGTTCTGAAAAAGATTGGTCTACCTGAGGCCCATTGAGAATATAGCAAGGGTAAGAACGCCGTCCCTATTAGCATCGCATGCTCTCATATTCATCCAGAGGCAAGGATTTGGCAGCAAATCATTGCCGATTATATTCTTTCGAGCATGCATGCTACACATATTCGAGTCCGACTGACGGTACTTCTGTGGGCTATTCTAGAGGGCAAGAGGATCTCTATTCTGCCCTTTATCAAAGAGTCGATGTGGAAGGTGAACCAGCAGCAAAAATATAATATTTCCTTCCCATCAATGATCGTGAGGTTGGCTACACTGTCTGGGATAAAACTAAAGTAAACATGGTCATCTCAATTTCTATGCCTTAGCCAAGAGTTCTTTTTGCCATTTAATTTTCATTTTTGTTGCTTTATTTACCTTTCATTTAATTCCTTACATGTTTATTACTTTCTTGCTTTTAAATTTTCTTGTCAATTGCCATCAAAATCCTCTTGTTTCTTCATAGCCAATAATTGAGTTCTTCATTGTAATTCCTTGAGAGATGACCCGAGGTTTAAATACTCTCGGTTTTTATTGGGGTTTGTACTTGTGACAACCAAATTAAACTTTGATGGAAGGTTGTTTGTTAGTTTGGATCTATACTTCAATGGAATTATTTTGTGAAAATTTCTAACCGGTGATAATCCTATCAACAACAACATTGTGTTTGGATCGGCTAACAATACCTTGTGGGAAAATTTTGGAAAACTAATGACTAGTGAGTTTAATATGAGTTTAATGGAAGAATGTAGACTTCAAATCAAACAAACTCCTAACGAAATATTTATACACTAAGGTAAATATCCTAAAGAGTTCATGAAGAACTTTTGTTTAGAAAACTCCAAACTAATGAGTACTCCTATGCATCCAAATACTAAACTTGGCAAGGATGAAAATGGGAAAGATGTTGATTAAACTTGGTATAGAGGAATGATTGGATCACTCATGTATCTAACCTCCTCTATATTGGATATCTTTTAAAGTGTAGGCGTATGCTCTAGATTTCAATCTCACCCAAAAGAATCACATCTTTCGACTATCAAAAGAATCATTAGATACATCAAAGGCACATCTGACCTCGGCTTGTGGTATCCTAAAATTGATGAATTCAGTATAGTTAGGTATTGTAATGCAGATTTTGTGGTGATCGTTGTAAGAACCGTGAATTAATTAATCGATTAATTAACATAAAATAATATTAATTTAATTGCCCAGAATAGATCCAAAATTTTAGAATATTATTAGAAAATATAAATATGATATTTGGACTCAGTAGATTTTTTTGAGTTAAAAAATGTAATTTTCTTTGGAAAATTGCATAAAAATGCGTACCGGTAAATTAACCGACAATACCAGCTTAAGTCTGTCCAGTACTGTGTGAGAATGATAAAAACAATAGAAAAAATTGGGAAATAAATTAAAGTTGAAAACCGAGCATTAATTTTAAAGGTTTGGCTCGAAATTGGCCCAAACGGGCCAAAAACGCTAACGGGTTAGACCGGACCCAAGGTGGGCCAAAGCCCAACATATATAAACACGCAAATGGACTCGTTTCAGCTTCATAAGTCACTAAACCCTAAACCTAGCAGGTGCATGAGTTGAGAGAATAGGGATGAAGAATGCTATTCATCTTCTCCTTCTTTCTCTTATAACTTGAGCTACGGAGCTCCGATTCGCGTGTCGTCAGTTGCTATGCGAAGCTCTCGCCGAGCCCCTTAGTTTCATCTAATCAAAGAAGTTTGAATCTCTAAAATTCCTGCCCAATTTTCTGCCCTAAGAAATTTGAAATTTAATATTTTAGTTCTGAGTAGATTTTGTGTTTTTAATTGATTAGGTGGTCTCTAAGGTTGGGCTATTGGTGGTTTGTGTCCCAAACACCATCTGCAAAGGTAAGAAAAATCTTTGCCTTGTGAATTTGTGTACACCCTAGGTATTGATTTATGGTAATTTATATGGTTTTAGTTTAGTTCTTGCAATTGTTGGAGTTGATTTGGAGCTTTGAAGATGAGATTGGTGATTGGTTGGGATCAAAAGCTTGTTTGGACTCAAAGTGGTGTTTAGTGCATATAGGGAATCGACCAAGGTATGGTTTCAGTTTCCTCTATGTAATATATAATATTTCTGGACATTTAGGCTAGTGACCCATAGGATAGGTTGGATTGAAATGGCTTGTTGAATTTGTTGCATGATGATGTATAATGTATTGATGACGTTGATGATTTGGATGAGTAATGTTGTTGAGTTTAAAAAATAGTGTTTAATATTGATATTGTGAATGGTTGAGGTTGATTATTTTGATTCATAGTGATAGAATGATGATTGGTGAGTGTGTTGGTGGAGAAATAATTATAATGTCATGTATTTGATATTTGAGGTTAAGAATATTGTAATGTGAGCGAAAAATTGGTATGAATGGTGAATTGTGACACAAAGGGTAAGTTATGAGGTAAATTGGAGTTTGGTGTGGTTTTGATTTGGTTTTGATTATGGATTTTAAGGATTTGAGAAATTAGTGAACTTTGGAAAAAAAAGGATTTTTGGTGAATTTTGACGGATCATATCTTGAACTATAGTTTTTGAAAGATAATTCAAAGAGCTTTAGAACGGTATAGATTTTGTAGAAATCTGAATTTCGTAGAGAAAGATATGATCGTTGTAAGTTTGGGTCAGAAATCTGAATTCTGTGAAGTTGTAGAATTTGTTATTTCTGATTTGTGTTCACACGCACACTGCTGTGCGTGTGCTTTGATCAGTGGCTATTTTTTATTTGTGCATACACACAGCCTTGTGTGCACGCACATCCTGTGAAATTTTGAAAACGTGCGTACGTACACTCTTGTGCGCACGCACACACAGGGAGATGCCTACTATTGGGAGCGCTAGCACACTCAGGTGCGCACAAATACCCTGCGAAATTCGCAAGCTATGCATACACACAACCTCGTGTGCACACACACGCTGGAAAGTGTATTCTGTTGAGGGCGTTCGCATGTGTCTGTGTGTACACACAACCCTATGCGTATGCACACTGCCCTGTTTTTCAATAAACATATTATTTTTAACTGTTTTACCTTCTCGGCAAGCGTGTAAGCTTCCATGACACTTATTTAAGACTCTTTAGCTTGTTTTTAGGTGTCATAACATAGAGCGGGCTCGAGGTGAAATTAATTAGATATTTTCTTGTAAAAAGTTTAGAAAATGGAGACCTAGAATTCTGGAGTGCTGAGGACGAATTTGGTTGAGTGAGAAGGCAAAGTATTGTGTTGATGATCACTGACTATGAATTGTGGAAATTATGAATTGATGGTGGTTGAGACAAGTTTGGGACTCGGAATGGAAATTATGAATTGATGGATCCCAAATATACTGAAAATGATTTCTAGAAGCCACTGAATCACTGTTTTATACTGAGATTGTTGAGACGCTACATGCCTGGCATGGATGGTAGGTTAATCCCGCATGTCGAGGTCACAGCGGTGGCATAAGGATGGTAGGTTTATCCCGCTTTCATTGAGATTTGAGGTTCGTGGCAAGAGTATCCTGCTCGCATCCATTCGAAATCACTAGAGTGTGCAGGCACTATATCCTGGACTGTGTTCCGGGCACGATATCTCGGGGGTTCCCATTATGTGACCGAAGGATGACATCTCCATGGAGATGTGTCGGGTTGGCAGTTGAACCGACAATGTGATATCACAGCCAATAGGACAGGCATTCATCATGTGCATCTTCTATCTGTTTGTTTGCTTTGCCAACTTGAAATTACTTGCCTAATTGTATAACATGATTAATTGTTACTTGAATTTCTTGGTATACATGCTATACCTGTTCTTTGCTTGCATTGTTATTTATTTGTGTATTCTACTAGGATTGAGGAGGTTCGAAAGGCGGTGGCGATGGGATCGCAAGGCAGTTAGGCTAGCGAAGGCTGTGGAACAACGGAGAATTGTTAGTTAGAAATTCTTTAAGTTAGATGATTACCCCTTTTTCATTGTGGTTTTAAAGTCAATGTTTTAAATTTATTTATGTTTTAAGCTTGAATCTTGTGATGGATATGAAGTTCTAGGATTGTCTCTAGCATCCCGGAGTCTTATATCTTACATCACTGGGCACTATTACCATACTGAGAACCTCCGGTTCTCATTCCATACTCTGTTGTTATTTTTCAGATACAGGTCGCAACCTACCTTGGTGAGTTGCTTTGATGGTGACAGAGCGGATGACCTTTATCCTGTTTTGGAAGCCTCTTTTGATTATTTTGTTTAGATTCTCTCACTTTTGTATTTATTTTGCCTAGAGGCTTACTTTGAGAGGAAGTTTGCATAAGCTGTTTTACTTTCTAAACTTTATATCTGTATATAACTAGTCGGCTTAAACTCCGTGAGCCGTGGTTAGATTCTTATGACTATCATACTTAGTATATATATATATATATATATATATATGTCTTGATATCTGTATGTGGTGCACAGAATTGAACTCTGCACAACTTAACCAGCAATTGCACCGGGTCATCCAAGTAATACCTCAGGTGAGTGAGGGTCGATCCCACGGAGATTGTCGGATTGAGCAAGCAATGGCTATCTTGTAGATCTTAATCAGGCGATTAGAAAAGAATGGTTGTTTGTTAAGAAGCATAAACAAAATAATAGAGAACAAAATACCAGATTTGTGTAAAAGCAATAATGGATAATTAGTTAAGGCTTCGGAGAAGCGTATTTCTTCTGGATTAACTTTCCTTATTGTCTACTTCAACAATGAACGATTCATTCAATGGCAGCCGTAATTGACTATCTCATGTAGCATCCTCATCAAGTTAGTCTCTTCTAAACCATAGCAGTCCACCATATCCGAGAGACTCATGTAGCATCCTCATCAAGTTTACACATGGCTTCCTGCTATAGTTGAAGGTGAAGACTTAAGCAATCCACTCTCCTTCGCGATCCTACTCAAAACGCCACAGACAAGGTCAGATCTTCTGGATCAGGAAATGCTGTTTTTCATACTCTAGCCTTGATGCCACAGAAACCTCAGTAACCCACGGTTAACGGGATTATATGTCACATATCCAAAGTCGCCTAGGCATGCTCTTGGAATTCAAAGTGCATTCTCTAGCTTGTGGTTCAATGCTATCCGGGTAGGACTCACACGGAACCCATGTAGATCAAGGATGATTGTCACGGGTTATCCTTAATTCATGATATGAAAAGCGAAAATACACAAGAGAATGGAATCAAATGTGTATTTAATTAAAACATTAATATTATTAATCTATGAGAATCAACAGAGCTTTTAACCCTAACTTAGGAGGTTTAGTTGCTCATGCTTTTATAGAAAGTACAACGTGTAAAGGTAAAAATGAGGCAGAAGATCGAAAAGTCCTTAAACATGAGTGATCTTCTCCTATATATATATACTAATCTAATAACTAAGAAGTACAAAAATATCATAGAATAGACTAGAGGTGCAAAATCCATCCTTGGGCCCACTTAGGCTGAGTGCTTGGGCTGAGCTTGGCGTCCAACTTTGAAGAATGGGCGTTGAACACCCATTAGGGGGGATTGATGTTCAACACCAACTTTGGGTCTCCTTTGGGGCTTTGAACACCAGCCAAGGGATAGCTCCTTGGCATTCAACACCCAGTATGGGCAAGTTCCTTCGAAGAAAAGTATAAACCATTATATATTGCTGGAAAGATGTGCAAGTTAGCTTTCAAAGCTATTAAGAACGCGTCATTTGGACCTCTATAGCTCCAGAAATGCTCGTTTGAGTGCACGGAGGTCAAATTCTGACAGCATCTGCTATGCTTCCTTGCCTCTGAATCAGACTTTGCCAAAGCTCCTTAATTTCATCCAAAATTTACCTGAAATCCTCATAAAACACAACAACTCAAAGTAGAATAAAAAATGTGAATTTTGCACTAAAACTTATGAAAACATAATAAAACTTAAACAAAACATAAGTAAAACAATATGAAAACTATGCCAAATAGCATATAAAATATCCGCTCATCAGAACACCAAACTTAAACTGTTGCTTGTCCCCAAGCAACCAAAAACAAAGTAGGAACAGGAAGAAGAGAAGAATGTAATGGATCTTAGAGTTTACAGGGCAAGATTGGTCTAGAAGATGGAAAGAAAGCATGCATAAGTGGAAGGAGTATAAAAAAATGGAGCATAAAGATTGGTCTACAGTGTTCCACGCTTACGTGTGGGAGCATAGTTCAGCTTGGCGCGCTCAAATTGGCGCATTCTCCAAAGCTCCATTTTTTATGCTCCTTCCACTTATGCATGCTTTATTTCCATCTTCTAGACCAATCTTGCCCTGTAAACTCTGAAATCACTTAACAAATGCATCACGTCATCGAATGGTACTAGAAGAGATTAAAATACTGCATTTTAGGGTCAAATAAGCATGTTTTCAACTATGAGGCAAAATAAGGAAGGAAACACAAAACTATGCATTTATGGATAAGTGCAGAAAGTATTGACAAAATCTGCTAAAATCAACACAAGATAAACCATAAAATTGGGGTTCATCAGTGATGCACACGCGTGGGCTACGCGTATGCGTGGACGTGGAAATTGGCAATCCACGCGTACGCGTGGGTGATGCGCACGCGTGACTAAGCCAATGTTGGTGTGAAAACGTTGTCTCAAACGTTGCTCACCAACGTCTTTGATAAAATCCTTGGAAAAATTTGATGTGATGCATGTGCGTGAGCAATGCGCACGCGCGATATGGCAAAATGCAGCTTTGACACGTACGCGTGAGCGACGCATACGCGTGATCAAGAAAACATTGGTAGTAACGTTGGTGCACAAACGTTGCCACAAACGTTCTTCAATGGTTTTAAAAGGAATGTTGGCCACTGTTAGTGCCCACCAACATTAGCCACCAATGCCCAGGCCAATTTTATTCCAAATAGCACCATGCATGCTCATAAACGTCTAGTGAATTAATCCCAATGTCAACGTCATCAAGGGTCATTGCTATCTATTTCAATCAAGGCCAAGGCCCACATCTAAGTACATGAAGACCCAATTGAAGATGGGGAGAATAGTATAAATAGAAGAGTTTTTAAGGATTGAAGGGAGGCTCTGAAGGTTGGAAAATTAAAGACTCCAGAGAGCTTAGAATTTTAGTTTCTCTTGATACACTTTTCATTTTCTACAGTTTTACATTTTAGTTGAGCTTCATTTATTTATATACCATTTCAATTTCATACGCTTCTTTTTTTCTTTGCAATTTTACATTTCAATACATGTTGAGTTCAATTTCTTTTCATGCAAATTTTAATTCCTCGCACTTCTGCCTTTTTGAAATTTTACGTTTGAGTTCATATTCAGTCCGATTTACTTTAATGCAATTTAAATTTCCTATAAGTGTTCTTAGAGCGATGATCAACTAAACCCCAATTTCATTAGGGAGGAGCTCTATTGTAATTCACATGATTGAATGAACGTCTTCTTCCTCTCAATCCGCTTGGGTAGCTAAGAGATAACTTCTGTTTTGATTTGATCCATTTACTCCGAAAGGGGGTTTGGATCCATTGAATTTCCATGTGAGCCTCGGAAGGGGAATCATGAAAATTAGAACTAAAGCTCTATCTCTCACAACTCTCTTAATCAACACCATTCGTGAGGAATTGAGATCTTGAGAGTTAGCGTGGCTTATGGATGAGAGACATGTACTTAACCTTTTCTCATTACAATTGGATCAAGGAATTGGCAAGATTGATTGTGATTAGAGCGATTGGATTGCCAAGGAATTGGGATTCAATCAATGACAATCCGCCATAGATATACTCATATGATTGAGAAGGAAGTTGAGACCCATTGATTTATGATGGATTATGATATCTCCAATCCCTAATGAATCTTTTTCTCTATTATTTCTCACTTTGATTGCGTTGAGTTTCATTTAATTGCTTTGAATTTACTGCTTCCGTTAATTTCCCAGCATCCGATCCCCATTTACATTTCATGCAATTTACTTTTCATGCAATTTATGTTTTTTGCTATTTACGTTTTTGCAATTTACATTCTGCCATTTACTTTCAGCACTTTAGAATTCTCGCAATTTACATTCTGTTAATTAAATTTCACCAAACTCCTTTCAATATTAGCTTGACTAGACTTATCACCTCACTAAACATTCTTGATCCATCAATCCCTATGGGATCGACCTCACTCTTGTGAGTTTTACTACTTGATGTGACCCGGTATACTTTCCGGTAGTTTGAGCGGATGCATTTTCCCCCATCAGCCTCCCAACAAGCACTTCTTTACTATCATTAGCTGGACTTTCACTGTACTCAATTTAGTAGCAGTGTAGAGCTTTCTTGCTCCATGTTGTCACCAAGGTAATGTTTGACTCTCTGTCCATTGACAGTGAACCTTTTGTCAGGGTGTTTGCCTTAGAGTTCTATGTGTCCATAGCGTGACACATTAGTGACCACGAAGGGTCCTATCCATCTTGACTTGAGCTTTCCAGGGAATAGCTTGAGTTTAGAATTGAAGAGCATGACCTTCTAGCTTGGTTCAAAGACTCTGGAAGATATCTTCCTATCAAGCCACCTTTTAGTTTTCTCCTTATAGATTTTTGCATTCTCGAATGCAGCAAGTTGGAATTCATCCAACTCATTCAGTTGGAGTAACCTCTTTCCTCCTGCTGCCTTAGTATCAAGGTTAAGGAATCTGGTTGCCCAGTAGACCTTGTGTTCCAGTTTCATTGGCAAATGACATGCCTTCCCGTACACCATTTGATATGGTGATGTCCCTATAGGGGTCTTGAAAGCTGTCTTGTATTCCCAGAGAGCATCATCCAATTTTGTTGACCAATTCTTTCTAGAGGTGCTTACAGTTCTTTCCAGGATTCTCTTTAGCTCTCTGTTGGAGACCTCAGCTTGCCCATTTGTCTACGGATGTTATGGTGTGGCCACTCTATGGCGGACGCCATAATGGTGCAAAAGGGAGTCAAGCTGTCTATTACAAAAGTGAGTGCCTCCATCACTAATTAGTGTCTTTGGGACACCAAACCTATTGAAGATTTGCTTCCAGAGGGACTTCATCACCACTCTTGCATCATTGGTGGGTGAAGCGACTACCTCAACCCATTTAGACATGTAGTCTACTGCCACAAAAATATAGGTGTTTGAAAATCAGGGTGGAAAAGGTCCCATGAAATCTATTCCCCACACATCAAACAGTTCAACCTCCAGGATCCCTTGTTGAGGCATGTCATGACTTTGAGGAAGATTGCCAGCCCTTTGGCAACTGTCACAGTTACGGACAAACTCTCAGGCGTCCTTAAAGATTGTTGGCCAGTAGAAGCAACTTTGGAGGACTTTGGTGGTTGTTCGCTCACCTCCAAAGTGTCCTCCATATTCTGAGCTATGGCAATGCCATAGGATCCTCGGTGTTTCCTCTTCAGACACACACCAGTGGATTATACCGTCTGAGCATCTTTTGAAGAGGTATGGTTCATCCCATAAGTAGTACTTTGCGTCATGCATGAGTTTTCAAGCTTGCTGTTTATTGTATTCCTTGGGATGAACTTTGTAGTTTGCAATGTCTATGAACCAAGGGGCTATCCGAATTGCAAAGAGTTTCCCATTAGGATATATTTCGGATACCTCAGTAGAGGAAAGCGCAGTTCTGGCTACTAGCTTAATCCGAGATAAGTGGTGTGCTACTTGGTTCTCTAACCCTTTTCTGTCTTTGATTTCTATATCAAACTCTTATAGGAGTAGTACCCACCTTATCAGCCTTGGCTTAGAATCCTGCTTAGTGAGAAGATACTTGAGAACAACATGGTTAGTGTACATAATAACCTTAGAGCCTATTAAATAGGATTTGAACTTGTCAATGGTATAAACCACTGCAAGTAGTTCCTTTTCTATGTTAGTATAGTTCTTCTGTGTGTCATTTAGAACACGATTGGTGTAATAAATGACATGTTGAAGCTTATCATGTCTCTGTCCCAAGACTACGCTAATTGCATGGTCACTGGTATCACACATCAGTTCGAATGGCAAGTCCCTGTTGGGTGCAGAAATAATGGGTGCAGTGATAAACTTGGCCTTCAGAGTTTCAAAGGAATGCAAGCACTCCTTGTAAAAAACAAATGGAGTGTCAGTGGTCAACAGGTTACACAGGGGCTTTGTAATTTTCGAAAAATCCTTTATGAACCTCCTGTAAAATCCTGCATATCCCATGAAGCTTTTGATTGCCTTTACATTAGTGGGTGGTGGTAATCGCTCAATTACCTCCACCTTAGCTTGATCCACCTCTATCCCTTTGTTTGAAATTCAATGTCCAAGAAAAATTCCTTCAGTTACCATGAAGTGGCATTTTTGCTAGTTTAAAACCAGGTTTGTTTCTAAGCAATATTTCAGAACTAGGGCTAGATGGTCAAGGCAGGATTCAAATGAATCTCCAAAGATAGAAAAGTAATCCATGAAAACTTCAAGGAACTTTTCTACCATATCAAAAAAATAGAGAGCATACACCTCTGAAAAGTGGCAGGAGCATTGCATAAGCAAAATGGCATTTTCCTGTAAGCAAATACTCTATATGGGCATGTGAATGCTGTCTTTTCTTGATGCTGTGGATCAACTACAATTTGATTGTAACCGGAATAACCATCTAGGAAATAATAGAATGCATGCCCTGCTAGCCTCTCTAGCATCTGATCTATGAATGGAAAAGGAAAATGATCCTTCCTTGCAGTGTTATTGAGTCTCTTGTAATCAATACACATATGCCACCCTGTAACTGTTCTTGTAGGAATCATTTTTTCATTGTGAACCACTGTCATTCTGCCCTTCTTAGGTACAACTTGGACAGGGCTCACCCAGGGGCTGTTCAAAATAGGATAAATAATCCCAGCCTCCCAGAGTTTTGTGACTTCTTTTTGGACTACTTCCTTCATAGCTAGATTCAGTCGCCTTTGTGGTTACACCACAGGTTTGGCGTCATCTTCCACCCGGATTTTGTGCATGCATTGGGTTGGACTAATGCCTTTAAGGTCACTTATGGTCCACCCAAGAGCTGTCCTGTGCTTCTTTAGAACTTGGATCAGCACTTCTTCTTCTTGTGGTTCTAAATCAGAGCTTATAATCACAGGATAAGTGTTCTCATCTCCTAGAAATGCATATTTCAAGGATGATAGTAACGGTTTGAGCTCAAGTTTAGGAGGCTCATCCTCTTACTTAGGAGCTTTTAAGGTCTCCTTCCTTTCTTCTGGCGCCTCTAAACCAAGCCCGACATCATAAAGGATGTCCTCCAGTTTTTCTTTGAGTCTCTCTACTATATTCACTTTTTCCACTAAGGAATCAATGATATCAATGCTCATGCATTCCCCTGGGGTGTTTGGATGCTGCATAGCTTTAACAGCATTCAGCACGAATTTATCCTCATTGACTCTTAGGGTTACTTCCCCTTTTTGAACGTCAATGAGGGTCTATCCCGTGACTAGGAAGGATCTTCCTAAAATGAGGGATGCACTTTTGTGCTCATCCATTTCTAGCACCATGAAGTCTGTGGGGAAAGCAAATGGCCCAACCCTGACAATCATGTCTTCCACCACATCTAGTGGAAACTTGATAGAGCCATCAACTAACTTGATAGAGCTTATTAATGATGCAGGCATTATGTTAATGCTTGCTCTAAGATTACATAGGACCGTACTTATGCAGACGTCCCTTAGGGTGCATGGTATCATGAAGCTCCCAGGATCCTAAAGTTTCTCTGGTAAGTTCTTCTGGATAACTGCACTGCATTCTTCAGTGAGGAGGACTATTTCTACCTCTCTCCAATCCTTCTTGTGACTTAATATGTCTTTCATGAACTTAGCATAAGAAGGTATCTGTTTAAGAGCCTCTGCAAAAGGAATATTGATTTCTAGTGTTTTGAGATAGTCTACAAAGTGGACAAACTGTTTATCTTTTTTTGCTTGACAGAGCTTTTGGAAAAATGGCATCTTGGTTTTGTATTCATCACCCTTAGTTGATGCAGATTGAGTGCCTACAGTACTAGAAAAGGGGTTATTTGCTTGCTTAGGAAGGGTGTTATTAGCACTTACATGTGTCTAATCACCCCCGCTTGGGCGTTCAACGCCCTTGCTGCCTCTTTCTTGGCGTTCAATGTCAAGAGTATTGTCCCCTCTTTGGCGTTCAACGCCAGAAGTACCCCTTTTGGTTGTTGAACGCCAATGGCATTCCTCCTTGGGCGTTCAACACCCTCAGAGGTGCCTTGGACCGCCGTCAGCTTATTTTCTGTCAGCCTTTCCTCCCCTTCTCTTCTGTTGTTCTGAGGCTGTGTGTTTAAGGTTTTTCCACTCCTTAGTTAGATAGCCTGACATTCTTCTTTTATCTATTTAGATAATTGCTGCCTAGTTTGACTCGGCTGTTTTTCTATATTCTTGTTGGAAGCCTGGGTTTCTTGCAAAGCCTCTTGTAATTCCAACAACTGCTGAGCAAGGGCGTGTAGTTGTTGTCTTACTGAGTCAATGGGTCATTTTGTTTTAGAGGGTTAGATTCAGAAGATACTGCTTTTATCTCTCCTTTCATAAAAGTCTCTCCAACTGAGTACAGATGCTGGTTGGTGGCAACTGTCTCAATGAGTTCGTGAGCCTCTTCAATTATTTTTCTCATATGTATAGAACCACCAGCAAAGTGGTCTAGAGACATCCTAGCCACCTCTCTGAGTCTATAATAGAAGATGTCTAATTACACCTATTTTGAAAATATTTTAGTGGGGCATTTTCGTAGCATCATTCTGTATCTCCCCCAAGCGTCATGAAGAGATTCATTATTCCCTTGTTTGAAGCCTTGGATGTCCAGCCTTAACTAGGTTAACTTCCTTGGAGTGAAGTATTGATTCAAAAACTTATCTACTAGCTATCTCCAAGTTTTCAAACTAGATTTAGGTTGGTTGTTTAACCATCTCTTTGTTTGGCTTTTCATAGCAAAGGGAAAAAGCAGCAATCTATAGACATCCTGATTCACTCCTTCAGTGTGCACTGTGTCAGCAATCTGTAAGAAATTTGCCAGGAATTCAGTAGGTTCTTCCTGTTGAAGTCCAGAATACCGGCAGTTTTGCTGCACCAGAGTGATTAACTGAGAATTTAGCTCAAAATTGCTTGCTCTGATGGGGGGTATACTGATACTTCTTCCATAGAAGTCAGGAGTGGGGGCTATATAGGATCCCAAAGGACTTTTGAACTATTCATTCCCATTTGGGTCCATGATGGACTCTTCCTGTTCCTGTATACTTAGGTAAGAAATAAGAGAATGAGAAGGTAGGTGTCTTTATATCAGGGTATAGAGCACTTCTAGTGAGATGTCTTGAGAAGACAAGAAGAATGAAGGTAGAGAGAGAGATGGAATTCAAAAATTAGAAGTAAAAAGGGAAACTAGAATTAAAATATTTTTGTTTTTATTTTATTTATTTAAATAATTTCGAAGGAACGAAAGAAATTAGAAGCTAAGATAACTAATTAACTAAGAAGGTTTGAAAATTAATTGTGGTTTTCAAAAATAGGTGAGAGAGAAAAAAGAATTAGAGAGATACCAAACTTTCAAAATTAAGATCAAATAAAACAAGTAACTAACAAACTAACAAGAATTGAAAACAAATTAAAAGATTTGATTTTGAAATTTAATTTAAAAAAAAGTGAAGATTTGAAATTTAAAAGTCTTAATTTTAAAAAGAAGATAAGATAGGAAGGACTTAAAGTAAGAAGATATGATAAAGATTTGAAAAAGATTTGTAAAGATAAGATTTAAAATTTGATTTTTTTTAAAAGATTTGATTTTAAAATTTGGAATTTGAATTTTTAAATTTTGAATTTTGGAAATTGAAATTTAAAATTTGAAATTAAAGTAAGATAAGATAGGATTTTTGAAATTTAAAGAAAGATAAAAAGATAAGATAAAGATTCGAAAAGGATTTGAAAAGATAAGATTTGAAATTCAAAATTTAAACTTTACTAACAAAAAAATACCAAACTTAAAATTTTTTAAATCAAGATAAGAAAAAATAGTTAATATTTTCAAAAATTAAAAGATATATTTTTGTATTTTTCGAATTTAAAGGAAAAAGAAAAATAACTAAGAGACACCTGACGGAGGAAAAATGTCAGTAAAGATTTTCACAAAAATGTTGCGTTGCAAGTATAGTTCTAAACCGATAATTAAACCTATCAACGTTTAATTTGTTTGTCACAGTACAAACCCAATAAAAATAAACTAAATTATTTAAACCTCGGGTCATCTTTCAAGAAATTGCAGGGAAGTGTATTTATTATTGGTTATCAGATTGTATCTTTTTGGGTTTTGAATTTAATAAGCAAGGAATGTAAATAACAAGAAAATAAACTAACAACTAAGAAAAGTCCTAGCAAGGGTTGAGAATCGGAATTCCTATCCTCATTATGATTGTAAATTGTGATGGTAATTGCAAATTGCTCTCACTTAGTTAACCTCTAACAATCGAAGGAAAGTCAAATGAGCAAATCAACTTGAGTTCACAAGTCCTAATCAAAGACTAGAGTTAGTGAAGCTCAAGCCAACTAGCAACTTTTAATCACCAACCAACAAGAGACTTTGACAATTCAAGAGTCTCCAAATTACTCAATCTAAACTAAGAATACAAAAATCTAATTTAAAATCCAACCAAGCATTTTATCAAACACTTGGACGGCACAAAATAAAAACATAGAAAACTAACAAGACATGGCAAAATCTAGGACTAACAATTGCAAGAGGAAACAATAACAACAAATTAAAGAAAGCAATCAAAAACATGAAAACATAAAATGCATTAATATAGATCAAAGGAAACAACAAGAATTCAAAAACTAAATTGGTAACATAAGGAAATCAACAAGAGAAGTAGATAAACCAAAGTACTAGAACAAATAAAAGTAGAGGAAAACAAATTAAAGTAAGGTAGAAATCTGAATTTGAGAAGGAACAAGACTAAAAACCCTAAAACCTAGAGAGCGGAGAGAGCCTCTCTCTCTAGAAACCTACATCTAAAACCTAAAGTGTATGAATGAATAGTGAATGATTGATTCCTTTCAGCTTCACTTTGCAGCCTCTAATCATTATTTTTAGGCCTAAAATTGGGTCAAAAGTAGCCCAAAAATTGTCCCAGCATTTTCTGTAATTGCAGCACGTGACGCTTTGTCACGCGTACGTGTCGCTTGAACTCGGCATTGGCCACACGTAGGCGTCAGCCACGCGTGCGCGTCGTATGTATGCTCCACCAGTCACGCGTACGCGTTGTCCATGCGTACGCATCGCTGCCAGCTTCTCAAAACTTCAATTTATTGTGTCCCTTCCACTTTCGCATGCTCCTTTTCCATCCTCTAAGCCATTCCTTTCCTATAAACCCTGAACACACTCAACAAACATACCACGATATCGAATGATAATAAGAGAGGATTAAAATTAGCAAATTTAAGGCAAAAAAAGCATGTTTTCAATCATAGCACAAAATTAGGAAGGGAAATGTAAAACATGCAAATTAGATGAATAAGTGTGAGAATAATGGATAAAATCCACTCAATTCAATACAAAATAAACCATAAAATAGTGGTTTATTAATCTTTCCATACTTAAACATTAGCATGTCCTCATGCTAAGCTCAAGAGAACCAAAAGTGTGAAGGGAAAATGGTAAGACTTATGCAATGCAACTTATCTATATGAATGCAACTAAGTGCAAAATGCTTTTACCTACTTGGTTAAAAGTAAATCAAATTCTCCAAAAACAAATATGAACGGGATTCCAGTAAATCAAATCTCAAAATAAAGTACAAGTAGACTTGCAAGAAGAAAGCTCGTGAAAGCCGGGAACAAAGAATCGAGCATCTAACCCTCATTGGAAGTGTATACACTCTAATCGCTCAAGTGTTTAAGGTTCGATTATCTCAATTCTTTACAAATCTTGCTTTTTAAGACTTGCGTTTCTTCTACCAATCAACAAAAATTTAATGCATGAGTACGCATATCAAGAGGTCTTTTCAAGGGTTATAATAGGGTTAGGGTCAAGGTAGAAATATATTTGGTTAAGTCGACTAAAATCTGAATCCTTGATTAACCTAAACTTTCCACCTAACCTAAGACAATCCATGTAATCAGAATATAAAATCTAACTATCCATTAACTATGTTTTCCACATATTCATGTATCCAAAATTTGAGTACAATACATATGCATTGCTACCATCATTTACTTTGTGGCATTTTGTCCCCTTTTTATTGCTTGATCTTTTTCTTTTCTTTTTCTCTTTTTTTTTCTTTTATCTTATTCTTTTTATTTTTCTTTTCTTTTGTTTTTCTCAATGCATATGATTAAGGTATTGAATGCAAGAATATATGCTGAACTATCTTTTTCAAATTTTCATATAAATATACAATACCCAATTCCCAAACCAAATATTTCCAAACCCAATTTTCCTACACTTAAATCATGAACACTCTCACTAGTCTAAGCTAACCAATGATTCAAATTAGGAGCATTTATTATTTTTCACTTAGAGTTAGTGATGAGCTAAAGTAAAGAATAAATGGGATTAAAAAGGCTCAACAATGGTTTGCAAAGGATGATGAAAAGGATAAGGCCATATGGGTATGTGAGCTATAGTGAAACAAAGGCCTCAATCATGTAAGTGCATGCATACATCAAACAATGAAAATATAGAATCAAGAAAGACAAAGATCACAATTTTAGAGAGAACAACACACACCAAAACAAAATAATGGTTGATAAGATGCAACCAATCAAATAGGTTCAAAATCTCACTGGGTTGGTGTGTTTGAGCTCTAAACCATGTTCCAAAAATAAATTTCTTTAAGCAAGTTCAACAAAAAATTTTATTAAAATTAGTGAAATGCTATAAAATAGTTTCTTGGAAAAGAATTCGTCACTTCAACCAAGTAGGACATAAATGCAAGCAACTAGCTACACATGCAATCTATTATGCAATGCAACAACTAACTAACAAAGAAGAGTAAGAATTGGTGTTGGAAAAAGGAATTGTTACCCACGGAAGTCGATATCGACCTCCCCACACTTAAAGATTGCACCGTCCTCGGTGCATGCAAAGATGTACAAGTGGACAGGCTGCTACAACTGCGGAGTTTCTTCAAAAGATTGTGCAGAGTGACTTGTTGTTTGCCCCATTTAGAAGCTTTTCCTTTCCCTTCTTGGTGGTCATCCTGAAAGAAGAGAAAAATTAAGAAGAATAACCCATAAAAAAAGATATGCAAACAAATAAAATATAGGTGGGCTAATGCCAGTTAATAATGAGGTTCTTAACTACATGATAGTTATAACATGCAAGTGAGAAAATAATATAGGCGAATGGCATATCAATAGTGCAAGAATTGCAACAATGAGGGAGAGAGAGTGGGTTCATATCAATGCAAAAGGAATACAAGTGTCATGAAAGATAAGCATTGACCTATAAATAATATCACCCAACAATGTAAAACAAGTCACTAAGCACCAAAATAATGGAAGAAATATTTTAAACAGATGGGTAAGAAAATTTAACACCGATGGAAAAATAGCAAACTTAGAAAAGAAAATAAAAAACATGCACAAAGTTAAAATACAATGAATGAAAGTATGCAAATGCAATAAGTAAAAGAGAATGAAAGAGAATAAGCTAAGGATGAGAAAGGAGGAGAAGAAAATGAGAAAGGAAGAGGAAAGAATAAGAAAGGAGAGAAGAAAGAAGAAGAAAGGAAAAGAAGAAGCAACGCATAAGCGTCGCCCACGCGTACGCGTGGGTTGCAGAATGAAGAGGTGACGCGTATGCGTGAAAAGTAGAAAAGAGAAAGTGAGTGATAAACCTCAATTTTGTGGTTTATCTTGTGCTTAGTTTGGGGGATTTTATCAACTTATCCCACATTTATTCAATGAAATAGCATGGTTTTGTAATTCTCTCTAAATTTTTGCTTACGAGTGAAAACATGCTTTTAGGCCCTAAATTTGCCAATTTTAATTCACTTCAATTCCATTCGATACCTTGATGTGTTTGTTGAGTGATTTCAGATTCATAAGGCAAGTATTGGATGGAAGAAGTGAAGAGAAAAGCATGCAAAGGGGAGAATTCATGGAAAAACAAGGATTTGGAGTGCTTAGAGCAATGCGCATGTGACAGCTGTGCACGCGTGAAGAGGTGCATCATCCAAGCGATGAGTACGCGTGACAAGAAAAATGCCAGACGACGCGTACACGTCACAGCAGGCACGTGACATCATTAAAGTGAAAATACTGGGGGCGATTTCTGAGCTTCCCAACCCTAAATCCAACTGATTCCAGAGACTATTTCATGCAGAATTCAAGATGGGGTAAGGGGGAGCAATTAGTTTTAGGTTAGCATCATGTAGGTTAGTTTTTTAGAGAGAAAAGCTTTATCTTCTCTCTAGAATTAGGGATTTAGCTTAATTGCATCGTAGATCTAGGGTTTAATTCTTGCTTTCATCTACTTTTTCTTTACAATTTCTTATTCTTCTTATTTTTCTTGTTAATTTCCCTTTTTATACCTCTTTTTTATGTTGATGAACTTTTGTTAGATTTGGATTTCCTTTTAATGAAATTTATGTTTTATGTTTCTTTGATGTTGACCTGAGTTGTTATTGTTATTTTCTTACAATTGGTAGTAGTAGATTTTATTATTCCTTGCAATTTACCATGCTTTCTTTTTATGCCTTCCAAGTGTTTGATAAAATGCTTGGTTGGATGTTAGAGTAGCTTTTTGAGCATTCTTGGCTTGAAAAGAGAAATTAGGCAATCTTGAGTCATGAATACCTAACTCATGTTGATGATCTAGAGTTGTTAGTTAATATTGTTTCCATTGATGCTAATATTTTTCTAATTCAATTAGTAAGTTGATTAGGACTTTTGGATTGAGATTAACTAGTCTTATTTGACTTTCTCTCATGTGAAGATAACATTGTACCTTCTTCCATTGTTGGAGATGAATAAATAGGATAAATTCTTGTTAATCATTGTATGATAATTAATGACTAGGATAGTGATACGAAAAAATTAATTTCTTCGTAATTATCGGCAAGTATACCGGATCGCATCAAGTAATAAAACTCACTAAGAGTGAGGTCGATCCCACGAGGATTAAAGGATTAAGCAATCAATAGTGAATTGATTATTCTAGTTAGATGGTTCAATTTGGAGTGATGAGCAACAAGAAATGGAAATGACATGAAATTAAAAGAAAGCAATAAAGAGCAAGAAAGTAAAGAACATAAAAGTAAAGTGCAGGAAAATAAAGTGCTCGAAAGTAAAATGCAAGGAATAGAAAGTACAAAAAAGTAAAGTGTAAGAAAGTAAATGATGGAAAGGTAAATAACTAGAAGTAGAAATAAAAGGAAAGCATTGGGATAAAGAGATATTGCACTCTCAGGATTAGGGGTGGCAAAGCGGGCTGGCCCGCCCTTTCCCGCTCTGCCCCGCCAAAGCCCGCCCAAATATGGGTGGGCCGGCCCACCCCGCCCCGCCAAAGGGCAGCGCCGGCCCGCCTTTTTTTTTTTTTAAATATTTTTAACCATATATTTTCTTTTATAATTAAATTCAATTTAACGTACTAACTTACTAAATACTGACAATTATTTTATTTTATAATAAAATTATTTTATCGAATTAGTTTTTTAACAAATAAAGTAATATCTTAAATTAATTATTAATCTATAAAAAATTTATAATTAACCATTATAACCTTTTTTTATTGAAAATAACATAACAAATAATAAGTGTCAAAGTCTTAAACATAAGTACATAACAATAATAAAACAAACACATAATCCACACATAAATCCTACTATAATTAAAACAAAACACACAATATAGTTCATAAATCAACAAGACACCTAAAAAAATCCTTAAATCAATCCACATAAATCAATTATCAACTTCCAAATCAATAAAATTTGAATCTGATCCGAAAGTTGAAACACTGCCTCACCTAGCACCTTGAGGATTCACATCTTCACCTTCACCTACAATTAGAAGAATACCCAAATTTAGAACAAGATATAAATACTTAAGTATTATATAAATATTAAATTAGTAACTAACAATCTAATTACCATCAACAAAGCCTTTATTCCAATTGCGAGTACAAATCACAGCTTCAACATTTTCTGGCAACATTCGACTTCTATATTTGTTAATGACAAGAGCTTCAATACTAAAGGCAGATTCCGATGCAACCGTAGTAATTGGAATACTTAATAAATCACGTGCCATGATTGATAACTTTGGATAACGACTCTCATATAATTTCCACCATTCCAAAACATCTAAATCTTCAAAGCAATCCTTTGACAAAAGTGGCTCCTCCAAGTATGTATCAGGTGGATTCTTTCTACTAGAGACCTCAGCTTGATGGTTACATTTCATCAATTTCTAGTAAAACAAAAATAATCACATCTTGTTAGGATAGAATAATGACAATCAATAATATAAGAGAATTAAAATATGTTAAACATTACTTACGCCAACAATCGCAAGTCGCTTCTTGCTTGCACTTTCAGGGGTATGAGTCATGGATGAAGACTGAATACTAGGTCCTTGTGCTTCAACAGTTGGAGGAGAATTCTTGTCATATTTTTTCAAAAAGCTTGTATAATTTCTTTTTCACATGTTCCACATTTTCTTTTACAGTCTCAGCATCAATATCTTCATACATAAGCTCTAAAGTAGAAATCTTAAGCCTAGGATCAAGAATAGCACCAAATGCAAGAATGACACTATACTTTTCCCAATACTTCTTAAATTTGTTCATCATCTTTTCTCCCATGCTCCTTAGAAGCTCATCTTCACTTCTCAAACTTCCTATCAAAACACATTGAATATGATACACTTGTAGAAAATACAAATTTGAATTAGGGTAAGATGTGTCAGAAATCAAATTAGTAGTTTCATAAAAGGGGTATAAAAATTCACATATCCTTTCAGCTCTCCCCCATTCATCAATCGAAGGACAATACTTATAAGCATGATCAGTTGCCTTCAAATACTCAAAGGCCTTCCGATACTTGATAGCACTTTCGAGCATAATGTACCTAGAATTTCATCGAGTAGTAACATCTAGATGCAACCCACTTGTAAAATTCAAACCATGAATCATAGAAACAATGCATCATGAGCAATTTTTAATCCATCTTGTACAATAAGATTCAAGATATGAGCAAAACAACGAATATGAAAGAACTCCTCATCACACAACAACCAATCATGCATATTTAATGTACTTTTCAAATGATCTTGGTATGTATCATTAGCAGATGCATTATCTAATGTAAGAGTCATAATCTTCTTTTCAATTCCCCACTCATTTAAAAGCTCAAAAATCTTGGAAGACAATTCAAATCCCGTGTGAGGATGAGGCATATGACAAAAACTCAAAATTTTACTTTGCAATTTCCAAGTTGAATCAACAAAGTGAGCAGTTAAGCATAAATAACCTTCTATAGTGATGGATGTCCACAAGTCAGAAGTCAAACAAATTCTGTTAGGAATGCCTACTAAAGTAGTTTTAAGCTTTTCTTAACTATATAAATAACCATCTGTAGTGATGGATGTCCACAAATCAGAAGTCAAACAAATTCTATTAGGAATGCCTACTAAAGTACTTTTAAGCTTTTCTTTTTCCCTTGTGTAAATTTTTAGCACATCCTCCTTAAGAGTATTTCTAGTAATCAGGCCTAGAGTTGGACTGATGTATTTTACCCAATTCCTAAATTTCTTATTATCAACAATAGAAAAGGGAACATCACAATCAATTACAAAGGCAGCAAACATCTCACGTGATACATGATTATCTATCTTGAGAGCCCCTATTATATTTTGCATTTCTATCAAAGTTTGACCAATATCCTCAAAGTCTATTTTCACGCACCTGTCTAAATGATGCTTAAGTGACGATGTCCCATATTGTTTACCACCAACCTTAAACTTCTGTTTGCATCCATCACATTGAGCACGATCTATACCATCGTCACCAGGTCCAAGCTTTGTGAAATATCTCCATACATCAGATGTTGTTGCCTTTGTCTTTTTCTTTTTAATATCGTCTGCCGTTTCAGATGTTTCCATATTTTTAGGATTTTGTGTTACATTCCCACCATCAACTTCCATAAAGAAAGAGTTATCCATAGCAAAATCAACAACTCAACCTAAATAACACAAATACATCAGAACAAGTACGAAAGAAGCTAAGCATCAGAACTGAACCATCAATAATTTTCGATAATTTTGCATCAAAACAAATACAAAAGCATCCAAGCCACCAAAAAGGCAAAAAGCATTAAAACAACGAATTAAAACAGAATGCATATCAAAGAAAACATATCAACATAAATAAGAAATTAAGAATAAACAATCAATAGCATATTCAATCAAGCTACCAAGCCACCAAACTAGTTTCGATGTTTGACTTTATTCATAAATTAGAAGTTAGTTAGCATTTTAAAAATAGGAAAAAGAAGCTGTCCACAAAAGCATGAAAGAATTTGTCCAGTAAAACAAATTTCATAAACAAATTCACAAAAAAGTTGAAAAGCATGAAACAAGCTATCCACAGCCACAAACACATGAATATATGATTATATGATAGAGCCCTAACAAAAACAAAGAATAGGTAAACTGGAATCACAGTTCCTTATTTAAAAAAAAAAGAAAATAAAAATCTTCACTTACTGAAAGTCTGAAACACAGCCGCCAAGAAGCAGAGGAGGAGAGAGGAGCGTGTCGGGATTCCGTCGGAGGCCAAACACAACCGTCGAGGCCCGAGAGGTAAAGGAGGAAAGATGAACAGAGGATAGAGTAGAGGCATGAACAAACAGCGCCACCGGGAGTGTGATTCGGTAAGGACTGGCGAGAATCGTGATGAGACAGGGACCAACGACTGAGAGACCGACGACGATGAGCTACAAAGGAGGAGAGATGAGCAGAGGATAGAGTAGAGGCAAGACCAAACAGCGCCGCCGGGAGTGCGATTCGGTAAGGACTGGCGAGAATCGTGATGATGAGATAGGGACCGGCGACTGGGAGACCGGCGACGATGAGCTGCTAAAGGCTGAAGGCTGAAGGAAGTCGAGGCCTCGAGGCGAGGGTCAGGGACTCAGGGTCTCACTCTCAACTCTCATTCTCTCAAGGTCAAGGAAGGGAAATTAGGGCCGGCTGTTACTTGTCTCTGGTTGTGGGAAAGAAAAGTGAAATATTTTTATTTATATGATATGTAAATTTACAAAAATACCCTTAAAAAATAAGATGGCAGCTCGCTGGACCATCTCACCTTGCCCCGCGAGTTTGGTGGTGCGGTTTAGGCAGTTTTTTTAAAATTTGGCGGGTTCGAAATTTCAGCCCAACCCCGACTTTTTTGGCGGCTTTGGCGATTTGACTCGGCGGGTTTGACCCATTTTACCACCGCTACTTAGGATCAACAATTCTCATCCCCTCTTCAATCATGCAATTATTGATCTCTTGGCAAATCATAAGTAACTAAACCCCAATCTCTTGGTGATTTGATTTCTCTTAACTTGATCAATTGCCAATCTCTTGATCTAATTGGTCATGAGAAGAGATGAAGTTCAATTTCTGATTCAAAAGCCATACAACTCTCAAGATCTCAACTCAAAGTGGTTACATCTCACATACCAACTAAGAATGTATTGATCAAGAGGGTTATGAGAGAAGAGCCTCAAACTGAATTCCATGATCCCTTTCTAAAGGCTCACATGTAATTCAAGTAGATCTGATCCCCCTCTCAATAGTAATTGGATCTATGAAGCACAAAAACTCTCTCTAAAGCAATAATAAAAGAAGATTTGAAGATGAAGAATGAAAATAAATCAACCCATCAAAATGCAACAAAGCTCTCTTTCCCATTGCAAAGAGTTAGTAATTCATAACTAAAATATTTACAAAGTAAAAAAGAAAAGAGAAGAAGATTATGGTGAGAAGAGAGGGTCCGAAGACTCCTTCTCTCTGCCTAACTCTATGAAACTAGGGTCTTTATATAGGCTTTTCTAAATTACAATTTAAAATGAAATTGAAAGCAAATTATAATGAAATCAAAATTAACTATTTTAAATGCTTCTTGTGGCCTTGATTGAGTGGTATGAGTGGGCTTTGTTTGCTTGAATTTAGAGTGGACTTGGAATCCATTTGACCCAAGATGAGGCTTCTAGGTTTACGTAGCATTTTCCAAGAGTTAGCGCCTTTCATCATTTGTGCGTACGCATTTTTGCACGTGCGTATGCACCATTGCCATTTCTTCCTCTTGTGCGTACGCACACTGGGTTGTGCGTATGCACCCAAAGTATGCTACTCCAGGATAACGTAGCACTCTCCAACGTTGGTGCTTTTCTTCCTCTTGTGTGTATGCATACAGGGTTGTGCATTGATGAGCAGATAATTTATACGCTTTTTGGCATTATTTTTAGGTAATTTCTAGTATGTTTTAGTTACTTTTTAGTATATTTTTGTTAGTTTTTATGCAAAATTCACATTTCTAGACTTTACTATGAGTTTGTGTGTTTTTCTATGATTTCAGGAATTTTCTGGCTGAAATTGAGGGACCTGAGATAAAAATCTGATTCAAAGGCTGAGAAAGGACTGCAGATGCTGTTGGATTCTGACCTCCCTGCACTCGAAGTGGATTTTATGGAGCTACAAAAGCCCAATTGGCGCGCTATTAATTGTGTTGGAAAGTAGACATCTTGGGCTTTCCAGAAATGTATAATAGTTTATGCTTTGCTCAAGATTTGATGGCCCAAACTGGCATCCAAATGCTATGTTGTTTTTCCTTCAATTCATGCCTACTTCTTCTCCAAGATATACTCTTGTACTTAATTAAGTTAAGTCAGACTGAAGGGGTGACCCGTGACAATCACCCACTATCTTCATTACTCGCTTAGCCAAGATCCGCGTGCCTGACAACCACAAAGTGGTCTACATGATGTTCAACGTAGTCATTGGACACCAACCGGAGTATACTCTCTTGGGTCTCTGATCCACAAATTTGCATTATCTCTCCTGACAACAGAGCATCCGATCCCGTGATTAGGATCTTCGTGGTATAGGCTAGAATCAATAGATAGCATTCCTGAGATCCGGAAAGTTTAAACCTTGTCTGTGGTATTTCGAGTAGGATCTAGGAAGGGATGACTGTGAGGAGCTTTAAACTCGCGAATGTTGGGCGTAGTGACAGTGTGCAGAAGAATCAATGGATCTTATTCCGATACAAGTGAGAACCGACAGATGATTAGCCCTGCGGTAGCTGTGCCTGGTATTTTTTATCCGAGACGAGAAATCAAACAGTTAATTAGCCGTACAGAGACCGTAGCCGGACCATTTTCACTGAGAGGATCATACAGCTTGCCATGGAAGGGAGCAGGCATGATTGGATGAAGACAATAGGAAAGCAGAGGTTCAGTAGCAACAAAGCATCTCCAAATGCTTATCTGAAATTCCCATCAATGAATTACATAAGTATCTCTATGTTATTTTCCGTCTTATCTATCTTTTAATTATCAATACCTCATAACCATTTGAATCCGCCTGACTGAGATTTACAAGATGACCATAGCTTGCTTCAAGCCGTCAATCTCCGTGGGATCGACCCTTACTCACGTAAGGTATTACTTGGACGACCCAGAGCACTTGCTGGTTAATTGTGCGGAGTTGTGAAAAGTATAATCACAATTTTGTGCACCAAATTTTTGGCGCCATTGCCGGAAATTGTTCGAGTTTGGACAACTGACGGTTCATCTTGTTGCTTAGATTAGGTAACCTTCTTTCTTGTTTCAACCTTTATTTTCTTTTCAAAAAGTTTTTTAAAAAATTTTAAAAACATAAAAAACCAAAAAAAAAAATTTGTGTTTCTTGTTTGAGTCTAGTGTCAAATTCTAAGTTTGGTATCAATTGCATGTTTTCAAATTTTCTCAAGTTTTCGAAAAAAAATTCATGCATTGTGTTCTTCATTGATCTTCAAGTTGTTCTTGATGATATTCCTTGTTCTGATTTTTAAATTCTCCTGTTTTGTGTCTTTTCTTGTTTTTCATATGCATTTTCAAATCCATAGTGTCTAAACATTAAAAATGTCTAAGTTTGGTGTCTTGCATATCTTTCTTTTCTTAAAAATTTTCAAAAATATGTCCTTGATGTTCATCATGATCTTCAAAGTGTTCTCGGTGTTCATCTTGACATTCAAAGTGTCCTTGCATGCATTACTTGTTTTGATTTTGCATTTTTATGCTTTATTTCATTTTGTTGTTTTTCTCTCTCTTCATTAAAAATTCAAAAATAAAAAATATCTCTTTTCAAGTAAATAATACAGAGAAATGAAGATTCAGAACATATAGCAGAGGAATCATAGAGAAAAAGCTGGGGCGTTTAGAAAAACGCCCAGTAAGGAAGGAATTCTGGCGTTAAACGCCAGTCAGGGTATTTGGCTGGGCATTAAACGCCCAAAAAGGTAGCATTCTGGGCGTTAAACGCCAGAATGGATAGCATCCTGGGCGTTTAACGCCAAGATGACACAGGGGAGGTAATTTCATTTCAAATTCAAATTTTTTTCAAATTTTCATGTTTTAATTCATAATTTTAAAATCTTATCTTTCCACATTTTCAAAAATCCTTACTAACAATTAATGTTTTGATTCAAAAAAATGGCAAGTTTGTTACTTTCTTGTTAAGAAAGGTTCAATCTTTGAATTTTATAATCATATCTTTTAATTTCTTGTTAGTCAAGTCATCAATTTTAAAAATTAAATCTTTTTCAATCATATCTTTTCAACCATATTTTTTTTAAATCATATCTTTTTAATCAAATCTTTTTCAATCATATCTTTTTAAATTTTGATTTCAAAATCTTTTTTCTAACTTCTTATCTTTCAAAATTATTTTCAAATCTTTTTCAACTAATTACTATTTCCAATCTTTTTCGAAACCACCTAACCACTTTTCCACTTCCAATTTTCGAAAATCACTAACCACTTTTTTTTTAAATCTTTTTTATTAACTAATTATTTTCAATTCTAATTTTATTTTATTCCTTTTTCAAATTTCGAAAACCCTCTCTCATCTCTTTCTATTTATTTTATTTAATTGCTAACATTTCTCCTCCACTCATCTAAAAAAAATTCGAACTCACCTCCTCTCTCTTCTCATTCTTCTACTCCTTTTCCTCTAACACATCAAGGAGTCTCCATACTGTGACATAGAGGATTTCACTACTCCCTTTTGTTCTCTTCTTTTTCATATGAGCAGAAACAGGGATAAAAGTATTCTTGTTGAAGTTGATTCTGAACCTGAAAGGACTCTGAAGAAGAAGTTGAGAGAAGCTAAAGCACAACACTCCGGAGAGGACCTTACAGATAATTTCAAAAAAAAGAAGTAAACATGGAAGTTGAACCCAACAATAATGCAAGAGATGCAAGGAAGATGCTTGGTGACTATACTGTACCAACTTCCAACTTCTATGGAAGAAGCATCTCAATTCCTGCCATTGGAGCAAACAACTTTGAGCTTAAACCTCAATTAGTTTCTCTAATGTAGCAGAATTGCAAGTTTCATGGACTTTCATCGGAAGATCCTCATCCGTTCTTAGCTGAATTCTTGCAAATCTATGATACTGTTAAGACCAATAGGGTTGATCCCGAGGTCTACAGACTTATACTTTTCCCCTTTGCTGTAAGAGACAGAGCTAGAACATGGTTGGACTCACAACCTAGAGAAAGCCTGAACTCTTGGGACAAGTTAGTCAATGCTTTCTTGACTAAATTCTTTCCACCTCAAAAGATGAGCAAGCTTAGAATGGAAGTCCAAACCTTCAAACAAAAGGAAGGTGAATCCCTCTATGAAGCTTGGGAAAGATACAAGCAATTAACCAAAAGGTGTCCTTCTAACATGCTTCCAGAATGGAGCATCATATGTATATTCTATGATAGTCTGTCTGAATTGTCCACGATGTCATTGGATCATTCTACTGGTGGATCTCTTCATCTGAAAATACCTGCAGAAGCCCATGAACTTATTAATATGGTTGCAAATAACCAGTTCATGTATACTTCTGAAAAAAATTTCATGAATAATGGGATGACTCAGAAGAAAGGAGTTCTTGAGATTGATACTCTGAATGCCATATTCGCTCAGAACAAAATATTGACTCAACAAGTTAATATGATTTCTCAGAATCTGACTGGATTGTAAGCTGCATCCGGCAGTGCTAAAGAAGCCTCCTCTAAAGGAGAAGCTTATGACCCTGAGAATCCTGCAATGGAAGAGGTGAATTACATGGGAGAATCCTATGGAAACATCTATAATCCTTCATGGAGGAATCATCCAAATTTCTCATGGAAGGATCAATAGAAACCTCAACAAGGCTTCAACAACAATAATGGTGGGAGAAATAGGTTTGGCAACAGCAAGCCTTTTCCATCATCTTCTTAGCAAAAGACAGAGAATTCTGACCAGAGCCTCTCTGGCTTAACAAACATAGTCTCTAATCTATCTAAAACCAATCTCTGTTTCATGAATGAAACAAGGTCCTCCATCAGAAATTTAAAGGCACAAGTGGGTTAGCTGAGTAAAAGAGTTAATGAAACTCCTCCTAGTACTCTCCCAAGCAATACAGAAGAGAATCCCAAAAGAGAGTGCAAGGCCATAACTATAACCAAAATGGCCAAACCTGGAGAGAGTGAAAAGGCAGTGATTCCTAGTGAGAAAGACCTCAAGGGACGTCCACTGACCAATAAGGAGTTCCCTAATGAGGAACCAAAGGAATCTGAGGCTCATACAGAGACCGTAGAGATTCCACTGAACTTACTATTGCCATTCATGAGCTCTGATGAGTATTCTTCCTCTGAAGAGGATGAATATATTATTGAAGAGCAAGTTGCTCAGTATCTAGGAGCAATCATGAAGCTGAATGCCAAGTTATTTGGTAATGAGACTTGGGAGGATGAACCAAGGCGTTTAGTTCATTAATGAGCAATGGAGGTTCATCCAATGTTCCTTTTATTTATTTTCTCAATTTGGTTTATGAACCTGTGATTGAAGAAGATGAAATCCTAATCCTAATAGAAATCCTAATCCTAATCCTAGTCCTAAGAGAGAGGAGAGAACCTCTCTCTCTAAAAAACTACATCTAGGTCCTAAAACTATGTATGAATGTATGAATGTATGTTGTATCTCGTATATGTTGAGTCTCTGCGTGTTCCCTGACTTTAATCTGTGTTTTTGGGCCAAACTTTGGGTCAAAACGCGGGCCGAAACTGTCTCCAGCGTATTCTGTAATTTCTGCAGATCGCGCATGTCACGCGTACGCGTCAGTCACGCATATGCGTCATTCAGCAATTTTAATCTCCACGCGTGCGCGTCAGGCACGCGCTCGCGTCATTTGCGCGAACTCCAATCCACGCGTACGCGTCAGGCACGCGTATGCGTCGCTGTGATTTTGTCCAAATCGCGCGCACGCGTCAGCCATGCGTGCGCGTTGCTGTCCGCTGGCTGTCTCCTTTATTTCTTGTGCTCCTTCCCTTTTTGCAAGCTTCCTCTCCATTCTCTAAGCCATTCCTGCCCTATGAAGCCTGAAACACTTAACACACAGATCATGGTATCGAATGGTATAAAGGAGAATAAAAATATATAATTAAAAGATCTTTAGGAAGCAAGTTTTCAATCATAGAACAATTTTGGGAAGGAATTGTAAATTCATGCAAATCATATGAATAAGTGCGCAAAGATTTGATAAAAACCACTCAATTAAACACAATATAAATCGTAAAATAATTGTTTATCAAGACTACCTTGTGTTCAAGACTCAATGATCTTCTTCTGTAAACATGGAGAAGAAGCATGAAAAGCTTCTCTTAATACAGAGTCAGACAGCGCCCCCACACTCAACTTCTAAGTTTGGTGTTGGGAGGCCATAACCATGCTCTGAGCATCTATGAAGCTTTGTAAGAGCTTCCTGTCAAGCTATTGACATTAAAGAAGCGCTTATTGGGAGGCAACCCAATTTTATTTATTTATATTAATGGCACCTAAGGCCGGAGAAACATCTAGAAAGAGGAAAGGAAAGGCAGTTGCTTCCAACTCCGAGTCATGGGAGATGGAGAGATTCATCTCAAAAGCCCATCACTAAAAAGAGGATGGAGCAAACAAGAGAGCCCACCCATGAACCTCAATAAGAGCATGAGGAAGTCCCTCATCAAGAAATCCCTGAGATGCCTCAAGGGATGTATTTTTCTCCACACAACTATTGGGAGCAACTCAACACCTCTTTAGGAGATTTGAGTTCTGTTCATACCCTGGGTCGAGCTGTCCGACCCGGGATGTTCTACAGACAAAGCGGCCGACCTCTTCAGGTCAGGACAACCCGATCTCTTCTCAAAAAGCTCGGCCAAGTCACAGACGGCCCAAACAAAGGGCCCAAAATAGAGGAACACGTCCCAAATCCAAGGGCGGCCCAAGCCCGTAGAGATAAAGGCGGTTTCCTTGAAGATAAAAGGACCCCAGTCAAAGATAAGATAAAGATAAGATAAGGTAACTAACTTATCTTATCTAAGAAGGTCACTCTACGCCATTATAAATACACTGGAGCACCCAGGTATAACTCATACTCTGATTCTACATAAAAACCTGCTTAATACCCTTGCTAACTGGTGCACGAAATTGTGATCATCAATGGCGCCATCAACATGGTACGCTCAATTGCAATCTCAACTCTTTATCACAACTTCGCACAACTAACCAGCAAGTGCACTGGGTCGTCCAAGTAATAAACCTTACGCGAGTAAGGGTCGATCCCACGGAGATTGTTGGTATGAAACAAGCTATGGTCATCTTGTAAATCTCAGTCAGGCGGATTCAAATGGTTATGGAGGATTAATGATTAAAAGATAAATAAAACATAAAATAAAGATAGAGATACTTATGTAATTCATTGGTGAGAATTTCAGATAAGCGTATGGAGATGCTTTGTCCCTTCCGTCTCTCTGCTTTCCTACTGTCTTCATCCAATCCTTCTTACTCCTTTCCATGGCAAGCTGTATGTTGGGCATCACCGTTGTCAATGGCTACAGTCCCGTCCTCTCAGTGAAAATGTTCAACGCGCTCTGTCACAGCACGGCTATTCATCTGTCGGTTCTCGATCATGTCGGAATAGAATCCAGTGATTCTTTTGCGTCTGTCACTAATGCCCCACAATCGCGAGTTTGAAGCTCGTCACAGTCATTCAATTCCTGAATCCTACTCAGAATACCACAGATAAGGTTTAGACCTTCCGGATTCTCAAGAATGGCCGCCAATGGATTCTAGCTTATACCATGAATATTCTGATTAAGGAATCCAAGAGATATCCACTCAATCTAAGGTAGAACAGAGGTGGTTGTCAGGTATACGTTCATAGGTGAGAATGATGATGAGTGTCACGGATCATCACATTCATCAAGTTGAGGAACAAGTGATATCTTAGAACAAGAATAAGCTGAATTGAATAGAAGAACAATAGTAATTGCATTAATACTCGAGGTACAGCAGAGCTCCACACCTTAATCTATGGTGTGTAGAAACTCTACCGTTGAAAATACATAAGAACAAGGTCTAGGCATGGCCGAATGGCCAGCCTCCCAAAGAGGGTTCAATCATAAAAACATGATCAAAAGATGATCCGAAGATTGAAAGATCCCCCTAAATACAATAGCAAAAGGTCCTATTTATAGAGAACTAGTAGCCTAGGGTTTACAGAAATGAGTAAATGACGTAAAAATCCACTTCCAGGCCCACTTGGTGTGTGCTTGGGCTGAGCATTGATGCTTCCATGTGTAGAGACTTTTCTTGGAGTTAAACGCCAGCTTTTGTGCCAGTTTGGGCGTTTAACTCCCACTTTTGTGCCAGTTCCGGCGTTTAACGCTGGGAATTCTGAAGCTGACTTGGAACGCCTGTTTGGACCATCAAATCTCGGGCAAAGTATAGACTATTATATATTGGTGTAAAGCCCTAGATGTCTACTTTCCAACGCAATTGAGAGCGCGCTAATTGGGTCTCTGTAGCTCCAGAAAATCCGCTTCGAGTTCAGAGAGGTCAGAATCCAACAGCATCTACAGCCATTTTTAGCCTCTGAATCAGATTTTTGCTCAGGTCCCTCAATTTCAGCCAGAAAATACCTGAAATCACAGAAAAACACACAAACTCATAGTATAGTCCAGAAAAGTGAATTTTAAATAAAAACTAATAAAAATATAATAAAAACTAACTAAAACATACTAAAAGCATACTAAAAACAATGCCAAAAAGCGTATAAATTATCCGCTCATCACAACACCAAACTTAAATTGTTTCTTGTCCTCAAGCAACTGAAAATCAATAGGATAAAAAGAAGAGAATATACAATGAATTCTAAAAACATCTATGAAGATCAGTATTAATTAGATGAGCGGGGCTTTTAGCTTTTTGCCTCTGAACAGTTTTGGCATCTCACTTTATCCTTTGAAGTTCAGAATGATTGGCTTCTATAGGAACCCAGAATCCAGATAGTGTTATTGATTCTCCTAGTTAAGTATGATGATTATTGAACACAGCTACTTTATGAGTCTTGGCCGTGGCCCAAAGCACTCTGTTTTCCAGTCTTATCACCGGATACATCCATGCCACAGACACTTAACTGGGTGAACCTTTTCAGATTGTTACTCAGCTTTGCTAGAGTCCCCAATTAGAGGTGTCCAGGGTTCTTAAGCACACTCTTTTTGCTTTGGATCATGACTTTAACCGCTCAGTCTCAAGTTTTCACTTGACACCTTCACGCCACAAGCACATGGTTAGGGACAGCTTGGTTTAGCCGCTTAGGCCAGGATGTTATTCCTGTAGGCCCTCCTATCCACTGATGCTCAAAGCCTTGGATCCTTTTTATTATCCTTGCCTTTTGGTTTAAAGGGCTATTGGCTTTTTCTGCTTGCTCTTGTTTTTTTTTTTTGAATTCACTGCTTTTTCTTGCTTCAAGAATCATTTTTATGATTTTTCAAATCCTCAGTAACATGTCTCCTTTTTCATCATTCTTTCAAGAGCCAACAATTTCAACATTCATGAACAACAAATTCAAAAGACATATGCACTGTTCAAGCATACATTCAGAAATCAAAAGTATTGCCACCACATCAAAATAATTAATCTGCTATAAAATTCAAAATTTATGCAATTCTTCTCTTTTTTAATTAAGAACATTTTTCATTTAAGAAAGGTGATGGATTCATAGGATATTCATAACTTTAAGGCATAGACACTAAGACACTAATGATCATAAGACACAAAGATAAATAAAACATAAAGCATAATTTTTGAAAAACATAAAAATAAAGAACAAGGAGATTAAAGAACGGGTCCACCTTAGTGATGGAAGCTTGTTCTTCCTCTTGAAGATCTTATGGAGTGCTTGAGCTCCTCAATGTCTCTTCCTTGCCTTTGTTGCTCCTCTCTCATGATTCTTTGATCTTCTCTAATTTCATGGAGGAGGATGGAATGTTCTTGGTGCTCCACCCTTAGTTGTCCCATGTTGGAACTCAATTCTCCAAGGGAGGTGTTGATTTGCTCCCAATAGTTTTGTGGAGGAAAGTGAATCCCTTGAGGCATCTCAGGGATTTCGTGATGAGGAATTTCCTCATGTCCATGAGTGGGATCTCTTGTTTGCTCCATCCTCTTCTTAGTGATGGGCTTGTCCTCATCAAAGAGGATGTCTCTCTCTATGTTAATTCCAACTGAATTACAGAGGTGACAAATGAGATGAGGGAAGGCTAACCTTGCCAAGGTAGAGGACTTGTCCGCCACCTTATAAAGTTCTTGGGATATAACCTCATGAACTTCTACTTCCTCTCCAATCATGATGCTATAAATCATGATAGCCCGGTCTATAGTAGCTTCGGACCGGTTGCTAGTGGGAATGATTGAGCGTTTGGATAAACTCCAACCATCCCCTAGCCACGGGCTTGAGGTCATGCCTTCTCAGTTGAACCGGCTTCCCTTTTGAATCTCTCTTCCATTGAGCGCCCTCTTCACAAATGTCTATGAGGACTTGGTCCAACCTTTGATCAAAGTTGACCCTTCTAGTGTAGGGGTGTTCATCTCCTTGCATCATGGGCAAGTTGAATGCCAACCTTACATTTTCCGGACTAAAATCTAAGCATTTCCCCCGAACCATTGTAAGCCAATTCTTTGGGTCCGGGTTCACACTTTGATCATGGTTCTTGGTGATCCATGCATTGGCATAGAACTCTTGAACCATTAAGATTCCGACTTGTTGAATGGGGTTGGTAAGAACTTCCCAACCTCTTCTTCGGATCTCATGTCGGATCTCTGGATATTCACTCTTTTTGAGTTTGAAAGGGACCTCGGGGATCACTTTCTTCATGGCCACAACTTCATAGAAGTGGTTTTGATGCACCCTTGAGATGAATCTCTCCATCTTCCATGACTCGGAGGTGGAAGCTTTTGCCCTCCCTTTCCTCTTTCTAGAGGTTTCTCCGGCCTTAGGTGCCATAAATGGTTATAGGAAAACAAAAAGCAACGCTTTTACCACACCAAACTTAGAAGGTTTGCTCGTCCTCGAGCAAAAGAGGAAAAAAAGAGTAGAAGAAGAAGAAATAGAGGAGATGGAGGGGGCTTTTGTGGTTTGGCTGAAGGTGAGTTTGGGAGGGAAAGTGGTTTGAATTTGGATGGTGGGGTTTGTGGGGTTTTATGAAGGATGGATGTGAGTGGTGAAGAGAATGGTGGGATCTGATAGGTGAGGGGTTTTTTTGGGGAAGAGGTATTGAGGTGATTGGTGAATGGGTGAAGAAGAGAGAGAGTGGTGGGGTAGGTGGGTATCCTGTGGGGTCTACAGATCCTGAGGTGTCAAGGATAGCTCATCCTTGCACCAAGTGGCGTGCAAAATGCCCTTTCTGCCAATCCTGGCGTTAAACGCCGGGCTGCTGCCCTTTTCTGGCGTTAAACGCCAGTTTCTTACCCCTTTCTGGCATTAAACGCCAGTCTGGTGCCCCTTTCTGGCGTTAAACGCCCAGAATGGTGCCAAACTGGGCGTTAAACGCTCATTTGCTGCCCTTACTGGCGTTTAAACGCCAGCAAGTTTTTCCTCCAGGGTGTGCTGTTTTTCATTTTGTTTTTGCTTTTTCAATTGTTTTTGTGACTTCACATGATCATCAACCTATAGAAAACATAAAATAACAATGGAAAATAGATAAATATAACATTGGGTTGCCTCCTAACAAGCGCTTCTTTAATGTCAGTAGCTTGACAGTGGGCTCTCATAGAGCCTCACAGATATTCAGAGCAATGTTGGAACCTCCCAACACTAAACTTAGAAGTTGAATGTGGGGGTTCAACACCAAACTTAGAATTTGGTTGTGGCCTCCCAACACCAAACTTAGAGTTTGACTGTGGGGGCTCTGTTTGACTCTGTTTTGAGAGAAGCTCTTCATGCTTCCTCTCCATGGTTATAGAGGGATATCCTTGAGCCTTAAACACAAAGGATTCTTCATTCACTTGAATGATCAATTCTCCTCTGTCAACATCAATCACAGCCTTTGCTGTGGCTAGGAAGGGTCTGTCAAGGATGATGGATTCATCCATGCACTTCCCAGTCTCTAGGACTATGAAATCAGCAGGAATGCAATGGTCTTCAATCTTTACCAGAACATCCTCTACAAGTCCATAAGCTTGTTTTCTTGAATTGTCTGCCATCTTTAGTTAGATTCTTGCAGCTTGTACCTCAAAGATCCCTAGCTTCTCCATTATAGAGAGAGGCATGAGGTTTATGCTTGACCCTAGGTCACACAGAGCCTTCTTGAAGGTCATGGTGCCTAATGTGCAAGGTATTGAGAACTTCCCAGGGTCCTGTCTCTTTTGAGGTAATCTCTGCCTAGTCAAGTCATCCAGTTCTTTGGTGAGCAAAGGGGCACTTAGCAAATTGCTCTTCAATGACATCTTCGTCCTCTTCAGAGGAAGAATACTCATCAGAGCTCATGAATGGCAAAAGTAAATCCAATGGAATCTCTATGGTCTCAGTGTGAGCCTCAGATTCCCATGGTTCCTCATTAGGGAACTCATTGGAGGCCAGTGGACGTCCATTGAGGTCTTCCTCAGTGGCGATCACTGCCTCTTCCTCCTCTCCAAATTCGGCCATGTTGATGGCCTTACACTCTCCTTTTGGATTCTCTTCTGTATTGCTTGGAAGAGTACTAGGAGGGAGTTCAGTAACTTTCTTACTCAGCTGACCCACTTGTGCCTCCAAGTTTCTAATTGAGGACCTTGTTTCAGTCATGAAACTTTGAGTGGTTTTGATTAGATCAGAGACCATGGTTGCTAAGTTAGAGTGGCTCTGCTTAGAATTCTCTGTCTGTTGCTGAGAAGATGATAGAAAAGGCTTGCCATTGCTAAACCTGTTTCTTCCACCATTATTTTTGTTGAAACCTTGTTGAGGTCTCTGTTGATCCTTCCATGAGAGATTTGGATGATTTCTCCATGAAGGATTATAGATGTTTCCATAGGGTTCTCCCATGTAATTCACCTCTTCCATTGATGGGTTCTCAGGATCATAAGCTTCTTCTTCAGATGAAGCGTCCTTAGTACTGCCTGGTGCAGCTTGTATTCCAGACAGACTAAATCATATTGACTTGCTGAGTCAATATTTTGTTTTGAGCCAATATGGCATTCAAAGTATCAATCTCAAGAACTCCTTTCTTCTGATTCGTCCCATCGTTCACAGGATTCCTTTCAGAAGTGTACATGAATTGGTTATTTGCAACCATTTCAATGAGTTCTTAAACTTCTGCAGGCGTCTTCTTCAGATGAAGAGATCCTCCAGTAGAGCTGTCCAATGACATCTTGGACAGTTCAGACAGACCATCATAGAAGATACCTATGATGCTCCATTCAGAAAGCATGTCAGAAGGACACTTTCTGATCAATTGTTTGTATCTTTCCCAAGCTTCATAGAGGGATTCACCTTCCTTCTGTCTGAAGGTTTGGACTTCCACTCTAAGCTTACTCAATTTTTGAAGTGGAAAGAACTTTGCCAAAAAGGCATTGACTAGCTTTTCCCAAGAGTTCAGGCTTTCTTTAGGTTGTGACTCCAACCATATCCTAGCTCTGTCTCTTACAGCAAAAGGGAATAGCATAAGTCTGTAGACCTCAGGGTCAACCCCATTGGTCTTGACAGTGTCACAGATTTACAAGAATTCAGCTAACAACTTATGAGGATCTTCCAATGGAAGTCCATAGAACTTGCAATTCTGTTGCATTAGAGAAACTAATTGAGGCTTAAGCTCAAAGTTGTTTGCTCCAATTACAGGAATAGAGATGCTTCTCCCATAGAAGTCGGGAGTAGGTGTAGTAAAGTCACCCAGCACCTTCCTTGCATTGTTGGCATTGTTGTTGTTTTCGGCTGCCATGTCTTCTTCTTGTTTGAATATTTCTGTTAGGTCCTCTACAGAGAGTAGTGCTTTAGCTTCTCTTAGCTTTCTCTTCAAGGTCCTTTCAGGTTCAGGGTCAGCCTCAACAAGAATGCTTTTGTCTTTGCTCCTGCTCATATGAAAGAGAAGAGAACAAGAAAATATGGAATCCTCTATGTCATAGTATAGAGATTCCTTGAGATGTCAGAGGAAAAGAAGAATAGAAGGAGGAGGTAGAACAAGAAGAATTCGAACTTATCAAGAGAGATAGAGTTCGAATTGTTGATAGTGGAGGAGTGTTAGTCCTTAAAATAGAAGGATGTGAGAAGAGGGGAAGAATTTTCGAAAATAAATTAAAAGATTTTGAAGAGTTATGGTTTTTAAAAACATATGATTGAAAAGATATGATTGAGAAACAATTTAAAAAGATTTGATTTTTAAAATTAATGACTTGGCTAACAAGAAATTTAAAGGATATGATTCAAACATTAAACCTTTCTTAACAGAAAAGGCAACATACTTGAAATGTTGAATCAAATCATTAATTGTAGGCAAGTATTTTTGAGAATGGAAAGAAATTGATTTTGAAAATATATGATTGAAAATATATGGTTTGAAAAAGATTTGATTTTGAAAAATTATGAAAACTTGAAAAAAAATTTGAATTAAAAACAAAATCTTCCTTCATCTCCTTCATCTCTTCTTCCTCTAATTTGTTCTTTCTTCTTATGCTCGAGGATGAGCAAACCTTTTAAATTTGGTGTGGAAAAAAGCTCTGCTTTTTGTTTTTTCATAACCATTAATGGCACCTAAGGCCGGAGAAACATCTAGAAAGAGGAAAGGAAAGGCAGTTGCTTCCAACTCCGAGTCATGGGAGATGGAGAGATTCATCTCAAAATCCCATCACTAAAAAGAGGATGGAGCAAACAAGAGAGCCCACCCATGAACCTCAATAAGAGCATGAGGAAGTCCCTCATCAAGAAATCCCTGAGATGCCTCAAGGGATGTATTTTTCTCCACACAACTATTGGGAGCAACTCAACACTTCTTTAGGAGATTTGAGTTCTGTTCATACCCTGGGTCAAGCTGCCCGACCCGGGATGTTCTACAGACAAAGCGACCGACCTCTTCAGGTCAGGACAACCCGATCTCTTCTCAAAAAGCTCGGCCAAGTCATAGACGGCCCAAACAAAGGGCCCAAAATAGAGGAACACATCCCAAATCCAAGGGCGGCCCAAGCCCGTAGAGATAAAGGCGGTTCCCTTGAAGATAAGAGGACCCCAGTCAAAGATAAGATAAAGATAAGATAAGGTAACTAACTTATCTTATCTAAGAAGGTCACTCTACGCCATTATAAATACACTGGAGCACCCAGGTATAACTCATACTCTGATTCTACATAAAAACCTGCTTAATACCCTTGCTAACTGGTACACGAAATTGTGATCATCAATAGCGCCATCAACATGGTAAGCTCAATTGCAATCTCAACTCTTTATCACAACTTCGTACAACTAACCAGCAAGTGCACTGGGTCGTCCAAGTAATAAACCTTACGCGAGTAAGGGTCGATCCCACGGAGATTGTTGGTATGAAGCAAGCTATGGTCATCTTGTAAATCTCAGTCAGGCGGATTCAAATGGTTATGGAGGATTAATGATTAAAAGATAAATAAAACATAAAATAAAGATAGAGATACTTATGTAATTCATTGGTGAGAATTTCAGATAAGCGTATGGAGATGCTTTGTCCCTTCCGTCTCTCTGCTTTCCTACTGTCTTCATCCAATCCTTCTTACTCCTTTCCATGGCAAGCTGTATGTTGGGCATCACCGTTATCAATGGCTACAGTCCTGTCCTCTCAGTGAAAATGTTCAACGCGCTCTGTCACAGCACGGCTATTCATCTGTCGGTTCTCGATCATGTCGGAATAGAATCCAGTGATTCTTTTGCGTCTGTCACTAACGCCCCACAATCGCGAGTTTGAAGCTCGTCACAGTCATTCAATCCCTGAATCCTACTCAGAATACCACAGACAAGGTTTAGACCTTCCGGATTCTCAAGAATGGCCGCCAATGGATTCTAGCTTATACCACGAATATTCTGATTAAGGAATCCAAGAGATAGCCACTCAATCTAAGGTAGAACAGAGGTGGTTGTCAGGTACACGTTCATAGGTGAGAATGATGATGAGTGTCACGGATCATCACATTCATCAAGTTGAGGAACAAGTGATATCTTAGAACAAGAATAAGCTGAATTGAATAGAAGAACAATAGTAATTGCATTAATACTCGAGATACAGTAGAGCTCCACACCTTAATCTATGGTGTGTAGAAACTCTACCGTTGAAAATACATAAGAACAAGGTCTAGGCATGGCCGAATGGCCAGCCTCCCAAAGAGGGTTCAATCATAAAAACATGATCAAAAGATGATCCGAAGATTGAAAGATCCCCCTAAATACAATAGCAAAAGGTCCTATTTATAGAGAACTAGTAGCCTAGGGTTTACAGAAATGAGTAAATGACGTAAAAATCCACTTCCGGGCCCACTTGGTGTGTGCTTGGGCTAAGCATTGAAGCTTCCATGTGTAGAGACTTTTCTTGGAGTTAAACGCCAGCTTTTGTGCCAGTTTGGGCGTTTAACTCCCACTTTTGTGCCAGTTCCGGCGTTTAACGCTGGGAATTCTGAAGCTGACTTGAAACGCCTGTTTGGGCCATCAAATCTCGAGCAAAGTATGGACTATTATATATTGCTGGAAAGCCCTAGATGTCTACTTTCCAAAGCAATTGAGAGCACGCCAATTGATCTTTTGTAGCGCCAGAAAATACACTTCGAGTGCAGGAAGGTCAGAATCCAACAGCATCTGCAGCCCTTTTCAGCCTCTGAATCAGATTTTTGCTCAAGTCCCTCAATTTCAGCCAGAAAATACCTGAAATCACAGAAAAACACACAAACTCATAGTACAGTCCAGAAAAGTGAATTTTAAATAAAAACTAATAAAAATATAATAAAAACTAACTAAAACATACTAAAAGCATACTAAAAACAATGGCAAAAAGCGTATAAATTTTCCGCTCATCACTAACTTAAGCATCGGAGTCCCTTGCAGGTACCACCACCCTCCGGTGACAAAGGATCAGCAGCATTGTCAGTCCAGCAAACTGGACACATCATCTCCGATCAGCACAGAAGATCTCGTCCGAGATCGACCTACAGTTTTAGGTAACCCTCGGAACATTGGTGCCGTTGCCGGGGACCCGGAAGTCACCCCATTACCATGGCGGACGACCATGACAATGATCACACCTCAGATCTAGAAGAAAGAACGCCGCACAAAAACGTGGGCACAATACCAAAGGATAATCCTCAAGTCAATAATAAAAACCCCCCAAACAAGGGAGACCTGGAGGCATTCCAAAGTCGGTTAAAGCAACTCGAGGAAGATGCTCTACGTCAACGAGAGGCCAAAAAGGATCTACAAAGAGAAATAAGACGACGCTGGGAATTGGAGAACAAAATCTCAAAACTTGAGGCCAATGTCAAGACTAAAGCCAGACATCCCACCCCCAAAGATAGCACCCGCAAGGAACAAGATCCATTCACCAGGGAGGTCATGAAAACAAGAATCCCAAAAGACTTTAAACTCCCAGACATGACCTTGTACGATGGCACGACGGATCCCACCCATCATCTCAGCAACTTCAGAAGCAGAATGTACCTCACTGATGCCTCAGATGCAGTTCGTTGCAAAGCCTTTCCAACCACTTTAACAAAAACAGCAATTAGATGGTTCGACAACCTCCCTCCTAGGTCCATCTCAAGTTTCGACGGCTTGGCTAAAAAATTCCTGGCCAGATTCTCCATCCAAAAGGACAAAGCAAAACATGCTCCAAGCTTACTAGGAATCAGACAAGGAGAGCGGGAAACCCTGCGAAACTACATGGAGAGGTTCAACAAAACATGCATGGATATACAAAACCTTCCAACAGAAGCCGCCATCATGGGTCTCATTAACGGTCTGCGAGAAGGGCCTTTCAGTCAATCCATATCAAAGAAGTATCCCACATCTCTGAACGAAGTGCAGGAGCGAGCAGAAAAGTACATCAACATGGAGGAAAACTCCCGATAAGGAGAGACTTCAAAACCAGGGTTCACCCCTCGGGATAAAGACAAAGATTCCAGAAAAAAGGAAGATCGACACGGAGAAAAAATCAAAAAGTACCATAATTATACCCCTCTTCGGGTGTCTCTTGTGGATGTCTACAGAGAAGTTTGCAACACAGAAAAAATACCACCAGCTCGACCACTCAAAGGCAAAAAAGGAGGAGGAAACCAGGCTGAGTACTATGAATATCATCGGATCTGCGGACACTCCACCAATGAGTGTTTTGATTTAAAAAACATCATAGAAAAGCTCGTACGAGATGGAAGGTTAGATCAATATCTGGCCACCCACGAAGATGAACAAAGGAAAAGAAGAAAAGCAGAGGATGTCGGACCCACTATGCGATCATCCCAGACACCAGAAAGACACGTCCACATGATACACGGCGGATTCGCTGGAGGAGGAATCTCCAAGTCATCCCGCAAAAGACATCTCAAAGACATATATCACGTCGCGGAAAGGAAGGAGGCACCCGACATCTCAGCGATCACTTTTACCAAAGAAGACGCATCCGGCATCACATCAAGACATGACGATCCCATGGTCATCACAATCATACTGGCAAACGCAAATCTCCATCGCACACTGATAGACCAGGGGAGCTCTACTGATATCCTATTCAAAACCGCCTTTGACAAACTCAGCTTGGAAGAAAAGGAACTCAGAGCATATCCGGACAGCCTGTTCGGATTAGGAGATACCCCGGTTCAACCAATGGGATACATTCCGCTCCACACAACTTTTGGAAAGGGAAATCAGTCAAGAACACTCAAAATAGACTACATCGTCGTTGACGTAAGCTCAGCCTACAATACTCTAATAGGTCGGACAACGTTAAATTAACTCGGCGCAATAGTCTCGACTCTGCATCTATGCATGAAATTCCCAACCGCAGAAGGAATAGCCACAGTCAAGGCAGACCAGAAAATGGTGCGCCGCTGTTACAACGAAAGTCTAAACCTCAGGGGCAGAGGTGAAGAATTCCACACAATCGAGCTTGGTGGAGCTCAGAGGCGAGAGGAGCTTCGCCCACAACCCGAAGGAGAAATAGAGAAAATCCAGATCGAAAATACCCCGGACCAAATAACCAACATCGGCACACTCCTAAAAAGGAACACAAGAGAATCACTCATACAGTTCCTACGTGATAATGCCGACCTCTTTGCATGGAAGGCCGCAGACATGCCAAGTATAGATCCCAAACTAATGTGCTATAAGCTAGCAGTCTACCCAGGATCTTGGCCGGTATAACAAAGACGCAGAAAGTTAGGACCAAAACGCTCTCAAGCGGTGGAAGAACAGGTGCGAGCTCTACTGGAGGCAGGCTTCATAAGAGAAGTCAAATACCCGCTCTGGCTTGCTAATGTCGTTTTGGTAAAAAAGTCAAATGGGAAATGGAGAATGTGCACCGACTATACCGATCTCAACAAAGCTTGCCCAAAAGATCCTTATCCACTCCCAAACATCGACGCACTGGTAGATGCCTCCTCCGGATACAAATACCTTTCCTTTATGGACGTATACTCGGGATATAACCAAATCTCAATGTACCCACCCGACCAAAAAAAAACCTCTTTCTTAACCCCAAAGGCAAGTTATTGTTACATTGTTATGCCTGGTCTCAAAAATGCAGGAGCCACTTACCAAAGATTAATTAATAAAATTTTTTCGGATCACATCGGAAAAATCATGGAGGTCTATGTAGACGACATGCTAGTGAAGACGCAAAATGAAGAGATGTTACTATCCGACCTGACACAAGTATTCGACACCATGAGACAACACGGCATGCGACTCAATCCCACAAAATGTACCTTCGCGGTAGAAGTCGGTAAATTCTTGGGTTTTATGATCACACAGAGAGGAATCGAAGCAAACCCGGACAAGTGCAGGGCCGTACTCGACATGAAAAGCCCGACTTGTATCAAAGAGGTGCAACAACTCAACGGACGGCTGGCAGTCTTGTCCAAATTCCTGGCGGGATCCGCAATAAGATCTCTCCCCTTCTACGCCACTCTAAGGAAGGGAAAAGAATTTGAATGGACAGTCGAGTGCGAGCAAGCCATCCAAAACTTTAAAAAGTTTCTGGGACAACCACCTATATTAAGTCGGCCTCGGAAGGGGGAACCGCTCATCTTGTACCTCGCAGTGGGAAATCAGGCAATAGCTTCAGCACTGGTCCGAGAGGACAACAGCGGACAACAACCCGTATACTTTATCAGCAAAGCATTGCAGGGATCCGAGCTGAACTACCAGAAAATAGAAAAATTTGCTTACGCTCTCATAATTACTTCTCGCCGACTTCGCCCATATTTCCAGTCTCACACCATTAAAGTTCGAATTAACCAGTCCATAAAAGGGATCTTACAGAAAACAGACTTGGCAAGAAGAATCTTGCAATGGGCAGTCGAGCTATCCGAATTCGACCTTCAATACGAAGTTCGGACGGCAATCAAATCTCACCTGGCCGACTTCATTGCAGAATTTACGGACACACTGGAAGCCCCCACAGAATGGAATCTATACGTGAACGGATCCTCAAATAAAATGGGAAGTGGTGCAGGCGTAATAATCGAAAGCAACCAGGAGACCCATATCGAACTCTCCCTCAAATTTGGATTCCCTGCCTCAAATAATCAAGCGGAATATGAGGCACTACTAGCAGGCTTGAAGATGGCTAGGGAGGTCGGAGCTCAAAAACTTATCATCTTCAGCGATTCACAGGTAGTCACTTCACAAATAACAGGCAGCTACCAAGCCAAGGACCCCAATATGAAAAAGTACCTGGACAGAACCAGGAAATAGCTCGGACAACTCGAAGAATATGAGATTCGACACATACCCCGAGAACAGAATGCCCGGGCCGATGCACTCTCAAAACTAGCCAGCACCAAACCAGGAGGTAACAATAGAAGCCTTATCCAAGAAATTCTACAAAAGCCATCAATCTCGGAAGAAGAAAAGGTCCTAGCCATAACAGGTCGGGATCAGGGATGGATTAATTACCTCACAACAGAGGCCCTCCCTACAGATGAAAAAGAGGCAAAGAAGTTAAAACAGGAAGCACAATACTATACCATCATAAATAACACTTTATACAAAAGAGGGATTTCAACACCATTGTTAAAATGCGTGCCGACTTACAATACTAAGGACATCTTAGAAGAAGTACACAGTGGCATTTGTGGCAATCATCTCGGAGCACAAGCACTCGCCAAAAAAGTACTACGGGCCGGATTCTATTGGCCAACCCTACAAAAAGAAGCCACAGACTTTGTAAAGACATGTTCGCCATGTCAGAAGCATTCCAAATTCCACACCGCTCCGCCCGAGGAACTCATCAGCGTAACCTCACCATGGCCATTCGCAAAATGGGGACTCAATCTCCTCGGACCCTTTCCCCAAGGATCCGGACAGGTCAAATTCCTCAAAGTAGGAATAGACTACTTCACAAAATGGATCGAGGTAGAACTCCTAGCCAATGCCACAGCTCAAAGAAGTCGGAAATTCCTATATCGAAATATCGTCACAAGGTTCGGAGTTCCATACTCCATCACCACAGACAATGGTACCCAATTCACAGACGCAGGCTTCAGAAAACTAGTGGTCGACCTGAATATAAAATGACAATTCACCTCTGTTGAGCATCCCCAAGCCAATGGGCAAGCCAAAGCTGCCAACAAAGTTATATTAGCAGGGATAAAACGGAGATTACAGGATGCAAAGGGAGCCTGGGCTGAGGAGCTCCCACAAGTCCTATGGGCATATCGAACGACCCCACATTCCACAACAAGGGAATTACCTTTCCGATTAGCTTACGGAATGGAGGCTATGATCCTAGTAGAGGTTGAAGAAAGATCCCTAGAGTGATCTACTACAGTGAAGAAGCCAATCCCCAACTCCAAAGGGAAGAGCTCGAATTACTCCCAGAAGTCCGAGAAAGAGCTCGGATAAGGGAAGAAGCATTAAAACGACGAATGGCTTTCAGATACAATCAAAAAGTAATACAGTGGACCTTCATGAAGAATGACCTCATTCTAATCCGAAATGACATTGGAACAACTCGACCCGGAGAAGGAAAGCTGGCTGCAAATTGGAAAGGACCCTGCCGAGTCATAGACGTGCCAGGAAAGGGCTACTACAAACTTTCCGAACTCGATGGGCGAGAGCTGCCAAGGTCATGGCACGCCTGCAACTTAAGAAGGTACTATAGTTAGGGAGGATAAGGGACCTTGGGACAAGGCACACTCTTTTTCCTGAAAAGGTTTTTTAACGAGATGCCAGGCCCAAGACCTACAAACTAACCCCCACGTGTATATATTTGCATTTCTCTTAATAAAATTTTTCAGATTTTCTACAAACGTTCAAGTCGTATTATTCTAAAAACAATCATCGCCCGATTATAAAGCTACAGATCGACAGAAAGTGAAAACCAAATTCACTGCGCGATCACGATAAAAACAAGGGTTAAAACCCAAAATTCTACAAAATCGGCAAAGATAAAAATAGAATAATACAAGAAGATATAGAAAGTGATCCATAGAAAGGACCTGACGAGGTCCTAATAAAATGGATTGCTATAAAATAGCTTAAAGGCTGGCCGACACCTAAAGCCGACCAGCCCCAACAAACCAAGTTATAAGTAAAGCCATGGAAAGAGGTCTGGCCAACCCTATAAAAGAGGATTACTATAACTTCGAAGAGCCCGACGTGACGAAGTCGGACTCCTACAAAAGGTTACAAAAGATAATCCCTGAAAGAGACCTAAACAAGGTCCAAGAAAGAGGATTATCAAGTAACTCGACAAGGCCCGACATAACAAAGTCGGCCCGAAAAGATAAAGTTACAAAGATAATCCCTGAAAGAGACCTAAACAAGGTCCAAAGAAAGAGGATTATCAAGTAACTCGACAAGGCCCAACATAACAAAGTTGGCCTGGGCAGATAAAGCTACAAATGATAAATCCCTGAAAGAGACCTGAACAAGGTCCAAGAAAGAGGATTATCAAAGAACTCGACAAAGCCCGACATGACGAAGTCGGCCTGGAAAAGATAAAAGGTACAAAAGAGATCTGAACAAAGATCCAAAAGAATTACCTAGTAACGAAACAGGGACCGACGTGAGAAAGTCAGACTAAAGCTACAAAAAGTTATAAAAAGTAACCCAAGGGGTTGCTAGAAATAACTCAAGAAAAGATCAACTGAGGAAATCAACCAACAAAAGGGAAGTGGCTCGACCCAATAGGCCTCGACCTCACCAAAAGTAATCAAAAGAGGATGAATAAAAAACAACTCTGGAAGATTCCAAAAAGCTGCAAGCAAGCATATCGTGAAAAACAAGGCAGTTACCATAAAACAAAGACTCAAGAGGCCGCTCGGAGCCAACCTCAAGAGCCAAGAGAAACTATTTTGTTTTTCAAAATAAAGTTGCTAAAAGTAGCAACTATCAACAGTCAACAAAAAACCATTTACAAAAAGTTCAAACGCCCACGGACCGGGCTATGCACAAATTTATCAAGAATCATCATAGAGAGTCCAAAGGCTTCCCAATAGCAACATCAATAGGAGGTGAAGGAGGACGAGTCTGGAGAGGCACTGCATCCACCGTCCCGTCGCCTCGATTCAAGATCTGACAGTCAGAATCTGACTCAACTACGATCGAGGGTGCTGAAGGAACCGGCATGGTAGAAGCTTTCAGAGGAGGCGCAGGAGGTGGTTCAATATCATCATCAGGATCATCCGGGACAATCTTGCCATCCTTTACTACGTTATCAAGACTAACAAGAGTCAAATCGGCACCAGGGGCAACAATCCGGAACTGCTCTATCAGGTTCTCATAGGCGGCAGTCACGCTACCCACAAGATGACCCTGAAGCTCGGCATAATCAACCCGAGCAGTTTCCAAGTCATCTCGGAGACGCACCAACTCCCTATAAGCCGAGACATAGCTATCCTTGTGCTTCAATGCCATGTCCTCAGCCAACTTCAAAGAAGCCGCCAAGGCGATAGAGCTAGCCTTCTCACCCTCTAGTTCCTTTTCCACTTTCACCAACTTCACCTCCAATTCCTCCTTCAGACCCTTAATCCGATCAAACTCTGATTTAGCCTCCTCCATGAAAGATTTAGTAGCATGAATCGGGATACCCTGAACAGTCTGAAAAATGGCCACACCCATATCTGCCATCTTCACACTATTTTTGGTAATGAAATCTAGGTGCTGAAGAAGGGACACATCATCCATAGAAAGCCCACCATAAGGAGCAATCTGCTGGTCGACAAACTCAATAGCATCAAAATCCGGGGCATCCAGGTTAAAGGGCTCATATATTTTCTGCTTTTTCAAAGGAGGAGCACCAAAAGCAGCAGCGGAAGATTGTGGGAGATCTACCAGACGAACCCGAGGAGTAGGGATCACCCTCCTCGGGCCAAAAGAACTCAGCACAGGCGGCTTCGTGATGGTTTGGGAGGACCCCTCCCCAGCCACCTTAACTGAGATGTTTTGGGCAGCGGCTGCCTTCTTGTCCTTTTTAAAAGCCTTCATGGAGTTGTTGTTCTTCGACATTTCTGAAAAACAGGAAAGACAGAATCAACAAACAAAGCCATGGAGCACAGGAAAAAATAGAATAAACTAAAAACACATCAGACAGTACCCAACACATTTCGGACTAAAGATGGATCCCCCAGAAATTTCTTGGTATCCAGATACGGGGGCTCCCCCCAAATATCCTCCAACACACTTACAAAGGCCTGTTCAACCTCGTCCAACATCTCCAAAGTATACCGGGACACCATGACATTCTTTTGCCACTCAAGAGGAAAAGCGGGTTCATCGTTTTCATCAAGAAAAAAAGGGGGGAAAACCCTCAACAGCTCGAACTTTAAAGAAATAGTTTTTGAAGTTCTTAAAAGACTCGTCATACATGGCAAAGACTTTGTTCCCCTGAGCATATCTAAAAGAAACCCAAGAAGCTTTCTTTTTTGAAGAGGCCCCAGGCTTGGCCGAAATAAACAAATAGAGGAAAAGAGTTAGAGAAGGCTTGATGCCTAACTCTTGACACAGCAGCTGAAAAATCTTTATAAAACCCTACGAATTGGGATGAAGTTGGGATGGAGCAATGTTACATGACCACAACAAGTCGATCTCAAAGGCAGAAAAAGGAAAAGTAACGTTCAACTGACTAAAAAAATACTCGTAAGCATAGAAGAAGGGACGCTCCCCCTCAAGGGAAGTAGGAAAGCAGACTCTCTCGTTAGAACCAGGCGCTACAAGCTCGTAATCCCTCTCCTGGGCATCACTACCACAAACCCTATGATGATTTCATAGCTCTATACAAAAATCTGAGTCCACCACAAAAATACACAGAAGAACCATAGAATTCACCCAATCAGCCATGCCCTCAGGGACTTGGGAAGACGTCTCAACAATATTTTTACGAGAAGCCATGAGGCCAACTAGTCCTACAGTAAAGAAAAGAATATTGGATTACCAAAACACATCTCGGACAACAGCAAAACAACTTGGCTACACAATCAAGCATGGTATAAGGAACAAAAGAAGACCCAGGACCTACACGAAAGATCCAGGGGCGTCCTTTGGAGGCAACCACAGAACAAGAACTCAAGGGACCTACGAGTTTACACCCCAGCAACGACCCTTCATTCTTAACCAGAAACCATCAAAGAAATCACCATCTCCGTCAAAAGAAAAAATTGACAAAACAAAGCCACCAAAGGAGCAACCTTTTTTCAAAACGCAGCAACTTGCAAAACCCTAAATGGCACTAAACCACCAGGAAATCCAGTCGAAAGCATACAGAAAGATGAAAAGAAAATCAGAAACATACATCATAGCGACAGTCAAGCATAGTGGTACGAAAAGATTCAAGCTTTCCAATAACAACTCAGGCAAAATCAAAACTTTATTGAAGAATCACACTCCAAAATAAAGACAAGAAACGAAGAAAAGGTTCGAGCTTTCCAAGGCGTCATCAAAAGGATCAAAAGCAAAAGTAGCAGAAATAAAAAGGTGAGGAAGAGAGCAAAACCAACCTGGAAGAAGGAAGAAAACTTTGAAAAGCGAGTAGCAGAGAATCGATCACAAAGCAGAAGCACCAAAGCGAAGGCCAAAGCTTCACAGAGAGACGAGAAGTGCAGAATGAGAAACGGCAAAAGAAAAGGGAAGTTACGGGGAAAGAAAAACCGTCTCTTGGATACAAAAATTTGAAAAGAGAAAAACAAAAGAAACGGAACAAATTAATGGGGGCATTAAAAACCCTCGCGCATTCCCAAGGAAAACGCCAAAAGGCAAAAGCGCGCGCTTTCAGAAGAAACGACACAGAAACATTCCGCATTCAAAGAAAGAGCTCTACGGAAAGATAAAGCAACAAAATGCTCGAGTTTGGCTTTACCCAAGAAGGCTCGAAGTCCTAAAAACCAAGACTCGGCCTCCAGATAAAAGATCGAGCTTGAGCAGGGGCACTGTTCATACCCTGGGTCGAGCTGTCCGACCTAGGATGTTCTACAGACAAAGCGACCGACCTCTTCAAGTCAGGACAACCCAATCTCTTCTCAAAAAGCTCGGCCAAGTCATAGACGGCCCAAACAAAGGGCCCAAAATAGAGGAACACGTCCCAAATCCAAGGGCGGCCCAAGCCCGTAGAGATAAAGGCGGTTCCCTTGAAGATAAGAGGACCCCAGTCAAAGATAAGATAAAGATAAGATAAGGTAACTAACTTATCTTATCTAAGAAGGTCACTCTACGCCATTATAAATACACTGGAGCACCAAGGTATAACTCATACTCTGATTCTACATAAAAACCTACTTAATACCCTTGCTAACTTAAGCATCGGAGTCCCTTGCAGGTACCACCACCCTCCGGTGACAAAGGATCAGCAGCATTGTCAGTCCAGCAAACCGGACACATCATCTCCGATCAGCACAGAAGATCTCGCCCGAGATCGACCTATAGTTTCAGGTAACCCTCGGAACAAGTTCCAATATGGAGCAACTAAGGATGGAGCACCAAGAACACTCCATTATCCTCCATGAAATTAGAGAGGACCAAAGAGCCATGAGGGAGGAGCAACAAAGGTATGGAAGAGATATTGAGGAGCTCAAGCACTCCATAGGATCTTCAAGAGGAAGAACTAGCCGCCATCACTAAGGTGGACCCGTTCTTTAATTTTCTTTTTCTTATTTTTCTATTTTTTGGTTTCTTGTGCTTTATGTTTTGTCTATATTTGTGTCTTTATTACATGATCATTAGTGTCTAGTGTCTATGCCTTGAAGCTATGAATGTCCCATGAATCCTTCACCTTTGTTAAATGAAAAATGTTTCTATTTACAAAAGAACAAGGAGTGCATGAATTTCGAATTCTATCTTGAAATTAGTTTAATTATGTTGATGTGGTGGCAATACTTTTTGTTTTCAGAATGAATACTTGAACAGTGCATATTTTTTATATTGAAGTTTATGAATGTTAAAATTGTTGGCTCTTGAAAGAATAATGAAAAAAGAGAAATGTTATTAATAATATGAAAAATAATAAAATTGATTCTTGAAGCAAGAAAAAGCAGTGAAAAACAAAATGGTTGCGAAAAAAACGGCGAAAAAAATGAAAAAGAAAGAAAAAGAAAAAGCAAGCAGAAAAAGCCAGTAACCCTTTAAACTAAAAGGCAAGGGTAAATAGGATCCAAGGCTTTGAGCATCAGTGGATAGGAGGACCCAAAGGAATAAAATCCTGGCCTAAGTGGCTAAATTAAGTTGTCCCTAACCATGTGCTTTGAAGAACGAAACTCTCATGCGATCTAGAATTTTCACAAATAAATTCCCGTTGTAAGTATAGCTTCTAGACCGACAAGAATTCCTTTCTTACAAACGTTTAGTTGTCACAAGTAACAAACCTAATAAAAATAATTAACCGAAGTATTCAAACCTCAGGTCGTCTTCTCAAGGAATTGCAGGGAAGTATGATTTATTATTGGTTATGGAAAATAGTATTTTTGGGTTTTGAACAGGAGAGATAGATTGCAGGAATTAATAAATTAATAACTAAAAACTCTTGGCAAGGTATGAAAACTGTAAGTTCTATCCTAGTTATCCTTATCAATGGTGATGAGAATTATATTTTTGCTACCACTAAGTCAACCTTTAACTATGAAGGTAAGTCAAGTGGATAAATCAATTTAACACCTAAAGTCCTAGTCAACTCCTGAGGAAAGACTAGAGTTATAAGAATCTAAATCAATCAGCAAAGATATCAATTATCAATCACGATGAGTTTGACAACTCAAGAGTTACCAATTAATCAACCAGAACCAAGAATACAGAAAACTAAATAAAAATCATACATCTAAAAATACCTCAAATTGCATTAGTTAAGAAAATCCTAACATGAAAGGTTCATAAGCCAATTTGGCAAACTAAAATAAAATAATAGAATGAATAAAAGTAGAAGAGAAATTGAAGTAAAGGAACATTAAACCTGTAATTGAAAAGAAGTAGCCTAAACATAATAGAAATCTTAAATCCTAGTCCTAATCCTAATTCCTAAGAAAGAGAGAGGCTCCAATCTTTATAGCCTCTAATCTGTGCTTTCTGGGCCGAAAACTAGGTCAGAAATAGCCCATAATTCGCTGGTTATGAAATCAAACACGCTGATTTTTGTCACTGCAACGTGTCCGCGTGGAGTACGCGTTCGCGTTGCTTAGCTGTATGGTGACTATGGCAAATTATATATCAAATCGAAGCCCCGAACGTTAGCTTTCCAACACAACTGAAACCGCATCATTTGGACCTCTGTAGCTCAAGTTATGACCGTTTTAGTGTGAGACGGTCAGGTTGATAGCTTTGCAATTTCTTCAACTTCTTGTATTCCTTCCACTTTTGCATGCTTCCTTTCCATCCTCTAAGCCATTCCTGCCCTGTAATCTCTGAAAACACTTAATACACATATAAAGGCATCAAATGGTAATATGAGAGGATTAATAATTAGCAATCTAAGGCCAAAGAAGCATGTTTTCAATCATAGCACAAATTCTGGAAAGGAATTGTAAAACCATGCAAATCATATGAATAAGTGGGCAAGGAATTGATAAAAACCACTCAATTGAGCATAAGATAAACCATGAAATAGGGGTTTATCAACCTCCCCACACTTAAACATTAGCATGTCCTCATGCTAAGCTCAAGAGAAGCTATAAAGGAGTGAAGAGGAATGATAGAGAGTATGAAATGCAACCTATCTATGTGAATGCAACTACATGCTAAGATGTTACTTAGTTAAAAGCAAATAAGTTCTTCAAGACAAATACAAACCAAATTCCACTAATTCAAATTGTACAATAAAAAGCAAGTAAACTTGTAAGAAGATAGCTCATGAAAGCAGGGAATATAGAATTAAGCACTGAACCCTTACTCGTAGTGTATATCACTCTAACTCTCAAGTGTCTAGGGTCAATCACTCTACCCTTCTCTAATCATGCTTTCTAAACTTTGTTCTTCATCTAACCAATCAACAAATATTTAGTATACCAATGCAAACATCATGAGGTCTTTTCAAGGTTGTAATGGGGCTAAGGTAAAGGTGAGGATATATGTATAAGGTTAAGTGAGCTAACAAAGTGAATCCTTGATTAGTCTAAGATCTCACCTAACATACACACTTTATATAATTTAAAATGCTTTACCTAGCTACCCAAATTTTTCCCACTTTTGTATTACATGCTCATGTATCAAACTTATTTTTTAGTTTTGTCCCATGTGCATTAATTCTTTTTATTTTGCATTTGGGGTAATTTTTTTTTGTGTATCCCCTTATTTAATTACTTAAAAAAATTTTTATCAATGCACATGGTAATTTAATTATTTTGATTTCACATGAGCATGCTTTCCAAATTTCGAAATAACTTATCCAGTTTAATTCCCCTTTTTTCCTATCATCCCATGTTCCCATAAAATTCCCCACACTTAAATTATACACAATATCTATCTTAAGCTAACCAAGGATTCAACTTGGGATTTTTATTTTGTTTTTCTGCTTAAGGCTAGTAATGTAGTTATAAAACAGAAGAGGGGTCAAAAAGGCTCAAGGGGGCTAACAAAGGTGATTGAAAGGGTAGGCTATTTGGGATAAGTGAGCAAAAACAAGTAATGGCCTCAATTATATGCAAGCATGTAAATACACTAAATAATGGACATATAGAATGGAAAAAAGCAAAGATTGCAATTATAGAGAAAAAAACACACAAGAATAAAATATTTATGGTTAAATATTGTAACCATGTATTTAGGCTCAAAGTCTCACAGGTTGTGTGTTCTAGCTTTTAACTATGTTCCAAATACAACTTCCAAACAAGTTTAACACAAAAGTTTTGATTTAAATTAGTGAAATACTATAAAAATTTCTTGAAAAAGAAAATATTACTTCAACCAAGTAGTGACTAAATGCATAAAATCAAACAAACATGCAAATGCAACAATAAACAAATTAACATTGGTGTTGAAAAAAAGAAGTAACTAACCCACGGAGAACGATATCGACCTCCCCACACTTAAAGATTGCACCGTCCTCGGTGCATGCTAAGATGTACAGGTGGATGGGTGGCTCCGCAGCTAGTGCTTTTTTTGTTCCTTTCCTTGCCAGTGGTTTGGGAGTAGCTTTCTCTTTACCTTTTTGGTGGCCATCCTGAAAGGGAAAGAGTAAGGACGTTAAAACTTCAAGGGTTAGAGCAAGGAAGAGAGCGGGAAAGGTGGTAATCAATGCACAATAAAGAAGAATGACGTTAACATGTGGTCATGACTACATGTGAAAAGTTATCAATGGAAATATATCAAGTGCATGTAATGACAATTAAATGCAAGTTGTTTATTGGCATGCTAGCAAAGGCATGAGTAGCATAGATCAAGTATTCAATGTCCAAGTTAGATTACCAAGTCTTTCAAACTAACAACATATTTGTAATAACAATTATATTTAATTAATAAATATAAAAAGGGTTTTGTGAAAAGCAAGCATTTAGAGTAGTAGAATAAAAGAAATTTAAAAATAGTGCACAATGCCATACGGGCATTTTCACAAACACATAGCATGCATGGTAAATAAGTTATTGAATGTATTAAATTGAACATGCAAGCAACCCTTTAAAAAGTAACATATAATTGTCAAACAATTTCTTTAATAATCCACAAGCAAAATATAGAAAATAATGACCCAAATAAATTTCTAACACCAATGAAAATAATGCAATGAACAAAAGTATGCAAATAAATTAAATGAAATAGAATGGAAGTAAAGCGGGATGAGAAGTTAAAGAGATGAAGAAGAAGAAAGTAAGAAAAGGAAGAAGAAAGAAGAAAAGATATAAGAAATTAGGATTAGAAAAGAAAATATAAGATAATTGGCGCTGATCTGGATAAGTTGTGCGGCGCAGGTGACGTGAACGCGTGGGTCACGCGATTACGTGATGTGTGATAATTATCAGGTGACGCAGACGCGTGGGTCACGCGATCGCGTGGCCTGATATGTGCGATTGGCGCAAGTGCAGCCGTGCGTTCTCGCAACTTTCTGTTTTAAACTCTTATTGCTAAATTTTTGGGTGACGCGATCGCGTGAATGGCCATATTTTGAAAACGACACGGACGCGTGGGGCATGCGTTCGCGTGGTAGAGCGTGTACTTCTAGCATGAGTCCAGCCCCACTCCATCATAACTTTCTGCCATACACCTTATTACGTCGATTTTACAGGGCTACACATTCGCGTGGGTGATGCGAACGCGTGGAGAGGCTATTTCGCTAATGACGCGAGCGCGTCATCCACGCGGTCGCATGGATTAATTTGTGCCAAAGGCACACCTCCAGCCACACTTTCGCGTGACTCTCTGTTTCTTTTCTTCTCGTGTCCAAGGCACCTATGACGCGGACGCGTCATCGACGCTGTCGCGTCGCGTGCTCCCTTTTTTTTTAATAATGCAGTATGCAGAATGCAATGCTAATATGAATGTTATGCATGATTTCAGGTCCAATCAAAACTCAAAAATAAACAAAACATACTAGAATTAAAACTGAAAAAGGAACGATCATACCATGGTGGGTTGTCTCCCACCTAGCACTTTTAGTTAAAGTCCTTAAGTTGGACATTTGATGAGCTTTCTGTTATGGTGGCTTGTGCTTGTATTCATCCAAAAATCTCCACCAATGTCTGGAATGCCATCAGCCTCCGGGATCCCAAACAAGGCATGTAAAGCCCTTGAGCAATTTCAAGCAGGTTCTGAGGCTTCCGGGGTGTTGAATGTCAGAATAGATTCCAGGATCCCAAACTTTGCTTTTACACCCGTCTTTGTCTTGATCTGTATTTTTCCAGTCGGGTGGTAAGTAATCTGAATTCTCACTGCAGCGACCAAACAGCTTCTGAGACCCATCCAATTGAGCTTGACACCAATCCTTGCACTTCAAATTAAAGCGTGGAATCTTATTGAATCTTGTATACCACCTCGGAGCACGATCCATTTTCCTCTTACTCTTAAAGCCACAAAGAGCTCTAAGCTGACCATCCGTCTCCAATAACCCATATTCAAGTGGAATTAGAAAGCTAAGGGATATGAATTTTACCCACTTGAATATTGTGAAGGATGATGGCAACTTAGGGGGAGGGGTCTCCAACAACTTTGGCAAAGTGATTGCAGGCTTTACTCCCGTGTGTTCTTTCGTGACACTTTCCACCATTTTGCAAGCTTCTTCACTATCAACCACTTCTTCTTGGTAGCTTTCTTCCAATTTAATCTCTTCTTCATTGCTTACCAAGGGCATGGGAGGCTATGCTTTTTCTTCTTTAAACTCCATGTCAAGTCCAATGGAAGAGGATTCAAATGTAGATAAGAATTCATCAATGATTGAATACATCTCTTGATCATCATCCCCTTCAAAGTCTTCAACCATGATATGCCTTGGAGGTTGTACACCCTCCTCAACATCAACATCAAACACCTTGGAAGGAGGCTCTATGAATGGACTTCCCAATGGAGGCTCAGCATCTCCTAAGTCTTCGACCACTTCTTCTTCTTCAATAATTCTGGCTTCCTCCACTTGTTCCAGTACAAAGTCATGATCCTTACTATCCACTGGAGTTTCTAGTATCTCCTTCATGCTACGTTCTTCATTAAATTCTCCATATGAAGCCATGGGGGTTCCTTGAGTGTCCAAACGTCTGAAAGGTAATTAATTTATTGCTTGCTCCAGTTGATGAAGGGTTGCATGAAATTGATCTACTATTTCCTTGAGGCGAGCCTGTGATTCTTGGGTCGATGGATATGGATATGGTGCATAGGGAAGTGGTGGTTCTCGGGAGTAATTGGATTGGAATTGGTGTGGATATGGGTTAGGGTCATATGGAGGTGAATGGTGGAAATGGGCTTGTGAGTTTGGTGGTTCAAAGGTATGTTGTAGAGGTGGTTCATAAGCATAGGGTGGGGCTTGATGGTAACTACAAGGGGGTCCACCATATCTATCATCTTGGTATGCATTGTAGAATGGTCTTCGTTCATGATATCTTGGAAGGTGTTGTTGCTTAAAGGGTTGATCAAATCCTCTTGGCTCCGTCCATCTTTGATTGCTTTAACCTTGATGCATATTCCTGTTATAGCTTTCTCTTCCTGCAACATAGTTGTAACCAGACTCATAGCCAAAGGGGTGAGAGTTCATAGTAGTAGGAGAAAATTAGAAACAAAAACTAACGAAAAGAAGATATTTTGAAAAAAAGATATGATTTTTGAAAAAAAAAAGATAAGATAAGATTTTGAAAAAGATATGATTTTTGAAAAAAAAAAAGATACGATAAGATTTTGAAAAAGATATGATTTTTGAAAAAAAAAAGATAAGATAAGATTTTGAAAAAGATATGATTTTTTTAAAAAGATTTGAATTTTGAAATTTAAAACTAAGATAAGATAAGATAAAATTTTAAAATAAAAATCTGAAATTTTTTTTTGAAAAATATTTACAATAATCAATAATAAGGCACACGTTTGCAATTTCCCGGCAACAGCACCATTTTGAAGAACGAAACTCTCGTGCGATCTAGAATTTTCACAAATAAATTTCCGTTGTAAGTATAGCTTCTAGACCGACAAGAATCCTTTCTTACAAACGTTTGGTTGTCACAAGTAACAAACCCAATAAAAATAATTAACCGAAGTATTCAAATCTCGGGTCGTCTTCTCAAGGAATTGTAGGGAAGTATGATTTATTATTGGTTAAGGAAAACAGTATTTTTGGATTTTGAAAGGGTTTTGAATAGGAGAGATAGATTGCAGGAATTAATAAATTAATAACTAGAAACTCTTGGCAGGGTATGAAAACTGGAAGTTCTATCCTAGTTATCCTTATCAATGGTGATGAGAATTATATTTTTGCTACCACTAAGTCAACCTTTAACTATGAAGGTAAGTCAAGTGGATAAATCAATTTAACACCTAAAGTCCTAGTCAACTCCTGAGGAAAGACTAGAATTATAAGAATCTAAATCAATCAGCAAAGATATCAATTATCAATCACGATGAGTTTGACAACTCAAGAGTTACCAATTAATCAACCAGAACCAAGAATATAGAAAACTAAATAAAAATCATATATCTAAAAATACCTCAAATTGCATTAGTTAAGAAAATCCTAACATGAAAGGTTCATAAGCCAATTTGGCAAACTAAAATAAAATAATAGAATGAATAAAAGTAGAAGAGAAATTGAAGTAAAGGAACATTGAACCTATAATTGAAAAGAAGTAGCCTAAACATAATAGAAATCCTAAATCCTAGTCCTAATCCTAATTCCTAAGAGAGAGGAGAGAGCCTCTCTCTCTAAAAACTACATCTAAATTATGAAAAGTGAAATATGAATGAATGTATGTTCTATCTTGTTTCCAATCTTTATAGCCTCTAATATGTGCTTTATGGGCCAAAAACTGGGTCAGAAACAGCCCAGAATTCGCTGGTTATGAAATCAAATACGCTGATTTTCATCACTGCGACGTGTCCGCGTGGAGCACGCGTTCGCGTCGCTTATCTGTATGGCGACTATGGCAAATTATCAAAGCTCCGGATGTTAGCTTTCCAACGCAACTGGAACCGCATCATTTGGACCTCTGTAGCTCAAGTTATGACCGTTTTAGTGCGAGAGGGTCAGGCTGACAGCTTTGCAGTTTCTTCAACTTCTTGTATTCCTTCCACTTTTGCATGCTTCCTTTCCATCCTCTAAGCCATTCATGCCCTGTAATCTCTGAAAACACTTAACACACATATAAAGGCATCAAACGGTAATAAGAGAGGATTAATAATTAGCAATCTAAGGCCAAAGAAGCATGTTTTCAATCATAGCACAAATTCTGGGAAGGAATTGTAAAACCATGCAAATCATATGAATAAGTGGGCAAGGACTTGATAAAAATCACTCAATTGAGCACAAGATAAACCATGAAATAGGGGTATATCATGCTTGTGTCATGAAGGTCCAAGTGAAAAGCTTGGGATTGAGTGGTTAACGTCGTGATCCAAAGCAAAAGAGTGTGCTTAAGAACTCTGGACACCTCTAACTGGGGACTCTAGCAAAGCTGAGTCACAATCTGAAAAGGTTCACCCAGTTATGTGTCTGTGGCATTTATGTATCCGGTGGTAATACTGAAAAACAAGATGCTTAGGGTCATGGCCAAGACTCATAAGTAGCTGTGTTCAAGAATCAACATACTGAACTAGGAGAATCAATAACACTATTTGAATTCTGAGTTCCTATGGATGACAATCATTCTAAACTTCAAAGGATAAAGTGAGATGCCAAAACTGTTCCGAAGCAAAAAGTTACTAGTCCCGCTCATCTAATTAGAAATAAGCTTCATTGATATTTTGGAATTTATTGTATATTCTCTTCTTTTTATCCTATTTTGTTTTCAGTTGCTTGGGGACAAGCAACAATTTACGTTTGGTGTTGTCATGAGCGGATAATTTATACGCTTTTTGGCATTGTTTTTAGGTAATTTCTAGTATGTTTTAGTTACTTTTTAGTATATTTTTTTTTAGTTTTTAGGCAAAATTCACATTTCTGGACTTTTGACGTTAGGATTTTTGCTAGTAAAGAATTTTGTAAAAATATAGTTGCGTTGTGAGTATAGATTCTAAACCAACAGAAAATCCCTTCGTACAAACGTTTTGGTTGTCACAAGTAACAAACCCCTAAATAAATTGATAATCGAAGTATTCAAACCTCGGGTCGTCTTCTCAAGGAATTGCAGGGAGGTATGTTCTTATTATTGGTTATGAGTCTTGTAAATTGGGGGTTTTGAAAGTAAGGAAGAAGTATATTAATTAACAGGTAAAATAAATAAATAACTGTAAAATAAAATCTTGGCAAGATATGAGAAATTAGAAGTCCTATCCTAGTTATCCTTATCGATGGTGATGAGAATTGAGTTTTAATCCCACTTAGTTAACCTTTACTAAAGCAAAGGAAAGTCAAGTGGACTAATTAGTCTGATCCTCAGGTCCTAGTCAATTCCTAAGAAAGGACTAGAGTTATTGGAATTCAATTCAATTAGCAAAAATAGTAATTATCAATCACGATGAGTTTAATAACTCAAGAGTCACCAATTAATCAACCAGAGCCAAGAATATAGAAAACTAAATTAAAATCATAAATATCTTAAATACCTCAAATTGCATGGAGATGTCAATTCTAACATGGACAATATTCATAAGCTAATTAGGCAACATAAATCAAATACAAATAAAAGCTTTAGAATAAACAAAAATAGAAGAGAAACATAAATTATTGAACCTGGTATGAAGAAACAATCCTAATCCTAATAGAAATTCTAATCCTAAGTCCTAAGAGAGAGGAGAGAACCTCTCTCTCTAAAAACTACATCTAAAACCTAAAATTGTGAGTAATGATTCAATGTTTCATTCTGCTCCACTCCCAGTCTCTAATCTATGTTTTCTGGGCCGAGAACTGGGTCAAAAACAGCCCAAAAATCACTCCAAGCACTTTCTGGTCCGTACAGGTCGCGGCAAAGTGACGCGGAGGCGTCATCCACGCGTTTGCGTGGAATGAGATTCGCAGATGCGATGTATCCACGTGGAGCGCGCGTTCGCGTCGCCTATCTATACGACTACTATGACAAATTATATATCAAATCGAAGCCCCGGACGTTAGCTTTCTAACGAAACTAAAACCGCGTCATTTGGATTTTTGTAGCTCAAGTTATGATCATTTTAGTGCGAGAGGGTCAGGTTGACAGCTTTGCAGTTCCTTCAACTTCTTGTATTCCTTCCACTTTTGCATGCTTCCTTTCCATCCTCTGAGCCATTCCTGCCCTGTAATCTCTGAAATCACTTAACACACATATCAAGGCATCTAATGGTAATAAGAGAGGTTTAATATTAGCAAATATAAGGCCAAAGAAGCATGTTTTCAATCATAGCACAAAATCAGGAAGGAGAATGTAAACCCATGCATTTAGTATGAATAAGTGTATGAAAGATTGATAAAATCCACTCAATTAAGCACAAGACAAACCATAAAGTAGTGGTTTATCAACCTCCCCACACTTAAACATTAGCATGTCCTCATGCTAAGCTCAAGAGAAGCTATAAAGGAGTGAAGAGGAATGATAAAATGTATGAAATGCAACCTATCTATATGAATGCAACTACATGCAAAGATGATTCTACCTACTTGGTGAAAAAGTAAATAAATCTTTTAAGAATAAATATGAACTGGATTTCACTAATTCAAATCACAAAATATAATACAAATAACTTGCAAGAAGAAGATAGCTCATGAAAGCATGGAACATAGAATTAAGCAATGAACCCTTACTGGTAGTGTATATCATTCTAACTCTTAAGTGTCTAGGGTCAATTCTCTCAATTCTCTACTAATCTTGCTTTCTATAGCTTGCTCTTCATCTAATAATCAACAAAAATTTAATGCACCAATACACAAATCAAGAGGTCTTTTAAGGGTTGTAATGGGGTTAGGGTCAAGGTAGGATTGTATTTGGCCAAGTGGACTAAAATCTGAATCCTTAATTAACATAAACTTTCCACCTAACTTAAGACAATCCATTTAATTAAAATACAAAATCTAACTTCCCATTAACTGTGTTTTCCATATATTCATGCATCCTAAATTTGAGTTCAGTACATATGCATTGATACCAACACTTACTTTGGGGCATTTTGTCCTCTTTTATTATTTGCTTTTTTTTTCTTTTTCACTTTTTTTCTCTTTTTTTTTTCTTTTTTTTCTTTTATTCTTCTCAATGCATATGATTAAGGTATTGAATGTAATAATATGTGCTCAACTATTATTTTGCACATTTTCACACAAAGTCTAACATACTCAATTTCCAAACCAAACGTTTCCAAACCCACTTTCCCCACACTTAATTCATGAGTACTCTCACTAGTCTAAACTAATCAAGGATTCAAATTAAGGACATTATTGTTTTCCGCTTAGAGTTAGTGATGAGCTAAAGTAAAGAATAAGGGGTAAAATAGGCTCAACATTGGTTTGCAAAGGATAATGAAAGGGTAAGGCCATATGGGTATGTAAGCTCAGTGAAATAAGGCCTCAATCATATAAGTGCATGCATACATCAAACAATGGAAATATAGAATTGCAAGACAAAGATCACAATTTTAGAGAGTAAAACACACAAAAATAAAATATATTGTTTGATAAAATGCAACCAATCAAATAGGCACAAAATCTCACTGGTTTTGTGTGTTCGAGCTCTAAACTATGTTCCAAAATAATATTTCTTCATACAAGTTTTTTTTAAGTTTTTAATTCAAATTAGTGAAATACTATAAAAAGTTTCTTAAAAAGGAAAATGTGACTTCAACCAAGTGGTAAAATATGCGGAAAATAAAACAGACATGCAATCAAACATGCAAATGCAACAATGAAAAACAAAAATTGCTGTTGAGAAGGGACTAACTAATCCGTGGAGATCGGTATCGACCTCCCCACACTTAAAGATTGCACCGTTCTCGGTGCATGCATAGATGTGCAGGTGGGCGGGGGTTGTGGTTCCTCAGCCGGTGCTCGTTGTAGAGTCTTTCTCTTTACTCTTCCTGGTGGCCAGCCTGAAAAAGGGAGAAGGAAAAGGGATATGAAGTCAAATGGATAGAGCAAGGGAGAGGGCAGTACTAGTAAGAATCATGCCAAAATAAAGAAGAATGTCGTTAACACATGGTCGCAATTCCATGAAATTAGGACATCAATGGAAGCATAGCATGATAAATTGAGGCAATTAAATGCAAGATGTTTATTGGCATGCTGGCAAAGGCATGAGTAGCGTAAATCAAGCATTAAAAGCCTTAATATATTATTAGTCGTGAGAAACCAACAATAACGTTTGTATTGACAATTATATTTAATTAATAAGATATTGAAAAGGGTTTTGTGAAAAACAGGCATTAGAGTAGAAGGATAGAATAATTAAGAATGCACAATGCCATACAGGCTTTTTCACAAACACAAAGCATGCATATTAAATAAGGTATGGAAAGTATTAAATTGAACATGCAAGCACCCTAAAAAAATAATATATAATTGTCAAGCAATTTCTTAACAATTCACAAGCAAAATAATGACCCAAATGAATTTCTAACACCAATTGAAAGGAAAAAAGAAAGAAAAAGAAAGGATGGAAGGAAGAAATAAGAAGGGAAAGAAAAGATTTAGATTTGGGGAAGAAAAGATAAGATATTTGTCTTATTTGGATAAGCTGTGCGGCGCAGGCAACGCGAGCGCATGGGGCATGCGGTCGCGTGGGTCGCGCTTTGATGAAGTGACGCTAACGCGTGTGGCACGCGGACGCATGACTCGATATGTGCTAGTGGCGCGAGTGCAGCCTCGCGTTCGCACAACTCTCTGTTTAAATGCATGTTGCCAAAAATCTGGGTGACGCGGTCCCGTAGGAGACGCGATTGTGTGGTCAGCCTTTTTCTGAAAAACGGTGCAAACGCGTGGGGCACGCGTTCGCGTGGTAGGGCTTGTGCTTCTAGCACGAGTCCAGCCACGATCCAGCTCAACTTTCGGCCATACACTCTTTTTACGTCGATTTACAGGGCACGCGTTCGCGTGGTTGACGTGGACGCGTGGGAGGCATTTTTCCCACATGACGCGGACGCGTAGGCGACGCGGTCGCGTGAACCAATTTGTGCCAAAGGCACGCCTCCAGCCACGCTTTCGCGTGACTCTCTGTTCAATTTATTTTCTTCCTAACGCACTTGTGACGCGGACGCGTCAATGACGCTTACGCATCGCGTGTGTTTTTTTTAATATGCATGATGCAAAATGTAGTATGCAGATGCAGATGCAAATGTTATGAACAATTCCAGGTTTAATAAGAGAAAATAAAACTCAAAAACAAACAAAACTGAATTGAAAAAGGAACGATCATACTATGGTGGGTTGTCTCCCACCTAGCACTTTTAGTTATAGTCCTTAAGTTGGACATTTGGCGAGCTCCTTGTCATGGCGGCTTGTGCTTGTGCTCATCCTGAAACTTCCACCAATGCTTGGTCTTCCAATAAGCTCTATCCATACTAAGTAAATTCCTCAAGCCTTGATGGGGTTCTTCACAAGCTTTGAGCTCCCAAAGTTGATCCTCATATATTCCAGGATCCCAAATCTTGTTTCTACACCCATCTTCAAGTTGATCATCATTGTTCCAGCCAGGTGGCTCAGCTTTAGAATTCTCACTGAAGCGTCCAAACATCTTTCTAGACCCATTCAATTGAGCTCTATACCAACCTTTGCGTTTAAACTTAAAGCTTCCAACTATAATGAACTTTGCAGGACAATTCTTACCATTGACCATCTTCCTCTTACTCTTAATGCCACAAAAAGCTCTAAGTTGACCATCCGTCTCCAGTAGCCCATATTCAAGTGGAATTAGAAATCTAAGGGATATCAATTTTACCCATTTGAATATTGTGAAGGATGATGGCAACTTAGGGGGAGGGGTTTCTAATGAACTTGCAAGCTCTACTCTTTTGTGTTCTTCTTTGACAAATACCACCTCTTTACAAGCTTCTTCAATATCAACATCTTCCTCTTGGTAGCTTTCTTCCAATTCAATCTCTTCTTCATTGCTCACCAAGGGCATGGGAGGCTGTGCTTCTACTTTTTTAGTCTCCATCTCTTGATCAACCTCTTCCAAGTCTTCAACCATGACATGCCTTGGAGGTTGTACACCTTCCTCAACATTAATTTCAAGCATCTTGGAAGGAGGCTTTATGAATGGACTTTCCAATGGAGGTTCAGCATCTCCTAAGTCTTCAACCACTTCTTTTTCTTCAATAATTCTGGCTTCCTCCACTTGTTCCAGTACAAATTCATGCTCCTTACTGTCCACCGGAGTTTCTAATGTCTCCTTCATGCTACGTTCTTCATTAGATTGTCCCCATGAAACCATGGGGGTTCCTTGAGTGTCCGAACATTGGAAAGCTAATTGATTTATTGCTTGATTCAATTGATGAAGAGTTGCGTGAAATTGATCCATTGTTTCCTTGAGACGATCCGTTGATTCTTGTTGCGCTCGGCTATCATAAGTAGGATCATAGTGCTCTTGGATTGATGGATATGGAGATGGTGTATATTGAGGTGGTGGTTCTTGGGAGTAATTGGGGTGGAATTGGGGTGGTTCTATATATGGTTCATACGGTTCATAGGGTTGTTGGTATGGTGGATATGTGTTAGGGTCATATGGAGGTGAATGGCAGAAAGGGGCTTGTGAGTATCGTGGTCCAAAGTCATGTTGAGGAGAGGGTTCATAAGCATATGGTGGTGGTTGTTGATAATCTAAAGAGCGCTCACCATAGCCATTGCCTTGATATGCATCACAGAATGGTTGTTGATAGTCCATTGGAGGTAGTTTTGCCATGAGGGTTGATTAAATCCTTGTGGCTCCTCCCATCTTTGATTGTTCCAACTGTGATGCCTGTTCTCATTATAATTTTCTCTTCCTGCAACATAATTGTAACCAGACTCATAGCCAAAGGGGTGAGAGTTCATGGTAGTAGGAGAAAATAAAAATAAAAACTAACAAAAAGAAAATATTTTTAAAAAGATATGATTTTTGAAAAAAGATAAGATAAAATTTTGAAAAAGATATAATTTTTGAAAAAAAGATTTGAATTTTGAAAAATAAGATAAGATAAGATAAAAATTTTAAAATAAAAATCTAAAAATTTTTTTTCGAAAAATATTTACAATAACCAATAATAAGGCACAACGTTTACAATTCCCCGGCAACGGCGCCATTTTGACGTTAGGATTTTTGCTAGTAAAGAATTTTGTAAAAATATAGTCGCGTTGTGAGTATAGATTCTAAACCAACAGAAAATTCCTTCGTACAAACGTTTTGGTTGTCACAGGTAACAAACCCCTAAATAAATTGATAACCGAAGTATTCAAACATCGGGTCGTCTTCTCAAGGAATTGAAGGGAGGTATGTTCTTATTATTGGTTATGAGTCTTGTAAATTGGGGGTTTTGAAAGTAAGGAAGAAGTATATTAATTGACAGGTAAAATAAATAAATAACTGTAAAATAAACTCTTGGCAAGATATGAGAAATTAGAAGTCCTATCCTAGTTATCCTTATCGATGGTGATGAGAATTGAGTTTTAATCCCACTTAGTTAACCTTTACTAAAGCAAAGGAAAGTCAAGTGGACTAATTAGTCTGATCCTCAGGTCCTAGTCAATTCCTAAGAAAGGACTAGAGTTATTGGAATTCAATTCAATTAGCAAAAATAGCAATTATCAATCACGATGAGTTTAATAACTCAAGAGTCACCAATTAATCAACCAGAGCCAAGAATATAGAAAACTAAATTAAAATCATAAATATCTGAAATACCTCAAATTGCATTGAGATGTCAATTCTAACATGGACAATATTCAAAACCCAATTGGACAACATAAATCAAATACAAATAAAAGCTTCAGAATAAACAAAAATAGAAGAGAAACATAAATTATTGAACCTGGTATGAAGAAACAATCCTAATCCTAATAGAAATCCTAATCCTAAGTCCTAAGAGAGAGGAGAGAACCTCTCTCTCTAAAAACTACATCTAAAACCTAAAATTGTGAGTAATGATTCAATGTTTCATTCTGCTCCACTCCCAGCCTCTAATCTGTGTTTTCTGGGCCGAGAACTTGGTCAAAAACAGCTCAGAAATCACTCTCAGTACTTTCTGGTCCGTACAGGTCGCGGCAAAGTGATGCGGAGGCGTCATCCACGTGTTTGCGTGGAATGAGATTCGCAGATGCAATGCGTCCGCGTGGAGCGCGCGTTCGCATCGCCTATCTGTATGGCCAATATGGCAAATTATATATGAAATCAAAGCCCCAGACGTTAGCTTTCCAACGCAACTGAAACTGCGTCATTTGGACCTCTATAGCTCAAGTTATGATTGTTTTAGTGCGAGATGGTTAGGCTGACAGCTTTGCAGTTCCTTCAACTTCTTATATTCCTTCCACTTTTGCATGCTTCCTTTTCATCCTCTGAGCCATTCCTGCCCTGTAATCTCTGAAATCACTTAACACACATATCAAGGCATCTAATGGTAATAAGAGAGGATTAATATTAGCAAATATAAGGCCAAAGAAGCATGTTTTCAATAGCACAAAATCAGGAAGGAAAATGTAAACCCATGCATTTAGTATGAATAAGTGTATGAAAGATTGATAAAATCCACTCAATTAAGCACAAGACAAACCATAAAATAGTGGTTTATCAACTTTACTATGAGTTTGTGTGTTTTTCTGTGATTTCAGGTATTTTCTGGCTGAAATTGAGGGACCTGAGCAAAAAATCTGATTCAGTGGCTGAGAAAGGACTGCATATGCTGTTGGATTCTGACATCCCTGCACTCGAAGTAGATTTTTTGGAGCTACAGAAGCCCAATTGGCGCGCTCTCAATTGCGTTGGAAATTAGACATCTTGGATTTTCCAGCAATGTATAATAGTTCATACTTTGTCCGAGATTTAATGGCCCAAACTGGCGTCCAAACGCCCACCAGAGACCCTTTTCTGGCGTAAAACGCCAGAACGGGCACGAAAGCTGGAGTTAAATGCCCAAATTGGAACCCAAGTTGGCGTTTAACTCCAAGGATGACCTATGCATGTGAAAGCTTCAAATCTCAGCCCAAGCACACACCAAGTGGGCCCCGGAAGTGGATTTCTGCACTATCTACTCATTTTCTGTAAACCTAGTTTACTAGTTTAGTATAAATAGCACTTTTTACTATTGTATTGGGGTCTTCTTTGGAACCCTTGAGATTTATGATCATCTTTGGGGAGGCTGGCCATTCGGCCATGCCTAGACCTTTTTCTCTTATGTATTTTCAACGGTGGAGTTTCTACACCTGATAGATTAAGGTGGGGAGCTCTGTTGTTCCTCATGAATTAATGCAAGTACTATTGTTTTTCCTTCAATTCACGCCTACTTCTTCTTCAAGATATACTCTTGTACTGAATTCAGTTAAGTCAGACTGAAGGGGTGACTTGTGACATTCACCCACTATCTTCAGTACTCGCTTAGCCAGGATCCGCGTGCCTGACAACCACAAAGTGGTCTACATGATGTTCAACGTAGTCATTGGACACCAGCCGGAGTATTCTCTCTTGGGTCTCTAATCTACAGATTCGCACCGTCTCTCCTAACAACAGAGCATCCGGTCCCGTGATTAGGATCTTCGTGGTATAGGCTAGAATCAATAGACACCATTCCTGAGATCCGAAAAGTCTAAACCTTGTCTGTGGTATTCCGAGTAGGATCTGGAAAGGGATGACTGTGCGGAGCTTCAAACTCGCGAATGTTGGGCGCAGTGACAGTGTCCAAAAGGATCAATGGATCTTATTCCGACACAAGTGAGAACCGACAGATGATTAGCCCTGCGGTAGCTGTGCTTGGTATTTTTCATCCAAGACGAGAAATCTGACAGTTGATTAGCCGTACAGAGACCGTAGCCGGACCATTTTCACTGAGAGGATCATACAGCTTGCCATGGAAGAGAGCATGCATGGTTGGATGAAGACAATAGAAAAGCAGAGGTTCAGCAGCAACAAAGCATCTCCAAACGCTTATCTGAAATTCCCACCAATGAATTACATAAGTATCTCTATGTTATTTTCCGTCTTATCTATCTTTTAATTATTAATACCTCATAACCATTTGAATCCGCCTGACTAAGATTTACAAGATGACCATAGCTTGCTTCAAGCCGTCAATCTCCGTGGGATCAACCCTTACTCACGTAAGGTATTACTTGGACGAGCCAGTGCACTTGCTGGTTAGTTGTGCGGAGTTGTGAAAAGTGTGATCACAATTTCGTGTACCATGCGTACGCACCAGTACAAAAATTACCCTTGTGCGTATGCGTTCCATTCTGTGCGCATGCATGCCTACCTTTTCTTACTCCTGTTCGTACGCACACTGGGTTGTGCATACGCACCTAAGCAAACTTTCAATCTCAACTTGGAGAACTATCGCAGGCGCTTTTTTGGTGAAGAACGTAGCGCCAAAGGCACTCCTCCTGGATACACAAAACGCCCTTGAAAGAGAGCGTAGCGCCAAAGGCGCTATCTATTAAAAATGCCAAGGCTTCATGGGTCATGGGCCACGCTTTTAAAAGTGTGGCCTAAGGTTCCGAAAGTGTGCTCAAACTTCAAAGTGTGTCCAAAATTCCTTTTTTCTTCTTTTGAGCTTAATTTGTGCTTTTTTCTTCTTTTCTACTTATTTCCTACAAAATTTATCAAATCAAAAGATCAAAGCAATATACTACTTAAGCATGCAAATACTCAATAATTGGGCATTATAAACTAATTTTTTATATGAAAAAGCATAGAAAAACATAACATGATGCACAGTCATCAGATAGAAAGCCTTAATTCTCAATCCATGCCATAAATGTCTCTCTTTATTACTTGCTTTCTTTACATTTCTTGTCTTTTTAATTTCTTGTTTTATCAACCCAACCCCCTTGGATACCATAACAAATAATATACATACCTCACTGCAATTCCTTGAGAAGACGACTCGAGACTAATACTCTCGGTTATTTTTATTGTGTTAGACTTGTGACAACCAGAATTAAACTTTGATTTGAGGATCGATTATCGGTTTGGGCTATGCTCACAATGAAATTATTTTGTTAAATTCTGAACCGGTATAAATCTTCAACATCATGACGCGTACGCGTGAGTGTGAATTGTGCTCCTCTCACAACGCTCGCACAATTCCTGCATAAGTCTCGGGTGTTAGTACTGGGCCATCAAAATATTGGCATCGACGCGCACGCGTCATCCACGCCTACGCGTGGATGGTAAAAAAAATGCAAATGATGCGTACATATGGGTTAATTTGTGCTCCTGGCACCCTACCTGCACAATTCCAACACAACTCTCGAGTTTTTGTACCATAGAGCAAATTTCACTATGACACGTGCAGGTCGGCCACACGCACGCGTAAGCTTCTCTTTTTTTTATATTATTATAAGAAACTAACAACTTAAACATGATTAAACAAGTAAAACTACAACTTAAACCAAATAAACCTAAATAAAAATTGAAAAGTCAACTTATTACCAAAATAAATAAAAGAGAAAATAGGAAGAATTTACCATGGTGGGGTGTCTCCCACCTAGCACTTTTAGTTAAAGTCCTTAAGTTGGACATTTAGTGAGCTCTTTGTCATGGTGGCTTGTGCTTGAACTCATCTTGAAACTTCCACCAACGCTTGGACTTCCAATAAGCTCCAATATTTCCAAGTGAATTCACTAAGCCTTGATGAAGTTCTTCACAAGCTTTGAGCTCTCAATGTTGATCCTCTTGTATGCTGGGATCCCAAATCTTGTTTCTACACCCATCTTTAAGTGGATCATCATTGTTCCAACCGGGTGGCAAGTAATCTGAATTCTCAATGAAGTACCAAATCCTTCTCTTAGATCCAACCAATTGATCACTAGTCTAACCCTTGCATCTAGCTCTTGAAATCTCAACCTTGACAAGTCTTTATTAGCAACTTCAACCACTAAACATCCTTCTCTTACGTTTTATTCCACAAAACCTCCTAAGTTGGCCATCCGTTTCAAGCTTACCATACTCAAGTGGGACAATAAAGCTAAGAGAGATAAGTTTTACCCACTCATATGAAGGAGTAGACGGTAACTTAGGTAGAGAAGTCTCCAACAATCTTGACAAAGCATGTTACACTCCCTTCCAACCTTTTCGAAGGACTTCCATCTCCACATCATTCTCCAACTCAATCGGAGAGGGTTCTTCAAACTCAAAGAGTTCATATGCGGATGCACATTCATCACTATGAGGACTTAATTCCTTATCATCATCACCAAAGGAACTTGTCTCTTGATCTATTCCATCCAATTCTTCATAGGGAATATGCCTTGGAAGTTGTGCACCTTCTTCTTTAACCTCTTTTACAAGTCTAATGGAAGGGGATTCAATTGTGGATAAAAATTCATCAATTATTTAATCCATCTCTTGATCAACCTCCTCAAAGTCTTCAACCATGATATGCTTTGGAGGTTGTATACCCTCCTCAACATCAAATTCAAACTTCTTGGAAGGAGGCTTTATGACTTGAGGTTCCCATGGACTCTCAGCATCTCCTAAGTCTTCAACCACTTCTTCCTCTTCAATAATTACGGCTTCCTCCAATTGTTCTAGTACAAAATCACATTCCTCATTTTCCACCGGGGCTTTTAATCTCTCCTTCATGCTACGCTCCTCATTAGATTCTCCACATGCGCCCATGGGCGTACTTTGAATGTCGAAGCATAGGGAGACTAAATTATTTACTACCTCGATCAAGGTAGCTACGAATTCTAGCGTCGTCCTTTGCATCTCTCTTTGCCCTTGAAGAAGAACACTAAGGGTGTCATCCATTGGAAATTGGAGTGGATATGAGGGTTCATTGCTGGGGAAGAAGGGTTCATAATAGGAAGGTGGTTCATCTTGATAAGGATATGAAGATGGTGTATATTGAGGTGGTAGTTCTTGGGAGTAATTGTGTTGGAATGTGGTTGGTTTTATACATGGTTCAGATGGTTCAGATGGCTCATAAGGTAGTTGGTATGGTAGATATGGGTTAGGATCATATGGAAGTATTTGATTGTATGGGGCTTGTGAGTACGGTGGTTGAGGACTATATTAAGGAGGGGGTTCATAGGTATATGGTGGTGGTTGTTGATTGTCACAAAGAGGTCCATCATAACCATTGTCTTGGTATGCATCAAGGAATGGTTGTTGCTCATAGTACACTGGAGGAGGTTGTTGCCAAGAGGGTTAAATCAAATCCTTGTGGCTCCTCCCATCTATGATTGTCCCATCCCTGATGCAAGCCTTCATTGTAATCTCCACTTCCTACAACATAATCATAACCACACTCATAGCCAAAGGGGTGAGAATTCATGATAGCGAGAGAAAATAAAAATAAATACTAACAAAAACTAATGAAAATAAACTCCTAAAACTAGCAAAAACTAACAAAGAAACAAAAGGCAAACATATTCACAATATTTACAATAACCAATAACAAGGCACATATTTGCAATTCTCCGGCAAATGCGCCAAAATCTAATGGAGGAAAAAATGTCGGTAAAGATTTTCACAAAAATATTGCGTTACAAGTATAGTTCTAAACCGACAATTAAACCTCAATCAATGTTTAATTTGTTTGCCACAATACAAACCCAATAAAAATAAACCAAAATATTTAAACCTCGGGTCATCTCTCAAGGAATTGAAGGGAATGGTATTTATTATTGGTTATAAGATTGTATCTTTTTGGGTTTTAAGTTTAGTAAGCAAGGAATGTAAATAACAAAAAAAATAAACTAAAAACTAAGAAAAATCCTAGCAAGGGTTGAGAATCGAAATTCCTATCCTCATTATCATTGTCAATTGTGATGGTAATTGCAAATTGCTCTCACTTAGTTAACCTCTAACAATTGAAGAAAAGTCAAGTGAGCAAATCAACTTGAGTTCACAAGTCCTAATCAAAGACTAGAGTTAGTGAAGCTCAAGCCAACTAGCAACTTTCAATCACCAACCAACAAGAGACTTTGACAATTCAAGAGTCTCCAAATTACTCAATCTAAGCTAAGAATACAAAAATATAATTTAAAATCCAACCAAGCATTTTATAAAACACTTGGAAAGCAGAAAATAAAAACATAGAAAACTAACAAGACATGGCAAAATCTAGGACTAACAATTGCAAGAGGAAACAATAACAACATATTAAAGAAAGCAATCATAAACATGAAAACATAAATTGCATTAATATAGATCAAAGGAAACAAGAAGAATTCAAAAACTAAATTGATAACATAAGGAAATCAACAAGAGAAGTAGATAAACCAAAGTACTAGAACAAATAAAAGTAGAAAAAAACTAAATTAAAGTAAGGTAGAAATCTGAATTTGAGAAGAAACAAGACTAAAAACCCTAAAACCTAGAGAGAGGAGAGAGCCTCTCTCTCTAGAAACCGACATTTAAAACCTAAAGTGTATGAATGAACAGTGAATGATTGATTCCTTCCAGCTTCACTCTGCAGCCTCTAATCAGTATTTTTGGGCCTGAAATTGGGTCAAAAGCAGCCCGAAAATTGCCCCCAACATTTTCTGTAATTACAACACGTGACGCTCTGTCATGCGTACGCGTCATCCATGCATACACGTCGCTTGAACTCGGCACTAGCCACGGGTAGGCGTCAGCCACGCCTGCGCGTCGTATGTATACTGCACCAGTCACGTGTGCGTCCATGCATACGCGTCGCTACCAGCTTCTCAAAACTTCAATTTCTTGTGTCCCTTCCAATTTTGGATGCTCCTTTTCATCCTCTAAGCCATTCTTGCCCTATAAAACCCCTAAAAACACTCAACAAATATATCACGGCATCGAATGGTAATAAGAGAGGATTAAAATTAGCAAATTTAAGGTCAAAGAAGCATGTTTTCAATTATTGCACAAAATTAGGAAGAAAAATGTAAAACATGCAAAATATATGAATAAGTGTGAGAATAATGGATAAAATCCACTCAATTCAATACAAAATAAACCATAAATAGTGTTTTATCAACACCAAACTTAAAATTTTAAGATCAAATGACATAAATTTTCAAAAATTAAAGTAAAAACAACTAAAAGATACTAAACTTAAAAACTGCCACAAGACTCAAGCAAAGAAAAAGATTACTAAAGAAAAGAAAAGGTTTTGATTTTTTTTTTGAAAAAGAAAACAAAAGACACAAACAAATAGCAAATAAACCTTAAAAAGTACCTAATCTAAGCAACAAGATAGTTCGGTAGTTTGTCAATCTCAGAACAATCCCCAGCAACGGCGCCAAAAACTTGGTGCGTGGAATTGAACTCCGCACAACTTAACCAGCAAGTGCACCGGGTCATCCAAGTAATACCTCAGGTGAGTGAGGGTCGATCCCACAGAGATTGTCGGATTGAGCAAGCAATGGCTATCTTGTAGATCTTAGTCAGGCGATTAGAAAAGATGGTTGTTTGTTAAGAAGCATAAACGAAATAATAGAGAACAAAATACCAAATTAGTGTAAAGGCAATGATGATAATTAGTTAAGGCTTCAGAGATGCGTATTCTTTCTGGAATAACTTTTCTTACTGTCTACTTCAACAACGAACGATTCATTCAACGGCAGCCGTAATTGACTAACTCTTGTAGCATCCTTATCAAGTTAACTCATGGCTTCCCGCTATAGTTGAAGGTGAAGACCTAAGCAATCCACTTTCCTTTGTGATCCTACCCAAAATGCCACAGATAAGGTTAGATCTTCCGGATCAGGGAACGCTGCTTCTCATACTCTAGCCTTGACGCCATAGAAACCTCAGTAACCCATGGTCAACAGGATTATATGTCACATATCCAAAGTTGCCCAGGCACGCTCTTGGAATCCGCAGTGCATTCTCTAGCTTGTGGTTCAATGCTATCTGGGCAGGACTCACACGGAACCCATGTAGAACAAGGATGATTGTCACGGGTCATCCTTAATTCATGATATGAAGAACGAAAATGCAAAAGAGAATGGAATCAAATGTGTATTGAATTAAAACATTAATATTATTAATCCAAGAGAATCAATAGAGCTTTTAACCCTAACTTAGGAGGTTTAGTTGCTCATGCTTTTATAAAAAGTACAACGTGTAAAGATAAAAGTGAGGCAGAAGATCGAAAAGTCTTTAAACATGAGTGACCTTATCCTATATATACTAATCTAATAACTAAGAAGTACAAAAATATGATAGAATAGACTAGAGGTGTGAAATCCATCCTTGGGCCCACTTAGGTTGACTGCTTAGGCTGAGCTTGGCGTCTAACTTTGAGAAATGGGCATTGAACGCCTATTAGGGGGGAGATTGGCGTTCAACGCCAGCTTTGGGTCTCCTTTGGGGCGTTGAACACCAGTCAGGTGGTAGCTCCTTGCCGTTCAACGCCCAATATGGGCAGGCTCCTTCAAAGAAAAGTATAGACCATTAAATATTACTAGAAAGCTGTGGAAGTTAGCTTTCCAACGCCATTAAGAACGCATCATTTGGACCTCTATAGCCCTACAAATGGTCGTGTGAGTGCATAGAGGTCAAATTCTGACAGCATCTGCTATGCTTTCCTTGCCTCTAAATCAGACTTTACCAAAGCTGTTTAATTTCAGCCAGAATTTATCTAAAATCATCATAAAACACAACAACTCAAAGTAAAATCCAAAAATGTAAATTTCACACTAAAACCTATAAAAACATAATAAAACTTAAACAAAACATAAGTAAAACAATATAAAAATGATGCCAAAAGCGTATAAAATATCCACTCATCATTATGTATATCTTGGGCCTTAAGTTGTAGCTTCATGTGAACATTTTGCGTTTTCAAATTCTATTTTTGAGCTTAATCCTTCATCAGGCTTCTAAAATATATTATTTCCTTCTATATAAATATGTATAAGCTTTAGAATTGTCGTAACATTTGATTAACCTTTGCTTTATGACGCGAGGTAAGGCTTAGGGTAATTAGGGTGTTACATTTAGTGGTATCAGAGCGGTTCGTCCTCGTGAGCCGGAGGGATGGACCGATTGTGCTTCATTACATACTCTGGGTCATTTTTCTTTCATGCTATTTAGGTTATCTTTTGATATTTCATAGCATGCTTGTTTGTGAGTGCCTTTTTGGGATAATTGAAGCACTAGGCTTTTGATATTGAGGTTGATCACCTTGATATTAATTGTTTAGTGTGGATAGGACCCTGAATAGTGACTCACAGACTAGGTCAGACACGTATTCAAAGAGAGAATGAGAGTAACCCATTGATGGACAATCACGCTGAACTCATGGCGGTGATGACTAATTTAGTTAACACGATTCAAGCGAGCATTACTATGACTACTCATGCTATGGGGCGGACAAGGCAATCAGATGGAAACGAAAATGGAGAAGGTGCTGAGGACATCTTAGGTGGTTTTCCGAGAACTCTAGTGGCTTTTTTGGAAGTTGACCCATCGATTTTCAATGGATCGACAAACCCTACTGAAGCAGACAACTAGTTCCAAGTTGTGGAGTATGCATTGAGAACTCAACATGTACCGTATGACCAGTTCGTGGAATATGCGGCTTATCAACTAGTGGGAGAAGCTCAGTAATGGTGGTAAGGAGAGCGTCGACCGCTACACCAACAGAATGTGGACTTTACATGGGTGTTATTCCAGGAAGCTTTTTACAAGAAATACTTTCATGAGTCAATAAGGGAGGCCAGAGAGTTGGAGCTCTTACAGCTAAAGCAAGGGTCTATGACTATAGCTGAATACACCAGCAAGTTTGAGAAACTCTGTAGATTCTCGAGAATAGGTCAAGGTGCCCTGAGTCTTGTGAGGGCTGGAAATTCATTGAATACCAAGTAGGGTTGAGGGAAGATATCATGCGTGTTGTGGCTCCATTGGAGATTAGGGGATTCTCAGAATTGGTGAACGAGGCAAGAGTTGTGGAGGATTGCATTAGGAGGACGACTTTAATAAGAGATACTCGCGGGGGTACCAGTAACAGAGGTCGTGGAAAGTATTTTCCACGAAGAGGCCAAATCTTCAAAAGGGACAGACATGCCACTCAGCATCCTCATGGTCAAGAAAACTTCGGAAAAAAAAATTCCTAGTTTCGCCTGGTGAAAGGAAATGGTCGATGTTATACTTGTGGACTGTTTGGACACATTGCCAAGAATTGCCATCATGGGAAAAACCAGGATGCGAGCCAGAACCAACAGTAAAGCCGTGTATTCGCTGTGAACGCCCTATGTGGGAGCCTGAGATAAGAGGTAGGTGTATAATTGGTTATACAACTTTAACTGTATTGTGCGATATCAGGAAAACACATTTACTCATAGCTTCTGACAGAGAGAAAGGTTTGATAATAAAGGTGTCAAACTTAGTATCAAAATTTAGGACCAAACTCACTTGTGCCGCGTAGAGTATTATCAGTAGAGCTGATAGAACTTAGGGACATTTTTGGTTGGCATAGGTAGATAATCCAATTTTTAAAGACCAACGAGTCAGAGTAACGCTGCGGAAGCACGGTGATCTTAATGACGGTGTGAGGTTTCGTACGAATGAGAGCACCAATACATCCTTATGACCCGATCTATCTTCTCCATTGTAAATAGTATTAGGGCTCTTTACTTCGGAATCCCTCTTGGTGAATAAATTGAACCTTGCCCAAATCCTATTCCTTGTTTGCACATATCCTCGCACAAACTTTTACTCCTTGATGTGAGCTTGAACATGTACTGTTGGATTGAACTGCCTCTATTCAAGGGCTCGTGATCCTCTTAAAATCAGTAAAGCCATGTTCTGATTTAATTTTCCTTATAGTTTCCTCCAAAGAATCTTGATTTGGAATTTCTTTCTTAAGATGCACTTTAATTCTCTTTCTGGTATATTTTCTTATTTTCTACAACCTCGTCTGATCAAGACACAGTATATCCTTTCAATTTCTTACAGATACCATTTGAGTTGTTTGCTCTCTTTTGAGCTTGGTATCTCTTCAGATAACTTGAACTCATTTTGACATTTCTTGCAATCCTTATAAGCAACCATTGATATGTTAGTTCCTGAGGACACAACTTATGAACACGAAGGATGGAGGAGGTGAGCTGCTGCCAGTATTCCTGAGGTGGGAAGTAATGTCCCTGAGGCAGTGGTGGCTGGTTCTGTTGAGCTTTCTCCTCAACTTGCTCTTCTCTGTGGATCCTGTGTTGTTCCCTGTGAGTCTCCATGGTCTTCTCAGTGATTGGTTTCTCAATAGGAATGGGGAAATCATTCTCCACCTTTACTCCTGCTGCTTCACATAGGCGGTAAATCAGATGTGGGAATCCAAGCCTAGCCTTCTTAAGAGGATTAGAGGCAATGTTGTATATCTGTTTTAGAATAATTTCCTCTACATCCATCATTTCTCCCTTCATGATACTGTAAATCATGACAGCCCAGTCTATAGTGAATTCGGACCGACTGCTAGTAAGCATGATAGACCTAAGGATGAAGTCCAACCATCCCTTAGCTAAAGGAATGAGCTCAATGCTCTTTAAGTGGTTCGGTTTCCCCTTTGCACCTATCCTCCACTAAGAATCTGAAATGCATAATTCTTCAATAACTAGATCCAGCTCCGGGTCTCTATGCATCCTCTCACTATAACAGGCGGTTACCTGAGGTGGACGCAGCAGATGGAGGGCCCGTCGGACGCTTCTTGGGCTGAAATCAATGACCTTGCCTCTCACATAACTCTGATAATTCCTCTCATTGACTCCCTCAACATCCTTGTACGTGACTGGTGGACGAAATTGTGATCACTATTCTTTAAGTTGTACTTTTATGGAATTTGAAATTGGCACGAGTGGACACAACTCCGTTCAACTAACCAGCAAGTGTACTGGGTCGTCCAAGTAATAAACCTTACGCGAGTAAGGGTCGATCCCACAGAGATTGTTGGTATGAAACAAGCTATGGTCACCTTGTAAATCTCAGTTAGGCAGATTAAGTTTGTTTATGGTTTCGAAAATTAATAATAATAAAAAGAAGAAATAATAAAAGGGATAGAATACTTATGCAGATTCATTGGTGGGAATTTCAGATAAGCGAATGGAGAGACTGTATGGCTCAAGAACGCCTACTTTCCTACTGCTTCAACTCAATCCTTCTTACTCCTTTCCATGGCAAGCTGTGTATAGGGGTTCACCGTTCGACGATGGCTACTTTGAATCCTCTCGGGAAAATGGTCCTCTGCGGCTGTCACTCGCATGGCTAATTGTCTAGAGGCATCACCTGGCCGAAGGCTACATCCCATCCTCGCAGTGAAAACTACGCTCACGCGCTCTGTCACAGCACGGCTAATCACTGGTTGGTTCCCGCTCCTACTGGAATAGAATCCCTTGATTCTTTTGCGTCTGTCACTAACGCCCAGCACTTGCAAGTCTGAACCACGTCACAGTCATTCATTACCGGAATCCTACTCGGAATACCACAGACAAGGTTAGACTTTCCGGATTCCCAGGATCCTACTCGGAATACCACAGACAAGGTGAGACTTTCCGGATCCTCATAAATGCCGCCATCTATCTAGCTTATACCACGAAGATTCTGTTGGGGAATCTAAGAGATACACATTCAAGCTCTGTTGCATGTAGAACGGAAGTGGTTGTCAATCACATGCGTTCATAGGTGAGAATGATGATGAGCGTCACATAATCATCACATTCATCATGTTCTTGGGTGCGAATGAATATCTTGGAATAAGAATAAGAGAGAATTGAATGGAATAAAATAGAATTGCATTAATACTTGAGGTACAGCAGAGCTCCACACCCTTAATCTATGGTGTGCAGAAACCCCACCGTTGAAAATACATAAGTGAAAGGTTCAGGCATGGCCGAATGGCCAGCCCCCATGATCTGAGAACTAATCGTCCCAAGATGCGATTATGATAGTAAAAAGTTCTATTTATAATAAACTAGCTCCTAGGGTTTACATGAGTAAGTAATTGATGCATAAATCCACTTCCGGGGCCCACTTGGTGTATGTTTGGGCTGAGCTTGATCTATCCACGAGCTGAGGCTTTTATTGGAGTTGAACTCCAAGTTATGACGTGTTTTGGGCGTTCAATTCCGGATCATGACGTTTTTCTGGCGTTTAACTCCAGACAGCAGCATGTACTTGGCGTTCAACGCCATGTTACGTCGTCAATTTCCGAACAAAGTATGGACTATTATATATTTCTGGAAAGCTCTGGATGTCTACTTTCCAACGCCGTTGAGAGCGCGCCATTTGGAGTTCTGTAGCTCCAGAAAATCCATTTTGAGTGCAAGGAGGTCAGATTCCAACAGCATCAGCAGTCCTTTTTGTCAGCCTTTTTCAGAGTTTTGCTCAAGTCCCTCAATTTCAGCCAGAAATTACCTGAAATCACAGAAAAACACACAAACTCATAGTAAAGTCCAGAAATGTGAATTTAACATAAAAACTAATGAAAACATCCCTAAAAGTAGCTTGAACTTACTAAAAACTACCTAAAAACAATGCCAAAAAGCGTATAAATTATCCGCTCATCACAACACCAAACTTAAATTGTTGCTTGTCCCCAAGCAACTGAAAATCAAATAGGATAAAAAGAAGAGAATATACTATAAATTCCAGAATATCAATGAATATTAATTATAATTAGATGAGCGGGACTTGTAGCTTTTTGCTTCTGAACAGTTTTGGCATCTCACTTTTTCCTTTGAAGTTTAGAATGATTGGCTTCTCTAGGAACTTAGAATTTCGGATAGTGTTATTGACTTTCCTAGTTAAGCATGTTGATTCTTGAACACAGCTACTTATGAGTCTTGGCCGTGGCCCTAAGCATTTTGTTTTCTAGTATTACCACCAGATACATAAATGCCACAGACACATAACTGGGTGAACCTTTACAGATTGTGACTTAGCTTTGCTAGAGTCCCCAGTTAGTGGTGTCCAGAGCTCTTAAGCACACTCTTTTGCTTTGGATCACGACTTTAACCACTCAGTCTCAAGCTTTTCACTTGGACCTTCATGACACAAGCACATGGTTAGGGACAGCTTGATTTAGCCGCTTAGGCCTGGATTTAATTTCCTTGGGCCCTCCTATCCATTGATGCTCAAAGCCTTGGATCTTTTTTACCCTTGCCTTTTGGTTTTAAGGGCTATTGGCTTTTTCTACTGCTCCTTCTTTTTTTTTTCGCAAGCTTCTTCTTTTTCACTGCTTTTTTCTTGCTTCAAGAATCAATGTTATGATTTTTCAGATCATTAATAACATTTCTCTTTGTTCATCATTCTTTTAAGAGCCAACAATTTTAACATTCATAAATAACAAGATCAAAAATATGCACTGTTCAAGCATTCATTCAGAAAACAAAAAGTATTGTCACCACATCAATATAATTAAATTAAATTCAAGGATAAATTCGAAATTCATGTACTTCTTGTTCTTTTGAATTAAAACATTTTTCATTTAAGAGAGGTGAAGGATTAATGGAATCTATTCATAGCTTTAAGACATAGTTACTAACTACTAATGATCATGTAATAAAGACACAAACATTAGATAGACATGAAGCATAAAAATCGAAAAAGCAGAGAAAATAAGAACAAGGAATGAGTCCACCTGAGTGAGGGTGGCGCCTTCTTGAAGGTCCAATGGTGCTTTTTGAGCTCCTTTATGTCTCTTCCTTGCTTCAACAAGAGTGCCTTTTTCTTTATTCCTGCTCATATGAAAGAGAAGAGAAAAAGAAAAGGAAGAGGAATCTTCTATGTTACAGTATAGAGATTCCTTTATGTTAGTAGAAAAAGAAAGGGGATAAGGAAAGGAGAATGGTTCGGATTTTTAGATGAAGAGAAGTGAAGAGAAGTGTTAGTAAATAATTAATTAAATAAAATAAGAAAAGAGAGGGAGAATTTTCGAAAATAATTTTGAAAAAGGGGTTAGTAATTTTTTAAAAATTAAAGATAAGATAAGATTAAAATTAAAATTTAAAACAAAAAGAATTTTTGAAAAAGAGGTGAGATATTTTTGAAAATTAGAGAGGGAAAAGTAGTTAGGTGGTTTTGAAAAAGATAAGAAACAAACAACAAGTTAGTTAGTTGATTGAAAAAGATTTGAAATCAAATTTGAAAAGATAAGAAGATAAGAAGTTTAGATAAGATATTTTGAAATTAAAAAAAAATAAGATAAAAAGATAAAAAAAAAATTTTTATTTTTTTTTTTTGAAAAAGATAAGATAAGAGATAAAAAAGATTTAATTTAAAAATTTGAAATTATTTACTTCACTAACAAGAAACTACAAGATAAGATTCTAGAACTTAAAGATTGAACCTTTCTTAGCAAGAAAGTAACAAACTTCAAATTTTTGAATCAAAACATTAATTATTGATTATATTTTCGAAAATATGATGTAAAAGATAAGAAAAAGATTTTGAAAAATAGTTTTTAAAAAAAATTTTCGAAAATTATAAAAAAAAATGGAAAAGATGTGATTTTTGAAAAAGATTTTGAAAAGATAAGATTTTTAAAATTGAAAATTTGACTTAACTCATAAGAAACAACTAATTTTAAAAATTTTTGACTTGGTCAACTCAAATTTTCGAAAATTTGGAGAAAAATAAGGAAAATATATTTTTTTTTTTTGAATTTTTAATGATGAGAGAGAAAAACACAAAAATGACCCAAAACATGAAAATTTTGAATCAAAATACAAGATGCATGCAAGAACACTATGAATGTCAAGATGAATACCAAGAACACTTTGAAGATCATGATGAACATCAAGAACACAATTTTGAAAAAAATTTTTATGCAAAGAAAATATGCAAGACACCAAACTTAGAAATCTTTAATGCATGGACTCTAACAAACAAAAAATGCATATGAAAAACAACAAACAACACAAAACAAGAAAACATCAAGATCAAACAAGAAGACTTATCAAGAACAACTTGAAGATCATGAAGAACACTATGAATGCATGGGATTTTCGAAAAATGCAAGAAAAATTTTTAAAAGCATGCAATTGACACCAAACTTAAAAGTTGACTCAAGACTCAAACAAGAAACACAAAATATTTTTTATTTTTATGATTTTATGATTTTTTTTGTATTTTTATTATTTTTTTCGAAAATATTCTTTAAAAAAACAAAAATAAAGAAAAAAAATTTTTTTGAAAATTTTTTGAAAACTTTTTGAAAGGAAAATTACCTAATCTGAGCAACAAGACGAACCGTTAGTTGTCCATACTCGAACAATCCCCGGCAACGGCGCCAAAAACTTGGTGGATGAAATTGTGATCACTATTCTTTAAGTTGTACTTTTATGGAATTTGAAATTGGCACGAGTGGACACAACTCCGTTCAACTAACCAGCAAGTGTACTGGGTCGTCCAAGTAATAAACCTTACGCGAGTAAGGGTCGATCCCACAGAGATTGTTGGTATGAAACAAGCTATGGTCACCTTGTAAATCTCAGTTAGGCAGATTAAGTTTGTTTATGGTTTCGAAAATTAATAATAATAAAAAGAAGAAATAATAAAAGGGATAGAATACTTATGCAGATTCATTGGTGGGAATTTCAGATAAGCGAATGGAGAGACTGTATGGCTCAAGAACGCCTACTTTCCTACTGCTTCAACTCAATCCTTCTTACTCCTTTCCATGGCAAGCTGTGTATAGGGGTTCACCGTTCGACGATGGCTACTTTGAATCCTCTCGGGAAAATGGTCCTCTGCGGCTGTCACTCGCATGGCTAATCGTCTAGAGGCATCACCTGGCCGAAGGCTACATCCCATCCTCGCAGTGAAAACTACGCTCACGCGCTCTGTCACAGCACGGCTAATCACTGGTTGGTTCCCGCTCCTACTGGAATAGAATCCCTTGATTCTTTTGCGTCTGTCACTAACGCCCAGCACTTGCAAGTCTGAACCACGTCACAGTCATTCATTACCGGAATCCTACTCGGAATACCACAGACAAGGTTAGACTTTCCGGATTCCCAGGATCCTACTCGGAATACCACAGACAAGGTGAGACTTTCCGGATCCTCATAAATGCCGCCATCTATCTAGCTTATACCACGAAGATTCTGTTGGGGAATCTAAGCGATACACATTCAAGCTCTGTTGCATGTAGAACGGAAGTGGTTGTCAATCACATGCGTTCATAGGTGAGAATGATGATGAGCGTCACATAATCATCACATTCATCATGTTCTTGGGTGCGAATGAATATCTTGGAATAAGAATAAGAGAGAATTGAATGGAATAAAATAGAATTGCATTAATACTTGAGGTACAGCAGAGCTCCACACCCTTAATCTATGGTGTGCAGAAACTCCACCGTTGAAAATACATAAGTGAAAGGTTCAGGCATGGCCGAATGGCCAGCCCCCATGATCTGAGAACTAATCGTCCCAAGATGCGATTATGATAGTAAAAAGTTCTATTTATAATAAACTAGCTCCTAGGGTTTACATGAGTAAGTAATTGATGCATAAATCCACTTCCGGGGCCCACTTGGTGTATGTTTGGGCTGAGCTTGATCTATCCACGAGCTGAGGCTTTTATTGGAGTTGAACTCCAAGTTATGACGTGTTTTGGGCGTTCAATTCCGGATCATGACGTTTTTCTGGCGTTTAACTCCAGACAGCAGCATGTACTTGGCGTTCAACGCCATGTTACGTCGTCAATTTCCGAACAAAGTATGGACTATTATATATTTCTGGAAAGCTCTAAATGTCTACTTTCCAACGCCGTTGAGAGCGCGCCATTTGGAGTTCTGTAGCTCCAGAAAATTCATTTTGAGTGCAGCAAGGTCAGATTCCACCAGCATCAGCAGTCCTTTTTGTCAGCCTTTTTCAGAGTTTTGCTCAAGTCCCTCAATTTCAGCCTGAAATTACCTAAAATCACAGAAAAACACACAAACTCATAGTAAAGTCCAGAAATGTGAATTTAACATAAAAACTAATGAAAACATCCATAAAAGTAGCTTGAACTTACTAAAAACTACCTAAAAACAATGCCAAAAAGCGTATAAATTATCCACTCATCAGTGACCCAGAGGTTTCCATAAAACTCTTGGACTATCAATTGTCCATCCTCTGTGTGCGGATTGCACAGAAAATTCCACATTCTTCTCTCAATTTCAAATTGAATATCCAGGTATTCATCCGGTTTCAGTGCAAATCTCACTTCTGGAGTCACAACCCTCTTGTAAGTATGATCATAAAATATTCTTCATGGAGCTTAGATCGGAACCTGTGTGTATCATGAGAACTGGTGGCTGGCTCTTTACCTTTCCTTTTCTTTGAAGGTGTACAAGTTTTGGGTACCATTACAGAAAATAGAGAAAACAAACAAGCAAAGCGACAACACCAAACTTAAAAGTTTTACTCGTCTGTGAGCAAATTAGAGAAATACAAGGGGGAAGAAAGAGATGGTGAAATAAGAAAGTGAAAAAGAAAAGAAGAAAATAAAAATTAATGCTAAAATTTTATTTTCTGTCCTGTTTGTTTTTTTTTTTTGAAATAGATGAAATAAAGAAAGACAGAAGAATATTGAAGATGAGAGGGGAGTACGGTTGGATCGAAGAAGGGGTGTGGAAGTATGGGCGTTGTGGTGGTTGCAAAGCGAAGGGGAGCTGGCTTGTGTTTCAAAGAAAAGGGGGAAGTTGTACGTGTGATGTGTATAGAGGGGGGAAGAAGTGGGTTGAGGTGTGGGTGAAAGAGGAGTTGATGGGGTTTATATAGTGGGTTGAAATGGAGGAGGGGTTTAGGGGGGAGGGTTCACGGGCTTGTCTTAGGGCTCAGAGGGTGTCACGGATTGGAGTTGTCAGGGACTCAAGGTGAAGGCTTGTAAAAGGGGAGGGAATCTGGAATTTATTGGAAGGGGTGGGGACCGAATTAGAAGGGATCTAGTGCATGATTTGGTGGATTGTGTTTGGAATTGGGTATAGTTGAGGAGGGGGGCTGTGGGAGTGGCGCCTAACTTCGAGTAGAACAGCACTTAACTTGAGTGAAGTATGAAGCCTGGTGCCTAACTCAGGATCCCCTGGCGCCTAACTTGACAAAGCTTCCTTCACTGGCGCCTAACTTGTGGGGACTGGCGCCTAACTTAAGAGCTCCCGAACGCATCAACTGCCTCCGCGCCTAACTTCAAGTTCCTGCGCCTAACTTCCCTTGGGCCCTCAACCATGGCGCCTAACTTCACTATTTGGTGCGCCTAACTTCAAGATGACCGAATCCACTTGGAATCCTTTCACACCTGGCACCTAACTTGGACTCTAACGGCGCCTAACTTGAGATGTCCGAATGGAATGGAATTCTATTCCTTAAGTTGGTGCCTAACTTTGGATGCCTAGCGCCTAACTTCAACCCTCCCGAATTGGATGCAACTTCAATGCTTGGTGTGGCACCTAACTTGAGATTTTGGAGTTAGGTGCCACCCAATCCGAATCAATATACTCTAGGCTGCCGAAATTCTATCTTTAGGTAACCGTTTCTGTTCTAATTACTCTGCATGATCCACACACACGTAAAATAGAGAAAATTTACAGTAGAAACTCAAATAAAATCAAATAAATAACAAAATCAAAGCAACAGAAATCAAACTAAAGGATACAAAAATATCGGATTGCCTCTCGACAAGTGCTTTTTTAACGACACTAGCTTGACGGTTAGTTCTGCTAGTTCAGCAGATGAGCAGATCTTTGGCGATCAATCTCGCTTCCCAGATAGTGCTTCAACCTCTAACCATTAACTATAAATTTTTTGTCAGAATTCTCCTCCTAAATTTCCACATGACCATAGAGTGATGCTTTGGTAACCACAAACGTATGTATGTCATTTTTACACATGTAAAACGCAGAACAACTTTTACATAATAAAAGTCGTCAAAAAAATAAATGCATAAATTTAACTATCAAAGCATTTTAATTAAATTATAATTATAAAAAATAATTTTTGTGTGACAAATTTGACTTATTGTCAATTGAAATTGATTTCACATGTAACACCTGTGTATAGAATAGCTTATGGTGGCATAATAATGTGAAAAAATTCAATTAAATAAATAAGATTATGAAACTTTACTCCATATTATATTTTTAATAATTTATATATTTAAAATTTATATTTAAATATATTTTTTATGCTATTTATATTATTTTATTATAATTTAATTATTTCAATTGAATCCCTAATTCACAAAGCCTTAGCTATAGCGGTTTGATAACTACCAATTTAATTTTCATATCATAGTTGTCAGAACTGAATCGGTGATCGAATCGATTAGGTTATTGGTTTATTGATTTATTGGTTCAATCAATGAGTTATTGGTTCAATCAGTAAAATCGGTCTCATGTAAATAAAAAATATAAAATAATAAAAAACCTAACATTAAAATTTAAAATATATATTTTTACTAATATTTCAAGAATAATTAAGTCTCTAATTCTATAAATAACTAATAGAAAGATAGACATAAAATTAGTCCGTACTACTATTATAGTATCTTAATTGGACACATTAAGAACAACAATCTATGAGCTATATCCAAAGAATAATTTTAAAGTCTAAATATCTTTATATAATTAAATAATTATTATTTTTATTTTATTTTTATATTAATTATTATTTTTTATTTTAAAATGAATTAATTTGTACTTCAATTAAAAATAATTAATTTAAAAAATGTTTAATATAAAAAATATTAAATTAAGTATTTTTGTGTATATATGTGTGTGTATTAGTTAGGATATTATGTAATATACCATATATATTATAAAAAACATGAATATCAAAAGAACAAATTAGTGCAGTGGTAGTTAGCTTGGTCTGAGAAGAGCCAAGTTTGACTCCCACCTTACACTCCAATTTTAAAAAATTCCCAACACGCACGCTGACATCAGCATGATGTTATCAACGCGTGGGGGTTGACTGTTGACTATGCTTATTGATCGGACCGATTCGGTTCAAGTTCGTTCCGATTTTGACCGGTTTGTGTCGGTTCGTACCGATTTTAATCGGTTTATTTTCTTAAGAGGTCAATACACTAAACCGAACTGATACATGGTCCGGTTCATCAGTTTTCTAGTCGAATCGGTCAGTTCGGTATGATTTTAATAACTATGGTTAATATTATGATTTTGAAAATCGAATTGATTTTACCAGAAACTGATGACAGTATTGGTTCGTTCCAAGGGAAAAATTATTTAGGAAAAAACCGTCTCAAAACCGTTGAACCGAACCAAAGCCGGGCGGCTAAATCGAACCAAGACCTTGCAGATTTTCTTTAAACGATGTGCTGTATTACTGCTTTGATATTTCATTAAAAAAAAAAAAAGAAAAAAATGTTTTTGAAGAGAGAAACACAGAAACCATTCTCTCCCCTTTCTCCCCTCTCAGCTCAGTCTCAGCTCTTCCTTGAAAATCCTAGTCTCCATCGCGCCACTGTTCGTCTCACCATGGCTGCCAGGTTCATCGTGGTCGTTTGCCAATCCTCCTAGTTCGTCGTGTTCGAAGGCCCTCCCCTCATTCGCCCAACGCCAGCATCTCCATCTCCTACGCCAAAGCAGTTCTTTGCCCGTCGTCAGTCCGTTCGATGTTCGTCACTATCTTTCCATCATCCGTCGCTAGCTCGCCAGTGTTCGTCTCCATCTTCCTATCGTCCGTCGCTCTCCCTAGAATCTCTATTCACTACCCCCGCCGAAGGTAATGTCTCGAATGCTCTCAGTGCTTGTTCTTGGTTGACTGGCTTTGCTCATTGCTTGATGATAAATTTTAATTTGGATGACTCTATTATTAGGTTGCTGCTTGATGATAAATTGAATTGCCTGTGTTACTAATTTACTGCTCATTCTTACACAAAAATTATTTTTTAAATAGATATTATTCTAGACAAGAAGAATGATTTTTTAAAGAGCAATAATCATAAGAAGCTGCTAAAGTACTAACTATTGCATATGTGAGATAAATTTCACTGTGGCATAAATATGGAGATAATTTGGAGGACATACATAACTTCAATGAATTCTTATTTAATTTCTGAAGATATGTTGGAATTAATTCCAATTTTTGACAATAAATCCATATATGCTTATAAATGCATAGACCACGATAAAATAAAACTTTATAAAGATGAACTATGGTATGGTGCTGATCAATATGTGATTATCTTGGTTTATGTTGCTGAGTTAAAATTATGTGTTGTTTTATTAAGATTTTGAGGATCACAATCTAATAATTCACCTTGCATATTAGTAATTAAGTTTCTCATAGAATTTAGAGGTGTTGAAATTTGGGTTGGTAGGTTTAAAAATTAGAATATATCTATAACTTTGTTTTGTGTTTCCAGTTCTATTCAATGATAAAGTAGACAAGTGTAGGATCAACATAACCTAAGTTCAGATTGTGGATCTGTCATTATATAATATTCAAGAAATGTATACATAGAGAAGTATTAGTTTTGCGTATTTAAAAGAATTATATTTTAAGTTGAAATTTAGTTCTGAGTAAGTTTGTACATTATAATATGAGTAAGTTTGTGAATTTTATAAATGACAATTTTAGGTAGATTTTCTTATTTTGTACAAGTTTTTCAAATAGTTTTTGAATCTAAGAAATCTTAAACTTTCTCCTAGAATTTAATCATGGAGGAGAAACGGTCATTGACATGGTATCGAAGTCTAAATCAAGACTTCAGCCCTTGTCATTTCTATTCTAAGTTGGAGTATATTATAAATATCAACAAGCTTAACAAAGGTTACGTTTTAGTATACTTATTTATATTTTTTTATTAATTTATTATAAAATAGTTATTTTGGTTGAACCACAGTTGAATTAGTTAAACTAATAAATCAATAACTAGAGTGGTTTGATGACCGATTCGTTTTCAAAATCTTGGTTAATACTAGGGTGGCAATAAGCCAAACAAGGAAGCCCGCCCTGCCAAAAGCTTGCCATCTGGCGAGTTGGCCCGCCCGCCTTGCCCCACCTAGTGAGGTATTTTTGAATTCCTCTCCCGTTTCGCCTAACGGCGGGCTGGTAGGTTGGCGGGTCAAGCCCTCCAAATTTCATTTTTTTTTGTAAACCATTAAATGTTAACAATATATATAATTTCACAACCATTTCAATGAATTTATAATTTCTAAAGACATAAAAAATTATAATTTCTAAATTTACAAATATTAAAATCTTTATAATTATAAATATGTGATAAACATAATCATAAACTAAGTTTTTTAAAACAAATTAATATAACCAACATTATCTAAAGCAAAACAAACATTGTCCAAAATATATAATTAAATATCTTCAAGTTTATAATCAATCAAACATAAAACATAATCCAAAAATATAACTTACAACATCTTAAAATTATCATCTTCATCTTCTTGTAGATCAATAATATATTAATATTATAGAAATTCGAAAAAAATGGTCCCGACCAAAAAGACGCCTAGCCCGCCGGATAAGCCCGTTCCGCCCTGTTGAAGCCCGCCAAAGCCCACGGATTAAGCAGTGCGGGTTAGGCGGGCTTTTTAAATTTGGCTGTTTCAAATTTCCAGACAAGCCTGCCTTTTTTAGCGGGTTACACGGGCCAGCCCGACGGATTTCGGTCCATTTGTCATCCCTAGTTAATACTTAGGTCATGTTTGCGTAAACAGCTTAATTAAGCTCTTTTTTTTTCTTTTTAAAAAAAGAGCTTAAATAATAAATACTTATATATTAAAAATATCTTATAAATAAATTATTGTGTGTTTAATTTTTTAATTTTAAAAGTACTTATTTTAAAAGAAAAATAATAAAATATTATTATGTGTTTATTTTTTTTAAATTTTTCTATAAATATTTAAATAATTTTTTAAAAAATTATAATTTAATTTTAAAAATTATACTAAACATTATAATTTTTTATAAATTAAAATAAATTACTTTTATGCACTTATCCAAATTGGCCCTAAATAGTTTTCATTTTTCAAGATCATTTGGATTTCAAACATGAAAAAAAAAAAAGCGCTTATATTTGAAGCAATGTGCGGCTAGCACAATGAAAGTGTAAAACCGAAACCGAACACGCATGGCAGGAAGTAAGGAACAAACTAGGGCCTTCTTAGCGTAGCGACGCTACTTTCTCTACAAGTTCTTCTTTCGATTTCTTACTTCAACCGATTTAATTCCTCCTTGCTGTGATTAATCTGTTGGGGAACCTTCTCTAACCAATTTAACATCGTCTCAGAAAGTAAGATTCTGATTTTTTTTTTCCTTCCATTTTTTTGGGTGCAATTCTTTGTTTCTGGAATTTATTGTTAACTTGTTATTGCCAGGTTAAAAATTGTTACAATTGCTTGTTATGTGAGTTTTGTTCTGCTAATAACATTTATGTTCGCTTGTGTTAAAACTTAAAACAGTGAAATTTGTAAGTGTTAACCGGACTCCGGTTTTCTTTATTCCTAGCAGTCCGTATCCATGCAACGCAGTTGACTGGGCTTCAATTCCATTTCATTCCTCAATTCATACTCAAACAGCGTTTGTTCAAGTATGGCCTTGAAATTCCTAGAACTTTGAATAAAAGGGATTGTTTCAGTTTCAACCAAAGAGATGATCTTTAAACAAATAAAAGAATGATAACAATTTAAAAAAATTAAATTATGGATTTGTTCTTTGTTCTCTGGACTAGATTCGTATGAATTGCTAACGTGGGTGGTTGTGATTTTTGCACTAGGGTGGTGGTGGTGCTGTTGAACTCTTTTGTCATCTACGCTGGTATCAACAATGCCTCAAGATGCTGTTTATGAACGACCTCTGTTTGGGGGCAAACTCTCAAGCTTGTTCCCTCACAGATTCCAGGTGAGTGATATTATTTTTGAAAGGCAATATTCATAATTTGTTGTTGTGGTATTGTTGTTGTTATTGCAATTGCAAATTTGGTGACTTCTGTTACTAATACTACACCTTTTTATGCTGTCCATGTTCTTTGTGTGACTTTAGTTTTGTTGAACTTAAAAGTTATGGCTTGTTTCTTATAGGATGTCAGTGACATTCGACAAGTCCCTGATCATCAGGTTTGTCATGCTTTCTCTTTTGATTACACTGTCCATTCTAGTATTCTATCTAATTCTTTACTAACTTGTTTATGCACCTTCATTTTAATAGGAGGTTTTTGCAGACGCTACTCGTGATGAGAGCTTGATCTTTGAGATTTTAGAATATAAGCACGATGTTGCTGATAATGGAAGTGCTGTCTGGTTTCTTCAAGACCTTGCTAATGAGCAGGATGCTGAAGGAAGTGTGGTATGCCATTATTTCATTCTGCTTCTTATGGTATAGGGTTAATGAAGTGTGAAAGCTTTGTGGAAATTAGATTCTGTTATGTTCATCCTATGCATGTAAAGTGCATTATTCGAGTGTGAGGATGGTGCTGGGAATTTGAATATGTTGTGAATTTTTCTTTATTGTTTTTCCATACTATTGGAGTCATAAGAGAGTGCTTAGCTGGCTTAGTTGCTTAACTTAAACTCTATAATTGACATGGATTGACAGATATTGAGTGTTATGATTTTTGATGTCATCTAAACTTTTTCTTTGTGTATTGGGAGATTTAATTGCCACTGATTAGCGGATTTCATTACTTATTTCTGCTTACTAGTTACTATGACGTTGCATTTGCTCTTTTTATTCTTTCAATGTATGATTGGTATGATTTAATGGAGCTATAACTCTGCTTCTACTTTAATTACTCTGTGTGTGTCTGGAAGTATTATCTTCCAACACAATCAGAGAAAATGGCTTCCCTTTATCTTAGTTCATTAAATGTAATATTTGTTGCAGAAGTTTGTTGTATCCTTTGATCATACTTCTCCTGAAATTATTTCAGGTTATTGAACAGTCTGGAGTCCTTGAAGCGCCAGGTTTGATGTACAATAACACACCTGCTATTGTAACATCTGCAATAGGGCAAATGGTAAAGTTTCTATCTTGTTTTTAATTTAACTGTGTTAACGCAATCATTTCCTGGTCATTGCCTAAGGATTAATGCACATAATATATTTAATTGGGCTAGTATTAGGCATTCCCAAATATTGAAGAGAAAATGTAGTGTTATGACTGCAAAATTTAATCAAATTAACCACCGGTTTAGTATTTTGTAATCTAGATATTATTTGATTACCTGAGTAATTATAGGCTCCAGCCTTGTTCTATCTCATTTTTGAGATAAATTGTGTCTCCCATTTAAATTTTAGCATCTTGGTGGCAATCCATCCATTCAATTATTCAACCCCCAGTCGAACAAACTTTTAAAGTTTTGTAGTATTATGAGCATGTTTCTTTGCCTATCTCTCTAGAATTAGTTGTGATATCATGTCCTGTATGTTGATGCTATGACCCTATGGGAGTGGGGTTATTTACTGCTTAAGCATGCTTTTTAGCCTCGTCTACTTCTACAACATTGCCCTAATTGCTTGCATTTATGTTTATCACTTTGTTTTTGTTACCAATTGCTGTTAAAATCTAAGCTTATAAATTTGTTTTATGGATTCATGTATTGTCAAGGTGTTGGGCTTCTCTTTGTGGGAGTGACAATTGCTTTTTGGTCGGTCTATTTCTATTGTTGATTTTAATCTGTGAATGTTAGATGCCTTATTAGGTTCTACCAAGTGTTCAACCTATGACTAGGGCCTCGGATATGCATTATAGAGTGAGTTAGTAAAGAATTTGAGAGATAGAATGAGAGCTGAGAAGTAAAAAGTTTGAGAAATTGGGAGATCAAAGCAGAGGATCTTTTGGATATTCCTAACCATTATATTCAGAGATTCAGGAACAATAGAAATTTTTTTTAGTATTATAATATTCTGAAATTGTTCTTATACTTCTCAGCTCCTCCTTGAACCCCCCCTCCCCCGGCGGGGCTCTCCTTTTTCATTACCTATTAGTGTGCTCCATGATATTCATTTTTACTTCATACTTACACTAAAGTTAATGATAGGCAATTTCTAAGGGACGACAAGGAAGGGAAGCACAAAATATCATTAAAGTAAGTTAAGTTTTCAAATGGCATGTTTTAAACTTTTTATGCACACTTGCTTGACATTGTTGTTACATTGATTGGTCTTGGGATCATCCCTTTCCTTTTCTTTATCCCAGGTTTATTTGGCAAATTTGCGTCTTAAAGGAGTTGATACTGATGTACTTGTCACTGCATATGAGCCAATTCTTATAAAGTATGTGGAATATGCTTTTGACAGCAATAAGCACTTAGGAAAATTCTACTGTATATTAGCATTTTAGCTCTGTATCTAGTTAAAGTGAAATTTATTCATTTTGAATTTAGTAACATTAGAACTAAGACTATAACGCAAACTAGAAAATTAACATATATATTTTGTATTGCACTGATTTTGTGGAAACTATGACTATGCAAGACACTTATTTAGTTCTATTTTCTGCCTGCAGCCCATTTAGCGAAAGCGCAGGCACAGTTGGTGCCGGCATGGCTGTTCCAGCTGAACAAGCTGGATGTATTCCCATGGAGGAGGTATTCAGACTAGCTGTAACAAGCTTTAAGGTTTACGACTGGGGTCTTTTTGGCGCAGCAAGTTGAGACTCATCAATTATCTGTAGTGGGACTTCAGCCTTCAGTTAGAAAATAATAGTTGGTATTCACCGTCTGGATCATTGTGTACATTCTTTATAGGGTATGCTTCTATTATGGCAGAACTACTTTAGTTGTGTTTCGTTTGGGATATAGTTATATTCTCTCTTCATATCTTGTTATCATGAACTTGAAGGGATGGATTGTCGGGTAAATAGTACCTAACTAGTACCTGAAGAAAATAATATTTTGGTTAGAAACGTTAATAAGTGACTATTAGTTTTTGGATGTGATAGATTCTGATGTCCTCCATTTTTGTTTATTCTGATGGTTCATAATTCACTCTTTTTCAAGTCCAATTGAACCCCCGATGTCTAATTCAATCTCCTAGTCATTTTTATTTATTATTTTTATTTCCATTGTTTAAAGGATCAATTACTTGCCAACAATATGTACACTTTAGTCTTGAGTCAATAACAACAACAATAATAATAAATCCAACAATATACACTATAGTGTGAGTCAATAACAACAACAATAATAAATTCAAACTAATCTAGCAGCAACAATTCATGTTTTAAGTGACAATAGCCAATACATTGCCCATAGTAGGCTCACGTCAACGTCTTCCCCCCTAAGAATCATCTTCAACGTCCTCCTCTCCTACACCTCTTCATCATCTTTCTCAGCAACATTCAGATCGAAATGACAAACTCCCACTAGTGTCTAAAGTTTTGCGATGACCAACTCTTCTCCCCCGATGACCCTTGCCAGAATCAAAAGACATTCTCCCCATTGTTCAAAAGTGGTAGGATGTTGATGTCTCAAATTCAAAGACAACCAACCCGGAACAACTCAAGGTGGTTGTAGTTCCGACCCTTGCACTTGCTTGGAGGGGTCTTGGGTGTAGAACAGATTATTCCACCACTGAGTGTGGGTGTGGGTGTGGTTATCACTGCAAAACACAAAGGGACAACCGCAGGTAACAACCATATGTATCATTGTACCATCTGATGTAGTCATCCACCTGAGAGCTTGAGAGGATCACCAATTAAAATATGTGAAATTGTTTGTCCATATCATAACCCATCTAGAATGCTCATCCATCCAATTCTTGTTTTTGGGACCTGTCAGAACTATGTTTTGCGCATCGCAAAGACAAATTAGTTCTCCTAAGACTTCCTGCTAAAGTTCAAACTGCCTCTTGAATCTGTTAGTTGCATCCCATTCAATACACTCAAGATATTAGTAGTGTGGTAGCGCTCCACAACGTCGTATGCTCATGAATTTCATTTGGAACCAGATGCGGTGCACTACGGTCATGACTATAGGTTTCCCAGACAAGAAGGAGAAAAATGTCCACAAAACGAGCAACTGACGTCAAGATGCAAGTCAGAGGCTTGTTCGAAGCAGGCTTCATCCGAGAATTACTGTACATGACCTGGCTAGTCAATGTAGTACTAGTCAAAAAGGTAAACGGTAAATGGCGAATGTGCGTAGACTACCCAGACTTAAACAAATATTGTCCAAAAGATGCCTTTTCTCTCCCAAACATCAACGAACTGGTGGACGCCGCTTCGGGACATTAGTACCTTAGCTTCATGGATGCCTACTCAAGTTACAACCAAATACCCATGCACAAATCAGATGAGGAGAAAACGGATTTTGTGACTTTCGAGGGCACGTACTGCTACACAATCATGCCCTTCAGACTAAAAAACAGTGGGCCACATATCAAAGGCTTGTCACAAAAGATCTTCAAAGACCTCTCGGGGACCAAACGAGAGGTCTATATCGACGACATGGTCGCTAAAACAGAGACAGGCGACGAGCTCATTGACGACCTCAAACTCATACTAGGCTCTCTACGGAAGCACCGAATGCACTTCAACCCGACGAAATGCGTTTTCGAAATGGAAGTCGGAAAATTTCTTGGCTTCATGATCACACAAGGAGGAGTAGAAAAAACCTGAAAAATGTAGGGCTATCCTCGAGATGAGCAACCGGCAAACATCAAAGACGTCGAAAGGCTGACTGAGCAACTTGCTGCCCTTTCACGGTTCCTCAGTGCCTCGGCTCAAAAGGCCATCCCCTTCTTTAAACTCATGAAAAAGAGCATTAGTTTTAAGTGGGAACCCGAATACGAAGAAGCGTTCCAGTATTTCAAAAAGGTGCTAGCAAAACCTCCTATGCTCTTAAAGTCTAGAATGGGAGAAACACTGTATTTCTACTTGTCCATAACAGAGGAAGCGCTAGCGGCGGCGCTAATCCGGGAAGATGAGCAAAATACACAAAACCCAGTATACTTCATAAGCAAAGTTCTCCAAAATGCGAAAACGTGCTACTCTAGACTCGAAAAGCTCGCCTACGTGCTACTCACAGCGTCCTGATGCCTTCGGCAGTACTTCCAGAGCCAGCCCATCGTGGTCTAGACTGACTAGGCGGTCAGACAAGTACTGCAGAAGCCAGACCTGGCAAGATGGATGCTCGCTTGATCAGTTGAGCTATCACAATACGAGGTCATATTTGAGCTTAAAAACACGATTAAAGCTCAAACAATCCATTTGATACGAGTTTCTGATCTCCAACAATCAAGTCAAATACAAAGTCCTCTTAGCTGGATTGACGCTGGCCAAGGAAGTCGGTGCAAAAACACTAGAAGTTTGCAGTGACTCCCATGTACTTAGCTCCCAAATAAACGGGTCTACCAAATACGGGACTGATGAGCGGATAATTTATACGCTTTTTGGCATTGTTTTTAGGTAGTTTTTAGTAGGATCTAACTACTTTTAGGGATGTTTTCATTAGTTTTTATGCAAAATTTATATTTCTGGACTTTACTATGAGTTTGTGTATTTTTTTATGATTTCAGGTATTTTTTAGCTGAAATTGAGGGACCTGAGCAAAAGTCTGATAGGAGGCTGACAAAGGACTGCTGATGTTGTTGGATTCTGACCTACCTGCACTCGAGATGGATTTTCTGGAGCTACAGAACTCCAAATGGTGCGCTCTTAACGGAATTGGAAAGTAGACATCCAGGGATTTCCAGCAATATATAATGGTCCATACTTTGTTTGAGCTTAGACGACGCAAACTGGCATTCAACGCCAATTCCATGCTGCTTTCTGGAGTAAAACTCCAGGAACACGTCACGAACTAGAGTTAAACGCCAAAAACACATTACAACTTGGCGTTTAACTCCAAGAGAAGCCTCTGCACGTGTAAATCTCAAACTCAGCCCAAGCACACACTATGTGGGCCCCGGAAGTGAATTTCTACATCAATTACTTATCTTTGTAACCCTAGTAGCTAGTCTAGTATAAATAGGACTTTTTACTATTGTAATTTCATATGGGATTTTACATCTTTGATCATATTTTGGGAGCTAGCCATTCGGCCATGCCTGGACTACCATCACTTATGTATTTTTAACGGTGAAGTTTCTACACACCATAGATTAAGGTGTGGAGCTCTGTTGTACCTCGAGAATTAATGCAATTACTATTGTTCTTTTATTCAATTCAAGCTTATTTTTATTCTAAGATATCACTCGTACTTTAACCTGATGGATGTGATGATCCGTGACACTCATTATCATCCATCCCTATGAACGCGTGCCTGACAACCACCTCCGTTCTACAAGCGAGAGCTAGAGTGTGTATCTCTTGGATTCCTGATGCACGACATGTTGTTGCCCTCGCCTGACAACCGAGCCTTCCATTTCGTGAGATCAGAGTCTTCGTGGTATAAGCTAGAATCCATTGGCAGTATTCTTGAGAATCCGGAAAGTCTAAACTTTGTCTGTGGTATTCCGAGTAGGATTCAGGGATTGAATGACTGTGACGAGCTTCAAACTCGCGATTGTTGGGCGTAGTGACAGACGCAAAAGAATCAATGAATTCTATTCCGACATGATCGAGAACTGACAGATGATTAGCCGTGCTGTGACAAGAGTATTTGGACCATTTTTACTGAGAGGATGGGAAGTAGCCATTGACAACGGTGATGCCCTACATACAGCTTGCCATGGAAAGGAGTAAGAAGGATTGGATGAAAGCAGTAGGAAAGCAGAGATTCAGAAGGGACACAGCATCTCTATACACTTTTTTGAAATTCCTACCAATGAATTACATAAATATCTCTATCTTTACTTTATGCTTTATTTATCTTTATTTTTGAAAACTCCATAACCATTTATTATCCGCCTAACTGAGATTTACAAGATGACCATAGCTTGCTTCATACCAACAATCTCCGTGGAATCGACCCTTACTCACGTAAGGTTTATTACTTGGACGACCCAGTGCACTTGCTGGTTAGTTGTGCGAAGTTGTGAAGAATGTGAGTGAACCATAGTAGTGTGCACAACGTTTTTGGAGTCATTACTAAGAATGGTTCGAGTTATAAAAGTGTAAATCACAATTTTGCCTATCAAGTTTTTGGCGCCGTTGCCGGGGATTGTTTGAGTTTGAAGCCAGCGATTATTCAAGATTCCAGCAACAACACCAAGTTTTTGGTGCCGTTTCTGGGATTGTTAAAGTTTGGACAACTGACGGTTCGTCTTGTTGCTCAGATTAGGTAATTTTCTTCTTATTTTGTTTTCCAAAAAGTTTTCAAAAATTTTTCAAAAAATTTTTTCTTTGTTTTCGTTTTTCTAAAAATAAATTTTCGAAAAAAATAAATACAAAAAAATTTAATAAAATCATAAAAACCAAAAATATTTTTGTGTTTCTTGTTTGAGTCTTGTGTCAATTTTTAAGTTTGGTGTCAATTGCATGTTGTTAAAATTTTTTGCATTTTTCGAAAACTCATGCATGGTGTTCTTCATGATCTTTAAGTTGTTCTTGGTAAGTCTTCTTGTTTGATCTTGATATTTTCTTGTTTTGTGTTTTTTGTTGTTTCTCATATGCATTTTTGCATTCATAGTGTCTAAGCATTGAAAATTTCTAAGTTTGGTGTCTTGCATGTTTTTCTTTTCTTGAAAATTTTTCAAAAATAAGTCTTGATGTTCATCTTAATCTTCAAAGTGTTCTTGGTGTTCATCTTGGCATTCATAGTGTTCTTGCATGCATCATTGGTTTTGATCCAAAATTTTCATGTTTTGGGTCATATTTGTGTTTTTCTCTCTCATCATTAAAAATTCAAAAATAAAAAAAATATCTTTTCCTTATTTTACTCATAATTTTCGAAAATTTGAGTTGACTTAGTCAAAAATTTTTAAAACTTAGCTATTTCTTATAAGTTAAGTCAAATTTTCAATTTTAAAAATCCTATCTTTTCAAAATCTTTTTCAAAAAAAAAAAATCAAATCTTTTTTATTTTTTTATTATTTTCAAAAATTTTTTTAAATTTATTTTCAAAATCTTTTTCTTATCTTTATTTCAAAATTTCGAAAACTTTACTAACAATTAATGTGATTGATTAAAAAATTTGAAGTTTGTTACTTTCTTGTTAGGAAAGGTTTAATCTTTAAATTCTAGAGTCATATCTTTTAGTTTCTTGTTAGTCAAGTAATTAATTTTAATTTTAAAAATCAAATCTTTTTCCAAAATATCTTTTTCAATAATATCTTTTCAAAATATCTTTTTCAAAATCAATTTCAAAATCTTTTCCAACTTCTTATCTTTTCAAAATTGATTTTCAAATCTTTTTCAACTAACTAATTGACTTTTTGTTTGTTTCACTATTTCTTATCTTTTTCAAAACCACCAAACTACTTTTCTCTCTCTAATTTTTGAAAATTCCTTCTTCTTTTTCAAAATTCTTTTAATTAACTAATTGTTTCAAATTTTAATTTTAATTTTAATTCTTCTCTTAATTTTCAAAAATCACTAACCCTTTTTTCAAAATTAATTTTCGAAATTCTCTCTCTCTCATCTCTTTCTATTTATTTATTTAATTACTAGTACTTCTCTTCATCCTAAAATTCGAACCCCCTCTTCCTCTCTGAGTTCGAATTTTTCTCCTTTCCTTCTTCTATTCTTTTCTTCTTCTACTAACATAAAGGAATCTCTCTACTGTGGTAAAGAGGATCCCTATTATTATTTTCTGTTCCCTTCTTTTTTCATATGAGCAGGAGTAAGGACAAGAATATTCTTGTTGAAGCAGATCCTGAACCTGAAAGGACTCTGAAGAGGAAACTAAGAGAAGCTAAATTACAACAATCCAGAGACAACCTTACAGGAATTTTTGAAAAGGAAGAGGAGATGGCAACCAAAAATAATAATGCAAGGAGGATGCTTGGTGACTATACTACACCTACTTCTAAATTTGATGGAAGAAGCATCTCAATCCCGGCCATTGGAGCAAACAATTTTGAGCTGAAACCTCAACTAGTTGCTCTAATGCAACAGAACTGCAAGTTTCATAGACTTCCATCAGAAGATCCCTACCAGTTTTTAACTGAGTTCTTGCATATCTGTGAGACTGTTAAGACTAATGGAGTAGATCCTGAAATCTACAGGCTCATGCTTTTCCCTTTTGTTGTAAGAGACATAGCTAGAACATGGTTGGACTCACAACCTAAAGATAGACTGGACTCTTAGGATAAGCTGGTCACGGCCTTCTTGGCAAAGTTCTTTCCTCCTCAAAAGCTGAGCAAGCTTGGAGTGGATGTTCAGACCTTCAAACAAAAAGATGGTGAATCCCTCTATGAAGCTTGGAAAAGATACAAGCAAATGACCAAAAGGTGTCCTTCTGACATGCTTTCAGAGTGGACCATTTTGGATATATTCTATTATGGTCTATCTGAGTTCTCTAAGATGTCACTGGACTATTTTGCAGGTGGATCCATTCACCTAAAGAAAATGCATGCAGAAGCTCAAGAACTCATTGACATGGTTACAAATAACCAATTCATGTACACTTCTGAGAGGAATTCTGAGTAATGGGACGCCTCAGAGGAAGGGAGTTCTTGAAATTGATGCTCTGAATGCCATATTGGCTCAGAACAAAGTGTTGACTCAGCAAGTCAACATGATTTCTCAAAGTTTGAATGGATGGCAAAATGCATCCAACAGTACTAAAGAGGCATCTTCCGCAGAAGAAGCTTATGATCCTGAGAACTCTGCAATGGCAGAGGTAAATTACATGGGTAAACTTTATGGAAACACCTATAATTCCTCATGGAGAAATCATCCAAATTTCTCATGGAAGGATCAACAAAAGCCTCAACAAGGCTTTAATAATGGTGGAAGAAATAGGCTTAGCAATAGCAAGCATTTTCCATCATCTTCTCAGCAACAGACAGAGAATTCTGAGCAGAGCCCCTCTAGCTTAGCAAACATAGTCTCTGATCTGTCTAAGGCCACTTTAAGTTTCATGAGTGAAACAAGGTCTTCCATTAGAAATTTGGAGGCACAAGTGGGCCAGCTGAGTAAGAAAAACACTGAAACTCCTCCTAGTACTCTCCCAAGCAATACAAAAGAGAATCCAAAAAGAGAGTGTAAGGCCATTGATATAATCAACATGGCCGAACCTAGAGAGGAAGGGGAGGACGTGAATCCCAGTGAGGAAGACCTCCTGGGACGTCCTCTGAACAAAAAGGAGTTCCAAACTGAGGAACCTAAGGAATCCGAGGCTCACCTAGAGACCATAGAGATTCCATTGAACCTCCTTTTGCCATTCATGAGCTCTGAAAACTATTCTTCCTCTGAAGAGGATGAAGATGTAACTGGAGAGCAAGTTGCTCAATATCTAGGAGCTATCATGAAGCTGAATGCCAAGTTGTTTGGTAATGAGACTTGGGAAGATGCACCTCCCTTGCTCATTAGTGAACTAGATACATGGGTTCAGCAAACTTTACCTCAAAAGAAACAAAATCCTGGTAAATTCTTAATACCCTGTACCATGGGCACCATGACCTTTGAGAAGGCTCTGTGTGACCTGGGGTCAGGTATAAATCTTATGCCACTCTCTGTAATGGAGAAATTGGGAATCTTTGAGGTACAAGCTGCTACTTTCTCATTAGAGATGGCAGACAAGTCAATAAGACAAGCTTATGGATTGGTAGAGGACGTATTAGTAAAGGTTAAAGGCCTTTACATCCCTACTGATTTCATAATCTTAGACACTAGGAGGGAGAAGGATGAATGTATCATCCTTGGAAGACCCTTCCTAGCCACAGCAGGAGCTGTGATTGATGTTAACAGAGGAGAATTAGTCCTTCAATTGAATGGGGACTACCTTGTGTTTAAGGCCCAAGGGTATCCCTCTGTAAACATAAAAAAGAGGCACGATAAGCTTCTCTCAATACAAAGTCAAACAAAGCCCCCACAATCAAAATCTAAGTTTGGTGTTGGGAGGCCACAACCAAACTCTAAGTTTGGTGTTGAGAAGCCCCCACATTCAAACTCTAAGTTTGGTGTTGGGAGGTCTCAACAATGCTCTAAACATATGTGAAGCTCCATGAGAGCTTACTGTCAAGCTATTGACATTAAAGAAGCGCTTATTGGGAGGCAACCCAATTTTTATTTATCTGTATTTTTATTGTTCTTTTATGTTTTATTAGGTTCATGATCATGTGGAGTCACAAAACAAATACTAAAATTAAAAACAGAATAAAAAATAGCAGAAGAAACAGCACACCCTAGAGGAAGAGCTTACTGGCATTTAAACCCCAGTAAGGAGCATCTGGCTGGCGTTCAACGCCAGAACAGAGCATGAATCTGGCGTTGAACGCCAGAAACAAGCAACAGTTTGGCATTCAAATGCCAAGATTACACCCTGAGGAGAACTGGCATTCAATGCCAGAAACATGCTGCAGACTGGTGTTGAACGCCCAAAACAAGCATAGAACTGGCGTTTAACGCCAGAAACAAGCTTCAGTCTGGTGTTAAATGCCAGGATTGTAGGCAGAGGGCGTTTTACACGCCTAATTGGTGCAGGGATGATTCATCCTTGACACCTCAGGATCTGTGGACCCCACAGGATCACCTCAGGATCTGTGGACCCCACAGGATCCCCACCTACCTCAACTCACCCTCTCTCTTCTTTCACACAATCCAATAACACTTTTCCCCAAACACCCTTCACCAATCACCTCAATTTCTCTTCTCCATCACCTCTTCACCACTTACATCCATCCACTCTTCCCCATAAACCCCACCTACCTTCAAATTCAATTTCTCTTTCCCACCCAAACCCACCCTAAATAACCGAACCTACCCCTTTCTCCCTCCACTATATAAATCCCTCCATCCTTTTTCATTTTCACACCACACAACCCTCTCTTCTCCCTCTTGGCCGAATACACCTCTCTCTCTCTCTCCTCCATTTCTTCTGTTTCTTCTTCTATTCTTTCTTCTCTTGCTTGAGGGCGAGCAATATTCTAAGTTTGGTGTGGTAAAAGCATATCTTTTTTTTTGTTTTTCCATAACCATTGATGGCACCTAAGGCCGGAGAAACCTCTAGAAAGAGGAAAGGAAAGACAAAAGCTTCCACCTTCGAGTCATGGGAGATGGAGAGATTCATCACAAAAGCCCATCAAGACCACTTCTATGAAGTTGTAGCCAAGAAGAAAGTGATCCCTGAGGTCTCTTTCATGCTCAAGAAAAATGAGTATCTAGAGATCCGACATGAGATCCAAAGAAGAGGTTGGGAAGTTCTGACCAACCCCATTTAACAAGTCGAAATCTTAATGGTTCAAGAGTTCTATGCCAATGCATGGATCACTAGGAACCATGATCAAAGTATGAACCCGAATCCAAAGAGTTATCTTACAATGGTTCGAGGGAAATACTTAGATTTCAGTCCGGAAAATATAAGGTTGGCATTCAACTTGCCTATGATGTAAGAAGATGCACGCCCCTACACTAGAAGGGTCAACTTTGATCAAAGGTTGGACCAAGTCCTTATGGACATATGTATGGAAGGAGCTCAATGGAAAAGAGACTCTAAAGGCAGGCCGGTTCAATTGAGAAGACTGGACCTTAAGCCTGTGGCTAGAGGATAGTTGGAGTTCATCCAACACTCTATCATCCCCACTAGCAACCGATCCGAAGTTACTGTGGATCGGGCCATCATGATCCATAGCATCATGATTGGAGAGGAAGTAGAAGTTCATAAAGTCATCTCTCTAGAACTCTACAAAGTAGCCGAAAAGCCCTCCACCTTGGCAAGGCTAGCTTTTCCTCATCTCATTTGCCATATATGCTACTTAGCTAGAATTGTCATAGAAGGAGACATCCTCATTGAAGAGGACAAGCCCATCACTAAGAAGAGGATATAGCAAACAAGAGAGCCTACTCATGGATCTCAAGAGACGCATGAGGAAGCTCATCATCAAGAAATCCCTGAGATGCCTCAAGGGATGCATTTTCCTCCAACCAACTATTGGGAACAACTCAACACTTCTCTAGAAGACTTGAGTTATAACATGAACCAATTAAGGGTGGAGCACCAAGAGCACTCTATCATTCTCCATGAGATTAGAGAAGATCAAATAGTTATGAGGGAGGAGCAACAAAGGCAAGGAAGAGACATAGAAAAGCTCAAGGACATCATTGGTCCTTCAAGAAGAAGACGCCACCATCACTAAGGTGGACTCATTTCTTAAATTCCTTGTTCTTATTTATCTGTTTTTCGGTTTTAAGCTTCATGTTTGTCTATGTTTGTGTCTTTATTACATGATCATTAGTGTTTAGTAACTATGTCTTAAGGCTATGAATAATTCCATGAATCCTTCACCTCTCTTAAATGAAAAAATGTTTCTAATACAAAAGAACAAAAAGTACATGAGTTTCGAATTCATCCTTGAAATTAGTTTAATTATATTGATGTGGTGACAATACTTTTTATTTTCTGAATGAATGCTTAAACAGTGCATATTTTTGATCTTGTTGTTTATGAATGTTAAAATTGTTGGCTCTTGAAAGAATGATGAACAAGAGAAATGTTATTGATGATATGAAAAATCATAAAATTGATTCTTGAAGCAAGAAAAAGCAGTGAAAAAGAATAAGCTTGCGAAAAAAAAGTGGCGAAAAAAATTATATGAAAGAAAAAGAAAAAGCAAGCAGAAAAAGACAATAGCCCTTAAAACCAAAAGGCAAGGGTAAAAAGGATCCAAGGCTTTGAGCATCAATAGATAGGAGGGCCCAAGGAAATAAAATCCAAGCCTAAGCGGCTAAATCAAGCTGTCCCTAACCATGTGCTTGTGGCATGCAGGTCCAAGTGAAAAGCTTGAGACTGAGTGGTTAAAGTCATGATCCAAAGCAAAGAGAGTGTGCTTAAGAGCTCTGGACACCTTTAACTGGGGACTTTAGCAAAGCTGAGTCACAATCTGAAAAGGTTCACTCAGTCATGTGTCTATGGCATTTATGTATCCGGTGGTAATACTGGAAAATAAAGTGCTTAGGGCCCCGACCAAGACTCATAAAAGTAGCTGTGTTCAAGAATCAACATACTTAACTAGGAGAATTAATAACACTATCTGAACTCTGAGTTCCTATAGATGCCAATCATTCTAAACTTCAAAGGATAAAGTGAGATGCCAAAACTGTTCAGAAGCAAAAAGCTACAAGTCCCGCTCATCTAATTAGAACTAATATTCATTGATAGTTTGAGATTTATAGTATATTCTCTTCTTTTTATCGCATTTGATTTTCAGTTGCTTGGGGACAAGCAACAATTTACGTTTGGTGTTGTGATGAGCGGATAATTTATACGCTTTTTGGCATTATTTTTAGGTATTTTTAGTAGGATCTAGCTACTTTTAGGGATGTTTTCATTAGTTTTTATGTAAAAATTTACATTTCTGGACTTTACTATGAGCTTATGTTTTTTTCTGTGATTTCAGGTATTTTCTAGCTGAAATTGAGGGACCTGAGCAAAAGTCTGATAGGAGGCTGACAAAGGACTGCTGATGTTGTTGGATTCTGACCTCCCTGCACTCGAGATTGATTTTCTGGAGCTACAGAACTTCAAATGGCGCACTCTCAATGGCGTTGGAAAGTAGACATCCAGGGCTTTCCATAAATATATAATGATCCATACTTTGTTTGAGCTTAGATGACGAACGCCAGTTTCATGCTTCTTTCTGGAGTAAAACGCCAAAAACACGTCACGAACAAGAGTTAAACGCCAAAAACATGTTACAACTTGGCGTTTAACTCCAAGAGAAGTCTCTGCATGTGTAAAGCTCAAGCTCAGCCAAAGCACACACCAAGTGGGCCCCGGAAGTAGATTTCTACATCAATTACTTATCTCTGTAACCATAGTAGCTAGTCTAGTATAAATAGGACTTTTTACTATTATAATTTCATCTGGGATTTTACATCTTTGATCACATTTTGGGGGTTGGCCATTCGGCCATGCCTGGACTACCATCACTTATGTATTTTTAACGGTGGAGTTTCTACACACCATAGATTAAGGTATGGAGCTCTGTTGTACCTCGAGAATTAATGCAATTACTATTGTTCTTTTATTCAATTCAAGCTTATTTTTATTCTAAGATATCACTCGTACTTCAACCTGATGGATGTGATGATCCGTGACACTCATTATCATCCATCCCTATGAACGCGTGCCTGACAACCACCTCCGTTCTACAAGCGAGAGCTAGAGTGTGTATCTCTTGGATTCCTGATGCACGACATGTTGTTGCCCTCGCCTGACAACCGAGCCTTCCATTTCATGAGACCAGAGTCTTCGTGGTATAAGCTAGAATCCATTGGCAGTATTCTTGAGAATCCAGAAAGTCTAAACTTTGTCTGTGGTATTCCGAGTAGGATTCAGGGATTGAATGACTGTGACGAGCTTCAAACTCGCGATTGTTGGGCGTAGTGACAGACGCAAAAGAATCAATAGATTCTATTCCGACATGATCGAGAACCGACAGATGATTAGCCGTGCTGTGACAAGAGCATTTGGACCATTTTCACTGAGAGGATGGGAAGTAGCCATTGACAACAGTGATGCCCTATATACAGCTTGCCATGGAAAGGAGTAAGAAGGATTGGATGAAAGCAGTAGGAAAGCAGAGATTCAGAAGGGACACAACATCTCCATACACTTTTCTAAAATTCCTACCGATGAATTACATAAGTATCTCTATCTTTACTTTATGCTTTATTTATCTTTATTTTCGAAAACTCCATAACCATTTAGTATCCGCCTAACTAATATTTACAAGATGACCATAGCTTGCTTCATACTAACAATCTCCGTGGAATCGACCCTTACTCACGTAAGGTTTATTACTTGGACGACCCAGTGCACTTGCTGGTTAGTTTTGTGAAGTTGTGAAGAATGTGAGTGAACCATAGTAGTGTGCACCAAGTTTTTGGAGCCATTACTAAGAATTGTTTGAGTTATAAAAAGTGTAAATCATAATTTTGCCTATCAGGGACCCCTGCTACAGCAGTACTAAATCAAAGTCAATGACTTAACCTCCGAGTTCGATGAGATGACCATCTGGCACATTCCCAGGGAATGCAACGCGAGCGCCGACCTACTCTCTAGGTTGGCAAGTACCAAGTTGGTCCCAGTGAAACCGCTCATTAATCCAGGAAGTCATCAAAAAACCATCTATCACAGCTGATGCCTAGGCATCTTAGGCTAGTTTCACAAGCCTTTTTCATTTGTTTTTACTTGGTTTTCATGCTTTTCTTAGGCAATAAGTAAGTATTTGGATGAAAATTTCATGCATACCTTGATTCAATCAAACATGGTTAATTATGTGTATTTTCATGAGATTTATGCAAGATTTACTTGATGCTGTGAAGGATGCAAAATCTTGTGATTATGGCAAGTCTTTGATGCATTTGTTTGGTTGATGATAGGTGAGAAGAAGCAAGAGAAGAGCAGAGAAGAAGCAGAGCAAGCAACGTTGGCAAAGGAAGGACTAAGCAACGTTGCAAAGAAAAAGGTGCCTAATGTTGGTGGGAACGTTGGTGAACCAACATTCCTCACCAACGTCTTTGATAAAATTTCAAGAGGAATGCATTGGAAAATTGGCTGCGACGCACACGCGTGGGCGACGCGTACGCATGAGCGTGGAAATTAACACTCCACGCGTACTCGTGGGTGACGCGCACGCGTGACCAGGCCAACATTGGTGTGCAAATGTTGCCTCAAACGTTGCTCACCAACTTCTTTGATAAAATCCTTGGAAAAATTTGATCTGACGCGTATGCGTGGGCGACGCGCACGCGTGACCAGGCAAATGTTGGTAGTAATGTTGGTGCACAAACGTTGCCACAAACTTTCCTCAATGGTTTTAAAAGGAACGTTGGCCACTATTAGTGCCCACCAACGTTTGTCACCAACACCCAGGCCAATTTCATTCCAAAAGGGCACCCGTGCAAGTATGAACATTAGTGAATTAATCCCAACGTCAACGTTACTAAAAGAGTCACTCTCAACTGCTTCAATCAAGGCTAAGGTCCACATCCAAGTACTTGAAGACCCATTTTAGGGATGAGTGATGAGCGGATAATTTGTATGCTTTTTGGCATTGTTTTTAGTATGTTTTTAGTATCTTTTAGTTAGTTTTTAGTATATTTTTATTAGTTTTTAATTAAAATTCACTTTTCTGGACTTTACTATGAGTTTGTGTGTTTTTCTGTGATTTCAGGTATTTTCTGACTGAAATTGAGGGTCCTGAGCAAAAATCTGATCCAGAGACTGAAAAGGACTGCAGATGCTGTTGGATTCTGACCTCCCTGCACTCAAAGTGGATTTTCTGGAGCTACAGAAGCCCAATTGGCGCGCTCTCAACGGCATTGGAAAGTAGACATCCTGGGCTTTCCAGCAATATATAATAGTTCATACTTTGCCCAAGATTTGATGGCCCAAACCGGCGCTCAAAGTCACCTACAGAAATTCCAGCGTTAAACGCCGGAACTGGCATAAAAATTGGAGTTAAACGCCCAAACTGGCATGGAAGCTGGCGTTTAACTCCAGAAAAGGTCTCTACATGAAATTCCTTCATTTCTCAGCCCAAGCACACACCAAGTGGGCCCGAAAGTGGATTTTTCTGTCATTTACTCATTTCTGTAAACCTTAGGACACTAGTTTACTACTTATAGGATCTTTTGACATTGTATCCGGACCTTATGACCTCATAACATTTTTGTACACGTTTCTTTCCACAGTATGAGTCTCTAAACCCCATGGTTGGGGGTGAGGAGCTCTGCTGTGTCTTGATGGATTAATGCAATTACTACTATTTCTTATTCAATCATGCTTGCTTCCATTCTAAGATAACACTTATTCTTAATCCGGATGAATGTGATGATCCGTGACAATCATCATCATTCTCAACTATGAACACGTGCCTGACAACCACCTCTGTTCTATATTAGATTGAGTAGTTATCTCTTGGGTTCTTTAATCGGAATCTTCGTGGTATAGGCAGGACCTGATGGCAGCATTCAAGAGAATCCGGAAGGTCTAAACCTTGTCTGTGGTATTCTGAGTAGGATTCAATGATTGGATGACTGTGACGTGCTTCAAACCTGTAACCTACTGGGCGTTAGTGACAGACGCAAAAGAGGGATTCTATTCCGGTAGGGGAGGGAACCAAACCGGTGATTGGCAGTACTGTGACAGAGTGCGTGCATTAGCTTTCACTGCGAGGATGGGAGGTAGCCATTGACAACGGTGAAACCCTACACGAGCTTGCCATGGAAGGAGACTTGCGTGTTTGATGAAGAAGACAGTAGGAAAGCAGAGATTCAGAAGATGGAGCATCTCCAAAACCCCAACCTATTCCCCATCACTGCAATACAAGTAACCATTTCATGTTCTTTTGCTTTTTACAATCATTCCTGATAATTTCTGATATCCTGACTAAGATTTACAAGATAACCATAGCTTGCTTCAAGTCGACAATCTCCGTGGGATCGACCCTTGCTCACGCAAGGTATTACTTGGATGACCCAGTGCACTTGCTGGTTAGTTGTGCGGGATTGCAAAAGTGTTATTGCAATTTCGTGCACCAAGTTTTTGGCGCCGTTGCCGGGGATTGTTCGAGTTTGGACAACTGACGGCTTATCTTGTTGCTTAGATTAGGACTGTTTTCTTTTTGTTGGTTTAGAGTCTTTTAGTTGAGTCTAGTTTCATATTTTAAGTTTGGTGTCAATTGCATGCTGTTGTTTTTCTTGTGATTTTCGAATTTTTTTTCTTGTTCTTAGTCCCTTTTTGATTCACAAAAGTTCTAAGTTTGGTGTCCTCTTTGTGTTTTTCTCTTAAAATTTTCGAAAAAATTAGTGTTTGATTTCTAAAAATTTTAAGTTTGGTGTTTTTTTGCTGTTTTTCTCTTTCCTCTTTATAAAAATCAAATCTTTTTCATAAAAATCTTTCAATCATATCCTCTTAATTGCTGTTTTCAAAATCTTTTTCTTTACTAATTGATTTAGTTCTCAATTTGCTTTGATCTTATTTTATTTTTAATTTTCGAATTTTATTTTATTTTCCTTTTGTTTTATTTTATTTTATTTTAATTTTTTCGGTTATTTCAAAAAAAAAAAAAAAAATAAAAATAAACAAAATTTATCTCTTTGCAATCATTCTCATTTCCCTTTTGTCCATTATGGACTTAAGTGGAATTAATCAGTCCAAGAGGACTCTGGGGTCTTATGCCAACCCCATTACAGCTGCATATGGGAGTAGCATCTGTATACCTCCCATCAAAGCAAGCAGCTTTGAGCTAAATCCTCAACTCATTATCATAGTGCAGCAAAATTACCAGTATTCCGGTCTTCCACAGGAAGAACCTACTGAGTTTCTGGCACAGTTCTTACAAATTGCTGACACAGTATATGATAAAGAGGTAGATCAGGATGTCTACAGACTATTACTGTTTCCATTTGCTGTAAAAGATCAAGCTAAAAGGTGGTTGAATAACCAACCTACAGCAAGCATAAAGACATGGAAACAGTTGTCAGACAAATTCCTGAATCATTTTTACCCTCCAAAGAGGATGACACAGCTAAGGCTGGACATCCAAGGCTTTAAACAAGAGGATAATGAATCCCTTTACAATGCCTGGGAGAGGTATAGAGGTATGCTAAGAAAATGTCCCTCTGAAATGTTTTCAGAGTGGGTCCAGTTAGACATTTTCTACTATGGGCTTACAGAAAAAGCTCAGATGTCTTTAGACCACTCAGCTGGTGGATCTATACACATGAGGAAGACAATTGAAGAAGCTCAAGAGCTTATAGACACTGTTGCTAGAAACCAATATTTGTACTCTAGCAATGAGTTCTCTTCAGAAGAGGAAGTCATGACAATAGTCACTGACTCTAATCCTCAAAAACAGATAATGGAGCTTAATCAACAACTACTCCTGATGACTGAACAGTTAGCAGAATTTAAAGAGATGCTCCATGAAACTAAAGTTGCTAATAAAAGCATAGAACTACAGTTGAATCAAGCAAAACAGCAAATATCTAAACAGATAACTGAGGAGTATCAAGCAGTTCAATTGAGGAGTGGAAAGACCTTGAATAACACTGCTCAAAAGAGCAAAAAGCCAAACAAGGAACAATTGACAGAGGACAACCAAACCACTGTTCAAAATCCCTCTGAGGACAATAAGAGCCCAGAGAGGAATATTGGCGTTCAAACGCCAGAAAGGGAAGGAAAACTGGCGTTAAACGCCCATTCCTTGCCCAGTTCTGGCGTTCAAACGCCAGAAAAGGGGGAAAAGTTGGCGTTAAATGCCCATTTTCCACCCATTCCTGGCGTCCAAACGCCAAGGGAAAATCAGACACCTGAGAGTGCTGACAGTAATCCCTCTAACAAGGCTTCTTCAACCACTTCTGTAAGGAATAAACCTGCAGCATCTAAGGTTGAAGAATATCAAGCCAAGATGCCTTATCCTCAGAAACTCCGCAAGGCGGAACAGGATAAGCAATTTGCCCGCTTTGCAGATTATTTAAGGACTCTTGAAATAAAGATTCCTTTTGCAGAGGCACTTGAGCAAATACCTTCTTATGCTAAGTTCATGAAGGAAATCTTAAGTCATAAGAAGGATTGGAGAGAAACTGAAAAAGTGTTTCTCACTGAAGAATGCAGTGCAGTCATTCTAAAAAGCTTACCAGAAAAGCTTCAAGATCCTGGAAGCTTTCTGATACCATGCACATTAGAAGGCACTTGCACCAAGATAGCCTTATGTGATCTTGGAGCAAGTATCAATTTAATACCTGCATCCACTATCAGAAAGCTTGGGTTGATTGGAGAAGTCAAACCAACCAGGATATGCCTCCAACTTGCTGATGGCTCCATTAAACACCCATCAGGCATAATAGAGGACATGATTGTCAAGGTTGGGCCATTTGCCTTTCCAACTGACTTTGTGGTGCTGGAAATGGAGGAGCACAAAAGTGCAACTCTCATTCTAGGAAGACCTTTCCTAGCAACTGGACGAACTCTCATTGATGTACAAAAGGGGGAAGTAACCTTGAGAGTCAATGAGGATGAGTTCAAGTTGAATGCTGTAAAAGCTATGCAGCATCCAGACACACCAGAGGACTGCATGGACGCTGACATTATTGACTCTCTGATAGAAGAGATCAATATGGCTGAAAGCCTAGAATCAGAGCTTGAGGACATCTTCAAAGATGCTCAAACTGATCAGGAAGAGCCAGAGGAGGCAAAGGAATTTTCGAAAATTCCTCAGGAGGAGGATAAGCCTCCCAAGCCTGAACTCAAACCACTACCATCATCCCTGAAATATGCATTTCTGGGAGAGGGTGACACTTTTCCAGTGATTATAAGCTCTGCTTTAAATTCACAGGAAGAGGAAGCACTGATTAAAGTGCTAAGGACACACAAGACAGCTCTTGGGTGGTCCATAAGTGATCTTAAGGGCATTAGCCCAGCTAGATGCATGCACAAGATCCTGTTGGAGGATAATGCCAAACCAGTGGTTCAACCACAGAGGAGGCTAAATCCTGCCATGAAGGAGGTGGTGCAGAAAGAGGTCACTAAATTACTGGAGGCTGGGATTATTTATCCTATTTCTGATAGCCCCTGGGTGAGCCCTGTCCAAGTTGTTCCCAAAAAGGGAGGCATGACAGTGGTTCATAATGAAAAAAATGAACTGGTTCCTACAAGGACAGTCACAGGGTGGCGCATGTGTATTGACTACAGAAGACTCAATACAGCCACCAGAAAGGATCATTTTCCTTTACCATTCATAGACCAAATGCTAGAAAGACTAGCTGGTCATGATTACTACTGCTTTTTGGATGGCTACTCAGGCTACAACCAAATTGCAGTAGATCCTCAAGACCAAGAGAAAACAGCATTCACATGCCCTTCTGGCGTGTTTGCCTACAGGAGGATGCCTTTTGGTCTGTGCAATGCACCTGCAACCTTTCAGAGGTGCATGCTCTCTATCTTCTCAGATATGGTAGAGAAATTCCTGGAAGTCTTCATGGACGACTTCTCAGTATATGGAGACTCATTCAGCTCCTGTCTTAACCACCTATCACTTGTCCTGAAAAGATGCCAAGAGACTAACCTAGTTTTAAACTGGGAGAAATGTCACTTTATGGTGACTGAAGGAATTGTCCTTGGGCACAAAATTTCAAGCAGGGGAATAGAGGTGGATAAGGCAAAGGTAGAGGTAATTGAAAAATTACCACCACCTGCCAATGTTAAGGCAATCAGAAGCTTTCTGGGGCATGCAGGATTCTACAGAAGGTTTATCAAGGATTTTTCGAAAATTGCTAAACCTCTGAGTAACCTGTTAGCTGCTGACACACCATTTGTGTTTGACACACAGTGTCTGCAGGCATTTGAGACCCTGAAAGCTAAGCTGGTCACAGCACCAGTCATCTCTGCACCAGATTGGACATTACCATTTGAACTAATGTGTGATGCCAGTGATCATGCCATTGGTGCAGTGTTGGGACAGAGGCATAACAAACTTCTGCATGTCATTTATTATGCTAGCCGTGTTCTAAATGATGCACAGAAGAATTACACAACCACAGAAAAAGAATTACTTGCAGTGGTCTATGCCATTGACAAGTTTAGATCCTACTTGGTGGGATCAAAGGTGATTGTGTACACTGACCATGCTGCTCTTAAATACTTACTCACAAAGCAGGATTCAAAACCCAGGCTTATCAGATGGGTATTGCTTCTGCAAGAGTTTGATATAGAAATAAGAGACAGAAAAGGGACAGAGAATCAAGTAGCTGATCATCTGTCCAGAATAGAACCAGTAGCTGGGGCGTCCCTCCCTTCTACTGAGATCTCTGAGACTTTCCCAGATGAGCAACTCTTTGCCATCCAGGAAGCTCCATGGTTTGCAGACATTGCAAATTATAAAGCTATAAGGTTCATACCCAAGGAATACAGCAGTGTGCAAAGAAAGAAATTAATTTCAGATGCCAAGTACTACCTTTGGGATGAACCATATCTCTTTAAGAGATGTGCTGACGGAGTGATCCGCAGGTGTATACCCAGAGAAGAAGCACGAAGGATCCTATGGCACTGCCATGGATCACATTATGGAGGACATTTTGGAAGTGAGCGAACAGCCACTAAAGTTCTCCAGTGCGGCTTCTACTGGCCTACTCTCTATAAAGATTCCCGAGAGTTTGTGCGTAACTGTGACAGTTGCCAAAGAGCTGGTAACCTGCCTCACGGATACGCCATGCCTCAACAAGGAATATTAGAGATAGAATTGTTTGATGTATGGGGAATTGATTTCATGGGACCATTCCCACCATCATACTCAAACACTTATATTCTGGTGGCAGTGGACTATGTATCTAAGTGGGTAGAAGCAATTGCTACACCCACTAATGATACCAAAACCGTACTGAAATTCCTCCAGAAAAATATTTTCAGCAGATTTGGCGTCCCCAGAGTGCTAATCAGTGATGGGGGCACTCATTTCTGCAATAAACAGCTATACTCTGCTATGGTTAGATATGGAATCAGCCATAAAGTGGCAACTCCGTATCATCCACAGACTAATGGGCAAGCTGAAGTCTCTAACAGAGAGCTAAAAAGAATCCTGGAACAGACTGTAATGGCCCGAAGAAAGGATTGGGCAAAGAGCTTGGATGATGCTCTGTGGGCATACAGAACAGCATTCAAGACTCCTATAGGAACCTCTCCATACCAATTGGTGTATGGGAAGGCCTGTCATTTGCCTGTGGAACTGGAACATAAAGCCTACTGGGCAACCAGATTCCTAAACATGGATGCACAGTTAGCTGGTGAGAAAAGACTGCTCCAGCTAAATGAGCTAGAGGAGTTCAGACTCAATGCCTTTGAAAATGCAAAAATTTATAAGGAAAAGGCAAAGAAGTGGCATGACAAGAGATTGTCAACCAGAGTCTTTGAGCCAGGACAGAAAGTTCTGCTCTTCAACTCCAGGCTCAAATTGTTTCCAGGAAAACTCAAATCCCGGTGGAGGGGTCCGTATGTGATTACAGGAGTATCACCATATGGATATGTTGAGCTTCAGGATATTGATTCTGACAAGAAGTTCATTGTTAATGGACAGAGAATCAAGCACTCTCTTGAAGGAAATTTTGAGCAGGAATGCTCAAAACTGAGACTTGAGTGATTCTCAGTGAAAGTCCAGCTAAAGACAGTAAAGAAGCGCTTGCTGGGAGGCAACCCAGTCATTAGAAGGTTGTATGAATTGTTCTTACAAAGGCAAGTATCAAAAATGAAGGAATTCACAGAGTTACAGAAGGATTCAGCTCAAAAAAGCAGAGAAAATGAGTTTACTGGCGAAAAAATGCCAGTAAGGGGCATTTTGGGCGTTAAACGCCAGAATGGGTACCATTCTGGGCGTTTAATGCCAGTAATGGTACCATTTTGGGCGTTAAACGCCAGAATGGGCACCATTCTGGGCGTTTAACGCCAGGTGTGCAGCATCTTGGGCGTTTTAGAAAAACGCCCAGTGAGGAAGAATTTCTGGCGTTTAACGCCAGCCAGGGTACCTGGCTGGGCGTTAAACGCCCAATTGGGGCAACAAATGGGCGTTAAACGCCAGAATGGGTGCCATTCTGGGCGTTTAACGCCAGCTTGGTGGGGGGACCACAATTTTGTTTTCAAATCAGATTTTTTTCAAACTTTCCTTTTCTCACCCATACTTTTCTACAAAATCACACTTCAATCATTCATCATTCACTTTCAAATCTTCAAAATCAAAACCTTTTTTTTCAAATTTATTTCAAATCAATTACAAACATTGTTCAAAAATTTCACCCTTTTCTCAATTTCTTCTCATATCTTCTCAAATCTCCTTTCAAATTCCTCTTTTTTTTTCGAAAACTCCCCTCCCCACCTTATAAATACACGTTTGTTCCCCTCTTCCAACCACACCATTCGAATTTTCTCTTCCTCCCCCTCTCTTCCCTCTTCTCTTTTGCTTGAGGACAAGCAAACCTCTAAGTTTGGTGTGCTTTTCCGTGATCACTAAGCCAAGATTCATCAATATCATGGCTCCTAAGGGAAAACAAACCAATTTAAGAGGCAAGAAAGAGAATAATCCAAAGAATCTTTGGAATGAAGAGAAGTTCTTAACCAAAGAACATGAAGACCATTATCATAAAATAATGGGTCTGAGGTCAGTGATCCCGGAAGTTAAATTTGATCTGAAAGAAGATGAATATCCGGGGATCCAAGAGCAAATTCGAAACAGAGAATGGGAAGTTCTAGCCAATCCTGAGACAAAGGTTGGAAGGAACATGGTTCAGGAATTCTACTCAAATCTGTGGCTAACAGATAAGCAGAGAATGACTGGAACTGCTTACCATACCTATAGAACCATGGTCAGAGGGAAAGTTATATACTTCCATCTGGACAAAATAAGAGAAATCTTCAAGTTGCCTCAACTGCAAGATGATCCTGATTTCTTTAATAGGAGGATGGTGAGAGTAGATAAGGGGTTGGATCAAGTTCTAGAGGACATATGCCTCCCTGGAACTAAGTGGATAACCAATTCTAAGGGTGTCCCAAACCAACTCAAGAGGGGAGACCTCAAACCAATTGCAAGAGGTTGGCTAGACTTTATTGGGCGTTCCATATTGCCCACTAGCAACCGTCCTGAGGTCACCATCAAGAGGGCAGTGATGATTCATTGCATAATGCTTGGAAAAGAAGTGGAGGTGCATCATGTGATTGCTTGTGAGATCTACACAATTGCAAATAAGAATTCCACTGAAGCCAAATTGGCTTATCCAAGCTTGATTTCCTTGCTCTGTAAAGAGGCTGGGGTGAAGATGGGAGTAGATGAGTTCATACCCATTGAACACCCAATCACCAAGAAGTCAATGGAAGGACAAGTGCAAGACAACTCCATCAAGAGGAGGGCGCAGGAATTCCTCCCTGAATTTCCAAGAATTGACTACTGGTCCAACCTAGAAGCATCCATTAACAAGTTGCAAGAGACTATGGAGCAACTAAAGGAAGAACAGCAGAATCAGAACTGCATGCTCTGCAAATTGCTGAAGGAACAAGAGAAGCAGGGGCGTGAAATTCAAGAGATGAAACGCCAAAAGCTCTCCTCTCAAGCTGAGGGAGCATCCACTTCTCAAAATCAAGGTTGTTGAGTCCTAACTCTGTGAACACCTCTATCATTAGGAGCCTATTTTTTTCGTTTTTGTTCTTGTTTTTCTATTTCTAGTCTCATCTTATATCTATATTTGAGTCTTGTTCTTAATTAATAAAATTAATAAAGTTTATGCCTTAAAGCTATGAATGTCCTATGAATCCATCACCTCTCTTAAAAGAAAAATGCTTTAATCACAAAAGAACAAGAAGTACAGGGTTTCGAAATTTATCTCTGAAACTAGTTGAATTAGTTTGATGTGGTGACAATACTTTTTGTTTTCTGAATGAATGCTTGAACAGTGCATATGTCTTTTGAATTTGTTGCTTTGAGAATGTTAAAATTGTTGGCTCTTGAAAGAATGAGGAGAAAGAGAACTGTTATTGAGGATCTGAAAAATCATCAAATTGATTCTTGAAGCAAGAAAAAGCAGTGAAGAAAAAAAAAATTTCGAAAAAAAAAGAAAAAGAAAAAGAAAAAGAAAAAGAAAAAGAAAGGAAATAAAGTTGTGATCCAAAGCAATAAGAGTGTGCTTAAGAACCCTGGACACCTCTAATTGGGGACTTTAGCAAAGCTGAGTCACAATCTAAAAAAGGTTCACCCAATTATGTGTCTGTGGCATGTATGTATCCGGTGGTAATACTGGAAGACAGAGTGCTTTGGGCCACAGCCAAGACTCATACACTGGTTATGTTCAAGAATCAATATACTTAACTAGGAGAATCAATAACACTATCTGAGTTCTGAGTTCTTATAGATGCTAATCATTCTGAACTTCAAAGGATAGAGTGAGATGCCAAAACTGTTCGGAGGCAAAAAGCTACTAGTCCCGCTCATCTAATTGGAGCTATGTTTCTTTGATATTTTGGAATCTATAGTATGTTCTCTTCTTTTTATCCTATTTTGATTTTCAGTTGCTTGGGGACAAGCAACAATTTAAGTTTGGTGTTGTGATGAGCGGATAATTTGTATGCTTTTTGGCATTGTTTTTAGTATGTTTTTAGTATCTTTTAGTTAGTTTTTAGTATATTTTTATTAGTTTTTAATTAAAATTCACTTTTCTGGACTTTACTATGAGTTTGTGTGTTTTTCTGTGATTTCAGGTATTTTCTGACTGAAATTGAGGGTCCTGAGCAAAAATCTGATCCAGAGACTGAAAAGGACTGCAGATGCTGTTGGATTCTGACCTCCCTGCACTCAAAGTGGATTTTCTGGAGCTACAGAAGCCCAAATGGCGCGCTCTCAACGGCAATGGAAATTAGACATCCTGGGCTTTCCAGCAATATATAATAGTCCATACTTTGCCCAAGATTTGATGGTCCAAACCGGCGCTCAAAGTCACCTACAGAAATTCCAGCGTTAAACGCCGGAACTGGCATAAAAATTGGAGTTAAACGCCCAAACTGGCATGGAAGCTGGCGTTTAACTCCAGAAAAGGTCTCTACACGAAATTCCTTCATTGCTCAGCCCAAGCACACACCAAGTGGGCCCGGAAGTGGATTTTTCTGTCATTTACTCATTTCTGTAAACCTTAGGACACTAGTTTACTACTTATAGGATCTTTTGACATTGTATCCGGACCTTATGACCTCATAACATTTTTGTACACGTTTCTTTCCACAGTATGAGTCTCTAAACCCCATGGTTGGGGGTGAGGAGCTCTGCCGTGTCTTGATGGATTAATGCAATTACTACTGTTTCTTATTCAATCATGCTTGCTTCCATTCTAAGATAACACTTGTTCTTAATCCGGATGAATGTGATGATCCGTGACAATCATCATCATTCTCAACTATGAACACGTGCCTGACAACCACCTCTGTTCTATCTTAGATTGAGTAGTTATCTCTTGGGTTCTTTAATCGGAATCTTCGTGGTATAGGCAGGACCTGATGGCAGCATTCAAGAGAATCCGGAAGGTCTAAACCTTGTCTGTGGTATTCTGAGTAGGATTCAATGATTGGATGACTGTGACGTGCTTCAAACCTGTAACCTACTGGGCGTTAGTGACAGACGCAAAAGAGGGATTCTATTCCGGTAGGGGAGGGAACCAAACCGGTGATTGGCAGTACTGTGACAGAGTGCGTGCATTAGCTTTCACTGCGAGGATGGGAGGTAGCCATTGACAACGGTGAAACCCTACACGAGCTTGCCATGGAAGGAGACTTGCGTGTTTGATGAAGAAGACAGTAGGAAAGCAGAGATTCAGAAGATGGAGCATCTCCAAAACCCCAACCTATTCCCTATCACTGCAATACAAGTAACCATTTCATGTTCTTTTGCTTTTTACAATCATTCCTGATAATTTCTGATATCCTGACTAAGATTTACAAGATAACCATAGCTTGCTTCAAGTCGACAATCTCCGTGGGATCGACCCTTGCTCACGCAAGGTATTACTTGGACGACCCAGTGCACTTGCTGGTTAGTTGTGCGGGATTGCAAAAGTGTTATTGCAATTTCGTGCACCAATGAGAAGAAGAGTATAAATAGAAGAGTTTTTGAAGATATAGAGAGGCTCTGAAGGCTAGAGGATTAGAGACTCCAGAGCTCTCTTGGAGGATTAGAGACTCCAAAGAGTTTAATATAGGATTTCTAGTTTAGATACACTTTTCTTTCCTGCAATTCTACATTTTAGTTTGTACTAAGCTTCATTTACTTTTATGCAATTTCAATTTCCTGCACTTCTTCTCTGTTGCGATTTTACATTTGAGTTCATATTCAATCCGATTTACTTTAATGCGATTTAAATTTCCTGAAGTGTTCTTAGAGTGATGATCAACTAAACCCCAATTTTATTAGGGGGGAGCTCTATTGTAACTCATATGACTGAGTGAACATCTTCTTCCTCTCAATCCGCTTGGGTAGCTAAGAGATAACTTCTGTTTTGATTTGATCCATTCACTTCAGAAGGGGGTTTGGATCCATTGAATTTCCATGTAAGCCTCAGAAGGAGAATCATGGAAATTAGAACTGAAGCTCTATCTCTCACAACTCTCTTGATCAACACCATTCGGGAGGAATTGAGATCTTCAGAGTTAGTGTGGCTTATGGATGAGAGACATGCACTTAACCTCTTCTCATGACAATTAGATCAAGGAATTGGCAAGATTGATTGTAATTAGAGAGATTGGGTTGCCAAGGAATTGGGATCCAATCAATTACAATCTACCATAGATCTACTCATATGATTGAGAAGGGAGTTGAAACCCATTGATTCATGATGGATTATTATATCTCCAACCCTTAACGAATTTTTCTCTCTGTTATTCTTCACTTTGCTTACTTTGAGTTTCCTTTAATTGCATTGATTTACTGCTTTCTTTAGATTCCTAGCACCCATTTCCCATTTACTTTTCATGCACTTTATTTTCCGTTGGCATTTACATTCTTGTCTGTTATTTAGATTTCTTGCTCTTTTAATTTCTTGCTCTTTACGTTTTAGTTATTTAGTTCCTTGCCATTTACGTTTCAAGCAATTTACATTCAGCAATTTAGATTTCTTGCAATTTACATTCTGTTAAATCAATTTCACCAAACTCCTTTCAATATTAGCTTGACTAGACATATCACCTCACTAAGGTTGCTTGATCCATCAATCCCTGTGGGATCGACCTCACTCTTGTAAGTTTTACTACTTGATGCGACTCGATATACTTGCCGGTAGTTTATGCGAATGCAATTTTTCCGTCATCAACAGCCATAACCATGTTAAACTTCACTATATTGAATTAGCACTCCTGGACCTTTCAACTCCTGCGATACCTCACCGACGGAATCCTACTCGAGGACCCGCAGGAGGCGAAGTGCATAAAGTAGAAAGTCGCGAAGTATATCACAATCGCAAGGCAACTGTATAAACATGGATTGTACCAACCCCTTCTTAAGTGCATAGAGCCCTGTGATACAGATTACATACTTTGTGAGATTCACGAAAGATGCTGCGGCCATCACGTCGGAGGTAGAACCCTAGCCCAAAAGGTCATCTGCACTGGGTATTTTTGGCCCACCATCATAAGAGATTCCCTCTAATTGGTCAAAAGCTGCAGGAAATGCCAAGTCCATATTGACCTTCACCAAGTAGCCTCCTATCAATTCAGCGTGATAACGATAGACCGCTGATGAGCGGATAATTTGTACGCTTTTTGGCATTGTTTTTAGTATGTTTTTAGTATGATCCAGTTAGTTTTTAGTATATTTTTATTAGTTTTTAGTTAAAATTCACTTTTCTGGACTTTACTATGAGTTTGTGTGTTTTTCTGTGATTTCAGGTATTTTCTGGCTGAAATTGAGGGACCTGAGCAAAAATCTGATTCAGAGACTGAAAAGGACTGCAGATGCTGTTGGATTCTGACCTCCCTGCACTCGAAGTGGATTTTCTGGAGCTACAGAAGCCCAATTGGCGCGCTCTCAACGGCGTTGAAAAGTAGACATCCTGGGCTTTCCAGCAATATATGATAGTCCATACTTTGCCCAAGATTTGATGGCCCAAACTGGCGTTCAAAGTCACCTTCAGATTTCCCAGCGTTAAACGCCGGAACTGGCACCAAAATGGGAGTTAAACGCCCAAACTAGCATAAAAGCTGGCGTTTAACTCCAAGAAGAGTCTCTACACGAAAAATGCTTCATTGCTCAGCCCAAGCACACACCAAGTGGGCCCGGAAGTGGATTTTTATGTCTTTTACTCATCTTTGTAATTCTTAGGCTACTAGTTCTTTATAAATAAGACCTTTTGCTATTGTATTTTCATCTTTGGACATCTAGTTCTTAGATCAGATCTTGGTTTTTCTGGTTCCCTCTCTGGGACCGAAGCCAATGATCACTATTGTTCTTATGTATTTTCAACGGTGGAGTTTCTACACACCATAGATTAAGGTGTGGAGCTCTGCTGTACCTCGAGTATTAATGCAATTACTATTGTTCTTCTATTCAATTCCGCTTGTTCTTATTCCAAGATATTCATTCGCACTCAAGAACTTGATGAATGTGATGATTATGTGACGCTCATCATCATTCTCACTTATGAACGCGTGATTGACAACCACTGTCGTTCTACAAGCAACAAGGCTCTAATGTTTATCTCTTGGATTCTTTAACCGGAATCTTCGTGGTATAGGCAAGAACTGATGGCGGCATTCAAGAGAATCCGGAAGGTCTAACCTTGTCTGTGGTATTCTGAGTAGGATTCAATGATTGAATGACTGTGACGTGCTTCAAACTCCTGAGGGCGGGGCGTTAGTGACAGACCCAAAAGAATCACTGGATTCTATTCCGGCCCGATCGAGAACCGACAGCTGGATAGCCGTGCCGTGATAGGGTGCGTTGAACATTTCCACTGAGAGGATGGGAGGTAGCCACTGACAACGGTGAAACCCTTGCATAAGCTTGCCATGGAAAGGAGTAAGAAGGATTGGATGAAGACAGTAGGAAAGCAGAGAGACGGAAGGGACCAAGCATCTTCATATGCTTATCTGAAATTCCCACCATTGAATTACATAAGTATCTCTATCTTTATCTTTATGTTTTATTCATCATCTATACCCATTTGAGTCTGCCTGACTAAGATTTACAAGGTGACCATAGCTTGCTTCATACCAACAATCTCTGTGGGATCGACCCTTACTCGCGTAAGGTTTATTACTTAGACGACCCAGTACACTTGCTGGTTAGTTGTGCGAAGTTGTAGTGATCACAATTTCGTCCACCAAGTTTTTGGCGCCGTTGCCGGGGATTGTTTCGTGTATGGACAACTGACGGTTCATCTTGTTGCTTAGATTAGGTATTTTTTTTTCAGAGTTCTTAAGAATGAATTCTAGTGTTTCAAGGTGATGTTCTTATCATCACCAAAGCTGATTGATTATCATCAATTTAGCTCTTGAATGCAATGTCCTGCTGAAGCTTGCCTATTCATGTCTAATTCCTTTAGACTAAAGCTTTAGACTAACATTGCATGATTCATGGAATTCTCATTAAGAATTTTGATACCTTTATTTTCTTTTTCCACTTAATTTTCGAAAAAAACCAAAAAAATTTACAAAATCATAAAAACCAAAAAAATATTTTATGTTTCTTGTTAAGTCTAGTGTCTCATTTTAAGTTTGGTGTCTTGCATGCATTGTTTATTTGATCTTGGTTCTATTTTCAAGTCAATAGTACAGGGAACTGAAGATTCAGAACATGCAGCAGAGAAATTATACAGAAAAAGCTGGGCGTTCAAAATGCCCAGTGAAGAAGGACAGACTGGCGTTTAAACGCCAGCCAGGGTGCCTGGTTGGGCGTTTAACGCCCAAAAGGGTAGTGCATTGGGCGTTAAACGCCAGAATGTGCACCATTCTGGGCGTTTAACGCCAGGATGGCACAAGAGGGAAGATTTCTTTTTCAAATCAATTCTTTTTTCAACTTTTCAAAGTTTTTCAAAATCAAATCTTTTTCAAATCAAATCTTTTCAATCAAATGTTTTCAAAATCAATTTCTTTCCTTTTTCAAAGATACTTGCTAACAATTAATGATTTGATTGAACATTTTAAGTATGTTGCCTTTTCTGTTGAGAAAGGTTTAATATTTGAATCATATCTTTTCTTGTTAGCCAAGTCATTAATTTTAAAATTAAATCTTTTTAAAATTGTTTTCAAATCATATCTTTTCAATCATATCTTTTTAAAAGCATAATTTTTCAAACATATCTTTTTAATCACATCTTTTTCAAAAATAGTTTTCAATCATATTTTTTTTCAAAAAATCACTTGATTTCTTTCCCACTTTTAGTTTTCGAAAATTATCAATCAATTTTTCAAAATGTTCTTAAAATCTTTCACTTAATTTTCGAAAATTTCTTCCTCTCTTCTCACATCCTTCTATTTGTGGAGTACCACTCCCCCTCAATGCACAATTCGAACTCTGTCCCACTAAGTTCGAATCCTTCTACCTCTTTCTTCTATTTTTCTGTTCTTCTGACACCTCAAGGAATCTCTATACTATGACATAGAGGATTCCATATTTTCTTGTTCTCTTCTCTTTCATATGAGCAGGAATAAAGACAAAGGCATTCTTATTGAAGCTGACCCTGAACCTGAAAGGACCTTGAAGCGAAAGCTAAGAGAAGCTAAGGCACAACTCTCCGAGGACCTAACAGAAATCTTCAGAGAAGAAGAAGACATGGCAGCCGAAAATAACAACAATGCCAACAATGCAAGGAAGGTGCTTGGTGACTTTACTGCACCTACTCCCGACTTCTATGGGAGAAGCATCTCTATCCCTGCCATTGGAGCAAACAACTTTGAGCTTAAGCCTCAATTAGTTTCTCTAATGCAACAGAATTGCAAGTTCCATGGACTTCCATTGGAAGATCCTCATCAGTTCTTAGCTGAATTCTTGCAAATCTGTGACACTGTCAAGACTAATGGGGTTGACCCTGAGGTCTACAGACTTATGCTATTCCCTTTTGCTGTAAGAGACAGAGCTAGGACATGGTTGGACTCACAACCTAAAGAAAGCCTGAACTCTTGGGAAAAGCTAGTCAATGCCTTCTTGGCAAAGTTCTTTCCACCTCAAAAATTGAGTAAGCTTAGAGTGGAAGTCCAAACCTTCAGACAGAAGAAAGGTGAATCCCTCTATGAAGCTTGGGAAAGATACAAACAATTAATCAGAAAATGTCCTTCTGACATGCTTTCTGAATGGAGCATCATAGGTATTTTCTATGATGGTCTATCTGAACTATCCAAGATGTCTTTGGATAGCTCTGCTGGAGGATCTCTTCATCTGAAGAAGACGCCTACAGAAGCTCAAGAGCTCATTGAAATGGTTGCAAATAACCAATTCATGTATACTTCTAAAAGGAATCCTGTGAACAATGGGACAAATCAGAAGAAAGGAGTTCTTGAGATTGATACTCTGAATGCCATATTGGCTCAGAATAAGATATTGACTCAGCAAGTCAATTTGATTTCTCAAAGTCTGTCTAGAATGCAGAATGCACCAGTCAGTACTAAAGATGCTTCATCTGAAGAAGAAGCTTATGATCCTGAGAACCCTTCAATGGAAGAGGTGAATTACCTAGGAGAACCCTATGGAAACACCTATAATTCTTCATGGAGAAATCACCCAAATTTCTCATGGAAGGATCAACAGAGACCTCAACAAGGTTTCAACAACAATAATGGTGGAAGAAACAGGTTTAGCAATGGCAAGCCTTTTCCATCATCTTCTCAGCAACAGACAGAGAATTCTAAGCAGAACCCCTTTGACTTAGCAACCATGGTCTCTGATCTAATCAAAACCACTCAAAGTTTCATGACTGAAACAAGGTCCTCCATTAAGAATTTGGAGGCACAAGTGGGACAGCTGAGCAAGAAAGTTACTGAACTCCCTCCTAGTACTCTTCCAAGCAATACATAAGAAAATCCAAAAGGAGAGTGCAAGGCCATCAACATGGCCGAATTTGGAGAGGAAGGAGAGGAAGTGAACGCCACTGAGGAAGACCTCAATGGGCGTGCACTAGCCTCCACTGAGTTCCCCAATGAGGAACCATGGGAATCTGAGGCTCAAAATGAGACCATAGAGATTCCAATAAATTTACTTCTGCCATTCATGAGCTCTGATGAGTATTCTTCCTCTGAAGAGGATGAGTATGTCACTGAAGAGCAAGTTGCTAAATACCTTGGAGCAATCATGAAGCTAAATGACAAGTTATTTGGAAATGAGACTTGGGAGGATGAACCTCCTTTGCTCACCAAAGAACTGGATGACTTGCCTAGGCAGAAATTACCTCAAAAGAGACAAGATCCTGGGAAGTTTTCAATACCTTGTACCATAGGCACCATGACCTTCAAGAAGGCTCTGTGTGACTTAGGGTCAAGTGTAAACCTCATGCCTCTCTCTGTAATGGAGAAGCTAGGGATCTTTGAGGTGCAAGCTGCAAGAATCTCACTAGAGATGGCAGACAATTCAAGAAAACAAGCTTATGGACTTGTAGAGGATGTTTTGGTGAAGATTGAAGACCATTACATCCCTGCTGATTTCATAGCCCTAGAGATTGGGAAATGCATGGATGAATCCATCATCCTTGGCAGACCCTTCCTAGCCACAGCAAAGGCTGTGATTGATGTTGATGGAGGTGAATTGATCATTCAAGTGAATGAAGAATCCTTTGTGTTTAAGGCTCAAGGGTATCCCTCTGTCACCATGGAGAGGAAGCATGAAGAGCTTCTCTCAAAACAGAGTCAAACAGAGCCCCCACAGTCAAACTCTAAGTTTGGTGTTGGGAGGCCACAACCAAACTCTAAGTTTGGTGTTGAACCCCCACATTCAAACTCTAAGTTTGGTGTTGGGAGGTTCCAACATTGCTCTGAGCATTTGTGAGGCTCCATGAGAGCCCACTGTCAAGCTACTGACATTAAAGAAGCGCTTGTTGGGAGGCAACCCAATGTTATATTTTACCTATTTTTCTTTGTTATTTTATGTTTTCTGTAGGTTGATGATCATGAGAAGTCACAAAAACAATTGAAAAAGCAAAAACAGAATGAAAAACAGAAAGAAAAACAGCACACCCAGGAGAAAGATGTTGCTGGCGTTTAAACGCCAGTAAGGCTAGCAGTTGGGCGTTTAACGCCCAGTCTGGCACCATTCTGGGCGTTTAACGCCAGAAAGGGGCACCAGACTGGCGTTAAACGCCAGAAAAGGGCAAGAACCTGGCGTTAAACGCCAGAAATGGGCACCAGCCCGGCGTTTAACGCCAGATTTGGCACAAAACGCAAATTTTCTTGCCACTTGGTGCAGGGATGACTTTTCCTTGACACATCAGGATCTGTGGACCCCACAGGATCCCCACCAACCCCACCACCCTCTTTCTTCTTCACCCATTCACCAATCACCTCAACACCTCTTCCCCAAAAACCCTTCACCTATCAAATCCCATCTTTTTCTTCACCACTCACATCCATCCTTCATAAAACCCCACCTACCTCACCCTTCAAATTCAAACCACTTTCCCTCCCAAACCCACCCATACATGACCGAACCATGAGCCCCCCTCTCCTATATAAACCCTTCTTCACTCCTTCATTTTCACACAACCAAAACACCACTTCTCCCCCTCTTTGGCCGAACACAAAGCCATTCCCTTCTTCCTCATTTCTTATTCTTCTACTCTCTTCTTTCTTCTTTTGCTCGAGGACGAGCAAACCTTTTAAGTTTGGTGTGGTAAAAGCATTGCTTTTTGTTTTTCCATAACCATTTATGGCATCCAAGGCCAGAGAAACCTCTAGAAAGAGGAAAGGGAAGGCAAAAGCTTCTTTCTCCGAGTCATGGGAGATGGAGAGATTCATCTCAAGGGTGCATCAAGACCACTTCTATGAAGTTGTGGCCTTGAAGAAGGTGATCCCCGAGGTCCCTTTTTCACTCAAAAAGAGTGAATATCCGGAGATCCGACATGAGATCTGAAGAAGAGGTTGGGAAGTTCTTACCAACCCCATTCAACAAGTCGGAATCTTAATGGTTCAAGAGTTCTATGCCAATGCATGGATCACCAAGAACCATGATCAAAGTGTGAACCCGGATCCAAAGAATTGGCTTACTATGGTTCAGGGGAAATACTTGGATTTTAGTCCGGAAAATGTAAGGTTGGCATTCAACTTGCCCATGATGCAAGGAGATGAACATCCTTACACAAGAAGGGTCAACTTTGATCAAAGGTTGGACCAAGTCCTCACTAACATTTGTGAAGAGGGCGCCCAATGGAAGAGAGATTCAAGAGGGAAGCCGGTTCAATTAAGAAGGCATGACCTCAAGCCCGTGGCTAGAGGATGGTTGGAGTTTATCCAACGCTCAATCATTCCCACTAGCAACCGGTCTGAAGTTACTCTAGACCGGGCCATCATGATTCATAACATCATGATTGGAGAAGAAGTAGAAGTTCATGAGGTTATAGCCCAAGAACTCTATAAGGTGGTGGACAAGTCCTCTACCTTAGCAAGGTTAGCCTTTCCTCATCTCATTTGTCACCTCTGTTATTCAGTTGGAGTTGACATAGAGGGAGACATCCTCATTGATGAGGACAAGCCCATCACTAAGAAAAGGATGGAGCAAACAAGAGACCCCTCTCATCATGAGATCCCTGAGATGCCTCAAGGGATGCACTTTCCTCCACAAGACTATTGGGAGCAAATTAACACCTCCCTAGGAGAGTTGAGTTCCAACATGGGACAACTAAGGGTGGAGCACCAAGAACATTCCATCCTCCTCCATGAAATTAGAGAAGATCAAAGAATCATGAGAGAGGAGCAACAAAGACAAGGAAGAGACATTGAGGAGCTCAAGCACTCCATAAGACCTTCAAGAGGAAGAACAAGCCGCCATCACTAAGGTGGACCCGTTCTTTAATCTCCTTGTTCTTTATTTTCTTGTTTTTCGAAATTTTCATGCTTATGCTTGTCCATGTTTGTGTCTTATGATCATTAGTGTCTATGCCTTAAAGTTATGAATGTCCTATGAATCCATCACCTTTCTTAAATAAACAATGTTCTTAATTGAAAAAGAGAAGAATTGCATGAATTTTGAATTTTATAACAGATTAATTATTTTGATGTGGTGGCAATACTTTTGCCTTCTGAATGTATGCTTGAACAGTGCATATGTCTTTTGAATTTGTTGTTCATGAATGTTAAAATTGTTGGCTCTTGAAAGAATGATGAAAAAGGAGACACGTTACTGAGGATCTGAAAAATCATAAAAATGATTCTTGAAGCAAGAAAAAGCAGTGAATACAAAAAAAAATGAAAAAAAAAGAGAAAAAGAAAAAGAAAGAAAAAGAAAGAAATAAAGTGTGATCCAAGGCAAAAAGAGTGTGCTTAAGAACCCTGGACACCTCTAATTGGGGACTTTAGCAAAGCTGAGTCACAATCTGAAAAGGTTCACCCAATTATGTGTCTGTGGCATGTATGTATCCAGTGGTAATACTGGAAGACAGAGTGCTTTAGGCCACGGCCAAGACTCAATAAGTAGCTGTGTTCAAGAATCATCATACTTAACTAGGAGAATCAATGACACTATCTGGATTCTGAGTTCCTAAAGAAGCCAATCATTCTGAATTTCAAAGGATAAAGTGAGATGCCAAAACTATTCAGAGGCAAAAAGCTAAAAGCCCCGCTCATCTAATTAATACTGATCTTCATAGATGTTTTTGGAATTCATTGCATATTCTCTTCTTTTTATCTTATTTGATTTCCAGTTGCTTGAGGACAAGCAACAATTTAAGTTTGGTGTTGTGATGAGCGGATAATTTGTACGCTTTTTGGCATTGTTTTTAGTATGTTTTTAGTATGATCCAGTTAGTTTTTAGTATATTTTTATTATTTTTTAGTTAAAATTCACTTTTCTGGACTTTACTATGAGTTTGTGTGTTTTTCTATGATTTCAGGTATTTTCTGGCTGAAATTGAGGGACCTGAGCAAAAATCTGATTCAGAGACTGAAAAGGACTGCAGATGCTGTTGGATTCTGACCTCCCTGCACTCGAAGTGGATTTTCTGGAGCTACAGAAGCCCAATTGGCGCGCTCTCAACGGCGTTGGAAAGTAGACATCCTGGGCTTTCCAGCCATATATAATAGTCTATACTTTGCCCAAGATTTGATGGCCCAAACCGGCGTTCAAAGTCACCTTCAGATTTCCCAGCGTTAAACGCCGGAACTGGCACCAAAATGGGAGTTAAACGCCCAAACTGGCATAAAAGCTGGCGTTTAACTCCAAGAAGAGTCTCTACACGAAAAATGCTTCATTGCTCAGCCCAAGCACACACCAAGTGGGCCCGGAAGTGGATTTTTATGTCTTTTACTCATCTTTGTAATTCTTAGGCTACTAGTTCTTTATAAATAAGACCTTTTGCTATTGTATTTTCATCTTTGGACATCTAGTTCTTAGATCAGATCTTGGTTTTTCTGGTTCCCTCTCTGGGACCGAAGCCAATGATCACTATTGTTCTTATGTATTTTCAACGGTGGAGTTTCTACACACTATAGATTAAGGTGTGGAGCTCTGCTGTACCTCGAGTATTAATGCAATTACTATTGTTTTTCTATTCAATTCCGCTTGTTCTTATTCCAAGATATTCATTCGCACTCAAGAACTTGATGAATGTGATGATTATGTGACGCTCATCATCATTCTCACTTATGAACGCGTGATTAACAACCACCGTCGTTCTACAAGCAACAAGGCTCTAATGTTTATCTCTTGGATTCTTTAACCGGAATCTTCGTGGTATAGGCAAGAACTGATGGCGGCATTCAAGAGAATCCGGAAGGTCTAACCTTGTCTGTGATATTCTGAGTAGGATTCAATGATTGAATGACTGTGACGTGCTTCAAACTCCTGAGGGCGGGGCGTTAGTGACAGACGCAAAAGAATCACTGGATTCTATTCCGGCCCGATCGAGAACCGACAGCTGGATAGCCGTGCCATGACAGGGTGCGTTGAACATTTCCACTGAGAGGATGGGAGGTAGCCACTGACAACGGTGAAACCCTTGCATAAGCTTGCCATGGAAAGGAGTAAGAAGAATTGGATGAAGACAGTAGGAAAGCAGAGAGACGGAAGGGACCAAGCATCTTCATACGCTTATCTGAAATTCCCACCATTGAATTACATAAGTATCTCTATCTTTATCTTTATGTTTTATTCATCATCTATACCCATTTGAGTCTGCCTGACTAAGATTTACAAGGTGACCATAGCTTGCTTCATACCAACAATCTCTGTGGGATCGACACTTACTCGTGTAAGGTTTATTACTTGGACGACCCAGTACACTTGCTGGTTAGTTGTGCGAAATTGTAGTGATCACAATTTCGTCCACCAACCGCCCTTTCGGAATCTCAGAAATTGACCTCGTATGACCTTTTTTCATGGCTCCCGGATACACCAAATGGATTGAGGCAAAGGCGCTGGCCAGCATCACGGCCACCCAATGCCAAAAATTCTTTTAAAGGCAAGTTTAACCTTGGTTCGGAATCCCCGAGATCGTAATCTCGGATAATAGAACCCGGTTTGCAAACAAAAGATTCAAGAAATTCCTAGAAGGATTTGGCATCTCACAGCAGTTCAACTCGATAGAACACCCACAAACCAATGCCCAAGTAGAAGCAGCCAACAAGATCATTGTAAAGGGTCTCAAGAAACGACTAGACGAGGCTAAAGGCCTATCGGCCGATGAACTCAGATCCATCCTTTGGTCATACTGAACATCCCCTCAAACCTCAACCGGAGAAACCCCTTTTCGGTTAACATATGGCCTACAGGCCATCATTTCGGTGGAGGTCGGAGATTCCAGCCCATGAAGAACCATGGGATACTCGACGAGGACGCAGAGCGAGATCTTGTAGATGAAATCAGGGGCATAGCACACCTGCAGGAGCTAGCCCTAAAACAAAGGACAAGCCTAAAGTACAACCACAACGTGGTGAAGCGAGACTTCAAACAGGGAGACCATGCCTAAAACAAAACGACATCGGTCCCCTTTCGTGGGAGAAGGAAACCTCACACCCAATTGGGAGGGACCCTACAGAATCAAGTCCATTATTGGAAAAGGAGCCTACAAACTCGAGCGACTCAACGGGACTGAGTTACCGGGGTCATAGAATGCCGCAACGTACGATGCTACTACGCATAAAGACGTCCCACTGACCAGATTCCTTTACCAAGATTAATGTCCTTTTTTATTTTTTTTCCTTTATTTTTGTGATTTTTCCGCTTATCATCGTCTCTATTTTGTCTATCATTTTTTTGCTACTCTTTCCTACCCATGACGGGAGGTTTTAACAAGGCCCAACCCTCAATAAAAGTTATTTAAATATTTTCCCTTTTTTAAATATTTTCTTGCATTCTCACCAAACTAACGGAACAAACAGAATAAACTAACGGCTACCCCTAGGGCTCGATCACCCCTGAGGCCAATACAAACGGATATCCATAAAAGTAAATACAAGCATTTAAAATGGCCCACTAGGAGACCCACTATTCATACACAAGCAAAATAAAGCCCACCAAGAGGCCATCAACAATAGTCTAAAGACCCGAGAAAATGGCTTAAAAACTTAAAGAAAAGAAGAAAAATGTTCCGAAAAAAGTATGCCGCCAAATAGACCGCTTACAAACTTATGAAATAAAACATAAAAAACAGAAGCAAGCTACTCCAGATCCACGATCTAGCCATCCTTCACAGTTTGAAAGGCTCCCATCTCAGACACATCCACGTCCGGGGCCAAAATCTAGACTTGCGCCTTCAGAGCTTCCTCGGTAGCTGAGACGGCCACCTGAGCATCAGCTAGAAGACCGGTATTCCGTTTCTTCAAGCTTTCAACCTCAGCCTTCACCCCCCTTTACCTCAAAACGGGCAGCAGCAGCCGCAACCTCAACATCGGTAGCCAACTTTTGGGTCCTAACAACTTGAATCGACAGCTCGATCTCCTGCTCTAACAATCTCAGCTCCCGCATCCTCGGCATCCTTGGCTGCCTTTGCCCGAGCAACCTCAGCCACCTCTATCTACCTTTTCAAAAAGCCCAAATCTGCCCGAGCCTGCCGAAGCTTCCCATCAAGACGGAAATTTTGCAAAAGTGTAGGGTTGGCTTTCCGAATAATAGCAGTAGATTGGAGAAGAGCGTGGTACACTGACTCAGCCTGGCCCAAAAAATTGCAATCCTTGAAAAAATCATCAGTACCCGGCAGGAAATGACGGTGAATAAAGCCAAGGGCATTGAAGGACCTATCTATCACACATGGGGTAACCATATCCTTGCAAACCCCCTCGTGGTTAACCCCTTCGGCTTCTTACATTTCTTGTCAGGCTTAGGGATCGGGATCTCCTAAAGGTCGTCATCCCTAGTAACCCCTTAGACAATCTCCTATGAGACCATCTGAGAGCTTGGGATATAAGCCGTCGAACGGGTTGACTAAGAGGACCCTTCAACCTCAGCCTACAGGGTAACCACTAAAGCAGTCTTCAACCACTGTAGCATTGTCAACCGATCAGCCATTCCAACTACGAAAACAAAGAAAATAGGAAAATAAATAAGTTACAAGATCGTAAGGCATACACTTAAGCTCGAAAACAAACAAAAACCTATCAATATAAGATCTGCCCGCCTCAAGACCCCCCCATCATGTCACGAGGATTCAAAGGCTTGTCCCCAAAAAGCGCTAACAGGATGTCGGCAATTTCCTTATTTTCAGGGGACAGCCCTTCGTAGGTCACCCTCGTCATATAGATAGCCCCGACCTAAAAATTCCAATATGGGCAAATCCGGTGCTCCCCCTCTGGAAAAAGCAAAAAAGGGTGACAACTCTCGACGGGATGGACCTTGAAATACTTCGCCTTGAAGCCATGAAATGAGTCTTCGAACAAGTTGAAGAGTCGGTGGTTTGTCTGGGCCCGGAAAAAGATGTACCATTTCCTATGTTTTCCCTCCTTGTGCGGAACACAGGAAGAAGAATAAAAAAAACCTCAACCCGATCTGGTATCTCCAGGAAATCACACACCAGCTCAAAGGTTTGAATAGCCGCCTAGCTATTCAGATGCAGTTGGGATGGTGCCATCGAAGCCCAGTTCGGGAGAGCCATTTGGAATTTGAAAAAGGGTAATTGAAGTGCTAAACCCCTAACTTAGTGAACAAAGGCTCATGCATCCAAATTCAGTTGGGGACATGAGGGTAATGCAAGTTGAGATAGCAAACCCTCTCATTTTCATCGGCAAGCACCAACTCATACTGCCCTGCCACTTCACTACCTCCAAACATGACCCCTTTGTCACAGAGCATCTAGAGGTCTCCCTCATCCAATCGAAGGAGTGCCTGAGATGTCGGACGTTACCTGACAACGTCCAAAAGCATAGGTTTGGATTTTCACACTAAAAATAGGATTGATGTTGCAAGTATAGTCCAAACCCAACCATTGGTCATCAATCAAATTATAATCCTAAAGATGTCACAATCAATGCACAAAATTTACCGAGAGTATTTAGACTCCCGGGTCATTCTCCCTAGGAACTAGTGCCAACAAGTGCATGCAATTTTGGTTGTGAGAAAGCAAATGGGTTTTTCAATGATTGAAATAAACAAATAAAGAGATAAAAGAACGAGACAAAAATTGCAATTAATAAAGTAATGAAGAGATAAAAGAACTATGTGTGTAATATAAACAAGTAAAGCTATAAAGTGATGAAAAAGTGGTTCAAAACATAAACGAAACCGTGACTTGGGATGAGTTATAGAATCCCTTCCTTACCATAACCACAACTATGATAATTATAATGGATTAATCTCACTAAATCAACCCTTAACATCAAAGGATAAGTCAAGTGATTGTTATTAATCCACAAATCCTAGCTAACTTACCAAATTAATTGGTAAGAAGCTAGCGTTAGCGGAAACAATAACAACTAACAACCCAAGAATTATCAGTAAATGTTGGACATTATAGCTCTAGCAGTCCATACACTCATTTTCCCAAGCCAAGGGGTGAAAATCTACCCCATAACTAAGATTGCCATTTCATCAAATACATAGAGGGCATGAACATAAAACATGGCAAATTTGGTAAATTAATGAAAGCTATAAACAACCAAATGATCAAAATGAACAAAAGCAATCCAATAAGCATATAAAAATCATCAAACATCAAATTAACCAACTAGAAACTCAAAATTGCAAAACTAAGTATATATTGACAAGGGAAAAATAAAAGAAAGTTGTAGAACAAGTAGTGTAATAAAAGAGACAATTAAAGAAATACTTACAATGAAAATTGTAAGAATCCAAAATCAAACTTGAAATATAAAATTCTACAAACCCTAATTAAAAACTCTAAGAGATAATTTCCTAATCTACACTACTCCTACTCCTACTATGTGTTTTCCTATTCTAAGGTGGCTCCTTCATATGGCATCAATTCCCCTTGATATAGCACTTCCCATTCAGCATCAAGCCTTCCAAAACTGGGCCAAAGGCCCCTAAAATCCCACAGCACGTGTTTCATTAATGAATCCACGTGCAGGGACTTGTGCGTACGCACAGGTACTTGTGTGCACGCACATATGCCAATTTCCTTCTTGTGCATACGCACGCTTGCATGTGCGCACGCACGCATGCCTGAGTGCTTCCTCCATGTTTTCTTCATATTTTCTCCCTTTGTATATGCTTCCTTCCACTTTTGCATATCCATTCTTACCTCTTTGATCTAAAATCACTCAACAAATATGTCACGGCATCAGATGGAATAAAAGTGGAATTGAATTGCTCAATTTAAGCACAAAAATACATGTTTTCACATTTAAGCTCAATTTAGAGAGAAAACACAAAAGTATGCTATTTTGGTGCTTAAGTGTAGGTTTATGCGATGAAATTCACTCAAATCGAGCCAAAATATCTCATCAAATATGGACTCATCAATTTCCCCACACTTAAATAATAGCATGTCCTCATGCCAAACCAACAAGGAGAATGATCAAAGGAAAACAATTTATTGAATGCAACTACCTATATGCATGCAAGTATTGTAACAGCCCAGACCACCCGCTAGCACGATATTGTCCGCTTTGGCACACAAGGCCTCACGGTTTTGCCGTTGACGATAGGGATGATAGCCGAAGCCCCCCACACTCATTCGTCAAAACACGTCATGCTAGGGAGAGGTATCCACACCCTTATAAGGCATGCTTCATTCCCCTCCCCAACCGATATGGGACCTTACAAGTATACTATATACTATCTATACCTATCTATAGTATCTATATGAAATTGGTGAAAACAAACAAACAAATTTCCAAGCAAGTATGTAGACACATAGGGCTAAGCAAGGAAATATCTCAATGCAATCACAATCTATGGAATTGATTTAACTCATCAAAAAGAAGCAACTTGCAAGAATGCATGATAAGAAGTATGGAAAATAGAGTCGAATGATTGAACCTTCACTATGTGTGTATACGCTCTAATCACTCGGTGTCTAGGGTTTAATCAGTCAAGTCTTCTTCTAATCATGCTTTCAAAGATTTGCTTTTCATCTAACAATCAACAAATATGTGATGCATGAGTGCAAGTATCATGAGGTCTTTAGAGGGTTGTAATGGGGTTAGGGTTAAGGTAGGATAAATATGGCTAAGTGGACTAAGGAATTGGATCTTTGATTAGCTTGCATGTCCAACTCAACCTATATCAACCAAATCACAAATATGCATTCTAACCACCCATTACTTCTTTTCACACACATTCATGCCTTAGTTTCTATTCAAAACACATATGCATTCCTTATTCATATTTTTTTCTTTTCTTTGGGGCAACCTATGTCCCTTTTTATTATTATTATTATTTTCATTTCATTTCATTTTTTTCTATTTTCTTTTTCTTTTTCTATGACAAATGCATATGGTTACAGCAAATCGACACATGAATGTGCACCCATTTTCCAAAATTTTCAATAAAATACCCAAAATAAGCTTTTTCATTCACTACCAATGTTCCCATAACTTCCCCACACTTAAATAAAACACACACCTTCAACCTAAGCTAATCAAAGATGGAATTCAAGGTGATTAATGGTTTTCCACTTAGGATTGTGATGTGCTAACAATTAGAACAAAGGGGGTTAAGAGGCTCAAAAGGGTTAACAAAGGTAGATATAAGGGTTAGGCTATATGGGTGAGTGAGTTTAATTCAAAGATGGCCTCAATCATGCTAAATGCAATCAAAACATCAAATACAGGACATAAAGAATCAAGCGAAACCGATATTACAATCATAAAAGAAGCATATCACACAATGAACAAAAATAGTGGTTAAGATGTGTAACCACTCATTAAAACTCAAAAACTCACAAGGTATTTTGTTCTATCTCTCTTCTATGTTCCATAAAAATCATTCAAGCAAGTTTAAAAACAATTTTTTCCAAATCAATTCAATAGAATGCCCTTGAAACAAAATTCTTGAAAATTTTTGTTGTTTTTCACCAAAATTATTTCCTATATGTATGTATGATGTGATGGATGCAATTTTCAAAATTTCCTAGTTCTTTTCCTAATTTTCAACAACCAAAAATTAACATGAACAATTAGGATCAAAATTGAACTAGGTGCTATACTATTCACATCATCCAATCACAACTTCTATCTATAAAATATATACCATGCAAAAGCAAAAATGCCAAATGCAATAACTAGAAATAAACTAAGATATATATACCAAAAGAAAAATGCAATGCAACAGTTAAAAACACTCAAAATATCTACACGAAACATAATAAAAGAAAACAAAAATAAAGAAAGTGCAAAGTGTTCAGAAAAGAAAGTTACGCCCCAAAAATGGTGAATCCTCTCCCACACTTAAATGTTTGCACGGTCCTCCGTGCACGAACACGATCTGAGGGGAAATGTCTCTGAAGAGCTCCACCTCTAGTTGGCGGATGTAGGGGCTTGGGTTGCACTAAAATCTCCAAGTCCAATGCGGGCTTGGCATCTCCATCCTCGGCATCTTTCTCCTCTCCCAGCTCCTTGCCTTTATGTCTCATCCTCAAAAAGAATGAATAAAGTATAATTAGGAATAATTGGGCAAGTAGAACAAAAAGGTAAAGGAGGGAGCAAATACATTGTATACTTGGAGATAAAAGAAAACAAGTAAACATTTAATTGAGGAAGTTTGCATAGTGGTGTGGTATGATGAAAATGAGCCGTGTGTGTATTCCAATTATACGCACGGTTAGAATACACACAACGACCGATTAAAATGGCATCCACACAATCAAAAGGTAAGCATGAGTTCCTCAATTAAATGGCCTAAGGTGCAAGCAATAGATGAGCGTCAATGAAGTACAAGCAAGCTTGGGCAATTACAACAAGAGTGAATTGAATTTTAAGAATTATTGGATATTGATGGTGTGCAAGTGGAAGCGCAAATTGCTATAGAAGCACAATCAACAATAACCAATCCAATAACAAACAAAAACTCCTTATTCATCATGAAACATAAAGAAAGAGTCACATGGTATGATACTTGTTATAAAAAGCGACACGCTTGATAAGAATCAAGTTGAGTCACTTAAACAAATGCAAAACATTAACAAGGAGCAACTATCGGTCATGTGATGAATTTAACTTCAAAAATCATGATGAACAAGTAATTCCACTCAATTCACTCAATTCAATGTACTTACATAATTTTTCCTAGTGGTACAATCAAAACATGAGTATTCAAACCCACTAGGTACTAGTAAGTTAAGGCAAAGTATAAGTGCATTGATGAAATTCAAGCAACCCTATCAACATCAAGCAAACACTTGCAATTTATTTAATTAGAAACAACTAAAGTAAAACTAATATAATAACTAAAATGAAAATGAAATGCAAGAAAAACAAAGTAAAATAAGTAGAAAAACATGGAATATGCAAGAAAAGAGAGGGATGGATGTGGCGGAAGTGCTTATGGCTTAATTGAAAGTGCATTAAAAATTTTGCCCAAAACAGCACTTGTTCGTATGCACAAATATGTGTGCGTACGCACACCAGGCGCGACAGGGTGGGTGTGCACTCGCACCAAGCATGCGAGTGCTCCGGATAGAAAGGGAGTCAAGACCTGTGCATACGCACAACGATGTGCACGCGCACAGAACACTCTTTTTTTTCTTTTAGGCATGGGTCATGTGTGTGTGCGCACATAGGTCCATGCACGCACACAAGAACGAAAAGGGTTGGGGTTCACGCACACAGGCTGTGCCAACACTCCCACCAGAAGGGATGCAAGTTGGCGTGTAGACGCACAAGCCTGTGCGGCCGCACAGAGAGCGCGAAAAGAAGGTTGCGTGGGTACGCACACCTGCGTGCGCATGCACAAAGTGCAAGAACATAGGTATGCGTGCACACAAGGGGTGCGAGTGCTCCAAATAGAGGTCATATATACGAGTGTGCCTACGCATGGATCGGTGCGCATGCACAGGACGCAGAAAATAGAAATTTCCTGCGCACGCACAGATGCCCTATTTTCCAAAAAACTTTTCTTTAAAAATCTAAGGTGCCAAACCTTAGCTCATCCAAAATTCAACCCCAAAACATCCAAAATTCTATAAATGCATGGTCCATATGATAATTAACCTACCAACTCAAAATTAAACTAACCTAAGCTAGCTAAGATAAGCAAAAATGCAAGAAATCAATACTATAAACAAAGAGAAAGGATAAGAAAGATGTTACGATGATGGGGTTGTCTCCCACCTAGCACTTTGGTTTATAGTCCTAAGTTGGATTTTTTTAGGAGACTCTTGCTAGGGTGGCTTGTGTTTCCACTCCTCCTTGAATCTCCATCCAATCTTGCACTTTAAGGCTCCTCCGGGATCTCATATTCTAGGTATCCTCTTACTTTCTTGTTGATCTCTTTGCTTCAAATCGGATGGACAAAATCTCAATTGACCCGTGTAGTACCCCAACACTCTCCGGAAATCACCCAGTCGTGCTCTACACCATACTTGAATTCCAAGTCTTAAACTAGTCTTCTTGAAGAACCTTGGACTCTTTTGACAACCAATACACCTTCCTCCACCATGTACCAACCCAAGAAGGACCTTGAGTTGGTAATCCGTCTCCAAGATAGCATATTGGTGGGGACCAATGAAGCTCACCAACTTCCTCTTCCCCATCACTCAAATCATAATAAAGAGGTTGTGAGAAGTTTACCTCCATGTCTCTCTCAAGCTCAATGGGAAGAGGCTCATTAGGATCATTAATGGGATTGACCAAGGAAGAAAAAATCATTTATGATGGAATCTCATCTTGATCAATCTCCCTCAACTCCTCATTTCTCTCCTCCGGTTCTAAGACTTCACTTTCTTCCTCTTGTTGCACTTCAAGCTCTAATCCTTCTTCTTCCCCTTGTGTCTCCTTGCTCTCCTCTCTACTACACTCTTTAGTAGATTCTTTAAATTCTTCAAGAGGGGTACCTTGATTAGATGAGCGAAGTAGAACCAAGCGGTTCACCGCTTCGGCTATGGTTGCCACAAATTATCCTTGAGTTCTTCGGAATCCTTCTTGCTCTTGGATAAAGGTTTGAAGGTCTTGATGGTCTTGGGTCAAGGGTGGGTAAACTCCACATTGGGGTGAAAAATGAGGTTCATTGGTTAGGAAGAAAATGGGATGTATGGGAGGTAGTTCATGTTGATGAGTATCTTAAAGTGGTATGTACGGATGTGGTTGTTGGTAGTAGTAGTATGGTGTTTGAAAATATGGTAATTGAGGATTATGTTGGAGGTATGGGTCATAGGTATATGGTGGTGAAGGTATGTAATCATTGTGAAATCCACCGTATCCTTGGGTTGGGTATGTGCATTGGGAAGGGTATGGCTCATTGTAGTATAGAGGAGGTTGCTCCTCCCAAAATTGATTTTTCCATCCCATGATGCAATTCCAAATTGAAGTTATCAAATCCTACAAAATTATTACAACCAAACTCCAAACCAAGAGGGTGATAACTCATAGAGAAAATAGAAAATAAAAACCAAAGACATCAATTAACAAAAGAAGCAAAAATCCTAATTAATAGAAAAAACAAGCAAACAACCCAAAAAGTATCTATTCACACTATGGACATATTTACAACAACCAAAATATAGCACTCATGACGCTAGCTCCCCGGCAACGGCGCCAAAATTTGACAACAACCAAAAGCATAGGTTTGGATTTTCATACTAAAAATAGGTTTGACGTTGCAAGTTGGTGCACGAAATTGTGATCACACTTTTAGCAACTCCGCACAATTAACCAGCAAGTGCACTGGGTCGTCCAAGTAATACCTTACGTGAGTAAGGGTTGATCCTACAGAAATTGTCGGCTTGAAGCAAGCTATGGTTATCTTGTAAATCTTAGTTAGGAGATTAGTGATAAAAATGATTTTGTTTATGAAAAGTAAATAACACGAAATAAATGATACTTGTGATTCAGTAATGAGGAACAAGTTAAGGTTCCGGAGATGCTCTGTCGTCTGAATCTCTGCTTTCCTACTGTCTTGTTCTCCAAACACGCATGGCTTCCTTCCATGGCAGGCTGTATGATCCTCTCAGTGAAAATGGTCCAAGTAAGGTTTCTGCACGGCTAATCAACTATTGGATTTCTCGTCTCAGATGAAAAATACCAGGCACAGCTACCGCACGGCTAATCATCTGTCGGTTCTCACTTGTGTCGGAATAGGATCTCTCTATCCTTTTGCACACTGTCACTGCGCCCAACATTCATGAGTTTGAAGCTCATCACAATCATCCCCTTCCAGATCCTACTCAGAATACCACAGACAAGGTTTAGACTTTTCGGATTTCAAGAATGCTGCCAATTGGTTCTAGCCTCTACCACGAAGGTTCTAATCTCATGGACTCGGTCCGTGGATCAGAGACCCAAGAGATACGCACTCAAGCTGTCGCCCAATGACTACATTGAGCTCAGATAGAACGAGAGTGGTTGTCAAGTATGCGTTCATAAAGTTGAGAATAATGATTAGTGTCACGGATCATCATATTCTCTATTTTGAAGTACGAGTGAGTATCTTAGAATAGAATCAAGCGTGATTGAATAGAAAACAATAGTAATTGCATTAATCCATTGAGACACAGCAGAGCTCCTCACCCACACCTATGGAATTTAGATACTCATGCCGTAGAAGATACAATATGAGATGTAAAATGTCATAAGTTACAAAATGAATCTCTAAAAGTAGTTTTTATACTAAACTAGTAACCTAGGTTTACAGAAAATGAGTAACTAAGTGCAGATAGTGTAGAAATCCACTTCTGGGGTCCCCTTGGTGAGTGTTTGGTCTGAGCTTTGAAGCTTTCATGTACATAAGCCATTCTGGAGTTAAACGCCATCTTGGGTGCCAGTTTGAGCGTTTAACTCCAGTTTTGGTGCCAGTTCTGGCGTTTTACGCGAGAAAAGGGTCTCTGGCTAGCGTGTAACGCCAGTTTGGGCCATTAAATATGGGAAAAGTATGAACTATTATACATTTCTGGAAAGCCCAAGATGTCTAATTTCCAACGCAATTGAGAGCGCTCCAATTGGGTATCTGTAGCTCCAGAAAATCCACTTCGAGTGTAGGAGGGTCAGAATCCAACAGCATCTGTAGTCCTTTCTCAGCCTCTGAATCAGATTTTTGCTCAGGTCCTTCAATTTCAGCCAGAAAATACCTGAAATTATAGAAAAACATACAAACTCATAGTAAAGTCTAGAAATGTGATTTTTGCATAAAAACTAATAAAAATATAACAAAAAGTAACTAAAACACACTAAAAACTACCTAAAAATAATGCCAAAAAGTGTATAAATTATCTGCTCATCACAATACCAAACTTAAATTGTTGCTTCTCCCCAAGCAACCAAAAACAAAATAGGATAAAAAGGAGAGAATATACAGTAAATTTCAAAATATCAATGAAGCTTAGTTCCAATTAGATGAGCGGGACTAGTAGCTTTTTGCTTCTGAACAGTTTTGGCATCTCACTTTATCCTTTGAAGTTCAGAATGATTGGCATCCATAGGAACTCAGAATTTAGATAGTGTTATTGATTCTCCTAGTTTAGTATGTTGATTCTTGAACACAGTTACTTTATGAGTCTTGGCCGTGACCCTAAGCATCTTGTTTTCCAGTATTACCACCGGATACATAATTGTCACAGACACATAACTAGATGAACCTTTTCAAATTGTGACTTAGCTTTGCTAGAGTCTCTAGTTAGAGGTGCCCAGAGTTTTTAGGCACACTCTTTTTGCTTTGGATCACGACATTAACCACTGGTGCGCGAAATTGTAAACAATACTTTTCACAACTCTCATAATCCCCGGTCATGAACTCCAAAAACTTGGTAGTTCAATTCCATGGCATTACACAACTTCGCACAACTAACCAGCAAGTGCACTGGGTCGTCCAAGTAATACCTTACGCGAGTAAGGGTCGATCCCACGGAGATTGTTGGTATGAAGCAAGCTATGGTCACCTTGTAAATCTTAGTCAGGCAGACTCAAATGGATATGGTGATGAACGAAAATAACATAAAAGATAAGGATAGAGATACTTATGTAATTTATTGGTAGGAACTTCAGATAAGCGCATGAAGATGCCTTCCCTTCCGTCTCTCTGCTTTCCCACTGTCTTCATCCAATCCTTCTTACTCCTTTCCATGGCAAGCTCGTGTAGGGTTTCACCGTTGTCAATGGCTACCTCCCATCCTCTCAGTGAAAGTGATAGCATATGCTCTGTCACAGCTTAGCGGAATTCAGCTGTCGGTTCTCGGTCAGGCCGGAATAATATCCATTGATACTTTTGCGTCTGTCACTAACGCCCCGCCTGCTAGGAGTTTGAAGCACGTCACAGTCATTCAATCATTGAATCCTACTCAGAATACCACAGATAAGGTTAGACCTTCCGGATTCTCTTGAATGCCGCCATCAGGTCCTGCCTATACCACGAAGATTCTGATTAAAGAATCCAAGAGATATTCACTAAGCCTCGGATGCTTGTAGAACAAGAATGGTTGTCAGTCACTTTGTTCATGAGTGAGAATGATGATGAGTGTCACGGATCATCACATTCATCAAGTTGAAGAACAAGTGATATCTTGGACAAAGAACAAGCGGAATTGAATAGAAGAACAATAGTAATTGCATTAATACTCGAGGTACAGCAGAGCTCCACACCTTAATCTATGGTGTGTAGAAACTCCACCGTTGAAAATACATAAGAACAAGGTCTAGGCATGGCCGTGAGGCCAGCCTCCCAATGATCTAAGAACTAGATGTCCAAAGATGATCAAAGGATCAAAAACAATCCAAAAGATGAAAAATACAATAGTAAAAGGTCCTATATATAGAGAACTAGTAGCCTAGGGTGTACAGAGATGAGTAAATGACATAAAAATCCACTTCCGGGCCCACTTGGTGTGTGCTTGGGCTGAGCATTGAAGCATTTTCGTGTAGAGACTCTTCTTGGAGTTAAACGCCAGCTTTTATTCCAGTTTGGGTGTTTAACTCCCATTTTGGTGCCAGTTCCGGCGTTTAACGCTGGAATTTCTTGAGGTGACTTTGAACGCCGGTTTGGGCCATCAAATCTTGGGCAAAGTATGGACTATCATATATTGCTGGAAATCCCAGGATGTCTACTTTCCAACGCCGTTGAGAGCGCGCCAATTGGGCTTCTGTAGCTCCAGAAAATCCGCTTCGAGTGCAGGGAGGTCAGAATCCAACAGCATCTGCAGTCCTTTTGAGTCTCTGGATCAGATTTTTGCTCAGGTCCCTCAATTTCAACCAGAAAATACCTGAAATCACAGAAAAACACACAAACTCATAGTAAAGTCCAGAAAAGTGAATTTTAGCTAAAAACTAATAAAAATATACTAAGAACTCAACTAAAACTACTAAAAACATACTAAAAACAATGCCAAAAAGCGTATAAATTATCCGCTCATCAACCACTCAGTCTCAAGCTTTTCATTTGGACCTTCATGACTGATAAACCACTATTTTATGGTTTATCTCGTGCTCAATTAAGTGGATTTTATCAACTCTTTACCCACTTATTCATACTATTTGCATGTTTTACATTTTTCTTCCTAATTATGTGCTTTGATTGAAAACATACTTCTTTGGACTTATATTTGCTTATTATTAATCCTCTCTTATCACCATTAGATGCCTTGGTTAGCTTAGATTAGTGAGAATGCTTATGAATTAAGTGTGGGAAAAAGTGGGTTTGGAAACATCTGGTTTGAGAATTGAGTATGTTAGAAATTTCTGAAAGAAATGTTTAGGACATATTCATGCATTCAATAAATTAATCATATGCATTAAAAAAAAGAAAGAAAGAGAAAAATAAGTGAAAGGGGACAAAATGCCCCAAAGTAAGTGGTGAAAGCAATGCATATGAGTTATACTTGAAATTAGAATGCATGAATATGTGGAAAACATGGTTAATGGATGGTTAGATGTTGTATTATGATTACATGGATTGTTTAAGTTAGGTGGGAAATTTTAAGTTAATTAAGGATTCAGATTTTAGTCCACTTGGCCAAATACAATCCTACCTTGACCCTAACCCCATTACAACCCTTAAAAAACCTCTTAATATGTGTATTTATGCATTAAATTTATGTTGATTGTTAGATGAAGAGCAAGCCTTAGAAAGTAAGGTTAGTAGAGAATTGAGAGAATCGAACCTAAAACACTTGAGTGATTAGAGTGATATACACTACTAAGTGAGGGTTCAATGCTCGATTTTTTGTTCCCGGCTTTCATGAGCTATTTTCTTCTACAAGTCTATTTGTACTTCATTTTTATGATTTGAATTAGTGAAATCCAGTTCATATTTATTCTTGGGGATTTATTTGCTTTTAACCAAGTAAGTAGAAACATTTTTCATTTAGTTGCATTCATAGGTTGCATCTCATACATTCTATCATTCCTCTTCATTCCTTTATAGTTTCTCTTGAGCTTAGCATGAGGACATGCTTTTGGTTAAGTGTGGGGAGGTTGATAAACCACTATTTTATGGTTTATCTCATGCTCAATTGAGTGGATTTTATCAACTCTTTACCCACGTATTCATACTATTTGCATGTTTTACATTTTCCTTCCTAATTATATGCTTTGATTGAAAACATGCTTCTTTGGACTTATATTTGTTTATTATTAATCCTCTCTTATCACCATTAGATGCCTTGATATGTGTGTTAAGTGTTTTCAGAGATTACAGGGCAGGAATGGCTCAGAGGATGAAAAGGAAGCATGCAAAAGTGGAAGGAATATAAGAAGTTGGAGAAACTGCTAAGCTGTCCAGCCTGACCTCTTCGCACTCAAATGGCTATAACTTTAGCTATAGAGATCCAAACGACGCGGTTCCAATTGCGTTGGAAAGCTAACGTCCGGGGCTTCGATTTGATATATAATTTACCATAGTTGCCCTGACGCCAGGCAACGCGAACGCGTGGGTCACGCGGACGCGTGACCTAGCAGGAACGCAACCCGCGCAGCCGCGTGAGTCATGCGGCCGCGTCACTTTTCCGCGACCTGTACGGATCAGAAAGCGCTGGAAGTGACTTCTGGGCTGTTTCTGACCCAGTTTTCGCCCCAGAGAACACAGATTAGAGGCTATAAAGTGGGGGAATGCATCCATTCATAATCATGCCATTCATAATTCTCTTTTTATTATTTTAGATGTAGTTTTCAGAGAGAGAGAGAAGTTCTCTCCTCTCTCTTAGGATTAGGATTTAGGACTTCTCTTAGTTTTAAAAGTGACTCTTGATCCCAAGTTTGATATTCCTTTTACTTTATATTTTTCTTCCATTTGGGATACTCTAATGCTTTTTATTACTTGAATTATTATTTATCTTTTCAATTTGGCTTATGCTACATCCATGTTATGATTTTCTTAATTAATATTATTTGAGGTACTTCAGATTTACTTTTGCCTTGCTTTATTTATACGAATGCTTTTAATTTAATTTAGATTTTCCCCCCTTTTGGCTTGGGTTAAGTGATTGGTAATGCTTGAGCTGTCAAATAAAACAGTGGTTGAAATGGACAGATTCTGATTGCACTAGGATTGCTCTAAAGCTAGCCTCTCCACAAGAGTTGACTAGGATTTGAGAATTAAGCTAATCAGTCCACTTAACCTTCCTTTGTTAGTAAAGGTTAACTAAGTGGGATTCAAACCCAATTCTCATCACAATTGATAAAGATAGGACTTTCAGTTCTTACACCTTGCCAAAAGTTTATTTTACAGTTATTTATTTATTTTTAATTGCCATTTAAATTACTTGTCATACTTCTCCCTTATTTCTAAAACCCCTAATTTACAGGATTCATAACCAATAATAAGAACATACCTCCCTGCAATTCCTTGAGAAGACGACCCGAGGTTTAAATACTCGGTTATCCATTTTAAAGGGGTTTGTTACTTGTGACAACCAAAACGTTTGTACGAAGGGATTTCTGTCAGTTTAGAGACTATATCTACAACGCGACTGTATTTATGAACTTCTTTACTGGCAAAAATCCTAACGTTTAAAGGGTTATTGGCTTTTTGCTCTTGCCTTTTGGTTTAAAGAGCTATTGGCTTTTTCTGCTTGCTTTTTCTTTTTCTTTCTTTTTTTTTCACACCCTTTTTTTTCGCAAGCTTTGTGTTTTTCACTGCTTTTTCTTGCTTCAAGAATCAATTTTATGATTTTTCAGATTATCAATAACATTTCTCTTTTTTCATTATTCTTTCAAGAGCCAACAATTTTAACATTCATAAGCTTCACTATAAAAAATATGCACTGTTCAAGCATTCATTCAGAAAACAAAAAGTATTGCCACCACATCAAAATAATTAAACTATTTTCAAGATAAAATTCGAAATCCATGTACTTCTTTTTCTTTCTCTTTTTTCATTATTGTTTCAAGAGCCAACAATTTTAACATTCATAAACTTCACTATAAAAAATATGCACTGTTCAAGCATTCATTCAGAAAATAAAAAGTATTACCATCCACTACAAGAAAAAGGCACATTTGTAACAAAAAATATTGTTACAAAACGTCGAAATTTTGAAACAAAAGTTTTTTGTAACAAAAAAAGGGTCCATTGCAGTAAGTCCCGTTACAAAAAGTTTTTGTAACGAAAAATGAAACTGTTACAATTCAATATCATATTTTGTAACAATTTTTTCTGATACAAAAAACCAGAAGTCGTTACAAAAGTTGTAACAAATTTTGATCTTAAAGGTATTTTTCGTGACAGTCAATTTTTTTCCTATCAAAAAATTTTGTTACAAAATGTAACATGATTTTATAACATTTTTTCTTTTGTTACGAAAGCAAATTAATTATTTTGTAACAACTTTTTTTATTACAAATTACATGCATAATTTACTAAATTATTTTTTTAATTAACTAATATATTAACTATTTTACTAAGCAAGTCTACATTTATATAATATGTAAAAACATACATAATTCAAACATGTCTTATTTATCTAACATTGTTTTAAAACAAAATAACATTAGTGAGTACATTGATTAGTTCTACAAGTTATATGTCTTGCTCAAGTTCAACCAAAAGTTAAAAGTTCTAATATAGATTAGTGTCTCTATGAATCAAAATATTCTTGAGCCCTCAAGGTAGCATGTGGTCACCATTTTAGCACTCTGTAAATAAGAAAAACCGAAACAAAAAGTTAGGTGCATACTCAAAAGTTCCTTAAGTTCAAAAAGTTTCTAAATTTTCAAAACAAGCAAGTTTGTATTCACTTCTCAACAATTCAAAATGCCAAAATAAGTGATACACATGTATGTGTAGAGCACATAATCAAGTAAATATCAATCACAAGTAAGTGGCATAAATTAAAACAATTTGGTGTTGACTAAGTTAGAAACATAAAGAAACATGTAAGCCAAAGAACATTCAAACACCAAATTCCAATGAAGCATAAAAGTCACAAGGTTGAGACAAGACTTGAAAAATTCATGCCCTATGTGACTTAAGGTAAATTAGGCATGAATAAAATAAATCAAATTAGCCACATTGGTAGAAAGAAATCTTCAACCTTGTGAGAGCATGCAAAAGAGGATCTCTTTTTAAAAGAATTTCAAGTTCGTGTTCAATTTGAAAATTCACTTGAACTATTCAATGCATAGGAGTAATTTAGTATGAAAAAAAGGGCAAAGAATGTTAGAGGCATGACCACAACTTGCAAAGAAATATCTTAAGGCAATCAGAAATCATGTAGCAAACAAGGGTCTATTTTGACACAGAAATTCGTCAAATAGAACTTGTTTGCTCAAACAACACAATGCAGTTTAATTGATCAACCAAATAGGATAACAACCAAATAGTGAATAACAAAACTCGAAGCTTCCAACTTCTAACAACCAAAACAGTGAAGCACTTAGTTGGATAATCAATCAATTGAGCTTAGCAATAGTTGAAAACCAAAAGCAATTAAATACCAACTCAATCAATTAATTGAATCAAAGATGAATATTGAAAATAGATTAAGATAAATTCCGGCAGCATTTCAGCAGTAAATTTGCCTAGTTCACAATTTCAATCAATCAATTCAAATTTCATATGAATTCTTTGACAGTTAAAAAAACAAAAAATCATAATGAATTCATAAGAAGCAAGTAAATAAGCAAATTCCAGCAAGAAAACATGAGGATACAATTAAAACCAATCCAACTAGCAAGAAATAGAGCAGCACTCAACAGAACAGCAAACAATGACCCATCATACAGCACCCAAAACAGTAAAATAAACAAAGGTAATGGATTCAGGTAGCATTCTATTCATTGAAGTCAATAACCATTACACTTGCAAGCAGTAGGGGCACATCAGTTTATCCATTAATTCAACAGAAAATCAATCAAGCCAAACTAAACGATTTCAGCAACAGATTTATCAATAAAACCAATCTCAGTTCAGCAGCCATCATCTATTCCAACACAAACAACAATAACTCAGCAGCATTTCCTTTCTCATTGAATTTAAGAATCATTTAACAAGCAAGCAACGAGGGGAAAAAATCAGCAGCAACCAACAGCAAGTATAGAGCAGCAATAACAACTTAATGTGAGAAATTATTCAACAACAAATGCACACACAATGTAATCACTATAAACACAAGTAACTATTTGAAAGGTATTTATGTCATTTCCAACAACATATTACACTAATTGAAACTATGATAACATTAAATGAATTCAAGGACTGAAGCCATAAACAATTAACTTTAGAATCAGAAGTTCAGATCTTAACACCATAATCAAATTATTTACCCCAAAACAGGCACTATTGAGAAGGATTTGCAGCTGTGTTTGACACAATCACATCTATATTTCCACACTTATGTAATGTTCAACAGCATATTCACAGCATTCAAACAAATTTTAATAAAGGATAATGCATTCGATAAAAATGAATAGAAAAGGGTGACCTGTGCAATTTTTTGAATCAAATCCTTTCTCTGTTGATCGTTGGAGACATGGCAAACAATGGCCAAAATTTCAATTCCTTTAGCCCTAAGTTTCTCTGCAACCTCTTCAACATTTTGCTGTAAAAACAAGGAAATTGAGTAATGAATATAATTAATTGGGGGCAAAGAGGAAGAGAAAAGGAAAAGGACCTGATTGCGAGAAGTGATGACGACGGAAGCACCTTCCAAGCCCAGCCTTTCAGCTATGGTGAAGCCAGTTCCAGACGGCAGAGGTGATATGGAGCACTGGGGGGTTCAGCCAGCAGCGGCGGTGGCTCCCCGTCTTCCCTTCTGTTCGCATTCCCTCACCCGCAGACCAGATCGGCTTAGTTATAGATTTTCAAAGTCTACGGCTTCATTTAAAAGTAATGTAGAAAATTAAGTTTTACATTTTAACTTTGAAAAATCATAACTAGTTCTATAGTTAATTCAAACTTCTCAAAATTGAATTCCAACAACAACTTTTATTATAGTTTACTCAGCCTTTACTCTCATATCATTTCGATTATCGTTGAATAACTGATTTACTTCCAAAGTCATCTTTTAATTTCAAAAATCAGATTTTCAACAATTAGTTCAACATTTCAAGATTCAGTCTTCCAGTTATTCCTTAAGCTCAACTTCAATTAATCACTAACTAAGTCCATTACAGTAAACCAACTCAACAACAACAATTTCAATTTGATCCATCAAAATACATAAATCACAATAATCTCTCATCAAACAATTTATAATTCAATTTCACAAAATCAACGAATTCAACCAAAGTTCTACTCAAAAATCTCAATCATTCCAATCATAATTTCAGCCACACAACTCAATTAATTCAGTATAAAGTCAGAACTTTTCAAAAATTCCATCAAAATCAGAAAAACCAATATCAATTACTGCTTCAAACACTCACAACAAAGCCCAAAAACATTCACAGCCATAACCTAAATTCAATACTCCAATTGAAACACTAAAACATCATCAAACTTAATCCAAATTTCACAATCTCAAACCAAGCTTATTTCTATCAATTAGTCTATCATAACAACAAACACAATTACATTCACAGCAACAATCCAAACTCAATTCATCAATTATCCATACGAGAGCTTTTCAATAATTAACTCGGCATATTTCAATTTAATAAATTAAACTAAATCATTGTTCACAACAGCATCTAAATGCAATCACAGCTCAGAATAATCACAACAACTAACTAATTTCAAATGCATTTCAAGTCATTCATGTCAATTAAGAAATTCTTAACCATTGTTAACCATTTGCACTTATCCAAATAACTTTGTGGGCATTCTAACTTAAAAATGTTTAACTTTAAAAATAAATCCCCTACCTCGATGTCTCAATCCGAGGAAATCAAACGCGGCAAACCCCTTTTTATTTTTAGCTCACATCAGCAACAGTAGCTTCAATATCCACCGGCGTTGATAGCAGCAACGGCACCAACCAAACAACGGCTCTGATGGCGGCAAAGGCTCCGGCAACTCACAGAACCCAGAGGCAGAACAGAGGATAAAGATGAGCAGTGACATGGATGAATTGATTCAGAATGAGAACTATATCCTCAGTAAGCTCCAACAACCTTCCTGGTGACAGCTACGGTGGCGCGGTGGTTCGGCGATGGCCAAGCCTCCTTCCCAGCGGCGGCGTTCGGGCTCCCTTCCTCAGCGACGGCTCTGATGGCGATAGCAAGGCACAGCGGCAGCAGTAAACCCTAGGGGCAGCAGCGATGGTCAGCAGTGGTGGCAGGACACCGCGACGGTGAAACCCTTTTCCCTTCCCTTCGTCGATCGCGTCTTCCCTCTCTCACGTGCCTCTGGTTCTCGCGGCTGAGCCTTTCTCAGCTTCTCCCTCTCACCCACACGATGACAGCGGTGGTGGCTGAATGGAACAGACGCGGTCTGGGCGGCGATGGCGCGGCGCAGGATGCGACGGAGCTGGCAGCGGCCGAGCGCGATGGCTCCTCTCCTTCCTCGCGTCGTCCCTGGCTCGCAGCACTCTCTCCTCTCCGATCGCAACCTTCTTTCTCTCGTCTCCCTTAATTCCCATTTTTTTTTCTTTCCTTTTTGGTTTGTTGAGGCTGTGTTGTGTGTATATGGGGGAGAGGGGCTGGCAGTGAGTGAGTGAGTAAGAGGGCTAGGGTTAGATGAGTGGGGTTAGGGTTTAATTTGGTTAAATTTAGGAGTTGGATTTAATTTGGAAATTAGAATTTAATTTGGGATTAAACATGAAATTAAGAATTTTGAATGAATTGAGTTTTAAGATTTATCTGAAAATTAATTAAATCTCTAAAATTATTCTAAAATATTATTTATTATATTAAAATATTAATTGATTTGAAATCAAATACTCTAATTAAAATTATAAGATAATATAATTAATTTTCTTTATTTATAAAAATAATAGTATTAAATTTTGAAATTTCAATTATTTAAATCGAATCGTATAAAATTATTATTATTTTACATTTGTTAAATTTTATAATTTAAATATAGAAAATAATTCGATAATTATAAAATCAGATAAAACTTTAAATTATTTTAAACTCAATTAATCAAAATTTGATTTAATTATCTTTAATAAAATAATTTCAGGGATTAAAATATTTAATGATAAATAAATCTAAATAAGCTTTTAGATCTTACACAAAGTCTTACATTCAGTAGGTTGAAACAAAATTTTTTATTAGTTACAAAGAATCTTTGAATTTTGTGACAAATAAATAACTTGTTACAAAAATATTATATTTTGTGACAAATTAATTTGTTGTTACAAAATATTTAGAGTTTTTGAAACAAATAGATATTTTGTTACAAAATATTTTGAATTTTTGCAATAATATAATTTTTTGTTACAAAACATTATAACATTTTGTAACAAAACAACAATTCAATACGAAAGCCAACATAATTTGTAACAAAATAAATCAAGTTGTTACAAAATATTGAAATATTTTGTAACAAATTTTTTTATTGTTACAAAATATTCTTATTTTGTAACAATAAGTAATTATTGTTACAAAAAAACTATAATTTGTAACAATTTTAAATTTGATACAAATTTTTTGTTACAAATGTTCCATTTTCTTGTAGTGACCACATCAAAATAATTAAACTATTTTCAAGATAGAATTCGAAATCCATGTACTTCTTTTTCTTTTGCAGAAAATATTTTTCATTTAAGAAAGGTGAAAGATTCATGGAACATTCATAGCTTTAAGACATAGACACTAAACACTAATGATCATGTAATGAAGACACAAACATAGTCAAAACATAGCATAAAAACTGAAAACAGAAAAGAAAATAAACAAAGAGATTAAAGAACGGGTCCACCTTAGTGATGGTGGCTTCTTCTTCCTCTTGAAGAACCAATGGAGTTCTTGAGCTCATCTATATCTCTTCCTTGCCTTTGTTGCTCTTCTTCCTAGAGGTTTCTCCGACCTTAGGTGCCATTAATGGCTTTGGAAAGCAAAAAGCTTAGCTTTTCCACACCAAACTTAAAAGTTTTGCTCGTCCTCAAGCAAAATAAGATAGAAGGGAGTAAAAGAAGAATGATGCAATCAATTTTGAAAACTTATTATTGTATGCAAGAAAAATTAAAAAGAGTTGAAAAGAATTTGAAAAGATATGTAAGTTTTGAAAACATTTTGGAAGGATTTAAAAAGAATTGGAAATGAATTAAAAAGAATTAGAAAGATTATTAATTTTTGAAAATAGAAATTGAAAGATGAATGTTTAAAATATGTTTGATGCAAAAAATTATGAATTAAAACATGAAAAATTGAAAAATATCGAATTGGAAACAAAATTACCTCCCTTGTGTTATCCTGGCGTTAAACGCCCGGAATGCTATCCATTCTGGCGTTTAACGCCCACTGGACTGCCTTTTTGGGCGTTTAATGCCCAGCTAGATACCCTGGCTGGCGTTAAATGCGAGGAATCCTTATTTACTGGGCATTTTTCTGAACGCCCAAAATGCTGCCATTTCTGGTATTTAACACCCAGAATGCTGCCTGTAAGGGCGTTAAACGCCAGTAAGCCTGTCCTCCAAGGTGTGCTATTTTTTATGCTATTTTTGATTTCACTTTAATTCTGCAGCTGTTTTTATGACTCCACATGATCATCAACCTAAAGAAAACATAAACTAACAATGGGCATGAAATGAAAAAGTAATTAACATAGATAAATAAGGTTGGGTTGCCTCCCAATAAGCACTTCTTTACTGTGTTTAGCTGGACTTTTACTGAGCTTTTAATTTAGTCTCAGTTTTGAGCACTCTTATTCAACATTGCCTTCAAGATAATGTTTGACTCTCTGTCCATTAACAATGAACTTTTTGTCAGAGTCAATATCCTAAAGCTCTACATATCCATATGGTGACACACTTGTAATCACATATGGTCCCTTCCACCAGGATTTCAATTTCCCAGGGAACAATCTGAGCCTAGAGTTAAACAGCAGAACCTTCTGTCCTAGCTCAAAGGCTCTAGATGATAGCTTTCTATCATGCCACCTTTTTTCTTTCTCCTTGTAAATTTTAGTATTTTCGAAAGCATTGAGTCTGAACTCCTCTAGCTCATTCAACTGGAGTAATCTCTTCTCCTCCAGCCACCTTAGCATCAAGGTTTAGGAATCTGGTTGCCCAGTAGGCCTTGTGTTCCAGTTCCACTGGCAGATGACAGGATTTTCTATACACCAGTTGGTATGGAGAGGTCCCTATAGGAGTCTTGAATGCAGTTCTGTATGCCCACAGAGCATCATCCAGACTTTTTTGCCCAATCCTTTCTACGGGTACTTACAGTCCGTTCCAGAATTCATTTTAGTTCTTTATTTGAGACTTCAGCCTGCCCATTTGTCTATGGATGATATGAAGTTGCCACTTTGTGATTAATTCCATATCAGACCAGAGCAGAGTCAAGCTGTTTATTGCAGAAATGAGTGCCTCCATCACAGATCAGTATCCTAGGGACACCAAACCTGCTGAAGATATGCTTCTGGAGGAACTTTATCACTATCTTAGTATCATTAGTGGGTGTTGTAATTGCCTCTACCCATTTAGATACATAGTCTACTGCCACCAGAATATAAGTGTTTGAATATGATGGTGGGAAAGGCCCCATGAAGTTAATACCCCCATACATCAAACAACTCAATCTCTAAGATCCCTTGCTGAGGCATGGCATAACCGTGAGGTAGATTACCAGCTCTCTAGCAACTGTCACAGTTATGTACAAACTCTCGGGGAGACTCTATAGAGAGTAGGCCAGTAGAAGCCACATTGGAGAACTTTTGTGGCTGTTCGCTCACCTCCGAAATGTCCTCCATATTGTGATCTATGGCAATGCCATAGGATCTTCTGTGCCTCTTTTCTAGGCACACATCTATGAATTACTCCGTCTGCACACCTCTTAAAGAGATATGGTTCATCCCACAAGTAGTAATTTGCATCAGAAATCAAATTTTTTGTTTGCTGCTTGCTGTACTCTTTGGGTATGAATATCACAGCTTTATAGTTTGCAATGTCTGCAAATCATGATACTTTCTGAATGGCAAAGAGTTGCTCATCCGAAAAGGTTTCAGAGATCTCAGTAGGAGGGAGGGACGCTCCTGCTACTGGTTCTATCCGGGACAGATGATCAGCTACTTGATTCTCTATCCATTTTATATCTCTTATTTCTATATCAAACTCCTGCAGAAGTAACACCCATATTATGAGTCTGGGTTTTGAATCCTGCTTTGTGAGGAGATATTTTAGAGCAGCATAGTCAGTGTACACCATCACTTTTGATCCTACTAAATAGGATCTAAACTTGTCAATGGCATAAACCACTGCAAGAAACTCCTTTTCTGTGGTTGTGTAATTCTTCTGTGTGTCATTTAAAACACGGCTAGCATAATAAATGACATGCAGAAGCTTGTCATGCCTCTGTCCCAATACTGCACCAATGGCATGGTCACTGGCATTACGCATTAGTTCAAATGGTAATGTCCAGTCTGGTGCAGAAATGACTGGTGTTGTGACCAGCTTAGCTTTCAGAGTCTTAAACGCCTGCAGACACTCTGTGTCAAAGACAAATGGTGTGTCAGCAGCTAGCAGATTGCTCAGAGGTTTTGCAATTTTTGAAAAATCCTTTATAACCCTCTTATGGAATCCTACGTGCCCTAGAAAGTTTCTGATTGCCTTAACATTGGCAGGTGGTGGTAATTTTTTGATTACCTCTACCTTAGCTTGATCCACCTCTATTCCCTTGTTCAAAATTTTGTGTCCAAGGACAATTCCTTCAGTCACCATGAAGTGACATTTCTCCCAGTTTAAAACCAGGTTAGTCTCTTGGCACCTTTTTAGAACAAGTGCTAGATGGTCAAGACAGGAGCTGAATGAGTCTCCAAACACTGAGAAGTCATCCATGAAGACTTCCAGAAATTTCTCTACCATATCAGAAAAGATGGAGAGCATGCACCTCTGAAAGGTTGCAGGTGCATTGCACAGACCAAATGGCATCCTTCTGTAGGAGAATACTCCAGATGGACATGTGAATGCTGTTTTCTCTTGATCTTGAGGATCTACGGCAATTTGGTTGTAACCTGAATAGCCATCCAAAAAGTAGTAGTATTCATGATCTGCTAGTCTTTCTAGCATCTGGTCTATGAATTGTAAAGGAAAATGATCCTTTCTGGTGGCTGTATTGAGCCTTCTGTAGTCAATACACATACGCCACCCTGTAACTGTTCTTGTAAGAACCAGTTCATTCTTTTCATTATGAACCATTGTCATTCCTCCCTTTTTGGGGACAACTTGGATAGGGCTCACCCAGGAGCTATCAGAAATAGGATAAATAATCCCAGCCTCTAGTAACTTAGTGACCTCTTTCTGCATGATGAGCGGATAATTTATACGCTTTTTGGCATTATTTTTAGGTAGCTTTAGTAAGTTCAAGCTACTTTTAGGGATGTTTTCATTAGTTTTTATGTTAAATTCACATTTCTGGACTTTGCTATGAGTTTGTGTGTTTTTTCTGTGATTTCAGGTAATTTCTGGCTGAAATTGAGGGACTTGAGCAAAACGCTGAAAAAGGCTGACAAAAGGACTGCTGATGCTGTTGGAATCTGACCTCCCTGCACTCGAAATGGATTTTCTGGAGCTACAGAACTCCAAATGGCGCGCTCTCAACGGCGTTGGAAAGTAGACATCCAGAGCTTTCCAGCAATATATAATAGTCCATACTTTATTCGGAAATTGACGACGTAACTTGGCGTTGAACGCCAAGTACATGCTGCTGTCTGGAGTTAAACGCCAGAAACACGTCATGATCCGGAGTTGAACGCCCAAAACACGTTATAACTTGGAGTTCAACTCCAAGAAAAGCCTCAGCTCGTGGATAGATCAAGCTCAGCCCAAGCATACACCAAGTGGGCCCCGGAAGTGGATTTATGCATCAATTACTTACTCATGTAAACCCTAGTAGCTAGTCTAGTATAAATAGGATGATTTACTATTGTATTAGGAATCTTTTGACAGTTTAATCTTTGGACTGTTTAGTCTTTGATCATTCGGTCTTTTGATCATTCAGGGGGCTGGCCATTCGGCCATGCCTGAACCTTTCACTTATGTATTTTCAACGGTGGAGTTTCTGCACACCATAGATTAAGGGTGTGGAGCTCTGCTGTACCTCAAGTTTCAATACAATTACTATTACTTTCTATTCAATTCTCTTTTATTCTTATTCCAAGATATTCGTTGCACAACACTTTGATGAATGTGATGATCCGTGACACTCATCATCATTCTCACCTATGAACGCGCGTGACTGACAACCACTTCCGTTCTACCTTAGGCCGGGCGCATATCTCTTAGATTCCCCAACAGAATCTTCGTGGTATAAGCTAGATAGATGGCGGCATTCATGGGGATCCGGAAAGTCTAACCTTGTCTGTGGTATTCCGAGTAGGATCCCAGGAATCTGGAAAGTCTAACCTTGTCTGTGGTATTCCGAGTAGGATTCCGGTATTGAATGACTGTGATGAGCTTCAAACTCCTGAAGGCTGGGCGTGATGACAAACGCAAAAGAATCAAGGGATTCTACTCCAACCTGATTGAGAACCGACAGATGATTAGCCGTGCTGTGACAGAGCATTTGGACCATTTTCACTAAGAGGATGGGATGTAGCCATCAACAAGGGTGATGCCTCCAGACGATTAGCCGTGCAGTGACAGCGCATAGGACCATTTTCCCGAGAGGATTAAAAGTAGCCATTGATGATGGTGATGCCCTACATACAGCTTGCCATGGAAAGGAGTAAGAAGGATTGGATGAAAGCAATAAGAAAGTAGAGATTCGAAAGGATTCTAGCATCTCCACACGCCTATCTGAAATTCCCACTATTGATTTACATAAGTATTTCTATCCCTTTTTATTTTCTATTTATTATTAATTTTCGAATCCCATAACCATTTAATCTACCTAACTGAGATTTACAAGGTTACCATAGCTTGCTTCATACCAACAATCTCTGTGGGATCGACCCTTACTCACGTAAGGTATTACTTGGATGACCCAGTACACTTGCTGGTTAAGTTGAACGGAGTTGTGTCCACACATAGCCATGAGCCATAATAATGATTCCATACAATAACAAAGAGTACTACATTGATGTGATCACAATTTCGTCCACCAAGTTTTTGGCGCCGTTGCCGGGGATTGTTCGAGTATGGACAACTGACGGTTCATCTTGTTGCTCAGATTAGGTAATTTTCTTTTCAAAAATCTTTTTCAAAATTTTTATTTTATTTTTCGTTTTTCTAAACTATATTTTTGAAAAAAATATTAAAAATCCAAAAAAATTAGAAAATCATAAAAACCAAAAATATTTTGTGTTTCTTATTTGAGTCTTGAGTCAATTTTTAAGTTTGGTGTCAATTGCATGCTTTAAAAAAATTTTTCTTGCATTTTTTGAAAATCCCATGAATTCATAGTGTTCTTCATGATCTTCAAGTTGTTCTTGATAAGTCCTCTTGTTTGATCTTGATGTTTTCTTGTTTTGTGTTGTTTGTTGTTTTTCATATGCATTTTTCGTTTGTTAGAGTCCATGCATTAAAGATTTCTAAGTTTGGTGTCTTGCATGTTTTCTTTGCATCAAAAATTTTTAAAATTATGTTCTTGATGTTCATCATGATCTTCAAAGTGTTCTTGGTGTTCATCTTGACATTCATAGCATTCTTGCATGCATTCATTGTTTTGATCTAAAAATTTCATGCATTGAGTATTTTTGTTGTTTTTCTCTCTCATAATTAAAAATTCAAAAATCAAAAAAATATCTTTTCCTTATTTCACTCCAAATTTTCGAAATTTTGGGTTGACTTGGTCAAAAATTTTTAAAATTAGTTGTTTCTTACAAGTCAAGTCAAATTTTTAAAAATCTTATCTTTTCAAAATCTTTTTCAAAAATCATATCTTTTCCAATTTTTCCTCTTTTTCGAAAATTTCAAAAATCTTTTTCAAAATATTTTCAAAATTTTTTTCTTATCTTTTATATCATATTTTCGAAAATATGCTAACAATTAATGTGATTGATTCAAAAATTTGAAGTTTGTTACTTCTTGTTAAGAAAGGTTCAATCTTTAAATTCTAGAATCTTATCTTGTAGTTTCTTGTTAGTTAAGTCATTTTAAAAATTAAATCTTTTTCAAAATATCTTTTTCTTAAAATTTTTATCTTATCTTTTTATCATATTTTTTTAAAAATTTTTTTATCTTTTTTAAAATTTGATTTCAAAATATCTTATCTAGCTTCTTATCTTCTTATCTTTTTCAAATTTGATTTTAATATCTTTTTCAACTAACTATTGGACTTTTTGTTTGTTTCTTATCTTTTTCAAAACCACCTAACTATTTTTCCCTCTTCAATTTTCGAAAATACCTCTCTTTTTCAAAAATTCTTTTTAATTAATTAATTGTTTTAAATTTTAATTTCAATTACATCTTATCTCTAATTTTCGAAAATTGCTAATCCCTTTTTCAAAATTATTTTCGAATTTCTCTTTCTATTTTCTTATTCTATTTAATTATTTAATTACTAACACTTCTCTTCACCTCTCTTCATCTAAAAAAAAAAATCCGAACCCATTCTTCTTCACTCTTCTCCCCTTTCTTTTTCTACTAACATAAAGGAATCTCTATACTGTAACATAGAGGATTCCTCTTCTTTTCTTGTTTTCTTCTCTTTCATATGAGCAGGAACAAGGAAAAACGCACTCTTGTTGAAATTGATTCAGAACCTGAAAGGACTTTGAAGAGAAAATTAAGAGAAGCTAAGTTACAACAATCTAAAGGTAACCTTTCAGAAACATTAGAACAAGAGAAGGAGATGGCAGCCGAAAATAATAATAATGCAAGGAGAATGCTTGGTGACTTCACAAAGCCAACGTCCAAATTTGATGGAAGAAGCATCTCCATTCCTGCCATTGGAGCCAATAATTTTGAGCTTAAGCCTCAACTAGTTGCTTTAATGCAACAAAACTGCAAGTTTTATGGACTTCCATCTGAAGTTCCTTATCAGTTTTTAACTGAGTTCTTGCAGATCTGTGAGACTGTGAAGACGAATGGAGTTGATCCTGAAGTCTACAGACTCATGATTTTCCCTTTTGCTGTAAGAGACAGAGCTAGAATATGGTTGGATTCACAACCCAAGGATAGCCTGGACTCCTGGGATAAGCTGGTCACAGCCTTCTTGGATAAATTCTTTCCTCCTCAAAAGCTGAGCAAGCTGAGAGTGGATGTTCAAACCTTCAAACAAAAAGATGGTGAATCCCTCTATGAAGCTTGGGAAAGATACAAGCAGCTGACCAAAAGATGTCCATCTGACATGTTTTCAGAATGGACCATATTAGATATATTCTATTATGGTCTATCTGAATTTTCGAAAATGTCATTGGACCATTCTGCAGGTGGATCTATTCACCTAAAGAAAACGCCTGAAGAGGCTCAAGAACTCATTGACATGGTTGCAAACAACCAATTCATGTACACTTTTGAGAGGAATTCCGTGAATAATGGGATACCTCAGAAGAAAGGAGTTCTTGAAATTGATGCTCTGAATGCCATATTGGCTCAGAACAAAGTGTTGACTCAACAGGTCAACATGATCTCTCAAAATCTGAATGGATGGCAACATGCATCCAACAGTACTAGAGAGGCAGCTTCTGAAGAAGCTTATGATCCTGAGAACCCTGCCATGGCAGAGGTTAATTACATGGGTGAACCTTATGGAAACACCTATAACTCATCATGGAGAAATCATCCAAATTTCTCATGGAAGGATCAACAAAAGCCTCAACAAGGCTTTAACAATGGTGGACGCAATAGGCTGAGCAATAGCAAGCCATATCCATCATCTTCTCAGCAACAGACAGAGAATTCTGAACAAAACACCTCTAATTTAGCCAATCTAGTCTCTGATCTGTCAAAGGCCACTTTCAGTTTCATGAGTGAAACAAGATCCTCCATTAGAAATCTGGAGGCACAAGTGGGCCAGCTGAGTAAGAAAGTCATTGAAACTCCTCCCAGTATTCTCCCAAGCAATACAGAAGAGAATCCAAAAGGAGAGTGCAAGGCCATTGATTTAGTCAACATGGCCGAATGCACAAGGGAGGAGGAAGACGAAAATCCTAGTGAGGAAGACCTCCTGGGACGTCCCTCAAACAAGAAGGAGTTTCCTATTAAGGATCCAAAGGAATCTGAGGCTCATATAGAGACCATAGAGATTCCATTAAATCTCCTTCTGCCATTCATGAGCTCTGAAGACTATTCTTCCTCAGAAGAGGATGAAGATGTATCTGGAGAGCAAGTTGCTCAATATTTAGGAGCTATCATGAAGCTGAATGCCAAGTTGTTTGGTAATGAGACTTGGGAAAGTGAACCTCCCTTGCTCATTAGTGAACTGGATACCTGGATTCAAGATCCTGGCAAGTTCTTAATACCTTGTACCATAGGCACCATGACCTTTGAAAAAGCTCTGTGTGATCTAGGGTCAGGGATAAATCTTATGCCACTCTCTGTAATGGAGAAGCTGGGAATCATTGAGGTACAACCTGCCTTGTTCTCATTACAATTGGCAGACAAGTCATTGAGACAAGCTTATGGAATAGTAGAGGACGTGTTAGTAAAGGTTGAAGGCCTTTACATCCCTGCTGATTTCATAATCTTAGACACTAGGAAGGAAGAGGATGATTCCATCATCCTTGGAAGACCTTTCCTAGCCACAGCAGGAGCTGTGATAGATGTCAACAGAGGTGAATTAGTCCTTCAATTGAATGGAGACTACCTTGTGTTTAAGGCACATGGCCATCCCTCTGTGACAAAAGAGAGTAAGCATGAAGAGCTTCTCTCAGTTTAGAGTCAGGAAGAGCCCCCATAGTCAAACTCTAAGTTTGGTGTTGGGAGGCCACAACCAAACTCTAAGTTTGGTGTTAGAATCCCATATCCAAACTCTAAGTTTGGTGTTGGCACTATACAACATTGACCTGATCACCTTGTGGCTCCATGAGAGCCACTGTCAAGCTATTGACATTAAAGAAGCGCTTGTTGGGAGGCAACCCAATTTTATTTATCTAATTTTATTTTATTGTTATTTTGTGTTTTATTAGGTACATGATCATGAGGAGTCACGAAAAAATCATAAAAATCAAAAACAGAATCAAAAACAGCAGAAGAAAAAAATCACACCCTGGAGGAAGCATAGGCTGGCGTTCAACGCCAGTAAGATGCATCTGGCCGGCGTTCAACGCCAGAACAGAGCATCATTCTGGCGCTGAACGCCAAAAACAAGCAACATTCTGGCGCTGAACGCTAGGAATGTGCCTAGAGAGGAAAATCTGGCGCTGAACGCCAGTAACAAGCATGAAACTGGCGTTCAACGCCAGAAACATGTTACATGTGGGCGTTGAATCCCCAGAACGTGCACCAATGGGCGTTTAAACGCCAGAATGGTGTGCAAAGGCATTTTACATGCCTATTTGGTGCAGGGATGGAATTCCTTGACACCTCAGGATCTGTGGACCCCACAGGATCACCTCAGGATCTGTGGACCCCACAGGATCCCCACCTACCATATTCCCACCTTACCTCCTAATCCTAGTTTTACTCTTCCCCATATCACACTTCCCAAACACCCTTCACCACTCACATCCATCCACTCTTCCCCATTAACCCCACCTACCTTCAAAAATTCAAAAACATTTTCCCACCCATTCCCACCCTAAATGGCCGAAACCTCACTCTCCCCTCTCCCTATATATACCCTTCCATTCTACTTCATTTTCACACATCACAACCCCCTCTTCCATACTTTGGCCGCACCTACACTTCCCCTTCTCCTCCATATTCTCTTCTTCTTCTCTTCTCTTCTTTCTTCTCTTGCTCGAGGGTGAGCAATATTTTAAGTTTGGTGTGGTAAAAGCATAAGCTTTTTTGTTTTTCCATTACCATCAATGGCACTTAAGGCCGGAGAATCCTCTAGAAAAGGAAAAGGGAAGACAAAAGCTTCCACCTCTGAGTCATGGGAGATGGAAAGATTCATCTCCAAAAGCCACCAAGACCACTTCTATGATGTTGTGGCAAAGAAGAAGGTGATCCCTGAGGTCCCTTTCAAGCTCAAGAAAAATGAGTATCCGGAGATCCGACATGAAATCCGAAGAAGAGGTTGGGAAATCCTAACCAACCCCATGCAACAAGTCGGAATCTTAATGGTTCAAGAGTTCTATGCCAACGCATGGATCACTAGGAACCATGATCAAAGTATGAACCCGAGTCTAAAGAATTATCTCACAATGGTTCGGGAGAAATACTTAGATTTTAGTCTGAAAAATGTGAGGTTGGCGTTCCACTTGCCCATGATGCAAGGAGATGAACGCCCCTACACTAGAAGGGTCAACTTTAATCAAAGGTTAGACCAAGTCCTTATGGACATATGTGTGGAAGGAGCTCAATGGAAGAGAGACTCCAAAGGCAAGCCAGTCCAACTAAGAAGACTGGACCTCAAGCCTATGGCTAGAGGATGGTTGGAGTTCATTCAACGCTCCATCATTCCCACTAGCACCCGATCTGAAGTTACTGTGGATCGGGCCATCATGATTCATAGCATCATGATTGGAGAGGAAGTAGAAGTTCATGAAGTCATCTCCAATGAACTCTACAAAATAGCCGAAAAGCCCTCCACCATGGCAAGGCTAGCTTTTCCTCACCTTATTTGCCATCTATGTTACTTAGCTGGAGTTATCATAGAAGGAGACATCTCCATTGAAGAGGATAAGCCCATCACCAAGAAGAGGATGGAGCAAGCAAGAGAGATTAGCCGACAGGTGATTAGCCGTGCTGTGACAGAGCATTTGGACCATTTTCACTGAGAGGATGGGATGTAGCCATCAACAAGGGTGATGCCTCCAAACGATTAGCCGTGCAGTGACAGCGCATAGGACCATTTTCCCGAGAGGATTAAAAGTAGCCATTGATGATGGTGATGCCCTACATACAGCTTGCCATGGAAAGGAGTAAGAAGGATTGGATGAAAGCAATAAGAAAGTAGAGATTCGAAAGGATTCTAGCATCTCCACACGCCTATCTGAAATTCCCACTATTGATTTACATAAGTATTTCTATCCCTTTTTATATTCTATTTATTATTAATTTTCGAATCCCATAACCATTTAATCTGCCTAACTGAGATTTACAAGGTGACCATAGCTTGCTTCATACCAACAATCTCTGTGGGATCGACCCTTACTCACGTAAGGTATTACTTGGATGACCCAGTACACTTGCTGGTTAAGTTGAACGGAGTTGTGTCCACACATAGCCAAGAGCCATAATAATGATTCCATACAATAACAAAGAGTACTACATTGATGTGATCACAATTTCGTCCACCACTGCACCATCTCCTTCATGGCTGGATTTAGCCGCCTCTGTGGTTGAACCACTGGCTTAGCATCATCCTCCAATAGGATCTTGTGCATGTATTTGGCTGGGCTAATGCCCTTAAGATCACTTATGAACCACCCAAGAGCTGTCTTGTGTGTCCTTAGCACTTGAATTAGTGCTTTCTCTTCCTGTGGCTCTAAAGCAGAGCTTATGATCATGAAAAAAGTGTCATCCTCTCCCAGAAATACATATTTCAGGGATGGTGATAGTGGATTGAGCTCGGGGTTAGGAGCCTTCTCCTCTTCCTGAGGAGTTTTCAGAGGTTCTTTCATTTTCTCTGGTTCCTCCAGATCAGGCAAAACATCTTTAAAAATGTCGTCTAGCTCTAATTCGAGACTCTTTGTCATATTGACCTCTTCCACCAGAGAGTCAATAATATCAACGCTCATGCAGTCGTTTGGGGTGTCTAGATGCTGCATAGCTTTGACAGCATTCAACTTAAACTCATCCCCATTGACTCTCAGAGTCACCTCCCCTTTTTGGACATCAATGAGGGTTCGTCCAGTTGCTAGGAAAGGTCTTCCTAGAATGAGAGTTGCACTCTTGTGCTCCTCTATTTCCAGCACCACAAAGTCAGTAGGAAAGGAAAATGGCCCAACCTTGATAATCATGTCCTCAATTACACCTGACGGAATTTTAGTGGAGCCATCAGCAAGTTGGAGGCATATCTGGGTTGGTTTAACTTCATCAGTCAAACCAGGCTTTTTGATAGTGGATGCATGTATCAGGTTGATACTTGCTCCAAGATCACATAGAGCTGTCTTAGTACAAGCATCCTCTAATGTGCATGGTATCATAAAGCTTCTGGGATCTTTAAGCTTCTCTGGTAAGCTTTTCAGAATGACTGCACTGCATTCTTCAATGAGGAAAACTTTTTTAGTTTCTCTCTAATCTTTCTTATGACTTAAGATCTCTTTCATGAACTTAGCATAAGAGGGTATTTGTTCAAGTGTCTCTGCAAGCAGAATCTTTATTTCAAGAGTCCTGAGATAGTCTACAAAGCGGACAAATTGTTTATACTATTTTGCTTGACAGAGTTTCTGAGAATAAGGCATCTTGGCTTTATAGTCTTCAACCTTAGTTACTGCAGGTTTACTACCTACAGAAGTGGTTGGAGAAGCCTGCTTAAAGGGGTTGTTATCAATACTTGCAAGTGTCTGATCCCTCATTGGCGTTTAAACGCCAAAATTGGGGGCTGTATGGGCGTTTAACGCCTGATTGCCACCCTTTTCTGGCGTTTGGACGCCAAAATTGGCCATCCACTGGGCATTTAACGCCACTTTTTCACCCTTTTCTGGTGTTTGAATGCCAGAATCATTTCTTTCTGGGCTTTTACTGTCCTCAGAGGGATTTTAGGCAGTGGGTTGGTCATCCTCTGGCAGTTCTTCCTTTCTTGGCTTCCTGCTGCCTTGAGTTGAAACATTCAATGTATTCCCACTCCTTAAATAAATAGCTTGGCACTCTTCTGTTATCTGTTTAGATAACTGCTGTCTTGTCTGATCCAATTGTGCTTCCATATTCTTGTTAGCATTTTTGGTGTCTTGTAGCATTTCCTTAAATTCTGCAAATTGTTTTGTTATAAAAAGCAATTGCTGATTGAGTTCAACAACTTGTTTTGGAGGACTAAGTTCAGTGAATACTGCTTTAGCCTCTTCTTTCATGGAGGACTCACTACTTAAGTACAGATGCTTATTCATAGCAACTATATCAATGAGCTCTTGAGCGTCTTCAATTGTCTTTCTCATGTGTGTAGATTCACCAGCTGAGTGGTCTAGAGACATCTGGGCCTTTTCTGTAAGCCCGTAGTAGAAGATGTCTAACTGCACCAATTCTGAAAACATTTCAGAGGGACATTTCGTTAGCATCCCTCTGTACGTCTCCCAAGCGTTATAAAGAGATTCATTATCCTCTTGTTTAAAGCCTTAGATGTCCATCCTTAGCTTTGTCATCCTTTTTGGAGGGAAATATTGATTCAGAAATTTATCTAACAACTGTTTTCATGTTCTTATGCTGGCCTTGGGTTGGTTGTTTAACCACCTTTTAGCTTGGTCTTTTACAGCAAATGAAAATAGAAATAATCTGTAGACATCCTGATCCACTTCCTTATCACGTACTATGTCAGCAATTTGTAAGAACTGTGCCAGAAAATCAGTAGGTTCTTCCTGTGGAAGACCAAAATACTGGCAATTTTGCTGCACCATGATAATGAGCTGAGGATTTAACTCAAAATTACTAGCTTTGATGGGGGGGTATACAGATATTACTTCCATATGAAGCAATAATGGGGTTAGCATATGACCCCAGAGTCCTTCTGGATTGTTCATTTCCACTTACGCCCATGATGGAGAAAGAGAGATGATGTGAATTGCAAATAAACAATTTTCTCTCTTTTTTTTGAAAACTGAAATTAAAAAATAAAATAAATGAAAAATTGAATATAAGTTTTGAAAATTAAGAAGGGAAAAAGAAATAAAAGAAATTAGAAAACTAAATTAATTAATTAATTAAAAAGATTTGAAATTTTTTGTGTGTGTGGATTTTCGAAAAAAATGAGTAGAGAGAAAGTGGTTAGGAAGTTTTGAAAAAGATATGTCCTAAAATTAAAAATACTTGAAAATTAATACTTGTAAGAAAATAAATAAAAGAAAAGATTCGGAAAAGATATGATTTAAAATTTTAAAGATTGAAACTTTCTTAATAATAAAAAACCCAACTTCAAATTTTTCAATCAAACTGATAAAATGGGACAAGTAATTCGAAAATTTAAAAAAAAGAAAAAAGATTTTGAAAAATTTTATAAAATATTTTCGAAAAAATATAAAAAATTGAAAAAGAATTTGTTTTGAAAAAGATTTAAAAAGATAATTTTTTTTAAATTGAAATTTTAACTTGACTAACAAGAAACTACCATATTTTAAAAATTTTGACTAAGTCAACCTAAGGAATTTGAAAATGATGAGTAAATAAAGGAAAAGATATTTTTTTGAATTTAATGAGGAAAGAGAAAAACACTAAAATGAGATCAAAATTAAAATTTTTTAGATCAAAACAAAGAAAATAAACAAGAAAACTTGAATGTCAAGATGAACACCAAGAACACTTTGAAGATCAAGATGAACACCAAAAACAAATTTTGAAAATTTTTAAGGAAATAAGGACACAAAAAAAAACACCAAACTTAAAAAAATTTTATACTTTAGACACTAATAATTCGAAAATGCACAAGAAAAACAAGAAAAGACAACAAACAAGAAAAACTAAAGATCAAACAAGGAAAATAAACAAGAACAACTTGAAGATCAAGAAAGAACACAATGCATATATTTTCGAAAATTTTTTAAGAAAAATTAAAACATGCAATTGACACAAGACTCAAACAAGAAACACAAATTTTTTTTTTTTGAAAAGAAAATAAAGGACTCAAAGTTAGTGACTCTAAACCAAAAAGATAAATTCTTCCTAATCTAAGCAACAAGATGAACAGTCAATTGTCCAAACTCGAACAATCCCCAGCAACGGCGCCAAAAACTTGATGCACAAAATTGTGATCACACTTTTCACAACTCCACACAACTAACCAGCAAGTGCACTGGGTCGTCCAAGTAATACCTTACGTGAGTAAGGGTCGATCCCACGGAGATTGTTGGCTTGAAGCAAGCTATGGTTATCTTGTAAATCTTAGTCAGGATATTAGTGATAAAAATGATTTTGTTTATGAAAAGTAAATAACATGAAATAAATGATACTTGTGATTTAGTAATGAGGAATAGGTTGAGGTTCCAGAGATGCTTTGTCATCTGAATCTCTGCTTTTCTACTGTCTTCTTCTCCAAACACGCATGGCTTCCTTCCATGGTAGGCTGTATATGATCCTCTCAGTTAAAATGGTCCAAGTACGGTTTCTGCACGGCTAATCAACTGTCGGATTTCTCGTCTCGGATGAAAAATACCATGCACAGCTACTGCACGGCTAATCATCTGTCGGTTCTCACTTGTGTCGGAATAGGATTTCTCTATCCTTTTGTACAGTGTCACTGCGCCCAACATTCGTGAGTTTGAAGCTCATCACAGTCATCCCCTTCCAAATCCTACTCGGAATACCACATACAAGGTTTAAACTTTTCGGATCTCAGGAATGCTGCCAATTGGTTCTAGCCTCTACCATGAAGGTTCTATTCTCACAGACTCGGTCCGTGGATCAGAGACCCAAGAGATACGCACTCAAGATGTCGCCCAATGACTACGTTGAGCTCAGATAGAACGGGAATGGTTGTCAAGCACGCGTTCATAAAGTTGAGGATAATGATGAGTGTCACGGATCATCATATTCTCTATTTTGAAGTACGAGTGAGTATCTTAGAAAAGAATCAAGCGTGATTGAATAGAAAACAATAGTAATTGCATTAATCCATTGAGACACAACAGAGCTCCTCACCCCCACCTATGGGATTTAGAGACTCATGCCGTAGAAGATACAATATGAGATATAAAATGTCATAAGTTACAAAATGAATCTCTAAAAGTAGTTTTTATACTAAACTAGTAACCTAGGTTTACAGAAAATGAGTAACTAAGTGCAGATAGTGCAGAAATCCACTTCTGGGGTCCACTTGGTGAGTGTTTGGGCTGAGCTTTGAAGCTTTCACGTGCATAGGCCATTCTTGGAGTTAAACGCCAGCTTGGGTGCCAGTTTGGACGTTTAACTCCAGTTTTGGTGCCAGTTCTAGCGTTTTACGCCAGAAAATGGTCTCTGGCTGGTGTGTAACGCCAGTTTAGGCCATCAAATCTCGGGCAAAGTATTAACTATTATACATTGCTGGAAAGCCCAAGATGACTACTTTTCAACTTAATTGAGAGCGCGCCAAATGGGCTTCTGTAGCTCCAGAAAATCTACTTCGAGTGCAGGAGGGTCAGAATCCAATAGCATCTGCAGTCCTTTCTCAGCCTCTAAATCAGATTTTTGCTCAGGTCCCTCAATTTCAGCCAGAAAATACCTGAAAATACAGAAAAACACATAAAACTCATAGTAAAGTCCAGAAATGTGATTTTTGCATAAAAACTAATAAAAATATAATAAAAAGTAACTAAAACACACTAAAAACTACCTAAAAACAATGCCAAAAAGCGTATAAATTATCCGCTCATCACAAGTATAGTCCAAACCCAACCATTGGTCATCGATCAAATTATAATCCTAAAGATGTCACAATCAATGCACAAAATTTACCGAGAGTATTTAGACTCCCGGGTTGTTCTTCCTAAGAACTAATGCAACAAGTGCATGCAATTTTAGTTGTGAGAAAGCAACGGAGTTTTTCAATGATTGAAATAAACAAATAAAGAGATAAAAGAACGAGACAAAATTGTAATTAATAAAGTAATGAAGGAATAAAAGAACTATGTATGTAATATAAACAAGTAAAGCTATAAAGTGATGAAAAAGTGGTTCAAAACATAAACGAAACTGTGACTTGGGATGAGTTATAGAATCCCTTCCTTGCCATAACCACAACTATGATAATTATAATGGATTAATCTCACTAAATCAAACCTTAACATCGAAGGATAAGTCAAGTGAGCATAATTGTTATTAATCCACAAATCCTAGCTAACTTACCAAATTAATTGGTAAGAAGCTAGCGTTAGCAGAAACAATAACAACTAACAACCCAAGAATTATCACTAAATGTTGGACATTATAGCTCTAGCAATCCATACACTCATTTTTCCAAGTCAAGGGGTGAAAATCTACCCCATAACTAAGATTGGCATTTCATCAAACACATAGAGGGCATGAACATAAAACATGGCAAAATTGGTAAATTAATGAAAGCTATAAACAACCAAATGATCAAAATGAACAAAAGCAATCCAATAAGCATATAAAATTCATCAAACATCAAATTAACCAACTAGAAACTCAAAATTGCAAAACTATGTATATATTGACAAGGGAAAAATAAAAGAAAATGTAGAACAAGTAGTGTAATAAAAGAGACAATTAAAGAAATACTTATAATGAAAAGAATCCAAAATCAAACTTGAAGTATAAAATTCTACAAACCCTAATTAAAAACCCTAAGAGAGAATTTCCTAATCTACACTACTCCTACTCCTACTATGTATTTTCCTATTCTAAGTTAGTTCCCTTCATATGGCATCAATTCCCCTTGATATAGCACTTCCCATTCAGCATCAAGTCTTCCAAAACTGAGTCAAAGGCCCCCAAAATCGCGCAGCACGTGTTTTATTAATGAATCCATGTATAGGGACCTGTGCGTATGCACAGGTACTTGTGCACACGCATACATGCCAATTTCCTTCTTGTGCGTACGGACGCTTGCATGTGCGCACGCACGCATGGTTGAGTGCTTCCTCCTTATTTTCTTCATGTTTTCTCCCTTTGTATATGCTTTCTTCTACTTTTGCATATCCATTATTGTCCCTTTGATATGAAATCACTCAACAAACATGTCACGACATCAAATGGAATAAAAGTGGAATTAAATTGCTCAATTTAAGCACAAAAACGTATGTTTTCACATTTTAGCTCAATTTATAGAGAAAATACAAAAGTATGCTATTTTGGTACTTAAGTATAGGTTTTTGCGATGAAATCCACTCAAAAATCGAGCCAAAATATCTCATCAAATATGGACTCATCATTATCCAATGGTAATGATTTGGCATGCCCCTAGCCGGGAAGATAGGATGCGGATTCCCCTGAACTCTCCTCCGTCGTACCATACCTATATCCAAATAGGATTTTTCACTATTAGCCCACTACCCAAAAACACAAACATACAGGGAATTCCTACTTATACTAAATCTGCAAACGAAAGGATACATCCTACCAAAACCCTTAAAACTACACCAAACGCAATACCACAATCAACATTTTCCCATCACTAAATACAAAATTATGAAAAAATGTGGAAACAGTGAACAAAATAGAAATTAGAAACAAAAAATAAAAGATCATAGTGACAAAAACTAACTTGGTTCTTTGAGAGCAAGCGACAGAAATGCAGCAACAAAATCGCAGGGAGACACAGCACCACAAATGGCCAGCAAACCTAAACGGAGCACAACGCCATAAAATTTGCAGAAAGCGTTTTATGAGAAAGTGAGGGAGCAAAGAAGGAAAATAAGCGGTTGAAATGAGAATAAATAAACCCCTCTCAATGTTTCAAAAAGGAAACACGAATGGATGGAGGGCAAAAGGGAAAAAGCAAATGCAACCTCTCTCCTCCTACTAAGTGTCATTATGATGCCTTTGGAACCGCAACAGATGAAACCCTCTTTTAGAAAAACGCGACGACCCAGCAACCTGACTGCATGCGGACCCCGATCTTGGCCAAAAATCACAATACTTCATTACCTCATTTCCAGAAGAAAACATCTGGACCTAACAACGGTCAAATACACGGCTCGGGTTCTCCTGTATCATAGAACGTGAACGATACCCAATTACCCGCACCAGGCTTATGACCCCCTGGGCTCACGGCCACACGGCAAGGCAAATCCTTTCAAGCAATGAGATCGAGTATGCTCGCTCTCTCGTTTTGGGGGCAACTGTTCCAGATCCAGTCCTCGAGTCCCCCCATCAAAAGTAATTGCAGCCCAATTACCCGGGCCCAGGCCACCACCTTGGCCCAAACCAACCTGCTAACCATAATCCCATAGGTTTAATTATTCTATTGATCCTTATAGTTTCACCAAATTTTTAATTAGATCCCTATATTTTTTTCCTTTCAATTGGGTCCCTACACTAATTTAGTTTTGTAATTAAGTCCTTCATAGTATAAAAAATATCAGAGTTAACTGAATATTTTTTCATAAATTAAAGGTATTTATAATTAAAAATTTAATTTAATCTTTGACTGCATATATTTTGGTAAAAATATTATGTTAATCTTAATATTTTTAACATGAAAAGGACGTAATTACAAAATTAAAAGCACTGTAGGGATCCAATTGAAAGGAAAAAAAAATATAGGGACTTAATTAAAAATTTGGTGAAATTATAAAGACCAACAAAGAAATTAAACCAATCTTCTAACTAACATTCAAATTCAAGCACTTCCTTTTTCTTAGTCAACTAGATAAGATAAGATAACAACCCTAAAATATATAAAGGGATAAGTATGATTTTGGTCCCCAACGTAGAGGCTGAAAATTTATTTCGTCCCCGACCTTTTTTTCGCTATAAAATGATCCCAAAAGTTTCAGTTTGTTTTAAAATCATCCTTTTTACTAATTTTATTTTTTTTATTACCAAATTACTCCTCATTAAAAAAATTATAAAATAAATAAATATAAAATAAATAAAAAAAGAGGAAAGAAAGGGATTGGTGGACGAAATTGTGATCCATATTCTTTTGTACTTATATGGAATTTGAAATTGGCACGAGTGGACACAACTCCGTTCAACTAACCAGCAAGTGTACTGGGTCGTCCAAGTAATAAACCTTACGTGAGTAAGGGTCGATCCTACAGAGATTGTTGGTATGAAGCAAGCTATGGTCACCTTGTAAATCTCAGTTAGGCAGATTAAATTTGTTTATGGTTTCGAAAATAGAAATAATAAAAGGGATAGAATACTTATGCAGATTCATTGGTGGGAATTTCAGATAAGCGAATGGAGATACTGTATGGCTCAAGAACGCCTACTTTCCTACTGCTTCAACTCAATCCTTCTTACTCCTTTCCATGGCAAGCTGTGTATAGGGGTTCACCATTCGACGATGGCTACTTTGTATCCGCTCTGGAAAATGGTCCTCTGCGCTGTCACTCGCATGGCTAATCGTCTGGAGGCATCACACTGGCCGAAGGCTACATCCCATCCTCGCAGTGAAAACTACGCTCACGCGCTCTGTCACAGCACGGCTAATCACTGGTTGGTTCCTGCTCCTGCTGGAATAGAATCCCTTGATTCTTTTGCGTCTGTCACTAACGCCCAGCACTTGCGAGTCTGAAGCACGTCACAGTCATTCATTACCGGAATCCTACTCGGAATACCACAGACAAGGTTAGACTTTCCGGATTCCCAGGATCCTACTCGGAATACCACAGACAAGGTGAGACTTTCCGGATCCTCATGAATGCCGCCATCTATCTAGCTTATACCACGAAGATTCTGTTGGGGAATCTAAGAGATACACATTCAAGCTCGGTTGCATGTAGAACGGAGGTGGTTGTCAATCACGCGCGTTCATAGGTGAGAATGATGATGAGCGTCACATAATCATCACATTCATCATGTTCTTGGGTGCGAATGAATATCTTGGAATAAGAATAAGAGAGAATTGAATGGAAGAAAATAGAATTGCATTAATACTTGAGGTACAGTAGAGCTCCACACCCTTAATCTATGGTGTGCAGAAACTCCACCGTTGAAAATACATAAGTAAAAGGTTCAGGCATGGCCGAATGGCCAGCCCCCTGAGTGATCAAGAGACCGAATAATCAAAGGCTAAACAGTCAAGAGATTAAACTGTCAAAAGATGTCTAATACAATAGTTAAATGTTCTATTTATAATAAACTAGCTCCTAGGGTTTACATGAGTAAGTAATTGATGCATAAATCCACTTCCGGGGCCCACTTGGTGTATGCTTGGGCTGAGCTTGATCAATCCACGAGCTGAGGCTTCTCTTGGAGTTGAACTCCGAGTTATGACGTGTTTTGGGCGTTCAACTCCGGATCATGACGTTTTTCTGGCGTTTAACTCCAGACAGCAGCATGAACTTGGCGTTCAACGCCAAGTTACGTCGTCAATTTCCGAATAAAGTATGGACTATTATATATTGCTGGAAAGCTCTGGATGTCTACTTTCCAACGCCGTTGAGATCGCGCCATTTGGAGTTCTGTAACTCCAGAAAATTCATTTGGAGTGCAGGGAGGTCAGATTCCAACAGCATCAGCAGTCTTTTTGTCAGCCTTTTTCAGAGTTTTGCTCAAGTCCCTCTGTAAAACCCGGTTAATTAATGGCTAATTAACCCATAAATGAGAATTTATTCTAGAAAGCCTAAAATGTGATTTTTATGGCTAAATGTGATAGAGGAGACTGAGACGAGAATTTTGGTACCAATTTTATAGAATTCGGACCAAGATTGGACCGAACGGGCCAAACCGGGCCAACCGGACCCAAAGTGGGCCCTTGGCCCAATATAACTAAACCAAAACCCTAGTTTTCAGCACTCTCTCTCCTCACAACACCCAAAAACACGCTGAACTTAGAGAGAAAGGGAGGAAGAACACTCTCTCAAGTTCTCTCCCTTGGTTGATCTTCAAATCACCATAACTTTTGATCTAGAGCTCCGATTGCCGCTCCGTTTGCGGCCACGCGTTCACCGCGGAGAGCTCTACAAAACCCATACAATTAATCTTGAGGTAAGCCACAAGTTTCTGTTCGAAATTCCAGCCCTTATTTTCGAGTTTCATGGGTAAAATGTTGAGATTTTGGGTTCTTTGATGTTATAGGACCCAACTCTCTTGAAAGAGAAGGTTAATCTTGTCTCCTTGGACCTTGGGTGTGGTAAGATTCTCAACCCTAGTGTATTTTATTGTTCTATGATGTTTGGGTTTTGAGATGTTGTGTATGGGTATGATGGTTGTGGCTTAGGTTGTGTATGTGTGGATATTGGAGCTTGATTGGTGACTTTGAAAAGCTTGGAAAGGGTTTGGTGGTGAAAAATCTGTTCTTGGAGGTGTTGAGGCCTTGAGAGCTTGTGGATAAGTGGTTTGGAAGTGCTCCGGGGGAGCTTGGGAAAATCGGCTAAGGTATGGTTTCGGTTTCCCGTATCTAATATGTAATGTGGTAGGAAATACTTAGGTTAGAGGCCCTAAGATAGGCATTGAATTGTTGATGTTGTTGAATGATTGAGATATATGATGTGGTTATATATGTGATGATGATTATTGATGCCTTGGTGGTATGATGTATGAGAAATATGCATGTTGTGATATATGCTTGATGATTGGTTATGGTTGAATTGTGGGTTGAACCATGTTGATGGTGAGTATGATGTTGATTGTGTACAATAATGATTTATTGGAATTGGTGTTGTTGAGAATTGGCATGAGGAATAGTATATGATATGTCAATGTGTTTGAGTTTGAGCCACTTGGGTAAAGTGGGGTAAAATGATGAGATAGTGATTTTGGTAAATTGTGGTAATGTGTCAATGTGTGAGTTGAGGAGGCTTGATGTTAAATTTGATACATTTTGATTGATTTCAAAGAAAAGGGATGAAATTGGCATGTTTTGATTGATTTTGAAAAGAGTTGAAAATGGTTTGTTTTGAAAATGGCATATTGTGGTTTTGTATGAAAATATGGTTTTTGGGCATACTTTGACGGGACATAACTTGGACTACGGATCCTCGTTTTGTACCAAATCTGTTTAGAAATGAAATTGGATCCGGGATGTCCACACCGTTCGAAGAACGGGTGAAAAACGATTTAAAATGAGGAAGTTATGTCCGTTGGAAGATTGGGGTTTAAATCTGTGAAATCCTGCAGCTTTTAACTTAGAAAATTTTTAGCAGAATGACCCCTTGCGCGTGGGCGCACCTGGCGCGTACGCGCCGATCTTCCGAGAAGTGCCATCCACGCGTACGCGTGATGTGCACGGGCGCGCCGATTGTGCTGCACCCAATGCCCAGCCATTTTCCAGAGACTTATGCCCGAACTGTGCTAGTGTTGTGCTTGGGGCACGAGAACACCCACGCGTACGCGTGGTTGATGCGTGCGCGTCGATTGGCAAATTTTGAATCCACGCGTTAGCGTGCATGACGCTTGCGCGTCGATAAGTTTTTGAGGTCATCCACGCGTGCGCGTACGCGCGGCCCTGTTTTCATCCCAAAGTTGATTTTTGAGTTTTAAAAGCCAAATCTCATACTTCTAAGCCTCCGATCTCACCATGTATGTCTTGAATCATTATGATATGCCTAGCTATTAGAAAAGGAGCTAGTGAATGAAGTAACTTGCGAGTGAAGCAAGGGAAAAATGAATGATCAATGAGGATCAAAGATGATTATGTGAGATGCGGAGGATGGTGGTGGAAGTGCTTGTTATGCCATGGGCCGAAAGGCTGTAATTGTTAATGAAATGGCTGGTTATGGATTTAACCGTGAGCCGGAATGGCTGTGTATGATTATGAATATTGGCTGGTTCTGGATTGAACCGTGAGCCAGAATGGCTGATATGGATGTTGATCCATGGATGAGAATTCATGCATGTTGATGCTGAATTATTGATGATTGTGAATTGCACTTCCACTATCAGAGATACGAGTTTCCCTGGGTAGTAGCAGTGGCTAGCCACCACGTGCTCCAGGTTGAGACTTGATACTCTGTTGACCCTATGTCGTAAGTGTGGCCGGGCACTGTGAAAGACCCGGATGAGCTCGCCCCCGAAATATTCACCAGTGAGGGTGATGGATATGGATCATGTTTATGATCAAGTTTATAACGAGTATAACTCGAGTTGGGGATGCGCGACAGAGGGACAGTCCAATGGTTAGCGACCAGGACTTGTCGGGTTGGCTCTATAACCGACAAGATGATATCATCAGCCACTAGGGACAGGCATTCATCATATGCATACTATGTGAATTGTTTGAGATTGCCTATTTGACTGCATATTACTTGCTAATTGTCTAAATGCCTTAACTGTTCTTATTTGTATATTCCTTGTTTGATATAACTGTGTTTGCTGCTTTATACTCCTGCTGGTGGTTGGGAGGTGAGAAGGAATTGGAAAGGGAAGTATTAGTTAGACTGAAGAATCTTTAGTCAGATGCCCTTATATGGTGTAGCTTGTTTATAAGCTTTGAATTATCTGGAGGAAGTTCTAGGATTGCCTTTGGCTTTCCTCTATTATTATGTATTATATATGTGGAAGCTGTTACCATGCTGGGGACCTCTGGTTCTCACCCATGCGGATTTTGTGGTTTTCAGATGCAGGACGTGAGGTTTCCCGCTGAGGCATGCTGGAGACTTCTAGACTTTGCGAAGATCCTTTGTTCTCGGGGCTATATTTTGGCTTATACGTTTTGCTTAGATACTTTTATCTCCATCAAATAATACAAACTGTGATGACTCCTCTTATGGGAGATTTTGGAGAATAGGTTTTATGTATTTGTGTCCCTTTGGGTTTCCTTTGGGGTTTTCCTTATTTTATCATATGTATATATTGCTATGCTCGGACCGGTTATCTTCGCATCCGGATCTTGAGTCTTGATATTCCTGTTTTTGACACTCCTTTGTATATATATAATCTCGCGTTGGTTATCCTTGTTCGTTACGTTATCGATCGGAGTGTTGCGCTTTCGAGTTGCGATTTTTGTTTACCCCTTTTTCTACAAAGGCTCCTAGTTATAATCAATCATTCATACTACTATACGTACTAAATTTTTATTTTAGAGGTCGTAATACCTTGCCATCTCTGAATTATGACTTAAGCATAAGACTCTGTATGGTAGGGTGTTACACCCTCAATTTCAGCCAGAAATTACCTGAAATCACAGAAAAACACACAAACTCATAGTAAAGTCCAGAAATGTGAATTTAACATAAAAACTAATGAAAACATCCCTAAAAGTAGCTCGAACTTACTAAAAATTACCTAAAAACAATGCCAAAAAGCGTATAAAATATCCGCTCATCACAACACCAAACTTAAATTGTTGCTTGTCCCCATGCAACTGAAAATTAAATAGGATAAAAAGAAGAGAATATACTATAAATTCCAGAATATCAATGAATATTAATTATAATTAGATGAGCGGGACTTGTAGCTTTTTGCTTCTGAACAGTTTTGGCATCTCACTTTTTCCTTTGAAGTTTAGAATGATTGGCTTCTCTAGGAACTTAGAATTTCGGATAGTGTTATTGACTTTCCTAGTTAAGCATGTTGATTCTTGAACACAGCTACTTATGAGTCTTGGCTGTGGCCCTAAGCACTTTGTTTTCCAGTATTACCACCGGATACATAAATGCCACAGACACATAACTGGGTGAACCTTTTCAGATTGTGACTCAGCTTTGCTAGAGTCCCCAGTTAGTGGTGTCCAGAGCTCTTAAGCACACTCTTTTTGCTTTGGATCACGACTTTAACCACTCAGTCTCAAGCTTTTCACTTGGACCTTCATGACACAAGCACATGGTTAGGGACAGCTTGATTTAGCCGCTTAGGCCTGGATTTTATTTCCTTGGGCTCTCCTATCCATTGATGCTCAAAGCCTTGGATCCTTTTTACCCTTGCCTTTTGGTTTTAAGGGCCATTGGCTTTTTCTGCTTGCTTTTTCTTTCTCTTTCTATTTTTTTTTTCGCCAATTTTTTTTTTTCGCAAGCTTTCTTTTCCACTGCTTTTTCTTGCTTCAAGAATCAATTTCATGATTTTTCAGATCACCAATAACATTTCTCTTTGTTCATCATTCTTTCAAGAGCCAACAATTTTAACATTCATAAACAACAAGATCAAAAGACATATGCACTGTTCAAGCATACATTCAGAAAACAAAAGTGTTGTCACCACATCAATATAATTAAATTAAATTCAAGGATAAATTCGAAATTCATGTACTTCTTGTTCTTTTGAATTAAAACATTTTTCATTTAAGAGAGGTGAAGGATTAATGGAATTTATTCATAGCTTTAAGACATGGTTACTACATACTAATGATCATGAAATAAAGACACGAAACATAGATAAACACAACATTAAAAACCGAAAACAGAAAGAAATAAAGAACAAGGAATGAATCCACCTTTAGTGTCGTCTTCTTCTTGAAGGACCAATGATGTTCTTAAGCTCTTCTATGTCCCTTCCTTGCCTTTGTTGCTCCTCCCTCATTGCTCTTTGATCTTCTCTTATTTCTTGGAGAATGATGGAGTGCTCATGATGTTCCACCCTTAATTGTTCAACATTGTGGCTCAAACCTTCTAAGGAAGTGTTAAGTTGCTCCCAATAGTTGTTTGGAGGAAAGTGCATCCCTTGAGGCATCTCAGGGATTTCTTGATGATGAGCTTCCTCATGCATCTCTTGAGAACCGTGAGGGGTCTCTCTTGCTTGCTCCATCCTCTTCTTGGTGATGGGCTTATCCTCTTCAATGAGGATGTCTCCTTCTATGATGACTCCAGCTGAGTAACAAAGATGGCAAATAAGGTGAGGAAAAGCTAGCCGTGCCATTGGTGAAGGCTTGTCGGCTATTTTGTAGATTTCATTGGAGATGACCTCATGAACTTCTACTTCCTCTCCAATCATGATGCCATGAATCATGATGGCCCGATCCACAGTAACTTCAGATCGGTTGCTAGTAGGAATGATGGAGCGTTGAATGAACTCTAACCATCCTCTAGCTATAGGCTTGAGGTCCAGTCTTCTTAGTTGGACTGGCTTGCCTTTGGAGTCTCTCTTCCATTGCGCTCCTTCCACACATATGTCCATAAGGACTTGGTCCAACCTTTGATCAAAGTTGACCCTTCTAGTATAGGGGCGTTCATCTCCTTGCATCATGGGCAAGTGGAATGCCAACCTCACATTTTCCGGGCTAAAATCTAAGTATTTCCCCCGAACCATTGTAAGATAATTCTTTGGACTCGGGTTCATACTTTGATCCTGGTTCCTAGTGATCAATGCATTGGCATAGAACTCTTGAACCATCAAGATTTCGACTTGTTGCATGGGGTTGGTTAGGACTTCCCAACCTCTTCTTCGGATTTCATGTCGGATTTCCGGATACTCATTTTTCTTGAGCTTGAAAGGGACCTCAGGGATCACCTTCTTCTTTGCCACAACATCATAGAAGTGGTCTTGATGGCTCTTGGAGATGAATCTTTCCATCTCCCATGACTCGGAGGTGGAAGCTTTTGTCTTCCCTTTTTCCTTTTCTAGAGGATACTCCGGCCTTAGGTGCCATTGATGGTAATGGAAAAAACAAAAAGCTTATGCTTTTACCACACCAAACTTAAAATATTGCTCGTCCTCGAGCAATAGAAGAAAGAAGAGAAGAAGAAGAAGAAGAAAATATGGTAGAGAGGGAGAGATGTTGGTTCGGCCAAGTGGGAGAAGAGGGGGTTGTGTTGTGTGAAAATGAAGTAGAATGGAAGGGTATATATAGGGAGAGGGGGTAGTGTGTATTCGGCCATTTAGGGTGGGAATGGGTGGGAAAATGGTTTTGAATTTTTAAAGGTAGGTGGTGTTTATGGGGAAGAGTGGATGGATGTGAGTGGTGAAGGGGGTAATTGGGAAGAGGAATTGAGGTGATTGGTGAAAGTTGTTGGGAAGTGTGACATGGGGAAGAGTGAAATAGGATTAGGAGAGTGTAATTAGGATTAGGAGGTAAGGTGGGAATATGGTAGGTGGGGATCCTGTGGGGTCCACAGATCCTGAGGTGATCCTGTGGGGTCCACAGATCCTGAGGTGTCAAGGAATTCCATCCCTGCACCAAATAGGCATGTAAATTGCCTTTGCACACCATTCTGGCGTTTAAACGCCGTGTGGTGCACATTCTGGGCGTTTAACGTCCATGTAAAGCATGTTTCTGGCGTTGAACGCCAGTTTCATGCTTGTTACTGGCGTTCAGCGCCAGTTTTTCCTCTCTGGGCACATTCCTGGGGTTCAGCACCAGAATGTCGCTTGTTTCTGGCGTTCAGCGCCAGAATGATACTCTATTCTGGCGTTGAACGCCAGCCAGATGCATCTTACTGGTGTTGAACGCCAGCCTGTGCATCCTCCAGGGTGTGATTTTTTTCTTCTGCTGTTTTTGATTCTGTTTTTAATTTTTATGATTTTTTCGTGACTCCTCATGATCATGTACCTAATAAAACACAAAATAACAATAAAATAGAATAAAATAAAATTAGATAAATAAAATTGGGTTACCTCCCAACAAGCGCTTCTTTAATGTCAATAGCTTGACAGTGGCTCCCATGGAGCCACAAGGTGATCAGGTCAATGTTGTATAGTTGCCAACACCAAACTTAGAGTTTGGATATGGGATCTTAATACCAAACTTAGAGTTTGGTTGTGGCCTCACAACACCAAACTTAGAGTTTGACTGTGTGGGCTCTTCTTGACTCTGAACTGAGAGAAGCTCTTCATGCTTACTCTCTTCTGTCACAGAGGGATGGCCATGTGCCTTAAACACAAGGTAGTCCCCATTCAATTGAAGGACTAATTCACCTCTGTTGACATCTATCACAGCTCCTGCTGTGGCTAGGAAGGGTCTTCCAAGGATGATGCAATCATCCTCTTCCTTCCTAGTGTCTAAGATTATGAAATCAGCAGGGATGTAAAGGCCTTCAACCTTTACTAGCACGTCCTCTACCAATCCATAAGCTTGTCTCAATGACTTGTCTGCCAATTGTAATGAGAACAAGGCAGGTTGTACCTCAATGATCCCCAACTTCTCCATTACAGAGAGTGGCATAAGATTTATCCCTGACCCCAGATCACACAGAGCTTTTTCAAAGATCATGGTGCCTATGGTACAAGGTATTAAGAACTTGCCAGGATCTTGTTTATTTTGAGGTAGAATTTTCTGAATCCAAGTATCCAGTTCATTAATGAGCAAAGGAGGTTCACTTTCCCAAGTTCCATTACCAAATAACTTGGCATTCAGCTTCATGATAGCTCCTAAATATTGAGCAACTTGCTCTCCAGTCACATCTTCATCCTCTTCAGAGGATGAATAGTCTTCAGAGCTCATGAATGGCAGAAGGAGATTCAATGGAATCTCTATGGTTTCTATATGAGCCTCAGATTCCTTTGGATCCTTAATAGGAAATTCCTTCTTGCTTGAGGGACGTCCCAGGAGGTCTTTCTCACTAGGATTTTCGTCCTCCTCCTCCCTTGTGCATTCGGCCACATTGATTATATCAATGGCCTTGCACTCTCCTTTTGGATTCTCTTCTGTATTGCTTGGGAGAATACTGGGAGGAGTTTCAATGACTTTCTTACTCAGCTGGCCCACTTGTGCCTCCAGATTTCTAATGGAGGATCTTGTTTCACTCATGAAACTAAAAGTGGCTTTTGACAGATCAGAGACTACATTGGCTAAATTAGAAGTGTTTTGTTCAGAATTCTCTGTCTGTTGCTGAGAAGATGATGGATATGGCTTGCTATTGCCCAGCCTATTACGTCCACCATTGTTAAAGCCTTGTTGAGGCTTTTGTTGATCCTTCCATGAGAAATTTGGATGATTTCTCCATGATGGGTTATAAGTGTTTCCATAAGGTTCACCCATGTAATTAACCTCTGCCATGGCAGGGTTTTCAGGATCATAAGCTTCTTCAGAAGCTACCTCTCTAGTACTATTGGATGCATGTTGCCATCCATTCAGATTTTGAGAGATTATGTTGACCTGTTGAGTCAACACTTTGTTCTGAGCCAATATGGCATTCAGAGTATCAATTTCAAGAACTCCTTTCTTCTGAGGTATCCCATTGTTCACGGAATTCCTCTCAGAAGTGTACATGAACTGGTTATTTGCAACCATGTCAATGAGTTCTTGAGCCTCTTCAGGCATTTTCTTCAGGTGAATAGATCCACCTGCAGAATGGTCCAATGACATTTTCAAAAATTCAGAGAGACCATAATAGAATATATCTAATATGGTCCATTCTGAAAACATGTCAGATGGACATCTTTTGGTCAGCTGCTTGTATCTTTCCCAAGCTTCATAGAGGGATTCACCATCTTTTTGTTTGAAGGTTTGAACATCCACTCTCAGCTTGCTCAGCTTTTGAGGAGGAAAGAATTTATCCAGGAAGGCAGTGACCAGCTTATCCCATGAGTCCAGGCTATCCTTGGGTTGTGAATCCAACCATATTCTAGCTCTATCTCTTACAGCAAAAGGGAAAAGCATGAGTCTGTAGACTTCAGGATCAACTCCATTCGTCTTTACAGTCTCACAGATCTGCAAGAACTCAGTTAAAAACTGATAAGGATCTTCAGATGGAAGTCCATAAAACTTGCAGTTTTGTTGCATTAAAGCAACTAATTGAGGCTTAAGCTCAAAATTATTGGCTCCAATGGCAGGAATGGAGATGCTTCTTCCATCAAACTTGGACGTTGGCTTTGTGAAGTCACCAAGCATTCTCCTTGCATTATTATTATTTTTCGGCTGCCATCTCCTTCTCTTGTTCGAAAAATTTCTGAAAGGTTGTTTCTGGATTGTTGTAATTTAGCTTCTCTTAATTTTCTCTTCAAAGTCCTTTCAGGTTCTGGATCAATTTCAACAAGAGTGCCTTTATCCCTGTTCCTGCTCATATGAAAGAGAAGAAAACAAGAAAAGAAAGAGGAATCCTCTATGTCACAGTATAGAGATTCCTTTATGTTAGTAGAAGAAGAAGGGGGTAGAAGAATGAAGAAGGATGGATTTGGATTTATGGATGAAGAGAGGTGGAGAGAAGTGTTAGTAAATAAATAATTAAATAGAAGAAGAAAAGAGAAGGGAGATTTCGAAATTAATTTTGAAAAAGGGGTTAGTAATTTTCGCAAATTAAAGATAAAATTAAAATTACAATTAAAATTTGAAACAATTAATTAAAAAAAGAATTTTTGAAAAAAAGGGGGTAAGATATTTTCGAAAATTAGAGAGGGAAAAATAGTTAGGTGGTTTTGAAAAAGATAAGAAACAAACAAAAAGTTAGTTAGTTGTTTGAAAAAGATTTGAAATCAAAATTTTAAAAAGATAAGAAGATAATAAGTTAGATAAGATATTTTGAAATCAAATTTTGAAAAAGATAAAATTTTGAGAGGGATAAGATAAAAAGATAAGATAAAAATTTTAATAAAAATATATTTTGAAAAAAGATTTAATTTTTAAAAAGACTTAACTAACAAGAAACTACAAGATAAGATTCTGGAATTTAAAGATTGAACCTTTCTTAACAAGAAAGTAACAAACTTCAAATTTTTGAATCAATCACATTAATTGTTAGCATATTCTTGAAAATATGATATAAAGATAAGAAAAAGATTTTGAAAATATTTTGAAAAATATTTTTGAAATTTTCGAAAAATAAGAAAAAATGGAAAAGATATGATTTTTGAAAAAGATTTTGAAAAGATAAGATTTTTAAAATTGAAATTTTGACTTGACTTGTAAGAAACAACTAATTTTGAAAATTTTTGACCAAGTCAACCCAAAATTTCGAAAATTTGGAGGGAAATAAGGAAAAGATATTTTTTTTATTTTTGAATTTTTTAATTATGAGAGAAAAACAACAAAAATGCTCAATGCATGAAATTTTTAGATCGAAACAATGAATGCATGCAAGAATGCTATGAATGTCAAGATGAACACCAAGAACACTTTGAAGATCATGATGAACATCAAGAACATAATTTTGAAAAATTTTTGATGCAAAGAAAACATGCAAGACACCAAACTTAGAAATCTTTAATGCATGGACTCTAACAAACAAAAAATGCATATGAAAAACAACAAACAACACAAAATAAGAAATCATCAAGATCAAACAAGAGGACTTATCAAGAACAACTTGAAGATCATGAAAAACACTATGAATGCATGGGATTTTCGAAAAATGCAAGAAAATTTTTTTTTTAAAGCATGCAATTGACACCAAACTTAAAAATTGACTTAATACTCAAACAATAAACACAAAATATTTTTAGTTTTTTATGATTTTCTGATTTTTTTTGTATTTTTATTAATTTTTTTCGAAAATAATGTTAGGAAAAACAAAAAATAAAAGAAAAATTTTGAAAAAGATTTTTTTTTTTGAAAAGAAAATTACCTAATCTGAGCAACAAGATGAACCGTCAGTTGTCCATACTCGAACAATCCCCGGCAACGGCGCCAAAAACTTGGTGGACGAAATTGTGATCCATATTCTTTTGTACTTATATGGAATTTGAAATTGGCACGAGTGGACACAACTCCGTTCAACTAACCAGCAAGTGTACTGGGTCGTCCAAGTAATAAACCTTACGTGAGTAAGGGTCGATCCCACAGAGATTGTTGGTATGAAGCAAGCTATGGTCACCTTGTAAATCTCAGTTAGGCAGATTAAATTTGTTTATGGTTTCGAAAATAGAAATAATAAAAGGGATAGAATACTTATGCAGATTCATTGGTGGGAATTTCAGATAAGCGAATGGAGATACTGTATGGCTCAAGAACGCCTACTTTCCTACTGCTTCAACTCAATCCTTCTTACTCCTTTCCATGGCAAGCTGTGTATAGGGGTTCACCGTTCGACGATGGCTACTTTGTATCCTCTCTGGAAAATGGTCCTCTGCGCTATCACTCGCATGGCTAATCGTCTGGAGGCATCACACTGGCCGAAGGCTACATCCCATCCTCGCAGTGAAAACTACGCTCACGCGCTCTGTCACAGCACGGCTAATCACTGGTTGGTTCCCGCTCCTGCTGGAATAGAATCCCTTGATTCTTTTGCGTCTGTCACTAACGCCCAGCACTTGTGGTGGACGAAATTGTGATCACTACAACTTCGCACAACTAACCAGCATGTGTACTGGGTCGTCCAAGTAATAAACCTTACGCGAGTAAGGGTCGATCCCACGGAGATTGTTGGTATGAAGCAAGCTATGGTCACCTTGTAAATCTTAGTCAGGCAAACACAAATGGGTATAGATGATGAATAAAACATAAAGATAAAGATAGAGATACTTATGTAATTCAATGGTGGGAATTTCAGATAAGCGTATGAAGATGCTTGGTCCCTTCCGTCTCTCTGCTTTCCTACTGTCTTCATCCAATCCTTCTTACTCCTTTCCATGGCAAGCTTATGCAAGGGTTTCACCGTTGTCAGTGGCTACCTCCCATCCTCTCAGTGGAAATGTTCAACGCACCCTGTCACGGCACGGCTCTCCAGCTGTCGGTTCTCGATCGGGCCGGAATAGAATCCAGTGATTCTTTTGCGTCTGTCACTAACGCCCCGCCCTCAGGAGTTTGAAGCACGTCACAGTCATTCAATCATTGAATCCTACTCAGAATACCACAGACAAGGTTAGACCTTCCGGATTCTCTTGAATGCCGCCATCAGTTCTTGCCTATACCACGAAGACTCTGATCTCACGGAATGGCTGGCTCATTTGTCAGGCGAGCGCTCGGTTGTCAGGCGATCAACCATGCATCATGTATCAGGAATCCAAGAGATATTCACCCAATCTAAGGTAGAACGGAGGTGGTTGTCAGTCACACGTTCATAGGTGAGAATGATGATGAGTGTCACGGATCATCACATTCATCAAGTTGAAGAACAAGTGATATCTTGGAACAAGAACAAGCGGAATTGAATGGAAGAACAATAGTAATTGCATTAATACTCGAGGTACAGCAGAGCTCCACACCTTAATCTATGGTGTGTAGAAACTCCACCGTTGAAAATACATAAGAACAAGGTCTAGGCATGGCCGTGAGGCCAGCCCCCCAATGATCTAAGAACTAGATGTCCCAAGATGAAAATACAATAGTAAAAGGTCCTACTTATAGGGAACTAGTAGCTTAAGAATTACAAAGATGAGTAAAAGACATAAAAATCCACTTCTGGGCCCACTTGGTGTGTGCTTGGGCTGAGCAATGAAGCATTTTTCGTGTAGAGACTCTTCTTGGAGTTAAACGCCAACTTTTGTGCCAGTTTGGGCCATCAAATCTTGGGCAAAGTATGGACTATCATATATTGATGGAAAGCCCAGGATGTCTACTTTCCAACGCCGTTGAGAGTGCGCCAATTGGGCTTCTGTAACTCTAGAAAATCCACTTCGAGTGCAGGGAGGTCAGAATCCAACAGCATCTGCAGTCCTTTTCAATCTCTGAATCAGATTTTTGCTCAGGTCCCTCAATTTCAGCGAGAAAATACCTGAAATCACAGAAAAACACACAAACTCATAGTAAAGTCTAGAAATGTGAATTTAACATAAAAACTAATGAAAACATCCCTAAAAGTAGCTTGAACTTACTAAAAACTACCTAAAAACAATGCGAAAAAGCGTATAAATTATCCGCTCATCACAACACCAAACTTAAATTGTTGCTTGTCCTCAAGCAACTGAAAATCAAATAAGATAAAAAGAAGAGAATATGCAATGAATTCCAAAAACATCTATGAAGATCAGTATCAATTAGATGAGCGGGACTTTTAGCTTTTTGCCTCTGAATAGTTTTGGCATCTCACTCTATCCTTTGAAATTCAGAATGATTGGCTTCTTTAGGAACTCAGAATCCAGATAGTGTTATTGATTCTCCTAGTTAAGTATGATGATTCTTGAACACAGCTACTTATTGAGTCTTGGCCGTGGCCCAAAGCACTCTGTCTTCCAGTATTACCACCGGATACATACATGCCACAAACACATAATTGGGTGAACCTTTTTAGATTGTGACTCAACTTTGCTAGAGTCCCCAATTAGAGGTGTCCAGGGTTCTTAAGCACACTCTTTTTGCCTTGGATCACAACTTTATTTCTTTCTTTTTTTCTTTCTTTCTTTTTCTCTTTTTTTTTTCGTTTTTCTCCTTCTCCTTTTTTTTTTGTATTCACTGCTTTTTCTTGCTTCAAGAATCATTTTTATGATTTTTCAGATCCTCAGTAACATGTCTCCTTTTTCATCATTCTTTCAAGAGCCAACATTCATGAACCACAAATTCAAAAGACATATGCACTGTTTAAGCATACATTCAGAAAACAAAAGTGTTGCCACCACATCAAAATAATTAATCTGTTATAAAATTCAAAATTCATTCAATTCTTCTCTTTTTCAATTTAAGAACATTGTTTATTTAAGAAAGGTGATGGATTCATAGGACATTCATAACTTTAAGGCATAGACACTAAGACACTAATGATCACAAGACACAAACATAGATAAACATAAGCACTAAAATTCGAAAAACAGAAAAACAAAGAACAAGGAAATTAAAGAACGGGTCCACCTTAGTGATGGCAGCTTGTTCTTCCTCTTGAAGATCCTATGGAGTGCTTGAGCTCCTCAATGTCTCTTCCTTGTCTTTGTTGCTCCTCTCTCATGATTCTTTGATCTTCTCTAATTTCATGGAGGAGGATGGAATGTTCTTGGTGCTCCACCCTTAGTTGTCTCATGTTGGAACTCAATTCTCCTAGGGAGGTGTTAATTTGCTCCCAATAGTCTTGTGGAGGAAAATGCATCCCTTGAGGCATCTCAGGGATCTCATGATGAGAGGGGTCTCTTGTTTGCTCCATCCTTTTCTTAGTGATGGGCTTGTCCTCATCAATGAAGATGTCTCCCTCTATGTCAACTCCAACTGAATAACAGAGGTGACAAATTAGATGAGGAAAGGCTAACCTTGCTAAGGTAGAGGACTTGTCCGCCACCTTATAGAGTTCTTGGGCTATAACCTCATGAACTTCTACTTCTTCTCCAATCATGATGCTATGAATCATGATGGCCCGGTCTATAGTAACTTCAGACCGATTGCTAGTGGGAATGATTGAGCGTTGGATAAACTCCAACCATCCTCTAGCCACGGGCTTGAGGTCATGCCTTCTTAATTGAACCGGCTTCCCTCTTGAATCTCTCTTCCATTGGGCGCCCTCTTCACAAATGTCAGTGAGGACTTGGTCCAACCTTTGATCAAAGTTGACCCTTCTTGTGTAAGGATGTTCATCTCCTTGCATCATGGGCAAGTTGAATGCCAACCTCACATTTTCCGGACTAAAATCTAAGTATTTCCCCCGAACCATTGTAAGCCAATTCTTTGGGTTCGGGTTCACACTTTGATCATGGCTCTTGGTGATCCATGCATTGGCATAGAACTCTTGAACCATTAAGATTCTGACTTGTTGAATGGGGTTGGTGAGAACTTCCCAACCTCTTCTTCGGATCTCATGTCGGATCTCCGGATATTCACTCTTTTTGAGTGAAAAAGGGACCTCGGGGATCACTTTCTTCAAGGCCACAACTTCATAGAAGTGGTCTTGATGCACCCTTGAGATGAATCTCTCCATCTCCCATGACTCGGAGGTGGAAGCTTTTGCCTTCCCTTTCCTCTTTCTAGAGGTTTCTCCGGCCTTGGATGCCATAAATAGTTATGGAAAAACAAAAAGCAATGCTTTTACCACACCAAACTTAAAAGGTTTGCTCGTCCTCGAGCAAAAGAAGAAAGAAGAGAGTAGAAGAGGAAGAAAATGGAGGAGATGGAGGAGGCTTATGTTTCGGCCAAAGGGGGAAGAAGTAGTGTTTAGGGTGTGTGAAAATGAAGGAGTGAAGATGGGTTTATATAGAGGTGAGGGGAGGGGTAGGGTTCGGCCATTATGGGTGGGTTTGGGAGGGAAAGTGGTTTGAATTTGAATGGTGAGGTAAGTGAGGTTTTATGAAGGATGGATGTGAGTGGTGAAGGGAATAGTGGGATTTGATAGGTGAAGGGTTTTTGGGGAAGAGGTATTGAGGTGATTGGTGAATGGGTGAAGAAGAAAGAGGGTGGTGGGGTTGGTGGGGATCCTGTGGGGTCCACAGATTCTGAGGTGTCAAGGAAAAGTCATCCCTGCACCAAGTGGCAAGAAAATTTGCATTTTGTGCCAAATCTGGCGTTAAACGCCGGGCTGGTGCCCATTTCTGGCGTTTAACGCCAGGTTCTTGCCCTTTCCTGGCGTTTAACGCTAGTCTGGTGCCCCTTTCTGGCGTTAAACACCCAGAATAGTGCCAGACTGGGCGTTAAACGCCCATCTGCTAGCCTTACTGGCGTTTAAACGCCAGTAGGTTCTTCCTCCAGGGTGTGTTGTTTTTCTTCCTATTTTTCATTCTGTTTTTGCTTTTTCAATTGATTTTGTGACTTCTCATGATCATCAACCTACAGAAAACATAAAATAACAAAGGAAAATAGATAAAATATAACATTGGGTTGCCTCCCAACAAGCGCTTCTTTAATGTCAGTAGCTTGACAGATGGCTCTCATGGAGCCTCACAAATGCTCAGAGCAATGTTGGAACCTCCCAACACCAAACTTAGAGTTTGAATGTGGGGGTTCAACATCAAACTTAGAGTTTGGTTGTGGCCTCCCAACACCAAACTTAGAGTTTGACTGTGGGGGCTCTGTTTGACTCTGCTTTGAGAGAAGCTCTTCATGCTTCCTCTCCATGGTGACAGAGGGATATCCTTGAGCCTTAAACATAAAGGGTTCCTCATTCACTTAAATGATCAGTTCACCTCTATCAACATCAATCACAGCCTTTGCTGTGGCTAGGAAGGGTCTGCCAAGGATGATGGATTCATCCATGCACTTCCCAGTCTCTAGGACTATGAAATCAGTAGGGATGTAATGGTCTTCAACTTTCACCAAAACATCCTCTACAAGTCCATAAGCTTGTTTTCTTGAATTGTCTGCCATCTCTAGTGAGATTCTTGCAGCTTGTACCTCAGAGATCCCTAGCTTCTCTATTACAGAGAGAGGCATGAGGTTTACACTTGACCCTAAGTCACACAGAGCCTTCTTGAAGGTCATGGTGCCTATGGTACAAGGTATTGAAAACTTCCCAGGATCTTGTCTCTTTTGAGGTAATTTCTGCCTAGACAAGTCATCCAGTTCTTTGGTGAGCAAAGGAGGTTTGTTCTCCCAAGTCTCATTTCCAAATAACTTGTCATTTAGCTTCATGATTGCTCCAAGGTATTTAGCAACTTGCTCTTCAGTGACATACTCATCCTCTTCAGAGGAAGAATACTCATCAGAGCTCATGAATGGCAGAAGTAAGTCCAATGGAATCTCTATGGTCTCATTTTGAGCCTCAGATTCCCATGGTTCCTCATTGGGGAACTCAGTGGAGGCCAGTGGACGTCCATTGAGGTCTTCCTCAGTGGCGTTCACTGCCTCCTCCTCCTCTCCAAATTCGGCCATGTTGATGGCCTTGCACTCTCCTTTTGGATTTTCTTCTGTGTTGCTTGGAAGAGTACTAGGAGGGAGTTCAGTAACTTTCTTGCTCAGCTGTCCCACTTGTGCCTCCAAATTCCTAATGGAGGACCTTGTTTCAGTCATGAAACTTTGAGTGGTTTTGATTAGATCAGAGACCATGGCTGCTAAGTCAGAGTGGTTCTGCTTAGAATTCTCTGTCTGTTGCTGAGAAGATGATGGAAAAGGCTTGCCATTGCTAAACCTGTTTCTTCCACCATTATTGTTGTTGAGACCTTGTTGAGGTCTCTGTTGATCCTTCCATGAGAAATTTGGATGATTTCTCCATGAAGAATTATAGGTGTTTCCATAGGGTTCTCCCATGTAATTCACCTCTTCCATTGAAGGGTTCTCAGGATCATAAGCTTCTTCTTCAGATGAAGCATCCTTAGTACTGCTTGGTGCATTTTTCATTCCAGATAGACTTTGAGAAATCAAATTGACTTGCTGAGTCAATATTTTGTTCTGAGCCAATATGGCATTCAGAGTATCAATCTCAAGAACTCCTTTCTTCTGATTAGTCCCATTGTTCACATGATTCCTTTCAGAAGTGTACATGAATTGGTTATTTGCAATCATTTCAATTAGTTCTTGAGCTTCTGCAGGCGTCTTCTTCAGATGAAGAGATTCTCCAGCAGAGCTATCCAAAGACATCTTGGATAGTTCAGACAGACCATCATAGAAAATACCTATGATGCTCCATTCAGAAAGCATGTCAGAAGGACATTTTCTGATTAATTGTTTGTATCTTTTCCAAGCTTCATAGAGGGACTCACCTTCCTTCTGTCCGAAGGTTTGGACTTCCACTCTAAGCTTACTCAATTTTTGAGGTGGAAAGAACTTTGCCAAGAAGGCATTGACTAGCTTTTCCCAAGAGTTCAGGCTGTCTTTAGGTTGTAAGTCCAACCATATTCTAGCTCTGTCTCTTACAGCAAAAGGGAATAGCATAAGTCTATAGACCTCAGGGTCAACCCCATTAGTCTTGACAGTGTCACAGATTTGCAAGAATTCAGCTAAGAACTGATGAGGATCTTCCAATGGAAGTCCATGGAACTTGCAATTCTGTTGCATTAGAGAAACTAATTGAGGCTTAAGCTCAAAGTTGTTTGCTCCAATGGCAGGGATAGAGATGCTTCTCCCATAGAAGTTGGGAGTAGGTGCAGTAAAGTCACCCAGCACCTTCCTTGCATTGTTGTTGTTTTCGGCTGCCATGTGTTCTTCTTCTTTGAAGAATTTGGTTAAGTCCTCTACAGAGAGTTGTGCCTTAGCTTCTCTTAGCTTTCGCTTCAAGGTCCTTTCAGGTTCAGGGTCAGCTTCAACAAGAATGCCTTTGTCTTTGTTCCTGCTCATATGAAAGAGAAGAGAACAAGAAAATATGGAATCCTCTATGTCACAGTATAGAGATTCCTTGAGGTGTCAGAGGAAAAGAAAAATAGAAGAAAGAGGTAGAAGAATTCGAACTTAGTGAGATAGAATTCGAATTGTGCATTGAGGAGGAGTAGTACTCCATAAATAGAAGGATGTGAGAAGAGAGGAAGAAATTTTCGAAAATTAAGTGAAAGATTTTGAAAACATTTTGAAAAACTTTAATTGATTTTCGAAAACCAAGAGTGGGGAAGAAATCAAGTAATTTTTGAAAAAAATTTTGAAAAAAAAAAGAAACCAAAAAGATATGATTGAAAACTAGTTTGAAAAAGATATGATTGAAAAATTATGGTTTTAAAAAGATATGATTGAAAATATATGATTTGAAAACAATTTTAAAAAGATTTGATTTTAAAAATTAATGACTTGCCTAACAAGAAAAGATATGATTCAAACATTAAACCTTCCTCAACAGAAAAGGCAACATACTTGAAATGTTGAATCAAATCATTAATTGTTAGCAAGTATCTTTGAAAAAGGAAAGAAATTGATTTTGAAAACATTTGATTGAAAAGATTTGATTTGAAAAAGATTTGATTTTGAAAAACTTTGAAAACTTGAAAAAAATTTTGATTTGAAAACAAAATCTTCCCTCTTGTGCCATCATGGCGTTAAACGCCCAGAATGGTGCACATTCTGGCGTTTAACGCCCAATGCACTACCTTTTTGGGCGTTAAACGCCCAACCAGGCACCCTGGCTGGCGTTTAAGCGCCAGTCTGTCCTTCTTCACTGGGCGTTTTGAACGCCCAGCTTTTTCTGTGTAATTCCTCTGCTGCATGTTCTGAATCTTCAGTTCCCTGTACTATTGACTTGAAAATAGAACCAAGATCAAATAAACAATGCATGTAAGACACCAAACTTAAAATTAGACACTAGACTCAAACAAGAAACATAAAATATTTTTGGTTTTTATGATTTTGAAATTTTTTTGTGGTTTTTCGAAAATTATATGAAAATAGAAAATAAAGGTTTCAGAATTCTTAATTAGAATTCCAGGAATCATTGCAATGCTAGTCTAAGACTTCGGTCCAGGAATTAGACATGGCTTCACAGCCAGCCAAGCTTTCAAAGAAAGCTTCGGTCCAAAACACTAGACATGGTAAATGCCAGCCAAGCCTTAGCAGATCATTGCTCCAATAGCAAGATTGATAGAAATCAACAAGCTCTTGTGATGATCAGTTGAAACCTCGGTCCAATAAGATTAGACATGGCTTCACAGCCAGCCAGACTTCAACAGATCATCATGAAACTCTAGAACTCATTCTTAAGAACTCTGAAAAAAATACCTAATCTAAGCAACAAGATGAACCGTCAGTTGTCCATACTCGAAACAATCCCCGGCAACGGCGCCAAAAACTTGGTGGACGAAATTGTGATCACTACAACTTCGCACAACTAACCAGCAAGTGTACTGGGTCGTCCAAGTAATAAACCTTACGCGAGTAAGGGTCGATCCCACGGAGATTGTTGGTATGAAGCAAGCTATGGTCACCTTGTAAATCTTAGTCAGGCAGACTCAAATGGGTATAGATGATGAATAAAACATAAAGATAAAGATAGAGATACTTATGTAATTCAATGGTGGGAATTTCAGATAAGCGTATGAAGATGCTTGGTCCCTTCCGTCTCTCTGCTTTCCTACTGTCTTCATCCAATCCTTCTTACTCCTTTCCATGGCAAGCTTATGCAAGGGTTTCACCGTTGTCAGTGGCTACCTCCCATCCTCTCAGTGGAAATGTTCAACGCACCCTGTCACGGCACGGCTATCCAGCTGTCGGTTCTCGATCGGGCCGGAATAGAATCCAGTGATTCTTTTGCGTCTGTCACTAACGCCCCACCCTCAGGAGTTTGAAGCACGTCACAGTCATTCAATCATTGAATCCTACTCAGAATACCACAGACAAGGTTAGACCTTCTGGATTCTCTTGAATGCCGCCATCAGTTCTTGCCTATACCACGAAGACTCTGATCTCACGAAATGGCTGGCTCGTTTGTCAGGCGAGCGCTCGGTTGTCAGGCGATCAACCATGCATCGTGTATCAGGAATCCAAGAGATATTCACCCAATCTAAGGTAGAACGGAGGTGGTTGTCAGTCACACGTTCATAGGTGAGAATGATGATGAGTGTCACGGATCATCATATTCATCATGTTAAAGAACAAGTGATATCTTGGAACAAGAACAAGCGGAATTGAATGGAAGAACAATAGTAATTGCATTAATACTCGAGGTACAGCAGAGCTCCACACCTTAATCTATGGTGTGTAGAAACTCCACCGTTGAAAATACATAAGAACAAGGTCTAGGCATGGCCGTGAGGCCAGCCCCCCAATGATCTAAGAACTAGATGTCCCAAGATGAAAATACAATAGTAAAAGGTCTTACTTATAGGGAACTAGTAGCTTAAGAATTACAAAGATGAGTAAAAGACATAAAAATCCACTTCTGGGCCCACTTGGTGTGTGCTTGGGCTGAGCAATGAATCATTTTTCCTGTAGAGACTCTTCTTGGAGTTAAACGCCAGCTTTTGTGCCAGTTTGGGCCATCAAATCTTGGGCAAAGTATGGACTATCATATATTGCTGGAAAGCCCAGGATGTCTACTTTCCAACGCCGTTGAGAGCGCACCAATTGGGCTTCTGTAACTCCAGAAAATCCACTTCGAGTGCAGGGAGGTCAGAATCCAACAGCATCTGCAGTCCTTTTCAATCTCTGAATCAGATTTTTGCTCAGGTCCCTCAATTTCAGCCAGAAAATACCTGAAATCACAGAAAAACACACAAACTCATAGTAAAGTCCAAAAAAGTGAATTTTAATTAAAAACTAATAAAAATATACTAAAAACTAACTAAATCCTACTGAAAACATACTAAAAATAATGCCAAAAAGCGTATAAATTATCCGCTCATCAACTTGCGAGTCTGAAGCACGTCACAGTCATTCATTACCGGAATCCTACTCGGAATACCACAGACAAGGTTAGACTTTCCGGATTCCCAGGATCCTACTCGGAATACCACAGACAAGGTGAGACTTTCCGGATCCTCATGAATGCCGCCATCTATCTAGCTTATACCACGAAGATTCTGTTGGGGAATCTAAGAGATACACATTCAAGCTCGGTTGCATGTAGAACGGAGGTGGTTGTCAATCACGCGCGTTCATAGGTGAGAATGATGATGAGCGTCACATAATCATCACATTCATCATGTTCTTGGGTGCGAATGAATATCTTGGAATAAGAATAAGAGAGAATTGAATGGAAGAAAATAGAATTGCATTAATACTTGAGGTACAGTAGAGCTCCACACCCTTAATCTATGGTGTGCAGAAACTCCACCGTTGAAAATACATAAGTAAAAGGTTCAGGCATGGCCGAATGGCCAGCCCCCTGAGTGATCAAGAGACCGAATAATCAAAGGCTAAACATTCAAGAGATTAAACTGTCAAAAGATGTCTAATACAATAGTTAAATGTTCTATTTATAATAAACTAGCTCCTAGGGTTTACATGAGTAAGTAATTGATGCATAAATCCACTTCCGGGGCCCACTTGGTGTATGCTTGGGCTGAGCTTGATCAATCCACGAGCTGAGGCTTCTCTTGGAGTTGAACTCCGAGTTATGACGTGTTTTGGGCGTTCAACTCCGGATCATGACGTTTTTCTGGCGTTTAACTCCAGACAGCAGCATGAACTTGGCGTTCAACGCCAAGTTACGTCGTCAATTTCCGAATAAAGTATGGACTATTATATATTGCTGGAAAGCTCTGGATGTCTACTTTCCAACGCCGTTGAGAGCGCGCCATTTGGAGTTTTGTAGCTCCAGAAAATCCATTTCGAGTGCAGGGAGGTCAGATTCCAACAGCATCAGCAGTCCTTTTGTCAGCCTTTTTAAGAGTTTTGCTCAAGTCCCTCAATTTCAGCCAGAAATTACCTGAAATCACAGAAAAACACACAAACTCATAGTAAAGTCCAGAAATGTGAATTTAACATAAAAACTAATGAAAACATCCCTAAAAGTAGCTCGAACTTACTAAAAATTACCTAAAAACAATGCCAAAAAGCGTATAAAATATCAGCTCATCAGGGATATAGAGAAGCGGGGGTGGGGAGAGAAAGAAAAGGGGTGCGAGAAACGGGGAGGAGGGGGGAGAGAAGGGGTCCTCGCTGACGCCGCTCCTCACCCTCGTCGTCGCCACCTCGGCCTTGTGCCGCCGCCTCGCCCTCGCCGTCGCTCCTGCTCCTTGTCGTTCGGTCTTCGCTGCTGGATTTCACCGCGAGGGTCAAGCCGTTTCTGCTCCTCCTCCTCGCCCTCGCTGACGTCGTCGCCTCACCCTCATCGTCGCCGCCGTGACCTCATCGTCGCCCTCGCCTCCTCCAGAACTCTAATGATGATGACGATGATGATTATTTTATGAGTTTTGGGTTCTTGTTTTTTGAGTTTGAGTTCTGGGTTTCTTTTTTTGAGTTTGAGTTCTGGATTCTGAGTTATAGGTTCTGATGATGATGATGATTTTTTTAGTAGAGTTCTTGTTTTTTTGAGTTTGAGTTCTGAGTTTGTTTGAGTTCTGGATTATGGGTTCTTGATGATGATGATGATTTTTTGAGTTGAGTTCTTGTTTTTCTGAGTTTGAATTCTGGATATGAGTTCTGGGTTCTGATGAGGATGACGATGATGATGTTGATTTTCTGAGTTTTGGTTGGTGTGATGCAGATGGTGATGGAGTGGTAGTGGGTGGGGGTGGTGGTGGTTCTGGTTCTGAGTTCTTATGATTCCATTATCCATGATTATGATGGTGGTGGTGGTGGTGGTGGTGGTGGTGGTGGTGGTGGTAGGTGGTGGGTGGTGGTGGGTGTGGTAGTAGTGGTGGTGCTTATAATTGTGTTTCTGCTGGTGCTTTGCATGATTTTGGGGAAGAAGGGATATGAGCATTTTAGTTCGAAGGACGGTTTTAAAACAAATTTAAACTTTGGGGACCATTTTGTAGCGAAAAAAAAGTCGGAGACAAAATAAATTTTCGGCCTCTACGTTAGGGACTAAAATCATACTTATCCCTTATATAAAGGAGCTGAGGGCTCCCTCAATTACGTCACACATTTCTAACCCTACCTATATCTCTTAGATCCATTCTAACTTGAGTATCAAATTGTCTTTGCAGATATCACCCTCCACCGCTCCGAAGATCCAACAGTATCATTACCTCGACCAACGAGTCCCCGATCCATCCTACCACCTCTCTAATGACCTCTTGTATAGAATATAAAATTAACAATTTATGACATAAAATCTAGAATTTAAAATAAATAAAATAATTTTAAAAAATTAATTAATATTAATTAAAAATTAGTTACCTAATATTTCTCATAAATAATATGCATTTTCAATAACCCACGAATACTATACAACTCACACCCCCTATTAAATCAATGACTGCTGCAAGCAACGGCTTCAGAAGTTCATATGCATTATTTTAAGCTCAGATTAAAATAAAAAGTTAAAACAAATTATACAACTAACTAACAACGATATTCAATAAAATTATGTTGTTAAATAATTTTATCAGTTAAGTTTTAATTAAATCAGATATGCGCATTTCTTTTTTTTTTCTTTTTTTTAATGTCTTCTTCTAATCTTTTTTTTATTTGATTTCTTTTCCTCCTTATTTTTTCTCGTTATCATTATTTTCGTTAATGTCTTCATTTTTTTTGTATATATTTAAAAAATTAAAACACAAAAATTTTAATTTGCAGTACAAAAATTTTAATATACAATATAAAAATTTTTAAAAAATTACCATTAACTTATCTAACTAATAAAATATATTTGTAATGTGTAAAAAGTTTTATGCAATAGATAAAAATTTTGATGTTATGTACACAAATTTCTATATTATATCAATAAGATTTTTACTATATGTAATTATATGTAAAAATTTATGTGCTTGGAAAGATCGCAGAATGAAGAAGCAATGACACACGCATGACTTTTGTTGTTAGAATTATACCGTAAGTAGACTTGGCTACTGGAACGCTTATACTTGTAGCATAATCTTATTAATAATATATGCATTTATAAACTTGAACTCACCGTTATAAGCTTGCTCCTCTTTTGTTTTTGCACCTGCGCAACCCATCTGGAAACGAAGAGAAATCAAAAGGAGAAGGGAGCAAATGAAGAGAAATGTGGAGGAGAAGAGTCTAGATCGGTTAAAAAGGAGGAGAGAAGCAGTCACGGGCCTTAACTCCAGGCAACACGTGTGACCCATGAATCAATTCGTATTGTGTGGCCGAGAACGGCGTTTTGCAGGGGTTTCCTGGTCTGTCTTGCTTTCTCTTTTGATTACGCTGTCTATTCTAGTATTCTAGTTCTTTACTAATTTGTTTATGCACCTTGGATTTTAGGTTTTTGCTGACCCTACTCGTTAGGAGAGCTTGATCTTTGAGCTTTTAGAAGTTCTGTTTGGCTTTTCCAAGACCTTGCTAACGGGCACGATGCTGAAGGAAGTGTGGTAAGCCATTATTTCATTCTGTCTTTTATGGTATAGGATTAATGGAGTGGGAAAATGTAATTGGTTTGTGGAAATTGGATTCTGTTATGTTCATCCTATGCATTTAAGTAAAGTGCATTATTCTAGTGTGTGGATGGTGCTGGGAGTTTGAATGCATTGTGAATTTTTTCTTAATTGTTTTGCCATATTATTGGAGTCATAACTCATAAGAGAGTGCTTAGCTGGCTTCGTTGCATAACTTCCACTCTAAGTATTTACATTGACATGGATTGTCAGATTTTGAGTATTCTGAAATCCCTCTTTTCCAACCTAGGTTACGCTACATTCAACAGTGTACCAATCCCAACCATTTCACCATTTTGGCCTTCTTCAGTGCCTTTTTCAAAAAATTGTTTGAAAATTTAAATTAAGGTCTGGCTTGATTATAAATTTTAATTTGTTGTAATTTTTAAAATGTCAATGTTGATTTGAAACGTTGATTAATATGTTAAATTTTTAAAATATGGTCTATTCTGATTTATATGTTAATTTTAGAGTTGTTTGTTTGAAGTGTTGATTGTTGATATTAGCATTATTATGCTTGATGCTGGATTATTCAGTTGTTATTTGGTCTGATTAATTGTTGTTATTAGCATAATTATGTTAACTTCTCAGTAGTTAATTGGTCTGGTTATTCCTTGTTTTTGTTTTGCTTACCATTAGATAAAGATTAATGGGAGGAGGAGAAGTTAATTGGATTGCTCCACAAATCAAGGAGGAAAACAAAGCAATGGAAGTGGACCCTGACCATGTCGCTGTCCCTGCCACATCTCCTGCCACTGTTGCTGCCACAGCTCCTCCTGCTGCACCCCAAGTTGATGAAGAAAACAAGGATGAAGACAACGAGGGTCAAGAGTTTGTTCATAAGGGGAAAAAATCTTATATTTGGCAACATTTTACTGGGCTTCCATTGGCTGAGACTAAGGGACAACACAAGACTAAATGTAATCATTGTTGTAAAATATATAGTTGTCATCCAACTAAACATGGCACAAATTCTCTAAATAAGCACTTGAAAGCTGATCATAAGTGGATATTTACAAAAGTAAGGAAAAAGGGACACTTTATGGTTATATGCCTAAAATTGTTGAAGAAGGGGAAGCTGACAAAGTCTTTAAAGGGTATAGCTTGGAAGATTGTAAGAAATTGGTTGCTGAGTTTGTTATAGTTGATGAAATGTCATTTAATGAAAATTATGAAATCAGGAAAGGGATTCAAGATAACTCCTCTTCGAAAGCACGGCTCGAGGGATATTTGCCAACTTACACGTATACTTATCGAGTATGAATTCATTCCACTATATTATCTTGGCATGCTTAGGGTCATTTCGTATTAGCTGTAAATTCTTGGTCAATTATGTGTTTTTTATTTCAAATTTAATCTTCATTTATGTTTGATGAGGATCTGGAGATAGGTGGCTAAATAGCTGTGATTGCTAATCTATTTAAATCATTCTTATATTGTAACATCGCATCTACTTAAATGTCTATCTTTAATGTTTGTGTGTAGTTTTAATATGCTAGTTTTGCATTAATGAAAGAGACTAACATTCGAAATATTGGTTTAACATTGTGGCTGGAAAGTTATGGTTGATGACTGGGTCAAGGACTCAAGGCCACCATGCCTATCACAAGTATTAAAATATCTATTTGGCTTCACGTAGTCATTAGAAACCTGGTTTTCATCCGGTTTAGACCCTAGTTGTGGCCCAAAAGTGATGAGATTCATCGGGTCTAGGGCCAGGTTAGGGTATAAAAAATAGACCAGTAAATATTTAGGGCCGGGTTTGGGTTAGGACAAACATGGTTTCACCCAGTCCAACTTTCCGTGTACACTCCTAGATTTAACTGTCACCGATTAGCAGATTCTATTGCTTATTTCTACTTAGTATAACATTGCATATTCTCTTTTTATTCTTTCAATGGGTGATTCGAATGATTTAATGGAGCTATAACTCTGCCTCTACTTCAATCACTGTGTGTCTTGGCAAGTATTATCTTTCAACACAATCAGACAAAATGACTTCCCTTTATTTTAGTTCATTAAATGGAATATTTGTTGCAGAAGTTTGTTGTATGCTTTGATCATACTTCTCCTGAAATTATTTCAGGTTATTGAACAGTCTGGAGTCCTTGAAATGCCAGATTTGATGTACATTAACACACCTGCTGTTGTAACAACTGCAGTAGGTCAAATGGTAAAGTTTCTATACTTGTTTTTACATTACCATTGTGTTTACTCCATCATTTCCTGGTCATATTACCTAAGGATTAATGCACGTTATATATTCGCATTACTATTAGATTTCTCTGGCTTCCACGTTATATATACACAATAATCCAGATAAGTGCCTTGTGATGCACACTAGTATTAGGCATTCTCAAATATTGAAGAGCAAATATAGGTTATAGATGCAAAATTTTATTGAACTAACCACCTGTTTAGTATTTTGTAATCAAGATATTATCTGATTACCCGAGTAGTTGTTGGCTCAAGCCTTGTTCTATTTCCATTTTGAGGTAAATTGTGTCTCCCATTTAAACTTTGGCTTCTTGGTGGCAATCCAACCCTTCAATTATTCAACCCCCACAAACAGTCAAACACACTTTTAAAGTTTTGCGGTATTATGAGCATGTTTCCCTGCCTATTTCTTTAAAATTAGTTGTGATATCATGTCCTATATGTTGATGTTATGACCTATGAGGACTGATTTACAGCTGAAGCATGCTTTAGTTATTTGAATTTATGTTAATCACTTTGTTGTTACCGAATACTCTTAAAATCTAAGCTTGTAAATTTGTTTTATGGATTCATGTATTGTCAAGACGTTGGGCTTCTTTTTGTGGGAATGACAATTGCTGATTGGTTGGTCTCTGTCTTTGTTGATTTTTATACGTGAATGTTAGATACCTTATTAGGTTCTACCAAGTGTTCAACCTCTAACTAATGGGCCTTGGATACACATTACAGAGTCAGTCAGTTAGTAGAGTATAAAAGAGAGAGCATTTGAGAGATAAAATATGAGAGCTGAAATGTAAAAAAAATGAGAATTTGGGAGATCAAAGCAAAGGATCTCTTGGATATTCCTAACCATTGTATTCTTATATTTAGGAATAATAGAAGTTTTCTTTAGTATTATAATATTCTGAAACTGTTCTTATCACGCAATGGTTATGGATATTCAAGAGATACCTTGCTCTCCACAATGGGCTTTTATGCTCTTCTACTGACCAACTCTAATCTTATGCAAGGCCCATTGATCAGAGGCCCTGTACCTATCAATGTACTCCATCGCATTCATTTTTACCCCTTACTTACTTTCACTAAAATTAATGATAGGCAATTTCTAAGGGATGAAGGAAGGGAAGCACAAAATATCATTAAAGTAAGTTATGTTTGCATGGCAAACTCTTTTAACTTTGTTCACGCACTAGCTTGACATTGTTGTTACATTGATAGGTCTTGGGATCATCCCTTTTCTTTTCTTTTTTCCCAGGTTTATTTGGCAAATATGTGTCTTAAAGGAGTTGATACTGATGCACTAGTCACTGCATATGAGCTCGTTGTTATAAAGTATGTAGAATGTTTTTGACAGCAATAATCACTTAGGAAAATTCTACTGCATTTTAAGATTTTAGCTCTATATCTGGTTAGAACTTAAAGGCCAGTTAAACTGAAATTTAATCATTTTGAATTTAGTAATGTTAGACCTAAGACTATAATCCAAATTAGAAAATGATTAACATATGCATTTTGTATTGCATAGATTTTGTGGAAACTATGAATATGCAAGACACTTATTTACTTCTATTTTATGCTTGCAGCCCATTTAGTGAAAGCGCAGGCACAGTTGGCACCAGGTCGGCTGTTTCGGCTGAACAAGCTGGATGTATCCCCATGGACGAGGTATTCAGACTAGCTGTAACAAGCTTCAAGGTTTATGACTGGCGTCTTTTTGGTGCAGCAAGTTGAGACTCCTCTATTATCTGGAGTATTATCTGGAGTGGGACTTCAGCCATTAGTTTGAAAATAGTAGTTGCTATTCACAATTTAGATCATTGTGTATATTCCTTATAGGGTTTGCTTCTATTATGCCAGAACTACTTTAGTTGTTTTTCTTTTGGTATTTAGTTATATTCTATCTTGTTATCATGAACTTGATGGGATGGATTGCAGGTAACTAGTACCTGGAGAGAATAATATTTTGGTTAGAAATGTCAGTGACTTTTTCAGTTTTTGGATGTGATAGATTCTGATGTACTCTTTTTTTAATTCTCAAGGTTCATAATTCACTCTTTTTTTAGTGCAATTGGAGCACGGACGTCTAGATTTTATTATTTTAAAATTAATTCAATCTTGTAGTATTTTTTATTTTATTTTTATTTTAATGGCTCAAAATATGATACCATTGATCAAAGGATGAGTTTACTTAACATCTTTATTATTCAGATTGGTGGTTCGCATTTCTTTTTGCTGCTTTATGGCCAACATATTGGGACAGAAGCAACGTGCTTCCTCTGATTGCAGCACCAAGGGGCAAGGTCACACCATCTTGAACATGGTAGGGTTTTGTATTATTTGAGTTTTGGTTGACAAAGTTGTTATACACAAACAAAAATAAAGTGCTCATATGATAAATTCATTTTGGTGGGGGCACTGACATTGAAAGCCAAGAATTATCATGTCTAAAGCTGTATGGTCACTTATAATTAGAAATGTACTTTTTTTTCCATTAAAAAATTTATATCATTTAACGGGAGAAAGTGAAATGTTAACTAGATCTAGATTATTTGGTTGGATTTGCACACAATGGAAGTTATTGATACGAATAGGTAATTCAGAAAATTTAATCAGTTAATTTGTGTACTTATAGTAAGATTGTGTACTTGTAGCCCCCAATATCTAATACAAGGGTAATAATTGGCATGTGAAATGACCACACTATGCCTTTGATTTTCATTTTCAACTTGAACCTTGTCTTATTTCAAGTGTTTAACCTCCATCTTCTGATAATTGGGTGAATGATCAGTTTCTATTTTTCATAGTATAAGGCGTTGTTTGTCTCTTCCATTTGTCAATCATGTATGTTCACTGTAATGGATAGAACGTAGACTCATTGTACCTATCTTTCTCTCAAATACGGCAGATCAATGATAGAAAAGCAAGGCTCAGTGCATTTTTCTCCACTGAAAGCTATATTTAATAAAACGAAGGGTTGAAAACCTCCCATGAAGGCACGGCAAAGACCCTAAATCTGGCCCAATTAGAACCCAATAATGTCTTGGTTTCCAGCCATCTTTTTTCCATTGAAATCTTATCCGTTTGAACTCTTGACTCTTGCTAATGAGCCGTAGTTAAAATAGCATATGTTTCCTCTCTGTCTAGAGGTTTTGGGATCGCGCCTTATCTAATATCACTTCACGAAAAAAGAGAAAATAAAAAACACCCTTAACTCTTGAGTCTCTCTGGAAAAAAAAAAAAGTGCTCCTAAGTCTCAATGTTTATCTAATTGACGTAGTGTGTACATTTTATATGGGATATATGATGCGGTATTTTACAGCCCACAAATTAACCGGCAAGTGTATCGGGTCGTACCAAGTAATACTTTACGTGAGTAAGGGTCGATTCCATGAGGATTGATGGATTAAGCAACAATAGTGTTTGATAGGCTTAGTTAGGCAAGCAGAAAATAGTGTTTGAGAGTTTAATCGCATTCAATAGTAATTAAGAAAATTGGAAGACAGGTATGTAAATAAGTTGAGAACCAAATATGGGGAAATAGTTAAGGCTTTAGAGTTATCTATTTTTCCAGATTTACTTTTCTTACTAACTATTTTAATTATGTAAGATTTAATTTATGGCAAACTGTATGTGACTAGACCCTAATTCCTTAGACCTTCCTAGTCTCCTCTAAAATTCATTAACTGCCAATTCCTTGGTCAATTAATTCCAATTAGAGGGTGATAATCAATTTCTAGTTTATATGCCACAAAAACTCTAATTACCCAAGAAATAAAAAGATTATATGTCACGTATCCTGTTAAATTCAGAAAATTAAAATTTAGGAGAATATGTTTTCATGTTGTTCAAGTCAAGAGCTTTTCCAAGTTTTACAAGAACTCAAGTAGAAAGAGGGTCATACTTCCATTCTACCCAAATTCATAAAATAAAGAGCGAAAATAATTTTTAAATTATAAATCCATGCATAAATTAAAATAGAAAAAGCAATAAAATTAATCCATACAAATAGACAGAGCTCCTAACCTTAACAATGGAGGATTAGTTGCTCATGGAATGCGGAATGTAAATTTCTATAGAATTTCCTAATGGAATTCCCATAATGGAATCTACCTAATAGAAGTGAAATCTCCCCTTTTTATAACTAATCCTTATTAATTTAAAATCTAATATTTTAAATTAAGATAATATATTTTCCTATTTAAAAATCAAATTTGAATTTAAATCAGAATTTACTAACTACTCCGCGTCTTGTAACGTGAGAACCACTTGGCTTCACTGGATCCGCGCCTAAATTGGGTGCTAAAATGGGGCCCAGAAATCACCCCTCAGCGTTTTCTGCGTTTCTGCACGTGGCGCATGTCACGCGTACGCGTGGCGCATGTCACGCGTATGCGTGACTGCTGGTCTTTTTCGCGAGTCACGCAGACGCGTCGGTCACGCGCACGCGTCGTGGAGCAAATCTTCAAATCACGCGTACGCGTCAGTCATGCGCACGCGTCGCCATGGAAAGCTCCAAATCACGCGTACGCGTCAGTCACGCGTACGCGTCGCTCCTCGCTGCTATCTCCTTTAATTCTTGAGCTGCAGAAATTCCATCAAATCCAGTCGAATGCTACCTAAAATAAACAATATTGCACAAAACTCAAAATAGCATCCATAGTGGCTAAAACATAATTAATTCTTAATTAAACTCAACAAATTATATGCAAATTCACTAGGAAAAGATAGAAAAGATGCTCACGCATCAATATGTATTATATATAATTAATTATATTTACATATTATTAGTAGTATAAAAATTTGGAAGAATTTCAAGCATATCAAGTATATCGGTATTTCAATAATTTTAATCATTGATTTCAATTATAAAAAAATAATATATATTAATTAAAATTAACAAGTAAAATTAGTAAAATACTGATGTTTCAAGTATACTTAAAAATTTTCTTAAAAATTTATGAATAATGCTATAGTGAAGAGTAAAGTTGGATGAAGTGAGACAATTATTTTTTATAAAAAAAAATAAAGACACAATGTATACTCACCTAAAAAATTAAGCCAATCTTCACGTTTTAATTCTATAAAATTTCACTCTTCACTAAAAAAATTCATATAATTTAATTGTTTTATTAAGAAACAAAATTAATAAAAAATAGAAAAAAACTTGTATATAAGGAGAAATTTTAGAGATTTTTTTGATATTTTCATATATATATATATATATATATTAATTTTAGCATTATTATCAAATATTTTTAAAAAATTTTAATTAAGTTACTATATATAAAAATAATTATATTATGTATATATAAAAAATTATCCATTAAATTAGTTATTATAAAAAATATATATTAAAATTTAAAATATATATTAAAAATAAATTTAATATATATATATATATATATATACTACTAACGATGCAAGTTAGTGAGTGACCATTCCCATCATGTACAGGTGGTGGTCTGAGGACCCCACATGTGACGACAACGAAATCATGAAGAGTCAATCACGTGTCATGCAACTAGTTTGAAAAATAATGCAGTCTGTGGGACCCATCTAATATATTATTTAATTTAAAATAAAAATAAAAGCTTTGGGGATGTGGCAGTGTTCTTAGGACATACGGTTTTCACACACATTTGAGAATGCAGAAAGGAAAACAGGCGTAAATTATTGGTGAGCAATCAACGTCAAATCATTGCCAAATCTTTCTAGATCAGTTATCTGCCACACTGACATAGGTTTAACCACGCTGTTAATGAACATATCAATACCAAAAGCCACCAATAAGCTTTTATTTTAGGCTTTATTTAATTATTTCAATTAATATCATATTTTTTCACTTTTATAGTAAGTGGCTAATTCTCTCCTCACAAAGATCACTCGTAAAACATGTTCTATTTTTCCTAAGTACGCGTCAAATCTTAGATTATTTGGTTAAGTAATAAGGTATGAAAAAATATTATTGTCTAGATTTTAAATTTGGTCTAAAATAATGGTTGGTCCAAAAATAATTTTTCTCAAAATATGTTGGTTCAAAAAAAAAATAATTTGAATAATATTTTTATTTAAATTATTTTTAGATTTTTCTCCAAATATTATAAATAAAAGACAAAATATACACATAAAATATATTATTTTATTCTAATTTTTATATCTCTTGGATCTTCGTTAAACACTACAAGGTTTTTGTTTATTTGTGGCAGTTTTTTTTTTTCTATTTGTGGAGGTTTCAAACCCCCTCAAAAAGGATTGTGGCAGTTTCCAAAACTCCCAAAATTTGAGGTGCCACGAGCTTTTTTGTGGCGATTTTTCACAACCCCCACAATATCATTTAGTGGCGGTTTTCTATCCTTTTTGTGGGGGTTCTGTGCTAGCATTTTGTGACAGTTCTTGGTTAATTTTTGTGGCAGTTCAAAACCCCCACAAAAGAAATTTTCCATTTAAAAAAAATAGCTATTCTGTAGGGTTTTAAACCTCTACAAACCTATCAATATTATTCTTAAAATATTAATCTGGATGTTAGAATTACATTATTATACTAATCATTTACTATTTAAAAGAAATACTTAAGCAAGACATTAAAAATGTAAAAGAAAATTAAAATATTACATATTTAAACAAAAGAAATACTTAAAAAACAATCAATAAAATATATTACCATCATTTTTCAATCACATTAATTACAACAATAAAAAATTAAAAATAACATGTATTAAACATATAATAATTAGAGAACACTATGTACATAAATATATATCTCAAGTAAACTAGTGTCCAAACCAGCACTAACCATTTCTTCTATTCTTTTTTGAATCTGCAGATTACATATTTTCTATTTCAGCTACTGAAAAGCAATAAAGAAACAAATATAAAAGGCTAAAAATAATTAACATTAAAATTGAAAAGAGTACAAGTACAAACCTCAGAGATGCATGTTGTTCGAACTCATTTTCAAGGGCTTCAGATCACAAATCAGTTGCATTTACATGTGACTAGTGCTGAAATAGATGTAGAAGGATTATGCATTAGCATTTGACTTATCATTAAAAGGCAAATAGATGAAATTATTTATATGTTGAAAAATGCATGATAATAAACATTGTGTAAGTGACACATTAACATGTGACTAGTACAAACTAATTAGCATGCTCTGTTCAAATCAAGATATATAAATGCAGCTTTTTGCAACTATATAAAACAAGATATATGTAAGTCACCATCAGTGGTTAAAAGTAATGTGAATGTGTCCAAACCAATCAACTACAAGCACACTGCAACAAACTATACTACCGAATTGATCATGAAAGTAGAAACATTATCATTGATGGGATCAATACAAGTCGTGTCAAATCAAACCGAACCTAAGATAGGCAGAAAAGTCCCAATAGATTGAAATACAGAGAATTATAAGTTGTCCTTGATCCTTACACTTGATTGATTCAGCTATGGTGCCGTTTAACTATTTATCGAGCAATTAACTATTAGCAGAGTTTTTTATTCAAGAGAGAAAAAGGTGCAAATTACCTTGAAGAAGACAAAGAACGGGACAGCAGAGACGGAATAAGCCTCGGATATCTCTGGTTGTTCTTCCACTTCAACCTTCACACCAATAATCAAGCAAAACCAAGCACACAGTAAAGTAATTGAAATGAAAATGGAGGAAGTGGAGAAGAAGAAAAGTAAAAAAGCGAACCCTTAAGAAGTGGGCGTGAGGGAAGTCAGTGGATAAGTAACAGACTCCTAGCTGTACAAGAATTGAAGGAACTATTATAGTATTAAAGAAGAAGAAAATGCTAACTATGATGCTAATTGGAAAGTACCTTTAACATCAAAAAATGCTTGTTGATTGTGCTTGTACTTCCACCAAAGAACAAGGCCGAAACCGAGAACTATAAGGCAGAGACATCCATTATTGATGTCGGCATAAAAATAATTACACAATTTCACAATTAATTTGAAAAAAGATGAAACTCTTGAGAGATATTATTCTTACCTTCAGTGCCATTTAAGTTCATGGACATTGACTCATGCCACAGCAGTTTGGTTCTTTTCCAGTTGCACAAACAAGGAAATTTTCAACAAAGTTGAAAAAAGATTAACAAGAAAAATAAGAAAATTCTCTTGTGCTATTATTAATTTTAGCATGTTTTACACATATCAAAGCAAGAAGTTTTACAGCTAATATTAAGGCAAGAAGTTTTACAGCTAATATTAATTTTAGCATGCATCTAAATTCTAGATTTTGTACCAAATATAACAACATCCAGGCTTTTATTAGGCATATATTCATATATAAGTAATTTCTCTTCATTAATTAATGCAATTTCATTCTTAAATTCTTTGATCCCTTGTCCAGAACCGATTGAGAGCCTCTTAACTACTATTCTTTGTCCATTTTCCAATGTACCCTGCCATTTATCAATTGCAAATTAGCTTAAAGTTTTTCATTTTGCTATTCTAATATCCTTGAAAAAAGTAATATGTTTCTTACCTTAAACACAGATCCAAAACCACCTTCTCCAAGCTTATTTTTGTCTAAAAAGTTATCAATGCAAAAAGCTATAACTGATAGGTCATACAATAGAAGCTCTGGATCCTCCTCTTGTTCTTTCTTGATATGATCCATTAATTCTATATTGGTCTCTAAATTATCTTAAGACAAACTAATAATTACTCTCCATTATAATGATAATAATTCAATAAGTTACTGCACAATAAAAAAGAAAGGAGAATTATTTACCTTTCAGAATGGCCTTTTTTCGTCCATTCCATATCAAACATGAAGCGAAGAGCATGCCACATAATACGCCAATTGTGACCCAAATTGCAATTCGTATCTTGCCCTTACATCCATTTTTTGTCTCTTGAATTGTTTAATGTCAAAGTACAAAACACAAAGATAAACCATATAATATAATTCAGAATTAGAGAAAGATTAAGAGCAGTTTAAGGCCAAGTAAATGTATTACATACCTAACTCTGAAGCAAGAATTCTAATATAAAGATCTTGGCCTGCATCTGGTAGAATCTTCAAGTCATTAAGATCACCAAACCACAAAGCATATTCTTTTATGGCATGAGGCTAATTACTACAAGAAATGAAAGAAAAAAACACATCAAAAGGCAGCTTCAAACCTTATAAAGGAAAAAATATGAATAATGGAAACTGGAAAGCAACTAGTCATTTAGCTCTTGCACTTTTATTGGTATTTGCAAGTTCTTTCACAGGAAAAAAAATCAAGAAGGATAAATGATGAGCGGATAATTTGTATGCTTTTTGGCATTGTTTTTAGTATATTTTTAATATGATTTAGTTAGTTTTTAGTATATTTTTGTTAGTTTTTAGTTAAAATTCACTTTTCTGGACTTTACTATGAGTTTGTGTGTTTTTCTGTGATTTCAGGTATTTTCTGGCTGAAATTGAGGGATCTGAGCAAAAATCTGATCCAGAGACTCAAAAGGACTGCAGATGCTGTTGGATTCTGACCTCCCTGCACTCGAAGTGGATTTTCTGGAGCTACAGAAGCCCAATTGGCGCGCTCTCAACGGCGTTGGAAAGTAGACATCCTGGGCTTTCCAGCAATATATAATAGTCCATACTTTGCCCAAGATTTGATGGCCCAAACCGGCGTTCAAAGTCACCTCAAGAAATTCCAGCGTTAAACGCCGGAACTGGCACCTAATTGGGAGTTAAACGCCCAAACTGGCACTAAAGCTGGCGTTTAACTCCAAGGGGAGTCTCTACACGAAAATGCTTCATTGCTCAGCCCAAGCACACACCAAGTGGGCCCGGAAGTGGATTTTTATGTCATTTACTCATCTATGTACTAGTTTTCTATAAGTAGGACCTTTTACTATTGTATTAGGAGCTTTTGGACAAAGAGACTTTTGGTAGCTATCTTTGTTTTATGCTATCTTAGAGAGGCTGGCCATTCGGCCATGCCTAGACCTTATGCTTATGTATTTTCAACGGTGGAGTTTCTACACACCATAGATTAAGGTGTGGAGCTCTGCTGTACCTCGAGTATTAATGCAATTACTATTGTTCTTCCATTCAATTCCGCTTGTTCTTTGTCCAAGATATCACTTGTTCTTCAACATGATGAAGGTGATGATTGACGCCCATCACCATTCTCACTCATGAACAAGGTGACTGACAACCATTCTTGTTCTACAAGCATCTGAGGCTTAGTGAATATCTCTTGGATTCCTGATTGCACGATGCATGGTTGATCGCCTGACAACCGAGTGCTCGCCTGACAAACGAGCCAACCATTCCGTGAGATCAGAGTCTTCGTGGTAAAGGCAGGACTTGATGGCAGCATTCAAGAGAATCCGGAAGGTCTAACCTTGTCTGTGGTATTCTGAGTAGGATTCAATGATTGAATGACTGTGACGTGCTTCAAACCTGTAACCTACTGGGCGTTAGTGACAGACGCAAAAGAGTGATTCTATTCCGGTAGGGGAGGGAACCAAACCGGTGATTGGCAGTACTGTGACAGAGTGCGTGCATTAGCTTTCACTGCGCGGATGGGAGGTAGCTGCTGACAACAGTGAAACCCTACACGAGCTTGCCATGGAAAGGAGTAAGAAGGACTGGATGAAGGCAGTAGGAAAGCAGAGAGACGGAAGGGAAGGCATCTTCATACGCTTGTCTGAAGCTCTTACACCAATGATATACATAAGTATCACTATCTTTATCTTTATATTATTTTCGTTCATCATCATATACATTTGAGTTTGCCTGACTAAGATTTACAAGATGACCATAGCTTGCTTCAATGCTAACAATCTCCGTGGGATCGACCCTTACTCACGTAAGGTATTACTTGGACGACCCAGTGCACTTGCTGGTTAGTTGTGCGAAGTTGTGTAATGCCATGGAATTGAACCACCAAGTTCTTGGAGTTCATGACCTGGGATTATGAGAGTTGTGAAAAAGTATTGTTCACAATTTCGCGCACCAAGTTTTTGGCGCCGTTGCCGGGGATTGTTCAAGTTTTGAGCAAGCTTTTGGTAACAATGCCTGGGATTGTTCTAGTTTGGACAACTGACGGTTCATCTTGTTGCTTAGATTAGGTATTTATTTTTTTCGAAATTCTTGAAGATGAATTCTAGAGTTTCATGATGATTTGTTGAAATCTGGCTGGCTGAGAAGCCATGTCTAATCTGATTGGACCGAGGTTTCAACTTATCACCACAAGAGCTTGTTGATTTTCATCAACCTTGCTTTTGGAGCAGTGATCTGCTAAGGCTTGGCTGACCTTTGGTCATGTCTAGTGCTTTGGACCGAAGCTTTCCTTGAAAGCTTGGCTGGCTGTGAAGCCATGTCTAATGCCTGGACCGGAGTCTTAGACTAGCATTGCACTGATTCCTGGAATTCTCATTAAGAATTTTGATACCTTTTTCCACTTAATTTTCGAAAAACACACAAAAAAAAAAAAATTTGCAAACCCATAAAATCCAAAAATATTTCTTGTTTGAGTCTAGAGTCTCATCTTAAGTTTGGTGTCAAATGCATGTTTTTGTTATATTTTTCAAATCCATGCATATATTTCTTTGTTTTGATCTTTGAATTCTTTTGGCTTGAGTGTTTATGTGTCTCATATAGTGTCAGTAGTACACAAACTGCTAAGTTTGGTGTCTTGCATGCATTGTTATTTGATTCTTGTTGCATTTTGATTATTAAAAATCCAAAAATATTTTTAATTTGTGTCTTTTTAAGTCAATGATACAAAGAATTGAAGATTCAGAACATACTGCAGAGGAATTATACAGAAAAAGCTGAGCATTCAAAAATGCCCAGTGAAGAAGGCAGACTGGCGTTTAAACGCCAGCCAGGGTACCTGGTTGGGCGTTTAACGCCCAAAAAGGTAGCATTTTGGGCGTTAAACGCCAGAATGTATACCATTCTGGGCGTTTAACGCCAGGATGGTGCTAGGGGGAAGATTTTGTTTTCAAAATCAATTTTTTTCAAGTTTTCAAAGTTTTTCAAAATCAAATCTTTTTCAAATCATATCTTTTCAATCAAATGTTTTCAAAATCAATTTCTTTCCTTTTTCAAAGATAATTACTAACAATTAATGGTTTGATTGAACATTTTTTGCCTTTTCTGTTGAGGAAGGTTTTATGTTTGAATCATATCTTTTCTTGTTAGGCAAGTCATTAATTTTTAAAATCATATCTTTTCAAATTGTTTTCAAATCATATCTTTTAAAATGGTTTTCAAATCATATCTTCTCAATCACTTTTGTTAAAACCAATCATATCTTCTCAATCATATCTTTTTCAAAATAAGTTTTCAATCAAATCTTTTTGATTTCTAATTTCAAAATCTTTTTCAAAAATCACTTGATTTCTTTTCCACTTTCAATTTTCGAAAATTTTCAATCAAATTTTCAAAATGTTTTCAAAATCTTTTAATTGAATTTTCGAAAATTCTCTTCCCTCCTTCCCACATCCTTCTATTTATGAAGTACTACTCCTTCTCAATGCACAATTCGAACCTTATCTAATTAAAGTTCGAATTCTTCTTCTCCTTCTTCTTTCTATTTCTCTCTTCCTCTGACACTTCAAGGAATCTCTATACTGTAACATAGAGGATTCCACATTTTCTTGTTCTCTTCTCTTTCATATGAGCAGGAGCAGAGACAAAGGCATTTTTGTTGAAGCTGATCCTGAACCTGAGAGGACCCTGAAGAGAAAGCTAAGAGAAGCCAAAGCACAACTCTCTTTAGAGGACCTAACCGAATTCTTCAAGGAAGAAGAACCCATGGCAGCCGAAAACACAACAATGCCAACAATGCAAGGAAGGTGCTGGGTGACTTTACTGCACCTACTCCTGATTTCTATGGGAGAAGCATCTCTATCCCTGCCATTGGAGCAAACAACTTTGAGCTTAAGCCTCAATTAGTTTCTCTAATGCAACAGAATTGCAAGTTCCATGGACTTCCAATGGAAGATCCTCATCAGTTTTTAGCTGAATTCTTGCAAATCTGTGACACAGTCAAGACTAATGGGGTTAACCCTGAGGTCTATAGACTGATGCTATTCCCTTTTGCTGTAAGAGACAGAGCTAGAATATGGTTGGATTCTCAACCTAAAGAAAGCCTGGACTCTTGGGAAAAGCTAGTCAATGCCTTCTTGGCAAAGTTCTTTCCACCACAAAGATGGAGTAAGCTTAGAGTGGAAGTCCAAACCTTCAGACAGAAGGATGGAGAATCCCTCTATGAAGCTTGGGAAAGATACAAACAATTAATCAGAAAATGTCCTTCTGACATGCTTTCTGAATGGAGCATCATAGGTATTTTCTATGATGGTCTCTCTGAACTATCCAAGATGTCTTTGGATAGCTCTGCTGGAGGATCTCTTCATCTGAAGAAGACGCCTGCAGAAGCTCAAGAATTGATTGAAATGGTTGCAAATAACCAATTCATGTACACTTCTGAAAGGAATCCTGTGAACAATGGGACTAATCAGAAGAAAGGAGTTCTTGAGATTGATACTCTGAATGCCATTTTGGCTCAGAATAAAATATTGACTCAACAAGTCAATTTGATTTCTCAAAGTCTGTCTGGAATGCAAAATGCACCAAGCAGTACTAAGGAAGCTTCATCTGAGGAAGAAGCCTATGATCCTGAGAACCCTTCAATGGAAGAGGTGAATTACCTAGGAGAACCCTATGGAAACACCTACAATTCTTCATGGAGAAATCACCCCAATTTCTCATGGAAGAATCAAGAGAGACCTCAACAAGGTTTCAATAACAATAATGGTGGAAGAAACAGGTTTAGCAATGGCAAGCCTTTTCCATCATCTTCTCAGCAACAGACAGAGAGTTCTAAGCAGAATACTTCTGACTTAGCAACAATGGTCTCTGATCTAATAAAGACCACTCAAAGTTTCATGAATGAAACAAGGTCCTCCATCAGAAATTTGGAAGGACAAGTGGGTCAGCTGAGCAAGAAAGTTACTGAACTCCCTCCTAGCACTCTCCCAAGTAATACAGAAGAAAATCCAAAAGGAGAGTGCAGAGCCATAGACATGGCCGAATATGGAGAGGAAAGAGAGGAGGAGGACGCCACTGAGGAAGACCTCAGTGGGCGTGTACCAATCTCCTCTGAGTTCCTCAATGAGGAACAATGGGAATCTGAGGCTCAAAATGAGACCATAGAGATTCCATTGGGCTTACTTCTGCCATTCATGAGCTCTGATGAGTATTCTTCCTCTGAAGAGGATGAGTATGTCACTGAAGAGCAAGTTGCTAAATACCTTGGAGCAATCATGAAGCTAAATGACAAGTTATTTGGAAATGAGACTTGGGAGGATGAACCTCCCTTGCTCACCAAAGAACTGGATGACTTGTCTAGGCAGAAACTGCCTCAAAAGAGGCAAGATCCTGGGAAGTTTTCTATACCTTGTACCATAGGCACCATGACCTTCAAGAAGGCCTTGTGTGACTTAGGGTCAAGTGTAAACCTCATGCCCCTCTCTGTAATGGAGAAATTAGGGATCTTTGAGGTGCAAGCTGCAAGAATCTCATTAGAGATGGCAGACAATTCAAGAAAACAAGCTCATGGACTTGTAGAGAATGTTTTGGTGAAGATTGAAGACCATTACATCCCTACTGATTTCATAGTCCTAGAGACTGGGAAGTGCATGGATGAATCCATCATCCTTGGCAGACCCTTCCTAGCCACAGCAAAGGCTGTGATTGATGTTGATAGAGGAGAGTTGATCATTCAAGTGAATGAAGAATCCTTGGTGTTTAAGGCCCAAGGACATCCCTCTATCATCATGGAGAGGAAGCATGAAGAGCTTCTCTCAAAACAGAGCCAAGCAGAGCCCCCACAGTCAAACTCTAAGTTTGGTGTTGGGAGGCCACAACCAAACTCTAAGTTTGGTGTTGAACCCCCACATTCAAACTCTAAGTTTGGTGTTGGGAGGTTCCAACACGGTTCTGAATATTCTGAGGCTCCATGAGAGTCCTCTGTCAAGCTACTGACATTAAAGAAGCGCTTGTTGGGAGGCAACCCAATGCTTTATAGTTAACTATTTTCTTTTGTTATTTTATCTTTTTTGTAGGTTGATGATCATAAGAAGTCACAAAAACAATGAAAAAAGTAAAAACAGAATGAAAAACAGGAAGAAAAACAGCACACCCTGGAGGAGAAGAAGCTGGCGTTCAAACGCCAGTAATGCTAGCTGTTGGGCGTTTAAACGCCCAGTCTGGCACCATTCTGGGCGTTTAACGCCAGAAAGGGGCACCAGACTGGCGTTAAACGCCAGTAAAGGGCAACAACCTGGCGTTAAACGCCAGGAATGGGCACCAGCCCGGCGTTTAACGCCAGAAATAGCTCAAAACGTGATTTTGAGCAACATTTGGTGCAGGGATGACTTTTCCTTGACACCACAGGATCTGTGGACCCCACAGGACCCCACCATCAATCTCTCTCTTCTCCCCCCATTCACCAATCACCTCAATACCTCTTCCCCAAAAACCCTTCACCTATCAAATCCCATCTTTCTCTTCACCACTCACATCCATCCTTCATAAATCCCCACCAACCTCACCCTTCAAATTCAAACCACTTTCCCTCCCAAACCCACCCTTAATGGCCGAACCATTACCCCCCTCTCTCCTATATATACCCTTCTTCAACCCTTCATTTTCACACAACCTAAACACCCCTTCTTTCCCTTCTTGGCCGAACACACCACCTTCCCCCTCTTCCTCATTTCTTCTTCTTCTACTCTCTTCTTTCTTTTTTGCTCGAGGACGAGCAAACCTTTTAAGTTTGGTGTGGTAAAAGCGTTGCTTTTTCATAACCATTATGGCATCCAAGGCCGGAGAAACCTCTAAAAAGAGGAAAGGGAAGGCAAAAGCTTCCACCTCCGAGTCATGGGAGATGGATAGATTCCTCTCAAGGGTGCATCAAGTCCACTTCTATGAAGTTGTGGCCTTGAAGAAGGTGATCCCCGAGGTCCCCTTTTCACTCAAAAAGGGTGAATATCCGGAGATCCGCCATGAGATCCGAAGAAGAGGTTGGGAAGTACTCACCAACCCCATTCAACAAGTCGGAATCTTGATGGTTCAAGAGTTCTATGCCAATGCATGGATCACCAAGAACCATGACCAAAGTGTGAACCCGAATCCAAAGAATTATCTCACTATGGTTCGGGGAAAATACTTGGATTTTAGTCCGGAGAGTGTGAGGGTGGCGTTCAACTTGCCTATGATGCAAGGAGATGAGCATCCTTACACTAGAAGGGTCAACTTTGATCAAAGGTTGGACCAAGTCCTCACAACCATATGTGAAGAGGGCGCACAATGGAGGCAAGATTCAAGAGGAAAGCCGGTTCAATTGAGAAGGCATGACCTCAAGCCCGTGGCTAGAGGATGGTTAGAGTTCATTCAACGCTCAATCATTCCCACTAGCAACCGGTCCGAAGTTACCATAGACCGGGCCATCATGATCCATAGCATCATGATTGGAGAAGAAATAGAAGTTCATGAGGTTATAGCTCAAGAACTCTACAAGGTGGCGGACAAGACCTCCACTTTGGCAAGGTTAGCCTTTCCTCATCTCATCTGTCACCTCTGTTATTCAGTTGGAGTTGACATAGAAGGAGATACCCCCATTGATGAGGACAAGCCCATCACCAAGAAAAGGATGGAGTACACAAGAGACCCCTCTCACCATGAGATCCCTGAGATTTCTCAAGGGATGCACTTTCCTCCACAAAATTATTGGGAGCAATTAAACACCTCCCTAGGAGAATTGAGTTCCAACATGGGACAACTAAGGGTGGAGCATCAAGAACACTCCATTCTCCTCCATGAAATTAGAGAAGACCAAAGAATCATGAGGGAGGAGCAACAAAGACAAGGAAGAGACATTGAGGAGCTCAAGCACTCCATAGGATCTTCAAGAGCAAGAAAGAGCCGCCATCACTAAGGTGGACCCGTTCCTTGATTTCCTTGTTCTTTATTCTTCTGTTTTTCGAATTTTATGCTTATGTTTATCCATGATTGTGTCTTGTGATCATTAGTGTCTTAGTGTCTATGCCTTAAAGTTATGAATGTCCTATGAATCCATCACCTTTCTTGAATAAAAACGTGCTTAATTGAAAAGGAAAGAATTGCATGAATTCTGAATTTTATATAATAGTTTAATTATTTTGATGTGGTGGCAACACTTTTGTTCTCTGAATGTATGCTTGAACAGTGCATATGTCTTTTGAACTTGTGGTTCATGAATGTTGGCTCTTGAAAGAATGATGAAAAAGGAGACATGTTACTGAGGATCTGAAAAATCATTAAAAATGATTCTTGAAGCAAGAAAAAGCAAAAAAAAAAAAAAAAGAAAAAAAAAGGGAGAAAAAGCAAACGAAAAAAAAAAAAAAAGAAAGCCGAAAAAAAAGAAAAAGAAAAAGAAAGAAAAAGAAAGAATAAAGTTGTGATCCAAGGCAATAAGAGTGTGCTTAAGAACCCTGGACACCTCTAATTGGGGACTTTAGCAAAGCTGAGTCACAATCTGAAAAGGTTCACCCAATTATGTGTCTGTGGCATGTATGTATCCGGTGGTAATACTGGAAGACAGAGTGCTTTGGGCCACAGCCAAGACTCAATAAATAGCTATGTTCAAGAATCATCACACTTTACTAGGAGAATCATTAACACTATCTGGATTCTGAGTTCCTAAACAAGCTAATCATTCTGAATTACAAGGGATAGAGTGAGATGCCAAAACTGTTCAGAGGCAAAAAGATAAAAGCCCCGCTCATCTAATTAATACTGATCTTCATAGATGTTTTTGGAGTTCATTGCATATTCTCTTCTTTTTATCTTATTTGATCTTCAGTTGCTTGGGGACAAGCAACAATTTAAGTTTGGTGTTGTGATGAGCGGATAATTTGTATGCTTTTTGGCATTGTTTTTAGTATATTTTTAATATGATTTAGTTAGTTTTTAGTATATTTTTGTTAGTTTTTAGTTAAAATTCACTTTTCTGGACTTTACTATGAGTTTGTGTGTTTTTCTGTGATTTCAGGTATTTTCTGGCTGAAATTGAGGGATCTGAGCAAAAATCTGATCCAGAGACTCAAAAGGACTGCAGATGCTGTTGGATTCTGACCTCCCTGCACTCGAAGTGGATTTTCTGGAGCTACAGAAGCCCAATTGGCGCGCTCTCAACGGCGTTGGAAAGTAGACATCCTGGGCTTTCCAGCAATATATAATAGTCCATACTTTGCCCAAGATTTGATGGCCCAAACCGGCGTTCAAAGTCACCTCAAGAAATTCCAGCGTTAAACGCCGGAACTGGCACCTAATTGGGAGTTAAACGCCCAAACTGGCACTAAAGCTGGCGTTTAACTCCAAGGGGAGTCTCTACACGAAAATGCTTCATTACTCAGCCCAAGCACACACCAAGTGGGCCCGAAAGTGGATTTTTATGTCATTTACTCATCTATGTACTAGTTTTCTATAAGTAGGACCTTTTACTATTGTATTAGGAGCTTTTGGACAAAGAGACTTTTGGTAGCTATCTTTGTTTTATGCTATCTTAGAGAGGCTGGCCATTCGGCCATGCCTAGACCTTATGCTTATGTATTTTCAACGGTGGAGTTTCTACACACCATAGATTAAGGTGTGGAGCTCTGCTGTACCTCGAGTATTAATGCAATTACTATTGTTCTTCCATTCAATTCCGCTTGTTCTTTGTCCAAGATATCACTTGTTCTTCAACATGATGAAGGTGATGATTGACGCCCATCACCATTCTCACTCATGAACAAGGTGACTGACAACCATTCTTGTTCTACAAGCATCTGAGGCTTAGTGAATATCTCTTGGATTCCTGATTGCACGATGCATGGTTGATCGCCTGACAACCGAGTGCTCGCCTGACAAACGAGCCAACCATTCCGTGAGATCAGAGTCTTCGTGGTAAAGGCAGGACTTGATGGCAGCATTCAAGAGAATCCGGAAGGTCTAACCTTGTCTGTGGTATTCTGAGTAGGATTCAATGATTGAATGACTGTGACGTGCTTCAAACCTGTAACCTACTGGGCGTTAGTGACAGACGCAAAAGAGTGATTCTATTCCGGTAGGGGAGGGAACCAAACTGGTGATTGGCAGTACTGTGACAGAGTGCGTGCATTAGCTTTCACTGCGCGGATGGGAGGTAGCTGCTGACAACAGTGAAACCCTACACGAGCTTGCCATGGAAAGGAGTAAGAAGGACTGGATGAAGGCAGTAGGAAAGCAGAGAGACGGAAGGGAAGGCATCTTCATACGCTTGTCTGAAGCTCTTACACCAATGATATACATAAGTATCACTATCTTTATCTTTATATTATTTTCGTTCATCATCATATACATTTGAGTTTGCCTGACTAAGATTTACAAGATGACCATAGCTTGCTTCAATGCTAACAATCTCCGTGGGATCGACCCTTACTCACGTAAGGTATTACTTGGACGACCCAGTGCACTTGCTGGTTAGTTGTGCGAAGTTGTGTAATGCCATGGAATTGAACCACCAAGTTCTTGGAGTTCATGACCTGGGATTATGAGAGTTGTGAAAAAGTATTGTTCACAATTTCGCGCACCAATAAACTATCTTAAGCAATAGCAATAGCTATTTATTTCACTAGGAACGAGGCCAATCATCAGTTCATCACTACAGTTGTAATAAAGTGAAGAATTTATATTCTTTTAAGCAATTCATAGTGAAAACAAATCTGCATCGATAAAAGAGAATAACCTCTAATGAAAATAATTGAACCTAATGATCACCTAAACTATGAACCCTAACACCCTTTTTACTTCAAGAAAAATCAAAATTTTTAATAGAGAATAACGATTTTCCATTTATCTCTCTTCACCTTTATAATATATCAAATCAACTTAACTTAATATATCAAATCAACTTAACTAAATATATATCAAATCATCTGCCTTGGCCTGAAAAATTTACAGAAGAAAAGAGTACATTAGAACATAAAAAATAGGATTTGTGTATAACTTTGCTAAAACTATATCATCAAATTATCACAAAAACTAGTATCTTTGAAAAAATTTGAAGAATTGAAGAAAGCAAAGAACGAGAAAAAATTAGGAACAAATCCTCATTGTAATGACTCGACACGACATGAAAATCAGTCCACGAGATCTGATAGCTTTGAACATATCTTCAATCGAAGCTTACAGAGACTCACTAGCTCGCCTTCTTGATCTCCTCAGCTAGCACTACCGAATTCGCGCCCAAACCACACCATCGAATCCGTGCCGAAACCGCACTCTGAGTGCTTTAAGCCGCCGGAGGAAAAGCAGAACCAGCGGCACAACCCGTGGTGGAAGATGACGTAGAAGCGGAAGATTTAAACCATTACCTCAACAATTTGAATCAAATCGTCACTGAGAGGTCAACAAAAATTCTGAGGCTCCACGATCTCCATTCATAACTCCAGCGGCAACGTTTTGACGGAGGATCGGAGACGACGGCGGCAAGGAGATGAATGGCGGTGGCAAGGAGATGAATGGCGGCAGTGACATGGAGATTTTAGGGTTTCACAGAGGTTCCCCTCTCTCTCTCTCTCTCTCTCTCTCTCTCTCTCTCTCTCTCTCTCTCTCTCTCTCTCTCTCTCTCTCTCTCTCTCTCTCTCTCTCTCTCTCTCTCTCTCTCTCTCTCTCTCTCTCTCTCTCTCTCTCTCTCTCTCTCTCTCTCTCTCTCTCTCTCTCTCTCTCTCTCTCTCTCTCTCTCTCTCTCTCTCTCTCTCTCTCTCTCTCTCTCTCTCTCAGCCCAATTCTGAATGTTCTTTTTTTTATTTCTTGTTTTGGGCTGATATTTATTTGGGCTAGAAGTTTTTTTAAGTATTGATTGGGTTGTGGGAGTTATTGTTAATGATTTAGGGAGGTTTTAAAAATAGTCACTATTAAAATATATTATGGAGGTTTATAATAACCCCCACTAAAAATCTTCCACAAACAAGCAAGAATTTTGTAGTGAAAGATTTATAGGATTATCGAAAGTTTTATTGTCCCCCTTTAAACTAACCTAACTACGAATTCAAGTTAGTACATGTTTAACAAAAGTTTAACGTAAATTTTATTGGCTTATTAATTACACAATAAAATAATTCATTTTGATACTCAACAGTGTTTACGTCCGAAAAAAAAAAACACAATACTAAACAGATAGACCAGTCCAAAAAACTAAAAGTATACAAGAGTATTTTTTAAATAATAATGGATATCATAAACCAAAACAAGTGTTATCTACTATAGTCATGATATTGAAGTTTTATTTGATACAACAATATAATTTTACTATTGCATACCCTAAATTCTCTTATTCTTAAATGAAAGCATCATATACTTATTTGTTAATGAAAATCACATGTATGCCAAACAAATAAAATAAACTCGAGTGATTTATTCAGCATAAAAGTTAGGGTGTATAAAAAAGTTATAATTAAGACTATTTATCGTTTACACATTTAGCAAACTTTCATGCTAGCTTCTGTATCAACTTCATGTTAAAACTTTAAATTTCATTTAAATTCTATAAATGATTCAAAAATTTTCCACTATTATACAATTTGTTACCCTTTCTAACTGGTTGCTGCCAACCATTTAAGAAGCATATACATGTTTTAATGATGATTTTCGATAAGTATACAGAAGAAGATTTTTTTTTCAATATATTAAGGACAAAATAGCTTTATTTTAATTAATTAATTAATTAAGACTTTAATATGAAATACAAGGGAGAGAAATTCAGAAAAGAGAAGACTCTGCCAACGGTGATATGACTGTAGAGTCTACTATTTATAACGGCCATCCTGATTTGCTATTATATATTATTGTGTCCATACATTGAATATTCCAGTAGTTTCTCTACGTTTTATTTTAGGAAAAATGATACTTCTCTTCTCTACTAGATATTTAAATAATATTTTTTATTCATAAAATATACATTTATCTTTTTTAAAGATTAAAATAATATATATCGTATATTATTATTATTATTATTATTATTATTATTATTATTATTATTATTATTATTATTATTAGGGATAAGTACGATTTTGGTCTCTAAAGTTTAGTGTCAGAATCGAAATCGTCCTTCTTGTATTTTTATATTTAAAATCGTCCTTAATGTTTTTTTTGTATTAAAATCGTCATTTTTAATAAAATTTTTTGTTTTATTCCTAAACTACCCCTATTTTAATAAAACCACCAAATCCTACCCACCACCACAGCGCCGCCAGCAACCCTAATCGCCAGCGAGCCACCATGACACCACCTTTCCCCCTCTCCCCTTTCTTCTTCCTCTTCTCTCATCTCTTCTTTGTCCTCTTGTCTCACTCTCCTCTCCTCTGCCACCGAACAGCCGCCGCGCCCCTCACAGTGACGGCGTTGCCACCCAACCTTCGCCACTGCGCCCTTATTAGCGTCCCAACCCGTCACCACCCCCTGTTTGAACCCTAACCCAGCCAACCACCCCGCGACCCTCTACCCTCTTCCCCACCTCGCGTCTCCTCTCAACGTCGAACCACCATCGCGAACCAACCTCCCCATGGCCAAACCACTGACCCGTAGCCTCCACCATCGACGAGCCATGGCGACCCAACCCAGCGCCGCCGCGGCGTCCAAGCCCCTCCCCTTCGTGCGAAGCCTTTTTCCTTCCCAGATCTCAATTTTTTTCTCTTCTGTTTATTCTGTTGGTGTTGGTGTTGGTGTTGGGGGAGAGGGAGGAGGGGAAGTGGAAGAAGCCGAAGAAGAAGAGGAAGAAAATGAAGAGGGTGCTGTTGAATTTGCTGTTGAATTTTTTTTCTTTTGTTTATTTTGATTTTGCTGTTGAATTTTTCTGTTTTTGCTGTTGAATTTTACTGCTGAATTTGCTGCATTTGTTGAATTTTGGTGGTGGTTACGGTTGCAGTGGTGGTGGTGATGGTGATGGTGGTGGTGGTGAGAGAAAAGGGAGACGGGGAGACCGGGGGTGGGGGAAAGGGAGGGGGGAAGGGAGGGGGAGGGAGGAAAGGGAGACCGGGAGGCGGGTGGGGGAAGGGGAGGGGGAAAGGGGAGACGGAGGGTGGTGGTGGTGGTGAGGGAAAGGGGAGACGGGGAGGGGGGAAGGGGAGATCGGGGGTAGGGGAAAGGGAGGGGGGAAGGGAAGGGGAGGGAGGAAAGGGAGACGGGAGGCGGGTGGGGGAACGGGAGGGGGGAAGGGGAGACACCGGAGGGTGGGGGTGGGGGTGAGGGGGAAGGGAGGAAAGGGAGACTGGGAGGGGGTGGGGGAAAGGGAAGGGGGAAGGGGAGACGGAGGTGGCGGTGGGAGTGAGAGAGGGGGAGGGAGGAAAGGGAAACCGGGAGTGGGTGGGGGAAAGAGAGGGGGAAAGGGGAGACCGGAGGGTGGGGGTGGGGGTCAGGAGAAAGGAGAGGGAGGGAGGAAAGGGAGACCGGGAGGGGGTGGGGGAAGGGGAAGGGGAAGGGGAGATCGGAGGTGGCGGTGGGAGTGAGGGAGGGGGAGGGAGGAAAGGGAGACCAGGAGGGCTGGGGGAAAGGGAGGGGGGAAGGGGAGGCCGGAGGGTGGGGGTGGGGTGAGGGGAAGGGAGGGGGAGGGAGGAAAGGGAGACCAGATGTGGGGGTGGGGGGAAGGGGAGACCGGAGGGGGGGAGGGGGAAAGAGAGGGTATTTTTGTCCAAAAAAATTAAAAGGACGATTTTAATACGAAAAAAAACGTTACGGACGATTTTAAATCCAAAAATACAAGAAGGACGATTTCGATTCTGGCACTAAACTTTAGGGACCAAAATCGTACTTACCCCTTATTATTATTATTATTATTATTATTATTATTATTGAATTTGAAAAACTAAAACAATTTAAGATGATGACTAAATATTATTTAGTTAAAATCAAATTATTTGTATGATTCATTTTATTTAATGTGCAAAAAATAAATTAAAATAAAACTGGTCTAAGAAGCACGTATACGTACAAGTCTAACATTAGTTCATGTTGAACACAACACTCATTATTACTCTTAATTCAAAATTAAGATGCTGAACTATATGGAAGAAAAACAAGAAATTTGGCTCAAGATCAAACCTAAGCCTAAATCGTGGATTCAACTTAGTTTCTAACTAAGAAATGCAATCCCATTTTATTTGAACTAAACTTTGTATAATCAAAAGCCTGATTCTCTCTTCTCTTTTCTTTCATATCACTTACGTGAATTCTCGAAACAAAAAAGAAGAATGAGAAAATTTTGAAATTAGGACAAATTGAAGAACAAAAGGTAAAGCTTCCAATTTTTAAGCAAAGAAGAGAAGGTCAAAAAGGCTAGAGCAAAAAACTAAAATCACATCTAAGGACAAATCACAAAAAAAGAGATTTTTACATTTGTACTTCATTGAAGATTGTTGAAGAAATCCTCTGTATTACAAGTACCGATTTAAAAAAAATGGAAAAAGTAAAGATAATGGTGTTCTATTGTGAATCAACGCTCAAGAATTTGACTTGGGGTCAAAGAAAGAATGCACGGTACAGACTCAAGAATCAAGATGAAAAAGGTTGAAAGAGAATATTGAATGTATGATTGCATGTTTGATTCAGTTACTGCTTCTATCCTCTCTCTCCTCTGTCACACCACTGCTATGTCTGATTTCTGGAAAAAGAAAATCAACAAGTGCTGAAACAAGGTTTCAAACCCTAGAAGCTTCACTCCTCTATTAAAGGAGTGAACGGCCAATGATTGAGGTAAAGAGTGAGAGCATAACGTTTGGTTTTTCATAGCTCTTTGAGCTGTCTATTCTTCTTCTTCATGGTTTTTATTGAGTATCTCTTTTTCTTAGTTTATTCTTTCAGTGTTTCAATAGTAAAATACAAAATGGTGAGATTTATAAGTAAAAGCCATTGAGTGTAAAAAAGCAAAGAGTTAGACTTGGAAAAAAAGGAATAATTATTCCAGAAATTCTTTGTAAGTATTTATGTTTTGTTGTTATGATCTTGAAGGGATTCTCTTGCAAGTTGGGTTAGCACTTTGTTGTTGAAAAGTTAGAGTGAGTTCCTAGTCAAGTCTAGTTTAGGTTAGAAACTGGATTTGTCCTAGATAGGATTGGTTAGCATCCTAAGAAGAATTGGTGAATGTAATTCTATTAAAATATAGTGAAATTTCGTCACTGTTGTGATGGAAACTAAATGTAGGCTACATTGTTCTGAGTAGCTAAACTAGGATACACTACAAGAAACATCGTTAAAATCGATGGCCAAATTGATGGCTAAGCCCTCGATAATATTAAATTTCGATGGCAGAGGTAGTCGCTATTAAGCTTGTCGATTTTTCAAAATTCTAATAAAATAGACGGCTTGCCTTACCGTCGATAATAATGTAATAAAATCGATAGCGTTTTTGTCTATAATATGAGTTTGAAAATTCTACATTCTTTCTAAAATCGACAATGTTGTCGTCAATATTATTATATAAAATCGACGCCATTTCTGTCGATATTTGATTCAATTAAAATCGACAACAGTTTCGTCTGTAATATGCTTAATAAAATCGACAACATTGCCATCGATATTTGATTCAATAAAATTGACACAGTTGCTGTCGATTTATTAATTTAGATACCGACAAATTCTTTGTCTGTGTTTTGTTTTTTTTGTCTATTTTAAATTTAAAAAGCGACAACTTTTCCGTCGATTTTAATAGTTATATGTTTTAATTATTTTTTTATTTGAAAAATAGTAAACAATTAATGCAAATAAATTTTTAAATATATAAATAAAATTTATACAAAATATTAGATAACAAGACAAATAAACTTTTAAATATAAAAATAAAATTTATACTAAATATTATATAATGAATTTACAAACTTATCAAAATAATAAATAATCCTCTAACGTAAAGACTCAAGATAAGATAAATAACTAAACTTAGACTTATATTCGTTTAAATTGCAATCCACTAATAATACAAAATATTCAAAGTAAAGTAATTAAATAAGACTTTCGGTTGCCTTTGCTTCCCTTATACTAGACCATATAATTCATATATAAGATAGATGATAGGAGTGAATCTTGTGTGTTTCTTGGCTATGGCCTATGGCCCTCAACACAAGGGATACAAGTGTTTTACTACAGCTAGAAAAACGATACTCAGCACACATTTTCTTTAATTTGATTAGACTAACTTCCCTTTCAAGACATGTTTTAGTGCTAAATATTCTGACAAGGTCATTGCTAGCTCTTATTTACCAAATTCTTCTCTCATTACTCTCTCTAATGGTGCTAAACCAGTCTTAGAGAATCCCTGAAATGTCTCATCACCATTGGGCACTTTGTTTGGATCACAAATTCATCTTCAGACTTCAAATAGTCCATCGTTTGTAGAATCTGCACCAATTCAAAATGAGATCTTAAACTCTAAAATTTTTCAAAAGCATCTACTTAATCGATATTGAGTAGCCAACAACTCAAAATTGTCATCCTATGACAACAAGGTCGAAGAATAGAATAAAATTGTCATCTACTTAATTAAATATTCAAAGTAAAAAATACTCCTCAAAATAGCTACGGTTTTCTTCGGAACCAAAGCAGCAAGTATATAAAAAATTTAAAATCACTTCAGAAAATAACAACAACAACAACAACAGATGAAACGAAAAAAAAAGAAAGAAAGGGAAGGAATGGCGCCAACCTTGCGAATGGAATCCAGGGAATGAAAGTGGCAGGATTAGAACAGAATTAGAAATGCTAATATCATAGCCTAGATGCTGCCAGTACATTCAATAGAACGATCCACTCCTCCATTGGTCATTTCAGCAATTATCTATTGAGCAATATTAACATCTTAGTCTTTCTTCCCTGAAAATATAAATAATTAAGCAGAAAAACTTAGAATGAACTAACCTCTTGTATAGGTTTGTTATGATCTTTCGGGTTCACAAATTCATTAACCCCAAACTTCTTAGCTGCCAACAATAGTAAATGAGAAAATACCATCCATAAGTGAATACAATTTGTTGATTTAGGAAACTTGCTCAACTTATTCTATACTAAATCATCTACTACATTTAATTCAAAAATAACTGCATTCACTACAAGAAAAACACCCATTCAGGTACACTTGAAAAGTGTAGCCAAAAGTGGAAAAAAATGATGCCTTAGGCTACGGCTACGCTTTTGGGCTACGGCTACGCTTTTTGGGGTGATTCCTATTCGGCCGTTGCCTATTCTCAAAGGCTACGCTTTTCTGCACCAAGGGCTACGCTTTTGACGTTTGGGAATAGGCTACGCTTTTCAAGTGATGCTGTCCAGAACCAAAGACTACGCTTTTCAGCTTTCATTTTTCCAGAATAGGCTACGCTTTTCAACACTACTGCATCACTTGTAAAGCGTAGCCACATTATATACCATAGCTACTTTTTATAAGTGTAGCCTTAGGTCCCTCTTTTTTTTTGTATACTATAGCAACTGTATATAAGTGTAGCCTTAGGTCTCGTTTATTTTTTTTTTTGTATACTATAGCTACTGTATATAAGTGTAGCTTTAGGTCTTATATTTTTTTTCTGTGTATATATATAATTATCTAATAATTATTAATACAACATAATAGTTAATATGATTACATGTATAATAATTCTGCATTTTTATTTAAATGAGTTGAATATTACAAAATAAAAATAAATACATAATTATACTAAATAATTTCTTTATATAATAAAAATTATCTCTAACCAAAATATATCTATAATATTGATCCAAAAGTACTAGAATAAAGTTAACTGTAAAAATTCATACATCTCAAATATACTCTTCAATATTATTTAAGCAACAGAAAATTCATACATCTCAAATGTACTCTTCACTACTTTAGGACAGCGGCGCTAGAGTTAAGCAACAAAAAATTTAAGAACATTAAAGAATTAATGAACAACCTACAACCAGAGCCACAGCATGGCATGCCCAACCTGGTAGAGTGTTGGTGGACGAAATTGTGATCACATCAATGTAGTACTCTTTGTTATTGTATGGAATCATTATTATGGCTCTTGACTATGTGTGGACACAACTCCGTTCAACTTAACCAGCAAGTGTACTGGGTCATCCAAGTAATACCTTACGTGAGTAAGGGTCGATCCCACAGAGATTGTTGGTATGAAGCAAGCTATGGTCACCTTGTAAATCTCAGTTAGGCAGATTAAATGGTTATGGGTTTCGAAAATTAATAATAAATAGAAAAAAAAAGGGATAGAAATACTTATGTAAATCAATAGTGGGAATTTCAGATAGGCGTGTGGAGATGCTAGAATCCTTTTGAATCTCTACTTTCTTATTGCTTTCATCCAATCCTTCTTACTCCTTTCCATGGCAAGCTGTATGTAGGGCATCACCATCATCAATGACTACTTTTAATCCTCTCGGGAAAATGGTCCTATGCGCTGTCACTGCACGGCTAATCGTCTGGAGGCATCACCCTTGTTGATAGCTACATCCCATCCTCTCAGTAAAAATGGTCCAAATGCTCTGTCACAGCACGGCTAATCATCTGTTGGTTCTCAATCAGGTTGGAGTAGAATCCCTTGATTCTTTTGTGTTTGTCATCACGCCCAGCCTTCAGGAGTTTGAAGCTCGTCACAGTCATTCAATACCAGAATCCTACTCGGAATACCACAGACAAGGTTAGACTTTCCGGATTCCCGGGATCCTACTCGGAATACCACAGACAAGGTTAGACTTTCCGGATCCCCATGAATGCCGCCATCTATCTAGCTTATACCACGAAGATTCTGTTGGGGAATCTAAGAGATATGCGCCCGGCCTAAGGTAGAACGGAAGTGGTTGTCAGTCACGCACGTTCATAGGTGAGAATGATGATGAGTGTCACGGATCATCACCTTCATCAAGTTAAAGTGCAACGTATATCTTGGAATAAGAGTAGAAGAGAATTGAATATAAAGTAATGGTAATTGTATTGAAACTTGAGGTACAGCAGAGCTCCACACCCTTAATCTATGGTGTGCAGAAACTCCACCGTTGAAAATACATAAGTGAAAGGTTTAGGCATGGCCGAATGGCCAGCCCCCTAAATGATCAAAAGACCGAATGATTAAAGATTAAACAGTCAAAAGATTAAACTGTCAAAAGATGTCTAATACAATAGAAAATTATCCTATTTATACTAGACTTGCTACTAGGGTTTACATGAGTAAGTAATTGATGCATAAATCCACTTCCGGGGCCCACTTGGTGTATGCTTGGGCTGAGCTTGATCTATCCACGAGCTGAGGCTTCTCTTGGAGTTGAACTCCAAGTTATAACGTGTTTTGGGCGTTCAACTCCGGATCATGACGTGTTTCTGGCGTTTAACTCCAGACAGCAGCATGTGCTTGGTGTTCAACGCCAATTTACGTCGTCAATTTCCGAAAAAAGTATGGACTATTATATATTGCTGGAAAGCTCTGGATGTCTACTTTCCAAAGCCGTTGAGGACGCGACATTTGGAGTTCTGTAGTTCTAGAAAATCCATTTCGAGTGTAGGGAGGTCAGATTCCAACAGCATCAGCAGTCCTTTTGTCAGTCTTTTTCAGAGTTTTGCTCAAGTCCCTCAATTTCAGCCAGAAATTACCTGAAATCACAGAAAAACACACAAACTCATAGTAAAGTCTAGAAATGTGAATTTAACATAAAAACTAATGAAAACATCCCTAAAAGTAGCTTGAACTTACTAAAAACTACCTAAAAACAATGCCAAAAAGCGTATAAATTATCCGCTCATCACAACACCAAACTTAAATTGTTGCTTGTCCCCAAGCAACTGAAAATCTAATAGGATAAAAAGAAGAGAATATACTATAAATTCCAAAATATCAATGAATATTAATTCTAATTAGATGAGAGGGACTTGTAGCTTTTTGCTTCTGAATAGTTTTGGCATCTCACTTTTTCCTTTGAAGTTTAGAGTGATTGGCGTCTCTAGGAACTCAGAGTTCAGATAGTGTTATTGACTTTCCTAGTTAAGCATGTTGATTCTTGAACACAGCTACTTATGAGTCTTGGCTGTGGCCCTAAGCACTTTGTTTTCCAGTATTACCACCGGATACATAAATGCCACAGACACATAACTGGGTGAACCTTTTCAGATTATGACTCAGCTTTGCTAGAGTCCCCAGTTAGAGGTGTCCAGAGCTCTTAAGCACACTCTTTTGCTTTGGATCCTTTTTACCCTTGCCTTTTGATTTTAAGGGCTATTGGCTTTTTCTGCTTGCTTTTTCTTTTTCTTTCTATATTTTTTTTTCGCCACCTCTTTTTTTTTCACAAGCTTTTGTTTTTCACTGCTTTTTCTTGCTTCAAGAATCAATTTCATGATTTTTCGGATCATCAATAACATTTCTCTTTGTTCACCATTCTTTCAAGAGCCAACGGTTTTAACATTCATAAATAGCAAGATCAAAAATATGCACTGTTCAAGCATTCATTCAGAAAACAAAAAGTATTGTCACCACATCAATATAATTAAATTAAATTCAAGGACAATTTTCGAAATTCATGTACTTCTTGTTCTTTTGAATTAAAGCATATTTCATTTAAGAGAGGTGAAGGATTAATGGATTTTATTCATAGCTTTAAGACATAGTTACTATATACTAATGATCATGAAGTAGAGACACAAAATATAACATAGAAACCGAAAAACAGAAAGAAATAAGAACAAGGAATGAATCCACCTTAGTGGCGTCTTCTTCTTGAAGGACCAACAATGTCCTTAAGCTCTTCAATGTCCCTTCCTTGCCTTTGTTGCTCCTCCCTCATTGCTCTCTGATCTTCTCTTATTTCATGGAGAATGATGGAGTGCTCATGATGTTCCACCCTTAATTGTTCCATATTGTGGCTCAAATCTTCTAAGGAAGTGTTGAGTTGTTCCCAATAGTTGTTGGGAGGAAAGTGCATTCCTTGAGGCATCTCAGGAATTTCTTGATGATGAGCTTCCTCATGCATCTCTTGAGAACCGAGGAGGGTCTCTCTTGCTTGCTCCATCCTCTTCTTGGTGATGGGCTTATCCTCTTTAATGGAGATGTCTCCTTCTATGATAACTCTAGTTGAGTAACATAGATGGCAAATAAGGTGAGGAAAAGCTAGCCTTGCCATGGTGGAGGGCTTTTCGGCTATTTTGTAGAATTCATTGGAGATGACTTCATGAATTTCTACTTCCTCTCCAATCATGATGCTATGAATCATGATGGCCCGATCCACAGTAACTTCAGATCGGTTGCTAGTGGGAATGATGGAGCGTTGAATGAACTCCAACCATCCTCTAGCCACAGGCTTGAGGTCCAGTCTTCTTAGTTGGACTGGCTTGCCTTTGGAGTCTCTCTTCCATTGAGCTCCTTCCACACATATGTCCATAAGGACTTGGTCCAACCTTTGATTAAAGTTGACCCTTCTAGTGTAGGGGCGTGCATCTTCTTGCATCATGGGCAAGTGGAATGCCAATCTCACATTCTCCGGACTAAAATCTAAGTATTTCCCCCGAACCATTGTGAGATAATTCTTTGGACTCGGGTTCATACTTTGATCATGGTTCCTAGTGATCCATGCATTGGCATAGAACTCTTAAACCATTAAGATTCCGACTTGTTGCATGGGGTTGGTTAGGACTTCCCAACCTCTTCTTCAGATCTCATGTCAGATCTCCGGATACTCATTTTTCTTGAGCTTGAAAGGGACCTCAGGGATCACCTTCTTCTTTGCCACAACATCATAGAAGTGGTCTTGATGGCTTTTGGAGATGAATCTTTCCATCTCCCATGACTCGGAGGTGGAAGCTTTTGTCTTCCCTTTTCCTTTTCTAGAGGATTCTCCGGCCTTAGGTGCCATTGATGGTAATGGAAAAACAAAAAGCTTATGCTTTTACCACACCAAACTTAGAATATTGCTCGCCCTCGAGCAAGAGAAGAAAGAAGAGAAGAAGAAGAAGAATAAAATATGGAGGAGAAGAGTGAACGTGTATTCGGCCAAGGGGGAGAAGAGAGGGTTGTGTTTTGTGAAAATGAAGTGGGATGGAGGGGTTTATATAGGGAAAGGGGAGAGGGAAGTTTCGGCCATATAGGGTGGGATTGGGTGGGAAAGAAAATTTGAATTTGGAAGGTAGGTGGGGTTTATGGGGAAGAGAGGATGGATGTGAATGGTGAAGATGGTAATTGGGAAGAGAGATTGAGGTGATTGGTGAAGGGTTTTGGGAAGGAGTGTTTATTGGGAAGAGTAAAATAGGATTAGGAGATAAGGGGGGAATATGTTAGGTGGGGATCCTGTGGGGTCCACAGATCCTGAGGTGATCTTGTGGGGTCCACAGATCTTGAGGTGTCAAGGAATTCCATACCTGCACCAAATAGGCATGTAAAATGCCACTGCACACCATTCTGGCATTTAAACGCCGAGTGATGCACATTCTGGGCGTTCAACGCCCATATGTAACATGTTTCTGGCGTTCAGCGCCAGCTTTTCCTCTAGGTACATTCCTGGCATTCAAACGCCAGGATGTTGCTTGTTTCTAGCGTTCAGCGCCAGATTCATGCTCTGTTCTAGCGTTGAACGCCAGCCAGATGCTCCTTACTGGCGTTGAACGCCAGTCTGTGCTTCCTCTAGGGTGTGATTTTTCTTCTGCTGTTTTTGATTCTGTTTTTAATTTTTATATTTTTTTCGTGACTCCACATGATCATGTACCTAATAAAACACAAAATAACAATAGAATAAAATAAAATAAAAATTAGATAAATAAAATTGAGTTGCCTCCCAACAAGCGCTTCTTTAATGTTAATAGCTTGACAGTGGGCTCTCATGGAGCCACAAGGTGATCAGGTCAATGTTGTATAGTCCCAACACCAAACTTAGAGTTTGGATATGGGGTCTTAACACCAAACTTAGAGTTTGGTTGTGGCCTCCCAACACCAAACTTAGAGTTTGACTGTGAGGGCTCTTTTTGATTCTGAACTGAGAGAAGCTCTTCATGCTTACTCTCTTTTGTCATAGAGGGATGGCCATGTGCCTTAAACACAAGGTAGTCCCCATTCAATTGAAGGACTAATTCACCTCTGTTGACATCTATCACAGCTCCTGTTGTAGCTAGGAAAGGTCTTCCAAGGATGATGCATTCATCCTCTTCCTTCCTAGTGTCTAAGATTATGAAATCAGTAGGGATGTAAAGGCCTTCAACCTTTACTAACACGTCCTCTACTATTCCATAAGCTTGTCTCAATGACTTGTCTGCCAATTGTAATGAGAACAAGGCAGGTTGTACCTCAATGATCCCCAGCTTCTCCATTACAGAGAGTGGCATAAGATTTATCCCTGACTCCAGATCACATAGAGCTTTTTCAAAGGTCATGGTGCCTATGGTACAAGGTATTAAGAACTTGCCAGGATCTTATCTCTTTTGAGGTAAAATTTGCTGAATCCAGGTATCCAGTTCACTAATGAGCAAAGGAGGTTCACTTTCCCAAGTCTCATTACCAAACAACTTGGCATTCAGCTTCATGATAGCTCCTAAATATTGAGCAACTTGCTCTCCAGTCACATCTTCATCCTCTTCAGAGGAAGAATAGTCTTCAGAGCTCATGAATGGCAGAAGGAGATTTAATGGAATCTCTATGGTCTCTATATGAGTCTCAGATTCCTTTGGATCCTTAATAGGAAACTCCTTCTTGCTTGAGGGACGTCCCAGGAGGTCTTCCTCACTAGGATTTTCGTTCTCCTCCTCCCTTGTGCATTCGGCCATATTGATTATATCAATGGCCTTGCACTCTCCTTTTGGATTCACTTCTGTATTGCTTGGGAGAATACTGGGAGGAGTTTCAATGACTTTCTTACTCAGCTGGCCCACTTGTGCCTCCAGATTTCTGATGGAGGATCTTGTTTCACTCATGAAACTGAAAGTGGCCTTTGACAGATCAGAGACTAGATTGGCTAAATTAGAAGTGTTTTGTTCAGAATTCTCTGTCTGTTGCTGAGAAGATGATGGGAAAGGCTTGCTATTGCTCAGCCTATTGCGTCCACCATTGTTAAAGCCTTGTTGAGGCTTTTGTTGATCCTTCCATGAGAAATTTGGATGATTTCTCCATGATGAGTTATAGGTGTTTCCATAAGGTTCTCCTATGTAATTAACCTCTGCCATGGCAGGGTTCTCAGGATCATAAGCTTCTTCAGAAGCTGCCTCTTTAGTACTGTTGGATGCATGTTGCCATCCATTCAGATTTTGAGAGATCATGTTGACCTGTTGAGTCAACACTTTGTTCTGAGCCAATATGGCATTCAGAGCATCAATTTCAAGAACTCCTTTCTTCTGAGGTATCCCATTATTCATGGAATTCCTCTCAGAAGTGTACATGAATTGGTTGTTTGCAACCATGTCAATGAGTTCTTGAGCCTCTTCAGGCGTTTTCTTTAGGTGAATAGATCCACCTGCAGAATGGTCCAATGACATTTTCGAAAATTCAGATAGACCATAATAGAATATATCTAATATGGTTCATTCTGAAAACATGTCAGATGGACATCTTTTGGTCAACTGCTTGTATCTTTCCCAAGCTTCATAGAGGGATTCACCATCTTTTTGTTTGAAGGTTTGAACATCCACTCTCAGCTTGTTCAACTTTTGAGGAGGAAAGAATTTATCCAAGAAGGCAGTGACCAGCTTATCCCAGGAGTCCAGGCTATCCTTGGGTTGTGAATCCAACCATATTCTAACTCTGTCTCTTACAGCAAAAGGGAAAAGCATGAGTCTGTAGACTTCAGGATCAACTCCATTCGTCTTTACACTCTCACAGATCTGCAAGAACTCAGTTAAAAACTGGTAAGGATCTTCAGATGGAAGTCCATAAAACTTGCAGTTCTGTTGCATTAAAGCAACTAGTTGAGGCTTAAGCTCAAAATTATTGGCTTCAATGGCAGGAATGGAGATGCTTCTTCCATCAAATTTGGACGTTGGCTTTGTGAAGTCACCAAGCATTCTCCTTGCATTATTATTATTTTCGGCTGCCATCTCCTTCTCTTGCTCTAATATTTCTGAAAGATTACCTTTAGATTGTTGTAACTTAGCTTCTCTTAATTTTCTCTTCAGAGTCCTTTCAGGTTCTGGATCAATTTCAACAAGAGTGCCTTTTTCCTTGTTCCTGCTCATATGAAAGAGAAGAAAACAAGAAAAGAAGAGGAATTCTCTATGTCACAGTATAGAGATTCCTTTATGTTAGTAGAAAAAGAAAGGGAAGAAGAATGAAGAAGAGTGGGTTCGGATTTTTTTTTTGATGAAGAGAGGTGAAGAGAAGTGTTAGTAATTAAATAATTAAACAGAAGAAGAGAAGAGGAAGAGAATTCAAAAATAATTTTAAAAAAGGGGTTAGTGACTTTCGAAAATTAGAGATAAGATGTAATTAAAATTAAAACATGAAACAATTAGTTAATTAAAAAGAATTTTTGAAAAAGGGGTGAGATATTTTCGAAAATTAGAGAGGAAAGAGTAGTTAGGTGGTTTTGAAAAAGATAAGAAACAAACAAAAAGTTAATTAGTTAGTTGAAAAAGATTTTAAAATCAAGTTTGAAAAGATAAGAAGATAAGATAAGATAGGATATTTTTGAAATCAAGTTTTGAAAAAGATAAGATAAAAAGATAAGATTTTTAAGAAAAAGATATTTTGAAAAAGATTTAATTTTAAAATTAAAATTAATTACTTATCTAACAAGAAACTAAAAGATAGGATTCAAGATTTTAAAGATTGAACCTTTCTTAACAAGAAAGTAACAAACTTCAAATTTTTGAATCAATCACATTAATTGTTAGCTAATTTTCAAAAATTTGATATAAAGATAAGAAAAAGATTTTGAAAAAGATTTTTGAAATTTTCGAAAAATAGAAAAAAAATGAAAAAGATATAATTTTTGAAAAAGATTTTGAAAAGATAAGATTTTTAAAATTGAAAATTTGTCTTGACTTGTAAGAAACAACTAATTTTGAAAATTTTTGACTAAGTCAACTCAAATTTTCGAAAATTATGAGAAAAATAAGGAAAAGATATTTTTTTGATTTTTGAATATTTTAATTATGAGAGAGAAAAACACAAACATGACCCAAAACATGAAAATTTTGGATCAAAACACTTGATGCATGTAAGAACACTATGAATGTCAAGATGAACACCAAGAACACTTTGAAGATCATGATGAACATCAAGAACATATTTTTGAAAATTTTTTTTTGATGCAAAGAAAACATGCAAGACACCAAACTTAGAAATCTTTAATGCATGGACTCTAACAAAAAATGCATATGAAAAACAACATAAGACACAAAACAGGAAAACATCAAGATCAAACAAGAAGACTTGTCAAGAACAACTTGAAGATCATGAAGAACACTATGAATGCATGGAATTTTCGAAAAATGCAAGAAAAATTTTTAAAGCATGCAATTGACACCAAACTTAAAACATGATACAAGACTCAAACAAGAAACACAATATTTTTTATTTTTATGATTTTATGATTTTTTTGATTTTTATTAAATTTTTTTGAAAATAAAGTTTGAAAAAACGAAAAAGAAAAGAAAAATTTTGAAAAAGATTTTTGAAAAATTTTTTTTGAAAAGAAAATTACCTAATCTGAGCAACAAGATGAACCGTCAGTTGTCCATACTCGAACAATCCCCGGCAACGGCGCCAAAAACTTGGTGGACAAAATTGTGATCACATCAATGTAGTACTCTTTGTTATTGTATGGAATCATTATTATGGCTCTTGACTATGTGTGGACACAACTCCGTTCAACTTAACCAGCAAGTGTACTGGGTCATCCAAGTAATACCTTACGTGAGTAAGGGTCGATCCCACAGAGATTGTTGGTATGAAGCAAGCTATGGTCACCTTGTAAATCTCAGTTAGGCAGATTAAATGGTTATGGGTTTCGAAAATTAATAATAAATAGAAAATAAAAAGGGATAGAAATACTTATGTAAATCAATAGTGGGAATTTCAGATAGGCCTGTGGAGATGCTAGAATCCTTTCGAATCTCTATTTTCTTATTGCTTTCATCCAATCCTTCTTACTCCTTTCCATGGCAAGCTGTATGTAGGGCATCACCATCATCAATGGCTACTTTTAATCCTCTCAGGAAAATGGTCCTATGCGCTGTCACTGCACGGCTAATCGTCTGGAGGCATCACCCTTGTTGATAGCTACATCCCATCCTCTCAGTGAAAATGGTCCAAATGCTCTGTCACAGCACGGCTAATCATCTGTCGGTTCTCAATCAAGTTGGAGTAGAATCCCTTGATTCTTTTGCGTTTGTCATCACGCCCAGCCTTCATGAGTTTGAAGCTCGTCACAGTCATTCAATACCGGAATCCTACTCGGAATACCACAAACAAGGTTAGACTTTTCGGATTCCCGGGATCCTACTCGGAATACCACAGACAAGGTTAGACTTTCCGGATCCCCATGAATGCCGCCATCTATCTAGCTTATACCACGAAGATTCTGTTGGGGAATCTAAGAGATATGCGCCCGGCCTAAGGTAGAACGGAAGTGGTTGTCAGTCACGCACGTTCATAGGTGAGAATGATGATGAGTGTCACGGATCATCACCTTCATCAAGTTAAAGTGCAACGTATATCTTGGAATAAGAATAGAAGAGAATTGAATATAAAGTAATGGTAATTGTATTGAAACTTGAGGTACAACAGAGCTCCACACCCTTAATCTATGGTGTGCAGAAACTCCACCGTTGAAAATACATAAGTGAAAGGTTCAGGCATGGCCGAATGGCCAGCCACCTGAATGATCAAAGACTAAACGGTCAAAAGATTAAACTGTCAAAAGATGTCTAATACAATAGTAAATTATCCTATTTATACTAGACTTGCTACTAGGGTTTACATGAGTAAGTAATTGATGCATAAATCCACTTCCGGGGCCCACTTGGTGTATGCTTGGGCTGAGCTTGATCTATCCACGAGCTGAGGCTTCTCTTGGAGTTGAACTCCAAGTTATAACGTGTTTTGGGCGTTCAACTCCGGATCATGACGTGTTTCTGGCGTTTAACTCCAGACAGCAGCATGTACTTGGCGTTCAACGCCAATTTACGTCGTCAATTTCTGAATAAAGTATGGACTATTATATATTTCTGGAAGGCTCTGGATGTCTACTTTCCAACGCCGTTGAGAGCGTGCCATTTGGAGTTCTGTAGCTCCAAAAAAGCCATTTCGAGTGTAGGGAGGTCAGATTCCAACAGCATCAGCAGTCCTTTTGTCAGCCTTTTTCAGAGTTTTGCTCAAGTCCCTCAATTTCAGCCAGAAATTACCTGAAATCACAGAAAAATACACAAACTCATAGTAAAGTCCAGAAATGTGAATTTAACATAAAAACTAATGAAAACATCCCTAAAAGTAGCTTGAACTTACTAAAAACTACCTAAAAACAATGCCAAAAAGCGTATAAATTATCCGCTCATCAAGTGTATAGACACCAACAAAGTTAAGAGACAATGAAACTTACATCATCAGAGAGCTTCATGTTTTTAGTGTGTATACGAAGAACTTCAAGTCGGCCAACTTCATCAGGAACACCAATATCAATTTCCCTATCAAATCTACCGAACCTTCTCAATGCTGGGTCAATGCTGTTTGGGCGATTGGTAGCTCCAATAACGATAACATGAGCCCGAGATTTCAATCCATCCATAAGAGTCAAAAGCTATGAAACAATCCTCCTTTCAACTTCACCATGTGTCTTCTCCCTCTTGGGTGCAATAGAATAAATTTCGTCAATGAAGATGATGGATGGTGCATTCTTTTCAGCCTCTTCAAATGCATTCCTCAGATTGCTTTCACTCTCTCCTACCAGTTTGGACATAATCTCCGGTCCATTTATACAAAAGAAGAAAGCTCCCATTTCATTAGCAACAGCTCTTGCTATCACTGTCTTCCCGGAACCAGGGGGTCCATAAAGTAGAATACCTTTGGGTGGTTTCACACCAATCGACTTAAAGAGTTGTGGATGCCTCAAGGGAAGCTCTACCAACTCACGAATTTGTGCCATTTGTTTCCTGACTCCACCCACATCATCATATCCAACTTCATCCAGCCTCTCTTCATCCTCTCTTTTCAAAGGCTCCCCCTTACAGAAGATTTCAGTATCTGGAGCAACCACATAGTACTCCCCAGGATCAGTTTCAATGACCTTAAACTCCACACTTCTCATCCCTCCATGGACAAGAAATAGATCTCCTTTTTTGACAGGACGATAAGCTTCCAAGAAGTAAGCTGCAAAATTTACATTAAAAAGTTATAATATTTTACAAGCACCAAAATAATCATATTCCACATGTAATATCAATGTCGTCCAAGAGACTGAAGATTGTAGATTCTATATATACTACTAAGTCAGTTTGGCATGCATTCAAATTAAAGTACTCATCACTAAGAGCAAGCTCATAAAGCAAGTCAAATTAAGTAGTTATCCCTAAACCCGCAACTTAAGAGAAGCTCAAGGTAGAAACTCACGTTTCAAGAAAGCATCAAACAGATTGCCAGTGACACCTTTAATGGTATCATCAATAGGCAGAATGTGCACACGTTTCCCATACTTCACATCAGAGCACTGGTGCATGGACACAACATCTCCAACCGCAAATTCGACCTCACAACTTTGTTCATCCTGATCTTGGGCTCTTCACAGGTGTCATCAGCAAGAGCTATGTAAACAGTATCCCTCCTTTTCTTGCCCTGCAAACATATATAAATCAAAAACCCCATCTGACTTAGAAGTTGCAACATAAAGAATAAATATAAGAGATAAATTAATGAAAACTTTAAGACATTCTGATAGTTGTACTCCAAACTCGAAATGCTTTCATTAGATACAAATAAATAACATTTTAAATTTAATCCAACTCTATTTGCAACCATGTCAATCAATCATGATCTTCTTCTTAGTATACATGGCCTAGTACTCCACAGTATAAAATTCAAAATCTCACACCACCATCCATTAAGAAAGAACAAAACAAAAACAGCACCCCAGTAAGAAACTCTAAAAAAGAGTACTTTTTTGTGAGGAATCGAATAAATCAATTAAGAGCTAAGACACAGCAAGAGGAAGGTAAGTAAGAAGATAGAGGAGGGTAAGAAAGTGACCTTGATGAGGATAGTGTCGCCACGGAAGAGCTGGAGCAGTGAGAAGTTATAAGCTAACTTCACAATAGACAACAAAGGTTAATTTTAAATATGGAGCAGATGCTGGTGGTGCTGGGTGAGCAGTGAGAAGCAGTTAGAAGATGATGGCAACAAAAAAATCACGCAGTATATCACATAAAAACATTAGAAAAATTGAACGATCCATCATTGAAACTCTAATGTAATTTAAAAAGGGGAGAGGCTGCATAGCACCAACATAATAACTTACAACAAATAAAGTAAGAATGGGCAGCTACTCCTATGCACATTACTGTACTAAGACTGCAGACAAAAAGAATGTTGGGGTCAGATTGCCTTCTCAAAATGAACAACTGCCAATATTCAAAGCCTAATGGAAATTGGTGTAAACTAATTTTCTTTGTGTCATTAAATGGAAATCAATTACAGATTAAGCTTGAACTTATTCACCTAAAAAAGTTGAAAACCTCGGCTATTTGATCTGCTAGGTCGTCAACAGAAAGAATTGGATAATCTGGAACAATCTCAGGAGCTCCCAACTGCAACAACTCTTGAACAAAGTACAAGATGATAAGAAAGCAAGAACTTAAAATATTATCAATGAAGGAATTTATAATAGTGAGGAGATATATACATCAAGTAACAATAATCAAAACCCCTAATCAGAAGTTCCAATCATCAAAATCCCTAATCAGAACAATAATTATTTACCTGACCTTGAGCAGAGGTCAAAAATAGTGCAATTGTTATTATACCTTGCAAATATAGTGCATCAGTGTCATCTTATTGTTAGAAGCACAAGTGTCAGTAAGCTTTAAAAGACTATCCAACTTGAATCCAATTGCGGATTCTGCATAAATTAAAAAATAAATAGTAATCCATAAACTGTTAGGACCAGTCTTCACTGTTTCAAATAAAGTCAACACAAGTACACACACACATTAATATAAAACTATAAGCTTCACACAGTAAGACAGCCACTATAAGTCCAAAGTATCTGGCACATGAGTTATAATATTTATCTATTCTATAGTATCGAAACCCTTAACCTAAAACAAAGAAACCAAATTGCACATGTCAATCTCAGAATAGCACTAAAATTCGAAGCAACTGTGCTTCATTACAATATCATATGAATTAATATACAACAGATACCAAAACATCACCTTCCACTTTTACTTGACAACTAAATATTTTCTATTTTGGTAATATTTTTATAAATTTGATTATACAATGTGAACACCAACCTGTCAATATCAGTATAACACTAAAGCTTCTTCTGCCTCACTTCAGCATCCTGCATATAGATATACGTATGACATCACAAATAAAATTTAAAATAAGCAATAAATAGGAAAAAAAGGGTATTCAAGTTGAAGAATTTAGAGGGGAGCAGGTGCGTACGGAAACCGGGTTACAAACAAAACTAAAAATTAGCATCCAAAACACCTTAAGTACTTTCAGGCCCCACCTTTCTTAAAAAGCTTTCGAAGAAACAACTTGACAAGAAATATGTTGAAAAGCAGGCTGTAATATACAATACTAATTGATTTTTCCTGTTAACACAAGTGATCTAATAAAAAAACAGACTTAGTTTCAAAAGTTTTAAAAACATCAAGTCATTGTAAAAAGTCAAAAAGGGTGTTGAAAGGCTTACCCCAAGAAGTATTCCCATATCTAATGTCATAGCCGAAACAGTCCCACCCTGCAAGTAGCAAAGTGCAATAGAACTCATTCGAATTAGTATTGTATATTACAGCCTGCTTTTCAACATATTTCAGTAAATACCCTATTCAGTTGACCACTTTCTGTGATCTAATGACAGCCAGCCAGTCCAAACCTATGTGATCTAAAATAATAATGACATTGATATGCTAAACCTAGAAATCAAGGAGGTAGTGAGTGCCATGAAATTGCATTGCCTTTTAAAACAATTAATTTGAAAAGCTAAAAGAAGCTAGTAAAGTGATGCAAATATCAGTCAACAGATAAGATAGTAATATAACCAGAACAGGGTCTCAACTTCTATACTCTGCTAATTAAATAATAAAAATCATTGGGCATAGCAACAAAACAAGCCATGGCAAGGTATCTGGCACACTAATGCAGAAGCGAAGCTTACTCCCTATATCTATGTAGTTCATCTCCGAATTTACCTGTCAGCATTTGGCATCCTATGCCTCCATCGTCTTCTAGACCTCCCTAACAGTAGTCTGTGGATTTCTTGTCCAGAGACAGCAGTAGAAGCTTGCGACTCTCCTTAAACATGCTGGGTTGCAGAAAAAATTTGTTTCTTCCTTAACACAGCACCTAGTGATTAAAGCAATAAATTTAGCCATATACTCAACCATTCAAAAAAATGCTCATTGTCAGATTGCACAAGCAGCAGCAGATTCAAAGGAGAAAGGAACCAGAATGCGCAGAGGTAAGAAGAACGAGTAGACGCGGATGGAAATAAATAAATAGTATGCATTTTCATCAACAATACATGGCTTGTTCATCAATTCACATTTCACAATTACATATAAACCAGATTATTATACCAAACCCCCAAATTAAAAACCCTAAAATTGGAACTCTAAACCACCCAAATTTCAGAACCAAATGGAAATCTATAGAATACCTTCTCGACGATGTGAGCGCAGAGAGGACGAGATGAGCGCAGAGATGACGATGGTGAGGGCGCAGCTGACGATCAATACAGGAGGGCGCAGGTGACGGTGAGTGGCGAAGTCGTGAGTGGTGCGGAGATCAGTGCAAGAGGGTTCATGATGGTGGTATGGGCGGCGCGCGACGATCAGTGCAGGAGGGTTCACGATGGTGTGAGCTTCACGATCTTCACGACGGTGTGGCGCTGAGTGGTGAGTGGGGACTGGGGTGCGATGATCTTCGCGACGGTGAGGCTTCACGCTCTTCACGCGGTGCAGGAGTGCAGGAGGGTTTTCTTCTCTACTAAGAGGGTGACTTCAATTCTGAGCTTTGGAGGGAATGAAAATTTTCACCAAGTGTTAGCTTACAGTGTGTGCTTTACACCGGGAAAAAGTTAAGAGGAGAGGGAAAAAATTTACCAAGTGTCTAATTTTTTACTCTAGACACATTAGACATCACTTTTAAAACGCACCCAAAACTTAATAAATAGGCTACTCTTTAAAAGCGTCTCCTTTGATACGAAAAGTGAATCTATAGATATCAACCTACGGCTACGCTTTATAAGTGATTTCTAAAATACCTAAGGCTACACTTTTTAAATGATGCCACAATTGTGTATCCTTTTCTCATATAAAAAGGCAACACGGAGAAAAGTGTAGTCTTTTCAAATGTAGCTTAAAAAAAGTGTAGCTGAATGGGTATTTTTCTTGTAGTGATTATGCTTAGTTCTTTTTAGAACCCATAAAGTAGAATCAGAATTGCTTCTCTTGTTTCCCACTAATCTATTGCTTATCTCGATACCAGAAAAATCACTTCGTGGACCATAGTATGGAATCCCTTCAAGATGATTCTCTACCTATTTTTTTTATCAAATTGATGAGGGAAAATACATTACATTTATAGAAACAAGAACCATTAAAAGATTTCTTTAAGTAAGCAAGCACATCTACTCAATAGTAATGTCTTATAGTTTTCACTATAATTGACAAGACAAAAGTCATAACCATAGTTTCACTCAAATTGCTATTCAAAATGATTGATTAAATTCAGCACTCCAAGTTGTAAAATAAAATACCCACTCCATTTAAAATAGTTACACGGGTGAATTTCACATGCTCGAATCATTTTAAAAGCCTTAATATAAGGTGTGAAAGACAAATAACATATAACTAATTTTTAACAATTTACTTTAACTAGACTACGTATTAATATGCCTAATAGTTATTCTATCAATGTATAAACAAGAAGTCTATTTTTACCCTCCAAGTAATAACCAATAAGTTTCACCAGATTTTCATGGTGAAGTTGCCAGAGATAATTGACTTCTGCTAGTCAACAAAAGGATGCAAATCAATGAAATCGAATCCGAAGCAAGATCAATGAGTTAAAAGGAAAATATAAGCTATAATTTAAGGTCTTTATTGTACATACAAGCCATTCCTTGTGACCTTGGAAGCTTTCTGGCTTAAGACTCTTAATGGCCACTACAATCCCACTCTTCGGTTTCGTTGGAGCATAGTTGTTCCCATTAATCCATCCCTTGAACACACGCTCGAATCCTCCCTCTCCAATTAAATTTTCTCGCGGGAAGTTCTTAGTGGCCTCCTTTAGATCATTGAAGCTAAAGGACTAAATTAGGTAAAAAGAAATTGAATATATATAGATAAATTTTAGTATGTTTATACATACACGACTACAGTAGCTGTGAACATAAAATATATACTCTCATGATAACTCTAAACTAACTTCACAACTTCATATACTAAACTGAAAACATGATTATTAAACTACATACATTAAATTCAGTTAAGTTAGAATACATATGAGGTTGAGATCTTGCACTATGATTCTTTAAATTAGCATTAAAGCATTGTGATTCTTTACTACCATTGAATTGGTACCAAAATGGACGTTATAGTGGAACTGGAACAAGCATTTCACGGAGTCAGACTAGGCCAATTACTATAGATCCAACAATCAAGATGTTCTTTCTTATTGGTAACCAAGGATATATTAAATCATTGCATTGGTAACCAAGGAGATATAGAGGGATAGAGCTAGATAAAAACAAGGAGATATTAAATCATTGCAATGTTAACCAAAAACAAAAGAGATATATTATATCATTAAATGAAGTTAACACACCCAACTCACCTCTACTTTGAAGGCACGCTCCCCTTACTTACCTTCTCTGCGTAGCAACTTGATTGCTGCCAAAGTACCATCACTTAGGACTCCTCTGTACATCAAATCAAACCCTCCATTATCAATGACATTTGCTTCACTGAATCTATTTGTGGCCACTTCTATCTCCTTGTATGTAAAAACTTGTACTCCTTTGAATTTAGGTGTTGTTGGTGACCTACTAAGGTTTCCTCCTTGAAGACACCCTCCCTTCACATCTGAAATTAATGATTTCAAGCATTTATTCATTAGCTTCTATGTCTTAAACTTAATCCTTATAAGAATAAGAACGTTAATACATTTAAGGACATATCTGAGTTAATGTTGGCAGCATTTACTTTATGTGCTATTGAGAATGCAAATTCATGTGATGATCTGCATAAGCAGTTAATTCATGCCTAGAAACACATAATTACTATGCAAATGAATTGAGTGTTTGTAATTTACCTGGACTAGAACTAATGCTCAACTTTGCTGAAGCAATAAGTCTGCTGCTTGTGTTATGAAGCCCTTTTGAATTCTTATCCTTGCAGGCTCCATTCTTGTTGGAAGACTTTTGTCGACGGAACAAGAATAGGACAAAAAAATGGTGAGAAGTACGGTAACTGTAGTGGCCGCTGCAATGGCTATGAGAATGGTTTTGGAGGAGAGATGAGCATGGCTATGCTCATGATTTTTTGAATGCAATTGGTGCCGTGTGTAAACAGCTATAGAATGTCAATTCTACCAACATATAGCCTGCAAGGTCCAAAGTTTCTACTACTATATAGCCAATCTAGTGTATCAATCTAGTCTACCAATATATCAATAACAACAAAAGCTAAACAACATTGCAAGAAATTCAACAAAATAGCAACAGCAACGATAACAGAACAACAACAACAACAAAGACATAGCAAATTACAAAAAAAATAACTAACGCAATAACAACTCAACAAAACAGCAAAGGATTAGAGAACATAGGACCTACCGAAACGACACAGCGAAGCAACAAGCAAGACGGCACGACGGGAGGTGTACTAACCTTTTAACAGAAACTTACATCTATTCATCTCCTCTTAAGTTAGTCACCTGCAAGTATTAAACAAAACAACAGTCCAAATAAACATTAAACTGGAGAATAATTAATCTGAAAAAAGCAGGAATGGAAAGAGCATAATAATGGGGAAATAAATGTAGAAATATATGCCAAATGTTTGGAAGAACAAATAATTAAAAATCTTGGAGAACCGAGTGCGAAAACAAGAGCCCTAAAAGAGAAACAAGACAATGGAATTTGGAAGTTCAGTAATAGTAACAGAAAGAGTTCTTGTGAGCTCGATTGAGAGAGAGAAGACGTGTAAGAGAAAGCGGAGAAGGACCAACGTTGAAGAAGCGACGGCGGCACGGCAACAACGGAACGACGGCGGTGCGAGCAACAGGAGAGACAGTGGTGCGAACTTGAAGAGCAACAGAGGCACGACAGGAACAAAGCGTGATGGCGGCGCAAGCAAGAGAAGTGACGGCGGCGCAACCGTGACGGAGGAACGATGGCAGCAGAGAATGACGGCGGCGCAACCGTGAATTTGGGGTAGAACAAGGGGGAATTGTATTTCTGGTGATTGGGGAATTTGGGGATGAAATGGGAAATTTGGGGAATTGGGTTTCGCAATTTGGAGGCGGGAAGAGGATGTGGGTATTTGTGTTTTTAGTGATAAAAATCGACGGCATATTTGTCGATTTTAATTTATAATAAAAGCAACATCTTAAACGTCTATTTTATATTTTAAATCTGCACCGTTTATTTGATTTTAAAAAGTAATCTAGACCGTTTAAATTTATCGACGGCAAACGTTGTCAATATTTTAAATAATAAAATCGACGCCATGTTCGTCGATTTTAAAATAAAAGTATTTTCTATCCCTCGTTCGTCGACAGTGTGACGATAATAGGACTAAGGTTAATTCACCATAAAAATATTGACGAATTGGCCGTCAATTCTAATATTTTATTTTTAATTATTTTTTGTTGACAATATCGACAGCAAGCCGTCGAAAAATATCGACGACAGAAATAATCGTCGATTTTTGACGTCGAAAAAACATTTTTTCTTGTAGTGATACATCTGTATGTTATTATCCTTTCTCTCCTTTGTTTCTGGTTCTGTATTATTTTGTCTATTATGCAGCTTCTAATATGTGTTTTCTGGGCTAAAAACTGGGTCAAAACAGCCCAGACATCGCTCCCAGTGTTTTTCTGCGTTTTTTGCACGTGGCACACGTCACGCGTACGCGTCAGTCACGCGTACGCGTCGCTGGTCTTCTTCGCAAGTCACGCGGACGTGTCGGTCACGCGGACGCGTCGCTGTGAAATTCTTCAAATCATTCGTACGCGTCAGTCATGCGCACACGTCGTCGCCGTTGAAAGCTCCAAATCACGCGTACGCGTCAATCACGGGTACGCGTCGCTCCTCGCTGCCATCTCCTTTGATTCTTGTGCTGCAGAAACTCCATCAAATCCAGCCGGATGTTACCTAAAATAAACAAAATTGCAAAAGACTCAAAGTAGCATCCATATTGGCTAAAAGATAATTAATTCTTTATTAAACTCAACAATTTAGATACAAATTCATTAGAAAAAAATAGAAAAGATGCTCATGTATCAGCTTCTACCATAACAAGAGACAAAACTATAGCCTCTCCTGTTTCTTTCTCAAAGTATCTCAACTGAAACATCATTAAGCTTATCAACATTGAAATATCATTAAGATCACGAAATTACAGTAGGAGTAATTGAGTATTGTTATATGCTTGCAAGTATATTCCATTATTGTGCAAAAGTTGTAAATTCAAAATCCTAGTAGAGTTGTTTTTATTTCCTTTATTAGGGACATAGACGTGGGTTAAGTTTTAGTAACTTAAGAACATTATTTTTTGGTTTTTATTTGTATTGTTTTATTTTTTTTATTTTGACTTCACACAAGATTTTTGTCTTTTTACGAATTTTGTATATTTCTTTTCAAAAAAGTTGTCTTATGTAATTTTTTTTTATTTTGGAATGATAAAATTTAAATTCTAAATTTTTTTTTATCATAGTACCATAGGGCTGTAATATCATATGTGGGATTTTTTTCCACTACCTAACCAGTGGTGTAAAAAATCTTTGATTTATTCAAACACACTATAATCTAAGATATTTTCATTATAATTATAAGGGTAGGAATTAGGCTGTGGTAATTATTATTAACCTAAGCGAAATTTCACTTCATCAAACATAAGTTTTGAGTCATGATGTTATTTTATATGTAATTAATATATATTTTACTATGCATTTTGCATGTTTAAAATACGACATCAATAAATATTCGTATCAATATAACACTAAATTATTATAAGCAAAGTTTCATTTATATATCACTTAGCCAAAATTAAACAAAAGAGTCATGATAAATTGTATTAAACCTTATTAGAAGCCGTTTGTGTAATTTACACCGGAATTCAAGAAGAGTAAAGCAAAAGGTAAACTAGGCATCCAGAATTTCTCAAATAAATAAAATTGTAGAGATAATAGTAAAGTCATGGTTTTGAGAATCGATCAAATTAGCTGGTTCAATTCGGTTAATCGAAAATTAGTCATTAAATCATTCAGTTTATTAGAATAAAAATTGGTTGTGAGCAAATTTATCAAAATAAAAAATAATAAAATAAAAAATTTATATTTTAAAAATTATATATTTATATATAAATATATTATTTTATTATATCTAATTTAATTTCGATTAAATCTATAAATTTTTGAACTTCATTCTAATTTTATTGGTTCGGTTTTTAAAATCATAATTTGAGTATAATATCTCTCTTTTTAACTTGTATTTTTATTTATTTATCATGTCAAAAATATCATCCTTGATTGTTTTGTCCGGCTCTCTTTTAATTTACAAAAATAATTTATATTTTGTAAATAAGTTTATATTATTTTCGTAAATTGTTTATCTTCTTGGAGGCTCACTCTGATATAATCATATTTTTAAAAGCATTATTGCTAATAAAGTTGCAACTAATCATTCATAAAACCATCTTAGTGTACGATGCTATGATTAGTGGGCGCGCGTGTATATATATATATATATATATATGCGCGCGCCATAGAAAGGTGGGTATGAGTTCAATAATCTTGAAGAAACTAAATTGAAGGTAAAGGGACAGATGGATATTATTGGCATCTAGCTAGCTAGTGCTATATTGTTGTATTATTGTTATTATTTTCGCCCACTAATCATTCAAAGTAAGATGCTGAATTTGTCACCTTATTAATTTATTACCACCTACTTTGTCTCTAGCCGAAAGAGACTTAACAAAGATATCACGACACTAATCACTAATAATTGCTTCTAAATTCAAAGATAATTAACTATAGTGATAGGTAATCAGTGTGCCAATTAAACAAAGCAAGAGTCTCTATCTTAGCTTGTCGTCACATATGAAGTTTTTTTTTTTTGACAGTATTCCTCAGTTCGATAGAACAAAAAATTAATTTATCATGAATCTAAATTTCATTTAAAAACTAATTGTTAGTTAATAAATTATTGTATGCACAAAATTGATCTTAACTTTGTCGTCACATATGGGTTTTATTTATTTATATTTTAACGTGTAATAAAATATTTCATCATCATAAGTTTATATTTATATTATGACCCTTTTAAATCGACAAAGATACATCAGATTCAATTTGAAGTAAACAAAATTCAAATATCTTCGTATAGATATACAAATAATTAGAATAAAATATCGACAACGAGAAATTAAACGACTAGAACGACAAAAAAAGAGAGGAAATAACCACAAAGGAGATAACTAAGAGAGGGAGAACTAAGAAAAATATGCTATAAACAATAAATAAGGAAAGAATATTGTCATTATTATTTTGAGATGTCAACTTTTTTCTATAAATTTATATAAATATCTAATAATACGAAGAAATTTAGGTGTGATACAAAAATATTTGAGTGTATTTTTATTTTGATAAGTTTTGCATAATTTAAAATTCTTCATCTTCTTTTTCCTCGTCTTCTACTGCTTCTTCTTTTATTTTTTCATCATCATCACCATCTTCTTCTTCTTTTTTTTTATTCATATTTTTCTTTTTATTTTATCTTCTCAAGTTTTTTCTTATTTTACTCTCTTAACAAGAATAAAAACAAAAAAAATCAAATAAAAAAAGAAGAAACACATAATGTTGCAAAATTACTTAGAAGAGGATGAATTTATATTCATTTAACTAAAAGAAAGAAAGAAATAAAGAAAAAAAGAAGAAGAAAAAAATGCGGCATTAGAGGAAACATTTTTCTGTATTTGCAGCAAATTTGGGTGTAACACGAAGAATTTTGGGTGTATTTTAAGAATTTTGGATGTATTTTTATTCTGATAAGTTCTGCATAATTCAAAACTTTTCATCTTCTTCCTCCTCATCTTCTGCTACTTCTTTTTTTTTCATCACCATCACTATCTTCTTCTTCTTCTTTTTCTTATTCATCTTTTTCTTTTTGTTTTACCTTCTCAAGTTTCTTCTTATTTTACTCTCTTAATAAGAATAAAGATAAAAAATCAAACAAAGAAGAAGAAGAAACACATAATGCTGCAAAATTACTTAGAAGAGGATGAACTTACCTTTATTTAACTAAAAGAAAGAAAGAAATAAAGAAAAAAAGAAGAAGAAAAAAATGTAGCATTAGAGAAAATATTTTTCCGTATTTGTAGCAAATTTGGGTGTAACACAAAGATATTTGGGTGTAACACGAAAATATTTGGTGTATTTAAGAATTTTGGGTATATTTTTATTTTGATAGGTTCTGCATAATTCAAAACTCTTTCTCTTTCTCCTCTTCATCTTCTACTGCTTCTTCTTCCTCAGCTTTTTATTTCATTTTCTTATAATTCTTTTTGGAAGAAAAAATCAAACAAAGAAAAAAAATACATAATATTATAAAATCAATAGAAAGAGGAGGAGAAAAAAAATGCAGCAAAAATAATAACAATAAAAAGAACCACGATGAAGATGAAATAAGCGAAGAAGAAGCAGAAGGAATGGTGGAGAAAAAAAGAAGAGGAATGCAAAGAAGAAGAAGAAGAAACAGAAGGAGGAGGAGGAAGAACGTGAAATACAAATATCGAAAAAGAACCGTTTCTTATTTTGTGCTATTCAAAATTGAGAAAGCGTATTTTTACACACTCTTTAAATTGAGAGTTATTTTTGTTAGACTTAGACTATTTTGTATAGACTTAAATGTCAAAAAGATATGTATAACAAGTTTATTATTTTATTCTTAATGGTTACCCATTTTAGAGGAAATATATGTCATGCATTGTTGGCATTAATATGCACTTAATGCATAGTCGACCATTACAAAAGTATGCAGTTATGATATTTATAGTAAGAATTTATACTACGTATCAATGACAATTAATAAGTCTGTCAAAAGATAGATATACGAGACCTTTGGGATGGTCAACAAGCTAAGCAAAGTAAATTAAATTAAAGTGAACAAAAAAGTGATAAATAAGTTCTAAAAATTTATAGTTTATTTGCGCGATTATTTTTTTTTAAAATATCAATAATTTTTTTATGATGGTATATATATATGGTGTAGTTTATGGTGGCCACAAGTTTTGGTGCTTATGGTGGTTATGAACTTCACAAATGATATTTTCAATTAAATAAAATAAAAAATTGAAGCACATTTCAGTTCTATTAATAAATAATGACATGTTTATGAGTATAAATAAAAGAAAAAAATTAGACCATTTATCATATTTCTTGACAAAAAAATAATCTATCGTTTTCTCTCGTCGTCGAAAATGAAGTCGCTACCAATGCCCAAAATTTAAAAAATGATAGTATCTAAAAATACTTACATTGCATTAATATTTTCATTATCTACTTATACTTTTCTTTTTTGTAATTAATAATTTTAAATTTCACTTTACTAATATTAAAATTTAATTAATTACAATAACTTTAGACTTCAAAATTTTTATTGCAGAATAAAATAATTATTTTAATTAAAAATAAAAGATATAAATAATTATTTATTAACGTGAGAAAAAAATTAATGCAATATAAGTATTTTTATATACTATCATTTTTTAAATTTTGGGCATTGGTAGCGATTTCATTTCCGACGACGAGAAAAAACGATAGATCATTTTTTTTTGTCAAAAAATATGATAAATGGTCTAATTTTTTTCTTTTATTTACACTCATAAACATGTCATTATTTATTAATAAAACTAAAACGTGCTTCAATTTTTCATTTTATTTGGTTGAAAATATCATTTTGTGAAGTCCATAGCCACCATAGACACCAAAACTTGTGGCCACCATAAACTACACCTATATATATATATATATATATATATATATAATATATATATATATATATATATCCCTCAAAATAGCAACAACAGAAAAGTCTAGTTTTTTCGAAATAATCCTCTAAAAAGAATATACAACCTAAAGTACAAAAGTGGAGAACAAAATACATAAACTAAAATAGAATCTAGCTAAGTCTTAAAAGGTAAGTCTTCGCTTCCAAGAAAACATATTCAGCACGCTCAGCGAGGCGCGTTACCTCCTATATCTGAAAAACAACATAATATGTATGGAATAAAAACTGAGGGTTCTCAGTATGGTTAAGGTGCCCATATAAATAATAAATAACGTCCTAGAAAACCAAAGGCATTTCAAAATCTCTAATAATTTCAATCAAATCCTAAAGTTCTCACTAAACCAGAAAAAAGGGTAACTATATCTAAGGGATCTAATCTAACTCTTCACTTTTCGTTCTCTGCAAACCTCCAATTCCCATTTAGAACAACCCTCAACGTCTCCTCCACCAGCATGAGGGATCTCTCAGAAAACAAACACAATCAGGACAAAGAAGGAAAACACAAATATAGTAACAGATATCGCAAATAGATCAAACATCAGTTAGTTACAGATAGGCAATTAGGCAAGCCAAATAAATGCATACCCAAATAAAATATACAAGTACATATGATGCATGTCTGTCCTATGGCCGATGATATTATCTGTTGGTTATACAGCCAAACCCGACATGTCAATGGTAGCAAACCCTGGACAGAAACACCACCTCACGGAGCAAGTGGGACTAAGCCACAATCCTTGCATACTACCCGCTTAACCTAGAGCAAGTGGGACAAACCACAACTCTTGCTATTGCCCATGTGTTTCAATTATTAACCTAGAGCAAGTGGGACGAATCACAACCCTTGCTACTACCCATGTATCTCAATTACTAATTCATAGCAAGTGGGACGAACCACAACCCTTGTATACTACCCAAGTGTTTCAAACATTCACCTTAATTCATTATCACTCAATCAACTCCATTCGTAATCATAATCACATTCATTATCACATCTCAATCTGATAATCATTCACATTATCCTCGTAATCATAATCAATCATTTTCATTATCATAATTATCCCCACCATAACTCAACATCTCAACATTCATAAATATATTTATTCACATAATTCACATCATCTTTACCTCATTCATCAGTATTGGCTCATCACTAACTTAGTTCTACACTCCATAACCTCTCTCAATATCAATCTAACCTCCCTAATATGTTTAATGTTATTTCAAGCCTAAAAACTTGCTATTAGACCTTAAACAAGGGTTACAGAAGTTCACAAGCTTGCTGAAAAGGTCAAATAGTTAAAAATAGAGTTTTATGTAAAAAACACTGCTTGTGCGTACGCACCAACCAAAATGAATTCCCAGCATGTGCGTACGCATCATTGCTGTGCGTACGCAAAACTTGTAAAATTCCAGGGTGTGCGTACGCACATCTCTCATGCGTACGCATGAGTCTCGTCACACGTCCTGTTCTGTGCGTGCGTACAATAGGGTGCGTGGGCACCCAAACCAGGAATTCTGGTTTTCTGCAACTTTTCAAAGTTTAGTTTTTTATATCTAACTTCCAACGTTCATTACTTTATCTACAAAATTTTTTTCACCTTCATCTTTAAACCGGTTTAAAACTCTTATAACCATATTTAATTTAAGACAAAATTCACTTAATTCCAAACTCCGAGGGCTAAATTATGGTCCGCCGACATTGGTTAAAATCCTATTTTTACCAAATTTTGCCAACTCCTCAAGTTTTCAAAATTTTCATTCCAAAACCAAACCAACTACAACCAAATCGTTACCAATTGCTCAAATACACTAACACATACTCTTTATCCTCTTCACAATCATTCTAACAACCAAATCCTTCAATTTATTCAATAATTTCACTCACAAATCCACCAATTTCCACTATTATCCTCAATCATTATCAACAACAATAATTAACATACATTCCACCACATCAATAATCATCATCGATCATATTTTGTCCACATACTAAATCAAACTTTTATTCAAACCACCAACTTCACAATTTACACATTCAACACCAAATTCAACAATTATCATCATTAAACATTAACAATTCGCCTCACATGCATATACCATATCTAACCAATCGAATCTACCAATTCATATCTTCAAACCTATCTTAAGGCAACTAGCCTAAGTTTTCACGCAACATTATATATTAGCTATAAGAAATCGAAAGCATACCTTGGCCAATCCCCCCCAAAACTCAAAACACTAAAATTCAAGCTTCCAAGACTACCAAACAACTCCAATAAGTTTCAGCCACGAAAGCTTTATTTCAAGTACCACAATTCACCAATTTGACTTCAATCAATATAATATTCACCCTAATTTCATACAATTCCATCTTATCAATGCCAGGGTTTAGCAATTCATCAATTCACAAGGGTTGAGAGAATCCTTACTTTATCCATTGATGATTGAGGTAAAACCCAACAATTACCCAAAGTTAGATTTCACCTAAACCACCAAAATCATGAGAATCACTTAATGCCCTTAACCAAAATGCAAATTGTAAATGGAAGAGGAAACTAGGCACTAAATACAAAATTTCTTACCACTTTATTTAATTATAATTGAAGAAGACTCCGGGACAAATGCGTGGCCACAAACGGCTCGTCAATCAGAGCTCCAGATTGAAAGTTATGCGGGATTGAAGATTGAATTGGAATGGAGATAGGGTTCTTCACCAAACTTCTCTTTTTAGCGTGAATGAACTTAGAAAAGGGAAGAAAGGCTGATGCAAGGGTTTTATATGATGGACTTGGGTCCAACTTGGACCTGGTTCAACTAGTTCAGTCTGTTGGCCCAATTTTGAGCCAAAATCTTTAAAATTAGTATTTTAATTCATATTTTAAATATGTTTATTTCTTCAAATTTTAAAATTTAATTTCCTAATATCCTTTGATCATAAATAATTGGGTTAAGTAATTTTTTGTCCCTAAGGTCTGAGGCCAAAATTAAAATTGTCCCCGACCTTTTTTTGTTATTAAAATCATCCTCAATGTTATAAAACGTTATAAAATCGTCCTTTTCTACTTTAATTTTATTTCTTTCCAAATTACCCTTAATAATTAATATAAATAATAAAAATAATATTAAAAAATAAAAACAAACCCTTTCCCCCTCCACCTGCACCCCCACTCCCTTCTCTTCCCTAACCACCGTTTGGCTCCTAGTCCAATCACAGCAGCAACAAGCAAAATCAACAGAAATGGCAGTTTAAACAACAATTCAGCAATCCTTATTGTCAAGTTATAGTTACAAATATGCAGTGCCATAATTTCAGCAACAACAACAAAATTCATGCCAAACTTTAAAAATCATGGATGCAGAAGAAGAAGAACTCGATGCAAACTCAGATTCAACAAACAATTCCACAACAAATTTGCAGAATGTATCAACAATTTGAGATCCAGATTTTCAATTCCACATCCAAACAAAATCGCATAAGAAATATCTTCTTCCAGAAACAAGTTCAACCGATTTGAAAACACAAGCATCCCGAATTTCAATTCTGCAATCAGATTTCCTGATTCAGGGACTAGCGATGAGTCCATATTTGATGATATATTTTAGCTTGATTTGGATAGATTTCATCATATAAACTCACACTTATTCACTAAAATAGCATACTTTAGTGTTTGATCCCTAATTTGATCCTAAATGTGAAAACATACGTATTTGTGCTTAAACTAGTGATTTTAATTTCACTTTCATGCCATTCGATGTCGTGATATGTTTTGTGAGTTATTTCAGATCAATTAGGCAAGACTGGCTAGGCAAAAGTGGAAGAAAGCATGTACAAGGGAGAACACATGAAGAAAACAAAGAAAAATACACACAGCCATGTGTGTGTGTGCACAAGCATCCGTGCGTGCGCACAAGAAGGAATTTACATGTGTGCGTACGCACAAGCACTTGTGTGTACGCACAGGTCAGCATTTAGCAAAGTGTGCGTACGCACAGGATCCTGCACGTGGTTTCATTAATGAAACACGTGATACACGATTTCTGAGGGCTTTTGGCCCAATTTTTTAAGGCTTGATGCTGAATTGAAGTGCTATATCAAGGAGAATTGACCACATATGAAGATAGCTCACTTGTAGGGTAGAAAAACACATTACGAGTAGGAGTAGTGTAGATAGTAGAATTCTCTGTTAGGGTTTTTAATTAGAGTTTACTTCAATTTCCATTATAGCATTTTATAGCAAGCTTTCATTTTAGATTTTGCTTCTTTAATTGTAAGTACTCTTAATTTCCTATTTAATTACATCACTTTTACTTTCACTTTCTCTTGGTTCAAGTTACCTTGTTCATATTTGTAATTTTGAGTTTCTTTAAGTTTTCATGGATGAATTTCATGTTTCATGCTTTTTTTTATGCTTGATTGCTTGTTTATGTTTTACTTTGTGGATAGTTAGTTATAGTTTTCCATTTTCCTTTGCAAATTCCTCTGTTTTGTTTTTATGCACACAAGGTGTTTGTGAAAATTCCAATTATGAGTTTTGAGTAGATTTTCACACCTTGACTTGGGGTTTGAGTTCCTAGATACTAGAGTCATAATGTCCGACACTTAGTGGTAATTCTTAGGTAGTTAGTTGACTCTTGTTTCCATTGACGCTAGCTTTTTACCAACTAATTTGGTAAGTTAGTTAGGACTTATGGATTAAGGTCAATTATGCTTGCTTGACCTACTCCTCGATGTTAGGGGTTAACTAAGCGAGATTGACCCATCATAATTACCATAGTTGTGGTTATGATCATGATAGGATTCCTTGGATTCTCATTTCCCAAGTCAAGGCTCTTTTATGCATATCTTAGCATTTTTCACTAATTTTGATCTTGTTGCCCTTTTACTTGCATTAATTTCCAATTTTGATTATTTCTTAGTTCTTTGATTTCTTAGTTCTTTTAATCTTTCGTTTATTGATTTCAAAACCCCTTCTTTGTCCTTCACAACCGAAAGCTAACACTTCAATTGCATCCTAGAGAGAACGACCCGAGGTTGAATGACTCTCGATATTAATTTGAATTTAAAAATCTAAACTTTGATTGATGGTCGATTGTTGGGTTGGGACTATACTTACAACGCCAATCTTATCTTGAGAAAAAAAATTCCTAACCCGCTTAAGGCCAACATCAAGTTTTTTGCACCGTTGCGGGGACGCAATTGGTGTTATATCTTTTGGTTGTTGTAAATATGTTCGTAGTCTAAATAGCACTTTTTGGTTGTTTGTTTGCTTTTATTAGTAAGTATTGTTTATACTTTCTTCATGACTTTTTCACACCATCACCATAATTCACCCCAATGGAACCCAAACACTTACCTTTCTAGTCACCAATTCTATATACCATCACCTCACTACCTACAAAACCAAGACCCTTACCCTCATGAGTTTGATTGTCAACCTTCATAACCGCAACTTTCACCTTCATATATGGATTAATCCACACAAGAAGCGCTTTTTATGCTTATTCAAGAAAAACAAGAGTTCCGAAAGAAGCATGAGCAAGTCATGTCCACCTTAGCAGAAACTCTTGACCGGTTAGCTTCATTACATTCACCCCACAATCAGGAAATTCTAGTGGATGAATGTGTGGAATCAAGCGAAGAGTGTGGAGTGAACGAAGCATTGCAAAATCAATAAGAAGAAGTCAAGTTACAACATGAAGCACAAGGTAGGATAAATGAAGAGTTGGTGGAAATTGATCAAGAGGATTCCATCATACAAGATTTTTTGTCCAACTTGGTTAATCCCTTCAGTGACCTTCATGAGCCTCCCTTGTTTTAATTTGAAGGAGACGTTGATGTGGACTTCACACGACCTCCAGTCTTTGATTTGAGCAATGATGAGGAATATTTAAAGGAGGTTGAGGAAGACTTTAGCTACCAAGAAGTGAAGATATATGTGCAAGAGCAAATTGAGTGGGTGAAGATTTCTCCAACAAGCTTTTTGGGCCTACATCAATATGCCCTCTTGAAAACAGATTGTCAACTTTGAACCCTTCTTGGAGTAGTGGATGGTGGAGAGAAGAATGTTGATTGGCAAGGAGATAGAAAGCACATCAAGGGAGCCAATTTGACATTTGGAGCTCAATTATGGTGCAAGATTCAATTCGGTGGATTTTATAGGGTGTATAAGTGTGTCAATGGCATGGTTCTGAAAACCGAACCAGACCGGCCAGTTCAACCGGATCAACTGAGAATCGGTTATCTAGCCGGTCCGACTAAGGTCAGAAACCATCTGGCAAAAAACCGGTGAAAAATCGATCGAATCGGCGGTTAACTGGTGAACCGGGAGAACCGTCTGGTTTTTTAGTGATTTTTGGTTTGAAAGTTGAAATGCTAAATGACATTGTTTTGGCTCTTTAAAAAAAAAAGAAAATGCCTAAACCTTAACGAAGCCTTAAATCCTAATCAGTTTTCAAAAATCACCCAAGCTCCAGAAATCACCCAAGCAGTTCAGCACCCACAGCCATCAGCCCTCTTCGCAGTTGCATAGCCACCAGCCCACGACCACCAATCAAGCAGCCCACCACCATCGCCACCACATCCCGCAACTACAGCAGCGATGACGTTGACCACCGCAACCACCACCGCGTCCTGTTTCGTCACCGAGCTCGCCTCCTCTTTCGTTGTCGCCGAGCTTGCCTCCTCGTTGGTCGTTGCCGAGCTCGCCTACTCATTGGTCGTCACCGACATCGCATCCTCTTTCGTCACCGTTACTCGCCGCCGATAATACTATGTTCTTGATTTATTTGCTGCCTTCTGATTTTGATTTATGAGCTTGCCTCCTTCTGATTTTCTATGCTTGATTTTATGATTTATTTGTTTGCGATTTTGATTTATTTGCTGCCTTCTGATTTTGATTTTCTGAATTTCTGTGCTTGATTTTGTTTTTTTATTTGCTGAGGTTAATTGCTGTCTTTTGATTTTGATTTTCTATGCTTGATTTGTTTGCTGCTTCATGATTTTAGTTTTTGATTTTCTGAGGTTATTTGTTCATGATGAATTTGTTCTCAGGCCAGTCAGTCACCGGTGGAAATGGAGGAAAATCATAGCTGCCAAAATCAGGAAATGTTGGTGCAAGAAGTTTTTTGCTGCTACCTTGAACCATTCCAACACTAGAAAGTGACAAAGCAATCAACATAGATAATAAAAACAAGCTTGTTTTAGTGTCCATGTTGGTTGTTGAAGTGACACAAAAAAGCCTTAGCTAATTGGGATTTTATAGTACCTCCAAGACAAAGAATGAGGTTTTAAATGGGCATCAAATGTTGGTGTGCGTTACTCATTTTTGGAGTACGGTATGCCAGATATAAATTCAACTGTGACCCTCTTTAATGCCTTTTTTGTTTGGTTTCTCTTCCATCATACTCCTTGCAGTTATCAATCTTTTTCCCTTCTTCTCTCTCAATATTTATTTTCTAACAAAAGACGACTAATACAATGTCCCTTTGGCACTTAGGTAAGTAGCATTGTGTTAATTAGCATTTTTTGTTAGTTGAGCTAAATTATTCATTATGCTATGTTTAGGTCTTGGTGATGACTTGTGATTTGAGGTGCATCCATGATTTTCTTATCCATCATCAATTCATATAAGTACATTAAAGGCTCAATTATTTTTCTCTTTTGATGAGTTGCACCTTTTATTAGTTGAAAACTTGCTAGTAATTGTTTCTTTTGAATGTAGAATGATGGGAAATTGTTTTGGTTTGAGAAATGAATCTCTCCCGAAACAACACCAATCTTACCGGCAAGTGTACCGGGTCGCATCAAGTAATAAAACTCACGGGTGTGAGGTCGATCCCACAGGGATTGAAGGATTGAGCAATTTTAGTTTAGTGGTTGAATTAGTCAAGCGAATCAAGATTTGGTTGATTGAGTTGCAGAATTTAAATTACATTGAAAGTAAAGAGAACAAGAGATTAAAGTGCTGAATCTTAAGGAACAAGAAATTAAATGGCAGAAACTTAGATTGCAAGAAATGTAAATTGCAAGAATCTTAAATGACAAGAAATGTAAATGACTTGAAATGTAAAGGGGATTGGGACTTGAATTTGCAAGAATTAAACAACGAGAATTTAAATTGCATTAAACAGAAGAGTAAATGGGGAATGGGTTGAAACAGATTCTAACAGAAAATTAAATGAACAATTAAAGCAAGAAACAGAGAATTGAAATGGGCAATTGGATCTCAGGACCCAGAGACTAGAAAACTAAGTCTAGATCTCAATGCCTTCCTAGATCCAACAAGAACAATATCACAGGAATTGTAAATTGCAAGGGAATTAAATGAGAAAGCAAGTAGCAGAAAAGGAAACTCAATTTGCAGTGAAATTAAACAAGATCCAAGGTGAGATTGAAACAGAATTCCTTCAATTCTCTAACCCAAGATCCAAGACAAGTGTAATTCAAATTGAAAGCAATTCAAACTAAGAGGAAGAGAATGGAATTCTCCTTCCCCAAACTAAGAAACTAAAGATCACTCTCTGTGAAAATAAAAGGAAAGCTCTATGAAAAAAATTCTAAAAAGGGAACCCCCCGAATAAATTGAATTCTAGCCTATTTATACACTTTCTCCAATTGATCTTCAAGCCTTGAGTTGGGCCTTTGCTCTTGATGGAATTGGGTTGAAAGAGGCCTTGGTTGATTGCTCTTGAAGTTTGGAGAGAGACCCAAGTGAATCAATTGAACCGGATTGAGTTTTGCAAAGTTGGGTTTTAAAGTTAGCCTCAAAGTTAGGGGGCTAACTTTGAGGCCAACTTTTCTAGCAGCAACACCAATCTTCTGCACTTCACGTTGGCGCCAACGTTAGGGGGCTAACTTTGTCCCTAACGTTGGCCTTGCTTTATGTTGGAGTGGCGCCAACGTTAGCCTCCAAGTTAGGGGGCTAACGTTGGCGCTAACGTTGGCACACCCTGGGGAAGATTTCTTATGCCAACGTTAGCCTCCAAGTTAGGGGGCTAACGTTGGCGCAAACGTGGCTAACCCTGGGAGGAATTTTGAACTTCCAACGTTAGCCTCCAAGTTAGGGGGCTAACGTTGAGGCTAACTTCAACTCCAACTTCATTCTTCCTGATTCAATTTCACTTGATTCCTTGTCTTCTCTTATCTTCTAGCCATTCCTTCTCACTTCAATCCTTTCCAAGCTTTCTTCCCCTGTCATAAATCAACCAAACACATCAAAGCTATGCTTGAAATCATGAGATGATCATTCTATCCTAATATGCACCAATTATGGCATCAAACCTCATGAAAAAGCCTTAATTCACATATGGTTGATTCAATCAAAGGAAGCATGAAAATCTGCCTAATTTGGCTTGCTTAAGCCTCAAGAAAGTGCATAATTCAAGTGAAAACAAAAGAAAAAGACTAGTAAAACTAGGCTAAGATGACTTGTCATCACAACACCAAACTTAAAGCTTGCTTGTCCCCAAGCAAGAAATGAATTATGCTCAAAGGTTCTTTCAATTAAGATGGGTTGAGGAACACTTGTAAAGTACAGTGAGAGAAGTGATTAAGTAACAGTGGGGTAAACTCTAAATTATATGCTCAAGTAAGGGTTTCAGTGCTCACTAGTCCTTACATCTTGGGAGTCGTAGGTCCTTAGGATTTTCATCCAAATGGTATCATGGAGATCTCTTTATATGTAATCACCTTGAAGCAGCTTATAGTTTCCGTGCTTTGACCTCGACTCTAAGTGTCATGTCTCAAGGCGGCTCTTTAGATAAGCTTTCGATCAATACTCCTAAACCAGTTGGTTTTAAGGTATTAGGTGTTAAAGCACCCCTCGGATTTACTTGCTCAAGCCTCTTTCCTTGACACACTTCAACCACAAGCATTTACTAGGATAGCAACTCTTTGAGTTTTTGTTTCTTTCTTTCTTTTTCTGCCTAGTAATTGATGCTCAGAGCCTTGGGCCATGTTCTTTTTGTTTTTGTATTTTCTTTTCTTTTTTTGTTTGTTTTGGTTGCTACTTCTCGGATCAATTGATTTTTGAGAATCTCCACAATACTTCTTTGAACTTCACATCCTGCCTATGAGCTCCCATGCAAGTTTTCACAAGCATGCAACCTCAAGACATAATCATACAACTAGAACCACCACTTCTCCTAATCTTTTGCTTTCCTCAAAATTATTTTTAAATCCCTCAATCCTTCTTTTCAAAGAACTTTCATGTGATGCATTCTTGAAAATTGAGTGCAAACAAGTTTTGAAGATAAGAATGTTATGAATGATCAGCCATCTTGCTTATTGAATTATAAAGGAAGATTATGCTATGCAGGCAGGCAGGAATATAAAAAGAAAACTATATGATGCAGACAAACAGGGCAATTAAGGATACAATCTAACTTTCAATCACAGCAACAATTGATGTAAAACAATCACTTAACAATACAACCTGTTGGAGTTCACTTGCTTTCCTTCTCATCATCATTAATGCTAGCCTTTATGTTCATCTTTTGCTTCTTTGATTGATGATGATAAATCCCTCCAAAGGCTTGTATGACATTCTGCAATGATATTAAAAGTTGCTTGTTCCCCAAGCACTTAAAAACAATGGTTAGTCTGCATGATTTATTTGTGGGCCTTTTGAACTTACTTTGGTGTGGGAACACCAAACTTAGTACCTTGCCAAAGTATCAAATTAACCATGTGTGAAACTCTTTCTTCTTTTTCTAAGGTAATAGACTAAAAACTAGAAAACAGCAAGATAATTAACTAGTTCATCTAAATGCATGAAGCTAGCCTTATGGCAGAAAGTGAGAATGTGTTTTATGATGTGATTTTGGTGGAACACCAAACTTAAAATCCTTCATTCTCCCTTAGATTGTCTTTGGTGTGTAACACCAAACTTAGCTTCTTGCAATCTAGATGAAACTAATTAACAGTTTTATTGAATTAGATATGAAAAGATGGTTACCTCTGGTTGGGTTGCCTCCCAACAAGCGCTCTTTTATTGTCACTAGCTTGACATTCTCTGTACTTGTTTAGCTCGGGTTCTGTGCTACCTTCTCCTTGCCCCCTTGTCCTCCTAAGTGAAACTTTGCCTTGTGATGTTCATCCTGGATGAGTGATTCTTTTCCTTTGACCATCTCCTCACTCACTTCTGTGATGTTCTTAGCTAATTGTTTTATTTGTCTTTCAATTCTTCCGAGTAAGTCCTCATGGTTCTTGCTTGTCATCTCTTGATGTTTCATCATTCTTTCTACTAAGATTTCCAGGTTAGTGATCCTCTGAGAATCTTGTGAAATTGGTTGGTTGTGGGGTGTCAGGGGTTGGAAGGGTGTGTAGTGTGGTTGCAGGGTTGAGAAATTTGGGTTGTTGTAGTTGAAGTCTCTTTGTTCATGATATTGAGATTCCCTCATTCTTAGATACGAATGTGGTTTCCATGGTGGAAATTGTTCCTTCACTGTAGTAGAATGGAGAAAGTCAATTTGTCTAGCTATTGACCCCAATTGTTGCTGAGTTTGCTGATGTAGTTGTTTGCTTTGATTCATGATTGCCTTCATTCCTTCAAGTTTCTTTCTCTCCTCATCTGAAGTTGCATTCTGTGGATTCTCAGATGAGTGTTGGTTGTTTGCTTTCTTGTCCTTGAGCTCCGCAGTTCCTTGGCCAGCTGCTGTTGCTTTGAAGAGGCTATCTAAAACGTAATCCACTGCTTTCCTTGTTTCTGGAGTTAATCCTACATAGAATGTTCGGAAACCCTCTTTGTCATTCACTTTCTTGTCTTTTTCCCATGGTTTGGACAATGACTCTTCCTCTCCTTGCATGAGTGGTTGAATCCCCTCTTTCATCTTGATGTTCTGTTGGGATGAGGAGAATTTGGTCAGAAATTTGGTGACCAATTCGTCCCAACTAGCAATACTGCCCTGGGGCATAGTTTCCAGCCATTGTGCAGCTTCATCCCTTAATGATAAGGGGAATAACGAGAGCTTCCAGGTGTCATGATTTACACCTTCGAAATTGACAACACCACAAGTTCTCAGAAAAGTGGATATATGCTGTTTAGGATCCTCCAATGGACTTCCACCATAGGAGCAATTGTTCTTGATTAGTGAAACAAGTTGCGGCTTCATGTTGTGGTGTTTTTCTTTCGAGGTTTCTTCTTCAATGACAGCCTTCCCTCGTGCCTCTCTTTTCTTCTTCTGTGACATAAATCAACAAACGGAACACACAATGGTATTTTTGAAAATTGAGTGTAATCGGTTGAGACAAAACTCCAAATGGTTAGTGGGTTAGCAGAGGCAAAACTTCAAACAGTTAGTGGGTTAGTCAAAAATTAAGAAAAAGTGCTTGATCTAAATAACCACCTCACTTAATCATTGTCAATCTAATCAATCCCCGGCAACGGCGCCAAAAACTTGATGGGAAATTGTTTTGGTTTGAGAAATGAATCTCTCCCGAAACAACACCAATCTTACCGGCAAGTGTACCGGGTCACATCAAGTAATAAAACTCACGGGTGTGAGGTCGATCCCACAGGGATTGAAGGATTGAGCAATTTTAGTTTAGTGGTTGAATTAGTCAAGCGAATCAAGATTTGGTTGATTGAGTTGCAGAATTTAAATTGCATTGAAAGTAAAGAGAACAAGAGATTAAAGTGCTGAATCTTAAGGAACAAGAAATTAAATGGCAGAAACTTAGATTGCAAGAAATGTAAATTGCAAGAATCTTAAATGACAAGAAATGTAAATGACTTGAAATGTAAAGGGGATTGGGACTTGAATTTGCAAGAATTAAACAACGAGAATTTAAATTGCATTAAACAGAAGAGTAAATGGGGAATGGGTTGAAACAGATTCTAACAGAAAATTAAATGAACAATTAAAGCAAGAAACAGAGAATTGAAATGGGCAATTGGATCTCAGGACCCAGAGACTAGAAAACTAAGTCTAGATCTCAATGCCTTCCTAGATCCAACAAGAACAATATCACAGGAATTGTAAATTGCAAGTGAATTAAATGAGAAAGCAAGTAGCAGAAAAGGAAACTCAATTTGCAGTGAAATTAAACAAGATCCAAGGTGAGATTGAAACAGAATTCCTTCAATTCTCTAACCCAAGATCCAAGACAAGTGTAATTCAAATTGAAAGCAATTCAAACTAAGAGGAAGAGAATGGAATTCTCCTTCCCCAAACTAAGAAACTAAAGATCACTCTCTGTGAAAATAAAAGGAAAGCTCTATGAAAAAAATTCTAAAAAGGGAACCCCCCGAATAAATTGAATTCTAGCCTATTTATACACTTTCTCCAATTGATCTTCAAGCCTTGAGTTGGGCCTTTGCTCTTGATGGAATTGGGTTGAAAGAGGCCTTGGTTGATTGCTCTTGAAGTTTGGAGAGAGACCCAAGTGAATCAATTGAACCGGATTGAGTTTTGCAAAGTTGGGTTTTAAAGTTAGCCTCAAAGTTAGGGGGCTAACTTTGAGGCCAACTTTTTCTAGCAGCAACACCAATCTTCTGCACTTCACGTTGGCGCCAACGTTAGGGGGCTAACTTTGTCCCTAACGTTGGCCTTGCTTTATGTTGGAGTGGCGCCAACGTTAGCCTCCAAGTTAGGGGGCTAACGTTGGCGCTAACGTTGGCACACCCTGGGGAAGATTTCTTATGCCAACGTTAGCCTCCAAGTTAGGGGCTAACGTTGGCGCAAACGTGGCTAACCCTGGGAGGAATTTTGAACTTCCAACGTTAGCCTCCAAGTTAGGGGGCTAACGTTGAGGCTAACTTCAACTCCAACTTCATTCTTCCTGATTCAATTTCACTTGATTCCTTGTCTTCTCTTATCTTCTAGCCATTCCTTCTCACTTCAATCCTTTTCCAAGCTTTCTTCCCTGTCATAAATCAACCAAACACATCAAAGCTATGCTTGAAATCATGAGATGATCATTCTATCCTAATATGCACCAATTATGGCATCAAACCTCATGAAAAAGCCTTAATTCACATATGGTTGATTCAATCAAAGGAAGCATGAAAATCTGCCTAATTTGGCTTGCTTAAGCCTCAAGAAAGTGCATAATTCAAGTGAAAACAAAAGAAAAAGACTAGTAAAACTAGGCTAAGATGACTTGTCATCACAACACCAAACTTAAAGCTTGCTTGTCCCCAAGCAAGAAATGAATTATGCTCAAAGGTTCTTTCAATTAAGATGGGTTGAGGAACACTTGTAAAGTACAGTGAGAGAAGTGATTAAGTAACAGTGGGGTAAACTCTAAATTATATGCTCAAGTAAGGGTTTCAGTGCTCACTAGTCCTTACATCTTGGGAGTCGTAGGTCCTTAGGATTTTCATCCAAATGGTATCATGGAGATCTCTTTATATGTAATCACCTTGAAGCAGCTTATAGTTTCCGTGCTTTGACCTCGACTCTAAGTGTCATGTCTCAAGGCGGCTCTTTAGATAAGCTTTCGATCAATACTCCTAAACCAGTTGGTTTTAAGGTATTAGGTGTTAAAGCACCCCTCGGATTTACTTGCTCAAGCCTCTTTCCTTGACACACTTCAACCACAAGCATTTACTAGGATAGCAACTCTTTGAGTTTTTGTTTCTTTCTTTCTTTTTCTGCCTAGTAATTGATGCTCAGAGCCTTGGGCCATGTTCTTTTTGTTTTTGTATTTTCTTTTCTTTTTTTTTTGTTTTGGTTGCTACTTCTCGGATCAATTGATTTTTGAGAATCTCCACAATACTTCTTTGAACTTCACATCCTGCCTATGAGCTCCCATGCAAGTTTTCACAAGCATGCAACCTCAAGACATAATCATACAACTAGAACCACCACTTCTCCTAATCTTTTGCTTTCCTCAAAATTATTTTTAAATCCCTCAATCCTTCTTTTCAAAGAACTTTCATGTGATGCATTCTTGAAAATTGAGTGCAAACAAGTTTTGAAGATAAGAATGTTATGAATGATCAGCCATCTTGCTTATTGAATTATAAAGGAAGATTATGCTATGCCATCTTGTGCGCCTGTACAAACCGTGCTACCCATTCTTTTCCCAGCGCTCGCACGACTGTGTGCGCACCTCTCATTGTTCACTTGTGTGCGCACGTACATGCTTTTGTGCGTACGCACAAGACCCTTTTCGAATGTTAATTTGAAAGGGTATGCCCTCGCGCCCTATCAATTTCCCCAACCTCTTTCCCTTTTTCTTTTCTTCTACTTCTCTGAAAACCTACCATCACCTACCCTAACCCTACACTACCACTCAACTCAAACTACCCAACCACCTCCGTCCGACCCCGACGCTACCACCGGCAACCACCGTCGCCCACCCTATCTCTCTTCCTTCTTCTTTTTCTTCAATATTCTCCCATTTCCCTTCTTTCTATGTCGCACCCATGTTCTCCATGACAGCCACCCTTGTTCGCGTCTCCAGCGCCAGCGAGTAACCACCAGCGGCGGCGAACCTCTGTGCCACTGCGACAACCACCCCGCTCGTCCGTTCTTATTCCTCCTTTTGCCTATAGTGCATGTTCCATTTCCTTTCCCCTCCCTATTTTTGCTTCCCCTTTTATTTTTCAAAGCTTTTTAATTCTACTTTTTCGTGATTAGGAGGCCTTAGGTTAGATGAATTCTGTGTTTTGGATTGAACATTGTTGTTGGCTGATTGTTTTGAATATTTTTGGGTTGAATACTGTCTGAATGAAACTGATAATGCTGCTTCTAAAATTTCTGCACATAACCTGTTCGATGAAATGCCTGAATAGAGTTTTTGATACAATTTTTGTGTCTGATCAGCATAGATCTTGGATTTTCCTTCCATTATGCATTTCAATTCATACTTGTGCAGTTTTATATAATTTTAGATGATGGTTAAAATGAATTCTTATATGCACATCATGTTATTCTTGCTTGAACACCAAACTGTACTTGAAATTTGCAGTTCTGATCATTCTGTTGGTGTTACCTTAGCTGTGCATATTACATTTTAGATGGATGATTTGTTTGGTTATGTACTTATTATTGATTTTTGCTTAAACACCGAACTGCAATAAAATTCAGCTTTGATTACTTGTTGGTGTTATAAGTTAAGTGCATAGAATGAATTATTGAGTGAATTGAAGATATAGCTTCTTCATGTAATCTTAAACATACCTGATCACATATATAGCTACTCATTCCTTCAAGTTTTTGAGTAATTCAAATTAAACTTTATCAACTTATTGCTTTGTGAACAAGGGCTGTATTTGTTTGACTCTCTTCCACTTTTGGCATGAATAAGTAAGCTTCTCATTATCAAATTGGTTATTCCCTTGGTGTTTAATTTTGATTGAATCTTACACATTGAATGCACAATTAGGTAACAACCAAGTTCTTGATTCAATTCACTTGCATTACTATACCTAAGTTATTTGTGCTTAAGTTATTGATCAATTCCTTTAATTGTTACTTAGGTTGCTTGATTGTGGAAAACTACATTCCCTTTTGAGAATTTCAATGCTTTTGATTATGTTTTCCTCAATTAAGTCTCTGTTATCCTAATGGGCTCTAATTTATATTGTTTGACTATTTTCTCTCTATTTTGTGATTTTCATATGTTTCTCCTGAGTTGTATTCTGTTTTTATCTTTTTCAGGATGCGTCGTAAAGGTAAGGAGAAAGCCAACCCATTGGCTCCTCCTCCTGCACGTCTGAGCACACAGCCGGACACTTTCATCAATGAGGAAACCCAAGAATAGTACAGAAAATTAGAAAAGAAAGCCTTTCACTACGAAAGGAAGCTGAACGTACATGAGAAATATGCAGAACTAATACATAACAGACTCAATTTCTACCATTGAAAATTCTTAGAATTTGACCCGATGGAAATCAATGAACACCAGGTCAAAGAATTCTATGAAAATCTACTGAAGAGGGAGGCCACTACTGTTTTTCTAAGACGTGTCAAACTAGATACCTCCGACCATGCTTTAGAGGCCCTCTTACAGATTCCGCATATTCCTCAAGCCCGCGATGCTTACCCACAGTTAGTGAAAGACTTGACATCGGGCAAACTTTGCTTGGACGCTGTTCTGAAGAGAATGGCCTACCTGAGGCCAACTAGGAATATAACAGAGGAGAGAATGCGGTCCAACAGAGTATCGCGTGCTCCGACTTACATTCGGAGGTGAGGATCTGGCAGTAGATCATCGCCGATTACATCTTGCTGAGCACGCATGTCACTCACATTCAGGTCCATGTGCCAGTTTTATTTTGGCTATTCTAGAGGGGATGAGGATCTCTATCCTTCCCCTTTTCAGAGATTCGATGTGGAAGGTGAACTAGCAGTAGAAGTATAACATTCTCTTCCCATCGATGATCACCCAGTTGGCTACATTATTTGGAGTGGAGAGACGTCCGACAGACCAGACATCTATCTTTATCAACAACCAGCCATTCCTGCCATACGGTGAGTATGATAGACCGCCGCCACTGATGAAGAGGAAGACCACTGAGCCACCATCATCATCAGCAGAGCCTTCAGCACCTCTAGCACCTTTAGCACCTGCACCTAGACCTTAGACACCTTATGAGCTGGGCCGGGAGATTCTTCAGGCCATCCACCGCTATGAGCATCGTAATGCTTGCCGCTTTTAGTCGATTGTGGCGAAGTTTGAGGGTAGAGAGCCTGGGCCACCTCCTCCGGATATTCCAGAGCCAAAGGCTGAGACCGAGAAGCCAACAGTGGATGAGCCAGCAGCTGAGAAAGCTGAGGGGGGAGCACAGACAACAGCAGCAGAGCCAGCTGACCAGGCCTTCCAGGACCCGGTAGCTGAGACCATTCTAGAGCCTTCCCGTGCTATCATTGTTTATCAGCGACATTCGCACCCACCACCTCCAGACGGTGGAGCTACTCAGCTTTGACCACCCCCGGTTTGATTTTTGGCACGGAGCACCGTGCATGATTTAAGTGTGGGGGAGGATCTACGATTTTTAGGTGTAAACATTCTCTTCCGAACACTCTTTATTTATTTTATTTTTAACTTTTTTATGATTTTGTGGATATTTTTAGTACTTGGTCTTTTGCTACATACTAGTATTTTGGTTTATGTATATAGTAGTTGCTTTTATTACCTTTAGTATTGCATTTTCATTTCAGTATATATATGTATATTGCACTTTATTTTGCTTGGTATATAGTATAGATTTTGGTTGTGATTGGATGATGTGAATAACATATGCCTAGTTTAATTTTGATCCTAGTTGTTCATGTTAATTTTTTTTGGTTGTTGAAAATTAGGAAAAGAACTAGGAAATTTTGAAAAATTTGTATCCATCACACCATGCATTCATATATAGGAAATAATTTTGGTGAAAAACAACAAATATTTTCAAGAATTTCGTTTCATGGGCATTCTATTGAATTGATTTGGAAAATTGGTTTTTACACTTGCTTGAATGATTTTTATGGAACATAGAAAAGGAAAGAACAAAATACCTTGCAAGTTTTTGAGCTTTGATGAGTGGTTACACATTTTAACCACAATTTTGTTTATTGTGTGCTATATCCTTTCTATGATTGTGATCTTGGTTTTGCTCGAATCTTTATTTTCAATGATTGATGTTTTTATTGCATTGAGCATGATTGAGACCATCTTTGTATAGCTTACTTAACCCGTATGGCCTACCCCTTCCATCTACCATTGTTAACCCCCTTTGAGACTTAAGTGAAAAACCATTGTTTACCTTAGATTGTATCCTTGATTAGCTTAGGATGAGAAGTGTGTTTCATTTAAGTGTGGGAGAATTTTGAGAAACATTGGTAGTGGATGAAAATGTTTGTTTTGGGTACTTCAGTGAAAATTTTGGAAAATGGGAGCATTCATGTATGAACTATTAAGCCATATGCATTTATCTAAAAAAAAATCTATCATTAAAAGGGGAAAAAATTTACCCCAAAGAGAAAAGAAATGAATAAGGAATGCATATGTGATATAGATGAAAGAGCATACATGAATGTTTGTGAAAAAGAAATGATGGGAAGTTAGGATTGCATATTTTTGTGATTTGATTGATATAGGTTGAGTGGGATACTTAAACTAATCAAGGATTCAATTGAATTAGTCCACTTAGCCATATTTATCCCACCTTAACCCTAACCCCATTACAATCATATGAAGTCCTCATGATAATTGCATTCATGCATCACTTGTTTGTTGATTGTTAGATGAAAAGTAAATCCTTGAAAACATGATTAGAGGAGACTTGAGTGATTTAAACCCTAGACACTGAGTGATTAGAGTGTATATACAACCAGTGAGGGTTCAATTACTCAATTCTATATTTCCATACCTCTTATCATGTATTCTTGCAAGTTGCTTTATTTTGATGAGTCGAATCAATTCTTTAGATGTTGCTTGCATTGAATTATTTCCTTGCTTTGCCCTGTATGTCTATATATTTGCTTTGCCTTGGTTACCCTTTTGATTATTATCCTTGTTTGGTTTAGCACTAGAACATGCTATTGTTTAAGTGCGGGAGAATCGATGAGTCCATATTTGATGATATATTTTAGCTTGATTTAGATGGATTTCATCATATAAACTCACACGTATTCACTAAAATAGCATACTTTTGTGTTTGATCCCTAATTTGATCCTAAATGTGAAAACATACGTATTTGTGCTTAAATTAGTGATTTTAATTTCACTTTTATGCCATTCGATGCCGTGATAAATTTTGTGAGTGATTTCAGGTCAATTAGGCAAGATTGGCTAGGCAAAAGTGGAAGAAAGTATGTACAAGGGAGAACACATGAAGAAAACAAAGGACAGCACACACAGCCATGTGTGCGTGTGCACAAGCATCCGTGTGTGTGCACAAGAAGGAATTTACATGTGTGCGTACGCACAAGCACCTGTGCGTACGCACAGGTCAGCATTTAGCAAAGTGTGCGTATGCACAGGACCCCGCACGTGGTTTCATTAATGAAACACATGATGCACGATTTCTGAGGGCTTTCGGCCCAATTTTTGAAGGCTTGATACTGAATTGAAGTGCTATATCAAGGAGAATTGTCCACATATGAAGAGAGCTCAATTGTAGGGTAGAAAAACACAATAGGAGTAGGAGTAGTGTAGATAGTAGAATTCTCTCTTAGGGTTTTTAATTAGAGTTTACTTTAATTTCCATTGTAGCATTTTATAGCAAGCTTTCATTTTAGATTTTGCTTCTTTAATTGTAAGTACTCTTAATTTCCTATTTAATTACATAACTTTTACTTTCACTTTCTCTTGGTTCAAGTTACCTTGTTCATATTTGCAATTTTGAGTTTCTTGATGATTTGATTGATGAATTTAATGTTTCATGCTTTCTTTATTCTTGATTGCTTGTTTATGTTTTACTTTGTGGATAGTTGGTTATAGTTTTCCATTTCCCTTTGCAAATTCCTATGTTTTATTTTTATGCACACAAGGTGTTTGTGAAAATGCCAATTATGAGTTTTGAGTAGATTTTCACACCTTAGCTTGGGATTTGAGTTCATAGGATACTAGAGTCATAATGTCTGACATTTAGTGGTAATTCTGGGGTAGTTAGTTGACTATTATTTCCATTGACGTTAGCTTTTTACCAACTAGTTTGGTAAGTTAGCTAGAACTTATGGATTATGGTCAATTATGCTTGCTTGACCTACTCCTCGATGTTAGGGGTTAACTAAGCGAGATTGACCCATCATAATTGCCATAGTTGTGGATATGATCATGATAGGATTCCTTGGATTCTCATTTCCCAAGTCAAGGCTCTTTTATGCATATCTTAGAATTTTCACTAATTTTGATCTTGTTGCCCTTTTACTTGCGTTAATTTCCAATTTTGATTATTTATTAGTTCTTTGATTTCTTTGTTCTTTTAATCTTTCGTTTATTGATTTCAGAACCCCTTCTTTGTCTTTCACAACCGAACGCGTAACATTTCAATTGCATCCTAGGGAGAATGACCCGAGGTTGAATGACTCTCGATATTAATTTGAATTTGAAAATCTAAACTTTGATTGATGGTCGATTGTTGGGTTGGGACTATACTTGCAACGCTAATCTTATCTTGAGAAAAAAATTCCTAACCCGCTTAAGGCCAACATCAACCCGCTTACTTGTGAGCCGGAACGCAACCTTTGGATGCCGGTGGTCCTCCGTGGGAGGGAACAAATCCGGTCGAGGACGAAGCAGCGGTAGATATGACAACAGGTAGCGGCACCGAGGACAGCACCAGAGTGGCAGATGCTCGTGATGCCCTGGGTTGACGGAGTGGCAGCAGCGACTGGCACAAGAGATCCTCGAAGGTGTGGCGGAGGGTTCCGACACGTTTCTCCGATCTTGGCAAGACTAGCTTGGTGCACGAAATTGTGATCATCAATAATGGCGCCAATATGCTTGGAGCTCTCAAACATGAATCACACTTTGTCACAACTTCGCACAACTAACCAGCAAGTGTACTGGGTCGTCCAAGTAATACCTTACGTGAGTAAGGGTCAATCCCACGGAGATTGTTGGTATGAAGCAAGCTATGGTCATCTTGTAAATCTCAGTTAGGCGGATTCAAATGATTATAATGGTTTTCGAATATAAGAATAAATAAAGCATAAAATAAAGATAGAAATACTTATGTAACTCATTGGTGGGAATTTCAGATAAGTGCATGAAGATGCTGTGTTCCTTCTGAATCTCTGCTTTCCTACTGCTTTCATCCAATCATTCTTACTCCTTTCCATGGCAAGCTATATGTAGGGCATCACCGTTGTCAATGACTACTTCCTATCCTCTCAGTGAAAATGGTCCAAATGCTCTGTCACAGCACGGCTAATCATCTGTCGGTTCTCGATCATGTTGGAATAGAATCCATTGATTCTTTTGCGTCTGTCACTTCGCCAACAATCGCGAGTTTGAAGCTCGTCACAGTCATTCAATCCCTGAACCCTACTTGAAATACCACAGACAAGGTTTAGACTTTTCGGATTCTCAAGAATGGCCACCAATAATTCTAGCTTATACCACGAAGATTCTGATTAAGGAATCCAAGAGATACACGCTCGGTCTAAGGTAGAACGGAAGTGGTTGTTAGTCACGCGTTCATAGGTGAGAATGATGATGAGTGTCACAGATCATCACATTTATCAAGTTGAAGTACAGCGAATATCTTATAATAAGAATAAGCTAAATTGAATAGAAAATAGTAGTAGTTACATTAATTCTCGAGGTACAGCAGAGCTCCACACCTTAATCTATGGTGTGTAGAAACTCCACCGTTGAAAATACATAAGTGATGGTCCAGGCATGGCCGAATAGCCAGCCCCCAAAACGTGATCAATAGCCTCCTAAGATGAATAATAGATTAAAACTGAGACCAAAGATGTCTAATACAATAGTAAAAAGTTCTATTTATACTAAACTAGTTACTAGAGTTTACAGAAATAAGTCTTAGTGCAGAAATCCACTTCCGGGCCCACTTTGGTTTGTGCTTAGGCTGAGCTTTAGCTTTACACGTGCAGAGGCTTCTCTTGGGGTTAAACGCCAAGTTGTAACGTCTGTTTGGCGTTTAACTCTGGTTTGTGACGTGTTTTTGGCGTTTTACTCCAGAATGCAGCATGAAACTAGCGTTGAATGCCAGTTTGCATCGTCTAAACTCGAATAAAGTATGATATATTATATATTTATGGAAAGCTCTGGATGTCTACTTTCCAACACAGTTAAAAGCGCACCATTTAGAGTTCTGTAGCTCCAGAAAATCTATTTCAAGTGTAGGGAGGTCTGAATCCAACAGCATCAGCAGTCCTTTGTCAGCCTCCTATCAGATTTTTGCTCAGATCCCTCAATTTCAGCCAGAAAATACCTGAAATCACAGAAAAACACACAAACTCATAGTAAAGTCCAGAAATGTGAATATTGCATAAAAACTAATAAAAATATCCCTAAAAGTAGCTAGATCCTACTAAAAACTACCTAAAAACAATGCCAAAAAGTGTATAAATTATCCGCTCATCACAACACCAAACTTAAATTGTTGCTTGTCCCCAAGCAACTGAAAATCAAATAGGATAAAAAGAAGGGAATATACTATAAATCCCAAAATATCAATGAATATTTGTTCTAATTAGATGAGCGGGACTTGTAGCTTTTTGCTTTTGAACAATTTTGGCATCTCACTTTATCCTTTGAAGTTTAGAATGATTGGCATCTCTAGGAATTTAGAGTTCAGATAGTGTTATTGATTCTCCTAGTTAAGTATGTTGATTCTTGAATACAGCTACTTTTATGAGTATTGGCCGTGGCCCTAAGCATTTTGTTTTCCAGTATTACCACCGGATACATAAATGCCACAGACACATGACTGGGTGAACCTTTTCAGATTGTGACTCAGCTTTGCTAAAGTCCCCAGTTAGAGGTGTCCAGAGCTCTTAAGCACACTCTTTTTACTTTGGATCATGACTTTAACCACTCAGTCTTAAGCTTTTCACTTGGACCTACATGCCACAAGCACATGGTTTGGGACAACTTGATTTAGCCGCTTAGGCCTGGATTTTATTTCCTTGGGCCCTCCTATCCATTGATGCTCAAAGCCTTGGATCCTTTTTATCCTTGCCTTTTGGTTTTAAGGGCTATTGGCTTTTTCTGCTTGCTTTTTCTTTTTCTTTCTTAAAATTTTTTTTGCTACTTTTTTTTCGCAAGCTTTTGATATTCACTGCTTTTTCTTGCTTCAAGAATCAATTTTATGATTTTTCAGATTATCAATAACATTTCTCTTATTCATCATTCTTTCAAGAGCCAACAATTTTAACATTCATAAACAATAAGATAAAAAATATGCACTGTTCACGCATTCATTCAGAAAACAAAAAGTATTGTCACCACATCAATATAATTAAACTAATTTCATGGATAAATTCGAAACTCATGTACTTCTTGTTTTTTTGTATTAGAAACATTTTTCATTTAAGAAAGGTGAAGGATTCATGGAATTATTCATAGCCTTAAGGCATAGACACTAGACACTAATGATCATGTAACAAAGACACAAACATAGACAAACATGAAGCTCATAAACCGAAAAACAGAGAAGTAAGAACAAGGAAGTTAAGGAATGAGTCCACCTTAGTGATGGTGGTGCCTTCTCCTTGAAGGACCAATGGTGTTCTTGAGCTCCTCTATGTCTCTTCCTTGCCTTTGTTGCTCCTCCCTCATAGCTCTTTGATCTTCTCTAATCTCATTGAGAATGATGGAGTGCTCTTGGTGTTCCACCCTTAATTGGTTCATATCATGACTCAATCCTTCTAGAGAAGTGTTGAGTTGTTCCCAATAGTTGTTTGGAGGAAAATTCATCCCTTGAGGCATCTCAGGGATTTCTTGATAATGAGCTTTCTCATGCGTCTCTTGAGATCCATGGATGGCCTCTCTTGTTTGCTCCATCCTCTTCTTAGTGATGGGCTTGTCCTATTCAATGAGGATGTCTCCTTCTATGACAACTCCAGTTGAGTAGCATAGATGGCAAATGAGATGAGGAAAAGCTAGTCTTGCCAGGGTGGAGGGCTTTTCGGCTACTTTGTAGAGTTCTAGAGAGATGACTTCATGAACTTCTACTTCCTCTCCAATCATGATGCTATGGATCATGATGGCCCGATCCACAGTTACTTTAGATCGGTTGCTAGTGGGGATGATGGAGCGTTGGATGAACTCCAACCATCCTCTAGCCACTGGCTTAAGGTCCAGTCTTCTCAATTGAACTGGCTTGCCTTTTGAGTCTCTTTTCCATTGAGCTCCTTCCACACATATGTCCATGAGGACTTGGTCCAACCTTTGATCAAAGTTGACCCTTCTAGTGTAGGGGCGTTGGTGCACAAAATTGCAATCACACTTTTGCAATTCCGCACAACTAACCAGCAAGTGCACTGGGTCGTCCAAGTAATACCTTACGTGAGTAAGGGTTGATCCCACGGAGATTGTCGGCTTGAAGCAAGCTATGGTTATCTTATAACTCTTAGTCAGGATATCAATGATTATCAGGATTGATTGTAAAAAGTAAAAGAACATGAAATAAGTACTTGTTTTGCAGTAATGGAGAACAGGTTGAGGTTTTGGAGATGCTCTATCTTCTGAATCTCTGCTTTCCTACTGTTTTCTTCTTCAAGTACGCAAGACTCCTTCCATGGCAAGCTGTATGTAGGGTTTTACCGTTATCAATGGCTACCTCCCATCCTCTCAGTGAAAATGTTCAATGCACTCTGTCACAGCACGGCTAATCATCTGTCGGTTGTCAATCAGGTTGGAATAGAATCCAGTGATTCTTTTGCGTCTGTCACTAACGCCCAGCCTTCAGGAGTTTGAAGCTCATCACAGTCATTCAATCCCTGAATCCTACTCAGAATACCACAGACAAGGTTTAGACCTTCCGGATTCTCTTGAATGCCGCCATCAATTCTAGCTTATACCACGAAGATTCTGATTAAGGAATCCAAGAGATATCTACTCAATCTAAGGTAGAACGGAGGTGGTTGTCAGGCACACGTTCATAGGTGAGAATGATGATGAGTGTCACAGATCATCACATTCATCAGGTTTAGGAACAAGTGATATCTTAGAATAGAAGCAAGCGTGATTGAATGAAAACAGTAGTAATTGCATTAATCCATCAAGACACAGCAGAGCTCCTCACCCCCAACCATGGGGTTTAGAGACTCATGCTGTAGAAGATACAATGAGAAATGTGTAAAGTGTCATGAGGTCCAGATACAATGTCAAAAGATCCTATTAATAGTGAACTAGTAACCTAGGGTATACAGCAATGAGTAAATGACGTAAAAATCCACTTTTGGGGTCCACTTGGTGTGTGCTTGGGTTGAGCATTGAAGCTTTCATGTGTAGAGACTTTTTCTGGAGTTAAACGCCAGCTTTTATGCCAGTTTGGGCGTTTAACTCCAATTTTTGTGCCAGTTCCGGCGTTAAACGCCGGGAATTCTGAAGCTGATTTGCAACGCCGGTTTGGGCCATCAAATCTCGAGCAAAGTATGGACTATTATACATTGCTGGAAAGCCCAGAATGTCTACTTTCCAACGCAATTAAGATCGCGCCAATTGAGCTTCTGTAGCTCCAGAAAATCCACTTCGAGTGCAGGGAGGTCAGAATCCAACAGCATCTGCAGTCCTTTTCAGCCTCTAAATAAGATTTTTGATCAGGTCCCTCAATTTCAGCCAGAAAATACCTGAAATCACAGAAAAACACACAAACTCATAGTAAAGCCTAGAAAAGTAAATTTTAACTAAAAACTAATAAAAATGTAATGAAAACTAACTAAAATATACTAAAAACATACTAAAAACAATGCTAAAAAGCGTATAAATTATCCGCTCATCAGGCGTACATCTTCTTGCATCATAGGCAAGTTGAATGCCAACCTTACATTTTCCGAACTGAAATCTAAGCATTTCCCCCGAACCATTGTAAGATAATTCTTTGGATTCGGGTTCATACTTTGATCATGGTTCCTAGTGATCCATGCATTGGCATAGAACTCTTGAACCATTAAGATTCCGACTTGTTGAATGGGGTTGGTAAGAACTTCCCAATCTCTTCTTTGGATCTCATGTCGGATCTCCGGATACTCATTTTTCTTGAGCATGAAAGGGACCTCAGGGATCACCTTTTTCCTGGCCACAACTTCATAGAAGTGGCCTTGATGGGCTTTTAAGATGAATCTCTCTATCTCCCATGACTCGGAGGTGGAAGCTTTTGTCTTCCCTTTTCTCTTTCTAGAGGTTTCTCCGGCCTTAGGTGCCATCAATGGTTATGGAAAAACAAAAAAGCTATGCTTTTACCACAACAAACTTAGAATGTTGCTCGTCCTCGAGCAAAAAAAGAAAGAATAGAAGAAGAAGAATAAGATATGGAGAAGAGGGAGAGAGATGTGTATTCGGCCAAGAGGGAGAAGAGAGGGTTGTGTTGTGTGAAAATGAAAAAGTGTGGAGGGGTTTATATAGTGGAGGGACAGGGGTTAGGTTCGGTCATTTAGGGTGGGTTTGGAAGGGAAAGAGATTTTGAATTTGAAGGTAGGTGGGGTTTATGGGAAAGAGAGGATGGATGTGAATGGTGAAGAGGTGATGGGAAAGAGTGATTGAGGTGATTGGTGAATGATGTTTGGGGAAGAGTGTGATGAAAAGGTGTGAGAGAGAGGGAGAAGGTAGGTGGAGATCTTGTGGGGTCCACAGATCCTGAGGTGATCCTGTGGGGTCCACGGATCCTTAGGTGTCAAGGATTTCTTATCCCCGCACCCTTTAGGCGTGTAAAACGCCCTCTGTATGCAATCCTGGCGTTTAACGTCAGACTGTAGCATGTTTCTGGCGTTAAACGCCACTTCCATGCTTGTTTTGGGCGTTCAACGCCAATATGTAGCATGTTTCTAGCGTTGAACGCCACTTCCATGCTTGTTTCTGGCATTCAACGCCAGCTCTCCTCAGGGTGTAATCCTGGCGTTTAAATGCCAGACTGCTGCTTGTTTCTGGCATTCAACGCCAGCTTCATGCTCTGTTCTGGTGTTGAACGCCAGCCAGATGCTCCTTACTGGTGTTTAAACACCAGTAAGCTCTTCCTCCAGGGTGTGCTGTTTCTTCTGCTATTTTTTATTCTGTTTTTAATTTTTGCAATTATTTTGTGACTCCACATGATCATAAACCTAATAAAACATAAAAGAACAATAGAAATATAGATAAATAAAAATTAGGTTGCCTCCCAATAAGCGCTTCTTTAATGTCATTAGCTTGACAGTGAGCTCTCATGGAGCTTCACAGATCATCAGAGCATTGTTGGGACCTTCCAACACCAAACTTAGAGTTTGAATGTGGGGGTTCAACACCAAACTTAGAGTTTGGTTGTGGCCTCCCAACACCAAACTTAGAGTTTGATTGTGGGGGCTTTGTTTGACTCTATATTGAGAGAAGCTTATCGTGCCTCTTTTCCATGTTTATAGAAGGATAACCTTGAGCTTTAAACACAAGGTAGTCCCCATTCAATTGAAGGACTAACTCTCCTCTGTCAACATTAATCACAGCTTCTGCTGTGGCTAAGAAGGGTCTTCCATGAATGATGGATTCATTCTCATCCTTCCCAGTGTCTAAGATTATGAAATCAGCAGGGATGTAAAGGCCTTTAACCTTTACCAACACCTCCTCTACCAATCCATAAGCTTATTTTATTGACTTGTCTGCCATCTCTAATGAGATTCTTGCAACTTGTACCTCAAAGATCCTCAGGTTCTCCATTACAGAGAGTGGCATAAGATTTATACCTGACCCTAGGTCACACAGAGCCTTCTCAAAGGTCATGGTGCCTATGGTACAGGATATTAAGAATTTACCAGGATCTTGTTTCTTTTAAGGTAGAGTTTGCTGAACTCATGTATCTAGTTCACTAATGAGCAAGGGAGATTCACCTTCCCAAGTCTCATTACCAAACAACATGGCATTCAGCTTCATGATGGCTCCTAGATATTGAGCAACTTGCTCTTCAGTTACATCTTTATCCTCTTCAGAGGAAGAATAGTTCTCAGAGCTCATGAATGGTAAAAGGAGGTTCAATGGAATCTCTATGGTCTCTAGGTGAGCCTCAGATTCCTTAGGTTCCTCAGTTTGGAACTCCTTTTTGTTTAGAGGATATCCCAGGAGGTCTTCCTTACTGGGATTCACGTCCTTCTCTTCCTCTTTGGATTCGGCCATTGTGATTTTGTCAATGGCCTTGCACTCTCTTTTTGGATTCTCTTCTGTATTGCTTGGGAGAGTACTAGGAGGAGTTTCAGTGATTTTCTTACTCAGATGGCCCACTTGTGCCTCTAAATTTCTAATAGAGGACCTTGTTTCATTCATGAAAATTAAAGTGGCCTTAGATAGATCAGAGACTATGTTTGCTAAGCTAGAGGGGCTCTGCTCAGAATTCTCTGTCTGTTGCTGAAAAGATGATGGAAAAGGCTTGGTATTGCTAAACCTATTTCTTCCACCATTATTAATGCCTTGTTGAGGCTTTTGTTGATCCTTTCATGAGAAATTTAGATGATTTTTCCATGAGGAATTATAGGTGTTCCCATAGGGTTCATCCATGTAATTCACCTCTGCTATTGCAGGGTTCTCAGGATCATAAGCTTCTTTTTCAGAAGATGGCTCTTTAGTACTGTTGGATGCATTTTGCTATCCATTCAGATTCTGAGAAATTATGTTGACTTGCTGAGTCAACATTTTGTTTTGAGCCAATATGGCATTTAGAACATCGATTTCAAGAACTCCCCTCTTCTGAGGCATCCCATTACTCACAGGATTCCTTTTAGAGGTGTGCATGAATTGGTTATTTGCAACCATGTCAATGAGTTCTTGAGCATCTGCAGGCGTTTTCTTCAGATGAATGGATCCATCTGCAGAATGGTCCAATGACATCTTAGACAATTCAGACAGACCATCGTAGTATATATCCAGGATGGTCCATTCTGAAAGCATGTCAGAAGAACACTTTTTGGTCAACTGCTTGTATCTTTCCTGAGCTTCATAGAGGGATTCACCATCTTTTTGCTTAAAGGTTTGAACATCCACTCTAATCTTACTCAGCTTTTGAGGAGGAAAGAATTTGGCCAAGAAGCCCGTGACCAGCTTATCCCAAGAGTTCAGGCTATCTTTAGATTGAGAGTCCAACCATACTCTAGCTCTGTCTCTTACAGCAAAAGGGAAAAGCATAAGCCTGTAGACCTCGGGATCAACCCCATTGGTCTTAACAGTATCACAGATCTACAAGAATTCAGTTAAGAACTGAAAAGGATCTTTTGATGGAAGTCCATGAAATTTGTAGTTCTGTTGCATCAGAGAAACTAACTGAGGATTTAGCTCAAAGTTGTTTGCTCAAATGGCAGGGATTGAGATGCTTCTTCCATGTAAGTTGGAATTTGGTGCAGTAAAGTCACCAAGCATCTTCCTTGCATTGTTGTTGTTGGGTTCGGCTGCCATATCCTTTTCCTGTTCGAAAATTCCAGTTAGGTCATCTTCAGAGTACTGTGCTTTAGCTGCTCTTAGCTTCCTCTTCAAGGTCCTTTCAGGTTCAGGATCAGCTTCAACAAGAATGCCTTTTTTCTTGTTTTTGCTCATATGAAAGAGAAGAAAACAAAGAAAGACGAGGAATCCTCTATGTCACAGTATAGAGATTCTTTTATGTGAGTAGAAAAAGAGAAGAATAGAAGAAGAAAAAGAGAAAAATTCGAACTCAGAGAGGAAGAGGGGGTTCGAATTTTAAGATGAAGAGAAGTGTTAGTAAATGAATAAATAAATAGAAAGAGATGAGAGAGAAGAGTTTTCGAAAATTAACTAAAATACAAGAAAAATATTTTTGTTTTTATTTTAAATTAAAGTTAAAATTCGAAAATTAAGAAAAGGAATAAAATAAAAATTAAAATTTGAAAAAATTAGTTAATTAAAAGAATTTTGAAAAAGAGGAAGGAATTTTTGAAAATTAGAGAGAGAAAAGTAGTTAGGTGGTTTTGAAAAAGATAAGAAACAAATAAAAAGTCAATTAGCTAGTTAAAAAAGATTTGAAAATCAAGTTTGAAAAGATAAGAAGTTAGAAAAGATTTTGAAATTGATTTTGAAAAAGATATGATTTAAAAAAGATATTTTGAAAAGATATGATTGAAAAAGATATTTTGGAAAAGATTTGATTTTTAAAATTAAAATTTGATTACTTGACTAACAAGAAACTAAAAGATATGATTCTATAATTTAAAGATTGAACCTTTCTTAACAAGAAAGTAACAAACTTCAAATTTTTGAATCAATCACATTAATTGTTAGTAAAGTTTTCGAAATTTTGAATTAAAGATAAGAAAAAGATTTTGAAAATCAATTAAAAAAAATATTTTCGAAAAATAATAAAAAAATAGAAAAGATTTGATTTTTGAAAAGATAGGATTTTTAAAATTGAAATCTTGACTTGAATAACAAGAAACAACTTATTTTAAAAATTTTGACTAAGTCAACCCAAAGATTTCGAATTTTTTTGAGAGAAATAAGGGAAAGATATTTTTTTTTTGAATTTTTTTATGATGAGAGATAAAAACACAAAAATGACTCACAACATGAAAATTATGAATCAAAACACATGATGCATGCAAGAGCACTATGAATGTCAAGATGAACACCAAGAACATTTTGAAGATCAAGATGAACATCAAGACTTATTTTTGAAAAATTTTCAAGAAAAGAAAAATATGCAAGACACCAAACTTAGAAATTTTTTCATGCTTAGACACTATGAATGCAAAAATGCACATGAAAAATAACAAAAAACACAAAACAAGAAAGTTTAAAGATCAAACAAGAAGACTTGTCAAGAACAACCTGAAGATCATGAAGAACACCATGCATGAAATTTTCGAAAAATGCATAATTTTTTTTTAAAAACATGCAATTGACACTAAATTTAAAAATTGACACTAGACTCAAACAAGAAACACAAAATATTTTTGGTTTTTTGATTTTATAATTTTTTTGTATTTTTTTCGAAAATTATTTTTTGGAAAAACGAAAACAAAGAAAAAATTTTTGAAAGATTTTTGAAACCTTTTTGAAAAGAAAATTACCTAATCTGAGCAATAAGATGAACCGTCAGTTGTCCAAACTCGAACAATCCCCAGCAACGGCGCCAAAAACTTGGTGCACGAAATTGTGATCATCAACAATGGCGCCAATAGACTTGGAGCTCTCAAACGTGAATCACACTTTGTCACAACTTCGCACAACTAACCAGCAAGTGCACTGGGTCGTCCAAGTAATACCTTACGTGAGTAAGGGTCGATCCCACGGAGATTGTTGGTATGAAGCAAGCTATGGTCATCTTGTAAATCTCAGTTAGGCGGATTCAAATGATTATAATGGTTTTCGAATATAAGAATAAATAAAGCGTAAAATAAAGATAGAAATACTTATGTAATTCATTGGTGGGAATTTCAGATAAGTGCATGAAGATGATGTGTTCCTTCTGAATCTCTGCTTTCCTACTACTTTCATCCAATCATTCTTACTCCTTTCCATGGCAAGCTGTATGTAGGGCATCACCGTTGTCAATGGCTACTTCCCATCCTCTCAGTGAAAATGGTCCAAATGCTCTGTCACAGCACGGCTAATCATCTGTCAGGTTCTCGATCATGTCGGAATAGAATCTATTGATTCTTTTGCGTCTGTCACTACGCCCAACAATCGCGAGTTTGAAGCTCGTCACAGTCATTCAATCCCTGAATCCTACTCGAAATACCACAGACAAGGTTTAGACTTTCCGGATTCTCAAGAATGGCCGCCAATAATTCTAGCTTATAACACGAAGATTCTGATTAAGGAATCCAAGAGATACATGCTCGGTCTAAGGTAGAACGGAAGTGGTTGATAGTCACGCGTTCATAGGTGAGAATGATGATGACTGTCACGGATCATCACATTCATCAAGTTGAAGTGCAGCGAATATCTTAGAATAAGAATAAGCTGAATTGAATAGAAAATAATAGTAATTGCATTAATTCTTGAGGTACAACAGAGCTCCACACCTTAATCTATGGTGTGTAGAAACTCCATCGTTGAAAATACATAAGTGATGGTCCAGGCATGGCCGAATGGCCAGCCCCCAAAACGTGATCAATAGCCTCCTAAGATGAACAATAGATTAAAACTGAGACCAAATATGACTAATACAATAGTAAAAAGTTCTATTTATACTAAACTAGTTACTAGGGTTTACAGAAATAAGTCTTAGTGCAGAAATCCACTTCTGGGGCCCACTTTGGTGTGTGCTTGGGCTGAGCTTTAGCTTTACACGTGCAGAGGCTTCTCTTGGGGTTAAACGCCAAGTTGTAACGTCTGTTTGGCGTTTAACTATGGTTTGTGACATGTTTCTGGCGTTTTACTCTAGAATGCATCATGGAATTGGTGTTGAACGCCAGTTTGCATCATCTAAACTCGAATAAAGATAGACTATTATATATTGCTGGAAAGCTCTGGATATCTACTTTCCAAAGCAGTTGAGAGCGCGCCATTTGGAGTTCTGTAGCTCAAGAAAATCCATTTCGAGTGCAGGGAGGTCAGAATCCAACAGCATCAGCAGTGCTTTGTCAGCCTCCTATAAGATTTTTGCTCAGGTCCCTCAATTTTAGCCAGAAAATACCTAAAATCATAGTAAAACATAAAAACTCATAGTAAAGTCTAGAAATGTAAATTTTGCATAAAATTTAATAAAAACATCCCTAAAAGTAGCTAGATCCTACTAAAAACTACCTAAAAACAATGCCAAAAAGCGTATAAATTATCCGCTCATCATAGCTCCACTCCTTGTGGTGGTCTTCCCTTGGGATCTAAAAGAGGAGGATCAAACGACGAAAAAGTAGGTGGCGGTGGCGTTTCTAGGGAATTGCGATGGAGCACGAGACATCGATGGGTTGCTGCAGCTATCAGTGGATTCTACAACGGACGGTGGTATGGGAATAGAAGGGAGTGAGGACGAAAAAAGTACTTAACCCTAATTAATTTATTATTTGATTATTTATTAATTAACCTGGTTTTATATCCTACCCATCTAATAAAAGTTTTTGCCCTTGAAGATATGGATCACCATATAAATATGCAACGTAGAGTTCCTCGACCTTTTAACTCAACGTATAGTTCCTCGACCTTTTGCCAATCATCGCAACGACTTATCTCCCACAACTTCCCCTCCTCATCCAAGTAGTCCTAATGTTTTCATATCGCTGTGCTTTCACTATCACACTCTGATTCATTTGTCTCTAAGAATTTGGTTATTCACCCCATGCCAACCGAAATCTCCTTATGCTTTGCAAACTCTAACGGCAATACCCTACACGGCACAATTAAGTTTGGTTCTAAGTCTAAAACTAAGCTTGATATTTTCAGCCTTAAATTCTCATTTTTGCCATAAGCTATGCGGTGTTCCAAAGTCATATATTGCAATTTAAATTCGGTTGTCAATTTTTCGCAATTACCTCAACCGTATTATTGCGATCGACCTGCATCCCGAGTCCTCCCTTGAGGACAATTTTTGGACCCATGCCCAGGTAAACCGCACTTGTAACATATGCCTAAATTAAAATGGCACGGCCTATCTAGATGGTAGCTTCCACATCTCTGACAACTCAGGTCATCTGAAGCAGCTCTTGCCTGTTTTCATCTACCATTTCCCTAGTGATCATCATTCCCCCTGGAATTGCTCTGACCTTGGAAAACTTATTGAGTGTATCCTCTTCTCTTGAATTCTTGGCCCTTTGGTGCAAAACTCTGGTTGTGCTCCTCTCGGTAGAACTCACGGTGGTCATTCCCTGCCACAGTAGCCCTCCTAGAACATTCCTCCGTAACTCTACTCTTGTTCACTAACTCGGAGAATACTTGGACCTCCATAGGCCCCACAATACTCAAGATATCACTCCGTAATTCACCTTCATACTTAATACATTTCTGTTCTTTGTAATCCTCTAAAGCACCTTTGTAGACTTTAGAGAACCAACAAAGCTCCTCAAACTTGTTAGTATACTTTGCCACTGTCATCGAGCTCTGCTTCAACTACAACAGCTCTAACTCCTTCGCTGCCCTAACCGAGTTGGGAAAATATTTCTTGTAGAATTTGGCTCAGAAAGCGTCCCAAGCTATTACAATATTGCCTTGTTATAGTAGATGGCGAGCTCCCTTCCACCAGAACTGAGCTTCTCCTATCAACAGATTTGTGGCAAACTCGACATGCTGATGCTCAGGCACGTGTTGAGTTTGTAGAGCACTTTCCATCGCCTAAAACCAATTGTCAGCCTCTGTAGGATTTGTAGTTCCTCGAAAAATAGATGGATTCACCTTCAGGAATGTTGCTAAGGTCATTGGTCTGTTGTCGCCGTTTCTGCCATTCTTGTTACCAACCTGTTGGCTTGGTACCTCAGTTGTGGCCTGCATAGCAACAACCATGTTCTCTAATAGAGCCATGAAATTTATCAGGTTGTTGTCGGTCATTTTAGGTCCTTCATTAACTCTTTGACCTCTCTCTCAACCCGTCTGCCATTTGGTTTTTATTCACACTAAACAATTGATATCAAGGTGATCAGTCTTAATATCTCAAGTCTAGTGCTTCAAATTCCCAAATGTATGCTCATGAGCAAGTATGCTACATTTATTAGTTGGATAATCCTAAATAGCATATATCATGACTCAGAGTTATGCTTAAAAGCATAGTTAGTCCATTCCTCAGGCTTTACTAGAATGAACTGCTCTGATACCATAACGTAACATTCTGCTACATAAAGCTTTATGCCTAGGATGTAAATCAAAGGTGGTGAGGCGCTATGACCTATAAAAGTAAAATACATACATATATAACAAGGATAATATAGCTAGGAGTCTTGAAAGAAAAGGGTACGATCAAAACAAAATTGAAGATGCATCGCTCATGAAAAATGATTAGACAAAAAGCTTATGCAAAAAACCAAAAGACAGATTAATATAGAGTTCCAACGCATAAGTATAATCAAGTGCTAGACTCGACCTGTGAATCTAAGGACAGGTAGAATATATATATATATATATATATATATATATATATATATATATATACAACCTTCAAAATAGCAACAACCAAAATGTCTTGTTTCTTTGAAATAATCCTCTAAGAAGGATATACAACATAAGGAACAAAAGTGGAGAATAAAATACATAAACAAAAATAGAATATAAGTCCCAAAAGATAAGTCTTCGCTTTCAAGAAAATAAATCCAGCGCACTCAGCGCAGAGTATCACGTCTTGCATCTGAAAAACAACAGAATATGTATGAAATTAGAACTTGGGGGTTCTCAATATGGTAAAGGTGTCTAAAATCTTTAATAATTCCAATCAAATTCTAGAGTTCTCACTAAACTAGAAATAGGGTAACTATTTGTAAGGAATCTAATCTAACTCTTCACTTTCTATTCTCAGCAAACCTCCAATTCCCATGTGGAACAACCTTCAATGTCTCCTCCACTAGCATGAGGGATCTTTTAGAAAACAAACACAAATAGGACAAACAAGAAAAACATAAATATAGTAACAGATACAACGAATAGATCAAATAGAAGTTAGTTATAGATAGCCAATTAGGCAAGTTAAACAAATGCATACGCAAACAAAACATACAAGTGCATATGATGCATGTTTGCCTTATGGCCGATGATATCATCTATTGGTTATACAGCCAAACCCGACATGTCTGGTAGCAAACCTTGGAAAGAAACACGACCTCGCGGAGCAAGTGGGACTAAGCCACAACCCTTGCATACTACTCACTTAAACTAGAGCAAGCAAAATGAACCACTACTCTTGCATAATACCTAGGCGGGTGTTTACAAACTCAATGATGCGTGAGCATCTTATACCCTTTTCCTATCATTTTACAGTTGTTTTTTGTTAGATTTTATTTAATTTTCATTGATTTTAGTGTAAAAATCCCCTTTGGATGCTACTTTGAGTTGTTTTAGTGTTTTTATGATTTTAGATGAAGTTCGGAGCAATTTGGCGGAGGTTGGAGTAAAAACAGAAAAAGCCTGCAGCACCTCCCCTGGGTGCTAAACACCCAACTGGCGTTTAGTGCCAGTGATAAACCCCAATTTGAAGGTTTATCTTGTATTGAATTTAGAGTATTTTGTAGACCTTTTCTCACATTTACCCAATGAATTAGCATGGTTTTGTATATTCTCCTTTAATTGTGCTTAAGAGTGAAAACATGCTTTTTAGGTCTTAAAATAAATAAATTTAATTCACCTTGATTCCATTAGATGCCTTGATATGTTTGTTAAGTGATTTAAGGTTTAGGAGACAAAGATTGGATCAAGGGAATGAAGAAAGAAAGCATGAAAAGTTGGAGAATTCATGAAGAAATGAAAGAACCGGAAAGCTGTCAAGCCGACCTCTTTGCACTTAATTGACCATAACCTGAGCTACAGTGGTCCAATTGATGCGGTTTCTGTTGGGTTGGAAAGCTAACATCCGGGGCTTCAAAACGATATAAGATTTGCCATAGTTACATTGTGCATAGGGGCGCGCACGCGCATGGTACACGGATGTGCCGATGGTGGCACATGACCCACTTAATGCAACACGTGGCCAGTGATTTTAGAAGCCTTGTGGGCCCAATCCAACTCATTTCTGATGCTATTTAAGCCAAGGATTGAAGGGGAATCAACATACTTTTCATGCTTTTAATCATTAGTCATAGTTTAGTAGTTAGAGTTAGTTTCTAGAGAGAGAAGCTCTCACTTCTCTCTAGGATTAGGATTAGGATTAGGTTTAGTTCTTAGATCTAGGTTTTAATCCTTGCTTTCTTCCACTTCTATCTCTCAACTTTTTGTTGCTACCTTCATCTTCTTCTACTCTTTTGTTGTAATTTCCTTTAGGTTGTTCTTATATTTTGTTGTAGATCTAGTATTGTTCCTTCTACTTTCTTCCAATTCAATAAAAGGTAATTCATAATAAATGTGTTTCTTTTAATTGTTGTTGTTAATTCATTGCAATAAATGTTGTTAGATTCTATTCATGTTGTCAATTTTCTTTGCTTTTCTTTTGTGCCTTCCAAGTGTTTGATGAAATGCTTGGTTGGATTTTAGTGTAGGTTTTGTTCCTCTTGGCCTAGGTAGAGTAATTAGTGACTCTTGAGTTATCTAATTCTTTTGTTGGTTGATAATTAGAAGTTGCTAATTGATTTGAATGCCTCTAAAGCTAGTCTTTCCTTTAAGAGTTGATTAGGACTTGAGGAATCAAATTGATTCATCCAGTTGACTTTCCTCTATGGTTAGAGGTTAACTAAGTGGGAGAAATACACAATTCTCATCACAATTGAGAAGGATAACTAGGATAGGACTTCTAGTTCTCATATCTTGCCAAGAGCTTTGTTAGTTGTTAGTTTATTTCCTTTGCCATTTATAATTCTTGTCTATAATCTCAAAAACCCCAAAATAACTCACAACCAATAACGAGACACTTTATTGTAAATCCTAGGGAGAACGACCCGAGATTTAAATACTTCGGTTTATAGATTTTAGGGGTTTGTACTTGTGACAAACAAATTTTTGCATGAAAGGATTATTGTTGGTTTAGAGACTATACTTCAACGAGATTTCATTTGTGAAATTCTAAACCATCCAAAATCCAATCATCAAAATGGCGCCGTTGCCAGGGATTTGCAATGGTGTTATGTTATTGGTTATTGTAAATATGTGAATAGTGTAAATAGTTTGTCTTTTGCTTGTTTACTAGATTTTGTTAGTTTTATTTTGTTTTTCCATAATGAATTCTCACTTTGGCTATGAGTTTGGCTCTAATTGTGTTGTAGGGAATGTGAACTTCAATGATAACATGTACCAAGGATGGAACACTCCAAGATGGGAGGAGCCTCAGGGAATTGATCACTCCTATTGGCATCAACCTCCGGACACTTATATGTATAATTCTCATCCTAATGCATGTCAAATCAATGGTTATGGTGATTCCTTTTATGACAATTAACCACCACCATATGCCTATGAATCTTATCCTCAACATGATGCTCAACCATACTCACAAGCCCCTTTCTACCAAGTACCTTTATGTGACCCTTATCCATCATATAACCAATCACCCATACCACATCCTTGTGATCATTATGAGCAAGAACCTTTAGAACCACCACAACCCTAACAAGATTACTACCATGAACCACCTCAACACTCGCCATCTCCATACCCTTACCAAGAAGAACCACCTTCCTACTATGAACCCTCTCTCCAAAATGATGAACCCTCTTATCTACCCCAAGCCCCAATAGATGATTCTCTTACCTTGCTACTTCAAGGACAAGTGGATATGCAAAGGAACACCTTAGAGTTTGTGACTAACTTGACCAAGGTAGTGCATACTTTAGCCTATAAATGTTTGAACACTCAAGGTGCTTCCATAGCCACATATGGAGAATCAATTGAAGAGCGTAGCATGAAGGAGAAATTGGAAAATCCGGTGGAGAAGGAGGAGTCGAATTTTGTGTTAGAACAATTGGAGGAGCCTATGATCATTGAAGAAAAGGAAGAAGTGGTTGAAGATTTGGGAGATGTTGAAAGTCCATGGGAATGTAGCATCATGGAGAACTCTTCCAAGAAGCTTGATATCGATGTTGAGGAGGGTGCGCAACCTCCAAGGCATATCATCGTTGGAGACTTGGAAAAGGCTTATCAAGAGATGGATTCAATCATTGATGAATTTCTATCTACAATTGAATCCTCTCCCATTGGACATAAAGTTGAAGTTACAAAAGAGTGTGCACAACCTCCCATACCCTTGGTGAACAATGAAGAAGGGAGTGAATCAAAAGAGAGCTACCAAGAGGAAAAAGTTGGCATGGTGTATATTGAAATTGAAGAATATGAAGAGGTTGATCAAGAGATGGATTCATTCATCAATGAATTCCTATCCAAAATTGACTCACCTCCCATTGGGCAAGATGAAGTTCCTGAAGATAACACCAAGCCAAGTGAAAAAGGGGAAAAGGTTGAAATTGAAGAAGCTTGCGAAGAGGCGGAAACAACCAAAGAAGAGCCTAAAGAAGTAGACCTTGCATTGTCTAAGTGTGGGGAGGTCTCCCTCCCCAAATCACCATCCAACGCAATATTCAAGTGGGTAAAATTCTTATCCCTAAGCTTTACTTTCTCGCTTGAATATGGCTTGATTCAAAATGATGGTCAACTTAGAGCTCTTTGTGGAGTTAAGAGTAGGAAAGAGTTGTGTAGTGGTTGGAAACATCATTCTCAGCTCATGACGGTTGTAAGCTCAAAATTCAAGAGCAATGGTTGGTGTGGAACCAAATTGCATGGGTCTAGGAAGTTGTCTGGAAGCCTCTTTGAGAATTCTAAGGCCATGCCACCCAATTGGAATCATGATGATCAATTTGAAGATGGGGGCCAAAATAAAGTGTGGGATCCCGGATCTCACAAAGAGAATCAAATTTGGGAGCCCATGGTGTGTGTAGAACTCCATCAAAGCTTGAAGATATTGAAATTGAAGAATGGAGCTTATTGAAAGACCAAGCATTGGTGGATGTTCCAAGATGAGTACAAGCACAAGCCACCTTGATAAGAAGCTCCCCATAAGTCCAACTTAAGGACAATAAATAAAAGTGCTAGGTGGGAGACACCCCACCATGGTAAACTCTTTCCATTCTCTTTTAGTTTTGTTAATAAGTGAATTGAGTTACCATTGTAGGTAGATTCTCATTTTCATTTTTATCTTTTGTAAATATTGGTAGAATTAGTTTAATCTCTTATCTTTATTGTTTTATTGAGTTTAGTTAGTAGTATAGTATGTTGAACAAGGTTCTAGGGTGTTTTGGTAGCTGTTTGGAGAATTGAAAGGCTTGGATTGGTGCAAGAACTTAGAAAAAATTTTTGAAAAACAGAACACCATCCACGCGTGCGCGCACATAACGCGTACACGCACCTGAGCATTTTTCGACCATCCACGCGGACGCGCACTGTACGCGTTCGCGTGGATGCAAAATTTCACCTCCAGCCAAAAAAACCCGAGAGTTAGACCTGCACTGTGCGAACATTGGGCCTAAGGCACAAGTCTATGCACGCGTGCGCGCACCTGGCGCGTACGCGCACATGATCTTAAATTCGCAATGCACGCGCACGCATACTGTGCGCGCGCGCGTCGATTGCACAATCTGCATCCCCGGTACTTTTACCCGAGAGTTGTGCCACTTTTGGGCCAACATTATGCCTCTCGCCTAACTCGACGCACGCGTGCGCGCATCTGGCGCGTACACGTCCTTAGGCCAATATGCACATCGACGCATAAGCACGAATGATGCGTACGCGTCGGTAAAAAAAAAAGAGAGTTTTTTTTCTCATCTTCCATTTTCTTTTGTTCATTACATTCGCATACTTTTACTCTTTCCATTTTCATTTTATTTCTATAGCATGTTTTCAGTTTTTTTTCTAAGTGTCATTTCAATAATGGTGTTGAATTCTTAAACTCAATTATTGAGACTCTCTTGCTTTATCTTGGTGCTTTGTGACCTGTTTAACATTAATTGAAATGTTTGTTCCACACACAAGGTAGTGCTTTAGTCCTTCCTTACTCATTATCCTTCGTTTTTGCGCTTCATCATCATTGAGTTAGGTTGGGACCAAATGCCCTCATGCTTATCACTAATCTTGTTTGTGTCAATTCTTATTTGATCTTGATGCTCAATATGTTTTTCATGCTTTAACTTTACTCTTGCATCAAGTGTTAGTTGATATGTCGTGGCTTATATTGTTCTCTCTTTTACATGTTGTAGCTACCATGTAGTAGAGAACCATACCTTTATTTGGCATTAGCCCCTGCCTATATTCTATTTGCTTTGATATCTTTGTTATAGGCTTAACTTTCTTTCTTTTTCTTTCCTTTTAGGTTGGCTGGTGTGCAAAATTGTGATCACTACTTTTCACAACTCAAATAATCCCTAGTAATAGCCCCAAGAATTTGGTGCTCAATACCATGGCATAAACACAACTTTGCACAACTAACCAGCAAGTGCACTGGGTCGTCCAAGTAATAAACCTTACGCGAGTAAGGGTCGATCCCACGGAGATTGTTGGTATGAAGCAAGCTATGGTCACCTTGTAAATCTTAGTCAGGCAGACTCAAATGGGTATAGTGATATACGAATGAAGCATAAAGATAAAGATAGAGGTACTTATGTAATTCACTGGTAGGAACTTCAGATAAGCGTATGAAGATGCTTTCCCTTCCGTCTCTCTGCTTTCCTACTGTCTTCATCCAATCCTTCTTACTCCTTTCCATGGCAAGCTTATGCAAGGGTTTCACCGTTGTCAGTGGCTACCTCCCATCCTCTCAGTGAAAATGTTCCTATGCTCTGTCACAGCATATGGCTAATCAGCTGTCGGTTCTCGGTCAGGCCGGAATAGAATCCAGTGATTCTTTTGCGTCTGTCACTAACGCCCCGCCTGCTAGGAGTTTGAAGCACGTCACAGTCATTCAATCATTGAATCCTACTCAGAATACCACAGACAAGGTTAGACCTTTCGGATTCTCTTGAATGCCGCCATCAGTTCTCGCCTATACCACGAAGACTCTGATCTCACGGAATGGCTGGCTCGTTTGTCAGGCGAGCACTCGGTTGTCAGGCGATCAACCATGCATCGTGTATCAGGAATCCAAGAGATAAACACTAGAGCCTTGTTTGCTTGTAGAACAGAAGTGGTTGTCAGTCACTTTGTTCATAGGTGAGAATGATGATGAGTGTCACGGATCATCACATTCATCAAGTTGAAGAACAAGTGATATCTTGGACAAAGAACAAGCGGAATTGAATAGAAGAACAATAGTAATTGCATTAATACTCGAGGTACAGCAGAGCTCCACACCTTAATCTATGGTGTGTAGAAACTCCACCGTTGAAAATACATAAGAACAAGGTCTAGGCATGGCCGAATGGCCAGCCTCCCCCAAAGAGGGTTTAATCATCAAAGCATGATCAAAAGATATCTAATACAATAGCAAAAGGTCCTACTTATAGAAAACTAGTAGCCTAGGGTGTACAGAGATGAGTAAATGACATAAAAATCCACTTCCGGGCCCACTTGGTGTGTGCTTGGGCTGAGAAATGAAGCAATTTCGTGTAGAGACTCTTCTTGGAGTTAAACGCCAGCTTTTATGCCATTTTGGGCGTTTAACTCCCATTTAGGTGCCAGTTCCGGCGTTTAACGCTGGAATTTCTGAGGGTGACTTTGAACGCCGGTTTGGGCCATCAAATCTTGGGCAAAGTATGGACTATCATATATTGCTGGAAAGCCCAGGATGTCTACTTTCCAACGCCGTTGAGAGCGCGCCAATTGGGCTTCTGTAGCTCCAGAAAATCGACTTCGAGTGCAGGGAGGTCAGAATCCAACAGCATCTGCAGTCCTTTTCAGTCTCTGGATCAGATTTTTGCTCAGGTCCCTCAATTTCAGCCAGAAAATACCTGAAATCACAGAAAAACACACAAACTCATAGTAAAGTCCAGAAAAGTGAATTTTAACTAAAAACTAATAAAAATATACTAAGAACTTAACTAAAACTACTAAAAACATACTAAAAACAATGCCAAAAAGGGTACAAATTATCCGCTCATCACAACACCAAACTTAAATTGTTGCTTGTCCCCAAGCAACTGAAAATCAAATAAGATAAAAAGAAGAGAATATACTATAGACTCCAAATTATCAATGAACTTATCTCCAAATTAGATGAGCGGGACTAGTAGCTTTTTGCCTCCAAACAGTTTTGGCATCTCACTTTATCCTTTGAAATTCAGAATGATTGGCTTCTTTAGGAACTCAGAATCCAGATAATGTTATTGATTCACCTAGTTAAGTATGATGATTCTTGAACACAGCTACTTATTGAGTCTTGGCCGTGGCCCAAAGCACTCTGTCTTCCAGTATTACCACCGGATACATACATGCCACAGACACATAATTGGGTGAACCTTTTCAGATTGTGACTCAGCTTTGCTAGAGTCCCCAATTAGAGGTGTCCAGGGTTCTTAAGCACACTCTTTTTGCCTTGGATCACAACTTTATTTCTTTCTTTTTCTTTCTTTTTTTTCTCTCCCTTTTTTTTCGTTTTTCTCCTTCTTTTTCTCTTTTTTTTTGTATTCACTGCTTTTTCTTGCTTCAAGAATCATGTTTATGATTTTTCAGATCCTCAGTAACATGTCTCCTTTTTCATCATTCTTTCAAGAGCCAACAATTTTAACATTCATGAACAACAAATTCAAAAGACATATGCACTGTTCAATCATACATTCAGAAAACAAAAAGTATTGTCACCACATCAAACTAATTAAGCTAGTTTTAAACATGAATTCGAAATCCTGTACTTCTTGTTCTTTTGTAATAAAAACAGTTTTCTTTTAAGAAAGGTGATGGATTCATAGGACATTCATAACTTTAAGGCATAGACACTAAGACTCTAATGATCATAAGACACAAACATAGCCAAACATAAGCATGAAAATTTCGAAAAACAGAAAATAAAGAACAAGGAGATTAAAGAACGGGTCCACCTTAGTGATGGCGGCTCTTTTTTCCTCTTGAAGATCCTATGGAGTGCTTGAGCTCCTCAATGTCTCTTCCTTGTCTTTGTTGCTCCTCTCTCATGATTCTTTGATCTTCTCTAATTTCATGGAGGATGATGGAGTGTTCTTGGTGCTCCACCCTTAGTTGTCCCATGTTGGAACTCAGTTCTCCTAGGGAGGTGTTCAGTTGCTCCCAATAGTTTTGTGGAGGAAAGTGCATCCCTTGGGGTATCTCAGGGATCTCATGATGAGAGGGGTCTCTTGTGTGCTCCATCCTTTTCTTAGTGATGGGCTTATCCTCATCAATGGGGATGTCTCCCTCTATGTCAACTCCAACTGAATAACAGAGGTGACAAATGAGATGAGGAAAGGCTAACCTTGCTAGGGTAGAGGACTTGTCCGCCACCTTATAGAGTTCTTGGGCTATAACCTCATGAACTTCCACTTCTTCTCCAATCATGATGCTATGAATCATGATGGCCCGGTCTAGAGTAACTTCGGACCGGTTGCTAGTGGGAATGACTGAGCATTGGATAAACTCCAACCATCCTCTAGCCACGGGCTTGAGGTCATGCCTTCTCAATTGAACCGGCTTGCCTCTTGAATCTCTCTTCCATTGTGCGCCCTCTTCACATACGACTGTGAGGACTTGGTCCAACCTTTGATCAAAGTTGACCCTTCTAGTGTAAGGGTGTTCATCTCCTTGCATCATGGGCAAATTGAATGCCAACCTTACACTTTCTGGACTAAAATCCAAGTATTTCCCCCGAACCATAGTAAGATAATTCTTTGGGTCCGGGTTCACACTTTGATCATGGTTCTTGGTGATCCATGCATTGGCATAGAACTCTTAAACCATTAAGATTCCGACTTGTTGAATGGGGTTGGTAAGAATTTCCCAACCTCTTCTTCGGATCTCATGTCAGATTTCCGGATATTCACCCTTTTTGAGTGAAAAAGGGACCTCGGGGATCACCTTCTTCAAGGCCACAACTTCATAGAAGTGGTCTTGATGCACCCTTGAGATGAATCTTTCCATCTCCCATGACTCGGAGGTGGAAGCTTTTGCCTTCCCTTTCCTCTTTCTAGAGGTTTCTCCGGCCTTGGATGCCATAAATGGTTATGGAAAAACGAAAAAGCAACGCTTTTACCACACCAAACTTAAAAGGTTTGCTCATCCTCGAGCAAAAGAAGAAAGAAGAGAGTGGAAGAAGAAGAAATGAGGAAGAAGGGAATGGCTTTTGTGTTCGGCCAAAGAGGGGGAGAAGTGGTGATTAGGTTGTGTGAAAATGAAGGGGTGAAGAAGGGTTTATATAGGAGAGGGGGGGTCATGGTTCGGCCATTGATGGGTGGGTTTGGGGGGGAAAGTGGTTTGAATTTGAATGGTGAGGTAGGTGGGGTTTTATGGAGGATGGATGTGAGTGGTGAAGAGAAAGATGGGATTTGATAGGTGAAGGGTTTTTGGGGAAGAGGAGTTAAGGCGATTGGTGAATGGGTGAAGAAGAGAGAGAGAGTGGTGGGGTTGGTGGGGATCTTGTGGGGTCCACAGATCCTGTGGTGTCAAGGAAAAGTCATCCCTGCACCAAATGGCATTCAAAATCACATTTTGAGCCATTTCTGGCGTTAAACGCCGGGCTGGTGCCCATTCCTGGCGTTTAACGCTAGGTTCTTGCCCTTTTCTGGCGTTTAACGCCAGTCTGGTGCCCCTTTCTGGCGTTAAACGCCCAGAATGGTGCCAGACTGGGCGTTAAACGCCCAATTGCTAGCCTCACTGGCGTTTAAACGCCAGTGGGTTCTTCCTCCAGGGTGTGCTATTTTCTTCCTGTTTTTCATTCTGTTTTGCTTTTTCAATTGATTTTGTGTCTTCTTATGATCATCAACCTACAAAAAACATAAAATAACAAAGAGAACTAGATAACATATAACATTGGGTTGCCTCCCGACAAGCGCTTCTTTAATGTCAGTAGCTTGACAGATGGCTCTCATGGAGCCTCACATTTTCTCAGAGCAATGTTGGAACCTCCCAACACCAAACTTAGAGTTTGAATGTGGGGGTTCAACACCAAACTTAGAGTTTGGTTGTGGCCTCCCAACACCAAACTTAGAGTTTGACTGTGGGGGCTCTATTTGACTCTGATTTGAGAGAAGCTCTTCATGCTTCCTCTCCATGATGACAGAGGGATATCCTTGAGCCTTAAACACCAAGGATTCTTCATTCACTTGAATGATCAACTCTCCTCTATCAACATCAATCACAGCCTTTGCTATGGCCAGGAAGGGTCTGCCAAGGATGATGGTTTCATCCATGCACTTCCCAGTCTCTAGGACTATGAAATCCGCAGGGATGTAATGGTTTTCAATCTTCACCAAAACATCCTCTACAAGTCCATGAGCTTGTTTTCTTGAGTTGTCTGCCATCTCTAATGAGATTCTTGCAGCTTGCACCTCAAAGATCCCTAGCTTCTCCATTACAGAGAGAGGCATGAGGTTTACACTTGACCCTAAGTCACACAGAGCCTTCTTGAAGGTCATGTTGCCTATGGTACAAGGTATTGAAAACTTCCCAGGATGTTGTCTCTTTTGAGGTAATTTCTGCCTAGACAAGTCATCCAGTTCTTTGGTGAGCAAAAGAGGTTCATTCTCCCAAGTCTCATTTCCAAATAACTTGTCATTTAGCTTCATGATTGCTCCAAGGTATTTAGCAACTTGCTCTTCAGTGACATACTCATCCTTTTCAGAGGAAGAATACTCATCAGAGCTCATGAAAGGCAGAAGTAAGTCCAATGGAATCTCTATGGTCTCATTTTGAGCCTCAGATTCCCATGGTTCCTCATTGGGGAACTCATTGGAGGCTAGTGCACGCCCACTGAGGTCTTCCTCAGTGGCGTTCACTTCCTCTCCTTCCTCTCCAAATTCGGCCATGTTGATGGCCTTGCACTCTCCCTTTGGATTTTCTTCTGTGTTGCTTGGGAGAGTACTAGGAGGGAGTTCAGTAATTTTCTTGCTCAGCTGTCTCACTTGTGCCTCCAAATTCCTAATGGAGGACCTTGTTTCAGTCATGAAACTTTGAGTGGTTTTGATTAGATCAGAGACCATAGTTGCTAAGTTAGAGGGGCTCTGCTTAGAATTCTCTGTCTGTTGCTGAGAAGATGATGGAAAAGGCTTGCCATTGCTAAACCTGTTTCTTCCACCATTATTGTTGTTGAAACCTTGTTGAGGTTTCTCTTGATTTTTCCATGAGAAATTTGGGTGATTTCTCCATGAAGAATTATAGGTGTTTCCATAGGGTTCTCCTAGGTAATTCACCTCTTCCATTGAAGGGTTCTCAGGATCATAAGCTTCTTCTTCAGATGAAGCATCCTTAGTACTGTTTGGTGCATTTTGCATTCCAGACAGACTTTGAGAAATCAAATTGACTTGTTGAGTCAATATCTTGTTCTGAGCCAAAATGGCATTCAGAGTATCAATCTGAAGAACTCCTTTCTTCTGATTAGTCCCATTGTTCACAGGATTCCTTTCAGAAGTGTACATGAATTGGTTATTTGCACCTATTTCAATTAGCTCTTGAGCTTCTGTAGGCGTCTTCTTCAAATGAAGAGATCCTCCAGCAGAGCTATCCAAAGACATCTTGGATAGTTCATAGAGACCATCATAAAAAATACCTATGATGCTCCATTCAGAAAGCATGTCAGAAGGGCATTTACTGATCAATTGTTTGTATCTTTCCCAAGCTTCATAGAGGGATTCTCCATCCTTCTGTCTGAAGGTTTGGACTTCCACTCTAAGCTTACTCAATTTTTGAGGTGGAAAGAACTTTGCCAAGAAGGCATTGACTAGCTTTTCCCATGAGTCCAGGCTTTCTTTAGGTTGTGAGTCAAACCATGTCCTAGCTCTGTCTCTTACAGCAAAAGGGAATAGCATAAGTCTGTAGACCTCAGGGTCTACCCCATTAGTCTTGACAGTGTCACAGATTTGCAAGAATTCAGCTAAAAACTGATGAGGATCTTCCAATGGAAGTCCATGAAACTTGCAATTCTGTTGCATTAGAGAAACTAATTGAGGCTTAAGCTCAAAGTTGTTTGCTCCAATGGCAGGGATAGAGATGCTTCTCCCATAGAAGTCGGGAGTAGGTGCAGTAAAGTCACCTTGCACCTTCCTTGCATTGTTTGCATTGTTGTTGTTTTTGGCTGCCATGGGTTCTTCTTCTTTGAAGATTTCTGTTAGGTCCTCTACAGAGAGTTGTGCCTTAGCTTCTCTTAGCTTTCACTTCAAGGTCCTTTCAGGTTCAGGGTCAGCTTCAACAAGAATGCCTTTGTCTCTGCTCCTGCTCATATGAAAGAGAAGAGAACAAGACAATGTGGAATCCTCTATGTCACAGTATAGAGATTCCTTGAGGTGTCAGAAGAACAGAAAAATAGAAGAAGGAGGTAGAAGAATTCGAACTTAATCAGAGAGAGTTCGAATTGTGCATTGAGAAGGAGTGGTACTCCATAAATAGAAGGATGTGGGAAGAGGGGAAGAGAATTTTCGAAAATTAAGTTAAAGAAATTGAAAACATTTTGAAAAACACTAATTAATTTTCGAAAATAAGAGTGGGAAAGAAATCAAGTGATTTTTGAAAAAGATTTTGAAATTAGAAGTCAAAAAGATTTGATTGAAAGCTATTTTGAAAAAGATGAGGTTAAGAAGATATGATTGATTCTAAAAATATGTGATTGAGAAAATATGATTTGAAAACAATTTTAAAAAAAGATTTGAAAAAAATTAATGACTTGCCTAACAAGAAAAGATATGATTCAAACATTAAACCTTTCTCAACAGAAAAGGCAACATACTTGAAATGTTCAATCAAATCATTAATTGTTAGCAAGTATCTTTGAAAAAGGAAAGAAATTGATTTTGAAAACATTTTATTGAAAAGATATGATTTGAAAAAGATTTGATTTTGAAAAACTTTGAAAACTTGAAAAAAATTGATTTGAAAACAAAATCCTCCCCCTTGTGCCATCCTGGCGTTAAACGCCCAGAATGGTGCACATTCTGGCGTTTAACGCCCAATGCACTACCTTTTTGGGCGTTAAACGCCCAACCAGGCACCCTGGCTGGCGTTTAAACGCCAGTCTGTCCTTCTTTCACTGGGCGTTTTGAACGCCCAGCTTTTTCTGTGTAATTCCTCTGCTGCATGTTCTGAATCTTCAGTTCCCTGTACTATTGACTTGAAAAATAGAACCAAGATCAAATAAACAATGCATTGCAAGACACCAAACTTAAAATTAGACACTAGACTCAAACAAGAAACATAAAATATTCTTGGTTTTTATGATTTTGAAATTTTTTTTTGTGCTTTTTTCGAAAATTATATGAAAAGAAAATAAATGTATCAAAATTCTTAATGCGAATTCCAGGAATCATGCAATGTTAGTCTAAAGCTTCAGTCTAAAGGAATTAGACATGGCTAGCCAAGCTTCAGCAGGACATTGCATTCAAGAGCTAAATTGATGAAGATCAATCAGCTTTGGTGATGATAAGAACATCACCTTGAAACACTAGAATTCATTCTTAAGAACTCTGAAGAAAAAATACCTAATCTAAGCAACAAGATGAACCGTCAGTTGTCTATACACAAAACAATCCCCGGCAACGGCGCCAAAAACTTGGTGTGCGAAATTGTGATCACTACTTTTCAGAACTCAAATAATCCCTAGTAATGGCCCCAAGAATTTGGTGCTCAATACCATGGCATAAACACAACTTTGCACAACTAACCAGCAAGTGCACTGGGTCGTCCAAGTAATAAACCTTACGCGAGTAAGGGTCGATCCCACGGAGATTGTTGGTATGAAGCAAGCTATGGTCACCTTGTAAATCTTAGTCAGGCAGACTCAAATGGGTATAGTGATATATGAATGAAGCATAAAGATAAAGATAGAGGTACTTATGTAATTCACTGGTAGGAACTTCAGATAAGCGTATGAAGATGCTTTCCCTTCAGTCTCTCTGCTTTCCTACTGTCTTCATCCAATCCTTCTTACTCCTTTCCATGGCAAGCTTATGCAAGGGTTTCACCGTTGTCAGTGGCTACCTCCCATCCTCTCAGTGAAAATGTTCCTATGCTCTGTCACAGCATATGGCTAATCAGCTGTCGGTTCTCGGTCAGGCCGGAATAGAATCCAGTGATTCTTTTGCGTCTGTCACTAACGCCCCGCCTGCTAGGAGTTTGAAGCACGTCACAGTCATTCAATCATTGAATCCTACTCAGAATACCACAGACAAGGTTAGACCTTCCGGATTCTCTTGAATGCCGCCATCAGTTCTCGCCTATACCACGAAGACTCTGATCTCACGGAATGGCTGGCTCATTTGTCAGGCGAGCACTCGGTTGTCAGGCGATCAACCATGCATCGTGTATCAGGAATCCAAGAGATAAACACTAGAGCCTTGTTTGCTTGTAGAACAGAAGTGGTTGTCAGTCACTTTGTTCATAGGTGAGAATGATGATGAGTGTCACGGATCATCACATTCATCAAGTTGAAGAACAAGTGATATCTTGGACAAAGAACAAGCGGAATTGAATAGAAGAACAATAGTAATTGCATTAATACTCGAGGTACAGCAGAGCTCCACACCTTAATCTATGGTGTGTAGAAACTCCACCGTTGAAAAACATAAGAACAAGGTCTAGGCATGGCCGAATGGCCAGCCTCCCCCAAAGAGGGTTTAATCATCAAAGCATGATCAAAAGATATCTAATACAATAGCAAAAGGTCCTACTTATAGAAAACTAGTAGCCTAGGGTGTACAGAGATGAGTAAATGACATAAAAATCCACTTCCGGGCCCACTTGGTGTGTGCTTGGGCTGAGCAATGAAGCAATTTCGTGTAGAGACTCTTCTTGGAGTTAAACGCCAGCTTTTATGCCATTTTGGGCGTTTAACTCCCATTTAGGTGCCAGTTCCGGCGTTTAACGCTGGAATTTCTGAGGGTGACTTTGAACGCCGGTTTGGGCCATCAAATCTTGGGCAAAGTATGGACTATCATATATTGCTGGAAAGCCCAGGATGTCTACTTTCCAACGTCGTGGAGAGCGCGCCAATTGGGCTTCTGTAGCTCCAGAAAATCCACTTCGAGTGCAGAGAGGTCAGAATCCAACAGCATCTGCAGTCCTTTTCAGTCTCTGGATCAGATTTTTGCTCAGGTCCCTCAATTTCAGCCAGAAAATACCTGAAATCACAGAAAAACACACAAACTCATAGTAAAGTCCAGAAAAGTGAATTTTAACTAAAAACTAATAAAAATATACTAAGAACTTAACTAAAACTACTAAAAACATACTAAAAACAATGCCAAAAAGGGTACAAATTATCCGCTCATCATTGGCCACCAAGAAGGGAGAAAGAAAAAGCTGTTAAATGGGGCAACAAACAAGTCATCTGCACAACCGTTTGAGGAGCTCATCAATTGTAGCAATCCATCCACCTTGCTCTTCTTTGCATGCACCGAGGACGGTGCAATCTTCAAGTGTGGAGAGGTCGTTCGACTGATCTCCATGGGTAAAAAAAATTTCCTTTTCAACACCAAATTTTTTATTTTCTTTGTTAGATTAGCTATTGCATTGCATGATAGGTTGCATGTTAGTTAGAATTTGTACATATTTTTACCACTTCTTTCTTATTAGGACTACTTGGTTAGGGTGATGATTTCCTTTCCAAGAAATTGTTTTAGGGCACCCTACCAATTTGAAAAAGAAAATTTGTGGAACTTGCTTGAAAGAATGTATTTTGGAACATGGTTTTTGAGCTAAGAACACACAAGCATGTGAGTTTTGAGCCTAAATGCGTGCTTACATCTTATAACCACTTATCGTCCTTCTTGTGTGCATTATTCTCTTTCTATGAATGTAATCTTTGATTTGTTTGATTCTTTATCTCCATTATTTTGTGTATTCATGCATTTATATGAGTGAAGCCATCATTTCATTAGCTCACTTACCCAAATAGCCTACCTTTTACTCTCCATTGTAACCAATTTTGGGCCTACGCTTAACCCACTTATTCTCAATTTTAGCACATTACAAGCCTTAAAGCGAAAAACAATAAATGTCCTTTATTTGGATCTTTGATTAGCTTAGGCTAGTGTGTGTGAGCATCATTCAAGTATGGGAAACTTGGGAGGGACATTGGTTGAGGTAAAAGGATGTGTTTTGTTTTGAACTCTTATATTTGGGAATCGGGTACTGATAGACCACTATTTTATAGTTTATATTGTGTTTAATTATGTGGTTTTGTCATGATTCTTACCCACTCATTCATCAATTTAGCATGCATTTAGATTTCCTTCCTAAATTTATCATATGTTTGAAAATTGCTTCCTAGAGACTTTAATTATTTAATTTTAATTATCCTTTATTTCATTCGATGCCGTAATCTGTGTATCAAGTGTTTCAGGCTTTATAGGGCATGAATGAGACGGAGATTGGAGAGGAAGCAAGCAAAAATGGAAAGAACATAAGAATTGAAGGAGATAACCAGCGAAAAGTGACGCGGTCGCATGGCTCACGCGACCGCGCGAAGGAGCGTAAATCGCAGTGACGCGGCCGCATGGCTTGCGCGGCCGCGCGGATTGGAAAGCATAAGCGACGCGGTAGCGTGGACGACGCGAACGCGTGAAGAGGAAAAGCGCCAGCGACGCGTTCGCATGGACGACGCGATTGCGTGACATGCGCGATCTGCATAAACTACAGAATCTGAAACCAGCGACTTTGAACCCTATTTCGGCCCAGTTTTTGGCCCGGAACAGCAGACTAGAGTCAGAGAATATGCAGAAACAACGGAGACACATTCATTGAGTAGTTTTTAGATCTAGTTTTTCACTCTCTTAGGTTTTTCTCTCTAGTTTTTAGAATTTTAATTTTCAATTGGTCTTAGCATCGGAACATTGAGAAGAGTCATTTCCTCATCAAGACTTCATCATTCTAGTTTGTTCTCTTAACTTGGTTTTATTCTTCCATGTTCTTTGTTTTGCTCAATTTTGTCATTCAGATATTTTTATGATTAATTAATGCAATGATTATTTCTTTTTAATTTAATTTCCATTCCAATAATCATGTCTTCTTTTAATTCCCTTTCATATGCCATGGATTTTTTATTTACAATGAGTGAGTAGTTTCATTACTTGATGGGGAGTTGATTAAAAAGGAACTCTTGAGTTGGAAGGATTGGAAGAAAAATTTGTAATTGGGTTGAATGTTGGATTGCTATCCTATCACCGACGCCAATCCCTTTGAACTAAGTGGGTTGCAACTTGTGAACAGATCTGGCATTTCCACTTGTTTGACTTTCTCTTACCTAGTAAGAGATAACCAAACGGAACAACTATTAATTATAAATTAATCTTACAATCACACCATCAATGATAGAGATTCTAACCAATCAATTCCCAATCAAGGCCTTTTATTTCTATTATTTAAAATTCCTCAATTTAATTCCCAATTTACTTAGCTCAACTCTTTTTGGAATATCTGATTAATAAAACAGCACACTTTTCTGCAACTCGTTGGGAGACGACCTGGGACTTAAAACTCCCAGTAATTTAAATTTAAACTTTCAGTGACATATTTCTAAATTGATAGGCAGATTTTCGGTGAGTTAAGAACTATACTTGCAACGCAACCATTTTAATAAATTTTTAATTTACCAGCTTCTGCACTCCATTAATTTTTGGCGCCATTGCCGGGGAGTTGCAATAGAGTGCTTATTTTATTAATTAGAATTTATTTGTTTGCATTTTATTTAATTTTGCTACTATAAGCTCCGTATTTCTTCTGTCAAATGACACGTTCACCTCCTAATCCGCGCTTGCTAATATTCGATCCTGAAATTGAAAGAACAATTTCACGAATAGGGCGAGAACAGCGTAGGTTAGTCTGCTCTAAGGGCAGATCTGAAAGTGAATCTGAGGAAGAAACCAGCCCCCGTTCTACTGATTCGGTTGTTTTACGTGCAGAAAACATGGCAGCTAGAAGAATTACCATTCAGGAGGAAGGAGCTCCTGATTTTACACTGCAACCGTTTCAAGCGCATCATCCAGCGGTAGCTACAGATTTTGAAATAAAGACCGCACTGCTAAATTTGATGCCGAAGTTTCATGGCCTACCTGCTCAAGAGCCTATCAAGCATTTGAGAGATTTCCAGTCAGCCTGTTCTACTGTCAGGCGTGATGGCGCTGATGAAACTTCAATTCTGCTGAAAGCTTTTCCGTTCTCTCTTGAGGGAAAAGCAAGAGAGTGGTACTACACTCAACCTCTAACAAACGTATCCAACTGGTATACACTCAGAAAGGAGTTCCTGGAGAAATTCTTCCCATCTGAAGTTACTGATAAACTGAGGAATGATATCTCTACAATTGTTCGGGATGACAATGAAACTCTCTTTGAATACTGGGAACGCTTCAATAATCTTCTGGAAGCATGCCCCTACCATATGATTGACAAGATCGTGCTACTCAGCTATGTCACACAAGGTATGAGGCCCCAAGATAAGACCACATTGGAAAGTGCCAGCAATGGGTCTATGAAAAAGTACAAGACCACTGATGAAGCTTGGCAATTGATCAGTGATTTAGCTGAATCTACTCGGAACCACAGACAGAAGCAAGGCCATTCAAGGGCCATTGCAGAAGTATCTTCTAGCATAGAAACTGCTACTCTAAATCGAAGCATCTGTGAAATTACCAACCTGCTTAAGCAAATGCAGTTAAATCAACAAGCTCAGCAAACTCAACCGCAGCAAAACCAACAACTAGTCCCACAAAGAATTTGCAGAATTTGTGCTAATTACAGCCATTACACTGATGAATACCCGCAGCTCCAACAAGAAGACAACATGGTGGCATCCACTCACAACTTCTACGACCGTCCCAACCAAGGGTACAATCAAAGTGGAAATAATAACCATGGATGGCAGGACAATTCAAACCAGAATTGGAGGGACAACAATAATAGGGGAGGCAGAGATAATCAGGGAAATCAGAGGTGGAATAATTACAACAATAGGTAGCAAAATCAACCTTACTGAGCACCTCACCTGAGGCAAAACCAAGGACCACCGAACAATCAGCAGCAAACCTCTCAAATTACTCATTCTTCTGTATCTTCTAATGAAGAATTATTAAAAGCTTTTGAGAAAAGACAACTGGCCATGGAAAATACCATTGTGAACAGTATTAACGCCAATCTGAATGGTTTCACCTCTACTCTGCAAGCTTTTATGACACAACTTGGTTCAGCACAAAATTCCAGTAGCCAACCTTCAAGCACCACTGGAATCCCCTCTCAAATATTATCCAATCCAAAGGGAGGCATTAATGCCATCACCCTGAGGTCCGGAACCATACTGCAAGAAAGGAATCAGGAGGAACCAAGCTCACCAGAATACGCCTCAGCTGAAGAGGTGGTGGAAATCGAAGATGTTGAAGAGGAAGAGGATATACAGGACACAATTGAAGAAGAAATAGCTCAAGCATAGGAAGAAGCACAAAAAGGTGCAAGCACCACAGAAAACACTACTCCCATTCCATTTCCACAACTTGTAATGAAGCCTAGGAAGCAGCTGGAACCTGATCCTAAAATGGTAGAAATATTCAAAAAGGTTGAGGTAACTATTCCCCTTTTTGATGTTATTCAGCAAGTACCTAAATATGCAAAGTTTCTAAAAGACTTATGTATCCATAAAGATAAAATTAATGAATTAGAAACTATTCCTTTAGGTAGTTCTATATCTGCTTTAATGGGAGGATTACCTGAGAAATGTAGTGATCCAGGTCTTTGCATAGTTAGTTGTACTATTGGTGGTGTAGTAATTCATGATTGCATGTGTGATTTAGGAGCATGTGTCAGTATAATGCCTTTGTCTATATATGATGTTTTAAGGCTCCCTCCTTTAAAAAGGTCGGCAGCTCATTTTGTGTTAGTAGATAAAAGCATTATTACAGTGGCTGGAGTTGCTAAAGATGTTTTGGTGAATATTAAAGGGCTCACATTTCCCATTGATTTTTATATCTTGGAGATGCCCCATAATGATTCAGATAAGCCATCATCAATCCTACTTGGAAGACCATTCCTGAAGACATCAAAATTCAAATTGGATGCTTTTTCAGGAACATACTCCTTTGAAATAGATGGCCGCATAGTAATCTTCAATCTGAATGGAATCATTGACAACCCCCCAGAAGATTGTTCCATCTTCCAGTGTGATGTTATAGACGAAAGTGTGGCTGAAATTCAAAAGGAAGAGTTTGAAGAGAGGCATACGGGACAAGGTCCAAGTGTGGGAACCCTCTTAACTGACAATGAAAACACTTCGCCATTTTCACAAGCCCCAGATAACCCAGAGCCTACCCATGATCAAAAGTTAGAATTGAAACCTCTCCCTCCACATCTCAAATATGCTTACCTTGAGGATGAGGGGAAGTTTCCGATTATTATTGCAAGAGAACTGACTTCTCAACAAGAAGAACAGCTACTTGATGTGTTGAGGAAGCATAAGAAGGCAATTGGGTGGAGTTTGGCAGACATAATGGGAATCAACCCTCAAGTATGCGAGCACAGAATATTTTTAGAAGAGGGAGCAAGACCTGTCCGTCAACCACAAAGAAGATTGAATCCTACCATCTTGGAAGTTGTCAAAAAGGAAGTGACCAGATTATTGGAGGCTGGTATCATATATCCCATTTCAGACAGTGAATGGGTAAGCCCAGTACAAGTGGTGCCCAAGAAGTCCGGAGTCACTACCGTGAAAAATGAGCATGGAGAGCTCATAGCAACTAGAGTTTAGAATGCATGGAGAGTCTGCATTGATTACAGGCGTCTCAACCAAGCTACTCGTAAGGATCACTATCCACTTCCATTTATTGATCAAATGCTGGATCGCCTGTCAGGTAAATCGCATTATTGCTTTTTAGATGGTTACACAGGTTATTTCCAAATTCATATAGCTCCTGAGGATCAGGAAAAGACTACTTTTACATGTCCTTTTGGGACCTATGCTTATAAAAGAATGCCCTTTGGCTTGTGCAATGCACCAGCTACTTTCTAAAGGTGCATGATGAGTCTTTTCTCTGATCTTATTGAGGAATGTATGGAAGTTTTTATGGACGACTTTAGCGTTTATGGTGATTCTTTTAACCTTTGCTTAGATGGATTATCTAGAGTATTAGATAGATGTATTAATACAAACCTTGTATTGAATTTCGAAAAATGTCATTTTATGGTAAAGCAAGGGATTGTATTGGGACATGTGGTATCTAATAATGGTATTTCTGTAGACCCAGCAAAGGTGAATGTTATTTCTAGTTTACCTTACCCCTCTTCTGTGAGGGAAGTCCATTCGTTCCTTGGCCATGCAGGTTTCTACAGGAGATTTATTAAGGACTTTAGTAAGGTGGCACCTCCCTTATCCAGATTACTACAAAAGGATATTGAGTTCGAGTTCAGTGAGGATTGCAAACAAGCATTTGATAAGCTAAAGACTGCTCTAACTCAAGCTCCAATTGTGAGAGGACCCGATTGGAGCCAGCCATTTGAAATCATGTGCGATGCTTCCAACCATGCAGTAGGAGCAACACTGGCTCAGCGTGAAGGTAAAGATCCTTTTGTTATTGCCTATGCGTCTAAGACTTTAGACACTGCCCAGTCCAATTATACTACTACTGAGAAAGAGCTACTTGCTATTGTTTTTGCTATGGATAAATTCCGGGCTTATTTACTTGGTACTAGAGTAGTAGTGTATTCGGACCATGCAGCTCTAAAGTATCTACTGGCTAAAAAGGAATCCAAACCAAGACTTATACGTTGGATACTGCTGTTACAAGAATTTGATTTAGAAATCAAGGATAGGAGTGGTAATCAAAATTTAGTAGCAGATCACTTGAGTCGCCTTGAACATATTAAGGATGATTCTACTCCTATAGATGATAATTTTCCTTTTGACAACCTGCAAGCAGTATCTGAGGTAGTCCCTTGGTATGCACCTGTTGCTAATTATTTAGTTAGCCGCACATTTCCTCCACATTTTTCTAAACATCAAAGAGACAAGCTGAAAAGCGAGTCTAAATATTATATATGGGATGACCCATATTTATGGAGATGTGGCGCTGACCAGATAATTAGACGTTGTGTACCTCAATCAGAATTCCAGTCCATTTTAGAGGCCTGCCACTCATCTGAGAGTGGAGGACATTTTGGCCCCCAACGAACAGCTAAAAAGATCTTAGACTGTGGATTCTGGTGGCCTACTCTTTTTAGAGATGCTGCTGAGTTTTGTAAATCTTGTCACCCATGCCAGAAATTTGGTAACATATCCAAGAGGGATGAGATGCCTCAACAATATATGCTCTTATGTGAAATTTTTGATGTTTGGGGCATTGACTTCATGGGTCCATTTCCAAATTCTAGTGGATACTTTTATATATTGTTAGCTGTAGATTATGTTTCCAAATGGGTGGAAGCAATTCCTACCCGCACTGATGATGTTAACACTGTCGTTTCCTTTGTGAGAAACGATATTATATGCCGCTTTGGATCACCACGAGCAATCGTGAGCGATCAAGGCACCCATTTTTGTAACAGGAGACTAACAGGATTGATGAAGAAGCATGGGATAATCCATAAAGTTACAACAGCTTACCATCCCCAAACTAATGGGCAAGCCGAGGTGTCAAACAGAGAAATTAAACGTATCTTGCAAAAGATAGTAAAGCCTCACAGAAAAGACTGGAGCACCAGACTACAAGATGCATTGTGGGCATATAGAACAGCATACAAGACACCCATTGGGATAAGCCCCTTCCGCTTAGTTTATGGAAAAGCTTGTCATCTCCCAGTTGAAATCGAACACAGAGCCTTCTGGGCAGTTAAAGAGTGCAACATGGGGATTGAGACTACTGGAGCTGAAAGAAAGTTGCAACTGCAGGAACTGGAGAACCTTCACCTAGAAGCTTATGAGAACTCCAGAATATACAAGGAAAAGATGAAAGCTGTGCATGATCAAAACATCAAGAAGAGAGAGTTCCAACCTGGAGATTTTGTTCTCCTTTACAAATCTCGACTAAGGCTCATACCCGGTAAGTTGAGATCCAAATGGGAAGGTCCATACAGAATAGAGAAGGCTAAACCGTACGGAGTTTATCACCTAAGCCATCCTTCAAGTTCTGAACTTATTAAAGTTAATGGACACTGCCTGAAGCTATACTATGGTGAAAAGGTGCAGAAAAGCAAGGAGCTTGAGATCTTCCGCCTGGAAGATCCCTACATAGCAACAGACTGAGCTAGTGGAGCATCCAACTTATGGACGTTAAAGCAAAGTGCTTGGTGGGAGACAACCCACCGCGGTATGATCGTTTTTCTCTTCACTTTTAGTTTTTCTTCTTTAAATGACTCTTCTCTTTATTAGTGTTTTTGTGCTCTTTCAATTACATGTCTTTATCTTTCTTAAAAAAAAAAATTTCGCCGCGCGACGCGATCGCACAAGCGACGCGTCCGCGTGGCAGGAGGAGTACAGAAAAATAAAAGTGAACAAAGAGTCACGTTGGAGCGTGGCTAGAGGCATGCTAACGGCACATATCGACCCACGCGACCGCGTCGCTAACGCGTCCGCGTCGAATGGGAAGTATGGCCTCCCACGCGACCGCGTGCCCCACGCGGCCGCGTGCCCTGGGTTTTCGACGTAAAAGGGTGCACAATGAAATATTGTGCGAGAGTGGTGCTGGATTGGTGCTGGAAGCACAATCCTTATCACGCGACCGCGTGCCCCACGCGGCCGCGTCCTCCATCTTCTGAAGCACACTCACGCGATCGCGTGCCCCACGCGATCGCGTCACCCAATTTTGGCAATTAAAATAAATCGAACAGAGAGTTATGCTGGAGCGAGGCTGCACTCGCGCCAGCAGCGCAACCGGGTCACGCGACCGCGTGAGTGACGCGATCGCGTCGTCTTTCCTGACGTGCAACCACGCGAACGCGTGCCTTCCGCAGCCGCGTCGCATGCGCCGCACAGCTCAACCCAATAAGCCAAATTATCTTATCTTTCTCTCCTTCAAACCCTACTTTTTCTTTTCCCCCCTTCTTTCTTCTCTTCCCCTTCCCCTTCTACCTCACCTTTTACTCTCTCTCTCTCACCACCATTAACAAGGTTTTACCATCTTTTTCCTTCTTCTCTTTTCAATCATTCTTATTATATTATGTATATATATTATTATTTTCTTTTTCTTTTCTTTTTCTTTTCAAATCTTTATTTTTCCTTCTTCTTCTTTTACATAGTGTTAGAAACCTTTTGAGTTATCATTCCTCATTATATGCTTGTGGATTATTGCAAATTGTTTGACAATTATTTTTCTCTTATTTAAGGGATTGCATGCATGTTCAATTTCACACTTTTTATATCTTGTTTACCATGCATGCCATGTGTTTGTGAAAAAGCCCATATAGCACCATGCACTTTTCTACATTACTTTACTCTACTCTGCAATGCTTGCTTTTCACAAATTTCCTTTCATATTTTATTAATTAAATTTCATTGTCAATACAAACGTGATAGTTGGTTTGTTACAAATGGTAACCTAACTTGGACATTGAATGTTTGATATATGCTACTCATGCCCATGCCTGCATTCCATTGTCCTCCATGCACTTGCTATATTTCCTTTGATGAGCCTTTCACATGTAATCCGGACCATGTGTTAATGCCATTTATCTTTATTGTGCATTGACTATCATTTACACTACCCTCTTCCTTGCTCTCTCTCTTTGAATTTAATTTTCTTTCTCTTCCCTTCTTTCAGGATGGCCACCAAGAAAGGAAAAGAGAAAGCTACTTCCAAACCACCAGCAAGAAGAGGAACTAAAAGAGCATTAGTAGCAGAGCCTTCTTCAACCGTAGTCAAACCCTCAACAAAAAGAGTTAAGAGGATAATAAAGGTTGACGACAAAGAGAAAGCCTTTCCAGCAAAGGACACTGCGCGATTTCCCAATCGCTACTGTGAGCAGATGTTCCCTATCCTAGCAGAAAGGAACTATAACAATGAATACCTTCTCATCCTCCCGCCCAATATTGCCACCTTTGTTGAGCCGCAAATTGAGCGAAGACAATGGGGTTTCCTATGGAGACTGCCAAGGTAGGTCAATCTTTCTTAGGTAGTTGAGTTCTACTCCAACTTTTACATACCGACCCTGCAGTCTGTTTATGTCCGGAAGAAGCAAATACCCATTACAGAAGAGGCCATTCAGCAAGTTCTGAGTCTTCCCCCTATTCCAGCAAGAATGGATGCTTTTCAAGAAGCCACCCTTCAGTGCCAGCGATACCAATTTGACTGGGACTCTGTTCTCAGAGTCATTGCTTTACCTGGCAGCCGTTGGATCTACGGATACCACCGCAACCGCCCTAAGGGAATCTTGACTTCCGCACTTACATTGGAGGCTCATGTATAGACACAAATCATGTCCCATTACGTCTTTCCGTGCACTCATGAGTCCTCCTTCACTGCGGACATGGTTGTTCTACTATGGTGCATCCTTACAGACCAACCTCTGAATCTCTCAAGACACATCCGGCATGCTATGGAGCATGTACAAATCGCGGGCAACTTACCTTTCCCCGCCTTGGTCTCAAATCTTGTCTCAGTAGCCGGAGTCTCCTGCAGAGTTGGGGACACCAAAGCCATGCTTCCACGGGATGATCAATATGTCCCTAACGGGAAATACCTCAGACTTTCCGCAGCCACTACAAGCCAGCCTCCTGAGCCGGTTGAAGATATTCCTTCTTCAATACCACAAGCATCTACCACTGAGAAATTGCTCCACCTGGTACTTGAAAAGTTGGATCGGCATGAACAGAAAGCAAAGATGAGACAGCGCCGTAACGAGCGCCGATTCAAACACATCAAGGAGCTACTCAAGGGACGCTTCAGCGACTCAGACACCCCGGACTCCACTTCTTTTACCAGCACTGGGAGCTATGATGATCCCGACTGTGGAGATACTGCCACCAGCCCACCCCTGTTCCTGACAGATGGCACCGAGGACGGTGCAAAGCCTTAAGTGTGGGGAGGTCGGTCAGTACCTGACTTCCGGAGGTAAATTCTCTTCTCTGACACCAATAATTAGGATATTTTAGTTAGATTTTTCTTTCTTTTATAGAATAGAATAAATTGCATAGGTTAGGATAGTTGCATGCATGTTCTACTTGATTGAAAAGACAATAAGTTTCTTTCAAAAATCTATCTTTGGAATAAATTTTCACTAATTTTTTTCAAAATTTTTATGATAAATCTGCTTGAGTTGTATTTGGAACATGATGTTTGAGCTAAAGAACACACAACCTGTGAAAGATTTGAGCCTTTATGCATGGTTACATTATTTAACCATAATTATGTTATTCTTGTGTGTTTACTTCTCTATGATTGTAATCTATATTTTGTTTTATCTTATATGTCCAATATTTATTATATTTACATGCTTGCACATGATTGAGGCCATTATTTGTTTAAAATCACTTATCCAAATCAAGCCTACCCTTTTCAATTACCCTTGTTAACCACTTTGAGACTTTAAAACCCCATTTGTTCTATATTTTACCACATTACTAACCTTAAGCTGAAAAACAATTGCATATCCCAAATTGAATCTTTGGTTAGCTTAAGATAGAATTGTGTGTGCTAGTTAAGTATGGAAAATTGTGGGAACAAAAGTTGTTAAGGGAATGTGTCATAAAAATTTAAAGGAAATTTGGATACCCACTCATGTGAAAATATAAGAATGAAAAATCTATGTGCATTGATAAGCTTTATTTATTCAAAAAAAATAAAAATAAATATCAATCAATAAATAAGGGGACAAAATTACCCCAATGTTAAATTCAGGATCCAAAGATCAATGCACATATGATAGAATTAAAATACAAGGTTGAAACATGAGTATGGGTTGAAAAAGGGAATTATGGGTAGCTAGGCATGAATATAAAAGTATATAGAATATATGTATATCAGGTGAGAGCTTAGGTTAATTAAAGATTCAAGTTATAAAGCTCACTTAGCCATATGTATATCCTTACCTGCACCTTGGCCCCATTACAACCCTGGAAAGACCTCATGATGTTTGCATTGGTATATTAACTGTTGTTGATTGGTTAGGAAAAAAACAAAAGTTAGAAAGCATGACTAGAAAAGAATAGAGTGATTACCCTATACACTAGAGATTAGAGCATACATACTTTATCAGTGAGGGTTCAATGCTTGAATTTTCATGTTTCCGGCCTTCATAAGCTATCTTCTTGCACTTTTATCGGTTTTATTATATGATGATAGAATTAGTGGAATTTGATTTGTAATTGTTTTGAAGAGCTTATTTACTTTTGATCAAGTGAACAATAATCATATAGTTGCATTTATTTATATATGTAGGATTGCATTGCATTTCATGAGTTTCTGCATATTCATACTTATTTCCTTGTCTCCTTCGAATTAGCATGAGGACATGCTAATGTTTAAGTGTGGGGAGGTTGATAAACCACTATTTTATAGCTTATATTGTGTTTAATTGTGTGGTTTTGTCATGATTCTTACCCACTTATTCATCAATTTAGCATGCATTTAGATTTCCTTCCTGAATTTATCATATGTTTGAAAATTGCTTCCTAGAGACTTTAATTATTTACTTTTAATTCTCCTTTATTTCATTCGATGCCGTAATCTGTGTGTCAAGTGTTTCAGGCTTTATACGGCATGAATGAGACGGAGATTGGAGAGGAAGCTAGCAAAAATGGAAAGAACATAAGAATTGAAGGAGATAACCAGCGAAAAGTGACGCGGTCGCATGGCTCACGCGACCGCGCAAAGGAGCGTAAATCGCAGAGACGCGGCCGCATGGCTTGCGCGACCGCGCGGATTGGAAAGCATAAGCGACGCGGTAGCGTGGACGACGTGAACGCGTGAAGAGGAAAAGCGTCAACGATGCGTCCGCATGGACGACGCGATCGCGTGACATGCGCAATCTGCATAAACTGCATAATCTGAAACCAGCGACTTTGGACCCTATTTTGGCCTAGTTTTCGGCCTGGAACAGCAGTTAGAGAATATGCAGAAACAACGGAGACACATTCATTGAGTAGTTTTTAGATCTAGTTTTTCACTCTCTTAGGTTTTTCTCTCTAGTTTTTAGAATTTTAATTTTCAATTGGTCTTAGCATTGGAACATTGAAAAGAGTCATTTCCTCATCCAGACTTCATCATTCTAGTTTGTTCTCTTAACTTGGTTTTATTCTTCCATGTTCTTTGTTTTGCTCAATTTTGTCATTCAGATATTTTTATAATTAATTAATGCAAGGATTATTTCTTTTTAATTTAATTTCCATTCCAATAATCATGTCTTCTTTTAATTCCCTTTCATATGCCATGGATTTTTTATTTACAATGAGTGAGTAGTTTCATTACATGATGGGGAGTTGATTAAAAAGGAACTCTTGAGTTAGAAGGATTGGAAGAAAAATTTGTAATTGGGTTGAATGTTGGATTGCTATCCTGTCACCGATGCCAATCCCTTTAAACTAAGTGGGTTGCAACTTGTGAACAGATCTGGCATTTCCACTTGTTTGACTTTCTCTTACCTAGTAAGAGATAACCAAACGGAACAACTATTAATTATAAATTAATCTTACAATCACACCATCAATGATAGAGATTCTAACCAATCAATTCCCAATCAAGGCCTTTTATTTCTATTATTTAAAATTCCTCAATTTAATTCCCAATTTACTTAGCTCAACTCTTTTTGGAATATCTGATTAATAAAACAGCACACTTTTCTGCAACTCGTTGGGAGACGACCTGGGACATAAAACTCCCAGTAATTTAAATTTAAACTTTCAGTGACATATTTCTAAATTGATAGGCAGATTTTCGGTGAGTTAAGAACTATACTTGCAACGCAACCATTTTAATAAATTTTTAATTCACCAGCTTCTGCACTCCATCAGGTACATACTCATGTGTTAATTAAATGTAAAACCTTATGCATTGATATTCTAGAAAAAAAATGTGAAAAACAAAAGGAAAAAAATGATATATATGAAAATAGAAAAGAAAGAAAAAAAAGAAGAAAAAAAAGAAAGCAATAAAAGGGGACAAAATGCCCTAAAGTAAAGTTCAAATAAAATCAATGCATATGTGTGATAATCAAAAGAGAATGCATGAGTATGCGAAAAAGTGAGGAATGGGGAGTTAGATTAGTACTTAATTGTATAGGTTATTATATAGGTTAGGTGGGAAAGTTTAAGTTAATCAAAGATTCAAATCCTAAGTCCACTAGCCATATATGATCCTACCTTGACCCTAGCCCCATTACAACCTAAAGAAAAGACCTCATGATACATGTATGCATGCATTGAATAATTGTTGATTGTTAGAAGAAAAACAAATCTTGGAAAGCATGATTAGGGGAGAATTGAGAGAATCAACCCCAAACACCGAGCGACTAGAGTGCAAACACTTTCGGTGAGGGTTCGATGTTCAATTCCTTGATTCCCGGCTTTCATGAGCGTTCTTCTTGCAAGTCTATGTGAACTTCATGTTTATACTTCAATTGGTAGGACTCATGAATCGTTATATGATCTTAAGCCCGACTTGTGCATGTCTTGGAGATTGATTTATTTTTTTAACTAAGTAGGTAGAATCATTTTGCATTTAGTTGCATGCATATAGTTTCTTTGCTTTGAATAAGTGTCATATCCCTTATTTCATTCTTGGTTTAGCATGAGGACATGCTAAGGTTTAAGTGTGGGGAGGTTGATAAACCCCAATTTGACGGTTTATCTTGTATTGAATTTAGAGTATTTTGTAGACCTTTTCTCACATTTACCCAATGAATTAGCATGGTTTTGTATATTCTCCTTTAATTGTGCTTAAGAGTGAAAACATGCTTTTTAAGTCTTAAAATAAATAAATTTAATTCACCTTGATTCCATTAGATGCCTTGATATGTTTGTTAACTGATTTAAGGTTTAGGAGGCAAAGATTGGATCAAGGGAATGATGAAAGAAAGCATGAAAAGTTGGAGAATTCATGAAGAAATGAAAGAACCGGAAAGCTGTCAAGCCGACCTCTTTGCACTTAATTGACCATAACTTAAGCTACAGAGGTCCAATTGATATAAGATTTGCCATAGTTGCATCGCGCATAGAGGATTCCATACTTTCTTATTCTCTTCTCTTTCATATGAGCAGGAGCAAAGACAAAAGCATTCTTGTTGAGTCTGATCCTGAACCTGAAAGGACCTTGAAGCGAAAGCTAAGAGAAGCTAAAGCACAACTCTCTGGAGAGGACCTAACAGAAATCTTCAAACAAGAAGAAGACATAGCAGCCGAAAACAACAACAATGCCAACAATGGAAGGAAAGTGCTGGGTGACTTCACTGCACCTACTCCCGACTTCTATGGGAGAAGCATCTCTATCCCTGCCATTGGAGCAAACAACTTTGAGCTTAAGCCTCAATTAGTTTCTCTATTGCAACAGAATTGCAAGTTTCATGGACTTCCATTGGAAGATCCTCATCAGTTTTTAGCAGAATTCTTGCAAATCTGTGACACTGTCAAGACCAATGGGGTTGACCCTGAGGTCTACAGACTTATGCTATTCCCTTTTGCTGTAAGAGACAGAGCTAGGATATGATTGGACTCACAACCTAAAGAAAGCCTGAACTCTTGGGAAAAGCTAGTCAATGCATTCTTGGTAAAGTTCTTTCCACCTCAAAAATTGAGTAAGCTTAGAGTGGAAGTCCAAACCTTCAGACAGAAGGAAGGTGAATCCCTCTATGAAGCTTGGGAAAGATACAAACAATTGATCAGAAAGTGTCCTTCTGACATGCTTTCTGAATGGAGCATCATAGGTATCTTCTATGATAGTCTGTCTGAACTGTCCAAGATGTCATTGGGCAGCTCTGCTGGAGGATCTCTTCATCTGAAGAAGACGCCTGCAGAAGCTCAAGAACTCATTGAAATGGTTGCAAATAACCAATTCATGTACATTTCTGAAAGGAATCCTGTGAACAATAGGACGAATCAGAAGAAAAGAGTTCTTGAGATTGATACTCTGAATGCCATATTGGCTCAGAACAAAATATTAACTCAGCAAGTCAATATGATTTCTCAAAGTCTGTCTAGAATGCAAGCTGCACCAGGCAGTACTAAGGACGCTTCATCTGAAGAAGAAGCTTATGATCCTGAGAACTCATCAATAGAAGAGGTGAATTACATGGGAGAACCCTATGGAAACACCTATAATCCTTCATGGAGAAATCATCCAAATCTCTCATGGAAGGATCAACAGAGACCTCAACAAGGTTTCAACAACAATAATGGTGGAAGAAACAGGTTTAGCAATGGCAAGCTTTTTCCATCATCTTCTCAGCAACAGACAGAGAATTCTAAGCAGAGCCACTCTAACTTAGCAACCATGGTCTCTGATCTAATCAAAACCACTCAAAGTTTCATGACTGAAACAAGGTCCTCCATTAGAAACTTGGAGGCACAAGTGGGTCAGCTGAGTAATAAAGTTACTGAACTCCCTCATAGTACTCTTCCAAGCAATACAGAAGAGAATCCAAAAGGAGAGTGTAAGGCCATCAACATGGCCAAATTTGGAGAGGAGGAAGAGGCAGTGATCACCACTGAGGAAGACCTCAATGGACGTCCACTGGCCTCCAATGAGTTCCCTAATGAGGAACCATGGGAATCTGAGGCTCACACTGAGACCATAGAGATTCCATTAGATTTACTTCTACCATTCATGAGCTCTGATGAGTATTCTTCCTCTGAAGAGGACGAAGATGTCACTGAAGAGCAAGTTGCTAAGTACCTTGGAGCAATCATGAAGCTAAATGACAAGTTATTTGGTAATGAGACTTGGGAGGACGAACCCCCTTTGCTCACCAAAGAATTGGATAACTTGACTAGGCAGAAATTACCTCAAAAGAGACAGGACCCTGGGAAGTTCTCAATACCTTGTACATTAGGCACCATGACCTTCGAAAAGGCTCTGTGTGACCTAGGGTCAAGCATAAACCTCATGCCTCTCTCTGTAATGGAGAAGCTAGGTATCTTTGAGGTACAAGCTGCAAGAATCTCACTAGAGATGGCAGACAATTCAAGAAAACAAGCTTATGGACTTGTAGAGGATGTTCTGGTAAAGGTTGAAGACCATTACATCCCTACTGATTTCATAGTCCTAGAGACTGGGAAATGCATGGATGAATCCATCATCCTTGGCAGACCCTTCCTAGCCACAACAAAGGCTGTGATTGATGTTGACAGAGGAGAATTGATCATTCAAGTGAATGAAGAATCCTTTGTGTTTAAGGCTCAAGAATATCCCTTTGTAACCATGGAGAGGAAGCATGAAGAGCTTCTCTCAAAACAGAGTCAAACAGAGCCCCCATAGTCAAACTCTAAGTTTGGTGTTGGGAGGCCACAACCAAATTCTAAGTTTGGTGTTGAACCCCCACATTCAAACTCTAAGTTTGGTGTTAGGAGGTTCCAACATTACTCTGAACATCTGTGAGGCTTCATGAGGGCCCACTGTCAAGCTACTGACATTAAAGAAGCGCTTGTTGGGAGACAACCCAATGTTATATTTATCTATTTTCCATTGTTATTTTATGTTTTCTATAGGTTGATGATCATGTGAAGTCACAAAAACAATTGAAAAAGCAAAAACAGAATGAAAAATAGAAAAAAAAAACAGCACACCCTGGAGGAAAAGCTTGCTGGCGTTTAAACGCTAGTAAGGGCAGCAAATGGGCGTTTAACGCCCAGTCTGGCACCATTCTGGGCGTTTAACGCCAGAAAGGGGCACCAGACTGGCGTTTAACGCCAAAAAAGGGCATCAGCCTGGCGTTTAACGCCAGGATTGGCAGAAAAGGGCGTTTTACACGCCACTTGGTGCAGGGATGCGCTATCCTTGACACCTCAGGATCTATGGACCCCACAGGATCCCCACCTACCCCACCACTCTCTCTCTTCTTCACTCATTCACCAATCACCTCAATACCTCTTCCCCAAAAACCCTCACCTATCAAATCCCTTCATTCTCTTCACCACTCACATCCATTCTTCATAAAACCCCACGTACCCCACCATCCAAATTCAAACCACTTTCCCTCCCAAACCCACCCATAATGGCCGAACCCTACCCCTCTCTCCACCCCTATATAAACCCCACTTCACTCCTTCATTTTCACACAACCTAAACACTACTTCTCCCCCTTGGCCGAACCACAAAGCCCCCTTCATCTCCTCCATTTTCTTCTTCTTCTACTCCTTTTTTTCTTTTTTTGCTCGAGGACGAGCAAATTTTCTAAGTTTGGTGTGGTAAAAGCGTTGCTTTTTGTTTTTCCATAACCATTTATGGAACCTAAGGCCGGAAAAACCTCTAGAAAGAGGAAAGAGAAGGCAAAAGCTTCCACCTCCGAGTCATGGAAGATGGAGAGATTCATCTCAAGGGTGCATCAAGACCACTTCTATGAAGTTGTGGCCATGAAGAAGGTGATCCCCGAGGTCCCTTTCAAACTCAAAAAGAGTGAATATCCGGAGATCCAACATGAGATCCGAAGAAGAGGTTGGGAAGTTCTTACCAACCCCATTCAACAAGTCAGAATCTTAATGGTTCAAGAGTTCTATGCCAATGCATGGATCACCAAGAACCATGATCAAAGTGTGAACCCGGACCCAAAGAATTGGCTTACAATGGTTCGACGGAAATGCTTAGATTTCAGTCCGAAAAATGTAAGGCTAGCATTCAACTTGCCCATGATGCAAGGAGATGAACACCCCTACACTAGAAGGGTCAACTTTGATCAAAGGTTAGACCAAGTCCTCATAGACATTTGTGAAGAGGGCGCTCAATGGAAGAGAGATTCAAGAGGATAGCCGGTTCAACTGAGAAAGCATGACCTCAAGCCCGTGGCTAGGGGATGGTTGGAGTTTATCCAATGCTCAATCATTCCCACTAGCAATCGGTCTGAAGCTACTATAGACCGGGCTATCATGATTCATAGCATCATGATTGGAGAGGAAGTAGAAGTTCATGAGGTTATATCCTAAGAACTTTATAAGGTGGCGGACAAGTCCTCTACCTTGGCAAGGTTACCCTTCCCTCATCTCATTTGTCACCTCTGTAATTCAGTTGGAATTAACATAGAGGGAGACCTCCTCATTGATGAGGACAAGCCCATCACTAAGAAGAGGATGGAGCAAACAAGAGATCCCACTCATGGACATGAGGAAATTCCTCATCATGAAATCCCTGAGATGCCTCAAGGGATGCACTTTCCTCCACAAAACTATTGGGAGCAAATCAACACCTCCCAAGGAGAATTGAGTTCCAACATAGGACAACTAAGGGTGGAGCACCAAGAACATTCCATCTTCCTCCATGAAATTAGAGAAGATCAAAGAATCATGAGAGAGGAGCAAAAAAGGCAAGGAAGAGACATTGAGGAGCTCAAGCACTCCATAAGATCTTCAAGAGGAAGAACAAGCCGCCATCACTAAGGTGGACCCGTTCTTTAATCTCCTCGTTCTTTATTTTTCTGTTTTTCAAATTTTTATGCCTATGTTTATCTATATTTGTGTCTTATTACATGATCATTAGTGTCTTAGTGTCTATGCCTTAAAGTTATGAGTGTCCTATGAATCCATCACCTTTCTTAAATGAAAAATGTTTTTATTACAAAAGAACAAGAAGTACATGATTTCGAATTCATCCTTAAAAGTAGTTCAATTATTTTGATGTGGTGACAATACTATTTGTTTTCTGAATGTATGCTTGAACAGTGCATATGTCTTTTGAATTTGTTGTTCATGAATGTTAAAATTGTTGGCTCTTGAAAGAATGATGAAAAAGGAGACATGTTACTGAGGATCTGAAAAATCATAAAAATGATTCTTGAAGCAAGAAAAAGCAGTGAATTCAAAAAAAAAGAGAAAAGAAAGAAAAAGCAAGCAGAAAAAGCCAATAGCCCTTTAAACCAAAAGGCAAGGGTAATAAAAAGGATCCAAGGCTTTGAGCATCAGTGGATAGGAGGGCCTACAGGAATAATATCCTGGCCTAAGCGGCTAAACCAAGCTGTCCCTAACCATGTGCTTGTGGCGTGAAGGTGTCAAGTGAAAACTTGAGACTGAGCGGTTAAAGTCGTGATCCAAAGCAAAAAAAGAGTGTGCTTAAGAACCCTGGACACCTTTAATTGGGGACTCTAGCAAAGCTGAGTCACAATCTGAAAAGGTTCACCCAGTTATGTGTCTGTGGCATGGATGTATCTGGTAGTAATACTGGAAAACAGAGTGCTTTGGGCCACGGCCAAGACTCATAAAGTAGCTGTGTTCAAGAATCATCATACTTAACTAGGAGAATCAATAACACTATCCGGATTCTGAGTTCCTATAGAAGCCAATCATTCTAAACCTCAAAGGATAAAGTGAGATGCCAAAACTGTTCAGAGGCAAAAAGCTACAAGTCTCGCTCATCTAATTGGAGCTAAGTTTCATTGATAGTTCGGAGTTTATAGTATATTCTCTTCTTTTTATCCTATTTGATTTTCAGTTGCTTAGGGACAAGCAACAATTTAAGTTTGGTGTTGTGATGAGCGGATAATTTATACGCTTTTTGGCATTGTTTTTAGTATGTTTTAGTTAGTTTTTATTATATTTTTATTATTTTTTATTTAAAATTCACTTTTCTGGACTTTACTATGAGTTTGTGTGTTTTTCTGTGATTTCAGGTATTTTCTGGCTGAAATTGAGGGACCTGAGAAAAAATCTGATTCAGAGGCTGAAAAGGACTGCAGATGCTGTTGGATTCTGACCTCCCTGTACTCGAAGTAGATTTTCTGGAGCTACAAAGGCGCAATTGGCGCGCTCTCAATTGCGTTGGAAAGTAGACATCCTGGGCTTTCCAGCAATATATAATAATCTATACTTTGCCCGAGATTTGATGGCCCAAACCGGCGTTCCAAATCAGCTCAAGACTGCCCGGCGTTAAACGCCGGAACTGGCACAGAAGTGGGAGTTAAACGCCCAAATTGGCACAAAAGCTGGCGTTTAACTCCGAGAAAGGTCTCTACACATGGAAGCTTCAATGCTCAGCCCAAGCACACACCAAGTGGGCCCGGAAGTGGATTTTTACGTCATTTACTCATTTTTGTAAATCATAAGCTACTAGTTCTCTATAAATAGGACCTTTTGCTATTGTATTTTCATCTGGGTAGCTATCTTCGAGTAGTCTTATGCTATCTTAGATCATGGGGCTGGCCTCACGGCCATGCCTAGACCTTGTTCTTATGTATTTTCAAAGGTGGAGTTTCTACACTCCATAGATTAAGGTGTGGAGCTCTGCTGTACCTCGAGTATTAATGCAATTACTATTGTTCTTCTATCAATTCAGCTTATTCTTGTTCTAAGATATCACTTGTTCCTCAACTTGATGAATATGATGATCCGTGACACTCATCATTATTCTCACCTATCAACGTGTGCCTGACAACCACCTCCGTTTTACATTAGATTTAGTGGATATCTCTTGGATTCCTTAATCAGAATCTTCGTGGTATAAGCTAGAATCTATTGGTGGCCATTCTTGAGAATCCGGAAGGTCTAAACCTTGTCTGTGGTATTCTGAGTAGGATTCAGGGATTGAATGACTATGACGAGCTTCAAACTCACGATTGTGGGGCGTTAGTGACAGACGCAAAAGAATCCGACATGATCGAGAACCGACAGATGAATATCCGTGCTGTGACAGAGCGCATTGAACATTTTCACTCAGAGGACGGGACTGTAGCCATTGACAACGGTGATGCCCAACATACAGCTTGCCATGAAAAGGAGTAAGAAGGATTGGATGAAGAGAGTAGGAAAGCAGAGAGACGGAAGGGACAAAGCATCTCCATACGCTTATCTGAAATTCTCACCAATGAATTACATAAGTATCTCTATCTTTATTTTATGTTTTATTCATCTTTTAATTATCAATCCTCCATAACCATTTGAATCTGCCTGACTGAGATTTACAAGATGACCATAGCTTGCTTCATACCAACAATCTCCGTGGGATCGACCCTTACTCGCGTAAGGTTTATTACTTGGACGACCCAGTGCACTTGCTGGTTAGTTGTGCGAAGTTGTGATATAGAGTTGAGATTGCAATTGAGCGTACCATGTTGATGGCACCATTGATGATCACAATTTCGTGCACCAATCTTCTACTATATATAATAACCTAATAACTAAGAAGTACAAAATTATGTAGACTAGATTAGAGGTGCGAAAATCCACTCTTGGGCCCACTTGGTTGAGTACTTAGGTTGAGCTTGTCGTCCAACTTGAGAAATGGGTGTGATTGGCTCTGCCTTCTGCCTCTTGGTGGCATTAAACGCTAGGAATGGGGTGGAATGTGGCATTAAACGCTGGCTTAGGTTCCCTTGGGGCGTTGAACGTCAGAAATGGGGTAACTTCTTGGCGTTCAATGCCCAATATGGGCAGGTTTCTTCGAAAAAAAGTATAAACCATTATATATTGCTGGAAAGCGCTTGAAGTTAGGTTTACAACGCCGTTGAGAGCGTGTCATTTGGACCTCTTTTGCTCCAGATATTCTTGTTTGAGTGCATGGAGGTCAGAATTTGACAACATCTGCTACGCTTTCCTTGCCTCTGAATCAGACTTTGCCAAAACTCCTCAATTTCAGCCAGAATTTACCTGAAATCATCAGAAAACACAACAACTCAAAGTAGAATCCAAAAATGTGAATTTAGCACTAAAACCTATGAAAATATAATAAAACTTAATCAAAAACATAACTAAAATAATATGAAAATGATGCCAAAAAGCGTATAAAATATCTGCTCATTAGAACACCAAACTTAAACTGTTGGTTGTCCGCAAGCAACCAAAAACAAAGTAGGATCAGAAAAAAGAGAAGGGTACAATAAATTTCAGAGTTTTCAATGGATGTCAGTTCCAATTGATGAATAGGGCTAGTAACCATTTACTTCTGAAGTGTTTTTGCATCTCACTATCCTTTGAAGCTCAAAAGTGTTGGTGTCTTTAGGAATTCAGAATCCGGATGATATTATTGACTCTGTTAGTTTAGTTCTTTTTTATCTTTGAACATAGCTTCTTTTAGAGCCTGGCCATGACCCTAAGCATTTTGTTCTCCCATATTACCACCGAATACATAAATGCCACAGGCACTTAACTGGGTGAACCCAATTGGATTGTGATTCAGCTTTGCTAGAATCCCTAGATAGTGGTACCCAGAGTTCTTAGGCACATCCTTTTTGGTTTTGGGATCACGACTTTAACTACTCAGTCTCAAGCTTTTCACTTGACACCTTCACACCACAAGTATTTAGTTAGGGAAAAGAGCTCATTTGAACTTGTTAGGCCAAGATTTTGTTTCTTTAGACCTCCTATCCGTTGATTCTCAAAGCCTTGGATCCTTGTCCTTGCTGATGCTACGATTTTAGGAAATTACACGATCGGCAAAAATTCCTTCCGGCAAGTGCACCGGTTATCGTCAAGTAAAAACTCACAATAGAGTGAGGTCGAATCCCACAAGGATTGGTTGAGTGAGCAATTCGGATTAGAAGTGTGTTCTAGTTGAGCTGAATCAAGATTTAGATGAGAATTGCGGAATGTAAAATTTGCAGGAAACGTAAATGGCAAGAAATTGAAATTGCGGAATCTTAAATTGCATGAATTAAAGAGCGAGAAGCTAAATTGCTGAAATTAAAAAGGGATTGGGGTGATTGCATGAATTTAATTGCAGAATGTAAAGAGAAAGTGGTAGATCAGAAATGGGGAATTCATTGGGTTTCAGGAGATATTGAGATCTCCGAATCAAAACATTTTTATCCCTTCCTCAACCAATGCATTCATTGAATTTTGCTTGGCAATCTTATATGATTGGATCCCAATCCCTTGGCTCACCAATTCTCTCTAAAAACAAACAAATTCCCAATCCCTTGGTTTAAATGTTCATAAGAAGAGATGATGCTCGATCACTGATTATACCACACAGTTTCATGAACCACAATTTGGTAGGATTACATGTCACAATATCCATCCAAACCCCAATCCAATTCACTGTGAGAAAGCTTCTCTAGCATGAATCCTCCATTCCTTTCCCAAGGTTCCGAAGGATTCCAATTATGGATAGTTTCTTTCCCAAGACAACTAACCAATGGAATTAGATCGAGAAGCTTTCTAACAAAATTCAAGAGAAAAGATGGAAGAAGAAGATAAAAACTATTATTGATTCATTGAATTACAATAGAGCTCCCTAACCCAATGAAAGTGGGTTTAGTGAGTCATAGCTCTGAATTCAATTACAAAAAGTATGAAAACTAAAAAAAATGATCCAAAGTACTTCTTTACTAACTTAAATTCTATCCTATTTATACACTTTCTAAATTGAGCTTCTGTTGTGTTTCTTGGGCTTTGAGGCCTTTCCCTGATTTCCTTTTGCTTTGGGTTTATGATCCATAATCCTGATGAGGCTGCTGATCCAATTCTGTAACATTCATTGAGCCAACTTAGTAATAATCAAGTAATGACACATGACTCAACAAATTGAAATTCCAGACTCATCAATTCTTCAGGCCCAATCCCGTAAACCATGATATTCAATTGGGTTTCATACCAGAGTACGTTTAAGTTAATGTTTGTGCTCAAATGCTAACTTAAACTGCAATATCTTTGGCCCAGAAACCTTTTCAAATCGTGGCGTTTAAGTTGCAGTTTAAGCTTAAACTGCAACTTAAACGTTGGACACTCCTGGAGGTGGTATAATTCAAGCACGTTTAAGCTTCAGTTTAAGGTTAAACTGAAGCTTAAACGTGGAAATGGAAGAGAGCAACCCTGGAAGGTAACGTAGTCGAACACGTTTAAGCTTCAGTTTAAGGTTAAACTGAAGCTTAAACGTGGAAATGAAGAAAGCAACCCTGGAGGAGAATGGTCGAACACGTTTAAGCTCCAGTTTAAGCTTAAACTGGAGCTTAAACGTGGAAATGAAGAAAGCAACCCTGGAGTGTGGTTTTTGGTCGAACACGTTTAAGCTCCAGTTTAAGGTTAAACTGGAGCTTAAACGTGGAAATGGCTCCCTGGTGCATTTCTCATTTCTGGCGTTTAACTTCCAGTTTAAGGTTAAACTGGAGGTTAAACGCCACTTTCAGCTTTTCCTCAGCTTTCATGATTTTGGCGTTTAAGCTCCAGTTTAAGCTTAAACTGGAGCTTAAACGCCACTGATAGTTCCCAGCATTATATGGCTTGGCAGTTTAAGTTCCAGTTTAAGCTTAAACTGGAACTTAAACTCCACATGTGATATTCAAGCTTCCTTTATTGATTTTGTTGCTTCCTTGCCTAACCTCTTCTTCCCTGAAATCATCCAAACAACTGCATCAAAGTCTTGCAAAATTTCATGAGAAATCTTCCATTCATAGCATTCAAGTAATATAACTAAAAACTCATGGAATTTGCATCAAAATCATACTGTTTGGATGGTTCATTGCTTTGTTATTCATTTAACCATTCTTGGTTACTTTAAGCTCAAGAAAATGCATAAAACAACTAAAACTAACAGAAAAATGCTAGTGAAACTAGCCTAAGATGCCTTGGCATCACAACACCAAACTTAATACTTGCTTGTCCCTAAGCAAGTCCTGAGTTATTTGAGAAGAAAGTATGAAACAGAAAGCAATTACATTGGCTATATTAGCAAGCATTTGAAGTTCATCAGAAGGGTTTTATGCAGAAAGTTGCAGCATCACTTTTTCATTCTTATCAGGTAAGATTATCACTTTTTCATTGCATCCATCAAACACTGCTATGGCCTCTTGTTATTCTTATGTCCTTAGCACTTTTCCCTTCTTTGTTTTTCTTTTTCTTAGAGCTCCTTTGCTCCTTGTTTGCTCAGTGTCATGTGTCGCACAAGCCCTTTGGCATTTTCTTTTTCTTATCAGTGCACTACACATATCCACTATAGGCATTTTAGTTCACATTTCTTCTTTAGACATTGGTGCCCAGCACCTCTTTGTGTGACTAAATATTTTGTATTTAGGTTGCTCTTGATAATGGACTTTTGGTTGATAATCCCGGGTTAGTTAACCCAAGTTACCAAGTGTTGAAACACTCCTCAGAACCTATTCATCCAAGCATATCCTTAATACATAAACACCACAGGCATTTGTCTCAGAAGTTCAAACCATTGGTGCCTAGCTTATTTTCTCAATTTTTTTTTTGCTTTTTGGTTGCCCTTTTTCAGTGGCTTTTTCTTCTTCTTTTTCTTTCTTTTTCATGGCCAAAGACATTTATTCATCAAGGTCCATAGACAGTATTCAAACTTCTACACAAAAATGATAATTCTACACTCAATTTCCAGTGATCTGACTAAACAATCAAGCATGCATACCACCACTTAATTCTACTTGATTTGTCACTAATTGAGCCAAGTTACTTTTGTTCAAACTTTTCTTTTATTTTTGGAAACAGAACAAGCATGGCAAGCATTTGTTTAAGAAGGTGAAGTTATATCCAAACATCTAGGCATTCACTTTATTCAAAGCAGCAAACTAACACTCATACTAAAAACTTCACATTCCAGAAAGATTCAACAATTATAGTTTAAACCAGAACAAGCATGCTTTTGTTTGCTTTTTAAAGAATGGTCAAGGAACAACACCACCTTGTGAAATTTCTTGTTTTTTCTTTGTTTCCAGGAAACAATTTGATTTCTCCTTCTTCTCCTAGTTGTTGCTTCATGTTCTTTCTAAGATCCTTGTTTCCTTTCCTGCAAAGAGTGATAAAGTTGCTTGCTTCTCAAGCACTTGAGTGGTTAGCTCAACTATGTATGGGCAAGTGTCTAAGTCTTACGTTGGTGTGTGAACACCGAACTTAGTCTCCTACTTACTCCTCTGCTCTTTGAATCCTTGAATTCTCCTTGGAATGAAGTTGCTGCTAAGGATTTTAAGCATTTCTGTGATTGCTTAGAATGGTTGTTCCTTTCATATAATTCAAAGGTTGTTGTGTTCAGTTGATCTGTATGGTGGAATACCAAACTTAGAGTCACACATTCCCCTTTGAATTATTGATCCACGAATTCATTGTTTGGTGTGAAACACCAAACTTAATTCTTTGCAATGCACAGAAACTACTTCACCTTTTTATTGAAACAAATAGAAGAAACAGCAAAGGAGTATTACCTCAGGTTGGGTTGCCTCCCAACAAGCGCTTCTTTAACGTCATTAGCTTGACGGTCAACTTCCTCAGTTGAGGTGATATTTAACCTTGTCCTTCTCCTCCACATCTCCCAAGTAATGTTTGAGTCTTTGACCATTCACAGTGAAGGTTCGTTGTGACTTTTCTTCCATGATTTCTACTTGTCCATATTGGGAGACCTTGGTGACAAGGAATGGTCCAGACCACCTTGATTTTAGCTTCCCTGGAAATAGCTTCAGCCTAGAATTGTAGAGCAATACTTTTTGTCCCTCTTCAAATTTCCTTGGGGCTATGTTGCTGTCATGCTTCTTCTTTGCTCTTTCTTTGTAAATTTTGGCATTCTCATAAGCTTCAGCTCTAAATTCTTCCAACTCTTGAATTTGCAACATCCTTCTTTCTCCAGCAGCTTTGCTGTCCAAGTTCAAGAGTTTCAAGGCCCAGAATGCCTTGTGCTCCAACTCCAGTGGCAAATGGAAAGCTTTTCCATATACTAGTTGGTAAGGAGACATTCCAATTGGTGTTTTGAAAGCTGTCCTATATGCCCAAAGAGCATCATCTAGCTTAATCGACCAGTCCTTCCTTGAAGTTCCCACAGTCTTTTCCAGGATTCTTTTGAGTTCCCTATTAGATATTTCGGCTTGCCCACTTGTCTGTGGATGGTATGGTGTGGCTACCTTGTGTTTGACTCCATATTTTAGAAGCAATGCCTCTAATGGTTTGTTGCAGAAGTGGCTTCCTCCATCACTGATGATTGCTCTTGGAACCCCAAAACGGCAAAAAATGTGTTTTCTAAGGAAGTTCATGACTACCTTATTATCATTGGTTGGAGTTGCTATTGCTTCAACCCATTTGGAGACATAGTCTACTGCCACAAGAATGTAATTATTTGAGTATGAGGTGGGAAAGGGTCCCATGAAATCTATCCCCCATACATCAAACAATTCAAGTTCCAGAATGAACTGTTGTGGCATTTCATTTCTTCTTGGCAGGTTCCCCGCTTTCTGGCATTCATGGCAGTGCTTCACTAGTTCCTTTGCATCTTTGAAGATAGTGGGCCAATAAAAACCACACTGCAACACCTTAGCTGCTGTTCTTTCTCCTGCAAAATGTCCTCCATAAGTGGAGCCATGGCAGTCCCATAAGACTTCCCTTCCTTCTTCCTCTGATATGCATCTTCTGAGTATGCCATCCGAACATTTTTTGAACAAGTATGGTTCGTCCCAGATGAAGTATTTGGCATCATTTACCAATTTCTTCCTTTGATGCTTGTTAAATTCCAACGGCAAACTCCCAGTGGCCTTGAAGTTTGCTATGTCTGCAAACCAGGGTGCTTTGTGAATTACCATGAGTTGTTCATCAGGAAAGCACTCATTTATATGTGTGCTTTGTGTGCTTCCTTCTTCACATGGTATCCTTGATAAATGGTCTGCCACCTTGTTCTCTACACCCTTCTTGTCTTTGATTTCAATGTCAAATTCCTGCAACAAAAGAACCCATCTAATAAGTCTTGGCTTGGATTCTTGTTTAGCAAGTAAGTATTTTAAAGCTGAATGATCAGTGAAGACAATGACTTTAGATCCAATGAGATAGGATCTAAATTTGTCAAATGCAAAGACTATTGCCAAGAGTTCTTTTTCAGTGGTTGTGTAATTCCTTTGGTTATCATTCAAGACTTTACTGGCATAATAAATCACATGTACCAAATTGTCTTTCCTTTGTCCTAACACTGCCCCAATAGCAAGGTCTGATGCATCACACATCAGTTCAACAGGTAAGTTCCAATCAGGTGGGGCAATGATAGGTGCAGAGGAAAGTTTTTGCTTCAAAAGTTCATAGGCTAGCATGCAATTTTTATCAAATACAAAGGGTGTATCAGAGACAAGCAAGTTACTCAAAGGTTTGGCTATTTTAGAAAAGTCTCTAATAAACCTTCTGTAAAAGCCAGCGTGTCCCAAAAAACTCCTAACTGCCTTGACATTACTTGGTGGAGGTAATTTTTCAATGAGTTCCACCTTAGCTCTGTCCACCTCAATGCCTCTATTAGAGATTTTGTGGCCAAGGACTATTCCTTTTGTGACCATGAAATGACACTTTTCCCAGTTTAATACTAGGTTGGTCTCTTGGCATCTCTTAAGCACCAAGGCAAGGTGATGTAGGCAGCTAGGAAAAGAATCTCCAAACACAGAAAAATCATCCATGAAAACCTCAATAAATTTTTCAATCATGTCCGAAAAGATGGACAGCATGCATCTTTGGAAAGTGGCAGGTGCATTGCACAATCCAAAGGGCATGCGTCTATAAGCAAAAACTCCATATGGACAAACAAATGATGTTTTCTCTTGATCTCTTGGATCAACTACTATCTGATTATAGCCTGAGTATCCATCCAGAAAGCAATAATAAGCATGTCCTGCAAGCCTTTCAAGCATCTGATCCATGAATGGGAGTGGGAAATGATCTTTTCTGGTGGCTTCATTGAGCTTCCTGTAGTCTATGCACATCCTCCACCCAGTGACAGTTCTTGTGGGTATGAGTTCGTTCCTCTCATTTGGCACCACAGTTATGCCACCTTTCTTGGGGACTACATGGATGGGACTAACCCATGGGCTATCAGAAATGGGGTAGATTACCCTTGCCTGCCATAACTTCATGACCTCCTTTTGTACCACTTCTTTCATGACGGGATTCAATCTTCTCTGAGCTTGAATGGAGGGTATAGCATCCTCTTCTAACAAGATTTTATGCATGCATATGGATGAACTTATCCCCTTCAAATCAGCTAGGGTCCATCCAATGGCATCTTGATGAGTTTGTAGCACCTTGATCAATTCTTCTTCCTGTTCTTGGCTCAGGGCAGAGCTAATGATAACAGGATGGCTCTCATCACTACCCAAGTATGCATACTTGAGATTAGGGGGCAATGCTTTGAGCTCAGGTTTTGGTACTTCCTTTTCTTCTTTCACTCTCTCTGGCATGCTTGGCATGGTTGTTTCAGCAGCCTTGATGTCACTAACTTCAATATCCTTGGTGAACTCCTCCTCTGCCACTTCCTTTGTTGTTTCCTCAAAGGTTTCTTGTACTGCAATGTCCACTACATCCACCCTCATGCATTCCTTTACTGATTCTGATGGATAGCTCATTGCCTTGAATACGTTAAACACCAATTGCTCATCATGTAGTCTAAGAGTGAGTTCACCCTTTTGGACATCTATGATGGCTCCAGCAGTAGCCAGGAAGGGTCTTCCCAGGATTATCGAAGCTTTGGCTTCTTCCTCCATATCTAACACCACAAAATCGGCAGGAAATATAAAATCTCCCACTTTCACCAACAAATCCTCAACTATCCCATGAGGGAATTTAAAAGTTCGATTTGCCAATTGGAGGGCCATTCTTGTTGGTTTGGCTTCCTCAATCTTCATTCTTCTCATCATTGTTAGAGACATCAAATTGATACTGGCCCCTAAGTCACACAAGGCCTTCTCCACCATGACTTCTCCTATGATGCAGGGGATTTGGAAACTGCCTGGATCCTTCAATTTCTGAGGCAATTTGTGTTGAATGATGGCACTGCATTCTTCAGTCAACAACACAGTTTCCTCATTTCTCCAGCTTCTCTTCTTGGTCATTAATTCCTTTAAGAATTTTGCATAGAGTGGCATTTGCTCTATTGCCTCAGCAAATGGAATGTTGATTTGAAGCTTCTTGAAAATCTCCAAAAATCTGGAGAATTGGCCATCCTTTTCACTTTTCATCAAACGTTGAGGATATGGTGCTTTGGGTGTATGAGGCTTCAGGACCTCTTTTTCTTTTTCTTTTGTTGCAGACGGTGTAAAAGATTGTCCCTGTTCCTTGTCTCCCACATTTTCCTTTGCTTCATCCTCTGTGGTTTCCTTTGAGATCTCCTTTAGCTTCTTTCCACTTCTGAGGGTTATGGCCTTACATTCTTCCCTTGCAATAGCCTTGGCAGCATGAGAAACGCTTGGCCCAGGGGTTTGCTTAGACAAATACCTAATTTGATTTTCTAGCTTCTGGATGGCAGCTCCTTGGTTTTGCAAGTTAGAATTTACTTCTTCCTTAAAGGCTTTCAATTCGGTTATGTCTTGACCCATGGTTGCAAGCATTCCTTCTATCCTGTTTAATTGATCTTGAAATTGTTTGTTCGGATTAGGTTGGGCAGGTTGATTATTTTGGCCATGATATGGTGGTTGGGATTAAGTGTTTTGTGTGGCTTGGTATGATCTTTGGTTGGAGTTTTGGTATGTGGAATTGTTATGTTGGTTGGGGTTGTAAGGTTTGTGGTTTTGTGGTTGGGTTTGCTGGTTTCCCCACCCAAAGTTTGGATGGTTTTTCCAGCCTGGGTTGTAATTGTTGGAATGTGGATCATATGGTTGCCTTTGTTGATTTCCCACATAGTTGGCCTCTTCCCAATCACCTCCTTCAGTGCTTACCTCCTCTTGATCTTGTGTGTGTATTGCAGCCACTTGATTTGTTTCTAATTTCCTGGTGAGCTCTGCTAGTTGCTTGGCAAACACCTTGTTTTGGGCTAGAATTGTATCAACATGGTTCAGCTCCATGACTCCCTTAGTGTTGTGTCTCTCTGAAGCATAGTAGTACTCATTCTCAGCCACTGTCTCAATCACTTCAATGGCTTCTTCCACAGTCTTTTTTCCTGTTCAATGAACCTCCTGATGAATGGTCTACAGCCTTCCTTGATTCATAAGAAAGTCCATCATAGAAAATGTGCAATTGCACCCAGTCATGGAACATGTCTGGTGGGCATTTCCTTGTCAAATCCTTGAACCTCTCCCATGCCTCGTAGAGAGTTTCACCATCTTGTTGTCTAAAATTCTGAACCTCAGATCGAAGCCTCTTGACCTTTTGTGGGGGGTAGAAACGTGCCAGAAACTTGCTTTCCACCTCATCCCAGGTTGTTAGGCTCCCCCTTGGGAATGATTCCAGCCACTTAGCTGCCTTGTCCCTAAGTGAAAATGGAAACAAGAGCAGTTTATAGGCATCTTCCTGGACTCCATTGGACTTCACAGTGTCGCAAATTCTCAGGAATTTTGTGAGATGTTGGTTTGGATCTTCATTAGCACTCCCACCAAATGAACAATGATTCTCCACCAGTGATATTAGCTGTGGTTTGAGTTCAAAATTGTTGGCCTGAATGGTTGGTTTCTGAATGCTGCTACCACAATTCCCAGAGGTTGGGTTTATGTATGAACCAAGAACCCTCCTCTCGGGAATGGCATTGTTTCCATCAGCTCTCTCATGGTTGTGAACTTCTCTATCCATGTTGAGATCTAGAGCTTCCTCAAAATTGTCCTCAGATTCTCCTTCAGATTCTTCTTCTCCCAGTACTCTCTTCCCTCTTGCTTCCCTTCTAAGTTTATGAAGGGTCCTCTCTGGTTCGGTATATGGATGAGTTGATGTCTCTCCTCTCCTACCTGTCATACAAGAACACAGCACAGGCAACAAACAAGTGAAATACTCTTGGTTAATGGAAGAGTATGGTTAGAGCAGTTGAGGAATTAATTCAAATAGTTAGTGAGTCAGTGAGTTAGTTGCTTGAATTTAAAGGCATAAAGAAAGAAAGCAAGTAACAGAGTGCAGAAATTAAAATTCAACAAGTAACTTGAACTGAATTAACAAAACAAGAAAAATGCTCAATCTAGTTAACTTCCAATTTGAGAATTGTCAATCGAAAACCAATCCCCGGCAACGGCACCATAAACTTGATGCTACGATTTTAGGAAATTGCACGATCGGCAAAAATTCCTTCCGGCAAGTGCACCGGTTATCGTCAAGTAAAAACTCACAATAGAGTGAGGTCGAATCCCACAAGGATTGGTTGAGTGAGCAATTCGGATTAGAAGTGTGTTCTAGTTGAGCTGAATCAAGATTTAGATGAGAATTGCGGAATGTAAAATTTGCGGGAAACGTAAATGGCAAGAAATTGAAATTGCGGAATCTTAAATTGCATGAATTAAAGAGCGAGAAGCTAAATTGCTGAAATTAAAAAGGGATTGGGGTGATTGCATGAATTTAATTGCAGAATGTAAAGAGAAAGTGGTAGATCAGAAATGGGGAATTCATTGGGTTTCAGGAGATATTGAGATCTCCGAATCAAAACATTTTTATCCCTTCCTCAACCAATGCATTCATTGAATTTTGCTTGGCAATCTTATATGATTGGATCCCAATCCCTTGGCTCACCAATTCTCTCTAAAAATAAACAAATTCCCAATCCCTTGGTTTAAATGTTCATAAGAAGAGATGATGCTCGATCACTGATTATACCACACAGTTTCATGAACCACAATTTGGTAGGATTACATGTCACAATATCCATCCAAACCCCAATCCAATTCACTGTGAGAAAGCTTCTCTAGCATGAATCCTCCATTCCTTTCCCAAGGTTCCGAAGGATTCCAATTATGGATAGTTTCTTTCCCAAGACAACTAACCAATGGAATTAGATCGAGAAGCTTTCTAACAAAATTCAAGAGAAAAGATGGAAGAAGAAGATAAAAACTATTATTGATTCATTGAATTACAATAGAGCTCCCTAACCCAATGAAAGGGGGTTTAGTGAGTCATAGCTCTGAATTCAATTACAAAAAGTATGAAAACTAAAAAAAATGATCCAAAGTCCTTCTTTACTAACTTAAATTCTATCCTATTTATACACTTTCTAAATTGAGCTTCTGTTGTGTTTCTTGGGCTTTGAGGCCTTTCCCTGATTTCCTTTTGCTTTGGGTTTATGATCCAAAATCCTGATGAGGCTGCTGATCCAATTCTGTAACATTCATTGAGCCAACTTAGTGATAATCAAGTAATGACACATGACTCAACAAATTGAAATTCCAGACTCATCAATTCTTCAGGCCCAATCCCATAAACCATGATATTCAATTGGGTTTCATACCAGAGTACGTTTAAGTTAATGTTTGTGCTCAAATGCTAACTTAAACTGCAATATCTTTGGCCCAGAAACCTTTTCAAATCGTGGCGTTTAAGTTGCAGTTTAAGCTTAAACTGCAACTTAAACGTTGGACACTCCTGGAGGTGGTATAATTCAAGCACGTTTAAGCTTCAGTTTAAGGTTAAACTGAAGCTTAAACGTGGAAATGGAAGAGAGCAACCCTGGAAGGTAACGTAGTCGAACACGTTTAAGCTTCAGTTTAAGGTTAAACTGAAGCTTAAACGTGGAAATGAAGAAAGCAACCCTGGAGGAGAATGGTCGAACACGTTTAAGCTCCAGTTTAAGCTTAAACTGGAGCTTAAACGTGGAAATGAAGAAAGCAACCCTGGAGTGTGGTTTTTGGTCGAACACGTTTAAGCTCCAGTTTAAGGTTAAACTGGAGCTTAAACGTGGAAATGGCTCCCTGGTGCATTTCTCATTTCTGGCGTTTAACTTCCAGTTTAAGGTTAAACTGGAGGTTAAACGCCACTTTCAGCTTTTCCTCAGATTTCATGATTTTGGCATTTAAGCTCCAGTTTAAGCTTAAACTGGAGCTTAAACGCCACTGATAGTTCCCAGCATTATATGGCTTGGCAGTTTAAGTTCCAGTTTAAGCTTAAACTGGAACTTAAACTCCACATGTGATATTCAAGCTTCCTTTATTGATTTTGTTGCTTCCTTGCCTAACCTCTTCTTCCCTGAAATCATCCAAACAACTGCATCAAAGTCTTGTAAAATTTCATGAGAAATCTTCCATTCATAGCATTCAAGTAATATAACTAAAAACTCATGGAATTTGCATCAAAATCATACTGTTTGGATGGTTCATTGCTTTGTTATTCATTTAACCATTCTTGGTTACTTTAAGCTCAAGAAAATGCATAAAACAACTAAAACTAACAGAAAAATGCTAGTGAAACTAGCCTAAGATGCCTTGGCATCACTTGCCTTATGGTTTAAATAGCTATTGGCTTTTTCTTTTTCCCTCTCTTTTTTTTGCCTCTTTTTTTATTTTTTCGCAATTTCTTTCTCTTTTTCTTTCTTTTCTTTTTGCTGCTTTTTCTTGCTTCAAGAATCAATATTTGGATTTCTCAGATTACCAATAATACTTCTCCTTTTCCATCATTCTTTCAAGAGTCAACACACTTAACTGCAACATCAAATATGCACTGTTAATTCATATATTCAGAAGGTAAAAGTAATGCCACCACATCAAATAATTGGACCATTCTTATTATACAACTCAAGTTCATGCATCTTACTTCTCTTTTTCAAATAAAATTTTCTTTTAAGTATGGTGAGAGATACATGGGATATTTCATAGCTTTAAGACATAAACAAAGATGATCATACACTAGAAACAGGAAACACACAGTGTAATACAATGGAAAACAGAAAAATAACGTAAAAATAACATAAGCAAGGGGGTAATGGAACGTGACCACCTTAGTGACGGCGGCTACTGCTTCCTCTAGTGAATCCAATGGAGCATTTAAGCTCCTCTATGTCTCATCTTTGCCTCTGTTGCTCCTCCCTCATAGCTCTTTGATCTTCTCTTATTTCATGGAGGATGGTGGACTATTTCTGGTGCTCCATCCTTAGTTGATCCATGTTGGAGCTCAATTCTACTAGAGAAGTATTTAGTTGATCCCAATAATTTTGGGGAGAAAATACATCCCTTGAGGCATCACAGGGATTTCTTGTTGAGTTGGTTGCACAGGCTCTTGCGTAGGCTCTCGTACATGCTCCATCCTTCTTTTAGTGATGGGCTTGTCCTCCTCAATAGAGACATCTCCTTCTATGACAATTCCTACTGAATTGCATAGGTGACAAATAAGATGTGGGAATGCCAACCTTGCTTGGGTGGAGGGTTTTTCTGCTACCTTGTACAGCTCTTAAGGTATCAACTCATGTACTTCCACCTCATTCCCAAGCATGATACAGTGAATCATGATGGTTCAATCAATAGTCACTTCAGACCGATTACTAGTAGGGATGATAGAGTGTTGGATACTCTAGCTATGGGCTTGAGGTCAAGTCTTCTTAGTTGGACAGGTTTGCCTTGAGCATTCCTCTTCCACTGAGCTCCTTTCACACAAATATCTGAAAGGACTTGGTCTAGTCTTTGATCATAATTGACTCTTCTAGAATAACGGTGTGGCTCTCCTTGCATTAATGGTAGTTGGAGTGCCAACCTTACACTTTCCGGGCTAAAATCCAAGAGACACTCTCGGACCATAGTACGCCAATTTTCGGGATGTGGGTTCACACTACTGTCATGGTTTTTGGTGATCCAAGATTTGGCATAAAGCTTTTAACCCATTAAGATCTCAACTTCCGGGATTAGATTGGTTAGAACTTCCCAACCTCTTCTCCGGATTTCTTGTTGGATCTTTGGGTAGTCATTCTTTTTTAGCCTAAAAGGGACCTCAGAGATCACCTTTTTCTTTGCCACTACTTCATAGAAGTGGTCTTGATGAGCCTTGGTGATGAATCTTTCTATTTTCCAATATTCAGAAGCAGAGGCAATGGCCTTTTCTTTCCTCCTTCTTGAGGTTTCACCAGATTTTGGTGCCATACTCAGGAATGGTAGAAGTCAAAAAGCAAAGCTTTTGCAACACCAAACTTAAGAACTTTTCTCGTCCTCGAGCAAATATAAACTAAAGAGATGAAGAGAGTAGTAGAAGAGAATAGTAGAGATAAAGAGAGAGAAGGATTCGGCCAATTGGGGGTTATTGTGTGGGAAAGTTTTGAATTTGAAGTGGGTGGGGTTGGTGGGAATTGATGGATGGGAGTGATGAATGGTTTTGGGAAGAGAAAAAGGTGATGTGGATGTGATTGGTTGAGGGTGTATGGAAAGAGTGTATTTGGGGAAGAGGAAAAGTAAGAGAGGTAAGAAGGTGGGATAGGTGGAGATTCTGTAGGACCCAATGATCTTGAGAGGCTATGGAATTTGAATTCCCTACTCCCTTGTAGGTGTTTAACGCCCAGTCTCTGCTCTATGGCTAGCGTTCAATGCCAGCTTCTTGCTCCATGTAGGGCATTGAACGCCCATTAGGGTCTCCCTTTCTGGCATTAAATGCAAAGTCTCTGCTCCTTGTAGGGCGTTGAACACCCATAATGGTCCCATTCTGACGTTCAACACTAGCATGCTGCTCCCTCTTGGGGGTTGAACGCCCACACTTCTCCATGTGTGGCGTTCAATGCCAACCTTCTTACCCATATGGGGTGTTAAGCGTCCCTTCTACCTCCTTGTTTAGTGTTTAATGCCAGCAAGGGGGTTAACTCTAGGGTGTTCTATTTCCATCTCAGAATGTCTTTGTCTCTGACTACTGCACATGATCACAAACTTAAAGAAATAATTATGAAAATAAACTAATATTAGAGAAATAAACGTAAAGAAAAACAGAAATACTCTAGTTATGGTTGGGTTGCCTCCCAACAAGTGCTTCTTTAATGTCACTAGCTTGACGACAGCCCCTTTTACGGGAATGGATAGGGGCTCAGAATGTCACCCCTTACAGTGAATTTCCTTCCTGTACTCTCATGGATGAGCTCTACGTGTTTTAGAGACAGGATCTTGTTGACATTGTGTGGAATCACTAGGGTGTCTGTGAAGACAACTCTCATGCCAGGTGAGAGGCCTTCAGTGGAGATTGTTGGATTGAGCAAGCAATGTCTATCTTGTAGATCCTAGTCAGGCGATTAGAAAAGATGGTTGTTTGTTTGAAAGCATAAATAAAATAGTAAAGAACGAAATATCTGGTTGGTGTAAGAACAGTGATAGAGATTCAGTTAAGGCTTCAGAGATGCGTATTCTTTCTGGATTAACTTTTCTTACTGTCTACTTCAATAACGAATGATTCATTCAATGGCAGCCGTAATTGACTAACTCATGTAGCATCCTCTTCAAGTTAGCCTCTTCTAAACCATAGCAGTCCACCATATCCGAGCAATTCATACCCTCTCATCACGTTAACTCATGGCTTCCCACTATAGCCAAAGGTAAAGAACTAAGTAATCCACTCCCATTCGCGATCCTACTCAAAACGCCACTGATGAGTGGATATTTTATGCGCTTTTTTGGCATCATCTTCATATAGTTTTTAGCATGTTTTATTTAATTTTTATTAAGTTTTCATAGGTTTTAGTGTAAAATTCACATTTTTGGATTCTACTTTGTGTTTGTGTGTTTTTGTACAATTTCAGGTATTTTCTAGCTGAAATTGAGGAGCTGGAGCAAAAGTCTGATTCAGAGACAGAAACAGCACTGCAGATGCTGTCCGGATCTGACCTCCTTGCACTCGAAAGAGCTTTTCTGGAGCTACAGAAATCCAAATGGAGCGTTCTTAACAACTATGGAAAGCTGATCTCTAGAGCTTTCCAGCAATGTAATAGTCTATACTTTGCTTTAGATTAGAAGGCCCAAAACTGGCGTCCAACGCTAGCTTCCTACCCCATTCCAGCATCTAGCACCCAAAGCAAGAGACCAGCGTCCAAACTCCCAAAGAGGAACCCCTAGCCAGTGTTAAATGCCCTAGAGGACTTATATCACGTGGATCTTATCAAAGCTCAGCCCAAACACTGACCAAGTAGGCCCCGAAAGTGGATTTTATCACTAAAAGATTGTTTTACCCTTTCTTATGTAATCCTTAGTCATTAGTTTAGTATTTAAGGGATATTTTACATAATCATATAGGACCTTTATGCCATATTTTTGTTTATCATTGTGTTTTCTATCAGTATGAGTTTCTATACCTCCTAGATTGAGGGGAGGAGTCCTGCTGAGTTTTATGGATTAATAAAGTATTACTGTTTGCCTACAGAAGAATGCCCTTTGACTTGTGCAATGCGCCTGCCACCTTTCAGAGATGTATGTTATCCATCAAATTTGATATGGGTGAGAAGTTCCTTGAAGTGTTCATGGATGACTTCTCTGTCTTTGGAGACTCATTTGACTTCTGCTTTGATTATCTGGCCCTAGTTATGAAAAGATGTCAAGAAACAAACCTAGTTCTAAACTGGGAAAAATGCCACTTCATGGTGACTAAAGGCATTGTTCTTGGGCATTGGATTTCAAACAAGGGAATAGAAGTAGATTAAGCTAAGGTGGAAGTAATTGAATGATTGCCACCACCAACTAATGTCAAGGCAGTCAGAAGTTTCCTAGGACATGCAGGATTTTACAGGAGGTTCATAAAAGATTTTTTGAAAATTGCAAAACCCCTGTGTAATCTCTTAGCCACTGATGTTCCATTTGTCTTTGACCAAGAATGTTTGCATGCCTTTGAAACCCTGAAAGCCAAGCTTGTCACTGCTCCTATCATCTCTGCACCCAATTGAGAATTGCCATTCGAACTGATGTGTGATGCCAATGACCATGCCATTGGTGCAGTTCTGGGGCAGAGACATGACAAGCTTTTGCATGTCATTTACTATGCTAGTCGTGTATTAAATGATGCGCAGAAAAACTACACTACTACAGAAAAGGAATTACTTGCAGTGGTGTACGCCATTGACAAGTTCAAATTCTACCTAGTAGGATCTAAGGTCATTATCTACAATGACGATGCTGCTCTGAGGTATCTACTCATTAAGCAAGATTCTAAGCCCATGCTCATAAGATGGGTATTGTTCATACCCTGACCGAGGTCCTCCAACCCGGCAAATTCATAAGAGGTCCGACCTTGTCCTAAAGCTCACACCTAAAGGTCGGACCTCGGACAATAAGCGAAGGAAGGCCCATCAAAAGGAACGAAGCCCAAAAACCTAAAGGCCGAAAAGGCCTAGGAAAGGCGGTTCCACAAAGATAGAGATAAAACTCCCAAAGATAAGATAAGATAAGAATATCTTATCCAGGGGAGATCACCGCCAACTACTATAAATACACTGGAGCACCCAGGTATGGCATTCATTCCAAAATCTACATATATCTGCTTGGACCCATGCTAACTTAAGCATCGGAGTGTCATTGCAGGTACAACCACCAACCATTCTGCATATCAAGCTCGGGTCACTGAACCCCCCACCTCGGGCCTCTCCAGACGACCGAGCTACACGTTTCAGGCAAACCCTCGGAACATTGGCGCCGTTGCCGGGGAACCTGGAAGTCATCTCTCTACCATGGCGGACGACCCTCTCAACAATGACCACACTGCATCTGAACAAGAGGACGAAATTGACACCGGAGAACGACCGGACAGCCCTCTATCACCACGCACTCCAGGAGAAAACAAACAGAATCGCCCAAAAACATCACTCCCAAATAAAGATCCACAAAATTCCGAAAAAGAGAAGAGCTCGGAAATTCTAGAAGCAGTCCGAGCACAACAAAACCGACTAAAACAACTCGAGGAGGACATAAAAAAGCAGAAAGAAACTGAACAAGATCTAAAAAGGGAAGCTCGAAAGCGCAGAGAATTAGAAGAAAAGCTGCGGAAAATAGAGGCCAACCTGAAAGACCGGACAGAACGCGGCACCACCACCGAGGGCAACCACGATCCCTTCACGCAAGAGATCATGAAGGAGAAGGTACCGCGAAACTTCAAACCACCCGATATGGACCTCTACGACGGCACCACCGATCCAAGTCATCACCTCAGCAACTTCAGAAGCAGAATGTACTTAGTCAACGCCTCCGACGCGATTCGGTGCAAAGCCTTCCCCACCACTCTCACCAAGTCAGCCATGAAGTGGTTCGACAACCTGCCACCAAGATCAATCACCAGCTTCGAAGACTTAACCAAAAAATTCCTAACAAGATTCTCTATTCAAAAGGACAAAACAAAACATGCCCCCAGTCTACTCGGAATCAAACAAGGTAACCAAGAAACTCTCCGAGAATACATGGAGCGATTCAACAAAGCCTGCCTGGACATACAACACTTGCCCAGTGAAGCAGCCATCATGGGACTAGCAAACGGCCTAAAAGAAGGACCGTTTAGCCAATCCCTATCCAAACGATACCCGACCTCCCTATACGAGGTGCAGGAGCGGGCAGAAAAATATATCAACATGGAGGAAACCTCCCAGCTAAGAGACTCTTCTAGGAAGGAATCAACCTACCCACTCCGAGATTGGGATCGGGAACAGAAGAAGAAAGAAGAACCCAACTCGGACAAGTCACGGAAGTACCACAACTACACCCCCCTCCGAGTCTCGCTGGTAGACGTCTACAGAGAAGTATGCCACACCGAAAAGATCCCACCGCCCCGACCGCTAAAACACAAGAAAGCGGGGAGAGATCGGTCCGAATACTGTGAATATCACAAGCTCTACGGTCATTCTACTAACGACTGCTACGACCTAAAAAATGTTATAGAAAAACTAGCCAGAGAAGGAAAACTCGACAGATACATAGCAGAGAAAGGAGGAGAGACCAGGAAGAGAAGGCGGGGAGACAACGAAGATCGGGCCGAACAAACCCCGCGAACCCCTAAAAGACATGTTCACATGATAAATGGAGGTTTTGCAGGCGGAGGAACATCCAAATCCTCGCGAAAAAGACACCTCAAAGAAATCTATCACGTCAGAGAAGACAGTCCCCTGCCCGAATTACCCACTATCTCATTTACCCGAGAAGATGCTCAAGGGATAACTCCCGGACACGACGATCCAATGGTAATCACCATTATCCTAGCAAACGCCAACTTACATCGAACCCTGATTGACCAGGGAAGCTCAGCAGATATCCTGTTCAAAACGGCCTTCGACAAGCTCGGACTTGAAGAAAAAGAACTAAAGGCCTATCCCACCGACCTATTTGGGCTAGGGGATACTCTGATCCACCCCTTAGGATACATCTCGCTCCACACTACCTTTGGAAGAGGCGAGCAATCTAAAACATTAAGCGTCGACTACATTATAGTCGACGTCACTTCAGCATACAATGCCCTCATTGGGCGACAACACGATAGAACTCGGACGAGTTCAATCCCGAGAAGATCTTCGGCCACAACCAGAGGGAGAGACCGAAAAAGTCCAGATTGGGAACACACCTGAAAAAATAACAAACATAGGAGCAAACCTCGAAACGACCCTAAAAGAGGAACTCATAACCCTCTTAAGGGAGAATTCCGACCTCTTCGCCTGGAAAGCCTCCGACATGCCAGGCATAAGCCCCGACCTGATGTGCCATAAGCTATCAGTTTACCCGGGATCCCGACCTATCCAACAAAGACGCCGGAAGCTCGGACCCGAGCGCATGCAAGCAATAGAAGAACAAGTACAAGCACTGCTAGATGCAGGGTTCATTAGGGAAGTAAAATACCCCCTATGGCTTGCAAACGTGGTCCTGGTAAAAAAGCCCAACGGAAAATGGAGGATGTGCGTCGATTACACGGATCTCAACAAAGCCTGCCCCAAAGACCCATATCCACTACCAAACATCGACGCCTTGGTAGACGCAGCCTCAGGCTATAGATATCTCTCCTTCATGGACGCATACTCGGGATACAATCAAATCCCGATGTACGGACCCGACCAAGAAAAGACCTCGTTCATAACCCCAAGGGCAAACTACTGCTACGTAGTAATGCCCTTCGGGCTGAAGAACGCAGGGGCAACCTACCAGAGGCTAATGAACAAAGTGTTCTCAGAGCACATCGGACTACATCTGGAGGTGTACGTCGACGACATGCTGGTAAAGACACAAGAAGACAGAAACTTGCTGACCGACCTCACCAGTATCTTCGGCACCCTCAGAAAACACAACATGAGACTTAACCCGACAAAGTGCACCTTCGCCGCAGAAGCCGGAAAGTTCTTAGGCTTCATGCTGACTCAAAGAGGCATCGAAGCAAACCCGGACAAATGCCAAGCGATACTCAATATGAAGAGCCCGACGTGTGTCAAAGAAGTACAACAACTGAATGGAAGGCTAGCCGCCCTATCAAGATTCTTGGCAGGAGCAGCAATAAAGTCACTACCTCTCTACTCACTCCTAAAGAAAGGGAAACCCTTTTCATGGACCCCGGAGTGCGAAAAAGCCTTTCAAGAATTCAAAGAATTCCTCGGGCAGCCATCAAACCTAACCCGACCTTTAAAAGGAGAAGAACTCGTACTATACCTCTCGGTGGGAAATCGAGCAGTCGCTTCAGCGTTAATACGAGAAAATGACCGAGGACAACACCCCATATATTTTGTAAGCAAGGCACTACAAGGGGCCGAATTAAACTATCAGAAGATAGAAAAATTTGCCTACGCCCTAGTGTTCACAGCTCGGAGGCTCCGTCCCTACTTTCAAGCCCACACCATCAAAGTCCGGACGAACCAACCCATGAGACACATCCTCCAAAAAACAGACCTGGCAGGACGAATACTGCAATGGGCAGTGGAACTGTCCGAGTTCGACCTCCACTATGAAACCCGGACTGCCATAAAATCTCAGTATCTAGCCGACTTCATCGCAGAATACACTGAGACCCCTGGAACCCCACTCTCATGGAACCTGTATGTCGACGGGTCCTCAAACAAAACTGGGAGCGGAGCCGGGGTTATACTCGAAAGCGACCAAGGAACGCGGATAGAACTATCCCTAAAATTCGAGTTCCAGGCTTCGAACAACCAAGCCGAATACGAGGCCCTACTAGCAGGTCTAAAGCTAGCCGAAGAGGTCGGAGCCCAGAAAATCACGATCTTCAGCGACTCCCAGGTCGTCACATCACAAGTAAATGGAAGCTACCAGGCCAAAGACCCAACTATGAAAAAATACCTGGACCAAGCACAGGCACAATTACGCCACTTTTCAGAAATACAGATTCAGCACATACCTCGGGAACAAAACGCCCGGGCAGACGCTCTCTCAAAGCTTGCCAGCACCAAGCCCGGAGGCAACAACAGAAGTCTCCTCCAGGAAACCTTACAATCTCCCTCCGTGCTAAGAGAGGAAGAAACGCTAAATATATCCAACCAACAGCAAGGATGGATGACCCCCATACTCAACTACCTGAAGTCGGGAACTCTCCCCGCCGAAAGAAAGGAAGCTAAAAGACTCACGAAAGACGCCCAGAATTATACACTAATTCACGACGTATTATACAGAAGAGGATTCTCAAAACCCCTCCTTAGGTGCGTCCCGACCTCAGAAACAAAGAGCGTCCTCGAAGAAGTCCACGGAGGCATGTGTGGGAACCACCTCGGAGCTCGGGCATTATCCAAGAAAGTAGTCCGAGCCGGGTTCTATTGGCCGACCTTGCAAAGAGACGCAACGGAATTTGTGAAAATATGCCCGCCCTGCCAAAAACATGCCAATTTTCACAAGGCACCACCCGAAGACCTTATCAGCATCACCGCACCATGGCCCTTCGCAAAATGGGGACTTGACCTACTCGGCCCGTTCCCCCAAGGACCGGGGCAAGTCAAATACCTCATAGTAGGGGTCGACTACTTCACAAAGTGGATCGAAGCTGAACCCTTAGCCACCATCACGGCTCAGAAAAGCCGCAAATTCCTATATAAAAACATCGTCACAAGGTTCGGAGTCCCCTACTCCATCACAACAGACAATGGAACACAGTTCACGGACACAAGTTTTCAGAACTTGGTGGCCGAACTAAAAATCAAACAGCAATTCACCTCAGTCGAGCACCCACAAGCCAATGGACAAGCAGAGGCTGCAAATAAAGTCATCTTGGCCGGGTTAAAACGAAGACTCCAAGAGGCCAAAGGGGCATGGGCCGAGGAGCTCCCCCAGGTGCTATGGGCATATCGGACAACTCCACACTCTACAACGGGAGAATCACCATTCCGACTAGCTTATGGGATGGAGGCAATGATTCCTATCGAAATAGATGAAGGGTCACCTAGAACCATCTTCTACAACGAAAAAAGTAACCCGCAGGCACAAAGGGAAGAACTCGACCTCCTCCCCGAGGTCCTAGAAAGAGCTCGGATCCGAGAAGAAGCCTTAAAACGGCGAACGGCCCTCAGATACAATCAAAAAGTAATAAAACGAAGCTTCTCCATTCACGACCTAATTCTAATCCGAAATGACATCGGAACACAAAAGTCGGGAGAAGGAAAGCTAGCTGCAAATTGGAAAGGGCCCTACAAGGTAACAGAAGTCTTAGGAACAGGCTATTACAAAGTATCTGACCTAGAAGGCAATGAGTTGCCCAGGGCCTGGCACGCCTGTAATCTAAGACGATACTACAGCTAGAAAAAGATAACCCGAGGTGTACTCTTTTTCCCTACAAGGGTTTTTTAATGAGACACCCGGTCAAGTAAGGCACCCGACCTAGTCAAGGGTAAACACTCTGTAAATATTCTTTCTTTTTTAATACTAATCAAATTTTTCTATTTTCTTTTCTTCTTCCTCGTGATGAAACAAATCCTGAAAAGTACCCCGCCAAGGCGCATTAATTTATGCTCGGCAAAACGCAAAAAATCATTGCCAAGAGACCACACAAGGTCGGCAAAGATAAAGCGACGAGGTTCAAATTAATGTGAGAAGTTATAAAGCAACTCTGAAAAAGCTCAAAAAGCCAAATAAAAAGAGATTACAAAAATAACTTAAAAGGCCGACCAACGACAAGGTCGGACCCAACAAAGGGAAGTACTCGACCGCCCCACCCGAGGTACAGGAAAAAGCCCGGATCCGAGAAAGAAGCCTTAAAACGGCAAAAACAAAGATTTCGAAAACGCTTACTAAAAAGTTGCTATACAAAAACAACTAAAAAGTACAAGCGAAAAAACGAAATCAAAAGGAAAAAACAAAAGTTTCAAAGAAAAAGCGCTAGCTAAAAGGTTGTTATCCAAAAACAACTAAAAAGCATAAAGCGGAGCTAAAAGTCAAAACGCGAACAAACACCGCATAATAAGCTAAAAAAGTTACTACAAGTAGCTAATAGCAAAAAGGTGTTCAAAGCATCTAAAAAGAACCCACAGGCCGGGCAAAAAACCAAAGATAAAAGGATTACAGGAAACCAAGATCCTTCCCGGACTCCACATCGGAGGAAGGCTGCGGAGGAAACATAGAAATCGGGACAGCATTGACGGCACCATCATCTCGGTTTAAAACCTCCACAACAGATCCCTCCCCGGCCAAAGGTAAAGTCGGGTCCGCAACCGGAACTTTAGGGTCAGGCACCGGAACCTCATCCTCGCTGGGAGCAGGAACAATCTTTCCCTCCACAACAACATTATCCGTACTGAATAAACTCAGATCCAGGTCAGGAGCAAGAACCCGGACCTGAGCTTTCAAATTCTCAAACATAGCATCCATACCCTTAGCCACGTGTCCTTCTAACTCGTAAAAATCATCCTGAGCGGATTGCAACCTCTCCTTTGTCTCCACAAGCTCGGCATATGTCCGAGTATAGCTCTCCTTCGCCACCTTCGCCATCTCCTCAGATGCATTCGCTGCCGCCACAGCCGCGGTAGCTTTAGCTTTCTCCTTCTCCAAAGATGCCTCCAGCTCAGCAATCCTAGCAGCCTTCAGCTCACTAATCCTCTCGAACTCAGACTGAGCCTTCACAAGTCGGGAACTGGTCGCGCCAAGGGGGGATTTCTTGAACTCTCGGGCAATAGCGGCGTGAAGACTAGCCATCCGGACACAGCTCCGCGCCATATACTGAAAATGGTGCTCCATAGACACATCATCAGTAGAAATAAAGGTCTGAGGGAGAATATGCTGTTCAACCCAACCAAGAGCATCAAAATCCTTATCATTAAAACCGGCAAGCTCTTGAGAGGTCTTCTGCTTGTTGGGAGGAGGACCCGAGGACGAAGGAGGAGAAGAGGTAGCAGGTCCAGAGGTCGGAGGATCTTGATTTATAGGTCGGAACTGGGGAGTCGGAATAGTCTTCGACCGAGTAGTGACGCCCACAGTAGTCTTCTTCAGAGAAGATCGGGCAGAAGCCTCCCCAGCCTCGATATTTCGAGCAGCCACAGACTTCTTCGTCCGACGAAGGTACTTCATGGAATCCGCCTGAGAAGACATCTCTGCAGAAATAAAAGAAAAGGATTACCACAACAGAAATTCCACCAAAACAAGCAAAGCCAAAATACTAAAAAGGATGAATCTCGGAGAGGTCGGGAACTACCTAACTCGGAACGGAGAAGGCTTAGATCTCCCAACATTTTCTTCGTGTCCAAGTGAGGTGCCCGACCCCATAAACTGCTTACCACACCCACAAAAGCCTGCTCCACCTCATCTAGACTCTCAAGGGTATATTTAGTAGACACTACATTCTCCTGCCAACAAAGAGGAAAAGAAGGCTCCCCACTCTCATCTAGAAAGAAAGGTCGGACATCTCCAGTAGCCCGGACCTTGAAATAAAAGTTCTTAAAATCATGAAAAGACTCATCGTACAGGGTACAAAACTTCCTTCCCTGGTTAGCCCTAAAAGAGACCCAAGATACCTTTCCTCCACCCGACCCCGGCTTCGTCAACACAAACAAATAGGAAAAAAGAGAAATAGAGGGAGCAACGCCCAAAAACTGACACAAAAGTTGAAACAGCTTTAAAAACGCCCAAGAATTCGGATGGAGCTGCGTAGGGGCAAGATTACAAGACCATAACACCTCGGACTCCAGATCGGTAAAGGGAAGTCGGACACTCAGCTTAGAGAAAAAACAACCATAAGCATAAAAGAAGAGCTTCTCGGAACTATCTAGGGGCGGGAAGCACACTCTCTCCTCGGAATCTGGGGCTACTAGTTCATAATCCCTCTCAGACTCTCTATTTTCACATATGCTACAATGCCTACGGAACCTAACTAAATACTCAGAATCTACCACAGAAGGGACTCTTAGAGGAAGAGGGTCTACCCAATCAAGACCACATGGAATTTTAGTCGACATCGCTTGAAGAACCTTTCGAGACATAAAACTCTTACCTACAAAGAAGAATACAAACAGCAAGCAAAAATCACATAAAGAAGACAGCGAAAACCCATTCAGAAAAGCAAGGAACAAAAACACCAGAGAACAAAAAAGAGCCCCCCCCCCCATATAAAAACAACAGCAATGGCGGCGCCTCTTTTTGGGGCAACCCAGGCATAAAGAAAAAGAAACAAACAAGAGCCACACAAAGAACAGAAGCATATGATCACAAGAAAAAAGAAACATGGGAACAAACCTGGAAGAAGAAACGAAGACGAAGAGCTCCGAAGCAAGGAAAAACGACGGCACAGAGGAAACCCCGGAAAGACACACAGAAAGATTCGGGAAAGCAGAACAAGGAGAAAGAAGAAGCAATGCTCGCAAAAGCATAAGAAAGACAAAACGCAGAAAAGAGGAAAGGGAGCAAATAAATAAAGCCTTCACAGAGCCCGAAACGGAAATCGAGGAAAAACGGTAAAATGCAATAAATGCAGAAACGGCCATTTTTGAATTTTGAAAAAACTACTATGCCCGAGCACGACCTCCCAAAAAAAGGACGAACTCGGGCAGGGGCACTGTTCATACCCTGACCGAGGTCCTCCAACCCGGCAAATTCATAAGAGGTCTGACCTTGTCCTAAAGCTCACACCTAAAGGTCGGACCTCGGACAATAAGCGAAGGAAGGCCCATCAAAAGGAACGAAGCCCAAAAACCTAAAGGCCGAAAAGGCCTAGGAAAGGCGGTTCCACAAAGATAGAGATAAAACTCCCAAAGATAAGATAAGATAAGAATATCTTATCCAGGGGAGATCACCGCCAACTACTATAAATACACTGGAGCACCCAGGTATGGCATTCATTCCAAAATCTACATATATCTGCTTGGACCCATGCTAACTTAAGCATCGGAGTGTCATTGCAGGTACAACCACCAACCATTCTGCATATCAAGCTCGGGTCACTGAACCCCCCACCTCGGGCCTCTCCAGACGACCGAGCTACACGTTTCAGGCAAACCCTCGGAACAGGTATTACTCCTGCAAGAGTTTGATATAGAAATTAGAGACAGAAAGAGTACAGAGAATCAAGTAGCTGACCACTTGTCTCAGATTGAACCAGTGGCAGGGACCTCTCCTCCCTCCACTGACATATCCAAAACCTTTCTAGATAAGCAACTCTTTGCCATCCGAACAGCAACTTAGTTTGCAGATATTGCAAACTATAAGGTTACAGGGTTCATTCCCACAGAGTTTAACAGGCAGCAAGCCCAGAAACTCATGCATGATGCAAAGTACTACTTGTGGGATGAGCCATATCTCTTTAAGAGATGCTTGGATGGAATAATTCGATGATGTGTGTCTGAAGAAAAGGCACAAAGAATCCTATGGCATTGCCATGGCTTAGACTATGGAGGATACTTTAGAGGTGAGCGAACAGCCACCAAGGTTCTCCAAAGCGGCTTCTACTGGCCTATTCTCTTTAAGGACTCTAGAGACTTTGTCCGTAACTGTGATAGTTGCCAAAGGGCTGGAAATATCCTTCATGGTCACGGCATGCCTCAGCAAGAAATCCTAGAGATTGAGTTGTTTGACGTATGGGGTATAGATTTCATGGGACCCTTCCTGTCTTCATACTCAAACACTTACATCCTTGTAGCAATAGATTATGTGTCTAAATGGGTTGAAGCAATAGAATCCCCCACTAACGACACTAGAGTAGTGATGAAGTTCCTCCAAAAGAACATCTTCAGCAGATTTGGTGTCCTTAGGACACTGATTAGTAATGGAGGTACTCATTTCTGCCACAGACAGCTAGATTCTGTCTTAAGTCGTTATGGAGTTCGCCATAAAATAGCAACACTGTATCATCTCCAAACAAATAGGAAAGGTGAAGTCTCAAATAGAGAACTCAAGCAAATCCTAGAGAGGACAGTAAGCACCTCTAGAAAGGATTGGGCTAGAAAGCTTGATGATGCTCTGTGGGCATACAGAACAGCTTTCAAAACCCCCATTGGAACCTCACCATATCAGTTGGTATATGAGAAATCCTGTAATCTACCAGTAGAACTAGAACACAAGACCTATTGGGCTACTAGATTCCTCAACCTTGATGCTAAAGCAGCAGGAGAGAAACGACTTCTCCAACTAAATGAGTTGGATGAATTCTGCTTAGATGCATTTGAAAATGTAAAGATCGATAAGGAAAAGGCAAAAAGGTGACATGACAGGAAGATATCTTTCAGAGTCTTTGAACCATGATAGAAGGCCCTGCTCTTGAACTCAAGACTCAAACTATTCCCTGGGAAACTCAAATCCCATTGGACGGGACCATTTGTGATTACTAGTGTACCACCGTACGGGCACATAGAAGTTCAAGGTAAAGAAAACAGGTTCACTGTTAATGGATAGAGGGTTAAGCATTACCTTGAAGGAGATATAGAGTTAGGAGGCTCAACACTGGTACTAAGTTAAGTATAGTGAAGTTTAGTTAAAGACATTAAAGAAGCGCTTGTTGGGAGGCAACCCAATGATTATTCATATATTATTTTTTTATTTTATTTTATAATTATTTCTATTTTAATTATTTTTTTAATAAATAGTTTTTAATTAGGTTGATTTTAATGTTAGTGATCATGAGCAATGCTTAAACAGAGACCGAATGATGCAGAACAGGAAACAATATACCCTAGAGAAGGGATTTCTCTGGTGTTAAACGCCAGAAAAGGGTGGAACTTGGGTGTTCAAACGCCCATGGAGAGGGGAACCTATCGTTGAATGCTAGAACGGGTCCCATTCTTGGCGTTCAACCCCTAGCAAGCAGTGGCAGCTGATGAGCAGATAATTTATACGCTTTTTGGCATTGTTTTTAGTATGTTTTTAGTATATTTTAGTTAGTTTTTATTATATTTTTATTACTTTTTAGTTAAAATTCACTTTTCTGGACTTTACTATGAGTTTGTGTATTTTTCTGTGATTTCAGGTATTTTCTGGCTGAAACTGAGGGTCCTGAGCAAAAATCTGATTCAGAGGCTGAAAAGGACTACAGATGCTGTTGGATTCTGACCTCCCTGCACTCGAAGTGGATTTTCTGGAGCTACAGAAGCCCAATTGGCGCGCTCTCAACGGCGTTGGAAAGTAGACATCCTGGGCTTTCCAGCAATGTATAATAGTCCATACTTTGCCCGAGCTTTGATGGCCCAAACCTGCGTTGCAAATCAGCTTCAGAATTCCCAGCGTTTAACGCCGGAACTGGCATAAAAATTGGAGTTAAACGCCCAAACTGGCATAAAAGCTGGCGTTTAACTCCAGAAAGAGCCTCTACACGAAAATGCTTCAATGCTCAGCCCAAGCACACACCAAGTGGGCCCAGAAGTGGATTTTTCTGTCATTTACTCATTTCTGTAAAACCTAGGTTACTAGTTCACTATTAATAGGATCTTTTGACATTGTATCTGTACCTTATGACACTTTACACGTTTCTCATTGTATCTTCTACGGCATGAGTCTCTGAACCCCATGGTTGGGGGTGAGGAGCTCTGCTGTGTCTTGATGGATTAATGCAATTACTACTGTTTTTCATTCAATCATGCTTGCTTCTATTCTAAGATATCACTTGTTCCTAAACCTGATGAATGTGATGATCCGTGACACTCATCATCATTCTCAACTATGAATGTGTGCCTGACAACCACCTCTGTTCTACCTTAGATTGAGTAGATATCTCTTGGATTCTTTAATCGGAATCTTCGTGGTATAAGCTAGAATTGATGGCGGCATTCAAGAGAATCCGGAAGGTCTAAACCTTGTCTGTGGTATTCTGAGTAGGATTCAATGATTGAATGACTGTGACGAGCTTCAAACTCGCGATTGTGGGGCGTTAGTGATAGACGCAAAAGAATCACTGGATTCTATTACGACATGATCGAGAACCGACAGCTGGATAGCCGTGCCGTGATAGGGTGCGTTGAACATTTCCACTGAGAGGATGGGAGGTAGCCATTGACAACGGTGAAACCCTACATACAGCTTGCCATGGAAGGAGCCTTGCGTGTTTGAAGAAGAAGACAGTAGGAAAGCAGAGGTTCAGAAGACAGAGCATCTCCAAAACCTCAACCCATTCTCCATTACTGCAAAACAAGTACTTATTTCATGTTCTTTTGCTTTTCACAATCAATCCTGATAATTTTTGATATCCTGACTAAGAGTTACAAGATAACCATAGCTTGCTTCAAGCCGACAATCTCCGTGGGATCGACCCTTACTCACGTAAGGTATTACTTGGACGACCCAGTGCACTTGCTGGTTAGTTGTGCGGGATTGCAAAAGTGTGATTGCAATTTCGTGCACCAAGTTTTTGGCACCGTTGCCTGGGATTGTTCGAGTTTGGACAACTGACGGTTTATCTTGTTGCTTAGATTAGGACTGTTTTATTTTTTGTTGGTTTAAAGTCTTTTATTTGATTTTAGTTTCATATTTTAAGTTTGGTGTCTTCCTTGTGTTTTCCTTTAAGTTTTCGAAAATTTGTGTTTGATTTTTTAAAAAATTTTAAGTTTAGTATCTTTTTGTTGTTTTTCTCTTTCCTCATTAAAATTTAAAAATCAAAAATATATCCTTTCCTTATTTCCTTTTAGTTTTCGAAATTTTGCATTAATTTAGTCAAAGTTTTTCAAAATCATATCTCTTTTTTAATCAAGTCAAAATTCTAATCTCAAAAATTGATCTTTTCAAATCTTTTTCAAAAATCAAATTTTTTTAATTGCAATCATATTTTCAATCATATCTTTTTAATTAACTAATTGATTTAGTTATCAATTTGCTTTGATCTTATTTTCTTTCAGTTTTCGAAATTTTATTTATTTTCCATTTATTTTATTTTATTTTTTTTCTTTCGGTCACTTTTAATAAAAAAAAATAAATAATAATAATAATAATAATATCCACATCATCTCCCTTTCTCCATCATGGATCTAAGTGGAATTGAGCAGTCCAAAAGGACTCTGGGGTCATATGCTAACCCCATTACAGCTGCATATGGTAGTAGCATCTGTATACCTCCCATTAAAGCAAGCAGCTTTGAGCTAAATCCTCAACTCATTATCATGGTGCAGCAAAATTGCCAGTATTCTGGTCTTCCACAGGAAGAACCAACTGAGTTTCTGGCACAATTCTTACAAATTGCTGACACAGTACGTGATAAAGAGGTAGATCAGGATGTCTACAGACTATTACTGTTTCTATTTGCTGTAAAAGATCAAGTTAAGAGGTGGTTGAATAACCAACCTACAGCAAGCATAAAGACATGGAAACAGTTATCAGACAAATTTCTGAATCAATTTTACCCTCCAAAAAGGATGACACAGCTAAGGCTGGACATCCAAGGCTTTAAACAAGAGGATAATGAATCCCTTTATAATGCCTGGGAGAGGTATAGAGGTATGCTAAGAAAATGCCCCTCTGAAATGTTTTCAGAGTGGGTACGGTTAGACATCTTCTACTATGGGCTTACAGAAAAAGCTCAGATGTCTCTAGACCACTCAGCTGGTGGATCTATACATATGAGGAAGACGATTGAAGAGGCTCAAGAGCTTATAGATACTGTTGCTATAAATCAACATTTGTACTCTAGCAATGAGTTCTCTACAAAAGAAGAAGTTATGGCAGTAGCCACTGATCCTAATCCTCAAGAACAGATGGTTGAGCTTAATCAGCAATTACTCCTTATGACAAAATAATTAGCAGAATTTAAAGAGATGCTCCAAGACACTAAAAATGCTAACAAAAATATGGAAGCACAATTGAATTAGACAAGATAGCAACTATCTAAACAGATAACAGAAGAATGCCAAGCTGTTAAATTAAGGAGTGGGAAGACATTGAATGTATCAACTCAAAGCAGCAGAAAGCTAAGAAAGGAACAACTGACAGAGGATGACCAACCAACTACCCAAAATCCCTCTGAGGACAGTAAGAGCCCAGAGAGGAATGATTCTGGCGTTCAAATGCCAGAAAAGGGTAAGAAAGTGGCGTTAAACGCCCAATGGGTAGCCACTTCTGGCGTTCAAACACCAGAAAAGGGTTGCAATCTGGCGTTAAACGCCTAAAAAGCACCCAACCCTGGCGTTCAAACGCCACAAAGGGGTCAGACACTTGCAAGTGCTGATAACAACCCCCTTAAGCAGGCTTCTCCAACCACTTCTGTAGGAAATAAACCTGCAGCAACTAAGGTTGAAGAATATAAAGCCAAGATGCCTTATGCTCAGAAACTCCGCCAAGCAGAACAGGATAAGCAATTTGCCTGCTTTGCAGACTATCTAAGGACTCTTGAAATAAAGATTCCGTTTGCAGAGGCACTTGAGCAAATACCTTCTTATGCTAAGTTCATGAAAGAGATCTTAAGTCATAAGAAGGATTGGAGAGAAACTGAAAAAGTTTTTCTCACTGAAGAATGCAGTGCAGTCATATTAAAGAGCTTACCAGAGAAGCTTAAAGATCCTGGAAGCTTTATGATACCATGCACATTAGAGGGTACTTGTACCAAGAAAGCTCTATGTGATCTTGGGGCAAGTATCAACCTAATACCTGCATCCACTATCAGAAAGCTTGGCTTGACTGAAGAAGTCAAACCAACCAAGATATGTCTCCAACTTGCTGATGGCTCCATTAAATATCCATCAGGCATAATTGAGGACATGATTGTCAAGGTTGGGCCATTTGCCTTTCCCACTGACTTTGTAGTGCTGGAAATGGAGGAGCACAAGAGTGCAACTCTCATTCTAGGAAGACCTTTCCTAGCAACTGGACGGACCCTCATTGACGTCCAAAAAGGGGAATTAACCCTGAGAGTCAATGAGGATGAGTTCAAATTGAATGTTGTCAAAGCTATGCAGCATCCAGACACATCAAATGACTGCATCAGCACTGATATTATTGACTCTTTGGTAGAGGAGGTCAATATAACTGAAAGTCTTGAATCAGAGCTAGATGACATCTTTAAAGATGTTCAGCCTGATCTGGAGGAACTAAAGGAAATAAAAGAAATTCTGAAAATTCCTCAGGAAGAAGATAAGCCTCCTAAACCAAAGCTCAAGCCACTACCACCATCCCTGAAATATGCATTTCTGGGAGAAGGTGACACTTTTCCAGTGATCATAAGCTCTGCTTTGAATCCACAGGAAGAGGAAGCACTAATTCAAGTGCTAATGACACACAAGACAGCTCTTGGGTGGTCCATAAGTGATCTTAAGGGCATTAGCCCAGCAAGATGCATGCACAAGATCCTATTGGAGGATAATGCCAAACCAGTGGTCCAACCACAAAGGAGGCTAAATCCAGCCATGAAGGAGGTGGTGCAGAAAGAGGTCACTAAATTACTGGAGGCTGGGATTATTTATCCTATTTCTGACAGTCCCTGGGTGAGCCCTGTCCAAGTTGTCCCCAAGAAGGGAGGCATAACAATGGTTCATAATTAAAAGAATGAACTAGTTCCTACAAGAATAGTTATAGGGTGGCGCATGTGTATTGACTACAGAAGGCTCAATACAGTCACCAGAAAGGATCATTTTCCTTTGCCATTCATAGACCAGATGCTTGAGAGACTAGCAGGTCATGAATACTACTGCTTTTTGGACGGCAACTCAGGTTACAACCAAATTGCAGTAGATCCTCAAGACCAAGAGAAAACAGCGTTTACATGTCCTTCTGGAGTATTTGCCTACAGAAGGATGCCTTTTGGTCTGTGCAATGCACCTGCAACCTTTCAGAGGTGCATGCTCTCTATCTTCTCAGATATGGTAGAAAAATTTCTGGATGTCTTCATGGATGACTTTTCAGTATTTGGAGACTCATTCAGCTCCTGCCTTAACCATCTAGCACTTGTTCTGAAAAGATGCCAAGAGACCAACCTAGTTTTAAACTGGGAAAAATGTCACTTTATGGTGACTGAAGGAATTGTCCTTGGGCATAAAATTTCAAACAAGGGAATAGAGGTGGATCAAGCTAAAGTTGAAGTAATTGAAAAATTACCACCACCTACAAATGTTAAGGCAATCAGAAGCTTTCTAGGGCATGCAGGATTCTACAGAAGGTTTATAAGGGATTTTTCAAAAATTGCCAAACCTCTGAGTAATCTACTAGCTGCTGACACTCCATTTATTTTCGATAATGAGTGTCTGCAGGCGTTTGAGACTCTGAAAGCTAAGCTGGTCACAGCACCAGTCATCTCTGCACCAGACTGGACATTACCATTTGAACTAATGTATGATGCTAGTGACCATGCCATTGGTGTAGTATTGGGACAAAGGCATGGTAAGCTTCTGCACGTCATTTATTATGGCAGCCGTATTCTAAATGATGCACAGAAGAACTACACAACCACAGAAAAGGAGTTACTTGCAGTGGTTTATGCCATTGACAAGTTCAGATCTTATTTAGTAGGATCAAAAGTGATTGTGTACACTAACCATGCTGCTCTTAAATATCTACTCACAAAGTAGGATTCAAAACCCAGGCTCATAAGATGGGTGTTGCTTCTACAAGAGTTTGATATAGAAATAAGAGACAGAAAAGGGACAGAGAATCAAGTAGCTGATCACCTGTCCCGGATAGAACCAGTAGCAGGAGCATCCCTCCCTCCTACTGAAATCTCTGAAACCTTTCCGGATGAGCAATTGTTTGCTATTCAAGAAGCTCCGTGGCTTGCAGACAGTGCAAACTATAAGACTCAAGGTTCTCCTTCTGTAACCATGGAGAGGAAGCATGAAGAGCTTCTCTCAAAACAGAGTCAAACAAAGCCCCCACAGTCAAACTCTAAGTTTGGTGTTGGGAGGCCACCACCAACTTCTAAGTTTGGTGTTGAACCCCCACATTCAAACTCTAAGTTTGGTGTTGGGAGGTTCCAACATTGCTCTGAGTATCTGTGAGGCTCCATGTGAGCCCACTGTCAAGCTACTGACATTAAAGAAGCGCTTGTTGGGAGGCAACCCAATGTTATATTTATTATTTTCCTTTGTTATTTTATGTTTTCTATAGGTTGATGATCATGGAAAGTCACAAAATCAATTGAAAAAGCAAAAACAGAAAGAAAAATAGCACACCCTGGAGGAAAACTTGCTAGCGTTTAAACGCCAGTAAAGGCAGCAAATGGGCGTTTAACGCCCAGTCTGGCACCATTCTGGGCGTTTAACGCCAGAAAGGGGCACCAGACTGGCGTTAAACGCCAGGATTGGGCACCAAGCCGGCGTTAAACGCCAGAAATGGGCACCAGCCCGGCGTTTAACGCCAGGATTGGCAGAAGGAGCATTTTTGCTCGCCACTTGGTACAGGGATAAATTATCCTTGACACCTAAGGATCTGTGGACTCCACAGGATCTCCACCTACCCCACCACTCTCTCTCTTCTTTCTACTTTTGCTCGAGGACAAGCAAACCTTCTAAGTTTGGTGTGGTAAAAAGCATTGCTTTTTGTTTCTCCATAACCATTTATGGCACCTAAGGCCGGAAAAACCTCTAGAAAGAGGAAAGGGAAGGCAAGGAAGAGACATTGAGGAGCTCAAGCACTCCATAAGATCTTCAAGAGGAAGAACAAGCCGCCATCACTAAGGTGGACCCGTTCTTTAATCTCCTTGTTCTTTATTTTCTATTTTTCGAATTTTTATGCTTATGTTTATCTATGTTTGTGTCTTATTACATGATCATTAGTATCTTAGTGTCTATGCCTTAAAGCTATGAATATCCTATGAATCCATCACCTTTCTTAAATGAAAAATGTTTTTATTACAAAAGAACAAGAAGTACAGGATTTCAAATTTATCTCTGAAACTAGTTGAATTAGTTTGATGTGGTGACAATACTTTTTGTTTTCTGAATGAATGCTTGAACAGTGCATATGTCTTTTGAATTTGTTGTTTAAAGAATGTTAAATTTTTTTGCTCTTGAAAGAATGATGGAAAAGGAGAAATGTTATTGAGGATCTAAAAATTCATCAAATTGATTCTTGAAGCAAGAAAAAGCAGAAAAAAAAGAGAGAAAAAAAAAGAGAAGAAGAAAAAGCAAGCAGAAAAAGCCAATAGCCCTTTAAACCAAAAGGCAAGGGTAGAAATAAAAAGTGAAGGCAAAAAGAGTGTGCTTAAGAACCCTGGACACCTCTAATTGGGGACTCTAGCAAAGCTGAGTCACAATCTAAAAAGGTTCACCCAGTTATGTGTCTGTGGCATGTATGTATCCGGTGGTAATACTGGAAGACAGAGTGCTTTGGGCCACAGCCAAGACTCATAAAGTAGCTATGTTCAAGAATCACCATACTTAACTAGGAGAATCAATAACACTATCTGAGTTCTGAGTTCCTATAGATGCCAATCATTCTAAACTTCAAAGGATAAAGTGAGATGCCAAAACTGTTCAGAAGCAAAAAGCTACTAGTCCCGCTCATCTAATTGGAGCTAAGTTTCTTTGATATTTTGGAGTCTATAGTATATTCTCTTCTTTTTATTCTATTTTGATTTTCAGTTGCTTGGGGACAAGTAACAATTTAAGTTTGGTGTTGTGATGAGCGGATAATTTATACGCTTTTTGGCATTGTTTTTAGTATGTTTTTAGTATATTTTAGTTAGTTTTTATTATATTTTTATTAGTTTTTAGTTAAAATTCACTTTTCTGGACTTTACTATGAGTTTGTGTGTTTTTCTGTGATTTCAGGTATTTTCTTGCTGAAATTGAGGGTCCTGAGCAAAAATCTGATTCAGAGGCTGAAAAGGACTGCAGATGCTGTTGGATTCTGACCTCCCTGCACTCGAAATAGATTTTCTGGAGCTACAGAACCCCAATTGGCGCGTTCTCAACGGCGTTGGAAAGTAGACATCCTGGGCTTTCCAGCAATGTATAATAGTCTATACTTTGCCCGAGATTTGATGGCCCAAACCGGCGTTGCAAAACAGCTTCAGAATTCCCAGCGTTTAACGCCAGAACTGGCATAAAAATTGGAGTTAAACGCCCAAACTGGCATAAAAGATGGCGTTTAACTCCAGAAAGAGCCTCTACACGAAAATGCTTCAATGCTCAGCCCAAGCACACACCAAGTGGGCCCGAAAGTGGATTTTTCTGTCATTTACTCATTTCTGTAAACCCTAGGTTACTAGTTCACTATTAATAGGATCTTTTGACATTGTATCTGTACCTTATGACACTTTACACGTTTCTCATTGTATCTTCTACGGCATGAGTCTCTGAACCCCATGGTTGGGGGTGAGGAGCTCTGCTGTGTCTTGATGGATTAATGTAATTACTACTGTTTTTCATTCAATCATGCTTGCTTCTATTCTAAGATATCACTTGTTCCTAAACCTGATGAATGTGATGATCCGTGACACTCATCATCATTCTCAACTATGAACGTGTGCCTGACAACCACCTCTGTTCTACCTTAGATTGAGTAGATATCTCTTGGATTCTTTAATCGGAATCTTCGTGGTATAAGCTAGAATTGATGGCGGCATTCAAGAGAATCCGGAAGGTCTAAACCTTGTCTGTGGTATTCTGAGTAGGATTCAATGATTGAATGACTGTGACGAGCTTCAAACTCGCGATTGTGGGGCGTTAGTGATAGACGCAAAAGAATCACTGGATTCTATTACGACATGATCGAGAACCGACAGCTGGATAGCCGTGCCGTGATAGGGTGCGTTGAACATTTCCACTGAGAGGATGGGAGGTAGCCATTGACAACGGTGAAACCCTACATACAGCTTGCCATGGAAGGAGCCTTGCGTGTTTGAAGAAGAAGACAGTAGGAAAGCAGAGGTTCAGAAGACAGAGCATCTCCAAAACCTCAACCCATTCTCCATTACTGCAAAACAAGTACTTATTTCATGTTCTTTTGCTTTTCACAATCAATCCTGATAATTTTTGATATCCTGACTAAGAGTTACAAGATAACCATAGCTTGCTTCAAGCCGACAATCTCCGTGGGATCGACCCTTACTCACGTAAGGTATTACTTGGACGACCCAGTGCACTTGCTGGTTAGTTGTGCGGGATTGCAAAAGTGTGATTGCAATTTCGTGCACCAGCAGCAGCGTTAATCGCCAGAATGCAGCCATTCTGGGAGTTTAAACACCAGCAAGATAGCATGGGAGGTAACTTCAAAAATCTTATCTTTTCATTATTCAATCTATCTTTGTCAAATTCATTTTTGAATATTCTTTGATTTTTAAATTAAATATTGTTTAAATATTTCAAATTCAATTTAATTTCAAATTTAAAATAATTTCAAATCTTTTTCAAAATTTCATATGTTTTTCAACTAGTTTTCAAATCCTTTCAAATCTTTTATTATCTTTGGTAATTTTTGTTCATATCTTTTATTAAACTTTAAAATCTTATTCTTATCTTATCTTTTATATCTTTTATATCTTTTTCATATCTTTTTCTTATCTTTCAAATTTAACAACTTATCTTTTCTATCTTTTTCAAAACTTCTTTATCTTTCTTAAAAGATTATTTTCAAAAATCCCCCCTCCCTATATATATGTGTGTCCATTCCCCCTCTCCCTCACTCATCACCTCTTATTCAAATTCTATTCTTCTCTTCCCTACTACTTCACCTTTTTTTCTTCTTCCTTTCCTACCTTTTGCTCGAGGATGAGCAAATCTTTTAAGTTTGGTGTAGAAGGAGCCCTGTTCTCTCATAAAAAATTTAAATCCCCTGGCTCGAAGAAGTGGCAAAACCACTCCAAGAAACAAGAAAGAAGATGACCCAATAGTTGTTTTCAAACCTGTCTGATTCTACACCAAGCAACATGAAGAACATTATCACAAGATAATGAGTAAAAGGCCTGTAATCCCTGAGGTGTTATTCAAATTAGGAGAAGAAGAATACCCAGAGATTCAAGAGCAAATTCAAAAGAGAGGCTGGAAGATTCTAATTAATTCTGAGATCACTGTTGGATATAACATGATCCATGAATTCTATGTAAATCTATAGATGACAGATAAGCAAAAGAAAGATGGAACAACATTCCATACTTTTTGCACTATGGTCAAGGGGAAGATAATTTACTTTCATCTGGATAGGGTGAGAGAGATCTTTAAATTACCCTTACAAAGGGATGACCCTGAATCCTACAATAGAAGGGTGGTAGCCAACCCAAAGCTGGATCATGTCCTAGAGGACATATGCCTGCTTGGAACTCAATGGATTGAGGATGCAAAAGGCAAGCCAAACCAGTTGAAAAGAATGAACCTCAAGCCAATTGCTAGAGGATGGCTAGACTTAATTGGGCATTCTATACTCCCTACAAGTAACCGATCTGAAGTTACTATTTAAAGAGCTGTGATGGTTCACTACATCATGATAGGAAATGAGATGGAAGTCCACTAAATAATCTCCCGTGAGATGTACAAGTTGGCAAACAGGATGTCTACTAATGCCATGCTGGGCTATCCAAACCTTATCTTTCGCCTATGCCAAGAGGCTAAGGTCCTAATCCATGTGGACAACTTTATTCCAGTGGAAAGCCCAATCACTAAGCAAGTGATGGAAAGCTCTAGGATACCAGAGGATCAACCCAAAAGGAAGGCACTTGAGCCTCCCCAAGAGATCCCTCTAATTGAGTATTGGGACCATCTGAAGGCGTCTGTGATGCACTTGCAAACCACCTTAGATCAATTCAGAGAGGAGCAGAAAGATCAAACTAGCTTGATTTGCAAACTGATCAAGGAACAAGAGAAGTAGGGGCATGAAATGGAGGAGTCAAAGCGCCAAAAGCTCTTCTCTGAAGAGCCCAGCACCCCTCAATCTCAAGGTTGTTGAGTTTCAACCCTGTGATTATTCCAATTCCTGTTTCGCGTATTTCCATCCTAATTTAGAGTTACATGATCACTAGTAGTATTTATGTCTTTATTTTTATTTTATGTCTTTTAATTTTTAGAATTACATAAGCATTAGTAGTAATTAATTTTTATTTTCTAATTAGCTATAAAATATTCCTCTTATCATCATTAAACATGAATAAAATAGTGATTTTTTTAGAAGAATTAAAGATGCATAAATTTTAGAGTTCTACAATAAAGAATAATCATTTATTTTGATGTGGTGACATTGCTTTAGTTTTCTGAATGTATGGATAAACAGTGTATATTTGAAGTTGAAATTAAGGATGCTGGCTCTTGAAATAATAATGAAAAAGGAAAAGTATTATTGGTGATCTGATTCTTGAATCAAGAAAAAACAGCAAAGAAAAAGAAAAAGCATGTTGCAATAAAAGAAAAAATATGATACATTCAAAAAAGAAAAAAATGAAAAATAAAAGGCAAGAGCAAAAAGCCAATAACCCTTTAAATAAAAAGGCAAGGGTAAAAGGATCCAAGGCTTTGAGCATCAATGGTTACGAGGTCATACAAGGAATAAAATCCTGGCCTAAGCGGCTCAACCAAGCTGTCCCTAACCATATGCTTGTGGTGTGAAGGTGTCAAGTGAAAAGCTTGAGACTGAGCAGTTAAAGTCGTGATCCAAATCAAAACGAGTGTGCTTAAGAACTTTGGACACCTCTTTATGAGGATTTTAGCAAAGCTGAATCACAATCCGAAATGGTTCACCCAGTTAAAGTGTCTGTGGCATTTATGTATCCGGTGGTAATACTGGAAAACAAAGTACTTAGGGTCACGACCAAGACTCTAAAAGCTGTGTTCAAGAATAAAAAAGAACTGAACTAGGAGATTCAATAATATCATCTGGATTCTAAGTTCCTAAAGAAACCAACACTTTTGAGTTTCAATGGATAGTGAGATGCAAAAACTATTTAGAAGCAAAAAGCTACTAAGTGCCACTCATCTAATTGAAACTGAGCTTCATTGGAAACTCTTATTGTATCATACTCTTCTTTGTATCCTACTTTATTTTTAGTTGCTTAGGGACAAGCAACAGTTTAGGTTTGGTGTTGTGATGAGCGGATATTTTATACGCTTTTTGGCATTTTTTTCATATAGTTTTTAGCATGTTTTATTTAATTTTTATTAAGTTTTTGTAGGTTTTAGTGTAAAATTCACATTTTTGGATTTTACTTTGAGTTTGTGTGTTGTTGTATAATTTCAGGTATTTTCTGGCTGAAATTGAGGAGTAGCAACAGTTTGATTCAGAGACAGAGAAAGCACTGCAGATGTTGTCCAGATCTGACCTCCTTGCACTTAAAAGAGATTATATGGAGCTACAGAAGTATAAATGTAGCGTTTTCAATGGCTATGAAAAGCTGACTTCCAGAGGTTTTCATCAATGTATAATAGTCTATACTTTGCTTCAGATTAGAAGGCCCAAAACTGGCATCCAACGCTAGTTTCCTGCCCCATTCCAAGCGTCCAGCGCCCAAAGGAAGATACCAGCGTCCAAACGGCCAAAGAGGACCCCCTAGCCAGTGTTTAATGCCTTAAAGGCCTCATAGCATGTGGATCTCACCATAGCTCAGCCCAAACACTCACCAAGTGGGCCCCGAAAGTGGATTTTAGCACTAAAAGACTGTTTTACCCTTTCTTATGTAATCCTTAGTCATTAGTTTAGTATTTAAGGGATATTTTACATAATCATACATGACCTTTATGCCATATTTTCGTTGAACATTGTGTTTTCTATTAGTATAAATTTCTAAACCTCCTAGGTTGAGGGGAGGAGCCCTGCTGAGTTTTATGGATTAATAAAGTATTACTGTTTCTCTTCAATCCGTGTTTGATTCAATTCTAAGATGTATATTCGTTCTTCAACTTGATGAATGGGATGGTTCGTGATAATCAGCTCCATTCTTTATACTTAGACCGCATGCCTGACAACCACCCATGTTCTTCTTGGGTTCGTGTGAGTACGTGACTGAAAATCATCGAATCGCCAGCTTGATTATACATCTCTTAGACGGCTAATCCACAACTTCGTTGGGGACTTCTCAAGACACCAGTTCAGCCGAGGTATGGGGAGATTAGGGTCTCTGTGGTAGAGGCTAGAACCCAAAGGCGTAGCATTCTCTGATCCAGATAATCTGACCTTGTCTGTGGCATTTTGAGTAGGATCATTAAGGAGAATGAACTGTAGGAGCTTCACCCTCAATGAGAATGGATCTGCACTAACCTTGGGGTTCAGATCTAGAGGAGATTGGCGACCGTGACTGATGACTGCGCATCATGTTATATTTTTCTATGCTTTTTCATATCAAAATTTAATTCATTATGCCTAATTATTGAGTATTTTTGTGCTTAAGTTGTATATTGCTTTGATTTCTTTGAAATTATTTAACTTTGTAGAAAATGGTGGAAAAAGAAGCAAAAAGCACAAAAGAAGCAAAGGAAGCTGGCGTGCCACTTGGTGATCTGGGCGTGGCACGTCAAGCTTGTGAACCCAACTCTCATCAATGGGTGTACCACTTGGTGCTCTGCGTGTGGCACACCAAGCCTATGAACCCAACTCTCATCAATGGGCGTGGCACTTGGTGCTCTGGGCGTGGCACGCCAAGCTTGTGATGTCAACTCTCATTAATGGGCGTGGCACTTATTGCTCTGGGCGTGGCATGCTAAGCTTGTAAAGTCAAGATCTCAATAAAGGCGTGTCACTTGGTGTTTTGGGCATGGCACGCCAGGCCAACATTTCAGCAAAGGAGATTGAAGAGTTCTAGATGGGCGTGGCACGCGAGTCTTGGGCGTGGCACGTTGGGGCATATGCCAGCCTGACCTCCTCTTATTCAAATGAACATATCTTGAGCTAAAAAATTTCAAATGAGATGATTCTAGTACCATTAGAAAGTAGACATCTAGAGCTTTCTAACCATATATAACACTTTATAATGGAAATTGAGGAAGATATTGACCCCAAAATTAGAAGGAGAAAAACACGTCCATGCAGACATACCAGCCTGAGCTCTTCATCTTCAAAGGAACATAACTTGCGTTGGAAAGCTGACATCTAGAGCTTTCCAACGATATATAACACTCTATAGTGGATGACAAACCTAAAGGTAAAAAAGACCATTCTTTTAGCATTGCAAAGTTGGGCATGGCACGCCGATTCCTTTCCTAAAAGGGCGTGGCACGCCAGTTCTAACGGCCAAAGATGAAGATTTAGTGCATCATTGAAGGTATGGCACGCTAAGAATGGGCGGGGGATGCCAGTTTCAAACCACAAGGGGCGTGGCACGCCAAGAATCGGCGTGGCACGCCGGGGTATTTGATAGACTGACGTCTTCACCTTCAAATGGGTATAACTTGAGCTATAGAGGTATAAATGAGTTGATTATAGTGGCGTTAGAAAGCTGGCATCTAGGGATTTATAACAATATATAATACTTCATAGTGGACATTCAATTTGAGGCCCAAACAATTCCATCTATTCAGCATTGCAAAGGGGGTCATACTCCAGTGAGAAATTTCTATTGGGCGTGGCACTTGAAACCACACGCCAACTTCTCCTTGCAGTCCCCAAGCTTCAATCAAGTCCACTCCAACTCTCATTCAAGCCACAATTGTCAACCAATCAAGACCACAAGAAGCATCTAGAATAGTTCAATTTTTATTTCATTGTAATTTGCTTTTAATTTCATTTAAGTTTGTAATTTAGGAGAGCCTATATAAAGGCCTTAGTTTCATAGAATTTGGGGGGGATGAGGATTCTGGACACAATTAGAGGAGTAGGTCTTCAGACCTTCTCTTCTCCTCCATTTCCTTTATTACTTTGTAAATATTTTAGTTATGAATCACTAACTCTTTCTATTGGGAAAGAGAGCTCTATTGCAATTTGATGGATTAATTTATTTTTATCCATCTTCTTCTCTTCATCTCTCTTTGATTTACTTGAAGGATTTTCATTCTTCATGTTAGCATTCAATTATCTTGGACAAGAGATTGAATGTATTTGGGTTTTATGTGAACCTTGGAAGAGGAATCATAAAACCATGCTTCAAAATCCTTCTCACACTTGAGTAGATTTGGGTATGGATGGGATATTATGACATTTAATCTATCCATTATTTGGGTCTAGGAAAGTGTGTGGTCCAAATAGGGCACAAGCTTCATCTCCTCTCATGAACAACTAGACCAAGGAATTGGCTATTGATCAAGATTGGGGAGATTGAGTTACCAAGGAATTAGGACTCAATCACTTATGATTGCCAAGAGGTCAATGAGTTGCATGATTGAAGATGAGATGAAATCAATTAATTCGAAGAATGCAATATCACTTGATCCTAATGCTAATTTTGTCTTTCTTTCTTTTATTTACTGTATGGTTATTTACATTTTCTACACTTTACATTTCTAGCACTTTACTTTCTTGTACTTTATTACTTTCTTTACTTTCATGTCATTTACATCTCTTGTTGATTATCTCTCCTTAATGCTTGTCTAACTAAGATAATCAATCAAATATTGTTTGCTTAATCCGTTAATCCTCGTGGGATCGACCTCACTCTCTTGTGAGTTATTACTTGACAACAATTCGGTATACTTGCTAAAGGAATTTTCATAGTGGTACATTAATTCTGTGATTAGTGACCGTACAACGTTGATCACATACAGTCCGCCATAGAAGAAATCATTCACAATTGAAGAAGACAGTAAGACCAGAGTTAATCCAGAAGGACAAAGCATCTCCAAGCCTGAACCATCTTCCTATCACTAATTCCATTCGAATTCACAAAGTATTTTATACACTTTTATTCCTTTCATGCATTTAACCAAATTGAACAAATCTGCTACTCACCTTTACTAAGATCGGCAAGATAACCATAGCTTGGTTTAAACCACAATCCTCATGGGATCGACCCTGACTCGCTAAGGTATTACTTGGACGACCCAGTGCACTTGCTGGTTTAGTTGTACGAAGTATGGGGATTTATTCACCAACCACAGACAAGGTCGGATCTATTGGAACAGGGAATGTTGCTTCTCAGACTCTAGCCTTAACGTCACAGAGGCCTCAGCAACCCATGGTCAACGGAATTTTATGTCACTTATCCAAAGTCGCTCAGGCACTCTCTTGGAATCCCCAGTACATTCTCTAGCTGTGGTTAAGTGCTATCTGGGTCAGGACTCACATGGAACCCATGTAGAATAAGGATGAATGTCACGGTTCATCCTCAATTCATGAGATAAAGAATGAACATGCACAAGAGAATGGAATTAAATGTGTATTGAAATAGAAACAGTAATATTATTAATCCATGAGAATCAACAGAGCTCCTAACCCTAACATAAGAGATTTAGTAGCTCATAGCTTATAGAAAGTAATGTGAATTCGAAAGTGGTGGAAGAAGATCCTAAACAAGGGTGATATTCTTCTATATACAATAATCTAATAACTGAGAAGTACAAAATTATGATAGACTAGACTAGAGGTGTGAAAATCCACTCTTGGGCCCACATTGGTTGAGTACTTGGGCTGAGTGGTGTGCGAAATTGTGATCACTACTTTTCACAACTCAAATAATCCCTAGTAATGGCCCCAAGAACTTGGTGCTCAATACCATGGCATAAACACAACTTTGCACAACTAACCAGCAAGTGCACTGGGTCGTCCAAGTAATAAACCTTATGCGAGTAAGGGTCGATCCCACGGAGATTGTCGGTATGAAGCAAGCTATGGTCACCTTGTAAATCTTAGTCAGGCAAACTCAAATGGGTATAGTGATATACGAATAAAGCATAAAGATAAAGATAGAGGTACTTATGTAATTCATTGGTAGGAACCTCAGATAAGCGTATGAAGATGCCTTCCCTTCCGTCTCTCTGCTTTCCTACTGTCTTCATCCAATCCTTCTTACTCCTTTCCATGGCAAGCTTATGCAAGGGTTTCACCGTTGTCAGTGGCTACCTCCCATCCTCTCAGTGAAAATGTTCCTATGCTCTGTCACAGCATATGGCTAATCAGCTGTCGGTTCTCGGTCAGGCCGGAATAGAATCCAGTGATTCTTTTGCGTCTGTCACTAACGCCCCGCCTGCTAGGAGTTTAAAGCACGTCACAGTCATTCAATCATTGAATCCTACTCAGAATACCACAGACAAGGTTAGACCTTCCGGATTCTCTTGAATGCCGCCATCAGTTCTCGCCTATACCACAAAGACTCTGATCTCACGGAATGGCTGGCTCGTTTGTCAGGCGAGCACTCGGTTGTCAGGCGATCAACCATGCATCGTGTATCAGGAATCCAAGAGATAAACACTGGAGCCTTGCTTGCTTGTAGAACAGAAGTGGTTGTCAGTCACTTTGTTCATAGGTGAGAATGATGATGAGTGTCACGGATCATCACATTCATCAAGTTGAAGAACAAGTGATATCTTGGACAAAGAACAAGCGGAATTGAATAGAAGAACAATAGTAATTGCATTAATACTCGAGGTACAGCAGAGCTCCACACCTTAATCTATGGTGTGTAGAAACTCCACCGTTGAAAATACATAAGAACAAGGTCTAGGCATGGCCGAATGGCCAGCCTCCCCCAAAGAGGGTTTAATCATCAAAGCATGATCAAAAGATATCTAATACAATAGCAAAAGGTCCTACTTATAGAAAACTAGTAGCCTAGGGTGTACAGAGATGAGTAAATGACATAAAAATCCACTTCCGGGCCCACTTGGTGTGTGCTTGGGCTGAGCAATGAAGCAATTTCGTGTAGAGACTCTTCTTGGAGTTAAACGCCAGCTTTTATGCCAGTTTGGGCGTTTAACTCCCATTTAGGTGCCAGTTCCGGCGTTTAACGCTGGAATTTCTGAGGGTGACTTTGAACGCCGGTTTGGGCCATCAAATATTGGGCAAAGTATGGACTATCATATATTGCTGGAAAGCCCAGGATGTCTACTTTCCAATGCCGTTGAGAGCGCGCCAATTGGGCTTCTGTAGCTCCCGAAAATCCACTTCGAGTGCAGGGAGGTCAGAATCCAACAGCATCTGCAGTCCTTTTCAGTCTCTGGATCAGATTTTTGCTCAGGTCCCTCAATTTCAGCCAGAAAATACCTGAAATCACAGAAAAACACACAAACTCATAGTAAAGTCCAGAAAAGTGAATTTTAACTAAAAAATAATAAAAATATACTAAGAACTTAACTAAAACTACTAAAAACATACTAAAAACAATGCCAAAAAGGGTACAAATTATCTGCTCATCACAACACCAAACTTAAATTGTTGCTTGTCCCCAAGCAACTGAAAATCAAATAAGATAAAAAGAAGAGAATATACTATAGACTCCAAATTATCAATGAAACTTAGCTCCAAATTAGATGAGCGGGACTAGTAGCTTTTTGCCTCCAAACAGTTTTGGCATCTCACTTTATCCTTTGAAATTCAGAATGATTGGCTTCTTTAGGAACTCAGAATCCAGATAATGTTATTGATTCACCTAGTTAAGTATGATGATTCTTGAACACAGCTACTTATTGAGTCTTGGCCGTGGCCCAAAGCACTCTGTCTTCCAGTATTACCACCGGATACATACATGTCACAGACACATAATTGGGTGAACCTTTTCAGATTGTGACTCAGCTTTGCTAGAGTCCCCAATTAGAGGTGTCCAGGGTTCTTAAGCACACTCTTTTTGCCTTGGATCACAACTTTATTTCTTTCTTTTTCTTTCTTTTTTTTTCTTTCTCCTTTTTTTTTTCGTTTTTCTCCTTCTTTTTCTCTTTGTTTTTTGTATTCACTGCTTTTTCTTGCTTCAAGAATCATGTTTATGATTTTTCAGATCCTCAGTAACATGTCTCCTTTTTCATCATTCTTTCAAGAGCCAACAATTTTAACATTCATGAACAACAAATTCAAAAGACATATGCACTGTTCAATCATACATTCAGAAAACAAAAAGTATTATCACCACATCAAACTAATTAAGCTAGTTTTAAAGATGAATTCGAAATCCTGTACTTCTTGTTCTTTTGTAATAAAAACAGTTTTCTTTTAAGAAAGGTGATGGATTCATAGGACATTCATAACTTTAAGGCATAGACACTAAGACACTAATGATCATAAGACACAAACATAGCCAAACATAAGCATGAAAATTTCGAAAAACAGAAAATAAAGAACAAGGAGATTAAAGAACGGGTCCACCTTAGTGATGGCGGCTCTTTCTTCCTCTTGAAGATCCTATGGAGTGCTTGAGCTCCTCAATGTCTCTTCCTTGTCTTTGTTGCTCCTCTCTCATGATTCTTTGATCTTCTCTAATTTCATGGAGGAGGATGGAATGTTCTTGGTGCTCCACCCTTAGTTGTCCCATGTTGGAACTTAATTCTCCTAGGGAGGTGTTCAGTTGCTCCCAATAGTCTTGTGGAGGAAAGTGCATCCCTTGAGGCATCTCAGGGATCTCATGATGAGAGGGGTCTCTTGTTTGCTCCATCCTTTTCTTAGTGATGGGCTTGAGGTCATGCCTTCTCAGTTGAACCGGCTTCCCTCTTGAATCTCTCTTCCATTGTGTGCCCTCTTCACATATGACTGTGAGGACTTGGTCCAACCTTTGATCAAAGTTGACCCTTCTAGTGTAAGGGTGTTCATCTCCTTGCATCATGGGCAAATTGAATGCCAACCTTACACTTTCCGGACTAAAATTCAAGTATTTCCCCCGAACCATAGTAAGATAATTCTTTGGGTCCGAGTTCACACTTTGATCATGGTTCTTGGTGATCCATGCATTGGCATAGAACTCTTGAACCATTAAGATTCCGACTTGTTGAATGGGGTTGGTAAGAATTTCCCAACCTCTTCTTCGGATCTCATGTCGGATTTCCGGATATTAACCCTTTTTGAGTGAAAAAGGGACCTCGGGGATCACCTTCTTCAAGGCCACAACTTCATAGAAGTGGTCTTGATGCACCCTTGAGATGAATCTTTCCATCTCCCATGACTCAGAGGTGGAAGCTTTTGCCTTCCCTTTCCTCTTTCTAGAGGTTTCTCCGGCCTTGGATGCCATAAATGGTTATGGAAAAACGAAAAAGCAACGCTTTTACCACACCAAACTTAAAAGGTTTGCTCGTCCTCGAGCAAAAGAAGAAAGAAGAGAGTGGAAGAAGAAGAAATGAGGAAGAAGGGAATGGCTTTTGTGTTCGGCCAAAGAGGGGGAGAAGTGGTGATTAGGTTGTGTGAAAATGAAGGGGTGAAGAAGGGTTTATATAGGAGAGGGGTGGTCATGGTTCGGCCATTGATGGGTGGGTTTGGGGGGGGGGGGGGAAAGTGGTTTGAATTTGAATGGTGAGGTAGGTGGGGTTTTATGGAGGATGGATGTGAGTGGTGAAGAGAAAGATGGGATTTGATAGGTGAAGGGTTTTTGGGGAAGAGGAGTTGAGGTGATTGGTGAATGGGTGAAGAAGAGAGAGAGAGTGGTGGGGTTGGTGGGGATCCTGTGGGGTCCACAGATCCTGTGGTGTCAAGGAAAAGTCATCCCTGCACCAAATGGCATTCAAAATCACGTTTTGAGCCATTTCTGGCGTTAAACGCCGGGCTGGTGCCCATTCCTGGCGTTTAACGCCAGGTTCTTGCCCTTTTCTGGCGTTTAATGCCAGTCTGGTGCCCCTTTCTGGCGTTAAACGCCCAGAATGGTGCCAGACTGGGCGTTAAACGCCCAATTGCTAGCCTCACTGGCGTTTAAACGCCAGTGGGTTCTTCCTCCAGGGTGTGCTATTTTTCTTCCTGTTTTTCATTCTGTTTTTGCTTTTTCAATTGATTTTGTGTCTTCTTATGATCATCAACCTACAAAAAACATAAAATAACAAAGAGAACTAGATAACATATAACATTGGGTTGCCTCCCAACAAGCGCTTCTTTAATGTCAGTAGCTTGACAGATGGCTCTCATGGAGCCTCACATTTTCTCAGAGCAATGTTGGAACCTCCCAACACCAAACTTAGAGTTTGAATGTGGGGGTTCAACACCAAACTTAGAGTTTGGTTGTGGCCTCCCAACACCAAACTTAGAGTTTGACTGTGGGGGCTCTGTTTGACTCTGATTTGAGAGAAGCTCTTCATGCTTCCTCTCCATGATGACAGAGGGATATCCTTGAGCCTTAAACACCAAGGATTCTTCATTCACTTTAACGATCAACTCTCCTCTATCAACATCAATCACAGCCTTTGCTGTGGCTAGGAAGGGTCTGCCAAGGATGATGGTTTCATCCATGCACTTCCCAGTCTCTAGGACTATGAAATCCGCAGGGATGTAATGGTTTTCAATCTTCACCAAAACATCCTCTACAAGTCCATGAGCTTGTTTTCTTGAGTTGTCTGCCATCTCTAATGAGATTCTTGCAGCTTGCACCTCAAAGATCCCTAGCTTCTCCATTACAGAGAGAGGCATGAGGTTTACACTTGACCCTAAGTCACACAGAGCCTTCTTGAAGGTTATGGTGCCTATGGTACAAGGTATTGAAAACTTCCCAGGATCTTGTCTCTTTTGAGGTAATTTCTGCCTAGACAAGTCATCCAGTTCTTTGGTGAGCAAAGGAGGTTCATTCTCCCAAGTCTCATTTTCAAATAACTTGTTATTTAGCTTCATGATTGCTCCAAGGTATTTAGCAACTTGCTCTTTAGTGACATACTCATCCTCTTCAGAGGAAGAATACTCATCAGAGCTCATGAAAGGCAGAAGTAAGTCCAATGGAATCTCTATGGTCTCATTTTGAGCCTCAGATTCCCATGGTTCCTCATTGGGGAACTCATTGGAGGCTAGTGCACGCCCACTAAGGTCTTCCTCAGTGGCGTTCACTTCCTCTCCTTCCTCTCCAAATTCGGCCATGTTGATGGCCTTTCACTCTCCTTTTGGATTTTTTTCTGTGTTGCTTGGGAGAGTACTAGGAGGGAGTTCAGTAACTTTCTTGCTCAGCTGTCCCACTTGTGCCTCCAAATTCCTAATGGAGGACCTTGTTTCAGTCATGAAACTTTGAGTGGTTTTGATTACATCAGAGACCATAGTTGCTAAGTCAGAGGGGTTCTGCTTAGAATTCTCTGTCTGTTGCTGAGAAGATGATGGAAAAGGCTTGCCATTGCTAAACCTGTTTCTTCCACCATTATTGTTGTTAAAACCTTGTTGAGGTCTTTCTTGATTCTTCCATGAGAAATTTGGGTGATTTCTCCATGAAGAATTATAGGTGTTTCCATAGGGTTCTCCTAGGTAATTCACCTCTTCCATTGAAGGGTTCTCAGGATCATAGGCTTCTTCTTTAGATGAAGCATCCTTAGTACTGCTTGGTGCACTTTGCATTCCAGACAGACTTTGAGAAATCAAATTGACTTGTTGAGTCAATATCTGGTTCTGAGCCAAAATGGCATTCAGAGTATCAATCTCAAGAACTCCTTTCTTCTGATTGGTCCCATTGTTCACAGGATTCCTTTCAGAAGTGTACATGAATTGGTTATTTGCAACCATTTCAATTAGCTCTTGAGCTTCTGTAGGCGTCTTCTTCAAATGAAGAGATCCTCCAGCAGAGCTATCCAAAGACATCTTGGATAGTTCAGAGAGACCATCATAGAAAATACCTATGATGCTCCATTTAGAAAGCATGTCAGAAGGACATTTTCTGATCAATTGTTTGTATCTTTCCCAAGCTTCATAGAGGGATTCTCCATCCTTTTGTCTGAAGGTTTGGACTTCCACTCTAAGCTTACTCAATTTTTGAGGTGGAAAGAACTTTGCCAAGAAGGCATTGACTAGCTTTTCCCATGAGTCCAGGCTTTCTTTAGGTTGTGAGTCCAACCATGTCCTAGCTCTGTCTCTTACAGCAAAAGGGAATAGCATAAGTCTGTAGACCTCAGGGTCTACCCCATTAGTCTTGACAGTGTCACAGATTTGCAAGAATTCAGCTAAAAACTGATGAGGATCTTCCAATGGAAGTCCATGAAACTTGCAATTCTGTTGCATTAGAGAAACTAATTGAGGCTTAAGCTCAAAGTTGTTTGCTCCAATGGCAGGGATAGAGATGCTTCTCCCATAGAAGTCGGGAGTAGGTGCAGTAAAGTCACCCAGCACCTTCCTTGCATTGTTTGCATTGTTGTTGTTTTCGGCTGCCATGGGTTCTTCTTCTTTGAAGATTTCTGTCAGGTCCTCTACAGAGAGTTGTGCCTTAGCTTCTCTTAGCTTTTGCTTCAAGGTCCTTTCAGGTTCAGGGTCAGCTTCAACAAGAATGCCTTTGTCTCTGCTCCTGCTCATATGAAAGAGAAGAGAACAAGAAAATGTGGAATCCTCTATGTCACAGTATAGAGATTCCTTGAGGTGTCAGAAGAACAGAAAAATAGAAGAAAGAGGTAGAATAATTCGAACTAAATCAGAGAGAGTTCGAATTGTGCATTGAGAAGGAGTGGTATTCCATGAATAGAAGGATGTGGGAAGAGGGTAAGAGAATTTTCGAAAATTAAGTTAAAGAAATTGAAAACATTTTGAAAAACACTAATTAATTTTCGAAAATAAGAGTGGGAAAGAAATCAAGTGATTTTTGAAAAAGATTTTGAAATTAGAAGTCAAAAAGATTTGATTGAAAGCTATTTTGAAAAAGATGAGGTTAAGAAGATATGATTGATTTTAAAAATATGTGATTGAGAAAATATGATTTGAAAACAATTTTAAAAAAGATTTGAAAAAAAATTAATGACTTGCCTAACAAGAAAAGATATGATTCAAACATTAAACCTTTCTCAACAGAAAAGGCAACATACTTGAAATGTTCAATCAAATCATTAATTGTTAGCAAGTATCTTTGAAAAAGGAAAGAAATTGATTTTGAAAACATTTGATTGAAAAGATATGATTTGAAAAAGATTTGATTTTGAAAAACTTTGAAAACTTGAAAAAAATTGATTTGAAAACAAAATCCTCCCCCTTGTGCCATCCTGGCGTTAAACGCCCAGAATGGTGCACATTCTGGCGTTTAACGCCCAATGCACTACCTTTTTGGGCGTTAAACGCCCAACCAGGCACCCTGGCTGGCGTTTAAACGCCAGTCTGTCCTTTTTCACTGGGCGTTTTGAACGCCCAGCTTTTTCTGTGTAATTCCTCTGCTGCATGTTCTGAATCTTCAGTTCCCTGTACTATTGACTTGAAAATAGAACCAAGATCAAATAAACAATGCATTGCAAGACACCAAACTTAAAATTAGACACTAGACTCAAACAAGAAACATAAAATATTTTTGGTTTTTATGATTTTGAAATTTTTTTTTTGTGCTTTTTTCGAAAATTATATGAAAAGAAAATAAAGGTATCAAAATTCTTAATGACAATTCCAGGAATCATGCAATGTTAGTCTAAAGCTTCAGTCTAAAGGAATTAGACATGGCTAGCCAAGCTTTAGCAGGACATTGCATTCAAGAGCTAAATTGATGAAGATCAATCAGCTTTGGTGATGATAAAAACATCACCTTGAAACACTAGAATTCATTCTTAAGAACTCTGAAGAAAAAATACCTAATCTAAGCAACAAGATGAACCGTCAGTTGTCCATACACAAAACAATCCCCGGCAACGGCGCCAAAAACTTGGTGTGCGAAATTGTGATCACTACTTTTCACAACTCAAATAATCCCTAGTAATGGCCCCAAGAACTTGGTGCTCAATACCATGGCATAAACACAACTTTGCACAACTAACCAGCAAGTGCACTGGGTCGTCCAAGTAATAAACCTTACGCGAGTAAGGGTCGATCCCACGGAGATTGTCGGTATGAAGCAAGCTATGGTCACCTTGTAAATCTTAGTCAGGCAAACTCAAATGGGTATAGTGATATACGAATAAAGCATAAAGATAAAGATAGAGGTACTTATGTAATTCATTGGTAGGAACCTCAGATAAGCGTATGAAGATGCCTTCCTTTCCGTCTCTCTGCTTTCCTACTGTCTTCATCCAATCCTTCTTACTCCTTTCCATGGCAAGCTTATGCAAGGGTTTCACCGTTGTCAGTGGCTACCTCCCATCCTCTCAGTGAAAATGTTCCTATGCTCTGTCACAGCATATGGCTAATCAACTGTCGGTTCTCGGTCAGGCCGGAATAGAATCCAGTGATTCTTTTGCATCTGTCACTAACGCCCCACCTGCTAGGAGTTTGAAGCACGTCACAGTCATTCAATCATTGAATCCTACTCAGAATACCACAGACAAGGTTAGACCTTCCGGATTCTCTTGAATGCTGCCATCAGTTCTCGCCTATACCACGAAGACTCTGATCTCACGGAATGGCTGGCTCGTTTGTCAGGCGAGCACTCGGTTGTCAGGCGATCAACCATGCATCGTGTATCAGGAATCCAAGAGATAAACACTAGAGCCTTGCTTGCTTGTAGAACAGAAGTGGTTGTCAGTCACTTTGTTCATAGGTGAGAATGATGATGAGTGTCACAGATCATCACATTCATCAAGTTGAAGAACAAGTGATATCTTGGACAAAGAACAAGCGAAATTGAATAGAAGAACAATAGTAATTGCATTAATACTCGAGGTACAGCAGAGCTCCACACCTTAATCTATGGTGTGTAGAAACTCCACCATTGAAAATACATAAGAACAAGGTCTAGGCATGGCCGAATGGCCAGCCTCCCCCAAAGAGGGTTTAATCATCAAAGCATGATCAAAAGATATCTAATACAATAGCAAAAGGTCCTACTTATAGAAAACTAGTAGCCTAGGGTGTACAGAGATGAGTAAATGACATAAAAATCCACTTCCGGGCCCACTTGGTGTGTGCTTGGGCTGAGCAATGAAGCAATTTCGTGTAGAGACTCTTCTTGGAGTTAAACGCCAGCTTTTATGCCAGTTTGGGCGTTTAACTCCCATTTAGGTGCCAGTTCCGGCGTTTAACGCTGGAATTTCTGAGGGTGACTTTGAACGCCGGTTTGGGCCATCAAATCTTGGGCAAAGTATGGACTATTATATATTGCTGGAAAGCCCAGGATGTCTACTTTCCAACGCCGTTGAGAGCGCGCCAATTGGGCTTCTGTAGCTCCCGAAAATCCACTTCGAGTGCAGGGAGGTCAGAATCCAACAGCATCTGCAGTCCTTTTCAGTCTCTGGATCAGATTTTTGCTCAGGTCCCTCAATTTCAGCCAGAAAATACCTGAAATCACAGAAAAACACACAAACTCATAGTAAAGTCCAGAAAAGTGAATTTTAACTAAAAACTAATAAAAATATACTAAGAACTTAACTAAAACTACTAAAAACATACTAAAAACAATGCCAAAAAGGGTACAAATTATCCGCTCATCACTGAGCTTGGCGTCCGACTTGAAGAATGGGCGTTTGGCGCTGCCTTGTGTCTCTTGGTGGTGTTGAATGCTAGGAATGGGGTGGAATGTGGCGTTAAACGCTGGCTTAGGTTCCTTTGGGGTGTTGAACGCCAGAAAGGGCGTAACTCCTCGACGTTCAACGCCCAATATGGCAGGCTCCCTAAAAAAAGTATAAACTGGAAAGCTCTAGAAGTTAGATTTCCAATGCCATTGAGATCGCATCATTTGAACCTTTGTAGCTCCAGAAATACTCGTTTGAGTGCGTGGAGGTCAGAATCTGACAGCATCTACAACGCTTTCCTTGCCTCTGAATCAGACTTTGCCAAAACTCCTCAATTTCAGCCAGAAATTACTTGAAATCATCAGATAACACAACAACTCAAAGTAGAATCTAGAAATTTGAATTTAGCACTAAAATCTATGAAAATATAATAAAACTTAAACAAAACATAACTAAAACAATATGAAAATGATGCCAAAAAAGCATATAAAATATCCGCTCATCAGTGATGCTGGCCCCCTACTGGTGTTAAATGCCAGAACCGGCATTTAACGCCCAAAGAGGAGAACTCGAGAATGGAGGCATGGCTTTAGCCATTGGTTACATACCAACTTCCAACCTCTTTTACCCGTTCAAACTTTATCCATTCACTCCCCTCTTTTACCCACTTTTCCATCCACATTTATCTATTCCATCACCCATCACTTCTCTTGATTCTCTTAACCTACCTCCCACCTCACCCAATCCATTTTTATCTATCCCATCAATCTCTCTTCCCAACAACCCAAATTCAAATTCAATTTTCCCCCACCCATACCACATAACCGAAACCCAACCCTTCCCCCACCTATAAATACCCCTCTCTTCATTAACTTTCACTACACCTCACACTACTATCTCATTCTTACCTCCCCTTCACCATAGATACTCACTTCCTTTCTTTTCCCCTTTTTCCTTAGCCAAGGTCGAAGCCCTTCCCCCATTCTTCTCTATCTTTTTCTTTTTGCTATTTTATTTTACTTTCATTTTTTTCTTTTCTTACTTTCCATCTTTATTTCGTTTGGAGACGAACAAAGATTTTAAGTTTGGTGTTAGGTACTCCGCTTTGGTCCTTCATTTTTTACTATTTCCATGGCACCCAAGACCAGAGAATTATCATCAAGGAAAAAGAAAGAGAAGGCGCCTACCTCCGACCCATAGGACTTCACTCGGTTCTCCTCTAAGACATATAAGAAGCACTTTTATGAGGTGGTGCACAAGATGAAGGTGATTCTCGAGGTCCTTTTTGATATGAAGCATGATGAGTACTTGGAGATCCTGTACCAGATTCTGAGACGGGGTTGGAAAGTTCTGGCCAATCCCGTAACTAAGGTTGGAGTATTGATGGTATGGGAGTTCTACGCTAATGCTTGGGTGACATACAAGCATGTCAGAGGTGTGAACTCTGAGCCAAAGAATTGATGTACCATAGTCAGAGGGCATATCATGGATTTCAACCCAAAGAGTGTAAAGGTGGCATTGCAGTTAGCACCATCTGGAGATGACCATCATTCATACACACGAAGGGTCAACACTGACCAGTGGCTGGATCAGGTCCTTGATGACGTTTACCTCTCTGGAGCTCAGTGGAGGAGGAATTCTAAAGGCAAGCCATACCAGCTGGGTAGGCATGACCTTAAGCTAGTTGCTCAAGGATGGTTGAAGTTCATCCAATGCTACATCCTTTCTACGAATAACCGTTCTGAGGTTACAGTTGAGCAGGCAGTGATGATTCACTATATCATGCTTGGCAATGAGGTGGAGGTGGATGAGGTGATCCCTCAGGAGTTTTATAGGATAGCTGACAAATCCTCCACCACTGCAAGATTGGCTTTTCCTCATCTCATCTACTACTTATGTGTAGCAGGTGGAGCTCACATTGAGGGAGATATCTAAATTGGCATTGAGAGACCAATCACAAAAAGGATATAGAGTATGCTAGAGAGCTTGGGCATGGACCGTAGCAGTAGCCAGTTTTACCGCCTCTACAGGATCTTCCGGAGATGCCTCTAGGAGTTTACTTCCCTTCCTGTAATTACTATGGTCAGTTGACCACATCTATAGGGGAGCTGACATCGTTTGTGGATCAGCTAAGGCTAGAGTGTTAGGATCATGATGCACTCCTCCATCAGATGATGGAAAAGCAGAGGAGGTAGGGGCATGATATTGAGGAGCTCAAACGCTCTAGAGGATTTCCTAAAGGGAGTAACAGCCACCATCACTGAGGTGGTTGAGTTTCATTCTCCCTTCCTTTACCTTATTTCTGTTTTTCAGTATTTCATTCTATTTTGTGTTATCTTTTCTGAATTTGCATGATCACTAGTAGGATTTTCTTGCTTTCTAGTTTAGTTATTTATTTTAGTATTTTATATTTACTTTAAAAATATGTCTCATGTATTCTATAATGAGCTTAAAGAATTATAAAACAAAGTAGTGAAATGCATGAGATTTTGAGTTATATGTTGCATGTTTTAGTCACTTTGATGTGGTGGCACTATCTCTACTATGAATGTATGAGTTAACTGTGCATACTTCATATTGGAGTTGAGAATATTGGTTTTTGAGGAACAGGAACTTAGAGAAGTATTATTGATTCTCTAAAATAAGAAGAAGATCGATTTTTGAAGCAAAACAAATAGCAAAAGAGTTGAATTAAAAAGAAAAATCAAAAGAAAAAGTCCAAGACTTTGAGCATCAATGGTTAGGAGTGTCAAAATTGATCTAAAATTCAAAAGAGTGGTTTTCCCTAACCATATGCTTATGGTGTGAAAGTGTCAAGTAACCCTTGAAATGGAGCACCTAAAGTCATAATCTGTTGCTGTTGGTGAGTATGCATACGGCTCTGAGCACCACTGTCTGGGAGAAATAGAAAGAAGAATTTGAACCCAAAGAGCTCCCCAGTTAAGTGCTTGTGGTATTCTTATTTTAAGTTAAGCTTGAAGACAAACCACTTAGAGTCACGGCTAGGCTCAAGGTGCAAAGAACCAAAGAAAAGAAAGAGTTTTGTTCAAGAATCAATTAAAGCCTAAAGAAGAAAATCTATAATATCATCCAAGTTCTAGTTCTGAAGGATACTAATATTTCTGTGCTTCAAAGGATATTGAGATGCCAAAGCTATTCAGAATTAGAGTATCATTAGCCCCATTTAGTAACTAGACCTGGGCTTAAATGACAACTAAAAGTCTTAAGATTTTTCTCTTTTTGATCCTATATTGCTTTGGTTGCTTGAGAACAAGCAACAGTTTAAGTTTAGTGTTGTAATGCATGAGAATCTTATACCTTTTTCCCTATCATTTTTCGGTTATTTTTAGTTAAATTTTATTTACTTTTACATGATTTTAGTGAAAAAATCTCCTTTGGATGCTACTTTAAGTCTTTTTAGTGCTTTTATGCTTTCAGGTAAAGTTTGGAGCAATTTGGCAGAATTTGGAGCAAAAACAGAAAAAGCTTGCAGCACCTCCCCTGGGCGCTAAACTCCCAACTGGCGTTTAGTGCCAACAAGGGACCTCAGGGTGCATTAGGCCACTCCCCTTTGGGCGTTAAACTCCAAATCTAGTGTTAAACGCCAGCAGTCAGTCAGAATCACACTCATTTGGGCCTCTCAAGTGGATTTAGCACTTCTTAGTTTTATTTTATTTTTGTAAATTTTAATTACAAATAATATCTTTTAGGTTTAGAATTTATTACTTTATTTTATCTTCCATTACAAATTAGGTTAGTATATAAGGAATAAGATCCATCATATTGGATCATTCATTCAGTTATCGCACATTTTTCAAAATCCTATTTACTCTATAAGTTATGAGCAACTAAACCTCTTGGTTAAGGTTAGGAGCCCTGTTTATTTCTATAGATTAGAACTAGTTTTTTCTATTTTAATTAATGTACTGATTCAATTCTAAGGATTGTTTTTGTTCTTAATCTTATGAATTGGGTGGAACGAGAGTATGACCCTATTGTACCTGAGTTCTTGTGATTCTCGAGAGAGTTATCTCGCTTGAACTACAGCTTGAAAACAAATTCCTCCTAAATTACTAATTACACGAACTAATTGGGATATATGACATATAATCTTGTTAGCTTTGGGTAATTAGGGTTTTTGTGGCCATAATATAATTTTTGAACTTAATCCTATAATCAGAATTAAGTGACCACGATAGTGGCAATTAATGAATGTTAGAGGAGGTTAAATCACTAAGAGATTAGGGTCTAGACTTTTACAGTTTGCCATGGAATGAATCATGCATTGTTAAAAAGGTTGGTGAGAACTTTAATCCGGATAGATAAACATCTTCGAAACCTTAACTATTTTCTGACAATGCTTTCACACAAAACTTTTTATTGTTTGTTTGCTTTATTTTATTTCTTTTACATAAGATATCTCATTCGGAGTTCTCTATACTCTGACATAGAGACTCCCACCTTTTCTTTGTTTCTTGTTTGTTTATGAGCAAGAAGAGGGACAAGGAACCCCTTCTTTAGTTTGATTCTGAACCTGAGAGGACCTTAAGGCAGCGTGGTAAAGCATATAAGGCCGGAGAGAATCTCAAGGAAACTTTTGAGAAGGAAGCTGAAGAATCCACCATGGAAGCTAATTGTGGAAATGCGAATGTTGGTGAGCAAGCAAGGACGGTGCTTGGCTCATACACTTCACCTACTCCTGACTTCTATGGGCATAGTATAGCTGTGCCTTCTATTGGTACCAATAATTTTGATCTTAAGCCTCAATTGGTCACTCTGGTATAGTAGAATTGCCAGTTTCATGGACTTCCACAGGAGGATTTCAACTATGAAAGAGGTGGTCCAGAAGGAAGTTATAAAGCTCTGGGAGGCTGGAATCATATATCCTATCTCAAACAGTCCATGGGTAAGCCCAATGCAAGTGGTGCCCAAGAAGAGAGGAATGACAATAATCCACAATGAGAAGAATGAGCTAATTCCAACAAGAACTGTCACAGGATGGCGCATCTGTATCGACTACAAGAGACTCAGTAATTCCACAAGGAAGGATCACTTCCCTCTGCCTTTCATAGATCAAATGCTTGAGAGGTTAGCTGGCCATACGTTCTGTTACTTTTTGGATTGATACTCCGGCTATAATTAAATTGCAGTAGACTCCCAAGACCAAGAAAAGACGAAATTTACATGCCCTTATGGAGTATTCGCCTACAGGAGTGTGCCGTTTGGACTCCGTAATGCCCTGGCTACTTTTCAAAGGTGTATACTCTCTATTTTTTCAGATATGGTTCAAAAGTTTATTGAGGTATTCATGGACGATTTTTCTATTTTTGGTGATTCCTTTTACTCATTCCTTGAGCATCTAGCCCTAGTTCTGAAATGGTGCTAAGAAACGAATCTGGTTTTAAACTGGAAAAAATGCCATTTTATGGTAACTGAGGGGATCGTTCTTGGCCATTGATGTGTTATAAACTTGATAGCTACGATTTTAGGAAATTTCACGATCGGCAAAAATTCCTTCCGGCAAGTGCACCGGTTATCGTCAAGTAAAAACTCACAATAGAGTGAGGTCGAATCCCACAAGGATTGGTTGAGTGAGCAATTCGGATTAGAAGTGTGTTCTAGTTGAGCGGGATCAAGATTTAGATGAGAATTGCGGAATGTAAAATTGGCGGGAAACGTAAATGGCAAGAAATTAAAAGTGCAGAATCTTAAATTGCATGAATTAAAGAGCGAGAAGCTAAATTGCTAAAATTAAAAGGGGATCGGGGTGATTGCATAAATTTAATTGCAGAATGTAAAGAGAAAGTGATAGATCAGAAATGGGGAATTCATTGGGTTTCAGGAGATATTGAGATCTCCGAATCAAAACATTTTTATCCCTTCCTCAACCAATGCGTTCATTGAATTTTGCTTGGCAATCTTATATGATTGGATCCCAATCCCTTGGCTCACCAATTCTCTCTAAAAACAAACAAATTCCCAATCCCTTGGTTTAAATGTTCAAAAGAAGAGATGATGCTCGATCACTGATTATACCACACAGTTTCATGAACCACAATTTGGTAGGATTACATGTCACAATATCCATCCAAACCCCAATCCAATTCACTGTGAGAAAGCTTCTCTAGCATGAATCCTCCATTCCTTTCCCAAGGTTCCGAAGGATTCCAATTATGGATAGTTTCTTTCCCAAGACAACTAACCAATGGAATTAGATCGAGAAGCTTTCTAACAAAATTCAAGAGAAAAGATTGAAGAAGAAGATAAAAACTATTATTGATTCATTGAATTACAATAGAGCTCCCTAACCCAATGAAAGGGGTTTAGTGAGTCATAGCTCTGAATTCAATTACAAAAAGTATGAAAACTAGAAAAATGATCCAAAATGTCCTAGAGTCGTTCCAACTAACTTAATTTCTATCCTATTTATACACTTTCTAAATTGAGCTTCTGTTGTGTTTCTTGGGCTTTGAGGCTTTTCCTTGATTTCCTTTTGCTTTGGGTTTATGATCCATAATCCTGATGAGGCTGCTGATCCAATTCTGTAACATTCATTGAGCTAACTTAGTGATAATCAAGTAATGACACATGACTCAACAATTTAAAATTCCAGACTCATCAATTCTTCAGGCCCAATCCCATAAACCATAATATTCAATTGGGTTTCATACCAGAGTACGTTTAAGTTAATGCTTGTGCTCAAATGCTAACTTAAACTGCAATATCTTTGGCCCAGAAACCTTTTCAATTAGTGGCGTTTAAGTTGCAGTTTAAGCTTAAACTGCAACTTAAACGTTGGACACTCCTGGAGGTGATATAAGTCGAACACGTTTAAGCTTCAGTTTAAGGTTAAACTGAAGCTTAAACGTGGAAATGGAAGAAGGCAACCCTGGAGTGTGGAATTGTCGAACACGTTTAAGCTTCAGTTTAAGGTTAAACTGAAGCTTAAACGTGGAAATGGAGGAAAGCCATCCTGGAGGGTAAAAGTCGAACACGTTTAAGCTCCAGTTTAAGCTTAAACTGGAGCTTAAACGTGGAAATGCAAAACGCAACCCTGGAGGAGAATGGTCGAACACGTTTAAGCTCCAGTTTAAGGTTAAACTGGAGCTTAAACGTGGAAATGGCTCCCTGGTGCTTTCAATTCTGGCGTTTAACTTCCAGTTTAAGGTTAAACTGGAGGTTAAACGCCACTTTCAGCCCTTTCCTCAGCTTTCATGATTTTGGCGTTTAAGCTCCAGTTTAAGCTTAAACTGGAGCTTAAACTCCACATGTGATATTCAAGCTTCCTTTATTGATTTTGTTGCTTCCTTGCCTAGCCTCTTCTTCCCTGAAATCTGATGACAAGTCATCATATACCCATTTTCTATGCTTTTTCATACAAGAAATTGATGATTTGTGCTTAAATATTGAATGCTTTTTGTACTTAAATGATATATTTTCTTGATATTTTAATTTTATAAATCTTGTAGGAAATAAGAAGAAAAAGAAGCAAAGAAGCACAAAAAAAAGAGGAAAAAAAGAGCTTTGGGGTACATTTTGAAGTTGGGAACACTTTGGAGCCTTAGGCCACGCTTTTAAAAGCGTGGCCCATGACAAAATCAAAGAGGAAGCAGCCAGCACGCACACGATCCTGCCCTTGCCAAGGGCAGGGCAGAATTGTGATGTATATTGAGGATTGAAAGCAAAATTTTCGCTAAGTTAAAATCTGGCCGCACACAGCATGACCATGCCTACTTCAAAGGGCTATAACTTGAGCTACAGACGTCCGATTGATGTGCTTCCAGTTGCGTTGGAAATCTGACATTCAGAGCTTTCCAACGATATATAGAAATCCATATTTGGCGTCCAATTGAGGCAGGAACGAAAGGCATCTTTAAGGGCCAAAAACAAGCGAAAATAAACCAAAATGCTTCCACCAAGGCTCGAAGAGGGAAACACACGGGACAAGCTTTGGAAACTCTGCCCTGCCCTTGGCGCGGGCAGGGCAGCATTGTGTGTGTGGTGCATCACGCACAAAACTTGGCGCACCAAGCATTCGGTTGGCACACCAATTTCTTTCCTTGGCAGCACCATGCGCGCACCAACTCTCAAATCTGGCGCATCAACATTCTCTGCCCCGCCCTTGGCGCGGGCAGGGCAGCCTCATAACGCACCAAGCGCGCGCATCAACAACTTTGGCGCACCAATCCAAGCACCAAGCTTCATTTTTCTGCCCTGCCCTCTATAAGGGCAGGGCAGCCTCCTGGGAGTAACTTTTAATGGGCCAAAAATTCAACCAAAATTCCATTTAAATTCAATTCTTCTCCAAATTGAATCAAGGCCAACCAAACCCATTTCTCCTCAAATCCAAAGCAAGCAAAGCCCACATCATCACTCAAAGGCACATGGATCAATTAGATTAGGATTTTCATTTTAATTGTAATTTGTTTTAATTTTTCACTTTGTAAAGCCTATATAAAGGCATGAATTCCGTCTCACTAGGGGAGCTCTTTCCTTTATTTTTCTTCTGTCTTAAATTTAGGAATTGAGAGTTCTCTCTCTGAATTTCCCTTTCTGTTTGAATTTTGGATTGAGATTGAAAGGAATTCTGTTTTCATTCTCCATCCGCAACATCTATGCTTTGTTCTTCTGCATAATTCAAGGAATTTGAATTGAATCTAAATTCTCTTTACTGCTTTCATCTACTTTCCTTCTGCAATTGTTCTTGGTTGGATCAAGGAAGGAATTGAGATCTAGACTTGTTTTCTAGTCTCATTGATTTCCTGAGATCCTCACTTGTCATTTTAGATTTCATATTTGAATTGAGCTTTCTTGCTGATTTATTTTTCTGCTGTTACTTCATCTGCATTTTTATCTTTCTGTTCCTATTGCTTCCAATTTAATTTTAAGCAATTTAATCTCCCTGCAATTGTTCTAAGCTTTGCTTTACTGCTCTCTTTAATTTCCAGCACCCAACCCTCTTTACTTTTCATGCAATTTACATTTCTTGTCATTTAAGATTCTTGCAATTTTACTTTCTTGTTATTTAAGTTTCCTGCAATTTTACTTTCTGCACTTTAATTTTCCTTGCTATTTACTTTCTGTTGGTTACACTTCATCCAAATTCATTTCAATGTTAGCTTGACTAAACTAATCACCCACTAAAATTTCTTGATCCATCAATCCCTGTGGGATCGACCTCACTCTAAGTGAGTTATTACTACTTGATGCGACCCGGTACACTTGCCGGTTGGATTTGTGTGTTGGAAAATTCGTTTTCCACAAAAACACCATCAAGTTTTTGGCGCCGTTGCCGGGGATTGATTAGATCAACAATGATTAAGTGGGTGAGAAGTCTAGATCAAGCATTTTCTTTTTTTTGTTTTCTGTTTTAGTTTGAAACCAAGGTGTTTGAGTTATTGCCTCACTAAGAAATTCTTTCTATATGACATGAATTTCAAATTTCATTGATGTTTACAAAATACAAATGGAGTTCAACTCATCTTATGGTCAAACAAAATTTTATGGGATATCACCCAACATTACCGATCTCTAATGGTGTTTGGGAATGTCACCAAGAAAATACAAATTCTAAGCACTCCAATCCATGGAGATTTGCTTCACAGACACAAGATGAGCAAGAGAATTATGAGGGATACCAACCACCACCACAAAATGATTCATATCATTATCCTCATGGTGGATGGGAGTATCACCAAGAAATTGCAAATTCTGAGCAGTCAAATCACATGAAAAATTATCCACCCTTACTTCCCAGTTTCTCATTTCAAAATTCTTCATCATTTGATTATGCCTCAACACAAAATTCCCTCCAAGATCCATACAACTCATCTCACCAACCACAAAATTACTCTCAACCTTTATCCTTTGAGCTAGTGGCTGAGGATCCCCTTCAAAAGTCCAGAGAATTATTGGAAAGAGTAGAACAAATTATGGAAGAACAAAAACAACGCTGGACAGAACAATCTGTGAGTGAAGAAGAGGAAGAAGAGGTTCCTATATCAATTGAAATTTCAATGGAGGAAGAGCAAGATGAGGAGGCTACTGTATCAAGTGAACTTTCAATGAAGAACAAGGTGGTTGAAAATGAAATTGCCCTTGAGATGACAAGGGAACATGAAGACTCACAACTCTCACAAACTTTCCTGACCCAACAACTCTCAACACTTGAATCCATGATTGAAAGGTATGAAGAGGAGATGAAGAAAGCTTGGGAAGATCAACAAACCTCCTCCATGAAAGAGCTACTAAAGCAAATGTTGAGTGTAAAAGAGGAAGGGGAAGAACAAGCTAGTGAGGAGGACAATCAAGAACGTCCAAACTCAAGGGAAACAGAGAGGCTCATGAAGGACAAGCTCATTGAACCATCACTGCAAGGAACTCTTGATGAAGACAAAACTCCAACAATTACACAACCACCAAGACTTGGACTCAAGGAAGTGAAGGCAATTGACAAGAACACCAATTCTGTCCCTAATCCAGCAAGCAAAACCAATCAAGACATTTGCAAAAGAAAGCTTGCTGAGGAAAGACTAAGAAAGGGGACAAAAGCTGAAACTTCTCCCACCTTGAAGTCATTCCTCTTAACCAATTGGAAGAAGAGGAAGAAAGTGAAGAACAACATGTCAAGCTAATGACACTAAAAGAGCACTTGTTGGGAGGTAACCCAACCGTAGGTACATTTCTTTCTATGCTTTGTTTAAATTCAATAAATTGGCATATGATTACATTCTAAGTTTGGTGTTGCCTTGCAACAAATTGTTTTCAATCTTTTTGGATGATTGCATCAAATCAAAAATGAAAGTGACACACCAAGATTCTAAGTTTGGTGTGCCACTTATTTTCTATGCAATTCATTCAAGCAACACTACTTGTTTGCATAATCATAATGCTTTTGCAATTTTATTTTTCTCTTTCGGTTTAACATTTCAGTTTCCTTTTTTGTTTTATTCATTTACTTGTTTTTAATGCTTTCTTTTGTTAACTGTGTTTGTTAATACATCACCAAAAGACCTTTATTCATGACAAGATTCTTCACTTGGTGATTGTATTCAACAAATAACAGTTTCTTTTGTTTAGTTTTAGTTCAAATAAATTGACATATGGTTGCATTCTAAGTTTGGTGTTGCTATGCAACAAAATTTGGTTCCAATCCTTACAAGATACTTGCATCAATTCCAAGTGAAAGTGTCACACTAAGTTTGGTGTGCCACTTATATTTTTTATGCAATGTATCATGCACACCATCTTATGTTTGCAATCATAGTGTTTTTATTTCTCTGTGCCTTGATTATTATCTTAATCTTGCTTGCCTAAACACATATGCTACTGACATCCTTTTGTGTGAGACATTCATGATCCATTTTAGACCCCACCACCATTGTTCTAATTGTTGCTTGAGGAAGAGCAAGCATTCTAATTTGGTATGGGAAGGAGAAGAATGGGAGGAAAATGACAACAATAGAGAAGATGGATTACAAGGTTGTAAAGTTCCTTTTCCTCTCATTTGTTTCTAGCACTTTAAATTGCATGATTGTCATATTATCTTCTTTGTATGCATGTGTGGTATGAATAAGCATAGCCTAAATTTTGATTTGAAATATGTTGTTGTGACATTATGACTACCAACTTGAGTTTTGTGAATCCAAAAGCAAAAAAGCATCATGATCATAAACAAACAAGGAATTAAAGAAGAATTTAGCATGTGCATACAAGTATTGGAAAGCTAGTATGATTGATTGTTGCTCAATTGCATTGGATTTTATTTAATTGAAGTTTTTCATCTAGTACATTTTGTGAAATCTTTTGAAATCATGAAAACCTTGAAGAAGCAAATACAATTAAAGCAAGAAAAGAAAAAGGGAAAGAATGAGAAAGTTGAAGGCTCTGAGTACCAATGGCAATTTATTTGCTAAGTGCTTGTGGTGTTATTGTATCAAGCCAAATGCTTGAAAACAAAACACTTAGAAGTCAAGGCTAGGCTCAAGTGCAAAAGCACTCCCTCAAAGCTCAAGGTTCTGAGCATCAATGATTAGAGAGTCAAGAAAAGAAAAAAAAATGAGCTTAATGAAGTCCTCTAATTAAATGCTTGTGGTGCTTATGTATCAAGTGGTAATACTTGAAAATAAAGCATTTAGAAGTCGTAGCTTTGTTATTAACTCATGGGGCAAAGCACCCAAAAGGAGAAAAAAAAATCAAAAGCTTGTTTCAAGGAAGAATTATAAGAAAAAGATTTCATAAAATAAGCTAGATAGAAGCATCAATCATTTACATCTCTTTTGTAATTGTAGCATGCATAGAAAACTAGCTTGCCATGAACATTGAGTTGCTATTCTTCTTACCTTGGATTGTCAATCTTTATTGCATGATTCTTTTCTTGCTTGGGGACAAGCAAGATTTAAGTTTGGTGTTGTGATGACAAGTCATCATATACCCATTTTCTATGCTTTTTCATACAAGAAATTGATGATTTGTGCTTAAATATTGAATGCTTTTTGTACTTAAATGATATATTTTCTTGATATTTTAATTTTATAAATCTTGTAGGAAATAAGAAGAAAAAGAAGCAAAGAAGCACAAAAAAAAGAGGAAAAAAAGAGCTTTGGGGTACATTTTGAAGTTGGGAACACTTTGGAGCCTTAGGCCACGCTTTTAAAAGCGTGGCCCATGACAAAATCAAAGAGGAAGCAGCCAGCACGCACACGATCCTGCCCTTGCCAAGGGCAGGGCAGAATTGTGATGTATATTGAGGATTGAAAGCAAAATTTTCGCTAAGTTAAAATCTGGCCGCACACAGCATGACCATGCCTACTTCAAAGGGCTATAACTTGAGCTACAGACGTCCGATTGATGTGCTTCCAGTTGCGTTGGAAATCTGACATTCAGAGCTTTCCAACGATATATAGAAATCCATATTTGGCGTCCAATTGAGGCAGGAACGAAAGGCATCTTTAAGGGCCAAAAACAAGCGAAAATAAACCAAAATGCTTCCACCAAGGCTCGAAGAGGGAAACACACGGGACAAGCTTTGGAAACTCTGCCCTGCCCTTGGCGCGGGCAGGGCAGCATTGTGTGTGTGGTGCATCACGCACAAAACTTGGCGCACCAAGCATTCGGTTGGCACACCAATTTCTTTCCTTGGCAGCACCATGCGCGCACCAACTCTCAAATCTGGCGCATCAACATTCTCTGCCCCGCCCTTGGCGCGGGCAGGGCAGCCTCATAACGCACCAAGCGCGCGCATCAACAACTTTGGCGCACCAATCCAAGCACCAAGCTTCATTTTTCTGCCCTGCCCTCTATAAGGGCAGGGCAGCCTCCTGGGAGTAACTTTTAATGGGCCAAAAATTCAACCAAAATTCCATTTAAATTCAATTCTTCTCCAAATTGAATCAAGGCCAACCAAACCCATTTCTCCTCAAATCCAAAGCAAGCAAAGCCCACATCATCACTCAAAGGCACATGGATCAATTAGATTAGGATTTTCATTTTAATTGTAATTTGTTTTAATTTTTCACTTTGTAAAGCCTATATAAAGGCATGAATTCCGTCTCACTAGGGGAGCTCTTTCCTTTATTTTTCTTCTGTCTTAAATTTAGGAATTGAGAGTTCTCTCTTTGAATTTCCCTTTCTGTTTGAATTTTGGATTGAGATTGAAAGGAATTCTGTTTTCATTCTCCATCCGCAACATCTATGCTTTGTTCTTCTGCATAATTCAAGGAATTTTGAATTGAATCTAAATTCTCTTTACTGCTTTCATCTACTTTCCTTCTGCAATTGTTCTTGGTTGGATCAAGGAAGGAATTGAGATCTAGACTTGTTTTCTAGTCTCATTGATTTCCTGAGATCCTCACTTGTCATTTTAGATTTCATATTTGAATTGAGCTTTCTTGCTGATTTATTTTTCTGCTGTTACTTCATCTGCATTTTTACCTTTCTGTTCCTATTGCTTCCAATTTAATTTTAAGCAATTTAATCTCCCTGCAATTGTTCTAAGCTTTGCTTTACTGCTCTCTTTAATTTCCAGCACCCAACCCTCTTTACTTTTCATGCAATTTACATTTCTTGTCATTTAAGATTCTTGCAATTTTACTTTCTTGTTATTTAAGTTTCCTGCAATTTTACTTTCTGCACTTTAATTTTCCTTGCTATTTACTTTCTGTTGGTTACACTTCATCCAAATTCATTTCAATGTTAGCTTGACTAAACTAATCACCCACTAAAATTGCTTGATCCATCAATCCCTGTGGGATCGACCTCACTCTAAGTGAGTTATTACTACTTGATGCGACCCGGTACACTTGCCGGTTGGATTTGTGTGTTGGAAAATTCGTTTTCCACAAAAACACCATCAAAATCATCCAAACAACTGCATCAAAGTCTTGCAAAATTTCATGAGAAATCTTTCATTCATAGCATTCAAGTAATATAACTAAAAACTCATGAAATTTGCATCAAAATCATACTGTTTGGATGGTTCATTACTTTGTTATTCATTTAACCATTCTTGGTTACTTTAAGCTCAAGAAAATGCATAAAACAACTAAAACTAACAGAAAAATGCTAGTGAAACTAGCCTAAGATGCCTTGGCATCACAACACCAAACTTAATACTTGCTTGTCCCTAAGCAAGTCCTGAGTTACTTGAGAAGAAAGTATGAAACAGAAAGCAATTACATTGGCTATATTAGTAAGCACTTGAAGTTCATCAGAAGGGTTTTATGCAGAAAGTTGCAGCATCACTTTTTCATTCTTATCAGGTAAGATTATCACTTTTTTATTGCATCCATCAAACACTGCTATGGCCTCTTGTTATTCTTATGTCCTTGGCACTTTTCCCTTCTTTGTTTTTCTTTTTCTTAGAGCTCATTTGCTCCTTGTTTGCTCAGTGTCATGTGTTGCACAAGCCTTTGGCATTTTCTTTTCCTTATCAGTGCACTACACATATCCACTACAGGCATTTTAGTTCACATTTCTTCTTGAGACATTGGTGCCCAGCACCTCTTTGTGTGACTAAATGTTTTGTATTTAGGTTGCTCTTGATAATGGACTTTTGGTTGATAATCCCAGGTTAGTTAACCCAAGTTACCAAGTGTTGAAACACTCCTCAGAACCTATTCATCCAAGCATATCCTTAATACATAAACACCACAGTCATTTGTCTCAGAAGTTCAAACCATTGGTGCCTAGCTTATTTTCTCAATTTTTTTGCTTTTTGGTTGCCCTTTTTCAGTGGCTTTTTCTTCTTCTTTTTCTTTCTTTTTCATAGCCAAAGACATTTATTCATCAAGATCCATAGACAGTATTCAAACTTCTACACAAAAATGATAATTCTACACTCAATTTCCAGTGATCTGACTAAACAATCAAGCATGCATACCACCACTTAATTCTACTTGATTTGTCACTAATTGAGCCAAGTTACTTTTGTTCAAACTTTTCTTTTATTTTTGGAAACAGAACAAGCATGGCAATCATTTGTTTAAGAAGGTGAAGTTATATCCAAACATCTAGGCATTCACTTTATTCAAAGCAGTAAACCAACACTCATACTAAAAACTTCACATTCCAGAAAGATTCAACAATTACAGTTTAAACCAGAACAAGCATGCTTTTGTTTGCCTTTTAAAGAATGGTCAAGGAACAACACCACCTTGTGAAATTTCTTGTTTTCTCTTTGTTGCCAGGAAACAATTTGATTTCTCCTTCTTCTCCTAGTTGTTGCTTCATGTTCTTTCTAAGATCCTTGTTTCCTTTCCTGCAAAGAGTGATGAAGTTGCTTGCTTCTCAAGCACTTGAATGGTTAGCTCAACTATGTATGGGCAAGTGTCTGAGTCTTAAGTTGGTGTGTGAACACCAAACTTAGTCTCCTACTTACTCCTCTGCTCTTTGAATCCTTGAATTCTCCTTGGAATGAAGTTGCTGCTAAGGATTTTAAGCATTTCTGTGATTGCTTAGAATGGTTGTTCCTTTCATATAATTCAAAGGTTGTTGTGTTCAGTTGATCTGTATGGTGGAACACCAAACTTAGAGTCACACATTCCCCTTTGAATTATTGATCCACGAATTCATTGTTTGGTGTGAAACACCAAACTTAATTCTTTGCAATGCACAGAAACTACTTCACCTTTTTATTGAAACAAATAAAAGAAACAGCAAAGGAGTATTACCTCAGGTTGGGTTGCCTCCCAACAAGCGCTTCTTTAACGTCATTAGCTTGACGGTCAGCTTCCTCAGTTGAGGTGATATTTAATCTTGTCCTTCTCCTCCACATCTCCCAAGTAATGTTTGAGTCTTTGACCATTCACAGTGAAGGTTCGTTGTGACTTTTCTTCCATGATTTCTACTTGTCCATATTGGGAGACCTTGGTGACAAGGAATGGTCCAGACCACCTTGATTTTAGCTTCCCTGGAAATAGCTTCAGCCTAGAATTGTAGAGCAATACTTTTTGTCCCTCTTCAAATTTCCTTGGGGCTATGTTGCTGTCATGCTTCTTCTTTGCTCTTTCTTTGTAAATTTTGGCATTCTCATAAGCTTCAGCTCTGAATTCTTCCAACTCTTGAATTTGCAACATCCTTCTTTCTCCAGTAGCTTTGCTGTCCAAGTTCAAGAGTTTCAAGGCCCAGAATGCCTTGTGCTCCAACTCCAGTGGCAAATGGCAAGCTTTTCCATATACTAGTTGGTAAGGAGACATTCCAATTGGTGTTTTGAAAGCTGTCATATATGCCCAAAGAGCATCATCTAGCTTAATCGACCAGTCCTTCCTTGAAGTTCCCACAGTCTTTTCCAGGATTCTTTTGAGTTCCCTATTAGATATTTCAGCTTGCCCACTTGTCTGTGGATGGTATGGTGTGGCTACCTTGTGTTTGACTCCATATTTTAGAAGCAATGCCTCTAATGGTTTGTTACAGAAGTGGCTTCCTCCATCACTGATGATTGCTCTTGGAACCCCAAAACGGCAAAAAATGTGTTTTCTGAGGAAGTTCATGACTACCTTATTATCATTGGTTGGAGTTGCTATTGCTTCAACCCATTTGGAGACATAGTCTACTGCCACAAGAATGTAATTATTTGAGTATGAGGTGGGAAAGGGTCCCATGAAATCTATCCCCCATACATCAAACAATTCAAGTTCCAGAATGAATTGTTGTGGCATTTCATTTCTTCTTGGCAGGTTCCCCGCTTTCTGGCATTCATGGCAGTGCTTCACTAGTTCCTTTGCATCTTTGAAGATAGTGGGCCAATAAAAACCACACTGCAACACCTTAGCTGCTGTTCTTTCTCCTGCAAAATGTCCTCCATAAGTGGAGCCATGGCAGTCCCATAAGACTTCCCTTCCTTCTTCCTCTGATATGCATCTTCTGAGTATGCCATCCGAACATTTTTTGAACAAGTATGGTTCGTCCCAGATGAAGTATTTGGCATCATTTACCAATTTCTTCCTTTGATGCTTGTTAAATTCCAATGGCAAACTCCCAGTGGCCTTGAAGTTTGCTATGTCTGCAAACCAGGGTGCTTTGTGAATTACCATGAGTTGTTCATCAGGAAAGCACTCATTTATATGTGTGCTTTGTGTGCTTCCTTCTTCACATGGTATCCTTGATAAATGGTCTGCCACCTTGTTCTCTACACCCTTCTTGTCTTTGATTTCAATGTCAAATTCCTGCAACAAAAGAACCCATCTAATAAGTCTTGGTTTGGATTCTTGTTTAGCAAGTAAGTATTTTAAAGCTGAATGATCAGTGAAGACAATGACTTTAGATCCAATGAGATAGGATCTAAATTTGTCAAATGCAAAAACTATTGCCAAGAGTTCTTTTTCAGTGGTTGTGTAATTCCTTTGGTTATCATTCAAGACTTTACTGGCATAATAAATCACATGTACCAAATTGTCTTTCCTTTGTCCTAACACTGCCCCAATAGCAAGGTCTGATGCATCACACATCAGTTCAAAAGGTAAGTTCCAATCAGGTGGGGCAATGATAGGTGCAGAGGAAAGTTTTTGCTTCAAAAGTTCATAGGCTATCATGCAATTTTTATCAAATACAAAGGGTGTATCAGAGACAAGCAAGTTACTCAAAGGTTTGGCGATTTTAGAAAAGTCTCTAATAAACCTTCTGTAAAAGCCAGCGTGTCCCAAAAAACTCCTAACTGCCTTGACATTACTTGGTGGAGGTAGTTTTTCAATCAGTTCCACCTTAGCTCTGTCCACCTCAATGCCTCTATTAGAGATTTTGTGGCCAAGGACTATTCCTTCTGTGACCATGAAATGACACTTTTCCCAGTTTAATACTAGGTTGGTCTCTTGGCATCTCTTAAGCACCAAAGCAAGGTGGTGTAGGCAGCTAGGAAAAGAATCTCCAAACACAGAAAAATCATCCATGAAAACCTCAATAAATTTTTCAATCATGTCCGAAAAGATGGACAGCATGCATCTTTGGAAAGTGGCAGGTGCATTGCACAATCCAAAGGGCATGCGTCTATAAGCAAAAACTCCATATGGACAAACAAATGATGTTTTCTCTTGATCTCTTGGATCAACTACTATCTGATTATAGCCTGAGTATCCATCCAGAAAGCAATAGTAAGCATGTCCTGCAAGCCTTTCAAGCATCTGATCCATGAATGGGAGTGGGAAATGATCTTTTCTGGTGGCTTCATTGAGCTTCCTGTAGTCTATGCACATCCTCCACCCAGTGACAGTTCTTGTGGGTATGAGTTCGTTCCTCTCATTTGGCACCACAGTTATGCCACCTTTCTTGGGAACTACATGGATGGGACTAACCCATGGGCTATCAGAAATGGGGTAGATTACCCCTGCCTGCCATAACTTCATGACCTCCTTTTGTACCACTTCTTTCATGACGGGATTCAATCTTCTCTGAGCTTGAATGGAGGGTCTAGCATCCTCTTCTAACAAGATTTTATGCATGCATATGGATGAACTTATCCCTTCAAATCAGCTAGGGTCCATCCAATGGCATCTTGATGAGTTTGTAGCACCTTGATCAATTCTTCCTCCTGTTCTTGGCTCAGGGCAGAGCTAATGATAACAGGATGGCTCTCATCACTACCCAAGTATGCATACTTGAGATTAGGGGGCAATACTTTGAGCTCAGGTTTTGGTGCTTCCTTCTCTTCTTTCACTCTCTCTGGCATGCTTGGCATGGTTGTTTCAGCAGCCTTGATGTCACTAACTTCAATATCCTTGGTGAACTCCTCCTCTGCCACTTCCTTTGTTGTTTCCTCAAAGGTTTTTTGTACTACAATGTCCACTACATCCACCCTCATGCATTCCTTTAGTGATTCTGATGGATAGCTCATTGCCTTGAATACGTTAAACACCAATTGCTCATCATGTAGTCTAAGAGTGAGTTCACCCTTTTGGACATCTATGATGGCTCCAGCAGTAGCCAGGAAGGGTCTTCCCAGGATTATCGAAGCTTTGGCTTCTTCCTCCATATCTAACACCACAAAATCGGCGAGAAATATAAAATCTCCCACTTTCACCAACAAATCCTCAACTATCCCATGAGGGAATTTAAAAGTTCGATCTGCCAATTGGAGGGCCATTCTTGTTGGTTTGGCTTCCTCAATCTTCATTCTTCTCATCATTGTTAGAGACATCAAATTGATACTGGCCCCTAAGTCACACAAGGCCTTCTCCACCATGACTTCTCCTATGATGCAGGGGATTTGGAAACTGCCTGGATCCTTCAATTTCTGAGGCAATTTGTGTTGAATGATGGCACTGTATTCTTCAGTCAACAACACAGTTTCCTCATTTCTCCAGCTTCTCTTCTTGGTCATTAATTCCTTTAAGAATTTTGCATAGAGTGGCATTTGCTCTATTGCCTCAGCAAACGGAATGTTGATTTGAAGCTTCTTGAAAATCTCCAAAAATCTGGAGAATTGGCCATCCTTTTCACTTTTCATCAAACGTTGAGGATATGGTGCTTTGGGTGTATAAGGCTTCAGGACCTCTTTTTCTTTTTCTTTTGTTGCAGACGGTGTAAAAGATTGTCCCTGTTCCTTGTCTCTCACATTTTCCTTTGCTTCATCCTCTGTGGTTTCCTTTGAGATCTCCTTTAGCTTCTTTCCACTTCTGAGGGTTATGGCCTTACATTCTTCCCTTGCAATAACCTTGGCAGCATGAGAAACGCTTGGCCCAGGGGTTTGCTTAGACAAATACCCAATTTGATTTTCTAACTTCTGGATGGCAGCTCCTTGATTTTGCAAGTTAGAATTTACTTCTTCCTTAAAGGCTTTCAATTCGGTTATGTCTTGACCCATGGTTGCAAGCATTCTTTCTATCCTGTTTAATTGATCTTGAAATTGTTGGTTCGGATTAGGTTGGGCAGGTTGATTATTTTGGCCATGATATGGTGGTTGGGAGTAGGTGTTTTGTGTGGCTTGGTATGATCTTTGGTTGGAGTTGTAAGGTTTGTGGTTTTGTGGTTGGGTTTGCTGGTTTCCCCACCCAAAGTTTGGGTGGTTTTTCCAACCTGGGTTGTAAGTGTTGGAGTGTGGATCATATGGTTGCCTTTGTTGATTTCCCACATAGTTGGCCTCTTCCCTGTCACCTCCTTCAGTGCTTACCTCCTCTTGATCTTGTGTGTGTATTGCAGCCACTTGATTTGTTCCTAATTTCCTGGTGAGCTCTGCTAGTTGCTTGGCAAACACCTTGTTTTGAGCTAGAATTGTATCAACATGGTTCAGCTCCATGACTCCCTTAGTGTTGTGTCTCTCTGAAGCATAGTAGTACTCATTCTCAGCCACTGTCTCAATCACTTCAATGGCTTCTTCCACAGTCTTCTTCCTGTTCAATGAACCTCCTGATGAATGGTCTACAGCCTTCCTTGATTCATAAGAAAGTCCATCATAGAAAATATGCAATTGCACCCAGTCATGGAACATGTCTGGTGGGCATTTCCTTGTCAACTCCTTGAACCTCTCCCATGCCTCGTAGAGAGTTTCACCATCTTTTTGTCTAAAAGTCTGAACCTCAGATCGAAGCCTATTGACCCTTTGTGGGGGGTAGAAACGTGCCAGAAACTTGCTTTCCACCTCATCCCAGGTGGTTAGGCTCCCCCTTGGGAATGATTCCAGCCACTTAGCTGCCTTGTCCCTAAGTGAAAATGGGAACAAGAGCAGTTTATAGGCATCTTCCTGGACTCCATTGGACTTCACAGTGTCGCAAATTCTCAGGAATTTTGTGAGATGTTGGTTTGGATCTTCATTAGCACTCCCACCAAATGAACAATGATCCTCCACTAGTGATATTAGCTGTGGTTTGAGTTCAAAATTGTTGGCCTGAATGGGTGGTTTCTGAATGCTGCTACCACAATTCTCAGAGGTTGGGTTTATGTATGAACCAAGAACCCTCCTCTCAGGAATGGCATTGTTCCCATCAGCCCTCTCATGGTTGTGAACTTCTCTATCCATGTTGAGATCTAGAGCTTCTTCAAAATTGTCTTCAGATTCTCCTTCAGATTCTTCTTCTCCCAGTACTCTCTTCCCTCTTGCTTCCCTTCTAAGTCTATGAAGGGTCCTCTCTGGTTCGGTATATGGAGGAGTTGATGTCTCTCTTCTCCTACCTGTCATACAAGAACACAGCACAGGCAACAAACAAGTGAAATACTCTTGGTTAATGGAAGAGTATGGTTAGAGCAGTTGAGGAATTAATTCAAATAGTTAGTGGGTCAGTGAGTTAGTTGCTTGAATTTAAAGGCATAAAGAAAGAAAGCAAGTAACAGAGTGCAGAAATTAAAATTCAACAAGTAACTTGAACTGAATTAACAAAACAAGAAAAATGCTCAATCTAGTTAACTTCCAATTTGAGAATTGTCAATCGAAAACCAATCCCCGGCAACGGCGCCATAAACTTGATGTGCTATAAACTTGATAGCTACGATTTTAGGAAATTTCACGATCGGCAAAAATTCCTTCAGGCAAGTGCACTGGTTATCGTCAAGTAAAAACTCACAATAGAGTGAGGTCGAATCCCACAAGGATTGGTTGAGTGAGCAATTCGGATTAGAAGTGTGTTCTAGTTGAGCGGGATCAAGATTTAGATGAGAATTGCAGAATGTAAAATTGGCGGGAAACGTAAATGGCAAGAAATTAAAAGTGCAGAATCTTAAATTGCATGAACTAAAGAGCGAGAAGCTAAATTGCTAAAATTAAAAGGGGATCGGGGTGATTGCATAAATTTAATTGTAGAATGTAAAGAGAAAGTGATAGATCAGAAATGGGGAATTCATTGGGTTTCAGGAGATATTGAGATCTCCGAATCAAAACATTTTTATCCCTTCCTCAACCAATGCGTTCATTGAATTTTGCTTGGCAATCTTATATGATTGGATCCCAATCCCTTGGCTCACCAATTCTCTCTAAAAACAAACAAATTCAAAATCCCTTGGTTTAAATGTTCATAAGAAGAGATGATGCTCGATCACTGATTATACCACACAGTTTCATGAACCACAATTTGGTAGGATTACATGTCACAATATCCATCCAAACCCCAATCCAATTCACTGTGAGAAAGCTTCTCTAGCATGAATCCTCCATTCCTTTCCCAAGGTTCCGAAGGATTCCAATTATGGATAGTTTCTTTCCCAAGACAACTAACCAATGGAATTAGATCGAGAAGCTTTCTAACAAAATTCAGGAGAAAAGATTGAAGAAGAAGATAAAAACTATTATTGATTCATTGAATTACAATAGAGCTCCCTAACCCAATGAAAGGGGTTTAGTGAGTCATAGCTCTGAATTCAATTACAAAAAGTATGAAAACTAGAAAAATGATCCAAAAAGTCCTAGAGTCGTTCCAACTAACTTAATTTCTATCCTATTTATACACTTTCTAAATTGAGCTTCTGTTGTGTTTCTTGGGCTTTGAGGCTTTTCCTTGATTTCCTTTTGCTTTGGGTTTATGATCCATAATCCTGATGAGGCTGCTGATCCAATTCTGTAACATTCATTGAGCTAACTTAGTGATAATCAAGTAATGACACATGACTCAACAATTTGAAATTCCAGACTCATCAATTCTTCAGGCCCAATCCCATAAACCATGATATTCAATTGGGTTTCATACCAGAGTACGTTTATGTTAATGCTTGTGCTCAAATGCTAACTTAAACTGCAATATCTTTGGCCCAGAAACCTTTTCAATTAGTGGCGTTTAAGTTGCAGTTTAAGCTTAAACTGCAACTTAAACGTTGGACACTCCTGGAGGTGATATAAGTCGAACACGTTTAAGCTTCAGTTTAAGGTTAAACTGAAGCTTAAACGTGGAAATGGAAGAAGGCAACCCTGGAGTGTGGAATTGTCGAACACGTTTAAGCTTCAGTTTAAGGTTAAACTGAAGCTTAAACGTGGAAATGGAGGAAAGCCATCCTGGAGGGTAAAGGTCGAACACGTTTAAGCTCCAGTTTAAGCTTAAACTGGAGCTTAAACGTGGAAATGCAAAACGCAACCCTGGAGGAGAATGGTCAAACACGTTTAAGCTCCAGTTTAAGGTTAAACTGGAGCTTAAACATGGAAATGGCTCCCTGGTGCTTTCAATTCTGGCGTTTAACTTCCAGTTTAAGGTTAAACTGGAGGTTAAACGCCACTTTCAGCCCTTTCCTCAGCTTTCATGATTTTGGCGTTTAAGCTCCAGTTTAAGCTTAAACTGGAGCTTAAACTCCACATGTGATATTCAAGCTTCCTTTATTGATTTTGTTGCTTCCTTGCCTAGCCTCTTCTTCCCTGAAATCATCCAAACAACTGCATCAAAGTCTTGCAAAATTTTATGAGAAATCTTTCATTCATAGCATTCAAGTAATATAACTAAAAACTCATGAAATTTGCATCAAAATCATACTGTTTGGATGGTTCATTACTTTGTTATTCATTTAACCATTCTTGGTTACTTTAAGCTCAAGAAAATGCATAAAACAACTAAAACTAACAGAAAAATGCTAGTGAAACTAGCCTAAGATGCCTTGGCATCAGCCATCGGATTTCAAACAAAGGAATAGAAGTTGATCAAGCTAACGTGGAGGTAATTGAAAAATTACGGCCACCTACTAATGTTAAGGCAATCAGAAGCTTTTCAGGACATGTAGGATTCTATAGGAGATTTATAAAGGACTTTTCTAAAATTGTAAAATCCCTATGCAATCTTCTAGCTACTGACACACCTTTTGTTTTTGATAAAGAATGCTTGCATGCGTTTGAAACTTTAAAAGCAAAGCTTGTCTCTGCACCCATCATTGCCATACCCAATTGGGATTTGTCATTTGAGTTAATGTGTGATGCCAGTGATTATGCCATAGGTGTGGTTTTGGGACAGAGTCAAGACAAGCTTATGCATGTCATTTATCATGCCAGCCGAATTTTGAATGATGCTGAAAAGAACTACACCACAACAGAGAAGGAACACCACCACCTACTACTGCTGTGACTGAAACCTTTCCATATGAGTACCTTTTGTGATCCAAAAGGCGCCACAGTTTGCAAACATTGCAAACTATAAGGCCATGAGGTTCATCCCCAAAGAGTACATAAAACAACAAGTCAGAAAACTTTTGCATGATGCCAAGTACTACTTATAGGATAAACCCTATCTTTTTAAGAGATGCTCAGATGGGATGATCAGGTGTTGTGTCTCAGAGGAGGAAGTCCAGCAGATTCTCTGGGATTGTCATCATTCTGAGTATGGAGGACATTTTGGAGGGGAGAGAATGGCCACCAAGGACCTTTCGAGCGGATTTTACTAGCCAAACCTCTTCTGAGTATGGAGGACATTTTATGGAGTCTGTCATAAGGTGGCAATCCCCTATCACCCACAAACAAGTGGACAAGTTGAGGTCTCGAATAGGGAACTCAAGAAGATCTTGGAAAAGACAATAAGCACCTCAAGGAAGGACTGGGCAAGAATATTTGATGATGCCCTCTGGGCATACAGGACAACCTTCATGACCCCCATTGGGATGTCTCCTTATCAATTAGTCTATGGTAAGGCCTGTCATTTGCCAGTGAAGTTGGAGCACAGAGCATATTGGGCAACAAGGTTTCTAAACTTTGATGCTAAGACTGCAAGAGAGTAGAGGTTGCTCCAACTAAATGAACTTGACGAATTTTGGCATGCTGCCTTTGAGAATGCCAAAGTCTACAAGGAAAGGGCAAAGAAATGGCATGATAGGAAGATAGCCTCCAGAGTTTTCGAGCCCGGCCAGAAGGTGTTGCTATTCGATTTTAGACTCAAGCTATTCCCGGAAAAGCTCAAGTCAAGATGGTCAGGACCGTTTGTAGTCACTAGGGTGTCCTCCTATGGTCATGTAAAACTTTAGGACTGGTGCACAAAATTGTGATCATCAACAATGGCTCCAATAACTTGGTAGCGCTCTTAAACATGAATCACACTTAGTCACAACTCCGCACAACTAACCAGCAAGTGCACTGGGTCGTCCAAGTAATACCTTACGTGAGTAAGGGTCGATCCCACGGAGATTGTTGGTATGAAGCAAGCTATGGTCATCTTGTAAATCTCAGTCAGGCGGATAGTAAATGTTATGGAGTTTTCGAATAATTAATAAAGCAGAAAATAAAGATAGAAATACTTATGTAAATCATTAGTAGGAATTTCAGATAAGCGTATGAAGATGATATGCTCCTTTTAAATCTCTGCTTTCTTACTGTCTTCATCCAATCCTTTTTACTCCTTTCCATGGCAAGCTGTATGTAGGGCATCACCATTGTCAATGGTTACATCCCATCCTCTCAGTGAAAAAGGTCCAAATGCTCTGGCACGGCACGGCTAATCATCTGTCGGTTCTCGATCATGTTGGAATAGAATCCCTTGATTCTTTTGCGTTTGTCATCACGCCCAACAGTCGCGAGTTTGAAGCTCGTCACAGTCATTCAATCCCTGAATCCTACTCTGAATACCACAGACAAGGTTTAGACTTTTCGGATTCTCATGAATGCCGCCATCAATCTAGCTTATACCACGAAGATTCTGGTAAAGGAATCCAAGAGATATGCGCCCGGTCTAAGGTAGAACGGAAGTGATTGTCAGTCACGCATTCATAGGTGAGAATGATGATGAGTGTCATGAATCATCACATTCATCATGGTGAAGTGCAGCGAATATCTTAGAACAGGAATAAACTGAATTGAATAGAAAATAGTAGTAATTGCATTAAAACTCGAGGTACAGCAGAGCTCCACACCCTTAATCTATGGTGTGTAGAAACTCCACCGTTGAAAATACATAAGTGAAAGTGGTCCAGGCATGGCCGAATGGCCAGCTCCCATGAAGGTCTAAAATCTCATACACTGATTAAAGATCAATCAAAAGACGTCTAATACAATAGTAAAATGTCTTATTTATACTAGACTAGCAACTAGGGTTTACAGAAGTAAGTAATTGATGCAGAAATCCACTTCCGGGGCCCATTTGGAGTGTGCGTGGTCTGAGCTTGAGCTTTACACGTTCAGAGGCTTCTTTTGGAGTTGAACGCCAAGTTGTAACGTGTTTTTGGCGTTCAACTCTGGTTCGTGATGTGTTTCTGGCGTTTGACTCCAGAATGCAGCATGGAACTGGCGTTGAGCGCCAGTTTACGTCGTCTAATCACGAATAAAGTATGACTATTATATATTGCTGGAAAGCTCTGGATGTCTACTTTCCAACTCCAATAAGAGCGCGCCATTTGGAGTTTTGTAGCTCCAGAAAATCCATTTCGAGTGCAGGAAGGTCAGAATCCAACAGCATCATCAGTCCTTTGTCAACCTTTTATCAGAGTTTTGCTCAGGTACCTCAATTTCAGCCAGAAATTACCTGAAATCACAGAAAAATACACAAACTCATAGTAAAGTCCAGAAATATGAATTTAGCATAAAAACTAATGAAAACATCCCTAAAAGTAGCTAGATTATACTAAAAGCTACCTAATGCCAAAAAGCGTTAAATTATCCGCTCATCACAACACCAAACTTAAATTGTTGCTTGTCCCCAAGAAACTGAAAATCAATTAGGATAAAAAGAAGAGAATATACTATAAATTCCAAAATATCAACGAATATTAATTCTAATTAGATGAGCGGGACTTGTAGCTTTTTGCTTCTGAAAAATTTTGGCATCTTACTTTCTCCTTTGAAGTTTAGAATGATTGGGATCTATAGGAACTTAGAATTTCAGATAGTGTTATTGATTCTCTTAGTTAAGTTTGTTGATTCTTGAACACAGCTACTTTTATGAGTCTTGGCCGTGGCCCTAAGCACTTTGTTTTCCAGTATTACCACCGGATACATAAATGCCACAGACACATAGCTGGGTGAACCTTTTCAGATTGTGACTCAGCTTTGCTAAAGTCCCCAGTTAGAGGTGTCCAGAGTTCTTAAGCACACTCTTTTTGCTTTGGATCACGACTTTAACCAAACATGGTTAGGGACAGCTTGATTTAGCCGCTTAGGCCTAGATTTTATTTCCTTGGGCCCTCCTATCCATTGATGCTCAAAGCCTTGGATCCTTTTTACCCTTGCTTTTTGGTTTTAAGGGCTATTGGCTTTTTCTGCTTGCTTTTTCTTTTTCTTTCTAAATTTTTTTTTCACAAGCTTTTGCTTTTTCACTGCTTTTTCTTGCTTCAAGAATCAATTTCATGATTTTTCAGATTATCAATAGCATTTCTCTTTGTTCATCATTCTTTCAAGAGCCAACAATTTTAACATTCATAAACAACAAGATCAAAATTATGCACTGTTCAAGCATTCATTCAGAAAACAAAAAGTATTGTCACCACATCAAAATAATTAAACTAAATTCAAGGATAATTTCAAAATTCATGTACTTCTTGTTCTTTTGAATTAGAAACATTTTCATTAAGAGAGGTGAAGGATTCATGGAATTATTCATAGCCTTAAGACATAGTTACTAAATACTAATGATCATGTAATAAAGACACAAACATAGATAAACATATAACATAAAAAACCGAAAAACAGAAAAATAAGAACAAGGAATGAATCCACCTTAGTGATGGTGGCGCTTTCTTCTTGAAGAACCAATGATGTCCTTGAGTTCTTCTATGTCTCTTCCTTGCCTTTGTTGCTCCTCCCTCATTGCTCTTTGATGTTCTCTAATTTCATGGAGAATGATGGAGTGCTCTTGATGTTCCACCCTTAATTGATCCATATTGTAACTCAAATCTTCTAGAGAAGTGTTGAGTTGTTCCCAATAGTTGTTGGGAGGAAAGTGCATCCCTTGAGGCATCTCCAGGATTTCTTGGTGATGAGCTTCCTCATGCGTCTCTTGGGATCCATGAGTGGGCTCTCTTGTTTACTCCATCCTTTTCTTAGTGATAGGCTTATCCTCCTCAATGGGGATGTCTCCTTCTATGATAACTCCAGCTGAGTAACATAGATGGCAAATAAGATGAGGAAAAGCTAGCCTAGCCGTGGTGGAGTGTGATGACATGTCATCATATACCCATTTTCTATGCTTTTTCATACAAGAAATTGATGATTTGTGCTTAAATATTGAATGCTTTTTGTACTTAAATGATATATTTTCTTGATATTTTAATTTTTTTATATCTTGTAGAAAATAAGAAGAAAAAGAAGCAAAGAAGCACAAAAAAAGGAGAAAAAAAGAGCTTTGGGGTACACTTTGAAGTTGGGGTACACTTTGGAGCCTTAGGCCACGCTTTTAAAAGCGTGGCCCATGACCAAATCAAGGAAGGAAGCAGCCAGCACGATTCTGCCCTGCCCTTGCCAGGGGCAGGATCGTGATGCACATTAAGGATTGGAAGCAAAATTTTCGCTAAGTTAAAATCTGGGCGCTCACAGCATGACCATGCCTCCTTCAAATGGCTATAACTTGAGCTACAGACGTCCAATTGATGTGCTTCTAGTTGCGTTGGAAAGCTGACATTCAGAGCTTTCCAACGATATATAGCAATCCATATTTGGCGCACAATTGGGGCAGGAACGAGAGGCATCTTTAAGGGCAAAAAATAAGCAAAAAGAAGCCAAGGAAAATGATGTAGCGTGTTTGCTTCCTCCGTGATTCGAACTTGGGACATGAAAGAAGGAACATTGCCCTGCCCTTGGCGCGGGCAGGGCAGCATTTGGATGGCACAAGAACTTGGCACACCAAGCAACAAATTTGGCGCACCAATTTCGTCCCCTGGCAGCACCAAGCGCGCGCACTCCTCAATCCTGGCGCATCAAACTCTTCTTGCCCTGCCCTTGGCGCGGGCAGGGCAGCCTCTCGCGCACCACGCAGCACCAACTTGCACCAAGGCCGCACCAAGCTTGTGCACCATGCACCAATTTTCTGCCCTGCCCTCCACAAGGGCAGGGCAGCCTCCTGGAAGCAATTTTCCTTCATGGGCTGAAATTGAATTAAAAACCCAATTTAATTCATTTCTTCACCAAATCAAAAGCCCATCCAAATCCCAAAATCCAAGAATAGAAAGTGTATAAATAGGAGCTAGTTTTATGTAATTGGGGGGCTGGAGACTTTATTTTGTAATTTTCCTTTCCACTTGCATTTTAACTTTGAACTTTGGGATTTCTTAGAGAATTAGGAAGGAGAATTGATCTCTCTTCTTCCTAGTTCTTGCTTGAGCACTCTTCACTTTTCTTGCTTTGGATCTTGGGTGAAGAATTGAAGAACTTCTGTTTCAATCTCACCTTGAGATCTCTTCTTTAATTTTCTGCATAATTGAATTCTACTTTCTGCTCATTTCTTCTTTTTCTGATTTCTGCACTTTGCTTTCCTTTATTTCTTTTGCAATTGTTCTTGTTGGATCAAGGAAGGATTTGAGATCTAGACTTGTTATCTAGTCTCCTCCAATCTTGAGATCTTCAACATTCTTCTAAATTGCTGCAAATTAAGCACTGCTTTTCTGTTTAGAATTCTTCAAGCAATTTCCATTTTTTGTTTAGATCTGTTGCATGATTTTGTACCTTTTACTTCTCTGTTCGATTGCTATTTACACTTTCCTGTTGAATTTTAATTTCCAGCACCCAACCCCCTTTTACATTTGATGCAATTTACAATTCTTGCAATTTAAGTTTCAGTTATTTTACTTTCTTGTTCTTTAAGTTTCCTGCAATTTTACTTTCTGCACTTTAATTTTCCTTGCTATTTAATTTCTGTTGGTTACACTTCATCCAAATTCACTTAAATGTTAGCTTGACTAAACTAATCACCCACTAAAATTGCTTGATCCATCAATCCCTGTGGGATCGACCTCACTCTAAGTGAGTTATTACTACTTGATGCGACCCGGTACACTTGCCGGTTGGATTTGTGTGTTGGAAATTAATTTTTCCACAAAAACATCATCAGAGGGCTTTTCGGCTATTTTGTAGAATTCAAGGGAGATGACTTCATGAACTTCTACTTCCTCTCCAATCATGATGCTATGAATCATGATAGCCCGATCCATAGTAACTTCGGATCGGTTGCTAGTAGGGATGATGGAGCGTTGGATGAACTCCAACCATCCTCTAGCCACAGACTTGAGATCCAGTCTTCTTAGTTGAACCGGTTTGCCTTTGGAGTCTCTTTTCCATTGAGCTCCTTCCACACATATGTCCATAAGGACTGATGAGCGGATAATTTGTACCCTTTTTGGCATTGTTTTTAGTATGTTTTTAGTAGTTTTAGTTAAGTTCTTAGTATATTTTTATTAGTTTTTAGTTAAAATTCACTTTTCTGGACTTTACTATGAGTTTGTGTGTTTTTCTGTGATTTCAGGTATTTTCTGGCTGAAATTGAGGGACCTGAGCAAAAATCTGATCCAGAGACTGAAAAGGACTGCAGATGCTGTTGGATTCTGACCTCCCTGCACTCGAAGTGGATTTTCTGGAGCTACAGAAGCCCAATTGGCGCGCTCTCAACGGCGTTGGAAAGTAGACATCCTGGGCTTTCCAGCAATATATGATAGTCCATACTTTGCCCAAGATTTGATGGCCCAAACCGGCGTTCAAAGTCACCCTCAGAAATTCCAGCGTTAAACGCCGGAACTGGCACCTAAATGGGAGTTAAACGCCCAAACTAGCATAAAAGCTGGCGTTTAACTCCAAGAAGAGTCTCTACACGAAATTGCTTCATTGCTCAGCCCAAGCACACACCAAGTGGGCCCGGAAGTGGATTTTTATGTCATTTACTCATCTCTGTACACCCTAGGCTACTAGTTTTCTATAAGTAGGACCTTTTGCTATTGTATTAGAGATCTTTTGATCATGCTTTGATGATTAAACCCTCTTTGGGGGAGGCTGGCCATTCGGCCATGCCTAGACCTTGTTCTTATGTATTTTCAACGGTGGAGTTTCTATACACCATAGATTAAGGTGTGGAGCTCTGCTGTACCTCGAGTATTAATGCAATTACTATTGTTCTTCTATTCAATTCCGCTTGTTCTTTGTCCAAGATATCACTTGTTCTTCAACTTGATGAATGTGATGATCCGTGACACTCATCATCATTCTCACCTATGAACAAAGTGACTGACAACCACTTCTGTTCTACAAGCAAACAAGGCTCTAGTGTTTATCTCTTGGATTCCTGGTACACGATGCATGGTTGATCGCCTGACAACTGAGTGCTCGCCTGACAAACGAGCCAGCCATTCCGTGAGATCAGAGTCTTCGTGGTATAGGCGAGAACTGATGGCGGCATTCAAGAGAATCCGGAAGGTCTAACCTTGTCTGTGGTATTCTGAGTAGGATTCAATGATTGAATGACTGTGACGTGCTTCAAACTCCTAGCAGGCGGGGCGTTAGTGACAGACGCAAAAGAATCACTGGATTCTATTCCGGCCTGACCGAGAACCGACAGCTGATTAGCCATATGCTGTGACAGAGCATAGGAACATTTTCACTGAGAGGATGGGAGGTAGCCACTGACAACGGTGAAACCCTTGCATAAGCTTGCCATGGAAAGGAGTAAGAAGGATTGGATGAAGACAGTAGGAAAGCAGAGAGACGGAAGGGAAAGCATCTTCATACGCTTATCTGAAGTTCCTACCAATGAATTACATAAGTACCTCTATCTTTATCTTTATGCTTCATTCGTATATCACTATACCCATTTGAGTCTGCCTAACTAAGATTTACAAGGTGACCATAGCTTGCTTCATACCAACAATCTCTGTGGGATCGACCCTTACTCGCGTAAGGTTTATTACTTGGACGACCCAGTGCACTTGCTGGTTAGTTGTGCAAAGTTGTGTTTATGCCATGGTATTGAGCACCAAGTTCTTGGGGCCATTACTAGGGATTATTTGAGTTGTGAAAAGTAGTGATCACAATTTCGCACACCAAGGACTTAGTCCAACCTTTGGTTAAAGTTGACCCTTCAAGTGTATGGGCGTGCATCTCCTTACATCATGGGCAAGTTGAATGCCAACCTCACATTTTCCGGACTAAAATCTAAGTATTTCCCCCGAACCATTGTAAGATAATTCTTTGGGTTCGGGTTCATACTTTGATCATAGTTCCTAGTGATCCATGCATTGGCATAGAACTCTTGAACCATTAAGATTCCGACTTGTTGAATGGGGTTAGTTAGAACTTCCCAACATCTTCTTTGGATCTCATGTCGGATCTCCGGATACTCATTTTTCTTGAGCTTGAAAGGGACCTCAGGGATCACCTTCTTCTTAGCCACAACATCATAGAAGTGGTCTTGATGGGCTTTGGAGATGAATCTCTCCATCTCCCATGACTCGGAGGTGGAAGCTTTTGTCTTCCCTTTCCCTTTTCTAGAGGTTTCTTCAGCCTTAGGTGCCATTAATGGTTATGGAAAAACAAAAAGCTATGCTTTTACCATACCAAACTTAAAATATTGCTCGCCCTCGAGCAAGAGAAGAAAGAATAGATGAAGAAGAAGAAGATATGGAGGAGAGGGAGAGAAGGTTGTGTTTCGGCCAAGGTGGAGAAGAGAGAGTTGTGTTGTGTGAAAATGAAGAAGAATGGAGGGGTATTTATAGTGGAGGGAGAGTGGTTAAGGTTCAGCCATATTGGGTGGGTTGGGTGGGAAAGTGATTTTGAATTTTGAAGGTAGGTGAGGTTTATGGGGAAGGGTGGATGGATGTGAGTGGTGAAGGTGGGTAATTGGGAAGAGAGATTGAGGTGATTGGTGAAGGGTTTTTGGGGAAGAGTGTTTTTGGGGAAGAGAGGATGAATGTGAAAAAGAGGAAAGAGGGTGAGTTGAGGTAGGTGGGGATCCTGTGGGGTCCACAGATCCTGAGATGATCCTGTGGGGTCCACAGATCCTGAGGTGTCAAGGATTTACATCCCTGCACCATTTAGGCATGTAAAATGCCTTTGCATACAATTCTGGTGTTTAAACACCGAAGTGATGCTTATGTTGGGCGTTCAACGCCCAACTGCAGCATGTTTCTGGCGTTGAACTCCAGTTCCATGCTTGTTTCTGGCGTTCAGCGCCAGCTCTCCTCAGGGTATATTCCTGGTGTTCAAACGCCAGGATGCTGCTTGTTTCTGGCGTTTAACGCCAGATCCATGCTCTGTTCTGGCATTGAACAACAACCAGATGCTCCTTACTGGCGTTGAACACCAGTAAGTCCTTCCTCTAGGGTGTGATTTTTCTTCAGCTGTTTTTTATTCTGTTTTTAATTTTAGTATTTTTTTTGTGACTCCACATGATCATGAACCTAATAAAATATTAAAGAACAATAAAAGAAAAATAAAATTAGATAAATAAAAATTGGGTTGCCTCCTAATAAGCGCTTCTTTAATGTCAATAGCTTGACAGTGGGCTCTCATGGAGCTACACAGGTGATCATGTCAATGTTGTAGACTCCCAACACCAAACTTAGAGTTTGGATGTGGGGATTCAACACCAAACTTAGTGTTTGGCTGTGGCCTCCGAACACCAAACTTAGAGTTTGATTGTGGGGGCTTTGTTTGACTCTGTATTGAGAGAAGCTTTTCATTCTTCCTCTTCATTGTTAAAGAAGAAGACCCTTGAGCCTTAAACACAAGGTAGTCCCCATTCAATTGAAGGACTAATTCTTCTCTGTTAACATCTATCACAGCTCCTGCTGTGGCTAGGAAAGGTCTTCCAAGGATGATGCATTCATCCTCCTCCTTCCTGGTGTCTAAGATTATGAAATCAGCAGGGATGTAAAGGCCTTCAACCTTTACCAACACGTCCTCTACCAATCCATAAGCTTGTCTTACTGACTTGTCTGCCATTTATAATGAGAATATGGCAGGTTGTACCTCAATGATCCCCAGCTTCTCCATTACAGAGAGTGGCATAAGATTTATGCTTGACCCCAAGTCACACAGAGCCTTTTCAAAGGTCATGCTGCCTATGGTACAGGGTATTAAGAATTTGCCAGGATCTTGTCTCTTTTGAGGTAAGGTTTGCTGAACCCATGTATCTAGTTCACTGATGAGCAAGGGAGGTTCACCTTCCCAAGTCTCATTACCAAATAACTTGGCATTCAGCTTCATGATAGCTCCTAGATATTGAGCAACTTGCTCTCCAGTTACATCTTCATCCTCTTCAGAGGAAGAATAGTCTTCAGAGCTCATGAATGGCAGAAGGAGGTTTAATGGGATCTCTATGGTCTCTATATGAGCCTCAGATTCCCTTGGGTCCTCAATAGGAAACTCCTTCTTGCTTGAGAGACGTCTCATGAGGTATTCCTCATTGGAATTCACGTCCTCTCCTTCCTCTCTAGGTTCGGCCATATTGATTATATCAATGGCCTTGCACTCTCTTTTTGGATTCTCTTCAGTATTGCTTGGGAGAGTACTAGGAGGAGTTTCAGTGATTTTCTTACTCAGCTGGCCCACTTGTGCCTCCAGATTTCTAATGGAGGACCTTGTTTCACTCATGAAACTTAAAGTGGCCTTAGACAGATCAGATACTAAGTTTGCTAAGTTAGAGGTGCTCTGTTCATAATTCTCTGTCTGTTGCTGAGAAGATGATGGATAAGGCTTGATATTGCTGAGCCTATTTCTTCCACCATTATTAAAGCCTTGTTGAGGCTTTTGTTGATCCTTCCATGAGAAATTTGGATGATTTCTCTATGATGAATTATAGGTGTTTCCATAAGGTTCACCCATATAATTTACCTCTGCTATTGCAGGGTTCTCAGGATCATAAGCTTCTTCTTCAGAAGATGCCTCTTTAGTACTGTTGGATGCATTTTGCCATCCATTCAAACTTTGAGAAATCATGTTGACTTGCTGAGTCAACATTTTGTTCTGAGCCAAAATGGCATTCAGAGCATCAATTTCAAGAACTCCCTTCCTTTGAGGCGTCCCATTATTCACGGAATTCATCTCAGAAATGTACATGAACTGGTTATTTGCAACCATGTCAATAAGTTATTGAGCCTCTGCAGGCATTTTCTTTAGGTGAATGGATCCACCTACAGAATGGTCCAGTGACATCTTAGAGAACTCAGATAGACCATAATAGAATATATCTATCATGGTCCATTCTGAAAACATGTCAGAAGGACATCTTTTGGTCATCTGCTTGTATCTTTCCCAAGTTTCATAGAGGGATTCACCATCTTTTTGTTTGAAGGTCTGAACATCCACTCTAAGCTTGCTCAGCTTTTGAGGAGGAAAGAACTTAGCCAAGAAAGCCGTGACCAGCTTATCCCAGGAGTCCAGGCTATCTTTAGGATGAGAGTCCAACCATGCTCTAGCTCTGTCTCTTACAGCAAAAGGAAAAAGCATGAGCCTGTAGACTTCAGGATCTACTCTATTAGTCTTAACAGTCTCACAGATCTGCAAGAACTCAGTTAAGAACTGGTAGGGATCTTCTGATGGAAGTCCATGAAACTTGCAGTTTTGTTGCATCAAAGCAACTAATTGAGGTTTCAGCTCAAAATTGTTTGCTTCAATGACAGGAATTGAGATGCTTCTTCCATCAAACTTGGACGTAGGTGCAGTATAGTCACCAAGCATCCTTCTTGCATTATTTCAGCAAGGTTGTCTCTGGATTTTTGTAATTTAGCTTCTCTTAGATTCCTCTTCAGAGTCCTTTCAGGTTCTGGATCAGCTTCAACAAGAATGTCTTTTTTCTTGTTCCTACTCATATAAAGGAGAAGAGAACAGAAAAAGAAGAGGAATTCTCTATGTCATAGTAAAGAGGTTCCTTATTATTAGTAGAAGAAGAAAGGGAATAAAGAAAGGAGAATCCAAACACAAGGGTGAGGATAGGGGCAGTGATTTGAGATGAAGAGAAGTGTTAGTAAATGAATGAATAAATAGAATAAGATGAGAGACAGAAGTTTCGAAAATAATTTTGAAAAGGAGTTAATGATTTTTTAAAATTAAGATAAGAAATAAAATTAAAATTAAAATTTAAAATAATTAATTAATTAAAAAGAATTTTTGAAAAAGGGGGAGGTATTTTCGAAAATTAGAAAGGGAAGAGTAGTTAGGTGGTTTTGAAAAAGATAAGAAACAAAGAAAAAGTCAAATAGTTAGTTGCAAAAGATTTGAAAATTAATTTTGAAAAGATAAGAAGATAAGAAGTTAGAAAAGATATTTTAAAATCAAATTTTTTTGAAAAGGATAAAATTTTGAAAAAGATATGATATAAAAGATAAGATAAAAAGATATGATTAAAATTAAAATTGATTACTTTACTAACAAGAAACTAAAAGATAAGATTCTAGAATTTAAAGATTGAACCTTTCTTAACAAGAAAGTAACAAACTTCAAATTTTTGAATTAATCATATTAATTGTTAGCATAATTTTCGTAAATAAAGATAAAACTAAGAAAAAGATTTTTGAAAAATATTTTAAAAAATTTTCGAAAATTAATAAGAAAAATGAAAAAGATTTAATTTTTGAAAAAAGTTTAAAAAAGATATGATTTTTAAAATTTTGAAAATTTGACTTGACTTACAAGAAACAACTAATTTTAAAATTTTTTTTGACTAAGTCAACCCAAAATTTTTGAAATTTTGAGAGAAAAAAGGAAAAGATATTTATTTTTTTATTTTTGAATTTTTAATTATGAGAGAGAAAAACACAAATATGACCTAAAACATGAAAATTTTGGATCAAACACATAATGCATGCAAGAACACTATGAATGTCAAGATGAACACCAAGAACACCTTGAAGATCATGATGAACATCAAGAACATATTTTTGAAAAAAAAATTTTTTTGATGCAAAGAAAACATGCAAGACACCAAACTTAGAAATCTTTAATGCTTAGGCAACATGAATGCAAAAATGCACATGAAAAACAACAAAAGATACAAAAGAAGAAAACATCAAGATCAAACAAGAAGACTTACCAAGAACAACTTAAAGATCATGAAGAACACTATGAATGCATGAATTTTTGAAAATTGCAAGAACAAGATGAATATGCAATTGACACCAAACTTAAAACATGATACAAGACTCAAACAAGAATCACAAAATATTTTTGGTTTTTATGATTTTATGAAATTTTTTTTTCGAAAATAGGGATAAAATTTTTTTTTAAAAAATTTTTTGAAAACAAAACAAAAAGAAAATTACCTAATCTGAGCAACAAGATGAACCGTCAGTTGTCCAAACTCGAACAATCCCCGGCAACGGTGCCAAAAACTTGGTGGACGAAATCGTGATCATCAACAGTGGCTCCAAAGATTTGGTGCTTTCAAACGTGAATCACACTTTGTCACAATTCCGCACACCTAACCAGCAAGTGTACTGGGTCGTCCAAGTAATAAACCTTACGTGAGTAAGGGTCGATCCCACAGAGATTGTTGGTATGAAGCAAGCTATGGTCATCTTGTAAATCCTAGTCAGGCGGATTCAACTGTATTAAGAAATTATAGTATACGCAAAGAAATAAAATAGGATAGAGTTACTCATGTAATTCAATGGTGGAAATTTCAGACAAGTGTATGGAGGTGCTGTGCTCCTTCTGAATCTCTGCTTTTCTACTGCTTTTATCCAATCTTTGTCACTCCTTTCTATGGCAAGCTGTATGTAGGGCATCACCGTTGTCAATTGCTACATCCCATCCTCTCAGTGAAAATGGTCCAAATGCTCTGTCACAGCATGACTAATCATCTGTCGGTTCTCGATCATGTTGGAATAGAATCCCTTGATTCTTTTGCGTTTGTCATCACGCCCAGCAATCGCGAGTTTGAAGCTCGTCACAGTCACTCAATCCCGGAATCCTACTCGGAATACCACAGACAAGGTTAAACTTTTCGGATTCCCATGAATGCCGCCATCAATTCTAGCTTATACCACGAAGATTCTGACTAAGGAATCCAAGAGATTTGCGCCCGGTCTAAGGTAGAACGGAAGTGGTTGGCAGTCACGCGCGTTCATAGGTGAGAATGATGATGAGTATCACGGATCATCACATTCATCATGTTGAAGTGCAACGAATATCTTAGAATAAGAATAACTCGAATTGAATAGAAAATAGTAGTAATTGCATTAAAACTTGAGGTACAGCAGAGCTCCACACCCTTAATCTATAGTGTGTAGAAACTCCACCATTGAAAATACATAAGTGATGAAGGTCCAGAAATGACCGAATGGCCAGCCCCCTAAAACGTGATCAATAGTCTCCTAAGATAAATAATAATATAAAACTGAGACCAAAGATGTCTAATACAATAGTAAAACGTCCTATTTATACTAGACTAGTTACTAAGGTTTACAGGAGTAAGTAATTGATGCAGAAATCCACTTCCGGGGCCCACTTGGTGTGTGCTTGGGCTGAGATTAATCTTTACACGAGCTGAGGCTTATCTTGGAGTTGAACGCCAAGTTGTAACGTGTTTTTGGCGTTCAACTCTGGGTCGTGACGTGTTTCTGGCGTTTGACTCCAGAATGCAGCATGGAACAGGCGTTGAGCGCCAGTTTACGTCGTCTAATCACGAATAAAGTATAGACTATTATATATTTCTGGAAAGATCTGGATGTCTACTTCCGAATGCCGTTGAGATCGTGCCATTTGGAGTTCTGTAGCTCCAGCAAATTCATTTTGAGTGCAGGGAGGTCAGAATCCAACAGCATCAACAGTCCTTTGTCAGCCTTTTACCAGAGTTTTGCTCAGGTCCCTCAATTTCAGCCAGAAATTATCTGAAATCATAGAAAAACACACAAACTCATAGTAAAGTCCAGAAATGTGAATTTAACATAAAAACTAATGAAAACATCCCTAAAAGTAATTAGATCATACTAAAAACTACCTAAAAACAATGCCAAAAAGCGTATAAATTATCCGCTCATCAAGGACTGGAATTCAGACAACAAATTCATTGTCAATGGCCACAGGGTAAAACACTACCTAGGAGATGAGATGGTTCGCGAGCAATCCACACACCTACTGACATGACAGAAGTGAATGTCAAGCTAATGACAGTAAAGAAGCGCTTGTTGCGAGACAACCGAACCAAGAATATCCATCCGTTTATTTTAGTTTTCTTTTAGTTTAATTTGAGTTCGATTTCATTCTATTTTCCAATAATTTTTAATTTCTTTCTAGGTTTTTTTTATGTTTGTGATCATGTACAGTAATCAAAGAAGAGACAAAAACACTCAAACAACAAAACAACACACCCTACAGGTAACCCCCTGCTGGCGTTGAATGCCAGCCTGGCATTCAGCGCCATAGGGGGATATGAGGATATGAGTGTTGAACATCCAAATTGGATGTGTACTTGGCATAATTTGGTCCCCTTGCAGTGTTTTACATCCATATTGGATGTTTAACGCCACCAAGGAAGTGAAAAAAAAAAACAGTGAGGGTTGGCGTTCAACGTCAGACTAGCGTTCAACGCTAGACTGGCGCTCAACGCCACTGGGGGCCGCTTCACCAATAAACTGAATCTTCAAGAAAATCTCCTACTCTTCACCCATATCTTTTCCTATCACATCTTTTTTATTCACCCCACTGTTCCTCCTTAACCAAAATCCCCTTACACCTCCATTATCTCTTTAGCATATCCCCACAAATTCTAATCATATCTCTTCATCTCATCTCTCCATAATTCAAATATTCACTCCTATTTCTTCCTCACCCTCCCATGACCGAATTCTCCACCACTCCACTACTCTAAATCCACATCCTTCCTTCACTCTTCTCACTCCTCCTTCCTTCTAGTATAGCCCATCTCTCTCTTTCCTTGTCTCTTTGCTCAAGGATGAGCAAAAGTCTTAAGTTTGGTGTTGGAACACTCTGCCTTTCACTTTCCATGGCACAAAAGATGGGTGAATCATCCTCAAGAAAGAGGAAAGGAAAAGCTCCCTCAACAGTCACTTACGAGCTCCACCGATTTTACACCAAGCTTCATGAGGAACATTACTACAATATCGTTAGCAAGGAGAAGGTAATTTTGGGAGTAAAATTCGAATTGAAGGCTGATGAGTTCCCAGAAATTCAAGAGCAAATTCGAATTAGGGATTGGGAAATTTTCCCCAACCTCGTGACTGAAGTCAAAATTCTGGATGTTTGAGAATTTTACACAAATCTATGGACAACAGACAAACACAAGAAGGAGCACCCCGAGTTCAAAACTTGGCGCACCATGGTTTGAGGGAGGACTCTGCAGTTCAAAATGGAAAAAGTGAGGGAAATCTTTAAGTTGCCTCCAACCAAAGATGACCCTCACTCTTTCAATAGGAGGATACAAGTCGACCCGAGATTGGATCAAGTCCTCAAAGACATATGCCTTCCCAGAGCACAATGGAAGAAGGATGCTAAGGGTCAGCCATTCCAACTGAGAAGGAATGATCTCAAACCAGCTGCTAGAGGATGGCTCGAGTTCATTCAACACTCCATCCTCTCCACTAGCAATTGCTCTGAGGTCATTGTGAGGCGAGTTGTGATGATCCACTGCATTATGCTTGGTAATAAAATGGAAGTTCATCAGTTGATCCCTTTGGAGATATACAATATTGCAGCAAAGACCTCAACCCTCTCTTGGTTGGCTTTTCCTTATCTCATCTCTCGCTTGTGTGAAGCGGCCAAAGTCCAAATTGACAGAGATACATTTATTGCTGTAGACAACTCAATCACCAAGAAAAGTATGGAGTGCACTAGGGAACTTGGGCAAGCACCAATTCGGAAGCCAGACCCCCTTCCTTAGAGAAAGCAGCCTGAATGGCCTCATGAACACAGCCTCCCTCCAAGCGAGTATTGGACCCAACTGACTATATCCATTAGATAGTTGATATCCACCATGGATAAACTAAAAGAAGAGCACTGATGAGCGGATAATTTATACACTTTTTGGCATTATTTTTAGATAGTTTTTAGTAGGATCTAGCTACTTTTTAGTATATTTTTATTAGTTTTTAAGCAAAATTCATATTTCTGGACTTTACTATGAGTTTGTGTGTTTTTCTATGATTTTAGGTATTTTTTGGCTGAAATTGAGGGACCTGAGCAAAAATCTTATTCAAAGGCTGAAAAAGGACTGCTGATGCTGTTGGATTCTGATCTCCCTACACTCGAAATGGATTTTTTGGAGCTACAAAAGTCCAAATAGGGCGCTCTTAACTGCGTTGGAAAGTAGACATCCAGGGCTTTCCAGCAATATATAATAGTTTATACTTTGCCAAAGTTTAGACGACACAAACTGGCATTCAACGCCAGCTTTCTGCCCTATTCTGGCGTTAAACGCCAGAAACAAGTTGCAAGCTAGAGTCAAACACCAACAACAAGTTACAAACTGGCATTTAACTCCAAAGAAGGCCTCTACATGTGAAAGCTTCAATGCTCAGCCCAAGCACACAACAAGTGGGCCCGGAAGTGGATTTCTGCATCATTTACTTATTTCTGTAAACCCTAGTAACTAGTCTAGTATAAATAGGACCTTTTACTATTGTATTAGACATCTTTTGATCTCTTGATCACGTTTTAGGAGCTGGCCATTGGGCCATGCCTGGACCTTCATCACTTATGTATTTTCAACGGTGGAGTTTCTATATACCATAGATTAAGGTGTGGAGCTCTGCCGTTCCTCAAGTATTAATGCAATTACTACTATTTTCTATTCAATTCATGCTTATTCTTATTATAAGATATCCATTCGCACACAAGAACATGATGAATGTGATGATTATGTGACACTCATCACCATTCTCACTTATGAACGCGTGATTGACAACCACTTCCGTTCTACATGAAAACAAGCTTGAAGGTATATCTCTTGGGTTTCTAATCAATGATTCACATCGACTCTCCTCTGACAATGGGGAATCTGAATATGAGATTAGAACCTTTGTGGTATAGGCTAGAATCAATTGGCAGCATTCTTGAGATCCGAAAAGTTTAAACCTTGTTTGTGGTATTCCGAGTAGGATCTGGGATGGGATGACTGTGACGAACTTCAAACTCGCGACTGTAGGGCGTAGTGACAGACGCAAAAGGATAGTAAATCCTATTCCTACATGATCAAGAACCAACAACTGATTAGCCATACGATATCTGTGCATGGTATTTTTCATCTGAGACGAGAAATCCGACAGTTGATTAGTCGTACAGAGACCGTAGAGGACCATTTTCACTGAGAAGACGGGAAGTAGCCATTGATAATGGTGACACCCAACATATAGCTTTCCATAGAAAGTAGTATGAAGGATCAGATGAAGGCAGTAGGAAAGCAGAGATTCAGAAGGCATAACGCATCTCCATACGCTTATCTGAAATTCCCACCAATGAATTACATAAGTATCTCTATCTTTATTATATGTTTATTTATATTTTAATTATCAAAACACCATAATCATTTGAATCCGCCTGACTAAGATTTACAAGATGACCATAGCTTTCTTCAAGCCGACAATTTCTGTGGGATCGACCCTTACTCACGTAAGGTTTATTACTTGGACGACCCAGTGTACTTACTGGTTAGTTGTGTGAAGTTGTGAAAAAGAGTTGAGATTACAATTGTGCGTACCAAGTTTTTGGCACCATTGAGATCACAATTTCATAATCCTAGACACTGGGAAGGATGATGGATGAATCCATCATCCTTGGAAGAGCCTTCCTTGCCACAGCAAAAGCTGTGATTGATATGGACAGAGGAGAGTTGATCCTTCAATTGAATGAGGACTACCTTGTGTTTAAAACTCAAGGATCTCCCTCTGTAACCATGGAGAGGAAGCAAGAAAAGCTTCTTTCAATGCAGAGTCAAACAAAGCCCCTACAGTCAAACTCTAAGTTTGGTTTTGGGAGGCCACAACCAAACTCTAAGTTTGGTGTTGAACCCCCCATATTCAAACTCTAGGTTTGGTGTTGGGAGGTCCCAATAATGTTCTGAACATCTGTGAAGCTCCATGAGAGCTCACTGTCAAGCTATTGACATTAAAGAAGCGCTTATTGGGAGGTAACCCAATTTTATTTATCTATGTTATTTCCTTTTTTTAGGTTGATGATCATGTGGAGTCACAAAAACTACTGCAAAAAGTTAAAGATAAATAAAAAATAGCATTAAAAACAGCATACCCTGGAGGAGAAAATTACTGGCGTTTAAACGCCAGTAAGGGTAGCAGAATGGGTGTTTATCGCCCAGTCTGGCACCATTCTGGGCATTAAACGCCAGAAAGAAGCACCAGACTGACGTTAAATGCCAGAAACATGTTGTAGCTTGGCGTTCAACACTAGGAAAGGAATAAAACTGGCGTTTAATGCCATAAACAAGCAACAGTCTAGCGTTAAACGCCAGGATTGCACAATAAGGGCGTTTTGCATGCCTAAAAGGAGCAGGGATGAGAAATCCTTGACTCCTCAAGAACTGTGGACCCCACAGGATCCCCAACTACCCCACCTCTCTCTCTCTCTCCCCCTCACACATCTCTATAACACTCTATCCAAAACACCACTCACCAATCAAATCCTATCATCTTCCCTATATTCTCTTCACCAATCACCTCTATATCTCTTCCCCAAAAACCCCACCTACCTCACTTTCAAATTCAACCACTTTTCCCTCTCAAACCCACCCAATTCCATTCGGCCACTCTCCCTCTCTTTCCCTATAAATACCTCTCTTCACTCCTTCATTTTTACACATTACCACCAATACTTCTACCCCTTGGCCGAACCACATACCACCCTCCATCTCCTCTATTTTCTTTTTCTTCCCCTTCTTTCTTTCTTCTTTTGCTCGAGGATGAGCAAACCTTTTATGTTTGGTGTGGTAAAAGCATTGCTTTTTATTTTTCCAAAACCATTTATGGCACCTAAGGCCGAAGAAACCTCTAAAAAGAGGAAAGGAAAGGTAAAAGCTTCCACCTCCGAGTCATAGAAGATGGAGAGATTCATCTCAAAGGTCCATCAAGACCACTTCTATGAAGTTGTGGCCAAGAAAAAGGTGATCCCTATGCAATTCAGCTGGAATTGTCATAGAGGAAGACATCCTCATTGAAGAGGACAAGCCCATCACCAAAAAGATGATGGAGCAAACAAGAGAGCCCACTCATGGACCTCAACAAGAGCATGAGCAATTCCCTCATCAAGAAATCCCTGAGATGCCTCAAGGGATACATTTTCTTCCACACAACTATTGGGAGCAACTAAGGATAGGAGCACCAAAAGCACTAAGGGTGGAGCAACAAAGGCAAGGAAGAGACATTGAGGAGCTCAAGCACTCCACAAGATCTTCAAGAGGAAGAACTAGCCGTCATCACTATGGTGGACCCATTCTTTAATTTTCTTGTTCTTATTTTTTTCTATTTTTTGATTTTATGCTTTATGTGTTATCTATGTTTGTGTCTTCATTACATGATCATTAGTGTCTAGTGTCTATGTCTTAATGCTATGAATAATTCCATGAATTCTTCACCTCTCTTAAATGAAAAATGTGCCTAATTACAAAAGAACAAGAAGTACTTGGATTTTAAATTTTATCTTGAAATTAGTTTAATTATTTTGATGTGGTGGCAATACTTTTTATTTTCTGAATGAATGCTTGAACAGTACATATTTTTTATAGTGAAGTTCATGAATGTTAAATTTGTTGGCTCTTAAAAGAATGATGAACAAAGAGAAATGTTATTGATAATCTGAAAAATCATAAAATTGATTCTTGAAGCAAGAAAAAGCAGTGAATGACAAGCCTTGTGAAAAAAAAAGTAACGAAAATTAAAAGAAAAAGAAAGAAAAAAAAAGCAAGCAGAAAAAGTCAATAGCCCTTTAAACCAAAAGGCAAGAGTAAAGAGGATCCACAACTTTGAGCATTAATGGATAGGAGGGCCTAAAGGAATAAAATCCTAGCCTAAGTGGCTAAATCAAGCTGTTCCTAACCATGTGCTTGTGTCATGAAGGTCCAAGTGCTTGAGACTGAGTGGTTAAAGTCGTGATCCAAAACAAAAAGAGTGTACTTAAGAACTCTGGACACCTCTAACTGGGGACTCTGGCAAAGCTGAGTGACAATCTGAAAAGGTTCACCCAGTTATGTGTCTGTGGCATTTATGTATCCGGTGGTAATACGGGAAAACAAAGTACTTAGGGCCACGGCCAAGACTCATAAAGTAGCTGTGTTCAAGAATCAACATACTGAACTAGGAGAATTAATAACACTATCTAAAATTCTGAGTTTCTATAGATGCCAATCATTTTGAATTTCAAAGGATAAAGTGAGATGCCAAAACTGTTCAAAAGCAAAAAGCTACTAGCCTCGCTCATCTAATTAGGACTAAGTTTCATTGATATTGTGAGATTCATTGTATGTTCTCTTCTTTTTATCCTATTTTGTTTTTCAGTTTCTTGGGGACAAGCAACAATTTAAGTTTGGTGTTGTGATGAGCAGATAATTTATACGCTTTTTGGCATTATTTTAAGATAGTTTTTTGTAGGATCTAGCTATTTTCTAGTATATTTTTATTAGATTTTAAGAAAAATTCACATTTTTGGACTTTACTATGAGTTTGTGTGTTTTTTTGTGATTTCAAGTATTTTCTGGCTGAAATTGAGGGACTTGAGCAAAAATCTGATTCAGTGGATGAAAAAGGACTGCTGATGCTGTTGAATTCTGACCTCCCTGCACTCGAAATATATTTTTCGGAGCTACAGAAATCCAAATGGTGCGCTCTCAACTGCGTTGAAAAGTAGACATCCAGGGCTTTCCAGCAATATAATAGTCCATACTTTTCCCGAGTTTAGACGATGTAAACTGGCGTTCAACGCCAGCTTTCTGCCCTATTCTGGCGTTAAACACCAGAAACAAGTTGCAAGCTAGAGTCAAACGCCAGAAACAAGTTACAAACTGGCTTTTAACTCCAAAGAAGGCCTCTACACGTAAAAGCTTCAATGCTCTGCCCAAGCACACACCAAGTGGACTCGGAAGTGGATTTCTACATCATTTACTTATATCTGTAAACTCTAGTAACTAGTCTAGTATAAATAGGACCTTTTACTATTGTATTAGACATCTTTTGATCATCTTTTGATCTCTTGATCACGTTTTGGGGGCTGGCCATTTGGCCATGCCTGGACCTTCATCACTTATGTATTTTCACCGGTGGAGTTTCTACACAGCATAGATTAAGGTGTGGAGTTTTGCTGTTCCTCAAGTATTAATGCAATTACTACTGTTTTCTATTAAATTCATGCTTATTCTTATTCTAAGATATCCATTCGCACACAAGAACATGATAAATGTGATGATTATGTGACACTCATCACTATTCTCACTTATGAACGCGTGATTGACAACCACTTCCATTCTACATGAAAATAAGCTTGAAGGTATATCTCTTGGGTTTCTAATAAACGATTCACATCGACTCCCCTTTGACAATGGGGCATCTGAATCTGAGATTAGAACCTTCGTGGTATAGGGTAGAATCAATTGGCAGCATTCTTGAGATCCAGAAAGTCTAAACCTTGTCTGTGGTATTCCGAGTGGGATCTGGGATGGGATGATGGGATGACTGTGACGAGCTTCAAACTCGCGACTGTAGGACGTAGTAACAAACGTAAAAGGATAGTAAATCCTATTCCTACACGATCGAGAACTAACAGCTGATTAGCCAAATGATATCTGTGCATGGTATTTTTCATCCGAGACAAGAAATCCGACAGTTGATTAGCCGTACAGAGACCGTAGAGGACTATTTTCACTGAGAGGACGGAAAGTAGCCATTGACAATGGTGACACCCAACATACAGCTTGCCATAGAAAGGAGTATAAAGGATCGGATGAAGGCAATAGGAAAGCAGAGATTTAAAAGGAATAATGCATCTCCATACACTTATCTGAAATTCCCACCAATGAATTACATAAGTATCTCTATCTTTATTATATGTTTATTTATATTTTAATTATCAAAACTCCATAATCATTTGAATCCGCCTGATTGAGATTTACAAGATGACCATAGATTGCTTCAAGCCGACAATCTCCGTGGGATCGACCCTAACTCACGTAAGGTTTATTACTTGGATGACCCAGTGCGCTTGCTGGTTAGTTATGCGAAGTTGTGAAAAAGAGTTGAGATTACAATTGTGTGTACCAAGTTATTAACGCGATTGAGATCACAATTTCGTGCACCAAGCACTGATGAGTCCATATTTAATGATAATTTTTTGCTTGAATTTGATGGATTTTATCACATAAACTCACACTTAATCACCAAAATAGCATACTTTTGTGTTTGATCTCTAATTTGGACCTAAATGTGAAAACATGAGTTTTTGTGCTTAAATTGAGCAATTTAGTTCCACTTTTATTCCATTCAATGCCGTGATATGTTTTGTGAGTGATTTCAAGTCAATTAGGCAAGAAGGGTTGGTAGAAAGTGGAAAGAAGCATGCAAGAAGGGAGAACACATGAAGAAAAACAAGGAGAATTACACTATCAAGTGTGCATACGCACAACACCTTGTGCGTACACACAAATGCAGCAATCAACAAGTGTGCGCACGCACAACCCTCTGTGCATACGTACAGGTACTAGCGTGTGACTTCATTAATGAGGTATGTGGCTCGCAATTTTGGGGTCTCTTGGCCCAATTTTGAGTGTGCTAAAGCTGGTTGGAGGTTTTATATGAAGGGACATCAACACATATCAAGGCATTATGTTTTCATTAGTTGTAGGACACTTTTCTTTTAGTTAGAACGTAATTTAGGAGTAGGAGTAGTGTAGTATAGAAATTCTCTCTTAGGGTTTATTTAATTTTCATTATAGCATTTTATAGTTTCAAGTTTGATCTTGGATTTTGCTTCTCTTATTATAAGTACTCTTTAATTTTACTACTCTTGCTACTTTGTTTTATGGTTCAAGTTACTTTGTTGATATATGCAATTTTGGTTACTTGAAGTTTTGGTTGATGAATTTACTGTTTTATTTTCCTTTGCAATTTCCTATGTTTTGGTTTTATGTCCACCAAGTGTTTGTGAAAATGCCACTTGGTAATTTTGAGTAGATTTTCACACCTTGGCTTGGGAAATGAGTTCCTAGGATACTAGAGTCATAATGTCCGACATTTAGTGGTAATTCTTGGGTAGTTAGCTGATTCTTTTTTCCATTGACGCTAGCTCTTTACTAAGAAATAAGTAAGTTAGTTAGGACTTATGGATTAAGGTCAATTATGCTTGCTTGACTTACTCCTCAATGTTAGGGGTTGACGAAGCGAGATTGACTTATCATAGTTGCCATAGTTGTGGTTATGACGATGATAGGATTCTTTAATTCTCATTCCCAAGTCAAGGCTATTTTATGCATTTATAGCATTTTCACTAGTTTAAACCTTCCTTTCTTTTTACTTGCATTAGTTTCAATTTTGATCATTTTCTAGTTCTTTTATTTCTTAGTTCCTTTAGTTTTTTGTTTCTTACTTGAAAACCCCTTTTTCCTTATAACCAAGAGTGTGAAATCTTAATTGCATTCTTAGGGAGAACGACCCGAGGTTGAATTACTCTCGGTTATTTTTATCTGAAAATTAAACTTTGATGGTGGGATTTAGCTGTCGATTTGGACTATTCTATCAACGAAACACTTAATTTCAATTGAGAAATTATAAACTGGCACAAATCCTACCTACCAAGTTTCTGGCGCTGTTGCCGGGGAATGAATTGATGTCATGTTTTTTGTTGTTGTAAATATATGTGGTGCACGAATTCCCACACTCCGTACAACTGAGCCAGCAAGTGCACTGGGTCGTCCAAGTTATACCTGAGGTGAGTTAGGGTCGATCCCACAAGGATTGTCAGCTTGGATCAAATAGTGGTTTTCTTGTAAATCTTAGTTAGGTGGTTAGAAAAGTTATTTAGTTGTTGAAACGCATAAAAGTAAAATAAAGATAACGTTACTCAGTAAGTGTGAATCTAATGATAAAAAGATGGTTAAGGCTCTAGAGATGCTTTGTTCTTCTGGATCAATACTTTCTTACTGTCTACTCCAACTGTGAATGATTTCTTCTATAGCAGGCTGTATGTGATCAACGCTGGTTTGAGCGGCAGCCAATCTTCCTCTAGGCTTAACACTAGGTTTAGTGCGCATCTAGTCTGAATGAGGGTGAAGCTCTTGCAATTCATCCCTTTGGTGATCCTACTCAAAATGTCACAGACAAGGTTGAATCTTCCGGATTAGAGAATGTTGCGCCTTAATTCTAGCCTTTACCATAAAGACTCTAAGCTCCGCAGACCTCGGCTGAACTAATGTCTCGAGAAGTCCCCAACAAAGTCGTGGATTAGCCGTCTAAGAGACGTATCCTCAAGCTAGTAGTTCATTAATATCCGATGAATGATGCTCGATGAACCCATGTAGAATAGAGATAACCTTGTGCCAATTCAACTCATTCATAAGGGTGAAGAACGAAGATACATCTTAGAATAGAATCAAACACCGATTGGAATAGAACATTAGTGCTTTTATTAATCCATAAAACTCAGCAAAGCTCCTAACCTTAACCTAGGAGGTTTAGTGACTCATGCTGATAGAAGTAATACAGAATGAAACATAAAAGTATAATGATGAATTCTTGTCTATATATACTAATATAATGACTAAGGATTACAAAAATATGATAGGCCTAGTGATGACATGTCATCATGTCATGTTTTTCTATGCTTTTTCATACAAGTAATTGATAATTAGTGCTTAAATATTGCATTCTTTTGTGCTCAAATGGTATATTTCCGTGATCTTTTAATTTTATAAACTTTGTAGGAAATAAGAAGAAAAAAAAAACAAAGAAGCACAAAATAAGCTAAAAAAAGAGTTTTGGGGCACACTTTGAAATTAGAGCGCACTTTGGAGCCTTAGGCCACGCTTTTAAAAGCGTGGCCCATGACCAAATTAAGAAAATTTGGCAATCAGCGTTCACTAAGTTAACTTAGCGCTCACTAAGTTAACTTTCTCGTGAAAATTCAGCTTGGAAGCAAGATTTTTTCACTAAGTTAACTTGGGCATTCACAACATGACCATGCCTCCTTCAAAGGGCCATAACTTGAGCTACAGATGTCCAATTGATGTACTTCTAGTTGCATTGAAAAGCTGACATTCAGAGCTTTCCAACAATATATGAAAATCTATATTTGGCATGAAATTGAGGCACAAGTGAAAGGCATCTTTAAGGACCAAAAACAAGGCAAAGTGGCTTCACCATGATTCGAAATGGGGGCCTTGTGCTAGCAAGGAAGGAGCGCTACTCTTCACAAAGGAAAATGAGTGAAATGGATTCATTGGGACTTGAACACGGCAGCTCCACCAAAAACAAAGGGATGCTGCGTTCTCTTTGTTAACTGAGCGCTACTTTGCTGCACTCAAGAGCTTGGCATAGGCCTAAGGAAACAAGCATAGAGCGCTGCGCTCTCTTTTTCAACTGAGCACTCTACTGGGAGCAGCACCCTGGGTCCAAAATTCAATTAAAATTCCATTTGAATTCAATTCTTAACAAAATTAAAAAGCCTACATCATCACTCAAAGGCACAAGAACAAGCTAGAATTAGGATTTTCATTTAATTATAATTTATTTTTCATTTCAACTTCATTTTCATTTTGTAAAGCCTATATAAAGGCATCAATTCCATTTTATTAAGAGGGCTGGCTCCACTAGGGAGCAGTAGGAGTAGAGAGCTCTCTCTTTTAGTTTTCCTTTTTGAATTTGAAGAATTGAAGATCAAATATAAGTTTTGCTTTCTGTTTCATTTCCACTCTTCTGCAATTTCAACTTCTTCTTTTGCAATCTCTTCTTTTCTGTTTTGCTAAGAGAACAATTGAGATTTAAGCTTTCATTCCATTTTGATTCTTCTGTAATTCTACACTTCTGTTTTGGTATTAACTTGATCTGTTACTGAATTTCCTCATATGAGAGTTCTTTAATTCACTGCACTTCACATTTTCAATTTTATTTTAATTCCCAGCATCCAATTTCCTTTATTCTTCCTGCAATTTAAATTTCCAGTTGCTTGATCTATTACTTTCTTTAATTTCCAGCATCCACTCCCCTTTACATTCACTGCAATTTACATTTCTAGATCTTTAAGATTTTGTCAATTTACTTCCTGCAAGTGAGATCTGCTGCAATTTTACTTTCCTTGTCATTCAAGCTTCAGCTAATTTACATTCTGCTATTTACTTTCACTGCAATTTACTTCCTGCAATTTAAATTCCTGCAAATTTCCTTTCTGTTGGTTACACTTCACACAATTCACTCAATATTAGCTTGACTAAACTAATCACCCACTAAAGTTGCTTGATCCATCAATCCCTATGGGATCGACCTCACTCTTGTGAGTAATTACTACTTGATGCGACCCGGTACACTTGCCGGTGAGTTTTGTGTTGGATCATTTTTCACACATCACCTAGGCTTGTAGTGTGAAAATCCACTTTAGGGGCCCACTAGGTGAGTTTTTGGGATGAGCTTTAGTGTCTCACACGTGCTAGAACTCCCTAGGGGCATTGAACGCTGGCTAGGGGCCCCCTTTTAGGCGTTGGACGCCAGGACTGTGGTAGATGGCCGGCATTGAATGGCATTTTTGGGCCTTTATCTCCAAAGCAAAGTATAAACTATTATATATTTCTGGAAAGCCCTGGATGTTAGCTTTCCATAGTCATTGAGAGTGCTCCATTTGAATATCTGTAGCTCCAGAAATGCTTGCTTGAATGCACAGAGGTCAGATCCTAACAGCATCTGCTACGCTTTCCTTGCCTCTGAATTAGACTTTGTCAAAACTCTCAGATTTCAGCCAGAAAATACCTGAAATCACCATAAAACACAAAAACTCATAGTAGAATTCAAAAATGTGAATTTTACACTAAAACCTATGAAAATATAATAAAACTTAAACAAAATATGCTAAAACTATATGAAAATGATGCCAAAAAGTGTATAAAATATCCACTCATCAATATGTTCATAGTGTAAATAGCTTACTTTCTAGTTATTTGGTTGTTTTTTCTAGCAATTACGATTTTGTTTCTTTTGGTTATTGATGTCTTTTGCTTTTATTTTCCACTTTCTCTATGAGATATCACCCTTGTTGCTTGGAGTTTGGTTGTGATCATATTGTAGGGTATAATGAATTCAAATTGGGATTGCATCATGGAGTGGGAGAATCAACTGAGGGAGGAGCAATCTTTCCCATACTACAATGAGCCAAACCCTCCCCAATGTGCATACCAAACCCAAAGATATGAAAGATATCCCATACATAACCCCGAACCACCAAAGCTTCAAGAACCACACCCTCCACCCCATGGAATTCTAATGTTTATACACCTTACCACTAACTGTATGAACCACCACATCCTTATACACCACCTCCCAACTATACTATCTTCCTCCCAACCATTGAACTTTCTTTTTCACAAAAAATGTGAAGTTCTCTAACCCTTGCCCCAAGAACAACAAGACCTTCAAGCATTCTTCCAAGAGTAAGAAGGGTTTCGAAAGAAGCAAGGGGAGTTCATGGCTACCATAGCTAAAACGGTAAACCGCTTAGCCTTGCTACACTCAAGCAATCAAGACATCTCCCTTGAGGAATGTGGAGGATCAACTAAGGAGTGTAGTGAGGAGGAGAACATAGAGGCTAAAAGAGAAGTGGAGTTGAGGCTAGAGTTGCAAGAGGAGGAAGGTAAAACAATTGAACCGGAAATGGTGAATGGATAATTGAGGAAAAGAAGTAGATTACATCATACATGATTTTTTGTCCACCTTAGTCAACCCCCTAAATGATCTTGAGGAACCTTCTCCTTTTGAGTTTGAGAAAGATATGGGTGGAGAGGAAGAGGTAGTCACCCAAGAAGTGGAGGTATTCATACAAGAGTCGGATAGGTTAACTCCATTCCAAGAGCAAATTGAGTGGGTGAAATATCCTCAATGAGCTTCATAGGCCCACATCAATTTGTTATCTTGGAAACGGATCACCAACTTAAGGCACTTCTTGGAGTGTTAAATGGTGAAGGAGTGGATGTTGGTTGCCAAAGGAGTTCAAGGTATAAATGGTGCAAGGTTCAATTAGGAGGAGTCTAACATTCAAGTGGGTGCTTCAAAGGAAATTTGGGAAAGTGTTCTTCCAAGTACAAGCGTGAAGATCTACAAGAGGATGACCTGGAAACTAAAGTTGGGATCCGGGCATACATTTCTACAACCAACTATCTTAGGTCCCGATTGCTTGCTTAAGGTTGCTTGAGAGCTTGATGAACTTCGTTTGGGATCTCGGAGGAGCTTTGAAGAGCAAACATCGGTGGCGACTCAAGGATGAGTGGAAGCACAAGCCACCATGGCACAAGCCACCATGACACAAGCTTCACTCAAAAAGTCCAACTTAAGGACTTTAAACCAAAGTGCTATGTGGGAGACACCCCACCATGGTAATATCTTTCTATCCCTTTCTCTCTTTTAGCTTTTATTTCTTGAATAATTACTTATCTTTATTTGTTTAGTTTAGTTGCATTTTAGTTTTGGTCATGTGCTTTTGATGAATAACATGCTTTTGGGGTTTTGATATGTTTTGGGGATTAAAAAACTATTTTGGAAGTCATGTTTAGTTCTTTGGAGGCATTAAAATTTTTGTAGAAACAAAGCAGTGTGCGTATGCATAGCCTTGTGTGCACACACACTTTCCCTAAATTTTGACATCTGCACATACGCACAGCCTTGTGTGCACGCACACCCTTAAATAGCCCTTCTGTTGAGAGCACTCGCACCTGTTTGTCTGTGTGCATCCTACCCTTTTCCCCCCTGTGCGTATGCACAACCCTATGCGCACGCACATATCACCCTTTTTCGTAAAAAAGAAAAGAGTCTTCTGTGCGTACACACATTTCTTCACACCCTTTTGCCAGGAGCACTCACACACCCTATGCATTCACATCCCCTTTGTTTTTCCTTTTTGTGCGAGCGCACACTGTCTTGTGCGTGCGCACAGGCTGCGTTCTGAGTGTTAATCAGGAAGGATGCCCTATGCGCCAGCCAACACCCCAAACCAATCTTCTTCTTCTTTGTCTGGTACAACCCACCCTACCCATCCTTCTAGCGACCGCACCGCCGCCGGAGCCACCACCGCCGACCCACCCCTCTATCTTTCTTCTCATTTCTCTCTTTCCTTATTCTTTCTTCTTCTTCTTATCTCTTTTCCCTTTCTTGTTTTGTTTAGTTGTTTGGTTAATTTTTATTTTCTTTATTTAACTTTGGTAATCTAGTTTATTTTTTTCTTAATTAGTTGTTGTTAAATTGCAAGTGTTCAATTGTTGATTTGTGGGTTGTTGATGCTTGAATTTCGGTTTGAAATCGTTGAATTTGTGCACTACATGCCATGTTAAGAATCAGATTTTTCAAGGATAAAATTATTTAAATGCCCAAATTAAATTCTGAAAAGTTAGGATGAGAATTTGGGGATTTAAATATGATTTTTAGATTCAGTAGGTCGTTTCGAGTCAGACAATGTGTTTTCTGCGAAAAATCATGAAAAACTGCAAATCGAAAGTCAAACCGGTTGAACCGATTCAAGTCTGCTCGGTGCAGCACAAGAAGCAGTAAAAATAGCTGAAAACCTTAGAAAAATATTAGAGATGGAAAACTGAGTGTTAGTCTTAAAAGTTTGGCCCGAAGTTGGGCCAAATGGGCTAAAAACGCTAACGGGTTGAACCGGGTCCAAGTTGGGCCCAAGTCCAACATATATAAGGGTTCGTTAATGAACCCTTCACCCATAAACACACACACACACAGCTGCAAAGGGGAGAGGAGAAAAGTGAAGAACACTATTCACGTCTCCATTCAATCCGCGATATCTTGAGCTACGGTGCCCCGATTTGCGTGCCGTCAGCAGCTACGTGAAGCTCTTGTCGAGCCCATCTTTTCTATCTAGGCTTTGTGGTAAGTCTCTCAAGTTTCCCTTTCCAGCTTTCGTGCCCTTGTGCATTTCGAGTTTTAGGGTTTGGTTTTGAGAGAAATCTTGTGTCTTAGGTGTTTTAGGTACATGCTAGCACTTGATTGTTGGTGGTTTTGGCTTCCAAAACTGTTGGGTAAGGTAAGAGCTCTTGAAACCCTTGTGAGATTATGTTTATGTTGAGCCCTAGTTTGATTAGTGATGTTGGTGTGTATATAGCTTGTTTGTTGTGAGTTTGGAGCTTGTTGGTGATTATTGGAAGCTTGGATTGTGGTAAGAAATCTCATTTGGTGCTTAATTTTGAGTTTTTGATATTTTGGGAATCGGCCAAGGTGTGATTTTGATTTTTTCTATGTAGTATATATTATTCATGGACACTTAGGCTAGTGACCCATAGGATAGGTTTGGATTTGAATGGTTGTTAAGTTGTTGAATGATCTTATATGATGATTTTTGATGATTTGATGAATGTTGAGTTTAATTGTAATGAGTGATGTGGATATGATGAGGATGAAGGATTGAGAGGTTGAGGAGTGAGTTATGTTGATAGATGTGATATTGATGTGGATTGGTTGGTAATATAGTTGGACATTGTTAATAAGGTTTGATATATGTAATATATTGACGTGATGTTGTGAATGAGGAAAGATGAAGGAAAAATGTGGTAAGTTTGGTGTGATATGTTATAGAGGGTTGATTTTGATGAAAAGTGGAGTTTGGATTGGGTTGTTTTGGTTTTGGTTGTGTTTTGCAAAGAAATTGTGGAATTTATGATTTTGGGCAAAAGTTGGTTTTTAGTGAAATTTGTCTGATCATAACTTTTGCTTCAGTTTTCAAAGTTGATTGAAAATTGTCTGAAATGAAAGCTAATTGAAAACCCTTTAATTTGATATAAAGTTTGCCAAATTTGAAATTTTATAGAGGAAGGTATGATCATTCAAAGTTGGTGTTGAAAACTTGAAATTTTGCAAAGTTTCAAAATTATGAGTTTTCTGGAATGTGCACACGCACATTTTGCAAAAATTGTGACCTGTGCACACACAGAGACAAGCAATCTGCTTGTGGCACTGGCACAGCTTGTGCGCGCACACACCAATTGGAAATTGCAACCTGTGCGCACGCATGCGTTGGGGAGGCCAGTCTATTGGGGACGCTGGCACATGTTGTACGAGTGAACAGACCATTTTGAATTTTGACATCTATGCGTACGCACACCCCTGTGTGTATGCACACTTTTAAAAACTTCCTGGGCGTGCACACGCACATCCCTGTGCGGATGCACACACCCTGTTTCTCAAATTTTGCTTTGTTTTCAACTATTTCCCCTTCCCAACAAGGTTGTAAGCTTCTTTAACACCATTTTAAGATTTTTGGGCTTTCATTTGAGTATAGTTGTGTGAAGTTGTGAAAAAGAGTTGAGATTACAATTGTGCGTACCAAGTTGTTGGCGCCATTAAGATCACAATTTCGTGCACCAAGTAGCCACTTTTGAACTTTTCAATCCCCTTTGTTCTAATTGTAATCACATTAAAACTCTAAGCGTAAAACCATGAAATAACCTTAAATTGCATCTTTGATTAGCTTAGGTTGAGATGTGTGTGACATTTAAGTGTGGGTGAATTTTGGGAGGCATTGGTAGAGAAAAATTTTATTTTGGATATTCATTGAAAATTTTAGAAAATGGGTGTACATTCATGTACCAATTTGCTTTAACCATATGCATTTATCATAGAAAAAAAAGAAATAGAAAAGAAAAAAATGAAAAAAAGTAGAAATAAGATGGGACAATAGTTATCCCAAAGAAAAAGAAAAAAATGAATAAGAAAGGCATATGAGAATTGAATGAAAATCAACGCATGGATATGTGGGAAAGGAAACGATGGGAAGTTAGGTTGCATTTTTGTGATTTGGTTGATATAGGTTAAGTGAAATACTTGAGCTAATCAAAGATCCAATTCCTTGGTCCACTTAGCCATATTTATCCCACCTTAACCTTAACCCCATTATAACCCTCTAAAGACCTCATGATATTTGCATAAATGCATCATATGTTTGTTGATTATTAGATGAAGAGCAAATCCTTGAAAGCATCATTAGAGGAGACTTGAGTGATTAAACCCTAAACACTGAGTGATGAGAGTGTATATACACCTAGTGAGGGTTCGATCACTCAATTCTATGTTTCCACCCCTCTTGTCATGCATTCTTGCAAGTTACTTCATTTTGATGAGTTAAATCAATTCTTTAGATTTTGATTGCATTGAACTACTTCTTTGCTTAGCCCTATATGTTCATATACTTACCTGGAAATTTGTTGGTTTGTTTCACCAAATCAATAGGATACTATAGTATAGATAAATATAGATAGTATATAGTATACTTGCATGCATATAGGTAGTTGCATTTAATAAGTTTTTTACTCTTTGATTATTCTCCTTGTTTGTGTTTAGCATGAGGACATGCTATTGTTTAAGTGTAGGGGAATTGATGAGTCCATATTTGACGATGATTTTTGGCTTGAATTGGATGGATTTCATCACATAAACTCACACTTAATCACCAAAATAGCATACTTTTGTGTTTGATCCCTAATTTGCACCTAAATGTGAAAACATGCATTTTTGTGCTTAAATTGAGCAATTTAATTCCACTTTTATTTCATTTGATACCGTGATATATTTTGTGAGTGATTTCAGGTCAATTAGGCAAGAATGGGTTGGTAAAACGTGGAAGGAAGCATGCAAGAAGGGAGAACACATGAAGAAAAACAAGGAGAAGCACACAGTCAAGCGTGCGTACGCACAACACACCCTATGCGTACACACAAATGTAGTAATCAGCAAGTGTGTGCATGCACAACCCTCTATGCGTACGCACAAGTAGAAAATTCAGCAAGTGTGCGTACGCACACATCTGTGCATACGCACACATCTGTGCATACGCACAGGTACCAGCGCGTGACTTCATTAATGAGGTGATGCATGTGCATCATTGCCCATTTTTAGTTATTATTTTAGTAGATTTTAGTTAAGTTTTCATTAAAATTTTGTTAATAAATAAGTAATGCCATGAAATATCTCTACATGAAGTAAAATCTCAAGCATAGGTGAAATTGTAGCTAATATAAAAGGTAAATGTGATTAAATAGATAACACTAAGTAAAGTTGCGATTCTGAGTATTATTAGCACACTTAGTATATTAAGATCATCTTGTATATTACTTTGATGCACTTGTTTGTTTGATGACAGGCAAAGCAGAAGCAGAGGAAAGCAAGGAGGTGGTGGCATTAGTGGCAACGTTGGCACACTAATGCCAGGGATAACGTTTATCAAAGATGAATTGTGGCGTTAGTGGCAAAGTTAGCATACTAACGCCAGCACTAACGTGATGTCCAGCGTTGCCAATGCCAATGTTGCCACACTAACGTCTTCGACAATGCATGGAAAAAAATCAGCGGCAACACGTACGCGTGGAGTGACACGTACGCGTGAGAAAAGCGTTAACGCAATAATGCTATGTCACTAATGCCAACGATGAAGGTCACACGTATGCATGGGCGACACGTACGCATAGCTTGACTAAAAACAGTGATGACGCGTACTCATTGGCAACACGTACGCGTGACTGGGAAAGCGTTAGTGACAACATTAGCATGTTAATGCCAGTATTAATGCTAGAAAGGGCCTGGGAGCATTTTCTTAGAGTTAGCAACACCAATAATGACCCCGCTAATGTCAATCCACCCCTGGAGCGTGCATTCAATTTTCAAGCAAGCAGAGCCCATTAATATCACTCAATCAAAGGCACAAGAAGCATCTAGAATAAGAATTTTTATTTAATTGTAATTTGCTTTTCATTTCAATTTGTATTCTAGAAAAGCCTATATATAGGCATTAGTTTTCACATATACAGGGAAAAACACATTGGGTGGGAGACCAATTCAGAATTCTGTGAATTGGCACACTCCTCTGGGAGTGGGTCTTCGGACCCCTCCCCTCATACACTCTTCTTCTCTTCCACTTCTTTTCTTACTTTGTAATAGTTTAGTTATCAATCTTATATTTTCATTTATGAATCTTTAACCTCCATTTTTCTTATGAATCTTTAATTCTCAGTTTTACTTTCACGTACTTTAACTCTCTTTTGAGATTTCTTAGAGCAGTGACCAACTAACCCCATCATTTGGGAAAGGAGCTCTGTTGTAACTCAAATGAATTAAAGAACTTCTTCTTCTTCTTAATCCGCTTATTGTAGCTAAGAAAAAGCTTTTGTGCTTCATAGATCCATTCACTACTGGAAGGGAGTTTGGATCTACTTGAATCTCTATGTGAGCCTTGGAAAAGGTATCATAGGATTCAGTTTGAAGCTTCTCCCTCATAACTCTTTTGATCAACACATTCTTAGCTCATACGTGACATATAACCTCTTTGAATTGAGATCCTAAGGGTTGTGTGGCTTATGGATTAGAAATTTGAACTTAACCTCTTCTCATAAACAATTAGATCAAGGAATTGGCAATTGATTGTGTCAAGAGAAATTGGGTTGCCAGGGAAATGGAACTCAATTATTTATAATCTGCCATAGATCTACTTCATAAGATTGAGAAGGAGTGAGACCCATTGATTCAAAAAAAATCAACATCTACATTCCCTTATGTTTTCTAGCTATAATTTCTGTTATTTACTTTCTTGCATTTTATTTCCTTGCACCTTTATTTCTTGCATTTTACTTTTCTTGCTCTTTAATTTTCTAGTACATTATTTTCTTGCCTTTTATATTCTTGCTATTTACTTTTCCTGTTCTTTATTGCTTTCTTTTACTCTCAAGTTATTTACATTTCTTGCTAACTATCATCCAACTATGCTTGTCTAACTAGAATAATCAACTTACTATTGATTTCTTAATCCTTTAATCCTTGTGGGATCGACCTCACTCTTGTGAGTTTTATTACTTGATACGACCCGGTGCACTTGTCGGTAGTTAATACGGAGAATAAAATTTTTTTTCATCATCATGAGGCATGTGGCTCGTGATTTTTGGGGCCTCTTGGCCCAGTTTTGAGTGTGCTGAAGCTAGTTGGAGGTGCTATATGAAGGGGACATCAACACATATCAAGGCATTAGGTTTTCATCAGTTTTAGGACACTTTTCTTTTAGTTAGAACATAATTTAGGAGTAGGAGTAATGTAGTATAGAAATTTTCTCTTAGTTGTAGCATTTTATAGTTTCAAGTTTGATCTTGGATTTTGCTTCTCTTATTGTAAGTACTCCTTAATTTCCTCTTTAATTTCACTACTCTTGCTACTTTGTTTTATGGTTCAAGTTACTTTGTTAATATATGAATTTTGGTTTCTTGAAGTTTTGGCTGATTAATTTACTATTTTATGGTTTATATTTTCTTGATTGAATGTTTATTATTGATATTGTGAATAGTTTGGTTATAGTTTTTATTTTTCTTTGCAATTTCCTATGTTTTGGTTTTATGCCCACCAAGTGTCTGTGAAAATGTCACTTGGAAATATTGAGTAGATTTTCACACTTTGGCTTGGGAAATGAGTTCCTAGGATACTAGAGTCATTGATAAACCACTATTTTATGGTTTATATTCTGTTTAATTGTGTGGTTTTATCATGATCCTTACCCACTTGTTCATCAAAATAGCATGCATTTAGATTTCCTTCCTGAATTCATTACATATTTGAAAACTGCTTTCTAAAGGCTTTAATTATGTACTTTTAATTCTCCTTTATCCCATTCGATGCCGTGATCTGTGTGTTGAGTGTTTCAGACCTTACAGGGCATGAATGAGTTAGAGGTTGGAAAGGAAGCTAGCGAAAAATGGAAGGAACACAAGAATTTGAGGAGATAACCAGCGAGAAGTGACGCGATCGCATGGCTCACGCGACCGCGCGAAGGAGAGAAAATCGCAGTGATGCGGCCGCATGGATCACGCGGCCGCACGGATTGGAAAAGCTCAAGCGACGCAGTAGCGTGGACGACGTGAATGCGTGGCATGGAAAAGCGCGAGTGACGCGTCCGCATGGGTGACGCGATCGCGTGACATGTGCGATCTGCATAATCTGCAGAATTCGTTGAGGGCAATGTTGGACCCTATTTCGACCCAGTTTTTGGCCCGAAACAGCAGACTAGAGCCAGAGAATATGCATAAACAAACACAACATTCATTCCACACAGTGGAGAGTTTTTTTAGATCTAGTTTTACTCCTCCTCTAGGTTTTTCTCTCTAGGTTTTAGAATTTTAATTTTCAATTTTGATCTTAGTATTGGAACATTGAGAAGAGTTATTTCCTCATCAAGACTTCGTCATTCTACTTCGTTCTCTTAACTTGGTTTTATTCTTCCATGTTCTTTGTTTTGTTCAATTTTGTCATTTGAATATTTTTATGATTATTTAATACGAGAATTATTCCTTTCATTTTAATCCATTTTACATTCCAATAATCATGTCTTCTTTTAATTCCTTTTCATATGTTATGGATTTGTTATTTACAATGAGCGAGTAGTTCCCTCACTTGATGGGGATTTGATTGAAAGGAACTCTTGAGTTGGAAGGATTGAAAGAGAATTTGTAATTGGGATAATTATTGGATTGCTCTCTAGTCACTAATACCAACTCATTTTTATTAATTGAATTGCAACTTGTGAACAGACAGGCATTCCAGTTTGTTTGACTTTTCCTTACTTAGTAATGGATAATTAAACAAACCAATCTTTAATTATCAATTACTCTGAGAGAATTCCAACAACATTAGAGATTCTAACTGATCAACTCCCAGTCAAGGCTTTTTATTTACATTATTCAATTCTATTAACTTTAATTTTCCTGTTACTCAATTCACTTCTTTGAAAACCTCTGGTTAATAAAATATCACACCTTCTGCAACTCGTTGGGAGACGACCTGGGATTCATACTCCCAGTAATTTTTAATTTAAATTTTCTGTGCCACATTTTAAATTGATAGGCAGATTTTTGGTGAGTTAAGAACTATACTTACAACGTAACCATTTTAATAATTTTTAATTCACCAACTTCTGTGCTCCATCAGTCATAATGTTCTACATTTAGTGGTAATTCTTGGGTAGTTAGTTGATTCTTGTTTCGATTGATGCTAGCTTTTTACTAAGAAATTAGTAAGTTAGCTAGGACTTATGGATTAAGGCCAATTATGCTTGCTTGACTTAATCCTCGATGTTAGGGGTTGGCGAAGCGAGATTGACTCATCATAGTTGCGATAGTTGTGGTTATGATGATGATAGGATTCCTTAATTTTCATTCCCAAGTCAAGGCTCTTTTATGCATTTATAGCATTTTCACTAGTTTTGACCTTGCTTTCTTTTTACTTCCATTAATTTCAATTTTAATCATTTTTAGTTCTTTTATTTCTTAGTTCCTTTAATTTTCCGTTTCTTACTTGAAAACCTCCTTTTCCTCACAACCAAGAGTGTGAAATCTTAATTGCATTTCTAGGGAGAACGACCGAGGCTGAATTACTCTTGGTTATATTTGTATTTGAAAATTAAACTTTGATGGTAGGATTTAATTTCCGATTTGGACTATGCTATCAATGAAACACTTAATTTCAATTGAGAAATTCTAAACCGGCGCAAATCCTACCTACAAAGTTTTTTCTACTTGTGCGTACACACAGAGGGTTGTGCATGCGCACACTTGCTGATTGCTGCATTTGTACGTACACACAGAGTGTTGTGCGTACGCACACTTGACTGTGTGTTTCTCCTTGTTTTTCTTCATGTGTTCTCCCTTCTTGCATGCTTCCTTCCACTTTCTACCAATCTATTCTTGCCTAATTGACTTGATATCACTCAAAAATATATCACAGCGTCGAATGAAATATAAGTGTGATTAAATTGCTCAATTTAAGGACAAAAATGCATGTTTTCACATTTAGGTCCAAATTAGGGATCAAACACAAAAGTATGCTATTTTGGTGGTTAAGTGTGAGTTTATGTGATGAAATCTATCTAATTTAAGCCAAAAATTATCGTTAAATATGGACTCAGCAAGCACAGAGGCCAGTCTATCATCCTTCATATGCTGACTAAGGAGCAAAAGAAGCAGAGGTGCGAATTGGAAGAGTTGAAGCACCAGAAGGGATCTTCCGGAGAGAGCAGCAGCCACCATAACTGAGGTGGTTGAGTTTCACTCTCATCTTCCTTATCTTATCTATGTTTTTAGTACTTTATTCAATTTTCTGTTTTTCCATTCTGAGTTACATGATCACTATTAGGATTTCTCGCTTTCTAGTTTAGTAAGTTAATTTTGAAATTTTAAGTTAATTTTGAAAAATGTCTCATGTACCACCTATTAAACTTAAATAAAGTTTTAAGAAGATGAGTAATAATAAAGTGCATTGATTTATATATGCCTTATGTGTTCTAGTTACCTTGATTTGGTGGCCTCACCTCTATTTTCTAAATGTATGAATTAACAGTGCATATTTGATATTAGAGTTAAGAATTTTGGTTCTTGAGGAAGAGGAATTTAGAGAAGTATTATTGATTCTTTGAAACAAGAAAAAGATTGATTCTTGAAGCAAAACAAACAGCAAAAAGAATTGAAAAGAAAAGAAAAATAAAAAAGAAAAAGGGTCCAAGGCTTTGAGCATCAATGGTTAGGAGGGTCAAAACTGATCTAAAGCTCAATAGGGTAGTTTTCCCTAACCGTATGCTTGTGGTGTGAATGTGTCAAGTAACCCTTGAGACTGAAAACTTAAAGTCGTGACCAATTGCTGTTACAGAGTATGCCTAAGGCTCTGAGCACCACTGTCTTGGAAAAATTAAAAGAGAAATACAAACTCAAATAGTTCCTCAGTTAAGTGCTTGTGGTGTTCTTGTTTAAGTTAAGCTTGAAGACAAATCACTTAAAGTCACGACTAGGCTCAAAGTTGCAAAGCACTAAAGAAAAGAAAGGTTGTGTTCAAGAATCAACTAAAGCCTAAAGAAGAGAATCAATTATATCATCCGAATTCTAGTTCTTAAAGACACCAATACTTCTAAGCTTCAAAGGATAGTGAGATGCCAAAGCTATTCAGAAATAGTGTGTTATAGCTCCATTCAGTAATTATACCTGAGCCTGAATGACAACTCTGATATTGTGCATTTTCTCTTCTTTGGTCCTATATTGCTTTGGTTGCTTGAGGACAAGCAACAGTTTAAGTTTGGTGTTGTGATGCGTGAGCATCTTATACCTTTTTTCTAGTTATTTTTATATTGTTTTTAGTTAGATTTTATTTACTTTTACTTGGATTTAGTGCAAAAATCACCTGATGATACTTTGAGTTTTTCTTGTGTTTTTATGGTTTTAGGTGAAATTTGGAACAGTTTGGAAAAGCCTGGAGCAAGAAAGGAAAATGCTGACACCTCCCCCTTGGGGCTGAACGCCAACTTGACGTTCAACTCTGGCAGGGGGGCTAAAGACTAGAAGCGCGTTCTCCCCACCTGGCGTTCAACGCCCAAATCTGGAAGTTAAATGCCATCAATAGTCCGTATTACACTCAATTGGGTTATTATTAGGTTAGTATTTAAAGGAAAAGATCAATTAGGTTTAGATCTTCTTCTTTCTGCACTTTCAGAATCCTGCTTTCTCTGTAAGTTATGAGCAGCTAAACCTCCTGGTTAAGGTTAAGAGCTTTGTTTATTTCTATGGATTAGAACTATTATTCTTCTATTTTAGTTTATGTTTGATTCAATTCTAAAGTGTTGTTTTCATTCTGAATATTATGAATTGGGTGGAACGAGAGTATGACCATTTTCTACATGAGTTCTTGTGATTCTTGAGATAGTTATCTCGCTTGAGCTACAGCTTGAAAATACTCCTCCTAAATTGCTAACTATATGAACTAATTAGGATATGTGACATATAATCTTGTTAGCTTTGGGTAATTAGGGTTTTTGTAGCGTTAAACTAGTTTTCTAAACTTCACCCTCTAATCGGAATTGAGTGATCACGAAAGTGGCATTTGATGATCGTTAAGGGAGATTAAATCACTAAGAGATTAGGGTTTAGTCACCTATGGTTTTCCACAGAATGAATCACATTTTCAAATTTTCAAATTTTGTTCTAGTTATCTTATTATCATTTAATTTCAGATTTTATGTTTGGTGTCTTTTTTGTGTTTTTTCCCTTTTTAATTCTGTCAAAATTTTTAGTTCAATAGCTTATTTTAAATTATTTTATTTCTTAATTTTATGGATATCTCATCGGGAGTTCTCTATACTTTAACATAAAGACTCCCACTTTTCTTTATCTCTTGTTTGTGTATGCAGGAGCAGGAAGAGCTCACTATGGATCCGAATGGGAGTGCACGACCCAGAAGAACCTTGGGATCTTATACAGCTCCCACTCCTGATTTTTATAGAAGGAGCATTAGTGTGCATTCTATTAGAGCAAATAATTTTGAGCTTAACCCACAATTGATCACTTTAGTGCAGCAAAATTGCAAGTTTCATGGACTTCCATAGAAAGACCATAATAAATTCATCTCTGACTTCCTGCAGATCTGTGACACTGTAAAGATCAATGGAGTAGATTGACATCTATAGGCTGATGCTCTTTTCGTTTCCTGTGAGAGATCAAGCAAAGGACTGGTTGGATGTTCAACCTAGAGAGAGCTTAAACACATGGAGTAAAGTAGTAAATAAGTATTTGAATAAGTATTTTACCCTAAGGAGGTTGACCAAGTTGAGGATAGATATTCAGACCTTTAAGCAAAGAGAGAGCGAGTCCCTCTATGATGCCTGGGAAAGGTACAAGATGATGCCTAGAAGATGCCCCATTGAAATGTTCATAGATTGGGTCAAGCTGGATATCTTCTATAACAGACTCTCTGACATAGCCAAGATGTCCCTGGATAATTCTGCAGGTGGTTCCATACACATGAAGAAGACACCTGAAGTAGCTGATGAGCTCATTGATATGGTTGCTAACAATCAATACTTGTACTCATCCGAGAAGACCTCAATAAAAAAGGAAGCTAAGGAAAAGTCTACTGAAGATGCCATTCTTGGTCAGAATGAATCTTTAGTCCAATAGCTGAACTTCCTCACACAACAAGTATAATGCTTGCAGAGTTCTGCCAACAACACTCCTTCTCAACCCCCACGATGCAACAATGCATCCGACCTGGCTTCCATGCTTGTAGAAGTGACAAAAGGCCAACATCACTTATTACAGGAGACCCGAGCTTCCCTCAAGAACATGGAAACACAATTAAGCCAGGCAAAACAGCAGATATCTAAACAGATAAGAGAGAAATACCAAGCTATTCAATTAACGAGCAGCAAGATCTTGGATACTCAACCTTGGGACAATAATCCTTTATTTATTTTTGCTTTATTCCTGTTTTAATTCAGTTTTATTTTAGTTTGATTTCATTTTTAATTTTCATTGAGTTTCATTGTTTTTCAAGTTTTTCTAATGTTTGTGATCATGTACAGCATTTAGAACAGGGACAGGAAAGCATAGATAGAAGAACAGAATGCCCTGGAGAGAAATAGTTATGGGCACTATATGCCAGGGAGGGTGTTTAGCGCCAAGAGAGGGATTCTTGGCTTGGAGGTTTAACGTCCAAAAGGGAGCTCACCAACACAATTTCTTGCTCCCCCTAGGGCGTTTAACTTCCATTCCTGGCGTTTGACGTTAGGATTTTTGCTAGTAAAGAATTTTGTAAAAATATAGTCGCGTTGTGAGTATAGATTCTAAACCAACAGAAAATCCCTTCGTACAAACGTTTTGGTTGTCACAAGTAACAAACCCCTTTAAAATTGATAACTGAGTATTTAAACCTCGGGTTATCTTCTCAAGGAATTGCAGGGAGGTATGCTCTTATTATTGGTTATGAGTCTTGTAAATTGGGGGTTTTTAAAGTGAGGAAGGAGTATGTTGAATGACAAGTAAAATAAATAAATAACTGTAAAATAAACTCTTAGCAAGATATGAGAAATCGGAAGTCCTATCCAAGTTATCCTTATCAGGGTGATGAGAATTGGGTTTTAATCCCACTTAGTTATCCTTTACTAAAGCAAAGGAAAGTCAAGTGGACTAATTAGTTTGATCCTCAAGTCCTAGTCAATCCTAGTGGGAAGACTAGCTTTAGAGCGATCTAGATCAATTAGGATCCGCCAATTTCAACCACTGCTGAGTTTGACAACTCAAGAGTTACCAATTAATCAACCAAAGCCAAAGGGAAATAAAATCTACCTGAATGAAAATAATTTGGATAGACCCCAAGCATCAATAATATATAAGTCTGAAATACCTCAATTTATATTAAATAAAGATGTCAATTCTAACATGGACAATATTCATAAGCCAATTGGGCAACATAAATCACACACAACTAAAAGTATCGGAGTAAATAAAAGTAGAAGAGAAACATAAATTATTGAACCTGATACGATGAAGTAATCCTAATGACTAAAGAAATCCTAATCCTAAAACCTAAGAGAGAGGAGAGAACCTCTCTCACTAAAAACTACATCTAAAAATTATGAAAAGTGCCTAATGAGTTCTCTCCCAATTCTCCCCTTCATTCCTCCAATTTGCAGCCTTTGGTCTGTATTCTCTGGGCTTGGATCTGGGCCAAAAAGAGCCCAAAAATCGCTGAAAATGAGATCTGCAAATTCTGCAGATCGCGCACGTCACGCGTCTGCGTGGGTCACGCGGTCGCGTCGTCTGGAGTGTTGCTCTTCCACGCGGTCGCGTCAGTCATGCGCTCGCATCAGTTGTATTTCGCAAGTCACGTGTTCTCCTCATCCATGCGCTCGCGTCGATTCCTTTTTGTGCGAACCACGCGTTCGCGTCGTCCATGTGGACGCGTCACTGCCAGTTTCTTCAAAAACTCCATTTTATGCTTTCCTTCCATTTTTGTATGTCTCCTTTCCATCCTTTAAATCATTCCTGCCTTAGAAGATCTGAAAATACTTAACGCACAAATCACGGCATCGAATAGCAATACAAGGTAATTAAAATTAATATTTTTAAAGGCTAGGAAACATGTTTTTTTTTTTCACATACATCACATAATAAGGAAGGGAAAGTAAAACCATGCAATTTCACATGCATAAGTGGGTGAAGGATTGAATAAATCACTTAAATTCAGCACAAAATATATTATAAAATATAGGTTTATCAGCATTAAACACCAAAAAAAAGTATGCCCCCTACTGGCGTTAAACGCCAAAACCAGCGTCTAACGCCCGAGAGCGAGGGGTTTTTGAGAATGAAGCATGTCTTTAGCCACTAGTTTACCCCCACTTCCCAACCACTTTTCCTCATTCAAACATTATCCATTCTCTCTCTCCTATTTTCTCCACTTTTCCATCCATATTCATCCATCCCATTACCCATCACTTCCTTGATTCTCTCAACCCACCTCCCACTCCACTTAATCCCCTCTCATCTATCCCATCAATCTCTCCTCCCATCAACCCAAATTCAAATTCAATTTCCCCCCACCCCTCCCTCATGACCGAGCCTTATTCCCTCCTCACCTATAAATACCACTTTCATCATCCACTTTCACCATACCTCACATTACGCCCTCCTTCTTACATCCCTTTCACCATACACACTCCCATTTTTTTCTTTTCCCATTTCCTTTCACCAAGGCCGAAGCTTTCCCCTCCATTCCCCCTTATCCATTTTATTTCTATTTTCCTTGTTATTATTCTCTATTCTTGTTTTGCTCGGAAACAAGCAAAGCTTTTAAGTTTGGTGTTGGGTGCTCTGCTTGGGTCCTTCAATTTTTTACTATCTCCATGGCACCCAAGACTGGAGAATCCTCATCAAGGAAAAGGAAAGAGAAGACGCCTACCTCCGTCCTATGGGACTTCACTCAGTTCTCTTCTAAGACACATGAGGAGCACTTTGCAGGAGAAGAAGGTGATTCCCGAGGTCCGCTTTAATCTGAATCATAATGAGTACCCAGAGATCTTGTACTAAATTCTGAGATGAGGTTGGAAAGTTTTGGCCAACCCAGTGACTGAGGTTGGAGTATTGACGATGCGAAAGTTCTACACCAATGCTTAGGTGACATACAAGCATGTCAGTGGTGTGAACCCAGAGCTGAAGAATTAGCGCACCATGTTCAAAAGGCATATTATGGATTTCAGCCCGGAGAGTGTGAGCGTGGCGCTACAGTTACCACCATCCGGAGAGGACCTTCATTCATATACTCGAAGGGTCAACACTAACCAGCAGTTGGATTAGGTCCTTGAGGACATTTGCCTCCCCAGAGCTCAGTGGAAGAGGGATTCTAAAGGCAAGCCATACAAGCTAGGTAGGCATGACCTTAAGCCAGTTGCTCGAGGATGGTTGGAGTTCATCTAATGCTCCATCCTTCCTGCGAGTAAATAATCTGAGGTTACAGTCGAGTGAGTAGTGATGATTCACTGTATCATACTTAGCAACGAGGTGGAGGTGCACGAGGTGATCCCTCAGGAGTTCTACAGGATAGCTGACAAGTCCTTTACCACTGCAAGACTAGCTTTCTCTAATCTCATTTACCGCCTATGTGCAGCAGATAGAGCTCACATTAAGGGAGATACCACAATTGGCATTGAGAGACCAATCACAAAGAAGGTATGGAGCATGCTAGAGAGCTTGGGCATGGACCGCAGTAGAAGCCAGTTCAACTGGCTCCACAGGATCTTTGGGAAATGCCTCAAGGAGTTTACTAACCTCTCCTTGACTACTGAGATCATTTGACCACATCTATAGGAGAGTTGACATCATCAGTTGATTAGCTGATGCTAGAGCATCAGAATCACGCTACACTCCTCCATCAGATGATACAAGAGCAGAGGAGGCAGGGGCATCATATAGAGGAGCTTAAGCTCTCTAAAGGATTATCCGGAGGGAGCAGCAGCCACCATCGCTGAGGTGGTTGAGTTTTATTCTCTCTTCCTTTATCTTATTTCTATTTTTTATCATTTCATTCTATTTCTTGTTTTCTTTTCTAAGTTTGCATGATCACTATTAGGATTTCCATTCTTTCTATTATGAGTTATATATTGCGTGTTCTAGTCATTTTGACGTGGTGACACTATCTCTACTCTGAATGAATAAATTAAATGTGCATATTTTGGTTCTTGAAGAACAAGAACTTAGAGAAGTATTATTGATTCTCTAAAATAAGAAAAAGATTGATTCTTGTAGGAAAACAAATAGCAAAAAAATTAAAAAAAAAAGAAAAATCAAAAGAAAAAGGTCTAAGGCTTTGAGCATCAATGGTTTGAAAGGTCAAAATTGATCTAAAGCTCAAAAGAATGGTTCTCCCTAACCATATGCTTGTGGTGTGAAAGTATCAAATAACCCTTGAAATTGACCACCTAAAGTCGTGACCCATTGCTGTTACAGAGTATGCCAAAGGCTCTTAGCACCACTGTTTGGGAGAAATAGAAAGAAGAATTCGAACTCAAGAAGTCCCTCAGTGAAGTGCTTGTAGTGTTCTTGTATTAAGTTAAGTTTGAAGACAGAATACTTCGAGTCACGGCTAGGCTCAAGGTGCAAAGCACCAAAAAAATGAAAGAGTTATGTTCAAGAATCTATTAGAGCCTAAAGAAGAGAATCTATAATACCATCCGAGTTCTAATTCTGAAGGATACTAATATTTCTGAGCTTCAAAGAATAGTAAGATGCCATAGCAATTCAGAAATAGAGTGCCATTAGCCCCATTAAGTAGCTAGACCTGAGCTCAAATGACAACTCAGAATCTTAAGCATTTTCTTTTCTTGGTCCTATATTGTTTTGGTTGCTTGAGCACAAGCAACAGTTTAAGTTTGGTGTTGTGATGCGTGAGCATCTTATAAACTTTTTCTAGTCATTTTCCAGTTGTTTTTAGTTATATTTTATTTACTTTTACTTGACTTAGTGCAACCCTGATGAGCGGATATTTTATACGCTTTTTGGCATCACTTTCATATAGTTTTTAGTAGTTTTGTTTAGTTTTTATTGAGTTTTTATAGGTTTTAGTTTTAAATTCACATTTTTTGTATTCTACTATGATTTTTTGTGCTTTTTTTACAATTTTAGGTATTTTTTGGCTGAAATTGAGGAGCCAAAGCAGAAGTCTAATTCAGAGATAGAGAAAGCATTGCAGATGCTGTCTGGATCTGACCTCCCTACATTCGGAAGAGCTTTTCTAGAGCTACAGAAGTCCAAATGGAGCGATCTTAACGACTATGGAAAGCTGACTTCTAGATCTTTCTAGAAATATATAATAGTTTATACTTTTCTATAGATTAAAAGGCCCAAAACTGGCATCCAATGCCAGCTTCCTGCCCCCTTCTAGGCGTCCAGCGCCCAAAGAGAAGAGACCAATGTACAAACACCCAAAGAGGACCCCCTAGCTGGTGTTCCATGCCCAAGAGACTTCATAGCACGTGGATTTCATGAAAGCGCCCAAACACTCACCAAGTGGGCCCTAGAAGTGGATTTTAGCACTAATTAGACTGTTTTGCCCTTACTAGTCATCTGTTTAGTATTTAAGGGATTAAATTTATGTAATTCAGACCTTCTTCGATTCCTTTGAGTCACCATGCACGTTTGCATTGTATTTTACTTTAGTATGAGTTTCTAAACCTCCTAGGTTGAGGGGAGGAGCCCTGTTGAGTCCTATTAATTAATAAAAGTATTACTGTTTCTTCTTCAATTCGTGTTTGATTTACTTCTAAGATGTATATCCAATCTTCATCGTGGTGAATAGGATAATCTAACAAATTAGCTCTTTTCATCACATTAATACGAATGTGCCTGACAAACACCCGCGCCTAACAAATTAGCTCATGCATCATTCTCCCCCAAAGCTCAAAACACCGAACTTCAAGATTTTAAGACTCCCAAACAACTCCAATAAGTTTTAGCTACCAAAGCTTTGTTCCAAGTACTCTAATTCACCAATTTGACTTCAATAAACATAATATTCACCCTAATTTCATACAATTCCATCTTATCAATGCTAGGGTTTACCAATTCATCAATTCACAAGGGTTGAGAGGGTTCTTATCTCATCTATTGATGGTTAGGGTAAAACCCAACAATTATCCAGGGCTAGATTTCACCTAAACCACCAAAATCACGAGAAGCAATCAATACCCTTAACAAAAAGGCAAATTCTGAATGGAAGAGGAAATTGGGCATGAAATACAAAGTTTCTTATCACTTTATTCAAATACAATTAAAGAGGACTTCAAGACGAATGCGTAGCCACAAACGGCTTGTCAATCGGAGCTCCGGATTTAAAGTTAGTGGGATTGAAGGTTGAATTGGAATGGAGCTAGGGTTCTTTACCAAACTTCTCTTTTCAGCATGAATGAACTTAGGATAGGGAAAAAAGGCTGATCCAAGGGTTTTATATGTTGGGATTGGGCCCAACTTGAGTTTTGTTCAACCGGTTCATCTTGTTGGTCCAATTTTTTGCCAAAATCCTTAAAGTTAGTGTTTTAATTCATATTATAAATATCTTTACTTCTTCAATTTTTAAAATTTAATTTCCTAATATCCTTGATCATGATTAATTTATTAGTTAATTATTTATCGATTAACCAGGGTTTTACAAACATTGATGCCCAGAGCCTCTTTGGGCCTCTTAATGTTTTGTCTTAAGGAAACTCTTTAAGTGGACTTTTAATCAATAATCCCAGTCCAATTGGCCTAAGTTATCGGGTGATAAAACACCCCTCGAATTTACCAGTCTAAGTCTATCCTTGGAACAGAAACATCACAGGCATTAACTGGGCCCTAATCATTAGTGCTCAGAGTCTTGGAATTTTTTATTTCTTTGATCTTTCCACACCTTTATTTTACTACTTCAAGTGAATTGATGGTCGAATCCTCATAATACTTCTTTAAATTTCTGTTCTTGAAGGTTCATTTTCTATTTCCTCAAGATTCAAGCATTTCAGATTTCTTTAAATGTAACCACACATATTTAAGCACATCCACTCTTTATTTTTAAATTATTTAATTCAATGCTTTTATCAAGATGTCCTCCATAAAAATAGTTAATGGAGGATCAAGCATTCAAATTTTAAGTTTAAGATGAAAAAGAAAAATAGAATATGCTATGCATGCAATGAAGGAAAAAGTAAATGAAAGAGAAAAACTAGGAAAACAAAGACGGGAAGGATGAAAGTAAAGGAGAAAGAAAATAACTAACCACTAATAGAGAGAATATCGTGCTGGCCCTTTATGATCCATGGTGTTAGTAACACCAAACATAGAGATTTACATTAAACTTAAAGATTGACAGAATAATATGTGTAAATCATGGATAGGAGCATATATATATGAAAAGAAAAAGGATAAGATAAAACCCTAATCAACATGATTTTAAATGAGAGGTATTTGATTTGAAAACGCTTAGCGTCAGTTAGGTAGCGTTTGTTTTCGGAGACAGGACACGGAGACATGGACAGCACATTCTTAAAAAGCGTTTGGAAGCAAAGACATGGACACTGAACATATTGTCTCCGGGACAGTTTTTAATACTTTTGTGTCCACTCTTTTACGAAGGACAATGATGGACACGGGATTTGGAAGAGGGACACGGACTGTGTTTATGAATTTTTTTTCTTTTTTGTCCATGGTGCTATTTTTTATTATTCCACTGTTACCCCTACTTATTTTTCCTATTTTGCGTTGTTCTCAGAAAGTACTTTTTTACTCCATGCTCTTTTTCTATCTCTACGTTCTTTTTCTTTCTCTTTTTTTCTCAGGTACTCTCTTCTTTTTATAAAAATTTTTATTGGATTGGATAATTTCTTTTTTCTTATCATTCTTACTTCAACATCATTTTAACTTTATATTATATTATTTGATTTGTAATAAAAATAATAACAAAAATAATTAGTCTGGAGACTTTTAAAAGATAAATATTATAAAGGTAAAATTGATATTTTAAAATGCTAAAAAATAATTTATAAATTGTAATTGATTTTATATAATTTAAAGAAAAATTAATTTTTTGAAAAGAAAAATAAAATTTTAGATAAAAAAATTAATTTTTTAAATAAAAATAGATTTTTATGTGCAAAAATTAATTTTTTTCCATTTAAAAATGGATTCTTTTTTTAAAACTGATTTTGTATTTAAAATTAATTTGGCTTATTAACCTAAATAAAATTTTTTATTAATCAAACTCAGATTTTTTTTGTTAATATTAACCATATGTATTCCTACATATTAATAATAAATTTTAAAAAAATTATATTTATAAATTTTATTTTAATGTAAATACTATTATATAATTTTTTATTAAAATTTTTGACTGCTTCAAATATTTTTTTCAAGTTCCCACTGTCTGTACTCCTACGTACTCTCATTATTTATTAAATTAGTTTATACTAAAAAATTTGGAATCACATGGCTATTTTAGTCATTTTATATAATATTTTAGTCTTGTCCATGTGTATCCAAACATAATACTGGACATTACATTAGTGTCCTATCCATCGTATCTAAACACGATACACAAAACATAATTTTTAATGTCTCTGTCCTATTATCTTTGTCTCAGTGTCCTGTTCTGTCGTGTCTCTACAAACAAACACTACCTTAAGGACGCCATGCGTTCTTGCATGCAAGCTCCCCTAGGTGCTTCATTAATCGCCAGGCATGTGGTTCATCTGTCGGGTGTGCCCCTTCTCTCTCTCTCTCTCTCTCTCTCTCTCTTAGGTAAGATGATGAGCGGATAATTTATACGCTTTTTGGCATTGTTTTTAGGAAGTTTCTAGTATGTTTTAGTTACTTTTTAGTATATTTTTATTAGTTTTTATGCAAAAATCACATTTCTAGACTTTACTATGAGTTTTTATGTTTTTCCATGATTTCAGCTATTTTCTAGCTGAAATTGAAGGACCTGAGCAAAAATCTGATTCAGAGGCTGAGAAAGTACTGCAGATGCTGTTGGATTCTGACCTCCCTGCACTCGAAGTGGATTTTTTGGAGCTATCGAAACCCAACTGGCACGGTCTCAATTGCGTTGAAAAATAGACATCTTGGGCTTTCCAGCAATTTATAATAGTACATACTTTGCCCGAGATTTGATGGCCCAAACTGGCGTCCAAGCGCCCACGAGAGACCTTTTTCTGGCGTAAAACGCCTGAACTGGCACCAAAGCTGGAGTTAAACGCCTAAACTAGCACCAAAACTGGCGTTTGAACTCCAAGAAGAGTCTATGCACATGAAAGCTTCAAGGCTCAGCCCAAACACACACCAAGTGGGCCCCGGAAGTGGATTTCTGCACTATCTACTCATTTTCTGTAAACCTAGTTTACTAGTTTAGCATAAATAGCACTTTTTACTATTGTATTCAAGTCTTTGACCTTTTGGGGAGTACTTCGAACCCTTTTTAGAGGCTGGGCATTTGGCCATGCCTAGACCTTTTGTTCTTATGTATTTTCAACGGTGGAGTTTCTACACCTCATAGATTACAGTGAGGAGCTATGCTGTTCCTCGAGTATTAATGCAAGTATTATTGTTTTTCTATTCAATTCACGCCTACATCTCCTCTAAGATATACTCTTGTACTTAATTCAGTTAAGTCAGAATGAAGGGGTGACCCGTGACAATCACCCAATCTTCGTTACTCGCTTAGCCAAGATCCACGTGCCTGATAACCACAAAGCGGTCTACATGAAATTCAACGTAGTCATTGGATGACAGCTAGAGTATATTCTCTTTGGTCTCTGACCCACGGATCTGAATCACCTCTCCTGACAACAGAGCATTCGAATTTGTGACGTTAGAACCTTCGTGGTATAAGCTAGAATCAATTGACAGCATTCTTGAGATCTGGAAAGTCTAAACCTTATCTGTGGTATTCCGAGTAAGATCTGGGATGGGATGACCGTGAGGAGCTTCAAACTCATAACTGTTGGGCGCAGTGACACTGTGCAAAAGAATAAATGTATTCTATTCCGACACGATCGAGAACCAACAGCTGATTAGCCATGCGAGAAACCGTAGAAGACATGTTTTAACTGAGAGGACGGATGGTAGCCATTGACATCGGTGATCCACCAACATACAGCTTGCCATGGAAGTGAGTACGCATGATTGCATGAGGATAGTAGAAAAGCAGAGGTTCAGAGGCAACAAAGCATCTCTAAACACTTATCTGAAATTCTCACCAAGAAACTACATAAGTGACTTTATTTTATTTTATGTTTTATTGTTCTTTTTACTATCAAACCTCATAACCATTTGAATCCGCCTGACTGAGATTTACAAGATGACCATAGCTTACTTCAAGCCGACAATCTCAGTGGGATCGACCCTTACTCACGTAAGGTATTACTTGGATGACCCAGTGCATTTGCTGGTCAGCTATGCAAAGTTGTAAAAAGTGTGAATCATAATTTCGCGTACCAAGTTTTTGGCACTGTTGTCGGCGATTGTTCGAGTTTGGACAACTGACGGTTTATCTTGTTACTTAGATTGGGTAATTTTTATTTTTATTTTCAAAAAAAAATTTAATAAAATCATAAAATCAAAATTTTTTGTGTTTTTTGTTTGAGTCTAGAGTCAAATTTTAAGGTTGGTGTCAATTGCATGCTTTTAATTTTCTAGCATTTTTCAAAAATTCATGCATATGTTCTTCTTGATCTTCAAGTTGTTCTTGACGATTGTCTTTGTTTGATCTTGTGATTTTCTTGTTTTGAGTCTTTTCTTTTTTGTCGTATGCATTTTTAATTTGTTAGTGTCTAAGCATTAAAAATTTCTAAGTTTGGTGTCTTGCATGTGTTTTCTTAAAATTTTTTCAAAAATAAGTTCTTGATGTCCATCATGATCTTCAAAGTGTTCTTGGTGTTCATCTTGACATTCAAAGTGTTTTTGCATGCATTATTGGTTTTGATCTTAATTTTTTATGTTTTGAGTCATTATTGCATGCATTTTTGGGTTGACTTAGTCAAAGATTTTTTTAAAATTTAGTTGTTTCTTGTTAGTCAAGTCAAAATTTCAATTTAAAAATTCTATCTTTTCAAATCTTTTTCAAAAATCAAATCTTTTTCATTTCTCTTCTTAATATTTTCGAAAAAAAATTTAAAAATTGATTTTCAAAATCTTTTTCTTATTTTTATTTCATATTTTCGAAAACCTTGCTAACAATTAAGGATTTGATTCAAAAAATTTCAAGTTTGTCACTTTCTTATTAAGAAAGGTTCAATCTTTAAATTCTAGAATCATATCTTTTAGTTTCTTGTTAGTCAATTCATCAACTTCAATTTTCAAAATCAAATCTTTTTAAATTCCCTTTTCAAATCTTTTTCAAAATAAATTTCAATCATATCTTTTTCAAAACTTAATTTCAAATTCTTTTTCTAACTTCTTATCTTTTCAAAATTTATTTTCAAATCTTTTTCAATTAACTACTTTTATCTCTCTAATTTTCAAAAACCACTAACAACTTTTTCAAAAACCTCTTTAATTAACTAATTGTTTTAAACTCTTATTTTATTTTATTCCTTTCTTAATTTTCGAATACTAACTAATATTTAAAATAAAAACAAAAATATTTTTCCTTTTCTTTTATTTAATATTCGAATTTCTCTTCTCTCTCATCTCTTTCTATTTATTTATTTATTTACTAACACTTCTCTCCTTCTTAAAATTCGAACCCTCTCTCCCTCTCTGTGTTCGAATTCTCTTTATTTTCTTTCTACCTCATTCTTCTCTTCTTCTCTTCTTCTACTCACATAAAGGAATCCCTATACTGTGACATAGAGGATTCCTCTTCTTTTCTGTTCTCTTCTTTTTCACATGAGCAAGAACAAGGATAAAGATATTCTTGTTGAAGCCGATCCTGAACCTGAAAGGACTTTGAAGAGGAAGCTAAGAGAAGCCAAAGCACAACTCTCTGCAGAGGACCTGACAGAAATTTTTGAAAAAGAAGAAGACATGGCAGCCGAAAATAACAACAATGCCAGAGATGCAAGAAAGATGCTTAGTGACTATGCTGCACCAACTTCTAACTTTTATGAAAGAAGCATCTCAATTCCTACGATTGGAGCAAAAAACTTTGAGCTTAAGCCTCAATTAGTTTCTCTAATGCAGCAAAACTGCAAATTTCATGGACATCCATCAAAAGATCCTCATCAGTTCTTATCTGAATTCTTGCAGATCTGTGATACTGTTAAGACCAATGGGGTTGATCCTGAGGTCTACAGACTTATGCTTTTTCCTTTTGCTGTAAGAGACAGAGCTAGAACATGGTTGGACTCACAACCTAGAGAAAGCCTGAACTCTTGGGATAAGCTGGTCAATGTTTTCTCGACCAAATTCTTTCCACCTCAAAAGATGAGTAAGCTCAGAGTGGACATCCAAACCTTCAGACAGAAGGAAGGTGAATCCCTCTATGAAGCTTAGGAAAGATACAAGCAATTAACCAAAAGGTGTCCTTCTGACATGTTTTCAGAATGGAGCATCATATGTATATTCTATGATGGTCTGTTTGAAATGTCAAAGATGTCTTTGGATCATTTTGCTGGTGGATTCCTTCATCTGAAAACACCTGCAGAAGCCCATGAACTCATTGAGATGGTCGCAAATAACCAGTTCATGTACACTTCTGAAAGCAATCCTATGAATAATGGGCTGACTCTGAAAAAAGGAGTTCTTGAGATTGATACTCTGAATGCCATATTGGCTCAGAACAAAATATTGACTCAGCAAGTCAATATGATTTCTTAGAATCTAACTAGATTGCAAGCTGCATCCGGCAGTGTTAAAGAAGCTTCCTCTGAAGGAGAGGCTTATAACCCTGAGAATCTTGCAATGGAAGAGGTGAATTACATGGGAGAACCCTACGGAAACACCTATAATCTTTCATGGAGGAATCATCCAAATTTTTTATGGAAGAATCAACAGAAGCCTCAACAAGGCTTCAACAACAATAATGGTGGGAGAAATAGGTTTAGCAATAGCAAACCTTTTCCATCATCTTCTCAGCAATAGACAGATAATTTTGAGTAGAGCCTCTCTAGCTTAGCAAATATAGTCTCTGATCTATCTAAGGCCACTCTCAGTTTCATTACTGAGGCACGATCCTCCATAAGAAATTTGGAGGCACAAGTGGGTCAGCTCAGTAAAAGAGTTACTGAAACTCCTCCTTGTAATCTCCCAAGCAATACAAAAGAGAATCCAAAAAGAGAGTGCAAGGCCATAACCATACCTGGTGTGGCCGAACCTGGAGAAGAGGAAGAGGTAGTGGTTCCCAATGAGGAAGACCTCAATGGACGTCCACTGACCACTAGAGAGTTCCCTCATGAGGAACCAAGAGAATCTGAGGCTCATGCAGAGACCATAGAAATTCCACTGAATTCCCTATTACCATTCATGAGCTTTGATGAATATTCTTCTTCTGAAGAAGATCAAGTCATTGCTGAAGAGCAAGTTGCTCAGTATTTAGGAACAATCATGAAGCTGAATGCCAAGTTATTTGGTAATGAGACTTGGGAGGATGAACCTCCATTGCTCATTAATGAACTAAACGCCTTGGTTCAGCTGAAGATACCTCAAAAGAAACCGGATCCCGGAAGGTTTTTAATACCTTGCACCATTGGCACCATGACCTTTGAGAAGGCTCTGTGTGACCTGGGGTCAAGCATCAACCTCATGCTACTCTCTGTAATGGAGAAACTAGGAATTTTTGAGGTACAAGCTGCAAGAATCTCACTGGAGATGGCAGACAGATCGATGAAAAAGGCTTATGGACTTGCAGAAGATGTCTTAGTGAAGGTTGAAGGCCTTTACATCCCTACTGACTTCATAATCCTAGACACTGGGAAGGATGAGGATGAATCAATCATCCTTGGAAGACCCTTCCTAGCCACATCAAAGGCTGTAATTGATGTGGACAGAGGAGAGTTAGTCCTTCAGTTGAATAAGGACTACCTTTTGTTTAAGGCTCAAGGATTTTCCTCTGTAAACATGGAGAAGAAGCATGAACAGCTTCATCCAATTCTCTCCATGCAGAGTCAAGTAAAGCCCCCACATCCAACTTCTAAGTTTGGTGTTGGGAGGCCACAATCATGCTCTGAGCATCTGTAAAGCTCTGTAAGAGCTTCCTGTCAAGCTATTGACATTAAAGAAGCACTTATTGGGAGGCAACCCAATTTTATTTATCTATATTAATTACTCTTTCATTTTGTTTTCCATTGCTATTTTATGTTTTCTTAGGATGATGATCATGTGGAGTCACAAAAACAACTGCAAAAATTAAAGTAAAATAAATAGCATAAAAAATAGCACACCCTAAAGGACGAGCCTACTGGCGTTTAAACGCCAGTAAGGATACCAAAATGGACGTTTAACGCCCAGCCTGGCACCATTCTGGGTGTTAAACGCCAGAACTGGCAGGTAAACTGGCGTTTAAACGCCAGTAAAGGAAGAAAACGCCCAGTCTAGCACCATTCTGGGCGTTAAACGCCATAACTTGCATGTAGACTGGTGTTTAAACCCCAGAAAAGGGCAGCAGACTGGCGTTTAAACCTTAGAAATACCACATAGAGGGCGTTTGAACACTAGAAAGGTGTAGAGATAAATCCTTGACACCTCAGGATCTGTGGACCCCATAGGATCCCCACCTACCTCAACTCATTCTCTCTCCTTCTCCACACCTTTCCATAAGACTCTTCTCCAAACACCATTCACCTATCAAATCCTACCCTCTTCCCCATAATCTCTTCACCACTCACATCCATTCACTATTTCCCATCATAAAACCCCACCTACCTTACCATTCAAATTCAAAACACTTCCCTCCCAAACCCACCCAATTCCACACGGATCCCCTCCCTCTCTTACCCTATATATACCCCTCCTTACTCCTTCATTTTCACACATCACTTACACTCCCAACCCCCCTTGGCCGAACCACTCATACACCTCCATCTCCTCCATTTCTTCTTCTTCTCATCCTTTCTTTCCTCTTTTGCTCGAGGACGAGCAAACTTTTTAAGTTTGGTGTGGAAAAAGCATTGCTTTTTTGTTTTTTCATAACCATTAATTGCACCTAAGACCGGAGAAATTTCTAGAAAGAGGAAAGGGAAGGCAATTGCTTCCACCTCCGAGTCATGGGAGATGTTGAGATTCATCTCAAAGGTCCATCAAGACCACTTCTATGAAGTTGTGGCCAATAAAAAGGTGATCTCCGAGGTCCCCTTTAAGCTCAAAAGGAGCAATGATGAGTGGATAATTTATACGCTTTTTCGCATTATTTTTAGGTAGTTTTTAGTATGATTTAGTTAGTTTTTAGTATATAATTATTAGTTTTTATGCAAAATTCACATTTCTGGACTTTACAATGAGTTGTGTGTTTTTCTATGATTTCAGGTATTTTTTAGCTGAAATTGAGGGACCTGAGCAAAAATCTGATTCAGAGGCTGAAAAAGGACTGCAGATGCTATTGGATTCTGACCTCCGTACACTCGAAATGGATTTTCTAGAGCTACAGAAGCCCAATTGGCACGCTCTCAATTGCGTTGGAAAGTAGACATCTTGGGCTTTTCAGCAATGCTTAATAGTCTATACTTTTCTCGAGATTTGATGGCCCAAACTGGCATTCTAATTCAGCATAAAAATTATGGCGTAAAACGCCCAAACTGGCATCAAAGCTGACGTTTAACTCCGGGAACAGCCTAAGCACAAAAAATCTTCAATGCTCAGCCCAAGCACACACCGAATGGGCCATGGCAGTGGATTTCTGCACTATTTACTTATCTCTATAAACCCTAGTAACTAGTTTATTATAAATAGGACTTTTTACTATTGTATTTGCATCTTTTGATCATCTTTTGATCTCTTGATCACGTTTTGGGGGATGGCCATTCGGCCATACTGGGACCTTTATCACTTATGTATTTTCAATGGTGGAGTTTTTACACACCATAGATTAAGGTGTGGAGCTCTGTTGTTCCTCATGAATTATTGCAAAGTACTAATGTTTTTCTATTCAATTCAAGCTCATTCTTATTCTAAGATATTCACTCGCACTTCAACCTAATGAATGTGATGATCCGTGACACTCATCATCATTCTCCCTTATAAACACGTGCTTAACAACCACTTCCGTTCTACATGTTATAGCTTAAGTATGTATCTCTTGGCATCCTGGTCCATGATGCATGGTTGCCTCTCCTGACAACAGAGCCTTCCATTCCGTGAGATCAGAGTCTTCGTGGTATAAGCTAGAATCAATTGGTAGCATTCTTAAGATCTGGAAAGTCTAAACCTTGCCTGTGGTATTCCGAGTAGGATCTGTGATGGGATGACTGTGACGAGCTTCAAACTCGCGAGTGCTGGGCGTAGTGATAGTGCGCAAAAGGATCATTGGATCTTATTCCGACACGATCGAGAACTGACAGATGATTAGCCCTATGTAACCCATAGCCGGACCTTTTTCACTGAGAGGATGGATGGTAGCCATTGACGACGGTGATTCACCTACATACAGCTTGTCATGGAAAGGAGTATGAATGATTGAATGAAGACATTAGGAAAGCAGAGATTCAGAAGGAATAACGCAGCTCCATACGCTTATCTGAAATTCCCACCAATGAATTACATAAGTATCTCTATCTTTATTTTATTTTTATTTATCTTTTAATTATCAAAGCTTCACAACCATTTGAATCCGCTTGACTGAGATTTACAAGATGACCATAGCTTGCTTCAAGCCGACAATCTCCGTGTGATTGACCCTTACTCACGTAAGGTATTACTTGGACGACCCAGTGCACTTACTGGTCAGCTGCACGAAGTTGTGTATCACGATTTCGTGTACCAAGCGAATATCCGGAGATCCAACATGAGATTAGGAGAAGAGGATGGGAAGCTCTCACCAATCCCATTCAACAAGTCGGAATCTTAATGGTTCAAGAGTTCTATGCTAATCCATAGATCACTAAGAACCATGATCAAAGTATGAACCCGGACCCAAAGAATTGGCTCACAATGGTCCAGGGGAAATACTTAGATTTCAGTCCGGATAACGTGAGATTGACGTTCAACTTGCCAATCATGAGAGGAGATTCTCATCCTTTCACGAGAAGAGTCAACTTTGATCAAAGGTTAGACCAAGTCCTCAAGGACATCTGTGTGGAAGGAGCTCAATGGAAGAGAGATTCCAAAGGCAAGCCGGTTCAACTAAGAAGGTCGGACCTTAAGCCTGTGGCTAGAGGATGGTTGGAGTTCATCCAACGCTCTATCATTCCTACTAGCAACTGATCCGAAGTAACTGTGGATCGGACTATCATGATTCATAGTATCATGATTGGAGAGGAAGTGGAAGTTCATGAGATCATACCTCTAGAACTATACAAGGTGGCTGACAAGCCCTCCACTTTAGCAAGGTTAGCTTTTCCTCATCTCATCTGTCACCTATGCAATTTATCCATAATTGTCATAGAGGAAGACATCTTCATTGAAGAGGACAAGCCCATCACTAAAAGAGGATGGAGCAAATAAGAGAGCTCACTCATGGACCTCAACAAGTGCATAAGGAAGTCCCTCATCAAGAAATCCCTGAGATGCCTGGTGGAAGAAATTGTGATCACATCAATGTAGTACTCTTTGTTATTGTATGGAATCATTATTATGGCTCTTGACTATGTGTAGACACAACTCCGTTCAACTTAACCAGCAAGTGTACTGGGTCATCTAAGTAATACCTTACGTGAGTAAGGGTCGATCCCACAGATATTGTTGGTATGAAGCAAGCTATGGTCACCTTGTAAATCTCAATTAGGCAGATTAAATGGTTATGGGTTTTGAAAATTAATAATAAATAGAAAATAAAAAGGGATAGAAATACTTATGTAAATCAATAGTGGGAATTTCAGATAGGCGTGTGGAGATGCTAGAATCCTTTCGAATCTCTACTTTCTTATTGCTTTCATCCAATCCTTCTTACTCCTTTCCATGGCAAGCTGTATGTAGGGCATCACCATCATCAATGGCTACTTTTAATCCTCTCGGGAAAATGGTCCTATGCGCTGTCACTGCACGGCTAATCGTCTGGAGGCATCACCCTTGTTGATAGCTACATCCCATCCTCTCAGTGAAAATGGTCCAAATGCTCTATCACATCACGGCTAATCATCTGTCGGTTCTCAATCAGGTTGGAGTAGAATCCCTTGATTCTTTTGCGTTTGTCATCACGCCCAGCCTTCAGGAGTTTGAAGCTCGTCACAATCATTCAATACCGAAATCCTACTCGAAATACCACAGACAAGGTTAGACTTTCCGGATCCCCATGAATGCCGCCATCTATCTAGCTTATACCACGAAGATTCTGTTGGGGAATCTAAGAGATATGCGCCCGGCCTAAGGTAGAACGGAAGTGGTTGTCAGTCACGCACGTTCATAGGTGAGAATGATTATGAGTGTCACGGATCATCACCTTCATCAAGTTAAAGTGCAACGTATATCTTGGAATAAGAATAGAAGAGAATTGAATATAAAGTAATGGTAATTGTATTGAAACTTGAGGTACAGCAGAGCTCCACACCCTTAATCTATGGTGTGCAGAAACTCCACCGTTGAAAATACATAAGTGAAAGGTTCAGGCATGGCCGAATGGCCAGCCCCCTGAATGATCAAAAGACCGAATGATCAAAGACTAAATAGTCAAAAGATTAAACTGTCAAAAGATGTCTAATACAATAGTAAATTATCCTATTTATACTAGACTTGCTACTAGGGTTTACATGAGTAAGTAATTAATGCATAAATCCACTTCCGGGGCCCACTTGGTGTATGCTTGGGCTGAGCTTGATTTATCCACGAGCTGAGGCTTCTCTTGGAGTTGAACTCCAAGTTATAACGTGTTTTGGGCGTTCAACTCTGGATCATGACGTGTTTCTGGCGTTTAACTCCAGACAGCAGCATGTACTTGGCGTTCAACACCAATTTACGTCGTCAATTTCCGAATAAAGTATGGACTATTATATATTGCGGGAAGGCTCTGGATGTCTACTTTCCAACGCCGTTGAGAGCGCGCCATTTGGAGTTCTGTAGCTCCAAAAAATCTATTTTGAGTGCAGGGAGGTCAGATTCCAACAGCATCAGCAGTCCTTTTGTCAGCCTTTTTCAGAGTTTTGCTCAAGTCCCTCAATTTCAGCCAGAAATTACCTGAAATCACAGAAAAACACACAAACTCATAGTAAAGTCCAGAAATGTGAATTTAACATAAAAACTAATGAAAACATCCCTAAAAGTAGCTTGAACTTACTAAAAACTACCTAAAAACAATGCCAAAAAGAGTATAAATTATCCGCTCATCACAACACCAAACTTAAATTGTTGCTTGTCCCCAAGCAACTGAAAATCAAATAGGATAAAAAGAAGAGAATATACTATAAATTCCAAAATATCAATGAATATTAATTCTAATTAGATGAGCGGGACTTGTAGCTTTTTGCTTCTGAATAGTTTTGGCATCTCACTTTTTCCTTTGAAGTTTAGAGTGATTGGCATCTCTAGGAACTCAGAGTTCAGATAGTGTTATTGACTTTCCTAGTTAAGCATGTTGATTCTTGAACACAGCTACTTATGAGTCTTGGCCGTGGCCCTAAGCACTTTGTTTTCCAGTATTACCACCGGATACATAAATGCCACAGACATATAACTGGGTGAACCTTTTCAGATTATGACTCAGCTTTGCTAGAGTCCCCAGTTAGAGGTGTCCAGAGTTCTTAAGCACACTCTTTTGCTTTGGATCCTTTTTACCCTTGCCTTTTGGTTTTAAGTGCTATTGGCTTTTTCTGCTTGCTTTTTCTTTTTCTTTCTATATATTTTTTTTCGCCACCTCTCTTTTTTTTTCGCAAGCTTTTGTTTTTCACTGCTTTTTCTTGCTTCAAGAATCAATTTCATGATTTTTCGGATCATCAATAACATTTCTCTTTGTTCATCATTCTTTCAAGAGCCAACAGTTTTAACATTCATAAACAGCAAGATAAAAAATATGCACTGTTCAAGCAATCATTCAGAAAACAAAAAGTATTGTCACCACATCAATATAATTAAATTAAATTCAAGGACAATTTTCAAAATTCATGTACTTCTTGTTCTTTTGAATTAAAGCATATTTCATTTAAGAGAGGTGAAGGATTAATGGATTTTATTCATAGCTTTAAGACATAGTTACTACATACTAATGATCATGAAGTAGAGACACAAAATATAACATAGAAACCGAAAAGCAGAAAGAAATAAGAACAAGGAATGAATCCACCTTAGTGGCGTCTTCTTCTTGAATGACCAACAATGTCCTTAAGCTCTTCTATGTCCCTTCCTTGCCTTTGTTGCTCCTCCCTCATTGCTCTCTGATCTTCTCATATTTCATGGAGAATGATGGAGTGCTCATGATGTTCCACCCTTAATTGTTCCATATTGTGGCTCAAATCTTCTAAGGAAGTGTTGAGTTGTTCCCAATAGTTGTTGGGAGGAAAGTGCATCCCTTGAGGCATCTCAGGGATTTCTTGATGATGAGCTTCCTCATGCATCTCTTGAGAACTGAGGAGGGTCTCTCTTGCTTGCTCCATCCTCTTCTTGGTGATGGGCTTATCCTCTTTAATGGAGATGTCTCCTTCTATGATAACTCCAGCTGAGTAACATAGATGGCAAATAAGGTGAGGAAAAGCTAGCCTTGCCATGGTGGAGGGATTTTCGGCTATTTTGTAGAATTCATTGGAGATGACTTCATGAATTTCTACTTCCTCTCCAATCATGATGCTATGAATCATGATGGCCCGATCCACAGTAACTTCAGATCGGTTGCTAGTGGGAATGATGGAGCGTTGAATGAACTCCAACCATCCTCTAGCCACAGGCTTGAGGTCCAGTCTTCTTAGTTGGACTGGCTTGCCTTTGGAGTCTCTCTTCCATTGAGCTCCTTCCACACATATGTCCATAAGGACTTGGTCCAACCTTTGATTAAAGTTAACCCTTTTAGTGTAGGGGTGTGCATCTTCTTGCATCATGGGCAAGTGGAATGCCAATCTCACATTCTCCGGACTTAAATCTAAGTATTTCCCCCGAACCATTGTGAGATAATTCTTTGGACTCGGGTTCATACTTTGATCATGGTTCCTAGTGATCCATGCATTGGCATAAAACTCTTGAACCATTAAGATTCCGACTTGTTGCATGGGGTTGGTTAGGACTTCCCAACCTCTTCTTCGGATCTCATGTCGGATCTCTGGATACTCATTTTTCTTGAGCTTGAAAGGGACCTCAGGGATCACCTTCTTCTTTGCCACAACATCATAGAAGTGGTCTTGATGGCTTTTGGAGATGAATCTTTCCATCTCCCATGACTCGGAGGTGGAAGCTTTTGTCTTCCCTTTTTCTTTTCTAGAGGATTCTCCGGCCTTAGGTGCCATTGATGGTAATGGAAAAACAAAAAGCTTATGCTTTTACCACACCAAACTTAGAATATTGCTCGCCCTCGAGCAAGAGAAGAAAGAAGAGAAGAAGAAGAAGAAGAAAACATGGAGGAGAAGGGTGAATGTGTATTCGGCCAAGGGGGAGAAGAGAGGGTTGTGTTGTGTGAAAATGAAGTGGGATGGAGGGGTTTATATAGGGAAAGGGGAGAGGGAAGTTTTGGCCATATAGGGTGGGATTGGGTGGGAAAGAAAATTTGAATTTGGAAGGTAGGTGGGGTTTATGGGGAAGAGTGGATGGATGTGAATGGTGAAGATGGTAATTGGGAAGAGAGATTGAGGTGATTGGTGAAGGGTTTTGGGAAGGAGTGTTTATTGGGAAGAGTAAAATAAGATTAGGAGGTAAGGGGGGAATATGTTAGGTGGGGATCCTATGGGGTCCACAGATCCTGAGGTGATCCTGTGGGGTCCACAGATCCTGAGGTGTCAAGGAATTCCATCCCTGTACCAAATAGGCATGTAAAATGCCACTGCACACCATTCTGGCATTTAAACGCCGAGTGATGCACATTCTGGGCGTTCAACGCCCATATGTAACATGTTTCTGGCGTTGAACGCCAGTTTCATGCTTGTTACTGGCGTTCAGCGCCAGCTTTTCCTCTAGGCACATTCCTGGCGTTCAAACGCCAGGATGTTGCTTGTTTCTGGAGTTCAGCGCCAGATTCATGCTCTGTTCTGGCGTTGAACGCCAGCCAGATGCTCCTTACTAGCGTTGAACGCCAGTCTGTGCTTCCTCCAGAGTGTGATTTTTCTTCTGCTGTTTTTTATTCTGTTTTTAATTTTTATATTTTTTTGTGACTCCACATGATCATGTACCTAATAAAACACAAAATAACAATAGAATAAAATAAAATAAAAATTAGATAAATAAAATTGGGTTGCCTCCCAACAAGCGCTTCTTTAATGTCAATAGCTTGGCAGTGGGCTCTCATGCAGCCACAAGGTGATCAGGTCAATGTTGTATAGTCCCAACACCAAACTTAGAGTTTGGATATGGGGTCTTAACACCAAACTTAGAGTTTGGTTGTGGCCTCCCAACACCAAACTTAGAGTTTGACTGTGAGGACTCTTTTTGACTCTGAACTGAGAGAAGCTCTTCATGCTTACTCTCTTTTGTCACAGAGGGATGGCCATGTGCCTTAAACACAAGGTAGTCCCCATTCAATTGAAGGACTAATTCACCTCTGTTGACATCTATCACAGCTCCTGTTGTAGCTAGGAAAGGTCTTCCAAGGATGATGCATTCATCCTCTTCCTTCCTAGTGTCTAAGATTATGAAATCGGCAGGGATGTAAAGGCCTTCAACCTTTACTAACACGTCCTCTACTATTCCATAAGCTTGTCTTAATGACTTGTCTGCCAACTGTAATGAGAACAAGGCAGGTTGTACCTCAATGATCCCCAGCTTCTCCATTACAGAGAGTGGCATAAGATTTATCCCTGACCCCAGATCACATAGAGCTTTTTCAAAGGTCATGGTGCCTATGGTACAAGGTATTAAGAACTTGCCAGGATCTTGTCTCTTTTGAGGTAAAATTTGCTGAATCCAGGTATCCAATTCACTAATGAGCAAAGGAGGTTCACTTTCCCAAGTCTCATTACCAAACAACTTGGCATTCAGCTTCATGATAGCTCCTAAATATTGAGCAACTTGCTCTCTAGTCACATCTTCATCCTCTTCAGAGGAAGAATAGTCTTTAGAGCTCATGAATGGCAGAAGCAGATTTAATGGAATCTCTATGGTCTCTATATGAGCCTCAGATTCCTTTGGATCCTTAATAGGAAACTCCTTCTTGCTTGAGGGACGTCCTAGGAGGTCTTCCTCACTAGGATTTTCGTCCTCCTCCTCCCTTGTGCATTCGGCCATATTGATTGTATCAATGGCCTTGCACTCTCCTTTTGGATTCTCTTCTGTATTGCTTGGGAGAATACTGGGAGGAGTTTCAATGACTTTCTTACTCAGCTGGCCCACTTGTGCCTCCAGATTTCTGATGGAGGATCTTGTTTCACTCATGAAACTGAAAGTGGCCTTTGACAGATCAGAGACTAGATTGGCTAAATTAGAAGTATTTTGTTCAGAATTCTATGTCTGTTGCTGAAAAGATGATGGGAAAGGCTTGCTATTGCTCAGCCTATTGCGTCCACTATTGTTAAAGCCTTGTTGAGGCTTTTGTTGATCCTTCCATGAGAAATTTGGATGATTTCTCCATGATGAGTTATAGGTGTTTCCATAAGGTTCACCCATGTAATTAACCTCTGCCATGGCAGGGTTCTCAGGATCATAAGCTTCTTCAGAAGCTGCCTCTTTAGTACTGTTGGATGCATGTTGCCATCCATTCAGATTTTGAGAGATCATGTTGACCTGTTGAGTCAACACTTTGTTCTGAGCCAATATGGCATTCAGAGCATCAATTTCAAGAACTCCTTTCTTCTGAGGTATCCCATTATTCACGGAATTCCTCTCAGAAGTGTACATGAATTGGTTGTTTGCAACCATGTCAATGAGTTCTTGAGCCTCTTCAGGCGTTTTCTTTAGGTGAATAGATCCACCTGCAGAATGGTCCAATGACATTTTCGAAAATTCAGATAGACCATAATAGAATATATCTAATATAGTCCATTCTGAAAACATGTCAGATGGACATCTTTTGGTCAACTGCTTGTATCTTTCCCAAGCTTCATAGAGGGATTCACCATCTTTTTGTTTGAAGGTTTGAACATCCACTCTCAGCTTGCTCAGCTTTTGAGGAGGAAAGAATTTATCCAAGAAGGCAGTGACCAGCTTATCCCAGGAGTCCAGGCTATCCTTAGGTTGTGAATCCAACCATATTCTAGCTCTATCTCTTACAGCAAAAGGGAAAAGCATGAGTCTGTAGACTTCAGGATCAACTCCATTCGTCTTTACAGTCTCACAGATCTTCACAGATGCTTCTTCCATCAAATTTGGACGTTGGCTTTGTGAAGTCACTAAGCATTCTCCTTGCATTATTATTATTTTCGGCTGCCATCTCCTTCTCTTGCTCTAATATTTCTGAAAGATTACCTTTAGATTGTTGTAACTTAGCTTCTCTTAATTTTCTCTTCAGAGTCCTTTCAGGTTCTGGATCAATTTCAACAAGAGTGCCTTTTTCCTTGTTCCTGCTCATATAAAAGAGAAGAAAACAAGAAAAGAAGAGGAATCCTCTATGTCACAGTATAGAGATTCTTTATGTTAGTAGAAAAAGAAAGGGAAGAAGAATGAAGAAGAGTGGGTTCGGATTTTCTTTTTTTTATGAAGAGAGGTGAAGAGAAGTGTTAGTAATTAAATAATTAAACAGAAGAAGAGAAGAGGAAGAGAATTCGAAAATAATTTTAAAAAAGGGGTTAGTGACTTTCGAAAATTAGAGATAAGATGTAATTAAAATTAAAACATGAAACAATTAGTTAATTAAAAAGAATTTTTGAAAAAGGGGTGAGATATTTTCGAAAATTAGATAGGAAAGAGTAGTTAGGTGGTTTTGAAAAAGATAAGAAACAAACAAAAAGTTAATTAGTTAGTTGAAAAAGATTTTAAAATCAAATTTGAAAAGATAAGAAGATAAGATAAGATAGGATATTTTTGAAATCAAGTTTTGAAAAAGATAAGATAAAAAGATAAGATGTTTAAGAAAAGGATATTTTGAAAAAGATTTAATTTTAAAATTAAAATTAATTGCTTATCTAACAAGAAACTAAAAGATAGGATTCTAGATTTTAAAGATTGAACATTTCTTAACAAGAAAGTAACAAACTTCAAATTTTTGAATCAATCACATTAATTGTTAGCTAATTTTCGAAAATTTGATATAAAGATAAGAAAAAGATTTTGAAAATATTTTGAAAAATATTTTTGAAATTTTCGAAAAATAGAAAAAAATGAAAAAGATATAATTTTTGAAAAAGATTTTGAAAATATAAGATTTTTAAAATTGAAAATTTGTCTTGACTTGTAAGAAACAACTAATTTTGAAAATTTTTGACTAAGTCAACTCAAATTTTCGAAAATTATGAGAAAAATAAGGAAAAGATATTTTTTTGATTTTTGAATATTTTAATTATGAGAGAGAAAAACACAAACATGACCCAAAACATGAAAATTTTGGATCAAAACACTTGATGCATGTAAGAACACTATGAATGTCAAGATGAACACCAAGAACACTTTGAAGATCATGATGAACATCAAGAACATATTTTTGAAAATTTTTTTTTGATGCAAAGAAAACATGCAAGACACCAAACTTAGAAATCTTTAATGCATGGACTCTAACAAAAAATGCATATGAAAAATAACATAAGACACAAAACAGGAAAACATCAAGATCAAACAAGAAGACTTGTCAAGAACAACTTGAAGATCATGAAGAACACTATGAATGCATGGAATTTTCGAAAAATGCAAGAAAAATTTTTAAAGCATGCAATTGACACCAAACTTAAAACATGACATAAGACTCAAACAAGAAACACAAAATATTTTTGATTTTTATGATTTTATGATTTTTTTGGATTTTTATTAAAAAATTTTTCGAAAATAAAGTTTGGAAAAACGAAAAAGAAAAGAAAAATTTTGAAAAAGATTTTTGAAAAATTTTTTTTTGAAAACAAAATTACCTAATCTGAGCAACAAGATGAACCGTCAGTTGTCCATACTCAAACAATCCCCGGCAACGGCGCCAAAAACTTGGTGGACGAAATTGTGATCACATCAATGTAGTACTCTTTGTTATTGTATGGAATCATTATAATGGCTCTTGACTATGTGTGGACACAACTCCGTTCAACTTAACCAGCAAGTGTACTGGGTCATCCAAGTAATACCTTACGTGAGTAAGGGTCGATCCCACAGAGATTGTTGGTATGAAGCAAGCTATGGTCACCTTGTAAATCTCAGTTAGGCAGATTAAATGGTTATGGGTTTCGAAAATTAATAATAAATAGAAAATAAAAAGGGATAGAAATACTTATGTAAATCAATAGTGGGAATTTCAGATAGGCGTGTGGAGATGCAAGAATCCTTTCGAATCTCTACTTTCTTATTGCTTTCATCCAATCCTTCTTACTCCTTTCCATGGCAAGCTGTATGTAGGGCATCACCATCATCAATGGCTACTTTTAATCCTCTCAGAAAAATGGTCCTATGCGCTGTCACTGCACAGCTAATCGTCTGGAGGCATCACCCTTGTTGATAGCTACATCCCATCCTCTCAGTGAAAATGGTCCAAATGCTCTGTCACAGCACGGCTAATCATCTGTCGGTTCTCAATTAGGTTGGAGTAGAATCCCTTGATTCTTTTGCGTTTGTCATCACGCCCAGCCTTTAGGAGTTTGAAGCTCGTCACAGTCATTCAATACCGGAATCCTACTCGGAATACCACAGACAAGGTTAGACTTTCCGGATCCCCATGAATGCCGCCATCTATCTAGCTTATACCACGAAGATTCTGTTGGGGAATCTAAGAGATATGCGCCCGGCCTAAGGTAGAACGGAAGTGGTTGTCAGTCACGCACGTTCATAGGTGAGAATGATGATGAGTGTCACGGATCATCACCTTCATCAAGTTAAAGTGCAACGTATATCTTGGAATAAGAATAGAAGAGAATTGAATATAAAGTAATGGTAATTGTATTGAAACTTGAGGTACAGCAGAGCTCCACACCCTTAATCTATGGTGTGCAGAAACTCCACCGTTGAAAATACATAAGTGAAAGGTTCAGGCATGGCCGAATGGCCAGCCCCCTGAATGATCAAAAGACCGAATGATCAAAGACTAAACAGTCAAAAGATTAAACTGTCAAAAGATGTCTAATACAATAGTAAATTATCCTATTTATACTAGACTTGCTACTAGGGTTTACATGAGTAAGTAATTGATGCATAAATCCACTTCCGGGGCCCACTTGGTGTATGCTTGGGCTGAGCTTGATCTATCCACGAGCTGAGGCTTCTCTTTGAGTTGAACTCCAAGTTATAACGTGTTTTGGGCGTTCAACTCTGGATCATGACGTGTTTCTGGCGTTTAACTCCAGACAGCAGCATGTACTTGGCGTTCAACGCTAATTTACGTCGTCAATTTCCAAATAAAGTATAGACTATTATGTATTGCTGGAAGGCTCTGAATGTCTACTTTTCAACGCCATTGAGAGAGCCCCATTTGGAGTTCTGTAGCTTCAAAAAATCCATTTCGAGTGCAGGGAGGTCAGATTCCAACAGCATCAGCAGTCCTTTTGTCAACCTTTTTCAGAGTTTTGCTCAAGTCCCTCAATTTCAGCCAGAAATTACCTGAAATCACAGAAAAACACACAAACTCATAGTAAAGTCCAGAAATGTGAATTTAACATAAAAACTAATGAAAACATCCCTAAAAGTAGCTTGAACTTACTAAAAACTACCTAAAAACAATGCCAAAAAGCGTATAAATTATCCGCTCATCAATGCCTCAAGGGATGCATTTTCCTCCACACAACTACTGGGAGCAACTCAACACCTTTTTAGGGGATTTGAGTTCCAATATGGAACAACTAAGGGTGGAGCACCAAGAGCACTCCATTATCCTCCATGAAATAAGAGAGGACTAAAGAGCCATGAGGGAGGAGCAACAAAGGCAAGGAATAGACATTGAGGAGCTTGACGTGAGCGGAAATTGGCAGATTAAGAATTAATTAGAAAAATGGCGTTGCGAGTACAGTTCTTAACCGGCGAAAATCCACTTATCAATTTAGAAAAGAGTTGTCCCAAATTTTAGAAATAAAATACTGGGAGTATGAGTCCCAGGTCGACTCCCAACGAGTTGCAAGAAGATGTGCTATTTTATCAATCAAAGGTTTTCCAAATGGGTTTTGAGTTTGATGAACAGAAAATTAAATTAGAGAATTTATATAATTTAAATAAAATCTTGACCGGGAGAAGATTAATTGGAAGTTCTATCCTTGTTGGAATTTTGTCAAGATCAATTAATAATTAGTCATTGTTTTCATTTAGTTAACCCTCAACGAATGAAGGAAAGTCAAATTAAAAGTCAACTTCTATTCACAAGTCCTAATCCTCTCCCTTGGGAATGATTAGAGTTAGTGACTAACAAGCCAACCAATAATGAACCAATTATAATTGAACTCTTGAGTATTCCAACTCAAGGTTCTCCTTTTAAACAACTCCCAACCAAGTTGGGAACTACTCCATCATCATAAATGTAGACTTCACAAAATCAATGGGGGAAATAAGAAGAGACATAATAAATAATAATGAAAGAGATTAATTAAAAGTAAAAATAGTTTTGTATTAATAAACTATGAAAATAATCCAATATCAACTCTGGACAAATTAAGAATATGGAAGAGTAAATGAAAAGTAAATAACAAACTATAATGACCAGTTCCGGAGGTAGACTCTTCTCAAAAGCCAAAGCCAAAAAATCTTCAAATCCTAATTTATGAATGTCAAAAAAAGAGAAACCTAGTGGAGGAGTAAAATCAGATCTAAAAACTCGAAATTATGCAGAATGAATTGTTCCTTTTGTCTCTGCATGTTCCCTGGCTCTAATCTGTGTTTCTGGGCTGAAAACTGGGTTGAAATGTGGCCCAGAATCTATGCCAGCGACTTCTGTAATTCTGCAGATCGCACACATCACACGGCCGCGTCGTCCACGCGTTCACGTCACTCAGTGTTTTTCGTACCACGCGTGCGCGTCGTCCACGCACTCACGTCGTTCGTGCAGCTTTCAATCCGCGTGGTCGCGTCAGGCACGCGAGCGCGTCACTGTGATTTCTTCTATTTCGTGCGGTTGCGTGAGCCATGCGCCTACGTGACTTCTCGCTGGTCATCTCCTCAATTCCTTGTGTTCCTTCTACTTTTGCACGCTTCCTCTTCATTCCTTACGCCATTCCAGTCCTATGAAGCCTGAAATACTTAACACACAGATCACGGTATCGAATGGTACGAAGGAAAATAAAAATATACAACTAAAAGGTCTTTAGGAAGCAAGTTTTCAATCATAGAATATTTTTAGGAAGGAATTGTAAATACATGCAAATCATATGAATAAGTGGGCGAAGACTTGATAATACCACACAATTAAACACAATATGAATCATAAACTAGCAGTTTATCAACCTCCCCACACTTAAACATTAGCATGTCCTCATGCTAAGTTGAAGGAGATAAATATGAATGAATAGGGACATGTAAGACTCACGCAATGCAATGCAACCTATATATATATATATGAATGCGGCTATATGATTTTGTCTATATGATTAAAAATAGATAAGTTCTCTAAGACAAAACATGGGGCAGATTTCACTAATTCAAATCACATAGTAAAAGCAGGTAAATTTGTAAGAAGATAGCTCGTGAAAGCAGGGAACACAGGATCGAGCATTGAACCCTTACTGTTGGTGCGTGTGCACTCTAAGCATCTCTAGTATATATGGTAATCACTCTATCCTTCTCTAATCATGCTTTCAAAAATTTTGTTTTTCACCTAACCAATCAACAATTTTAAAGTGCCAATGCAAACATCATGAGGTCTTTTCACGGTTGTAATGGGGCTAAGGTAAGGTGAGGGTACACATATGGCTAAGTGAGCTTATACATTGAATCTTTAATTAACCTAAGCTCCCACCTAACATACATATACTCTATATAATTTCAACATTCATCTTAGCTATCCAAAATCGCCTTTTCACATTCATACTCATGCATCAACCTTTATTTTAATTTTATCATATGTGCATTGATTATTAAACTCTGACTTATCATTGGGGTGATTTTGTCCCCTTATTCACTAAAATAAAGAAAAAAATTTTTGTTTTTTTTTGCTTTTTTATGTATCTTATCAATGCACATAGATTTGTAATCTTTCTTTTATGGTTTCACACGAATAGGTACCCAAATTCCCTTTATTTTATCATGACATATTCTCCTATTACCTTTTATTCCCACAATTTTTCCATACTCAATTAACACACAAATTCTATCTTAAGCTAACCAAAGATTCAATTGGAATTTTCAATTGTTTTTCTACTTAAGGCTAATAATGTGGTAAAATATAGAACAAATGGGATTAAAAATGGCTCAAAGTGGTTAACAAAGGTAATTAAAAGGGTCAGCTTATTTGGGATACGTGAGCTAAGCAAACAATGGTCTCAATCATATGCATGCACATAACACATTAACATTGGACATATAGGATAAAACAAAATTCAGATTACAATCATAGAGAAGTAAACACACAAGAAATAAAAATGTTTATGGTTAAATAGTGTAACCATGTATTTAGGCTCAAAGTCTCACGGGTTGTATGTTCTTTTAGCTCAAAAATCATGTTCCAATTTCAACTTCAAACAAATTTAACATAAATGTTTTGATTTAAATTAGTGAAATTTTCAAAAAATATATGGTCTTAAAAGAGACTTATTATCTTTTCAATCAGGTAGAACATGCATGCAATTAACCTACTACTATGCAATCTATCCTATTCTAAAGAAAAAGAAATTGGTGTTAGGGGGAAGAATTACCTCCGAAAGTCTAGTACTGACCGACCTCCCCACAGTTAAGGCTTTGCACCGTCCTCGGTGCCATCTGTCAGGAACAAGGGTGGGCTGGTGGCAGTATCTCCATAGTCGGGACCGTCATGGCTCCCTATGCTGGTAAAGGAAGTGGAGTCCGGAGTGTCTGGGTCCTCGTTAGGTCTGTGGTGGCCTGTGAGTAACTCCTTGAGGTATTTGAATCGACAGTGGTTGCGGCGCTCTCGTAGCTTCGCTATCTGGTTTTTCCGGTCCAACCTCTCCAGTATTTGATGCAACAGCTGACTAGTAGAAGGTGGAATGTCTGCAGCATGTTCTGCAGACTGGCTGGTAGTGGCTAGTGGTGGCCTGAGATATCTCTCGTTAGGGATGTATTGATCATCCCGTGGAAGTATGGTTTTTGGTGTCCCCAGATCTGTAGGAGACTCCGGCTGCTGAGACAAGATCTGAGACCAAGGCGGGGAAAGGTAGGTTGCCCGCGATTTACACGTGTCCCATAGCATTCCGGATGTGTCTTGGTAGATTTAGAGGCTAGTCTGTGAGGATGCACCATAGTAGAACGGCCATGTTTGCAGTGAAGGAGGACTCATAAGTGCTCGGAAAGACATAATGGGACATAATCTGTGCCCATACGTGAGCCTCCAAGGTGAGTGCGGAAGCCGATATTCCCTTAGGACGGTAACGATGGTATCCAAAAATCCATCTGCTGCCAGGTTGTGCGATAACACTAAGAACAACGTCCCAGTCAAATTTGTACGCTTGGCACTTGAGTGCGGCTTCTTGAAATGCGTCCAGTCCTTCTGGAGCAGGGGGAAGATCTAAGGCTCGCTGAATGGCTTCTTATGTAATGAGGACTTGCTTCTGACAGACATAAATAGACTGCAGGGTCGGCAGGTGGAAATTGGAGTAGAACTCAACTACCCAAGAAAGATTAACCTATCGTGGCTGTCTCTAGAGGAATCCCTAATGTCTTTGTGCAATTCGCAGCTCAACAAATTCGGCAATACGAGGTGAAAGGATAAAAAGGTGTTCGTTGTTGTAATTCCGAGCTGCTAGAATGGGGAACATCTGCTCACAGTAGCGATTGGGAAATCGTACAGTGTCCTTTGTTGGGAAGGCTTTCTCCTTTTCATCGATCTTTATAATCCTTTTAATTCTTTTTGTTGAGGGCTTAACTGCAGTTGAAGATGGCTCTGCCACTAATGCTCTTTTTGTTCCTCTCCTTACTGTGGATTTGGGGGTAGCTTTCTCATTCTCTTTCTCGGTGGCCATCCTGAAAGGAAACGAGTAAAGACATGAATATTTCAAGGGTTATAGCAAGGAAAAGAATGGGAAAGGTGGTAATCAATGCACAGGAAGGGATAATGATGTGAACACATGGTCATGACTACATGTGACAAATCAACAACAGAAATATAGCAAGTGCATGCGATGACAGTTAAATGCCAGGTGTTTATTAGCATGCCGGCAAGGGCATGAGTAGCATAGATCAAGCATTCAATGTTCAAGTTAGATTACCAAATCTTCCAAACTAACAATAAGCTTGTAATAACAATTATATAAAAATTAATAAAATAGAAAAAGGGTTTTGTGAAAAGCAAGCATTTAGAGTAGTAGATTGAAAGAAATCTAAAAATAGTGCAAAATGCCATATGGGCGTTTTCACAAACACATAGCATGCATGTTAAATAAGGTATGAAAAATATTAACTTGAACATGCAAGTAACCCTATAAAAATAATATATAACTATTAAACAAGTCCTAAACAATCCACAAGCAAAATATAAAAATAATGACCCAAATAAATCTCTAACACTAATAGGAAGAAGAAGAAAGAAAAAGAAAACATGGATAAGGAAAGTAGAAGAGAAAGAAAAAGAAAACATGAAAATAAGAAGAAGAATGAAAAAGTAGAGAGGGAAAAAGAGAAGAAAAAAAAAACCTTGAGAATGGTGGTGAGAAAGAAGGAGCAGAAGGGAGGAAAAGGGAGAAGGAAGAAAGAGGAAAAAATAGGATTGGGGTGAGAAAAGATAAGATAATTTGGCATATTTGAATGAGTTGGGCGGCGCAAGCGACGCGGACGCATGGTGCACGCGGTCGCGCGAAGAGCCCTTGAAGGAAATGACGCAGACGCATCAATCACACGGACACGTGACATGATTTGCGCTAGGGGCGCAAGGGCAGCTTCGCACTCGCACAACTCTCTGTGTGAAACATGTTTTGACAAATTTCAGGGTGACGCGGTTGCGTGGTTGACTCGATCGCGTGGATGGCCAAATTGAGAAAATGGCACGGACGTGTGAAGCACGCGTCCGCGCGGCAGGGCTTGTGCGGCTAGCACAGGTTTAGCCCAGCTCCAACGCAACTCACTGCCATACACCCTTTTACGACGAATTGCAAAGCCACGCGTTCGCATGGGGAGGCCATTTTACAAATGACGCGATTGCATCATCCATGCGGATGCGTGGGTCAAATGGTGCCAGGGGCACGCCTCCAGCCACATTCCTGCGCAACTCTCTGTTTCTTTTCTTTAATGCTGCAAAGGCACTATGACGCGAGCGCGTCAACGATACTGGCGCGTCACATGCCTTAACACCCTCCCTTTTTTTTAGATGCAATATGCAATATGTGGATGAGATCCAGAATATAGGCATTAGTACTGAGAAGAGTTATTGACGAAGGAAGGTAAGGAGAGGGGGAGGAACGATCATACCATGGTGGGTTGTCTCCCACCCAGCACTTTGCTTTAATGTCCTTAAGTTGGACGCTCCACTAGCTCAGTCTTCTGCTGTGGGCGGATCTTCCAAGAGGAAGATCTCTACTTCCTGGTTTTTCGCCATATTTTCGCCATGGAATAATTTCAAGCGATGTCCATTGACTTTGATAAGTTCAGAGCTTGAAGGATGGCTTAAGTGAAAGACTCCGTATGGTTCCACCCTCTCTACTCGATAGGGACCATCCCATCTGGATCTCAGCTTGCCTGGCATGAGTTGCATTCTGGAGTTGTAAAGTAGGACTAAGTCCCCAGGTTGGAATTCGCTTCTCTTAATGCTCTTGTCATGCACAACCTTCACCTTCTCTTTATACAGCCTGGAGTTTTCATAAGCTTCTAGGCGAAGGTTCTCTAATTCTTACAGTTGCAACTTTCGTTCAGCTCCGGCTCTCTCATAGTCCATGTTGCATTCCTTTACCGCCTAGAAGGCCTTATGTTCTAACTCAACTGGGAGATGACAGGCCTTTCCATAAACCAAGCGGAAAGGACTCATCCTAATCGGTGTCTTGTATGCTGTCTGATATGCCCAAAGCGCGTCTTGGAGCCTGGTGCTCCAGTCCTTTCTATGAGGCTTGACTACCTTTTGCAGTATGCACTTTATCTCTCTGTTAGACACCTCTACTTTCCCATTAGTCTGGGGGTGATAGGCTGTTGATACTTTATGAATTATCCCATGCCTCTTTAGTAAACCTGTTAGTCTCCTGTTACAAAAGTGAGTGCCTTGATCGCTCACGATTGCTCGTGGTGATCCAAAGCGACAAATAATATGGTTTCTAACAAAGGAAACAACGGTGTTAGCATCATCAGTACGGGTAGGAATTGCTTCCACCCATTTAGAAACATAATCTACAGCTAACAGTATATAAAGGTGGCCATAGAATTTGGAAATGGACCCATGAAGTCAATGCCCTAAACATCAAAAATTTCACAAAAAAAACATAATTTGTTGAGGCATTTCATCCCTCTGGGATATATTACCAAACCTTTGGCATGGAGGACAAGATTTACAAAGGTCAGCAGCATCTTTAAAAAGAGTAGGCCACCAGAATCCACAGTCTAAAACTTTTCTAGCAGTTCGTTGAGGGCCAAAATGTCCTCCACTCTCAGATGAGTGGCAGGCCTCTAAAATGGACTGGAATTCTGATTGAGGTACACACCGTCTAATTACCTGGTCAGCACCACACCTCCATAGATATGAGTCATCCCATATAAAGTATTTGGACTCGCTTTTCAGCTTGTCTCTCTGATGCTTAGTGAAATCGGGAGGAAAAGTATGGCTAACTAGATAATTAGCTACAGGTGCATACCAAGGAGCTACATCAGATACTACCTGTAAGCTATCAAATGGGAAATTATCATTGATAGGAATGGAGTCATCTTTAATGTGCTCAAGGCGACTCAAGTGGTAAGCCACTAAATTTTGGTTACCACTCCTATCTTTAATTTCAAAATCAAATTCTTGCAGCAGTAGCATCCAACGTATTAGCCTTGGTTTAGACTCCTTTTTAGCTAATAAATATTTTAGAGCTGCATGGTCTGAGTACACTACTACCTTAGTACCAAGTAAATAGGCTCGGAATTTATCCAGAGGAAAAACAATAGCTAGAAGCTCTTTTTCAGTAGTAGTGTAATTAGATTGAGCAGCATCTAAAGTCTTAGATGCATAAGCAATTACAAAAGGGTCGTTACCTTCATGTTGAGCCAGTGCTGCTCCTACTACATGATTGGAGGCGTCACACATGATTTCAAATGGTTAACTCCAGTCTGGTCCCCTCACAATCGGTGCTTGAGTCAAGGTGGTCTTTAGCTTATCAAATGCTTGTTTGCAGTCCTCACTGAACTTGAACTCAATGTCTTTCTGCAGCAGTCGGGATAAGGGTAGTGCTACCTTACTGAAGTCCTTAATGAATCTCCTGTAAAAACCTGCATGGCCAAGGAACGAATGGACTTCCCTCACAGAGGAGGGGTAAGGTAAACTAGAAATAACATCCACCTTTGCTGGGTCTACAGAGATACCAGTATCAGAAACAACATGTCCTAGAACAATACCTTGTTTTACAATAAAATGACACTTTTCAAAATTTAAAACAAGGTTTGAACTAACACACATGTCCAATACTTTAGATAAACTTTCCAGGCAAAGGTTAAATGAATCACCATAAACGCTAAAGTCATCCATAAAAACTTTTATACAAGTCTCAATGAGATAAGAGAAAAGACTCATCATACTCCTTTGGAAAGTAGCTGGTGCATTGCACAAGCCAATGGACATTCTTTTATAAGTATAAGTCCCAAAAGGACATGTAAAAGTAGTTTTTTCCTGACCTTCAGGAGCTATATGGATTTGAAAATAACCTGTATAACCATCTAGAAAGTAGTAATGAGATTTACCTGACAGGCGATCAAGCATCTGATCAATGAATGGCAAGGGATCATGATCCTTGCGAGTGGCTTGGTTGAGACACCTGTAATCAATGCAAACTCTCCATGCGTTTTGCACTCTAGTTGTCAGAAGTTCTCCTTGCTCATTCCTTATTGTTGTGACTCCAGACTTCTTGGGCACCACTTGTACTGGACTGACCCATTCGCTATCTGAAATGGGGTAAATGATATCTGCTTCAAGTAACCTGGTTACTTCCTTCTTGACAACTTCTAGGATGGTGGGATTTAATCTTCTCTGAGGTTGACAGACAGACTTAGCTCCTTCTTCTAAGAATATTTTATGTTCACAAACTTGAGGGCTGATGCCTACTATATCTGCCAAGCTCCATCCAATTGCTTTCTTATGCGTTCTCAATACACTAAGCAGTTGTTCTTCTTGTTGGGAAGTAAGCTCCCTTGCAATGATAACCGGAAACTTCTTCTTGTCCTCAAGGTATGCATACTTGAGGTGTGGATGAAGGGGCTTTAATTCTATTTTCCGCTCATGGTGTGGTTCTGGATTCTCTGGGGCTGTGAAAATGGTGATGAATCTTCAGTATGTTCAGAGGGTGTCCCCACACTTGGTTCTTGCTCCATGTGATTCTCTTCCATGTCTTCCTGGTGAATTGCTGCTATGATTTCGTCAATGATGTCACATTGGAATATAGAGTGATCTTCTGGGGGTTGCTTCATAGCTTCGTCCAGATTGAAGCTCACTATTCTGCCATCTACCTCAAAGGAATAAGTTCCCGAAAAGGCATCCAGCTTGAATTTTGATGTCTTCAAAAAGGGTCTACCAAGCAAGATTGACGAAGGTCTCCCTGAGTCATTTTGGGGCATCTCTAGGATATAGAAGTTAATGGGAAACGTGAGCCCCATAATGCTCACTAATACATCTTCAACAATTCCAACCACTGTGATAATGCTTTTATCTGCTAACACAAAACGAGCTGCCGACCTTTTTAAGGGAGGGAGCCTTAAAGCATTATATATAGACAAGGGCATAATACTTACGCATGCTCCTAAATCACACATACAGTCAGAAAATATCACACCTCCAATGGTACAGTTAACCATGCATGGGCCTGGATCACTACATTTTTCAAGTAAATTTTCCATTAAAGCAGATATAGAACTACCTAAAGGAATAATTTCTAATTCATTAATTTTATCTTTATGTATGCACAATTCTTTTAGAAACTTTACGTATTTAGGTACTTGCTGAATAACATCAAATAGGGGAACAGTTACCTCAACCTTTTTGAAGATCTCTACCATTTTGGGATCAAGTTCCATCTGCTTTCTAGGCTTCTTATCAAGGTATGGAAATGGAATAGGAGTGGTGTCTTTTATAGCTTCAGCTTGCTGGGGTTCTGCCTTCCTTGGTTGGGCTGCTTCTGCTTCAGCCATGCCTTGTGCTTCATCTTCTTCTTCAACATCCTCTACCTCAACCGTGTCCGCAGCTGGGGTGTGTTCTGGCGGGCTTGATTCCTTTGGATTCCTCTCTTGCAGTGTGGTTCCAGATCTCAGGGTAATAGCATTGATGCCACCGTTGGGGTTGGGTAATGGTTGAGAGGGGAGTCCACCAGAGCTTGAAGACTAGTTATTAGAGTTATTCAGTGATCCAATCTGTGAGACAAGGGCTTGCAAGGTAGAGTTCAGACCATTTAGAGTAGAAGTAAGGTTATTTTCCATGGCCTGCTGTCTCCGATCAATAGATTGTAGTAACTCATCATTAGGAGATGAAGAGGGATAAGTGATCTGAGGGGTCTGCTGAGATGCTTGAGGCTGCCTTAGATGAGGTGCTCTGTAGGCCTGATTCTGATTCTACTGCCTGAAGTTGTTATTATTATTCCACCTCTGGTTTCCATTGTTATCTTTGCCTCCTCTGTTATGATTGTCCCTCCATCCTTGGTTAGAATTGTCTCTCCAACCTTGGTTGGGATTATCCTGCCATCCATAGTTGTAGCTGCCACCTTGATTGTACTCTTGATTGGGGCGGTCATAGAAGTTATGAGTGGCTGCCACAGTGTGGTCTTCCTGTTGGAGTTGCGGACACTCATCAGTATAATGACTGTAATCGGCACAGATCCCGCATACTCTTTGTGGAACCAACGGTTGGCTTTGCTGTGGTGGAGAAGGCTGAACTTGCTGAGCTTGTTGTTGACTCAGTTGCATCTGCTTCAGTAAGTTGGTCATTTCACATAAGCTCTGAGTTAGAGCAGCAGTCTCTTTGCTAGAGGATACCTCTGCAACAGCTCTTGACCAACTTTGTTTCTGCTTGTGATTCCTAGTAGATTCAGCTAAGTCACTGATCAATTGCCATGCCTCATCCGTAGTCTTGTACTTTTTCATAGACCCATTGCTAGCACCTTCCAATGTAGTCTTATCTTGAGATTTCATGCCCTGTGTAAAGTAGCCGAGCAACACTATCTTGTCAATCATATGGTGGGGATATGCTTCCAGAAGATTATTGAAGCACTCCCAATATTCGTAGAGAGTCTCAGATTCGTCCTGAACGATCATGGAAATGTCTTTCCATAGTTTATCGGTAACCTCAGCTGGATAGAATTTCTCCAAAAATTCTCTTCTAAGCGTATCCCAGTTAGAAACAGTTGCTCCAGGTTAAGTATAGTACCACTCTCTTTCCTTTCCCTCAAGAGAGAATGGGAAGGCTTTTAATAGAATAGAAGTTTCGTCAGTACCATCACGCTTAATAGTAGAATAAGCTGTCTGAAATCCCTAAGGTGCTTGATAGGCTCTTGAGCAAGTAAGCCATGAAACTTGGGCATCAAGTTGAGTAGTGCAGTCTTTATTTCAAAGTCCACAGCTATCGCTGGGTAGTGTGCCTGGTATGGCTGTAGTGTAAAATCAGGGGCTCCAGCCTCCTGGATAGTGACTCTCCTAGGTGCTGCCATGTTAGTTGCACGTAAATCAACTGAATCAGTAGAGAGGGAGCTTGTTTCTTCCTTAAATGACGTTTCAGATTCATCCTCGGAGAGGACTAGCCGACGCCGAGCTTGCCTTATACGTGAAATAATTCTTTCAATCTCAGGGTCAAATACTGGCAAGCTTGGATCAGGAAGTGAACGCGTCATTTAATGAAAGAAACGTGCAGCTCATAGTAACAAAATAAAAAGAAAAATGCAATTAAATAAATTCCAATCAATAAATTAGCACACGATTGCAACTCCCCGGCAATGGCGCCAAAAATTTATGTGAGCGGAAATTGGCATATTAAGAATTAATTAGAAAAATGGCGTTGTGAGTACAGTTCTTAACCGGCGAAAATCCACTTATCAATTTAGGAAAGAGTTGTCACAAATTTTAGAAATAAAATACTGGGAGTATGAGTCACAGGTCATCTCCCAACGAGTTGCAGGAAGATGTGCTATTTTATCAATAAGAGGTTTTCCAAATGGGTTTTGAGTTTGATGAACAGAAAATTAAATTAGAGAATTTATATGATTTAAATAAAATCTTGACCGGGAGAAGATTAATTGGAAGTTCTATTCTTGTTGGAATTTTGTCAAGATCAATTAATAATTAGTCATTGTTTTCATTTAGTTAACCCTCAACGAATGAAGGAAAGTCAAATTAAAAGTCAACTTCTATTCACAAGTCCTAATCGTCTCCCTTGGGAAGGATTAGAGTTAGTGACTAACAAGCCAACCAACAATGAACCTATTACAATTGAACTCTTGAGTATTCCAACTCAAGGTTCTCCTTTTAATCAACTCCCAATCAAGTTGGGGAACTACTCCATCATCATAAATGTAGACTTCACAAAATCAATGGGGAAAATAAGAAGAGACATAATAAACAATAATGAAAGAGATTAATTAAAAGTAAAAATAGTTTTGTATTAATAAACTATGAAAATAATCCAATATTAACTCTAGACAAATTAAGAATATGAAAGAGTAAATAGAAAGTAAATAACAAACTATAATGACCAGTTTCGGAGGTAGACTCTTCTCAAAAGCTAAAGCAAAAAAATCTTCAAATCCTAATTTATGAATGTCAAAAAAAGAGAAACCTATGGGAGGAGTAAAATCATATCTAAAAACTCAAAATTATGCGGAATGAATTGTTCCTTTTGTCTCTGCATCTTCCCTGGCTCAAATCTGTGTTTCTGGGCCGAAAACTGGGTTGAAATATGGCCCAGAATCTATGCCAACGACTTTTGTAATTCTGCAGATCGCGCACGTCACGCGGCCGCGTCGTCTACGCGTTCGCGTCACTCAGCATTTTTCGTACCACGCGTGCGCGTCATCCATGCACTCGCGTCGTTCTTGCAACTTCCAATCCACGCGGTCAAGTCAGGCACGCGAGCACGTCACTATGAAAAAAGCAGTGAAAAAGAAAAAGCTTGCGAAAAAAATTATGAAAAATAAAGAAAAAAAGGAAAGAAAAAGAAAAAAAGCAAGCAGAAAAAGCCAATAGCCCTTTAAACCAAAAGGCAAGGGTAAAGAGGATCTAAGGCTTTGAGCATCAGTGGATAGGAGGGCCCAAAGGAATAGAATCCTGGCCTAAGCGGCTAAATCAAGCTGTCCCTGACCATGTGCTTGTGTCATGAAGGACCTAGTGAAAAGCTTGAGACTGAGTGGTTGATGAGCGGATAATTTATACGCTTTTTGGCATTGTTTTTAGGTAGTTTTTAGTAGGATCTAGTTACTTTTAGGGATGTTTTTATCAGTTTTTATGTAAAGTTTACATTTCTGGACTTTACTATTAGTTTGTATGTTTTTCTGTGATTTCAGGTATTTTCTGGTTGAAATTGAGGGACCTGAGCAAAACTCTGATAGGAGGTTGACAAAGGACTGCTGATGCTGTTGGAATCTGACCTCCCTGCACTCAAAATGGATTTTCTGGAGCTACAAAACTTTAAATGGCGCGTTCTCAACGGCGTTGGAAAGTAGACATCCAGAGGTTTCCAGCAATATATAATAGTTCATACTTTATTCGAGATTTGATGACGTAAATTGGCGCTCAACGCCAGTTCCATGCTGCATTCTGGAGTCAAACGCCAGAAACACGTCACGAACCAGAGTTGAACGCCCAAAACACGTTACAACTTGGCGTTCAACTCCAAAAGAAGCCCTGCACATGTAAAGCTCAAGCTCAGCCCAAGCACACACCAAGTGGGCCCCGGAAGTGGATTTCTGCATCAATTACTTACTTCTGTAAACCCTAGTAGCTAGTTTAGTATAAATATAACTTTTTTCTATTGTACTAGGGGTCTTTTGACCACATCTTTGGATTATTTTCAGATTACCTTATGATCCTTTGATCACGTTCATGGGGGCTGGCCTCTCGGCCATGCTTGGACCATCACTTATGTATTTTTAGCGGTGGAGTTTTTACACACCATAGATTAAGGGTGTGGAGCTCTGCTGTACCTCGAGTTTTAATGCAATTACTACTATTTTCTATTCAATTCAGCTTATTCTTATTCTAAGATATTCGTTGCATTTCAACATGATGAATGTGATGATCTATGACACTCATCATCATTCTCACCTATGAATACGTGACTGACAACCACTTCCGTTCTACCTTAGACCGAACGCATATCTCTTAGATTCCTTAATCAGAATCTTCGTGGTATAAGCTAGAATTGATGGCGGCATTCATGAGAATCCAGAAAGTCTAAACCTTGTCTGTGGTATTCCGAGTAGCATTCAGGGATTGAATGACTGTGACGAGATTCAAACTCGCGATTGTTGGGCGTGATGACAAACGCAAAAGAATCACTGGATTCTATTCCAACATGATCGAGAACCGACAGATGATTAGCCGTGCTGTGACAAGAGCATTTGGATCTTTTTCACTGAGAGGATGGAAAGTAGCCATTGACAATGGTGATGCCCTACATACAGCTTGACATGGAAAGAAGTAAGAAGGATTGAAGGAAGGCAGTAGGAAAGCAGAGATCCAACAGGGACGAAGCATCTCCATACACTTATCTGAAATTCTTACCAATGATTTACATAAGTGTTTCTATCTTTATTTTCTGTTTATCTATTATTATTATTCGAAAACTCCATAATCATTTATTATCCGCCTAACTGAGATTTACAAGATGACCATAGCTTGCTTCATACCAACAATCTCCGTGGGATCGACCCTTACTCATGTAAGGTTTATTACTTGGACGACCCATAAGTAGCTATGTTCAAGAATCAACATACTGAACTAGGGGAATCAATAACACTATCTTAATTCTGAGTTCCTATAGATGCCAATCATTCTGAACTTCAAAGAAAAAAGTGAGATGCAAAAACTGTTCAGAAGCAAAAAGCTACTAGCCCCGCTCATCTAATTAGAACTAAGCTTTATTGATATTTTGAGATTTATTGTATATTATCTTCTTTTTATCCTATTTTGTTCTTGGTTGCTTGGGGACAAGCAACAATTTAAGTTTGGTGTTGTGATGAGCGGATAATTTATACGCTTTTTGGCATTGTTTTTAGGTAGTTTTTAGTATGTTTTAGTTACTTTTTAGTATATTTTTATTAGTTTTTATGCAAAAATCACACTTTTGTACTTTACTATAAGTTTGTGTGTTTTTCTGTGATTTCAGGTATTTTTTGGCTGAAATTGAGGGACCTGAGCAAAAATCTGATTCAGAGGCTGAGAAAGGACTGCAAATGCTGTTGGATTCTGGCCTCCCTGCACTCGAAGTGGATTTTTTGGAGCTACAAAAGCCCAATTTGCACGCTCTCAATTGAGTTGAAAAGTAGACATCGTGGGCTTTCCAGCAATGCTTAATAGTTCTTACTTTGCCCGAGATTTGATGGCCCAAACTGGCGTCTAAACGACCACCAAAGACCTTTTCTGGCGTAAAATGCTGAAACTGGAACCAAAGCTGGAGTTTAACTCCAAGGATGGCCTATGCACATGAAAGCTTCAAGGCTCAGCTCAAACACACACCAAGTGGGCCCCGGAAGTGGATTTCTGTACTATCTACTCATTTTCTATAAACCTAGTTTATTAGTTTAGTATAAATAGCACTTTTTACTATTGTATTCGAGTCTTTGACCTTTTGGGGAGTTCTTCGAACCCTTTTTGGAGACTGGCCATTCAGCCATGCCTAGACCCTTTGTTCTTATGTATTTTCAACGGTGGAATTTTTACACCTCATAGATTAAGGTGAGGAGCTCTGCTGTTCCTCGAGTATTAATGCAAGTATTATTGTTTTTCTATTCAATTCACGCCTACTTCTCCTCCAAGATATACTCTTGTATTTAATTTAGTTAAGTCAGAATGAAGGGGTGACCCATGACAATCACTCAATCTTTATTACTCACTTACCCAAGATCCGCCTGCCTGACAACCACAAAGCGGTCTACATGATGTTCAACGTAGTCATTGGACAACAGCTGGAGTATATTCTCTTTGGTCTCTGACCCACGGATCTGAATCACCTCTCCTGACAATAGAGCATTCAAATCCGTGACGTTAGAACCTTCGTGGTATAAGCTAGAACCAATTGGCAGCATTCTTGAGATCCGGAAAGTCTAAACCTTGTCTGTGGTATTCCGAGTAGGATTTGGGATGGGATAACTGTGACGAGCTTCAAACTCGTGACTGTTGGGCGCAGTGATAGTGTGAAAAAAAATAAATGTATTCTATTCTGACACGATCGAGAACCGAGAGCTGATTAGCCATGCGAGAAACCGTAGATGACATGTTTTCACTGAGAGGACGGATGGTAGCCATTGAGAACGGTGATCCACCAACATACAGCTTGCCATGGAAGGGAGTACGCATGATTAGATGATGACAGTAGGAAAGCAGAGGTTCAGACGCAACAAAGCATCTCCAAACGCTTATCTGAAATTCTCACAAAGGAACTACATAAGTGACTTTATTTTATTTTATGTTTTTTTGTTCTTTTAATTATCAACACCTCATAACCATTTGAATCCACCTGACTGAGATTTATAAGATGACCATAGCTTGCTTCAAGCTGTCAATCTCTGTGGGATCGACCCTTACTCACGTAAGGTATTACTTGGACGACCCAGTGCACTTGCTGGTTAGTTGTGCGGAGTTATGAAAAATGTGATCACAATTTCGCATACCATTCCACACAAGCTAAGGGATCCCAAAATTGATCTTCATATATTCCCGGATCCCAAATCTTGTTTCTACACCCATCTTCAAGTTGATCAAGACAATTCCATTTGGGTGGCAAGTGGTCCGAATTCTCAAGTAAACACCCAAACATCTTCCTAGACCCATTCAATGGAGAACTATACCAACCATTGCACTTACACTTTGAGTTTCCAATCATAAGGAACCTCGATTGGCATATCCACCCACTAACCAATTCTCTCTTGCTTTTAACTCCACAAAGAGCTCTAAGTTGCCCATCCGTCTCAGGCAAATCATATTCAAGTGAGAAAGTAAAGCTTAGGCATAAGAATTTTACCCACTTGAATGTTGTGTTGGATGGTGACTTAGGAAAGGATGTCTCCAATAGTCTTGCAAGTTCCACTCCCTTGTGCTCTTCTTTGATTACCTCCACCTCTTGGCAAGCTTCTTTAATTTTAATTCCATACTCACCAACTTCTTCTACACATTCTTCGTTGGTGGAGCTTGCCTCTCGATCAACTTCTTCCACTCTTTCATCATTCATACTATGTCTTGGAGGTTGCGCATTATCCTCCTCAACATCAAAATTCAAGCTCATTGGAGGAAGGTTCAACAACTCCCACAAAGTCATCAACAACATCATTTGGTGTGAAAGTGTTCTTAAGCTTGAAATCCACCTCTTGTTCAACTTCGCCTAGGTTTTTAACCACTTCTTCTTCATCAACAATTTCCATCCTTTCCACTTGTTACACAACACACTCCATTTCCTTGTTCTCATGTTGGGATTCTAAAATCTCCTTCATGCTCCAATCTTCAGTTGATTTGTCACATTCATCCGTGGAGATGCTCTGTCTATGGTATAAATCCCATGAGTCCAAGTTGGCTTTAATTTTAGCAAGGTTAGCCTAGATAGCTTCGTTCGTCCTTTGGGCTTCCTCTTACTCCTTTTGATGGATGATTGCTTGAAGCCGATCCATTGCTTCCTTGAGACGATTCCATGGCTCTTGTTCTACTTGACTAACATAGGTAGGATCATATTGCTCTTGGATTGATGGGCATGGATGTTCTTCCATGGAGGGTTGTGGTAGAAAGAAAAATTCATCTTCTGGTTAAAAATTCTCATACATGGGAGGTGGTTCATTTTGGTAATAGTATGGAGGTGTTAGTTCTTGAGCGTATTAAGGTTGGAATTGTGGTGGTTTTAAGTATGGTTAACATGGTTCATAAGGTGGTTGGTATGATGGATATAGGTTAGGGTCATATGGAGGTGTTTGGTGGTATGAGGCTTGTGAGTATGATGGTTGAAGGCTATATTGAGGAAGGGGTTCACAAGCATATGGTGGTGGTTGTTGATAATCACAAGGAGGTCCATCATTGCCATTGGATTGGCATGCATCATGGAATGGCTCTTGCTCGTAGCACATTTGGGAAGGTTGTTGCCAAGAGGGTTGATCAAATCCTTGAGGCTCCTCCCATCTTTGATTATTCCATCCTTGATGCATGTTCTCATTGTAGTGTCCATCTCCTACAACATAGTTGTAACCACACTCATAGCCAAAATGATGAGAATCCATAGTGACAAGAGAAAATAAAAACAAATAAGAACTAATAAAAACTAACTCCTAAAGCAATGGCACCAAAAATTTGATACAAGGATTATTGTCGGTCTAGAATTTGTCTTATAGAAAAGAAATACTTCGTTGTAAGCATAGCTCCAAACCAACCAATAATCCTCATATCAGATTTTAACGTTTGGTTGTCACAAGTACAAACCCTAATAAGAATTAACCGAAGCATTTAAACCTCGGGTCGTCTCACAAGGAATTGCAATAAAGTGATCAATTATTGGCTATGAAGGGGCAAAAGGGGGTTTGATTTGGTAAACAAGAAATTAAAATGGCAAGAATCGAAAATAACAAGAACTAACAAAAGAAAGGAAAAGAACTCTTGGCTAAGACATGGGAATTTGAGATCAACATCCCTGTCTATAAACTATGTATTGACAATTATGAGGGACCAACCCATTAAGTCTACTTATATGCTTGAAGTACGTATAATGTCAACTTCAACGATTGAAGTACGTCAAATATGCTTGATCAACATCAATCCATAAGTCCTAACCTAGATACTAATTGACTTAGTAGTAGGCTAGCATTAATGGTTATTAAATTGACCACTAAGGGTTCTCAAATCACCAATTCAATGAGACCCAATGACTCAAGGTCACTCAATTTCCTTAGCTCAGGCCAAGAGTAAAGAAAACTACTCTAAAACTAGTGAAAACATTTTAACAAACACCTAGAGTGCAATAAAAGTAAACATCACAAAAATGCAATAATTAATGAAACCCATAACTAACATAAGCAAGAAATCAATAATAACAATGAAGATAAACATAAAAGAGCATGAAAACATAAAATTGCATTAAAAGAAAATTGAAATCAACAAGAGTGCATGAACATAAAAGCAACAAAATAAAGGAAATGACAAGTAAAAATAGAAGAGTAAAGATATAATAACAAGAAATTAAAAGGGAAAACTAAATCAAAACAAGAATTGAAAGTTGAATCTAAGAAAATTTAACCTAAACTACCCTAAATTCTAGAGAGAAGGGAGAGCTTCTCTCTCTAGAATCCTAACCTACAACATGGTGAAAACTACCTTATGACTTCTCCCCCACCCCCATTCCCTTGCAATCCTTGGGTTCAAAAGCATCAGAAATGGGTTGGATTTGGGCCTCCTTGAGCTCAAAAATTGCCTCCAGCGTTTTGCCTTTAGTGAAGTCACGTGCGGCTTGCCACGCATACGCATGGGTTACGCATACGCGTCAATGGCAAATCTCCTCCTTACGCGTACACGTGGGTGACACGTGCGCGTCACTAGCGAATCTCCTTCCCACGCGTACGCGTGGATGACGCATGCGCGTGGCATTGAGTTCAACAAGTCCTCATTTCTTCATGAATTCTCCATTTTTGCATGCTTTTTCTTCATTCCTTCAAGCCAATCTTTGCCTTCTAATCCTGAAATCACTAAACAAACATATCAAGGCATCAAATAGAATTAAAATGAATTTAATTTATCAATTTTTGGGCCTAAAAAGTATGTTTTTACTCTTAAGTACAAATTAGGAGAAATTCACAAAACTATGCTATTTTGTTTAATAAATGTGAGAAAAGTTGATAAAATTCTCTAAATTCAGCACAAGATAACCCACAAACCTACAAGGGCGTGAGGTAGAGGAGTTGAATCTCCAGAAGCTCTCCCCTGAAGAGCCATGCGTCCCACAACCTGAAGAGCCATGCGTCCCTCAACTTGAAGAGCCCAAAGTCCCTCAAGCTGAAGGTTGTCGAGTTTCAACACTGTGACTATTCCTATTCCTTTTTCTCATATTTCCATCCTAATTTAGAGTTGCATGATCACTAGTAATATTTAAGTCTTTATTTTTATTTTTTATTTTATGTCTTTTTAATTTTTAGGATTACATAAGAATTAGTAGTAATTAATTAATTTTAATTTTCCAATTAGCTATAAATTATTTCTCTTATCATCATTTAAACATGAATAAAATAGTAGATTTTTTAGAAAAATTAAAGATGCATAAATTTTCAAGTTCTACAATAAAGAATAGTCAATAATTTTGATGTGGTATCATTGCTTTAGTTTTCTAAATGAAAGAATAAACAGTGCATATTTGAAGTCGGAATTTTAGGATGCTGGCTCTTGAAAGAATGAAGAAAAAGGAAAAATATTATTGATGATCTGAAAAATCCAAAATTTGATTTTTGAAACAAGAAAAAATAGCAAAAAAGCCTACATGTCTTCAATTCAAAAGGCAAGAGTAAAAGGATTCAAGACTTTGAGCATCAATAGTTAGGAGGGCCTAAAGAAAATAAAATACTGGCCTAAGCGGCTTAACCAAGCTATCCCTAACCATGTGCTTGTGGTGTGAAGGTGTCAAGTGAAAAGCTTTAGACTAAGCGGTTAAAGTCGTGATCCAAAGCAAAAAGAGTGTGCTTAAGAACTCTGGACACCTCTATCTGGGGATTCTAGCAAAGCTGAATCACAATCCGAAAGGGTTCACCCAGGTAAAGTGTCTGCGGCATTTATGTATCCGGTGGTAATACTGGAAAATAAAGTCTTAGGGCCACGGCCAAGACTCTAAAAAGCTGTGTTCAGGAATAAAAAAGAGCTGAACTAGGAAAATCAATAATATCATCTGGACTCTAAGTTCCTAAAGTTGCCAGCCATTCTGATTTTCAATGGATAGTGAGATGCCAAGACTATTCAGAAGCAAAAAGCTACTAAGTACCGCTTATCTAATTGAAACTGAGCTTTATTGGAAACTCAGAGATTCATTGCATCCTACTCTTCTTTTCATCCTATTTTTTAGTTGCTTGGGGACAAGCAACAATTTAAGTTTGGTGTTGTAATGAGCGAATATTTTATACGCTTTTTGGCATAGTTTTCATATAGTTTTTAATATGTTTTGTTTAGTTTTCATTAAGTTTTTATAGGTTTTAGTGTTAAATTCACATTTTTTTATTCTACTTTAAGTTTTGTGTTTTTATGGAATTTCAGGTATTTTCTGGCTCAAATTGAGGAGCTGGAGCAGAAGTCTGATTCAGAGACAGAGAAAGCACTACAGATGCTGTCCCAATCTGACCTCCTTGCACTAAGAAGATCTTTTCTGTAGCTACAAAAGTCCAAATGAAGCGTTCTTAATGGCTATGGAAAATAGCAATGTATAATTGTCCATACTTTGCTTCAGATTGTAAGGCCCAAAACTGGTGTCCAACGCCAGCCTCCTGCCCCCTTGCAAGCGTCCAGCGCCCAAGGAGTAGAGCCCAGCGTCCAAACACCCATAGAGGACCCCCTAGCCAGCGTTTCATTCCCTAGAGACCTTATAGCACGTGGATCTCATCACAGTTCAGCCCAAACACTCACCAAGTGGGCCTCAGAAGTGGATTTTAGCACTAAAAACATTGTTTTACCCTTACTAGTCATTAGTTTAGTATTTAAGGATTTGCTTTATGTTATTCGATCATCTTTACCATCTTCAGCCACTTTACACATTTTACCATTGTATTTCCTATCAGTATGAGTTTCTAAACCTCCTAGGTTGAGGGGAGGAGCCTTGCTGAGTCCTATGAATTAATAAAAGTATTAATGTTTTTCTTCGATCCGTGTTTGATTTGATTCTAAGATGTATACTTATTCTTCAACATGGTGAATAGGATGATCAGTGACAATTAGCTCTGTTCATCATACTAAGACTGCATGCCTGACAACCATCCATGTCTACTTGGGTTCGTGTGAATACGTGGCTGGAAAGCGTGAACCGCCAACTTAATTATACATCTCTCAGACAGCTAATCCATGACTTCGTTAGTGACTTCTCAAGACACCAGTTCAGCCAATTTCCAGAGAGATTAGGGTCTCTATGGTAGAGGCTAAAACCTAATGAAGCACCATTCTTTAATCTGGACGATTTGACCTTGTTTGTGGCATTTTGAGTATGATCGCCAAGAGAATGAACTGCTAGAGCCTCACCCTTATTCAGATTGGATGACCACGGACAATGGCGTTTGATCTGAAGCAGAGGAGCTTGATGACCATAGGCAATGGCGTTGATCACACAAAGCCTGCCATAGAAGAGATCATTCACAAGCAAAGGAAGCAATAATATCAGAGTTAATTCAAAAAGACAAAGCAACTCCAATCCTTAACTAATTCCTTATCCCTATTTATTTACATTCCAATTCACAAAGCATTCTACACCTTTTTCTTTATTCCTCTTTTTACATGTCAATCTAGTTTAGATCTCACAAATACAAATTAAGAATAACTCTTCTGATTCGCCTGACTAAGAGCTGCAGGATAACCATAGCTTGCTTCAAATCACAATTCTTGTGGGATCGACCCTGACTCGCTCAGTTATTACTTGGACAACCCAGTACACTTGTTGATACAGTTGTACGAAAGTGTGAGGATTCGTGCACTATATGGGAACTCTATATATGGTACATCATAGTGCGGCCCTACCAAAATGAGAAGATGGGAGAAAGGGATCTGGCCTTCAGCTGGATGTAGCTCGGATAAGGTAAACTCATATGCCATTTCGGATCATAGTGCGGGCTATGTACAGAAAATCAAAAAACATGGTCGCACAAAACGTAGAAATGGATCCTAGGTGTGCTCCACATGAAGACTCCGTCCTGCACGGGGTCCTCATAGCTCAAGACAAGCAAAATCTCAAAGAATATCACTACCAATCCGATCTGGAGAGGGGGAAAGAAAGAAAAGAAGGGTAAGAACCTAAGGTTTCCAGCAGGGTAAAAAGGAGGGGATTAGGGTCTTTGTCTCTAAGTTTTTGTTAAATGTAAAATCACAACATAGAAATAGCAGAGTATAAATATATAGCGGACAAATAGAATCAGTCATAGACAGTTAGGAAATTGTAGTAAACAATCACAAGAAGTTCACATGCACAAACTAGATTATGCATGCCTGTTTCTAGTGCAGGCCATGAGCTTATGCATCGGTTGTCTACCCGTAACCCGACGTTACCCAGGACGAACCCCGAATATAGTTTCTCCACTGAATCAATCAAAACGGGTATCACATGGGCGGACTCATGTCAGTCAGATACCAAAGCCATACAGGTTTACTCATGTCAATTAAGCTAAAATCATAATTGTATAATCACTATAGCACTTGTGCATTCAGTGAGAAACAGGGTACCATATGGGCAAACCTATATCAGTTAGATACCACTTGCCAATGGGCGTCCCACTTAACAACTCTGCCCAGCTAGTACATTTTTACTAACCGAAGTCTCTGTCCGGTCAATACATTTCTTTGACTGAGATATAAGACATATTGGGCTTTACTTTAATCATCACTTAATACTTTTAACTCTATTCCTTTTAGATTAACGCTTTCTTGACAACTGTTTTTCTATTAAACTTATAAAATTTATGACTTCCAATTCACAATTCAAACAACTTTGAAAATTTTAGGCAAACTAGTATAAATATCACATTTTTATAGAAAATTGGTTTCATTCAAATTGATAGTCTAGAATAGGAGCAATCGTTGAAATAATATCACTAAAAATTTGCAGTTGCACTAACAATTCTGCAGAAACAACATAGCAGTGACCTTTTTGTAAAAACCATTAAAACTCCAATTTTAACCTAAAGCTTCCAATCTTTGGTAAGATTACACTCAATACACCTAAGTTTCAAAAAAAATAAGCTCCGAATTCATATCACTTTGTTTGATTAATTAATTGTTAATTGGAAATGATACCCTATTTTCATAAACCAGTTCAGAATTTACAGGGAGCAACCCATTTTCCATGTAACCTAGTTAAGTCTAATAATTAGCTATGATCATGAAACTTTTACTCAATTAAAATAGAATTATAGACCTTTAGAATTCCTTTAGTAGAAAATTAATATGTTAAGTAAATCAAAAGTTCTAGTGGCTAAAAAATGACATTGCAGAATTGAAAAACCAGAAAATTCAACAACGACTACCAAATTTTGAAATTCATATCTCCCAAACCATTTGACCAAATTCTTTGGAATTTTTATGGAATAATCTTGACTTCTTGAAGATTATTAGAAAAATAATTTCGCTTAGAAAGACATGCCATATTACTCCCAGAATCTATTTTAAGTTGTTGTCCAAATATCTGCAGAATTTTCTATAACATGTTTTCCTAAAGCTCTAACACCCAAACTTGATTTCCTAATTTTCTAAACTCTAATCATTATTAGTCCTAATTTTTTCTATCCATATATATGTGTATTAAATAAGATTACAGCCCCAAGAGAACATAATTTCATAATTCATTATGAACTGCACCCTTGGCACAATTACAGTTATAACTACAATAACCTCATAATTTTCAGCACTTTAACAACAATCACCATACATGAAACTCAGAAGTCATCAATACAACCAGTAGAAACTACAACAAAATCATCAACAATAACAAAATCACAATTAACAAATACACATATAGCTAATCTAATCACCTAATCCCTTACTTGGTTGTGTCAAAAACTGAGGTGCTTTGCTCCCAAGCTCTCCTTCTTTGATACAACACCTAATGCATCATAATTCAATTTCATCATCATCATAGTCATGGTCTTGAGACCGAATCCATTATCACAAGAAGGAGAAAGATGAAATACTCACATTTTCTAGCTAGATGGTTTGGTGGTTCTGAGGAATTAGAGGAAATGGCCTTGAGTTTTACAAACTAGAAGGAAGAACAAAGGTTGGTTTACATGATGAATTGGTGATATTAGGAACCGAACTGATGATAGAAGGGGAATTGAAGTTCCTCACCTTATGAGTAGCTTTTTGGCAACCAAGAAAGGGTAATAATGGAAGGAGTTCAAGCTTTTCAACCTCCTAAGGAAAGCAAAAACTTAATGGTGATGGTCATGGTGTTCAATTTTCCTTCTCCTTGGTTAGCTTCCTCTCCTTTCTTTCTTCTTTTTCGGTGGTTCCCTACTCCCATAACGCCCTCTTTCTTTCTTCTTTTTCTTTTCTCCTTAGGGTTCAATTTAATGTAGATTATATATATATATATATATATATATATATATATATATATATATATATATATATATATAAAGGGTAATAAGAAAGTTAGGTGTAAGGAGGCAAGGCTTCGATGCATTGTTGTTGTGGTGAAAGGTTGACAAGTGTGATTGTCATTAAATGAGTTAAAGGTGTGATTATGGTTAATGCATGGTGAGTTCGGTGATGAGGGGAGAAGGGAATGTGATTAACAGATTTAATCATGGTTGAATTATGATTGGTTTGAGTGAGCTAATGGTTCAGTTAGGTTTTATGCAATGGTGGTTAAAGCTTTGATTTGGCTTAACGCATAGCAAGAGCATTTTGGTCCAAGAATAAAAATTGTGATAATGTACTAATTGATTGATGATGCATCTAGGGTTGTCCCTCTACTAATTCATTATTTAGTGAATTAACGAGATGTGGCCAATTCAAAGAAAATAAATATAGCGGTAATGATCTAATTAGCAAAACTCGTGATCGAAAAGATTAAAAAGTTTTAATGCCACGGGTTACTATTCTAATCTATTATCTATGCTATATATATCTACACCTATGCGTATCAATGGACATTGTCAAGAATAAGAAATCACAGATCTCGTGAGGTAGGGTGGTTACATTAAAGATTTTAAATAATCTTGTTTTCATTGATTCTAATCATTTGCTAATTCAATTAGTAAGTTAATTAGGACTTATGGATTAGGATTAATTAAACCCATTTGACTTTCCTCCAATGATGGAGATGACGAAGTGGGCTTGTTCTTTGTAATTATCATTTTGTGGTTAGTAACAAGGAAAGTGATCCTTAACCATCAACTTTTACCAAGATCTTTCTTAGTTGATTTCTTTAATTGCCTTAGTTTAATTGCTTTTGATATTTAATTATTGTTTGCTTCTTTAATTTCTTGCTTTTTATATTTTGTGTTTCTTGCTATTAACGCCCGATTTTTCTCATAGCCAATAATTGAGCATTTGATTGCAATTCCTAAGGAGAACGACCAGGGATTCTACTCCCAATTATTTTAGTTTGTATTGTGACAATCTTTTAAACTTTGATTAGGGTTATTTGTTGGTCTAGAACTATACTATTGATGAAGCAGTTCTTTTGAGAAATTCTAAACTGACGTTTAGCCTTCGTCATATTTTTGGCACAATTGCTGGAGAATTACAATGTGTGATTGTTATTGGTTATTGTTCATATGTGAATACTATGAATAGCTTGCTTCTTGTTTGTTTGCTAGTTTTTGCTAGATTTAGGAATTTGTTTTCTTTGTTCCTTCATAGTTTTTATTTTGTTTTCCCTTCTTAATATGAATTCTCACCATTTTGCCTATGAGTTTGGTTCTAACTATGTTGTAAGAAATAAAAATTTTAATGAAGGTTTGCATCAAGGATTAAAAAATCAAAGGTGGGAGGAGTCTCAAGCATATGAACAATCTTCATGGCAACAACCTCCTTCAACATACTATGAGCACTTGATTATAATACCTAAGGAGAACAACTCAGGATTCAACTCCTGGTTATTTTGATTTGAATTGTGGCAACCTTTTAAACTTTGATTAGGTTCATTTGTTGGTTTGGAACTAATCTTACAATGTAGTTCTTTTTGTCAAAAATTCTAAATCGACGTTAACTCCTGCATCAAGTTTGTGAAAATTCTTTTTGATTCACCGAGTACCCTTTTTTTCTTTAAGGATTTTAATTTAAGTTAGTTTTCAAAACAATTGCATGCATATTCATCCCTTTTATTTTTTTCCTTTTTCTTTTTTCTTCCTTTATCTTTTGCATCATGGTTTTCTATTTTATTTACTTGGTTAAAACTTGTTTTCTTGATCCTCCCAGTGAATTGCTTTTGTAAAAGGAGATTTTCTGAATGAAAAGAATTCATGAATAAAAAGGAGATTAAAATAAAAGTGGGTGACTCGTAGAATTAAGTATGTGTGATTACATTATGAATCTTGCGAAAAAGAGATAGAATCTCCGAAAACAAAATTCTAGAGAAATGTTATAAGAATCCAACGTCCGACCCTTGAAGCAGTGATACTTTTCAAAAAAAAAGGGAAGATCAAAAAACAGAAGAGCAATAAGACTCTAAGCACCAATGACTAGAGTCTAGTTATGTGCATGTAGTGCTTTTGTGTCAAAGAGGGACTTGGGTAATTAAATCCAAGGGGTGCCTCATCACCCGATAACTTAATCCAACTGGCTCAACATTATTGATTGAAAACCTATATTAAGAGTTGCCTTGAGACAAAGCATTTAGAGTCCAAAGAGGATCTGGGTACCTATGTCTGGATGAATGAAAAGATTTTCTAGTTATGTGCTTATGGTGTTAATTGTGCCAAGGAGAGGCTTGGGTGATTAAAATTGAGGGGTGTTTTATCATTCGATAACTTGAGCCAACTGGCTCAGTATTATTGATTAAAAATCTATATTAAAAGTTTCCTTGAGACAAAACACTTATAGTCAAAATTTCAAATATCCTCCCTAGATAAGAAAAATTGTTAAGACTTTTTGAAAAATAAACTACTTCTAAGGTCATAAAAATATAAATAGATTCTCATAATATGATCCAGATTAGACTTTTTTTTTAGTATGCAAGATTCATCAAGATAAGAAAAGCTCACATGTGATTATAGAGATGATTATAAACCCCATTTTTACTTTAATTTTGATTTATATTCGCAAACTCTTCAATTCCTATCACTAAGATCACATCTGTTTATTCTTTTTTTTTTTTGCTTGAGGACAAGAAGAGTTTTAAGTTTGGTGTTGTGATATCTTAGCATCTTTAATAATTTTTATATACCTTTTTTAGTAGTTTTCTTAGGTTTAGTTCGATGTTCTTATGTTTTTAATGAAGTTTTTATAACTAATCATATATTTGGAGTTGTTTTACAATTATTGTGTTTTCAGATTAATTACTTTTTTAAAGTAATCAGGAGTAAAGAAGCAAACAAAGAAACACAAGATTGAACTCCCCAGAGAGAAAAAGTAGCTCGCGCCTGATGCGGGATTTGTAACCCACAAACAAACCGGCAAGAGCACCGGGTGGTACCAAGTAAAATCTCAGGTGAGTGAGGGTCGATCCCACGAGGATTGATGGATCAAGCAACAATGATTGAGTGATTTACTTAGTCAAACAAGTAGAAAATAGTGTTGAGGGTTCAATAGCATTAAACAGTAAATTTAGAGAATTAAAGGCAAACAATAAATTGATGAAAAGAATATGGGAGAAAATAGTTAAGGTTTCGGAGTTGTTTATCTTCCAGATTTCTTTTTCTTACCAACTATTTTAATCATGCAAGATTCAATTCATGGCAAACTATATTTGACTAAACCCTAATTCCTTAGTAATTTAGTCTCCTCTAACCTAGTTAACCGCCAATTCCTTGGTCACTTAATTTCAATTAAAGGTTTAAGTCCAATTCTACGTTATTAACCACAAAAACCCTAATTACCCAAAGTTAACAAGATTATATGTCATGTATCCCAATTAGTTCATGTAATTAGCAATTAAGGACGAATTTCTTTCAAGATATGTTCAGGTAAGAGACCTCTTCCAAGGGTCACAAGAACGCATCTAGAATAAGGGTCATACTTTCGTTCCACCCAGATTCATAAAATTAAGTACGAAAGTAATCCTTGAAACTGAATCAATACATTAATTAAAATAAAAGAGTAATAGAATCAATCCATAGAATAAATAGAGCTCCTAACCTTAACAGTAGAGGATTAGTTGCTCATGGCTCAGAAAGAAAACTAGGATTCAAAAAAACTGTAAAATGTAGCATGAGCTGCGTAAAAGAGTAGAGAGCCCAAAGGGCTGAATCTTTTTCCTTTTTTATCTAATCCTAGTTAATGTAAAATATATTTTCTAAAACTAAATAATATCATTTTCTATTTGTAAATAAAATAAATTTTAATAAAAAATTTAATGAAATCTTCGTGCAATCCCTTGAGAAAATGTGGGGACCATTGTTTCCCTTTGAATTGGTGCCTAACTTCAAGATATTGAAGTCATGTATGGCCTTGGCAGCACACTGATAAACCACTATTTCATGGTTTATCTTGTGCTCAATTGAGTGGTTTTTATCAACTCTTTACCCACTTATTCATACTATTTGCATGGTTTTACAATTTCTTCCCAGAATTTGTTCTATGATTGAAACTTGCTTCCTAGAGTCTTTAATTTGTGTATTTTAATCATCTCTTATTACCATTCGATGCCTTGATATGTGTGTTAAGTGATTTCAGAGTTTATAGGGCAGGAATGGCTCAAAGGATGGAAAGGAAGCATGCAAAAGTGAAAAGAATACAAGAAACTGAAGGAACTACTAAAGTTGTCCAGCCTGACCTCTTGGTACTAAATCGACCATAACTTGAGCTACAAAAGTCCAAATAACACGGTTCTAGTTGCGTTAGAAAGCTAACGTTTGGGACTTCGCAACGATATATAATTTGCCATAGCTGTCCCGAAGCCAGGTGACGCAAACGCATGGATCACGTGGACGCGTGACCTGGCAAAAACCCAATCCGCGCGAACGCGTGGACGACGCTTCTGCGTGACTTTGCAGCGACCTGTACATGACAGATTTTGCAATCAACGATTTCTGAGCTGTTTTTTACCAAGTTTTTGGTCCAGAAAATACATATTAGAGGCTATAAAGTGGGGAAATGCATCCATATTTAGCATAAGTGGTGCACGAAATCGTGTTCACTACAACTTCGCACAACTAACCAGCAAGTGTACTGGGTCGTCCAAGTAATAAACCTTACGCGAGTAAGGGTCGATCCCACAGAGATTGTTGGTATGAAGCAAGCTATGGTCACCTTGTAAATCTTAGTCAGGCAGACTCAAATGGGTATAGATGATGAATAAAACATAAAGATAAAGATAGAGGTACTTATGCAATTCATTGGTGAGAACTTCAGATAAGCGAATGGAGATGCTTTGTCCCTTCCATCTCTCTGCTTTCCTGCTGTCTTCATCCAATCCTTCTTACTCCTTTCCATGGCAAGCTGTATGCAAGGGTTTCACCGTTGTCAGTGGCTACCTCCCATCCTCTCAGTGGAAATGTTCAACGCACCCTGTCATGGCACGGCTATCCATCTGTCGGTTCTCAATCAGGCCGGAATAGAATCCAGTGATTCTTTTGCGTCTGTCACTAACGCCCCACCCTCAGGAGTTTGAAGCTCGTCACAGTCATTCAATCATTGAATCCTACTCAGAATATCACAGACAAGGTTTAGACCTTCCGGATTCTCTTGAATGCCGCCATCAGTTCTAGCTTATACCACGAAGATTCCGGTTAAAGAATCCAAGAGATATCCACCCAATCTAAGGTAGAACGGAGGTGGTTGTCAGGCACACATTCATAGGTGAGAATGATGATGAGTGTCACGGATCATCACATTCATCAAGTTGAAGAACAAGTGATATCTTGGAACAAGAACAAGCGGAATTGAATAGAAGAACAATAGTAATTGCATTAATACTCGAGGTACAGCAGAGCTCCACACCTTAATCTATGGTGTGTAGAAACTCCACTGTTGAAAATACATAAGAACAAGAGTGATCATTGGCTTCGGTCCCAAAGAGGGAACCAGAAAAACCAAGATAAAATACAATAGTAAAAGGTCCTACTTATAGGGAACTAGTAGCTTAAGAATTACAAAGATGAGTAAATGACATAAAAATCCACTTCCGGGCCCACTTGGTGTGTGCTTGGGCTAAGAAATGAAGCATTTTTCGTGTCGAGACTCTTCTTGGAGTTAAACGCCAGCTTTTGTGCCAGTTTGGGCGTTTAACTCCCATCCTTGTGCCAGTTCCGGCGTTTAACGCTGGGAATTCTGAAGGTGACTTTGAACGCCGGTTTGGGCCATCAAATCTTGGGCAAAGTATGGACTATCATATATTGTTGGAAAGCCCAGGATGTCTACTTTCCAACGCCATTGAGAGCGCGCCAATTGGGCTTCTGTAGCTCCAGAAAATCCACTCTGAGTGCAGGGAGGTCAGAATCCAACAGCATCTGCAGTCCTTTTCAGTCTCTAAATCAGATTTTTGCTCAGGTCCCTCAATTTCAGCCAGAAAATACCTGAAATCACAGAAAAACACACAAACTCATAGTAAAGTCCAGAAAAGTGAATTTTAACTAAAAACTAATAAAAATATACTAAAAACTAACTGGATCATACTAAAAACATACTAAAAACAATGCCAAAAAGCGTATAAATTATCCGCTCATCACAACACCAAACTTAAATTGTTGCTTGTCCCCAAGCAACTGAAAATCAAATAAGATAAAAAGAAGAGAATATGCAATGAATTCCAAAAACATCTATGAAGATCAGTATTAATTAGATGAGCGGGGCTTTTAGCTTTTTGCCTCTGAATAGTTTTGGCATCTCACTTTATCCTTTGAAATTCAGAATGATTGGCTTCTTTAGGAACTCAGAATCCAGATAGTGTCATTGATTCTCCTAGTTAAGTATGATGATTCTTGAACACAGCTACTTATTGAGTCTTGGCCGTGGCCCAAAGCACTCTGTCTTCCAGTATTACCACCGGATACATACATGCCACAGACACATAATTGGGTGAACCTTTTCAGATTGTGACTCAGCTTTGCTAGAGTCTCCAATTAGAGGTGTACAGGGTTCTTAAGCACACTCTTTTTGCATTGGATCACAACTTTATTTCTTTCTTTTTCTTTCTTTTTCTCTTTCCCTTTTTTTTCGTTTTTCTCCTTCCTTTTTTTTCTGTATTCACTGCTTTTTCTTGCTTCAAGAATCATTTTAATGATTTTTCAGATCCTCAGTAACATGTCTCCTTTTTCATCATTCTTTCAAGAGCCAACATTCATGAACCACAAATTCAAAAGACATATGCACTGTTCAAGCATACATTCAGAAAACAAAAAGTATTGCCACCACATTAAAATAATTAAACTGTTATAAAATTCAAAATTCATGCAATTCTTTTCTTTTTCAATTAAGAACATTTTTTTTTATTTAAGAGAGGTGATGGATTCATAACTTTAAGGCATAGACACTAAGACACTAATGATCACAAGACACAAACATAGATAAACATAAGCAGTAAAATTCAAAAAACAGAAAAACAAAGAACAAGGAAATTAAAGAACGGGTCCACCTTAGTGATGGCGGCTTGTTCTTCCTCTTGAAGATCCTATGGAGTGCTTGAGCTCCTCAATGGCTCTTCCTTGTCTTTGTTGCTCCTCTCTCATGATTCTTTGATCTTCTCTAATTTCATGGAGGAGGATGGAATGTTCTTGGTGCTCCACCCTTAGTTGTCCCATGTTGGAACTCAATTCTCCTAGGGAGGTGTTAATTTGCTCCCAATAGTCTTGTGGAGGAAAGTGCATCCCTTGAGGAATCTCAGGGATCTCATGATGAGAGGGGTCTCTTGTTTTCTCCATCCTTTTCTTAGTGATGGGCTTGTCCTCATCAATGAAGATGTCTCCCTCTATGTCAACTCCAACTGAATAACAGAGGTGACAAATGAGATGAGAAAAGGCTAACCTTGCTAAGGTAGAGGACTTGTCCGCCACCTTATAGAGTTCTTGGGCTATAACTTCATGAAATTCTACTTCTTCTCCAATCATGATGCTATGAATCATGATGGCCCGGTCTATAGTAACTTCAGACCGATTGCTAGTGGGAATGATTGAGCGTTGGATAAACTCCAACCATCCTCTAGCCACGGGCTTGAGGTCATGCCTTCTTAATTGAACCGGCTTCCCTCTTGAATCTCTCTTCCATTGGGCGCCCTCTTCACAAATGTCAGTGAGGACTTGGTCCAACCTTTGATCAAAGTTGACCCTTCTTGTGTAAGGATGTTCATCTCCTTGCATCATGGGCAAGTTGAATGCCAACCTCACATTTTCCGGACTAAAATCCAAGTATTTCCCCCGAACCATAGTAAGCCAATTCTTTGGATCCGGGTTCACACTTTGATCATGGTTCATGGTGATCCATGCATTGGCATAGAACTCTTGAACCATTAAGATTCCGACTTGTTGAATGGGGTTGGTAAGAACTTCCCAACCTCTTCTTCGGATCTCATGTTGGATTTCCGGATATTCACTCTTTTTGAGTGAGAAAGGGACCTCGGGGATCACCTTCTTCAAGGCCACAACTTCATAGAAGTGGTCTTGATGCACCCTTGAGATGAATCTCTCCATCTCCCATGACTCGGAGGTGGAAGCTTTTGCCTTCCCTTTCCTCTTTCTAGAGGTTTCTCCGGCCTTGGATGCCATAAATGGTTATGGAAAAACAAAAAGCAATGCTTTTACCACACCAAACTTAAAAGGTTTGCTCGTCCTCGAGCAAAAGAAGAAAGAAGAGAGTAGAAGAGGAAGAAAATGGAGGAGATGGAGGAGGCTTATGTTTCGGCCAAAGGGGGAAGAAGTAGTGTTTAGGGTGTGTGAAAATGAAGGAGTGAAGATGGGTTTATATAGAGGTGAGGGGAGGGGTAGGGTTCGGCCATTATGGGTGGGTTTGGGAGGGAAAGTGGTTTGAATTTGAATGGTGAGGTAGGTGGGGTTTTATGAAGGATGGATGTGAGTGGTGAAGGGAATAGTGGGATTTGATAGGTGAAGGGTTTTTGGGGAAGAGGTATTGAGGTGATTGGTGAATGGGTGAAGAAGAAAGAGGGTGGTGGGGTTGGTGGGGATCCTGTGGGGTCCACAGATCCTGAGGTGTCAAGGAAAATTCATCCCTACACCAAGTGGCAAGAAAATTTGCATTTTTGTGCCAAATCTGGCGTTAAACGCCGGGCTGGTGCCCATTTCTGGCGTTTAACGCCAGGTTCTTGCCCTTTCCTGGCGTTTAACGCCAGTCTGGTGCCCCTTTCTGGCGTTAAACGCCCAGAATGGTGCCAGACTGGGCGTTAAACGCCCATCTGCTAGCCTTACTGGCGTTTAAACGCCAGTAGGTTCTTCCTCCAGGGTGTGCTATTTTTCTTTCTGTTTTTCATTCTGTTTTTGCTTTTTCAATTGATTTTGTGACATCTCATGATCATCAACCTACAGAAAACATAAAATAACAAAGGAAAATAGATAAAATATGACATTGGGTTGCCTCCCAACAAGCGCTTCTTTAATGTCAGTAGCTTGACAGATGGCTCTCATGGAGCCTCACAAATGCTCAGAGCAATGTTGGAACCTCCCAACACCAAACTTAGAGTTTGAATGAGGGGGTTCAACACCAAACTTAGAGTTTGGTTGTGGCCTCCCAACACCAAACTTAGAGTTTGACTGTGGGGGCTCTGTTTGACTCTGCTTTGAGAGAAGCTCTTCATGCTTCCTCTCCATGGTGACAGAGGGATATCCTTGAGCCTTAAACACAAAGGGTTCTTCATTCACTTGAATGATCAGTTCACCTCTATCAACATCAATTACAGCCTTTGCTGTGGCTAGGAAGGGTCTGCCAAGGATGATGGATTCATCCATGCACTTCCCAGTCTCTAGGACTATGAAATCAGCAGGGATGTAATGGTCTTCAATCTTTACCAAAACATCCTCTACAAGTCCATAAGCTTGTTTTCTTGAATTGTCTACCATCTCCAGTGAGATTCTTGCAGCTTGCACCTCAAAGATCCATAGCTTCTCCATTACAGAGAGAGGCATGAGATTTACACTTGACCCTAAGTCACACAGAGCCTTCTTAAAGGTCATGGTGCCTATGGTACAAGGTATTGAAAACTTCCCAGGATCTTGTCTCTTTTGAGGTAATTTCTGCCTAGACAAGTCATCCAGTTCTTTGGTGAGCAAAGGAGGTTTATTCTCCCAAGTCTCATTTCCAAATAACTTGTCATTTAGCTTCATGATTTCTCCAAGGTATTTAGCAACTTGCTCTTCAGTGACATACTCATCCTCTTCAGAGGAAGAATACTCATCAGAGCTCATGAATGGCAGAAGTAAGTCCAATGGAATCTCTATAGTCTCATTTTGAGCCTCAGATTCCCATGGTTCCTCATTGGGGAACTCAGTGGAGGCCAGTGGACGTCCATTGAGGTCTTCCTCAGTGGCGTTCACTGCCTCTCCCTCCTCTCCAAATTCGGCCATGTTGATGGCCTTGCACTCTCCTTTTGGATTTTCTTCTATGTTGCTTGGAAGAGTACTAAGAGGGAGTTCAGTAACTTTCTTGCTCAGCTGTCCCACTTGTGCCTCCAAATTCCTAATGGAGGACCTTGTTTCAGTCATGAAACTTTGAGTGGTTTTTATTAGATCAGAGACCATGGTTGCTAAGTCAGAGTGGTTCTGCTTAGAATTCTCTGTCTGTTGCTGAGAAGATGATGAAAAAGGCTTGCCATTGCTAAACCTGTTTCTTCCACCATTATTGTTATTGAAACCTTGTTGAGGTCTCTCTTGATCCTTCTATGAGAAATTTGGGTGATTTCTCCATGAAGAATTATAGGTGTTTCCATAGGGTTCTCCTAGGTAATTCACCTCTTCCATTGAAGGGTTCTCAGGATCATAGGCTTCTTCTTCAGATGAAGCATCCTTAGTACTGCTTGGTGCATTTTGCATTCCAGACAGACTTTGAGAAATCAAATTGACTTGCTGAGTCAATATTTTGTTCTGAGCCAGAATGTCATTCAGAGTATCAATCTCAAGAACTCCTTTCTTCTGATTAGTCCCATTGTTCCCAGGATTCCTTTCAGAAGTGTACATGAATTGGTTATTTGCAACCATTTCAATTAGCTCTTGAGCTTCTGCAGGCGTCTTCTTCAGATGAAGAGATCCTCCAGCAGAGCTATCCAGAGACATCTTGGATAGTTCAGAGAGACCATCATAGAAAATACTTATGATGCTCCATTCAGAAAGCATATCAGAGGGACACTTTCTGATCAATTGTTTGTATCTTTCCCAAGCTTCATAGAGGGATTCACCTTCCTTCTGTCTGAAGGTTTGGACTTCCACTCTAAGCTTACTCAATTTTTGAGGTGGAAAGAACTTTGCCAAGAAGGCATTGACTAGCTTTTCCTAAGAGTTCAGGCTTTCTTTAGGTTGTGAGTCCAACCATGTCCTAGCTCTGTCTCTTACAGCAAAAGGGAATAGCATAAGTCTGTAGACCTCAGGGTCAACCCCATTAGTCTTGACAGTGTCACAGATTTGCAAGAATTCAGCTAAGAACTGATGAGGATCTTCCAATGGAAGTCCATGGAACTTGCAATTCTGTTGCATTAGAGAAACTAATTGAGGCTTAAGCTCAAAGTTATTTGCTCCAATGGCAGGGATAGAGATGCTTCTCCCATAGAAGTCGGGAGTAGGTGCAGTAAAGTCACCTAGCACCTTCCTTGCATTGTTTGCATTGTTGTTGTTTTCGGCTGCCATGTCTTCTTCTTTGAAGATTTCTGTTAGGTCCTCTATAGAGAGTTGTGCCTTAGCTTCTCTTAGCTTTCGCTTCAAGGTCCTTTCAGGTTCAAGGTCAGCTTCAACAAGAATGCTTTTGTCTTTGTTCCTGCTCATATGAAAGAGAAGAGAACAAGAAAATGTGGAATCCTCTATGTCACAGTATAGAGATTCCTTGAGGTGTCAGAGAAGAAAAAAATTAGAAGGAAGAGGTAGAAGAACTCGAACTTAATCAGATAGAGTTCGAATTGTGCATTGAGAAGGAGTGGTACTCCATAAATAGAAGGATGTGAGAAGAGAGGAAGAAATTTTCGAAAATTAAGTTAAAAAGATTTTAAGAACATTTTGAAAAATTGATTGATAATTTTCGAAAACTAAAAGTGGGAAAGAAATCAAGTGATTTTTGAAAAAAAATATGATTGAAAACTATTTTTGAAAAAGATGTGATTAAAAAGATATGTTTGAAAAATTATGCTTTTAAAAAGATATGATTGAAAAGATATGATTTGAAAACAATTTTAAAAAGATTTGATTTTAAAATTAATGACTTGGCTAACAAGAAAAGATATGATTGAAACATTAAACCTTTCTCAACAGAAAAGGCAACATACTTAAAATGTTCAATCAAATCATTAATTGTTAGCAAGTATCTTTGAAAAAAAGAAAGAAATTGATTTTGAAAACATTTGATTGAAAAGATTTGATTTGAAAAAGATTTGATTTTGAAAAACTTTGAAAACTTGAAAAAAATCTGAATTAAAAACAGAATATTCCCTCTTGTGCCATCCTGGCGTTAAACGCCCAGAATGGTGCACATTCTGGCGTTTAACGCCCAATGCACTACCTTTTTGGGCGTTAAACGCCCAACCAGGCACCCTGGCTGGCGTTTAAACGCCAGTCTGTCCTTCTTCACTGGGCGTTTTGAACGCCCAGCTTTTTCTGTGTAATTCCTCTGCTGCATGTTCTGAATCTTCAATTCCCTGTACTATTGGCTTGAAAATAGAACCAAGATCAATTAAACAATGCATCCAAGACACCAAACTTAAAATGAGACACTAGACTCAACAAGAAACATAAAATCTTTTTTTTTTTGTTTTTTTATGATTTTGTAATTTTTTTGGATTTTTCGAAAATTAAGTGAAAAAGAAAATGAAGATATCAAAATTCTTAATGAGAATTCCAGGAATCATGCAATGTTAGTCTAAAGCTTTAGTCTAAAGGAATTAGACATGGCTAGCCAAGCTTCAGCAGGACATTACATTCAAGAGCTAAATTGATGAGAATCAATCAGCTTTGGTGATGATGAGAGCATCACCTTGAAACACTAGAATTCATTCTTAAGAACTCTGAAGAAAAAAAAATACCTAATCTAAGCAACAAGATGAACCGTTAGTTGTCCATACTCAAAACAATCCCCGGCAACGGCGCCAAAAACTTGGTGCACGAAATCGTGATCACTACAACTTCGCACAACTAACCAGCAAGTGTACTGGGTCGTCCAAGTAATAAACCTTACGCGAGTAAGGGTCGATCCCACAGAGATTGTTGGTATGAAGCAAGCTATGGTCACCTTGTAAATCTTAGTCAGGCAGACTCAAATGGGGATAGATGATGAATAAAACATAAAGATAAAGATAGAGGTACTTATGCAATTCATTGGTGAGAACTTCAGATAAGCGAATGGAGATGCTTTGTCCCTTCCGTCTCTCTGCTTTCCTGCTGTCTTCATCCAATCCTTCTTACTCCTTTCCATGGCAAGCTGTATGCAAGGGTTTCACCGTTGTTAGTGGCTACCTCCCATCCTCTCAGTGGAAATGTTCAACGCACCCTGTCACGGCACGGCTATCCATCTGTCGGTTCTCAATCAGGCCGGAATAGAATCCAGTGATTCTTTTGCGTCTGTCACTAACGCCCCACCCTCAGGAGTTTGAAGCTCATCACAGTCATTCAATCATTGAATCCTACTCATAATACCACAGACAAGGTTTAGACCTTCCGAATTCTCTTGAATGCTGCCATCAGTTCTAGCTTATACCACGAAGATTCCGGTTAAAGAATCCAAGAGATATCCACCCAATCTAAGGTAGAACGGAGGTGGTTGTCAGGCACACGTTCATAGTTGAGAATGATGATGAGTGTCACGGATCATCACATTCATCAAGTTGAAGAACAAGTGATATCTTGGAACAAGAACAAGCGGAATTGAATAGAAGAACAATAGTAATTGCATTAATACTCGAGGTACAGCAGAGCTCCACACCTTAATCTATGGTGTGTAGAAACTCCACCGTTAAAAATACATAAGAACAAGAGTGATCATTGGCTTCGGTCCCAAAGAGAGAACCAGAAAAACCAAGATGAAAATACAATAGTAAAAGGTCCTACTTATAGGGAACTAGTAGCTTAAGAATTACAAAGATGAGTAAATGACATAAAAATCCACTTCCGGGCCCACTTGGTTTGTGCTTGGGCTGAGCAATGAAGCATTTTTCGTGTAGAGAGTCTTCTTGGAGTTAAACGCCAGCTTTTGTGCCAGTTTGGGCGTTTAACTCCCATCCTTGTGCCAGTTCCGGCGTTTAACGCTGGGAATTCTGAAGGTGACTTTGAACGCCAGTTTGGGCCATCAAATCTTGGGCAAAGTATGGACTATCATATATTGCTGGAAAGCCCAGGATGTCTACTTTCCAACGCCGTTGAGAGCGTACCAATTGGGCTTCTGTAGCTCCAGAAAATCTACTTCGAGTGCAGGGAGGTCAGAATCCAACAGCATCTGCAGTCCTTTTCAGTCTCTGAATCAGATTTTTGTTCAGGTCCCTCAATTTCAGCCAGAAAATACCTGAAATCACAGAAAAACACACAAACTCATAGTAAAGTCCAGAAAAGTGAATTTTAACTAAAAACTAATAAAAATATACTAAAAACTAACTGGATCATACTAAAAATATACTAAAAACAATGTCAAAAAGCGTATAAATTATCCACTCATCAATAAGCTGATAATACACAATTTTAGGTTTAAATGTAGTTTTAGAGAGAGAGAGAGAGGCTCTCTCCTCTCTCCTATCTCTTAGGATTTAGAATTAGGATTCCTCTTAAAGGATTTAGGATTTCTTCTTCTCAATTTTCAGGTTCAATGTTCCTTTTAATTATTTCCCTAAATTAATTTATGAACTTTTCCATGTTACATTTGATATCTTTATTAATTCAATTTGAGGTATTTCAAATTTATGATTTTTATTCAGCTTTTTATATTCTTGGCTTTAATTGATTAATTGGAGACTCTTGAGTTATCAAACTCATCGTGATTGATAATTGTTATTTCTGCTAATTGATTTGAATTCCAATAACTCTAGGTTTTTCCATAGGAATTGACTAGGACCTGAGGAATCAAATTGATTAGTCCACTTGACCTTCATTTGTTTAGTAAAGGTTAACTAAGTGGGATAAAAATCCAATTCTCATCACAATTGATAAGGATAGCTAGGATAGGACTTCCAATTCTCATACCTTGCCAAGAGATTTTCATAATTATTAATTTATTTTTCTTGCTATTTAAATTACTTGTCCTCTATTTCAAAAACCCAAAAATATATCTTTTTACATAACCAATAATAAATCATACTTCCCTGCAATTCCTTGAGAAGATGACCCGAGGTTTGAATACTTCGGTTATTTATTTTTATTGGGTTTGCTTAAGTGACAAACAAAACTTTTGTATGAAAGAATTCTCTGTTGGTTTAGAAACTATACTTACAACGTGATTATCTTTGTAAATTTCTTTACCGATAGAAAATCCGACCGTCACACGCTTTGGAGCTTAATTGCTTCATCCGACGCCTAACTTGGGATTCTCCTAGTTAGGCACCAAAATGGCTGTACAGGTTGGAGAATAAGTGTATACTATTATATATCATTGGAAAGCTCTAATGCTGCTAAAATCACATCTATTGGACCTTTGTAACTTAAGTTATTCTTGTTGGAGTGCAAGGAGGTTAGAGTTGACAATATCATTCACTTTCTTCTCTTCTTTCTAAACAAATCTTGTCAAATCCCTCCAAATGCTACCTGAAATAAAACAAATTGCACACAACTCAAAGTAGCATTCATAGTGGCTAAAAAATATTTAAGTCTTGATTAAACTTAGCAATTCAAATGCAAATTCACTAGGAAAAGATAGGGAGGATGCTCACGTATCACACAACACCAAACTTGAATTGTTGATTGTCCACAAGCAATCAAAACTAATTTAAACTTAGGATGCGAATTTGCATGAGAAGTGAGTACTCAATTAAGCTCATGTCTTTTGTCAAAGTGGGGTTTATACACTGAAACTGTGAATAGTTTTGGCATTTCGCTATCCTTTGAATCTAAAGAATGTCGCTGTCAATTGGAATCAGAATCTGGATAATATTATGAATTCTCTGGCCTTTTTACTTCGGATTAATCCTTGAACTCAACAAATTTTCTCTTGTTCTTTTTCTTTGGTGCTTTGCACCTGGAGCCTAGCCGTGACTTTAAATATTTTGTCTCAAGCTTTACTTGACACAAAAATACCATAAGCACTTAACTGGGGAATTCTCGTTTAGTTCTAATTTTTCTTTCAGTTACTCCCAGACAGTGTTGCTCAAAGCCTTTGGCATACTCTGTTAAATGCACTTGATCTCGACTCTTAGTGCTCTGTCTCAAGGGTTACTTGACACATTAACAGCACAAGCATATGGCTAGGAAAACAACTCTTTGAGCTTTTAATCATAATTGACCTTCCTAGCCGTTGATGCTCAGAGTCTTGGACCTTGCTTTTCTTTATTTTCTCTCTCTTTTTTGCTGTTTCTTTTGCTTGAAGGATTAAGCTTTTGTTTAATTTAGAGAATTCATAATAGTTCTCTAAATTCATATTCTTCATTCATCAATATCCTTTGATTCAAATTCAAATATGCATTGTTCATATCATGCATTCAGAATCACAGATAATACCACCACATTTAGGTAAATAAGACTACTCTTAAACATAACTCAATTTTTCATACATTACATCACATCTTTTTTTTTTCTTTTTATATTCAAGCTCAGTGAGCAGTGACAATGTTTTTTTAAACTAAAACAAATGACAGAATTAAAATTAACATAATTAAACTAGAACCTAGGAATTGAAGTGCTAAAGATCATGCAGATACTCAAAAAAATAGTAGAAAATGGGAATATAACATAATAATACAGGAAGAAAATAGGAATGAAAGAAATGCAACCACCTCAGTTATCCTGGTGGCCATCTCATTCCTCAAGCTGTACTCCTCCATGAAGATAATTCACCTCCCTTTGGTGTCATTAATGATAAGATAAACAGAGAGCGCGCTCTACAACACGAAACTTAAATGTTTGTTTGTCACCAAGCAAAGAAAAACTAAAAACGGGGAGGGATATAAAAAAATTACACAGATGAGTAAAAACAAAAATTATTGCAAAAGAAAAGTGATAAAAAGGGCAAGAGAGGTTAACATTAATTAAATTTTGTTTTTCATTTGTTTTAAGTCAAACATCAGGGGGGCCAAGTTTGGCTTCATGAGCCCCGTATATAATGCCTTCTCCTGGCGCCAAACTTGGTGTGCCTCAAGTTTGGCACCACCCTTGACCTTTTTTTTTAAGTCAAACTTCAAAGGGCCAAGTTTGGCTTCCCCCAAACAGAGAGTAATTCCTTGTTAATATTTGATGGTGGCGCCAAACTCCAAAACACTAAGTTTGGCGCCACTATCTTCCAAAATTTCTTCCACTTTTACGTCGTCTGTGGCACCAAACTTGGAAATCCCAAGTTCAGGGAGTTCTAGCTAAAATTGCTTCAGTGTGCTACCAAACTTGGACTCACCAAGTTTGGCGCCACCCAGTCCGCATCAAGTGTTTCTAGGGTGTTGAAAATTTCTTCTGATTACACTTGTTCCTGTTCTTATCGCTCTATATGATTAAAATACACATAAAAACAAGAAAAAGTCTAGAAAATTGAGATACAGTCATTTAAAACCAAAAATAAAATAACAATCATACTAAAATCAAAATAACTATAAACTTAAAACCAAAATAACTGCAAAACCAAGGAGACTAGTAGCTGGGTTGCATCCCAACAAGCCCTTCTTTACCGTCACTAGCTTGACGGTCAACTCTTTTAAGGAGAAGGATCATAGGGGCTCAACTCTTCACCACTCACTGTGAACTTCTTTCCTGTGCTCTCATGGATCAACTCTATATGCTCAAGAGACAAGATCCTATTCACTGTATGAGGCAGGATTGGGCTTGCAGTGAGTACCACCTTCATTATTGGGGGAGAAACCTTCAGTAGGGATCCTTTTGTTTCTCCATCCTCTGGGTACCTTCTTCTTAGGAACCTCCGCCTTGGTGGAGGATGCATTCCCAATACCAAATGTAGGTTTAATGTCAGGAGAAATTTTGTTGATTGTCACAAAGGAGGTTTGAGTTGCAGATCCTGCAATGCATCATCAGGGGGTTCTTGAAGGTTTGGATCAATAAGCTCAGTCTGCATGCACTTTTCCTCTTCACCTGATAAATGTATATATTTGAAGACATAAAAGATCACTTGCTCATTATGCAATCTAAACACTAATTCCCCTCTTCTACATCAATTAGTGCTCTCCCAGTAGCAAGGAATGGTCTTCCTAGGATTATAGAAGCGTTTTCATCCTTCCCCGTGTCAAGAATCACAAAATCCGCTAGGAGGAAAAACTTACCCACGTTGACCAAGATATTCTCTACTAATCCATATGCAGGCTTTAGAGATTTGTCTGTCATTTGTAATGCTATCCTTGTGGGTTGTGTCTCTTGGATTCACAACTTCTTCATCATAGACAAGGGCATTAGATTTATGCTCGCACCCAGACCACATAAGGATTTCTCAAAGATAGTGCTCCCAATGGTACATGAAATTTGAAAGCTCCCTAGATCTGGCATCTTCCTTGGCAAGTTATTCTGAATTATGGCACTACATTCCTTGGTCAAGACCACTGTCTCATCTCTCTTTAAAGGCTTCTTCTTTGACAACAACTCCTTCATGAACTTGACATAGAGAGGCATTTGCTCCAAAACCTCAGCAAAAGGAATATTAATTTGTAACTTTCTGAAAACTTTCTGAAAATTTCTATATTCAGGAGCTTTAGGTAATGTCAGATGTGTTTCCAGAGTGACTAGAAAAGGATTGTCTGCACGCCTAGGTGGGGTGTGTTCAACCTCCTCCTTTTTCTCCTCCGGAACTTCTTTTTCAACTGGCTCCTCAGTAACTTGTGCTTCGATACTTGCCACTTGTCCACTTATCAAGTTGATAACCTTGCACTCCTCTCTTGGATTTGGAATTGTATTACCAAGAAGGCTATTAGTGGTCCTCTGATCAATTTTAGCAACTTTTGTGGCTATTTGACCTATCTGACCCTCCAAGTTCTTGAGTGATGCTCTAGTTTTCTGTACAAAACTTGCAACTAGCAATTCCAAGTCATTGGTCTTCTGAGACTGAAAAGTTGTTTGCTGAGTCTGAGAGGGTTGGAATTGGTAATTTTTAAAGTTCTTCTAATTAAAATCTCCCAGAGAATTATTAAAATTCTACTATCTCTGAGGTTGATCTCTCTACCCAAAAATTGGGTAATTTTTCCATCCCTGATTAAAGGTTTTAGCATATGAATCATTGTTGGGATTTCTAGGAGAATTTCCCATAAAGTTGACCTATTCAGGAGAAAATTGGCATATTCATAATTCTCACCTTGAGTGAAGTCACCATTCATGTCATACGGAGCCTCTTGAGGGGCATTCTGAGCATTAACAGCTGAAACCTGCATCCCACTCAAGTGTTGAGTAAGCATACTTATCTGTTGAGACATAACCTTGTTCTGAGCAAGAATAGCATCCAAGGTATCTACTTCCAAGACTCCTTTCTTCTGAGGAGCCCTAGAGTTCACAGGATTCCTATCAAAGGAGTAAAGGTATTGATTGTTAGCAACCATCTCAATAAGCTCAGGGCCTCTTCAGGCATCTTTTTTATATACAATAAATCACCTGCAGAGTTATCTAAACACATTTTGGCCATTTCAAGGAGGCCATCATAAAAGATCTCCAACTTGTTCCATTTAGAAAACATTTCAGGAGGGCATCTTCTGATCATCAGCTTGTACTTTTTCCAAACTTTATAGAGGAACTCATCAACTCTCTACCTGAAGGTTTGAACATCCACCCTTAGCTTAATCAGCTCTTGTGGTGGGAAGAATTCGGACAGAAATATATTAAGCACCTTGTCCCAAGAGTCCAGCCTCTCCTTGGGCTGAGAATCAAGCCACTACTTTGCTCTATCTCTCACAGCAAATAGAAAGAGCATGAGCTTGTAAACCTCAGGATTCATACTATTTGACTTCACAGTGTCACAGATCTGTAGGAAGTTAGAGATTAATTGATTGAATCTTCCTGTGGGAGTCCATGATACTGACAGTTTTACGGCACCAGAGTGACTAACTGAGGCTTCAACTCAAAGCTGTTGGCACCTATAAGAGGTACCATAATACTATTCCCACAGAAATTTGGACTGGGAGCAGTGTATGAGCCAAGCATCCTTCTAGGTTGTTCATTCTCTTTCTGATTGACCATATTAGCATTAACAACATGATTGGGATCCATAGTAGACTCTGCAGCTTCTTTGTCAAAAGTCTCACGGAGATTTTCACTAGCTTTGTAGAGTCTAGCTTGTTGTAAACGCCGTCTCAAGGTCCTCTCAGGTTCAGGATCAAAGTCTAGAAGAGGTTTTCTGTCCCTATTCCCTTGCATAAACAATCAAGAAACAAGAAAAATGCGAATCCTCAATGTCATAATGAAAAGAATCCGGGTGAAGCAACTAGAAAATAAAATAAAATTAAACTAAACAATTGATAAAGTTAAAAGACAACAATAAAAAAATTAAACAAAAGGAACGAAATTGAAAATAGGAGAATTAAGATTAAGGAAAAAGAAAGTTAAAAAACAAAGGGGGTTCTTCCGACAAAGAAAAAAAAAGAAAAAGAAATATGAATAATTAAATAAAGAAAACGAAAAAAATTACAAGAAAAGTAATTATAAAAAAGAAGAGAACAAACATTTTTTTTATACATAAAATTGAAACTAAATAAAAATAAAATAAAAAGAAAAGGAAAGCAGGGGAGGGAAACGAAATTGAAGGAAAAAAGAGAAAGAAAATAAAAATAGAACTTATTAATAAAAGAAAACTAATTGAAAAAAATTATCTAATCTAAGTAATCAAATAATTGAGGCAACACTAAACTTAATTTCAAAAATTATGAAAAAATAAACTAGGTTAAATTAAAAAATTTAAAGAAATAAATCAAGTAAAATTAAAGCAAAAACGCCTAATCTAAGCAATCAAACAGCTAGTAGTTGTGAATCATAGTCAATCCCGGCAACAGTGCCAAAAATTTGATGCGGGATTTATAACCCACAAACTAACCGGCAAGTGCACCAGAACGTACCAAGTAATACCTCAGATGAGTGAGGGTCGATACCACGAGGATTGATGGATCAAGCAACAATGGTTGAATGATTTACTTAGTAAGGCACGCAGAAAATGGTGTTGAGAGTCCAATAGCATTAAACAGTAAATTTAGAGAATTAAAGGCAAACAAAAAATTGATGAGAAGAATATGGGAGAAAATAGTTAAGGTTTCAGAGTTATTTATCTTCTATATTTCTATTTCTTACCAACTATTTTAATCATGAAAGATTTAATTCATGGAAAACTATATTTGACTAAACCCTAATTCCTTAGTAATTTAGTCTCCTCTAACCTAGTTAACTGCCAATTCCTTGGTCTCTTAATTTCAATTAGCGGTTTAAGTCCAATTTTAGTTTATTATCCACAAAAAACCTAATTACCCAAAGCTAATAGGATTATATATCACGTATCCCAATTAGTTCATGTAATTAGCAATTTAAGAGGAATTTACTTTCAAGATATATTCAGGTGAGAGACCTCTTCCAAGGGTCACAAGAACGCATCTAGAATAAGGGTCATATTTCTATTCCACCCATATTCATAAAATTAAGTATGAAAGTAATCCTTGAAACTGAATTAATAGATTAATTAAAATAAGAGAGTAATCGTATCAATCCATAGAATAAACAGAGCTCCTAACCTTAACAGTAGAAGTTTAGTTGCTCATGGCTCAGAGAGAAAACTTGGATTCAAAAAAACTGTAAACTGTAGAATAAGGTGCGTAAAAGAGTAGAGAGCTCAAAGGGCTGAATCTTTTCTCTTTTATATCTAATCCTAATTAATGTAAAGTATATTTTCTAAAACTAAATATTATCTTTTCCTATTTGTAAATAAAATAAAGTTTAAGAAAAAAATTTAATAAAATCTTCGTGCAATCCCTTGAGAAAACTTAGGGACCATTGTTTCCCTTTGAATTGGTGCCTAACTTCAAGATATTGAAGTTAGGCGTGGCCTTGGCAGCACGCTTTGGAGCTTAATTGCTTCATCTGGCACCTAACTTGTGATTCTCCAAGTTAGGCGCCGATAAGGCCATACAGGGTTGGAGAAGAAGTGTATACTATTATATATTATTAGAAAGCTCTAGAAGTTAGCTTTCCAATGCCACTAAAATAACGTCAATTGGATTTCTGTAGCTCAAGTTTTTTTTTTTTTTTGGAGTGCAAGGAGGTCAGGGTTGACAGCATAATTCACTTTCTTCTCTTCTTTCTAAACAAATCTTGTCAAATCCCTCCAAATGCTACATGAAATAAAACAAATTGCACACAACTTAAAATAGCAATCATAGTGGCTAAAAAGTATTTAAATCCTGATTAAACTTAGTAATTCAAATGCAAAATCACTAGGAAAAGATAGAGAAGATGCTCACGCATTAGCACCTGACTTCAAGAATCTGAAGTCCAACGCCAGCACTTCAAGCCTACGGTCTAAGGGTAGTGCCCAGGTTCAAGTCACCAATCCCAGGGCCCAAGTGGGGCGCCCAACACCTTTGACAAGGCTTTAAGGGATGGTGCCCAACTTCCAAAGGTGGCGTCTAGCGCCCAAGTGATCCAAAATAATGAGTGCCCAATGCCCAATCCTAAAGCCCGACTTCAAGTGATTTTTCCACTCTTAGGGGTCCAAATTTCACCTAAGTCTGGCACCAATTACTCAAGCCCAGCCCCAAGCCCATGGTCCTCTCTCAGGAAGCTCTAATTCAAGCCAATGATTCAAGATTTGAATGATTAGTTATTTTTAACTTCTTCTAGAAAGATAAGATCTAGTTTTACTTTAGATTTGAATTGTTATTTTAGCTATCTTATCCTTTGGTACACGAAATCGTGATACACAACTCCGTGTAGTTGACCAGCAAGTGCACTGGATCGTCCAAGTAATACCTTACGTGAGTAAGGGTCGATCCCACCGAGATTGTCGGCTTGAAGCAAGCTATGGTCACCTTGTAAATCTCAGTCAGGCAGATTCAAATGGTTATGTGCTTTTAATAATTAAAAGCTGAATAAGACATAAAATAAGATAGAGATATTTATGCAATTCATTGGTGGAAATTTTAGATAAGCATTTGGAGAAGTTTTGTTCCTCCTGAATCTCTGCTTTCCTACTGCCTTCATCCAATCATTCATACTCCTTTCCATGGCAAGCTGTATGTAGGTGGATCACCATTGTCAATGGCTACCATTCATTCTCTCAGTGAAAATGGTCCTCTACGGTTTTCCGCATGGCTAATCATCTGTCAATTCTCGATCATGTCAGAATAAGATCCAATGATCCTTTTGCACACTATCACTGCGCCCAACACTCGCGAGTTTGAAGCTCGTCACAGTCATCCCATCCCAGATCCTACTCGAAATACCACAGACAAGGTTTAGACTTTCCAGATCTCAAGAATTCTGCCAACTAATTCTAGCTTATACCACGAAGACTCTGATCTCACGGAATGGAAGACTCTGTTGTCAGGAGAGGCAACCATGCGTCGTGAACTAGGAGGTGAAGAGATACACACTCAAGCTCTCGTAGATAGAACGGAAGTGGTTGTCAGGCACGCGTTCATAAGGGAGGATGATGATGAGTGTCACGGATCATCATATCCATCAGGTTGAAGTACGAGTGAATATCTTAGAACAAGAATAAGCGTGAATTGAATAAAAGAACAATAGTAATTGTATTAATTCATGAGGAAAAGCAGAGCTCCACACCTTAATCTATGGTGTGTAGAAACTCCATCGTTAAAAATACATAAGAACAAAGTCTAGACATGGCCGAATGGCTATGCCTCCCAAATAACATGAACAATCAAAAAAGGGTTCAAAGACCTGATCCCAAGATCAAAGATGATCAAAAAATGAAAATACAATGGTAAAAGGTCCTATTTATAGCGAACTAGTAATATAGGGTTTACAGAAATAAGTAAATGATGCAGAAATCCACTTCCGGGGCCCACTTGGTGTGTACTTGGGCTGAGCATTGAAGCTTTCATGTGCATAGGCTTTTCTTGGAGTTAAACGCCAGCTCTGGTGCCAGTTTGGGCATTTAACTCCAGCTTTTATGCCAATTCTGGCGTTTAACGCCAGAAAAGGGTCTCTGACCAGCGTTTTGATGCCAATTTGGGCCATCAAATCTCGGGAAAAGTATGGACTATTATACATTGTTGGAAAACCCAAGATGTCTACTTTCCAACACAATTGAGATCGCACCAATTGAGCTTCTGTAGCTCCGGAAAAACCACTTTGAGTGCAGGGAGGGAAGAATCCAACAGCATCTTCAGTCCTTTTTCAGCCTCTGAATCAGATTTTTGCTCAGGTCCCTCAATTTCAACCAGAAAATACCTGAAATCACAGAAAAATACACAAACTCATAGTAAAGTCCAGAAATTTGATTTTAGCATAAAAAATAATAATTATATACTAAAAACTAACTAAATCATACTAAAAACTACCAAAAAAATAATGCCAAAAAGCGTATAAATTATCTGCTCATCACAACACCAAACTTAAATTGTTTCTTGTCCCCAAGCAACTGAAAACAAAATAGTATAAAAATAAGAGAATATATTATAAATTCCAAAATATCAATGAAACTTAGTCCCAATTAGATGAGCGGGGCTATTAGTTTTTTGCCTCTGAACAGTTTTGGCATATCACTTTATCCTTTGAAGTTCAGAATGATTGCCATCTATTAGGAACTCAGAATTTAGATAGTGTTATTGATTCTTGAATACAGCTACTTTATGAGTCTTGGCCGTGACCCTAAGCACTTTGTTTTCCTGTATTACCACCGGATACATAAATGCCACAGACATATAACTGGGTGAACCTTTTCAGATTGTGACTCAGCTTTGCTAAAGTCCCCAGTTAGAGGTGTCCAGAGTTCTTAAGCACACTCTTTCTGCTTTGGATCACGACTTTAACCACTCAGTCTCAAGCTTTTCACTTGGACCTTCATGACACAAGCACATGGTTAGGGACAGCTTGATTTAGCCGCTTAGGCCAGGATTTTATTGCTTTGGGCCCTCCTATCCATTAATGCTCAAAGCCTTGGATCCCTTTTACCCTTGCCTTTTGGTTTAAAGGGCTATTGGCTTTTTCTGCTTGCTTTTTCTTTTTCTTTCTTTTTCTTTTTTGCCATTTTTTGTGTCTCTCTTTTTTTTTCGCAAGCTTTGTTATTCACTGCTTTTTCTTGCTTCAAGAATCAATTTTATGATTTTTCAGATTATCAATAACATTTCTCTTTTTTTCATCATTCTTTCAAGAGCCAACAAATTTAACATTCATAAACTTCACTATCAAAAAATATGCACTGTTCAAGCATTCATTCAGAAAACAAAAAGTATTGCCACCACATCAAAATAATTAAACTAATTCCAAGATAAAATTTGAAATTCATGTACTTCTTATTCTTTTGTAATTAGGAACATTTTTCATTTAAGAAAGGTGAAGGATTCATGGAATTATTCATAGCTTTAAGACATAGATACTAGACACTAATAATCATGTAGTGAAGACACAAAAATAGATAACACATAAAGCATAAAAACAGAAAGATAAGAACAAGGAAATCAAAGAACAGGTCCACCTTAGTGATGGCGACTAGTTCTTCCTCTTGAAGATCAAATGGAATGCTTGAGCTCCTCTATGTCTCTTCCTTGCCTTTGTTGCTCTTCCCTCATGACTATTTGATCCTCTCTGATTTCATAGAGGATAATGGAGTGCTTTTGGTGCTCCATCCTTAGTAGCTTCCAATAGTTGTGTGGAGGAAAATGTATCCCTTGAGGTATCTCAGGGATTTTTTGATGAGGGAATTCTTCATGCTCTTATTGAGGTCCATGAGTGGGCTCTCTTGTTTGCTCCATCCTCTTTCTAGTGATGGGCTTTTGAGATGAATCTCTCCATCTCCCATGACTCGGAGGTGGAAGTTTTTGCCTTCCCTTTCCTCTTTCTAGAGGTTTCTCCGGCCTTAGGTGCCATAAATGGTTATGAAAAAATAAAAAGCAATGATTTTACCATACCAAACTTAAAAGGTTTACTCGTCCTCGAGCAAAGAAAGAAAGAAGGACGAAGAAGAAGAAGAAATGGAGTAGAATGAGGGTTGTGAGTGGTTCGGCCAAGGGGGAGAAGAAGTGTTTGTAATGTGTGAATTTGAAGGATGGATGAGGGGTGATGAGCGGATAATTTATACGCTTTTTGGCATTGTTTTTAGTATGTTTTTAGTATGTTTTAGTTAGTTTTTAGTATATTTTTATTAGTTTTTAGTTAAAATTCACTTTTCTGGACTTACTATGAGTTTGTGTATTTTTCTGTGATTTCAGGTATTTTCTGGCTGAAATTGAGGGACTTGAGCAAAAATCTGATTCAGAGACTGAAAAGGACTGCAGATAATGTTGGATTCCGACCTCCCTGCACTCGAAGTGGATTTTCTGGAGCTACAGAAACTCAATTGGCGCGCTCTCAACGGCGTTGGAAAGTAGACATCCTGGGCTTTCTAGCAATGTATAATAGTTCATACTTTGCCCGAGATTTGATGGCCCAAACCGGCGTTTCAAATCAGCTCAAAACTGCCCGGCGTTAAACGCCGGAACTGGCACAAGAATGGGAGCTAAACGCCCAAACTGGCACAAAAGCCGGCGTTTAACTCCAAGAAGAGTCTCTACACCAAAATGCTTCAATGCTCAGCCCAAGCACACACCAAGTGGGCCCGGAAGTGGATTTTTCTGTCATTTACTCATTTCTGTAAACCTTAGGCTACTAGTTCTTTATAAATAAGACCTTTTGCTATTGTATTTTCATCTTGGGATCATTTTTCGATCTTAGGATCATCTTTGGACGTCTAGTTCTTAGATCATTGGGAGGCTGGCCATTCGGCCATGCCTAGACCTTGTTCTTATGTATTTTCAACGGTGGAGTTTCTACACACCATAGATTAAGGTGAGAAGCTCTGCTATACCTCGAGTATTAATGTAATTACTATTGTTCTTCTATTCAATTCAGCTTGTTATTATTCCAAGATATTCATTCGCACTCAAGAAATTGATGAATGTGATGATTATGTGACGCTCATCATCATTCTCACTTATGAACGCGTGCCTAACAACCACTCCCGTTCTACAAGCAAACAAGGCTTGAATGTTTATCTCTTGGATTCTTTAATCGGAATCTTCGTGGTATAAGCTAGAATTGATGGCGGCATTCAAGAGAATCCGGAAGGTCTAAACCTTGTCTGTGGTATTCTGAGTAGGATTCAATGATTGAATGACTGTGACGAGCTTCAAACTCCTGAAGGCAAAAGAATCAACGGATTCTATTCCAACCTGATTGAGAACTGACAGACGCAAAAGAATCAACGGATTCTATTCCAACCTGATTGAGAACTGACAGATGATTAGCCGTGCCGTGACAGGGTGCGTTGAACATTTTCACTGAGAGGACGGGACTGTAGCCACTGACAATGGTGATGCCCAACATACAGCTTGCCATGGAAAGGAGTAAGAAGGATTGGATGAAGACAGTAGAAAAGTAGAGAGACAGAAGGGACAAAGCATCTCCATTCGCTTATCTGAAGTTCTCACCAATGAATTACATAAGTATCTCTATCTTTACTTTATGTTTTATTCATATATCATCCATAACCATTTGAATCTGCCTGACTGAGATTTACAAGGTGACCATAGCTTGCTTCATACCAACAATCTCCGTGGGATCGACCCTTACTCGCGTAAGGTTTATTACTTGGACGACCCAGTGCACTTGCTGGTTAGTTGTGCGAAGTTGTGTTTATACCATGGTATTGAGCACCAAGTTTTTGGATTCATTACCGGGGATTATTTGAGTTGTGAAAAGTAGTGATCACAATTTCGTGCACCAAGTTTTTGGCGCCGTTGCCGGGGATTGTAGAGTTTGGACAACTGACGGTTCATCTTGTTGCTTAGATTAGGTATTTATCTTCAGAGTTCTTAAGAATGAATTCTAGTGTTTCAAGGTGATGTTCTTATCATCACCAAAGCTGATTGATTCTCATCAATTTAGCTCTTGAATGTAATGTCCTGCTGAAGCTTGGCTAGCCATGTCTAATTCCTTTAGACTAACATTGCATGATTCCTGGAATTCTCATTAAGAATTTTGATACATTTATTTTCTTTTCCACTTACTTTTCGAAAAATCCAAAAAAAGTACAAAATCATAAAAATACCAAAAATATTGTATGTTTCCTGAGTCTAGTGTCTCATGTTAAGTTTGGTGTCAATTGCATGTTTCTGTTCTTCTTGCATTCATTCATGTGTCTTAAGTGATCTTCAAGATGTTCTTGCTGATTTCATTGCTCTGATCTTTTAATTCTCTTAACTTAAGTGTTTTGTTGTTTCTCATATGCATTCTCATTTTGTTAGTGTCAGTAGTATACAAACTTCTAAGTTTGGTGTCTTGCATGCATTGTTTATTTGATTCTAGTTGCATTTTGATTATTCCCCATTATTAAAAATCCAAAAATATTTTTAATTTGTGTCTTTTCAAGTCAATAATACAGAGAATTGAAGATTCAAAACATACAGCAGAGGAATTACACAAAAAAAGCTGGGCGTTCAAAACGCCCAGTGAAGAAGGGCAAACTAGCGTTTAAACGCCAACCAGGGTGCCTGGCTGGGCGTTTAACGCCCAAAAGGGTAGTGCTTTGGGCGTTAAACGCCAGAATGTGCACCATTCTGGGCGTTTAACGCCAGGATGGCACAAGAGGGAAGATTCTGTTTTTAATTCAAATTTTTTTTAAGTTTTCAAAATATTTTTCAAAATCAAATCTTTTTCAAATCATAATATCTTTTCAATCAAATCTTTTTCAAAATCAATTTCTTTCCATTTTCAAAAATACTTGCTATCAATTAATGATTTGATTCAACATTTCAAGTATGTTGCCTTTTCTGTTGAGAAAGGTTTAATGTTTGAATCATATCTTTTCTTGTTAGCCAAGTCATTAATTTTCAAAATCAAATCTTTTTAAATTGTTTTTCAAATCATATCTTCTCAATCACATCTTTTTAAAACCATAACTTTTTAACTCATATCTTTTTAATCAAATCTTTTTCAAAATAGTTTTCAATCATATCTTTTTATTTCTAATTTCAAAATCTTTTTCAAAAATCACTTGATTTCTTTCCCACTTTTAGTTTTCGAAAATTATCAATCATTTTTTCAAAATGTTTTTTAAAATGTTTTTAATTAATTTTCGAAAATTTCTTCCCCTCTTCTCACATCCTTCTATTTATGGACTAACACTATTCCTTAATGCACAATTCGAACTCCATCTTTCTTGATAAGTTCGAATTCTCTACTTCTTCCTTCTATTTTTCATTTCCTCTGACACCTCAAGGAATCTCTATACTGTGACATAGAGGATTCCATATTTTCTTGTCCTCTTCTCTTTCATATGAGCAGGAGCAAAGACAAAAACATTCTTGTTAAGGCTGACCCTGAACCTGAAAGGACCTTGAAGCAAAAGCTAAGAGAAGCTAAGGCACAACTCTCTATAGAGGATCTAACAGAAATCTTCAAAGAAGAAGACATGGCAGCCGAAAATAACAACAATGCCAATAATGCAAGGAAGGTGCTAGTTGACTTTACTGCACCTACTTCCGACTTCTATGGGAGAAGCATCTCTATCCCTGCCATTGCAGCAAACAACTTTGAGTTTAAGCCTCAATTAGTTTCTCTAATGCAACAGAATTGCAAGTTCCATGGACTTCCATTGGAAGATCCTCATCAGTTTTTAGCTGAATTTTTGCAAATCTGTGACACTGTCAAGACTAATGGGGTTGACCCTAAAGTCTACAGACTTATGCTATTCCCATTTGCTGTAAGAGACAAAGCTAGGATATGGTTGGATTCAAAACCTAAAGAAAGCCTGAACTCTTGGGAAAAGCTAGTCAATGCCTTCTTGGCAAAGTTCTTTCCACCTCAAAAATTGAGTAAGCTTAGAGTGGAAGTCCAAACCTTCAGACAGAAGGAAGGAGAATCCCTCTATGAAGCTTGGGAAAGATACAAACAATTGATCAGAAAGTGTCCCTCTGATATGCTTTCTGAATGGAGCATCATAGGTGTTTACTATGATGGTCTGTCTGAACTGTCCAAGATGTCATTGGATAGCTCTGCTGGAGGATCTCTTCATTTGAAGAAGACGCCTACAGAAGCTCAAGAACTAATTAAAATGGTTGCAAATAACCAATTCATGTACACTTCTGAAAGGAATCCTGTGAACAATGGGACAAATCAGAAGAAAGGAGTTCTTGAGATTGATACTCTGAATGCCATATTGGCTCAGAACAAAATATTGACTCAGCAAGTCAATTTGATTTCTCAAAGTCTGTCTGGAATGCAAAATGCATCAAGCAGTACTAAGGATGCTTCATATGAAGAAGAAGCTTATGATCCTAAGAACCCTTCAATAGAAGAGGTGAATTACCTGGGAGAACCCTATGGAAACACCTATAATTCTTCATGGAGAAATCATCCAAATTTCTCATGGAAGGATCAATAGAGACCTTAACAAGGTTTCAACAACAATAATGGTGGAAGAAATAGGTTTAGCAATGGCAAGCCTTTTCCATCATCTTCTCAGCAATAGACAGAGAATTCTAAGCAGAGCCACTCTGACTTAGCAACCATGGTCTCTGATCTAATCAAAACCACTCAAAGCTTCATGACTAAAACAAGGTCCTCCATTAGGAATTTGGAGGCACAAGTGGGACAGCTGAGCAAGAAAATTACTGAACTCCCTCCTAGTACTCTTCCAAGCAATACAGAAGAGAATCCAAAAGGAGAATATAAGGCCATCAACATGGCCGAACTTGGAGAGGAGGAAGAGGCAGTGAACGCCACTGAGGAAGACCTCAATGGACGTCCACTGGCCTCCAATGAGTTCCCTAATGAGGAACCATGGGAATCTGAGGCTCACACTGGGACCATAGAGATTCCATTGGATTTACTTCTGCCATTCATGAGCTCTGATGAGTATTCTTCCTCTGAAGAGGATGAGTATATCACTGAAGAGCAAGTTGCTAAATACTTTGGAGCAATCATGAAGCTAAATGACAAGTTATTTGGTAATGAGACTTGGGAGAACGAACCTCTTTTGCTCACCAAAGAAATGGATGACTTGTCTAAGCAGAAATTACCTCAAAAGAGACAAGATCCTGGGAAGTTTTCAATACCTTGTACCATAGGCACCATGACCTTTAAGAAGGCTCTGTGTGACTTAGGGTCAAGTGTAAACCTCATGCCTCTCTCTGTAATGGAGAACCTAGGATCTTTGAGGTACAAGCTGCAAGAATCTCACTAGAGATGGCAGACAATTCAAAGAAACAAGCTTATGGACTTGTAGAGGATGTTCTGGTAAAGGTTGAAGACCATTACATCCCTGCTGATTTCATAGTCCTAGAGACTGGGAAGTGCATGGATGAATCCATCATCCTTGGCAGACCCTTCCTAGCCACAGCAAAGGCTGTGATTGATGTGGACAGAGGAGAATTGATCATTCAAGTGAATGAAGAATCCTTTGTTTTTAAGGCTCAAGAATATCCCTCTGTCACCATGGAGAGGAAGCATGAAGAGCTTCTTTCAAAACAGAGTCAAACAGAGCCCCCACAGTCAAACTCTAAGTTTGGTGTTGGGAGGCCACAACCAACTTCTAAGTTTGGTGTTGAACCCCCACATTCAAACTCTAAGTTTGGTGTTGGGAGGTTCTAACATTGCTCTGAGCATCAGTGAGGCTCCATGAGAGCCCACTGTCAAGCTACTGACATTAAAGAAGCGCTTGTTGGGAGGAAACCCAATGTTATGTTTAATCTATTTTCCTTTGTTATTTTATGTTTTCTGTAGGTTGATGATCATGAGAAGTCACAAAATCAATTGAAAAAGCAAAAACAGAATGAAAAACAGAAAGAAAAATAGCACACCCTGGAGGAAGATCTTATTGGCGTTTAAATGCCAGTAAGGGCAGCAAATGGGCGTTTAACGCCCAGTCTGGCACCATTCTGGGCGTTTAACGCCAGAAAGGGGCACCAGAATGGCGTTAAACGCCAGGAAAGGGCAAGAAGTTGGCGTTAAACGCCAGAAATGGGCACCAGCCCGGCGTTTAACGCCAGAATTGGCACAGAGAGCAATTCTGCTCCCCACTTGGTGCAGGGATGACTTTTTCTTGACACCTCAGGATTTGTGGACCCCACAGGATCCCCACCTACCCCACCACCCTCTCTCTTCTTCACCCATTCACCAATCACCTCAACACCTCTTCCCCAAAAACCCTTCACCTATCAAATCCCATCTTTCTCTTCACCACTCACATCCATCCTTCATAAAACCCCACCTACCTCACCATTCAAATTTAAACCACTTTCCCTCCCAAACCCACCCTTCCATAACCGAACCCTACCCCTCTCTCCATCCCTATATAAATCCATCTTCACTCCCTCATTTTCACACACCTTAAACACTACTTCTCCCCCTTTGGCCGAACCACAAAGCCACCTCCATCTCCTCTATTTCTTCTTCTTCTACTCTCTTCTTTCTTCTTTTGCTCGAGGACGAGCAAACCTTTTAAGTTTGGTGTGGTAAAAGCATTGCTTTTTATTTTTCCATAACCATTTATGGCATCCAAGGCCGGAGAAATCTCTAGAAAGAGGAAAGGGAAGGCAAAAGCTTTCACCTCCGAGTCATGGGAGATGGAGAGATTCATCTCAAGGGTGCATCAAGACCACTTCTATGAAGTTGTGGCCTTGAAGAAGGTGATCCTTGAGGTCCCTTTCAAACTCAAAAAGAGTGAATACCCGGAGATCCGACATGAGATCCGAAGAAGAGGTTGGGAAGTTCTTACCAACCCCATTCAACAAGTCAGAATCTTAATGGTTCAAGAGTTCTATGCCAATGCATGGATCACCAAGAACCATGATCAAAGTGTGAACCCTGACCCAAAGAATTGGCTTACAATGGTTCGGGGGAAATACTTAGATTTTAGTCCGGAAAATGTAAGGTTGGCATTCAACTTGCCCATGATACAAGGAGATGAACACCCTTACACTAGAAGGGTCAACTTTGATCAAAGGTTGGACCAAGTCCTCACTGACATTTGTGAAGAGGGCGCCCAATGGAAGAGAGATTCAAGAGGGAAGCCGGTTCAACTGAGAAGGCATGACCTCAAGCCCGTGGCTAGGGGATGGTTGGAGTTTATCCAACGCTCAATCATTCCCACTAGCAACCGGTCCGAAGTTACTCAAGACCGGGCTATCATGATTCATAGTATCATGATTGGAGAAGAAGTAGAAGTTTATGAGGTTATAGCCCAAGAACTTTATAAGGTGGCGGACAAGTCCTCTACCTTGGCAAGGTTAGCCTTTCCTCATCTCATTTGTCACCTCTGTTATTCAGTTGGAGTTGACATAGAGGGAGACATCCCCATTGATGAGGACAAGCCCATCACTAAGAAAAGGATGGAGCAAACAAGAGATCCCACTCATCATGAAATCCCTGAGATACCTCAAGGGATGCACTTTCCTCCACAAAACTATTGGGAGCAAATCAACACCTCCCTAGGAGAATTGAGTTCCAACATGGGACAACTAAGGGTGGAGCACCAAGAACATTCCATCCTCCTCCATGAAATTAGAGAAGATCAAAGAATCATGAGAGAGGAGCAACAAAGGCAAGGAAGAGACATTGAGGAGCTCAAGCACTCCATAAGATCTTCAAGAGGAAGAACAAGCCGCCATCACTAAGGTGGATCCGTTCTTTAATTTCCTTGTTCCTTATTTTCCTGTTTTTCGAAAAACATGCTTATGTTATCCATGTTTGTGTCTTGTGATCATTAGTGTCTATGTCTTAAAGTTATGAATGTCCTATGAATCCATCACCTTTCTTAAATGAAAAACGTTCTTAATTGAAAAAGAGAAGAATTGCATGAATTTTGAATTTTATAACAGATTAATTATTTTGATGTGGTGGAAATACTTTTGTTTTCTGAATGTATGCTTGAACAGTGCATAAGTCTTTTGAATTTATTGTTCATGAATGTTGGCTCTTGAAAGAATGATGAAAAAGGAGACATGTTACTGAGGATCTGAAAAATCATAAAAATGATTCTTGAAGCAAGAAAAAGCAGTGAATACAAAAAAAACGAAAAAAAGGGGAGAAAAACGAAAAAAAATAGAAAAAGAAAGAAAAAGAAAGAAATAAAGTTGTGATCCAAGGCAAAAAGAGTGTGCTTAAGAACCCTGGACACCTCTAATTGGGGACTCTAGCAAAGCTGAGTCACAATCTGAAAAGGTTCACCCAATTATGTGTCTGTGGCATGTATGTATCCGGTGGTAATACTAGAAGACAGAGTGCTTTGGGCCACGGCCAAGACTCATAAAGTAGCTGTGTTCAAGAATCATCATACTTAACTAGGAGAATCAATAACACTATCTGGATTCTGAGTTCCCATAGAAGCCAATCATTCTGAATTTCAAAGGATAGAGTGAGATGCCAAAACTATTCAGAGGCAAAAAGCTAAAAGCCCCGCTCATCTAATTAATACTGATCTTCATAGATGTTTTTGGAATTCATTGCATATTCTCTTCTTTTTATCTTATTTGATTTTCAGTTGCTTGGGGACAAGCAACAATTTAAGTTTGGTGTTGTGATGAGCGGATAATTTATACGCTTTTTGGCATTGTTTTTAGTATGTTTTTAGTATGTTTTAGTTAGTTTTTAGTATATTTTTATTAGTTTTTAGTTAAAATTCACTTTTCTGGACTTTACTATGAGTTTGTGTGTTTTTCTGTGATTTCAGGTATTTTCTGGCTGAAATTGCGGGACTTGAGCAAAAATCTGATTCAGAGACTGAAAAGGACTGCAGATGCTGTTGGATTCCGACCTCCCTGCACTCGAAGTGGATTTTCTGGAGCTACAGAAGCCCAATTGGCGCGCTCTCAACGGCGTTGGAAAGTAAACATCCTGGCTTTCCAGCAATGTATAATAGTCCATACTTTGCTCGAGATTTGATGGCCCAAACCGGCGTTCCAAATCAGCTCAAAACTGCCCGGCGTTAAACGCCGGAACTGGCACAAGAATGGGAGTTAAACGCCTAAACTGGCACAAAAGCCGGTGTTTAACTCCAAGAAGAGTCTCTACACGGAAATGCTTCAATGCTCAGCCCAAGCACACACCAAGTGGGCCTAGAAGTGGATTTTTCTATCATTTACTCATTTCTATAAACCTTAGGCTACTAGTTCTTTATAAATAAGACCTTTTGCTATTGTATTTTCATCTTGGGATCATTTTTCGATCTTAGGATCATCTTTGGACGTCTAGTTCTTAGATCATTGGGAGGCTGGCCATTCGGCCATGCCTAGACCTTGTTCTTATGTATTTTCAATGATGGAGTTTCTACACACCATAGATTAAGGTGTGGAGCTCTGCTGTAGCTCGAGTATTAATGCAATTACTATTGTTCTTCTATTCAATTCAGCTTGTTCTTATTCCAAGATATTCATTCGCACTCAAGAACTTGATGAATGTGATGATTATGTGACGCTCATCATCATTCTCACTTATGAATGCGTGCCTGACAACCACTCCCGTTCTACAAGCAAACAAGGCTTGAATGTTTATCTCTTGGATTCTTTAATCGGAATCTTCGTGGTATAAGCTAGAATTGATGGCGGCATTCAAGAGAATCCGGAAGGTCTAAACCTTGTCTGTGGTATTCTGAGTAGGATTCAATGATTGAATGACTGTGACGAGCTTCAAACTCCTGAAGGTTGGGCGTTAGTGACAGACGCAAAAGAATCAATGGATTCTATTCCAACCTGATTGAGAACCGACAGATGATTTGCCGTGCCGTGACAGGGTGCGTTGAACATTTTCACTGAGAGGACGGGACTGTAGCCATTGACAACGGTGATGCCCAACATACAGCTTGCCATTGAAAGGAGTAAGAAGGATTGGATGAAGACAGTAGGAAAGCAGAGAGACAGAAGGGACAAAGCATCTCCATTCGCTTATCTGAAGTTCTCACCAATGAATTACATAAGGATCTCTATCTTTACTTTATGTTTTATTCATATATCATCCATAACCATTTGAATCTGCTTGATTGAGATTTACAAGGTGACCATAGCTTGCTTCATACCAACAATCTCCGTGGGATCGACCCTTACTCGCGTACTTGGATGACCCAGTGCACTTGCTGGTTAGTTGTGCGAAGTTGTGTTTATACCTTGGTATTGAGCACCAAGTTTTTGGATTCATTACTGGGGATTATTTGAGTTGTGAAAAGTAGTGATCACAATTTCGTGCACCAAGGGGCTTATATAAGAGTGGAAAGAGGGGTAGGGTTCGTGTATTAGGGGTTGGGTTTGGGAGGGAAAGGATGTAAATTTGAATGGTGAGGTAGGTGGGGATTTTGGGGAAGAGTAGGTGTATGTGAGTGGTGAAGAGGTGATGGGGAAGAGAGATGAAGGTGATTGGTGAAGGGTATTCGGGGAAGGGTGTTATTGGAATATATGAAAAAGAGAGAGAGTGAGTTGATGTAGGTAGGGATCCTATGGGGTCTACAAATCTTGAGGTGTTAAAGATTTCTCATCCCTGCACCATTCTGGTGTGTAAACGCCCTCTGAGTGCTAATCCTGGCGTTAAACGCCAGGTTGCTGCCCATTCCTGGCGTTAAACGGTAACTTTTCTTCCCTTTTTGGTGTTTAACGCCAATTTGGTGCCCTTTTCTGGCATTAAACGCCAGTCTGGTGCCCTTTTCTGGCGTTAAACGCCCAGAATAGTGCCAGACTGGGCGTTTAACACCCATTCTGCTACCCTTACTGGCGTTTAAACGCCAGTAAGCTCCTCCTCCAGAGTGTGCTATTTTTAATGCTGTTTTTTAGTTTGCTTTGATTTTTGCAGTTGTTTTTGTGACTCCACATAATCATCAACCTAAAGAAAACATAAAATAACAATGGAAAATAGAAATTTAACATAGATAAATAAGAATTTAGTTGCCTCCCAATAAGCGCTTCTTTAATGTCAATAGCTTGATAGTGAGCTCTCATGGAGCTTCACAGATGTTCAGAGCATGGTTGGGGCCTCCCAACACCAAACTTAGAGTTTGAATGTGGGGGCTCTGTTTTACTCTGTATTGAGAGAAGCTTTTCATGCTTCTTCTCTATGTGTACAGAAGGAGATCCTTGAGCCTTAAGCACAAGGTAGTCCTCATTCACTTGAAGGACCAACTCTCGTCTGTCAACATCGATCACAGCTTTTGCTATGGCTAGGAAGGGTCTGCCAAGGATGATGGATTCATCCTCATCCTTCCCAATGTCTAGGATTATGAAATTAGCAGGGATGTAAAGGCCTTCAACCTTTACCAAGACATCCTCTACAAGTCCATAAGCCTGTTTTTTTTATTTGTCTGCCATCTCTAGTGAGATTCTTGCAGCTTGTACCTCAAAAATTCCCAGTTTCTCCATTATGGAGAGTGGCATGAGGTTTATGCCTGACCTCAGGTCACACAGAACGTTCTCAAAGGTCATGGTGCTTATGGTGCAAGGTATTAAGAACCTTCCAGGATCCGGTTTCTTTTGATGTATCTTTACCTGAGCCAAGGCGTTTAGTTCATTAATAAGCAATGGAGGTTCATCCTCCCAAGTCTCATTACCAAATAATTTGGCATTCAGCTTCATGATTGCTCCTAGATATTGAGCAACTTGTTCTTCAGTAGTAACTTCATCTTCTTCAGAGGAAGGATACTCATCAGAGCTCATGAATGGCAGAAGTAGGTTCAATGGAATCTCTATGGTCTCTATATGAGCCTCAGATTCCCTTGGTTCCTCAAAGGGAAACTTTTTTTCGTTTAGAGGACATCCCATGAGGTTTTTCTCACTGGGAATCACGTCCTCCTCACTCTCTCCAGGTTCGGTCATGTTGGTCATGGTTATGGCCTTGCACTCTCTCTTGGAATTTTCTTCTGTATTGCTTGGGAGAGTGCTAGGAGGAGTTTCAGTAACTCTTTTATTCAGCTGACCCAATTGTGCCTCCAAATTTCTTATGGAGGACCGTGCCTCAGTCATGAAACTGAATATGGTCTTAGATAAATCAGAGACTATGTTTGCTAAGCTAGAGAGGCTCTGCTCAGAATTCTCTGTCTGTTGTTGAGAAGATGATGGGAAAGGTTTGCTATTGCCAAACCTGTTTCTCCCACCATTATTGTTATTGAAGCCTTGTTGAGGCTTCTGTTGATCCTTCTATGAGAAATTTGGGTGATTCCTCCATGAAGAATTGTAGGTGTTTCCATAGGGTTCTCCCATGTAATTCACCTCTTCCATTGCAGGATTCTCAGGGTCATAAGCTTCTCCTTCAGAGGAGGCTTCTTTAGCACTGACGGATGCAGCTTGAAATCCAGTCAGATTCTGAAAAATCATATTGACTTACTGAGTCAATATTTTGTTCTGAGCCAATATGGCATTCAGAGTATCAATCTCAAGAACTCATTTCTTCCGAGTTGTCCCATTGTTCACAGGATTTCTTTCAGAAGTGTACATGAATTGGTTATTTGCAACCATTTCAATGAGTTCCTGGGCTTCTGCAGGCATTTTTTCATATGAATAGATCTGCCTGCAGAAGGGTCCAATGACATTTTGGATAACTCAAACAGACCATCATAGAAAGATACCTATGATGCTCCATTCTGAAAGCATGTCAGAAGGACACCTTCTAATCAATTTCTTGTATCTTTCCCAAGCTTCACAGAGGGATTCACCTTCCTTCTGTTTGAAGGTTTAAACTTCCACTCTAAGCTTACTCATCTTTTGAGGTGAAAAAAATTTAGCTAAGAAGGCATTCACCAGCTTTTCGCAAGAGTTCAGGCTGTCTCTAGATTGTGAGTTCAACCATATACTAGCTCTGTCTCTTAGAGCAAAAGGGAAAAGCATAAGTCTGTAGACCTCGGGATCAACTCCATTGGTCTTAACAGATTTGCAAGAATTCAGCCAAGAACTGATGAGGATCTTCCAATTGAAGTCCATGAAACTTGCAATTCTGCTGCATTAAAGAAACTAATTGAGGCTTAAGCTCAAAGTTGTTTCTTCCAATGGCAGGAATAGAAATGCTTCTCCCATAGAAGTCGGGAGCAGGTGCAGTAAAGTCACCAAGCACTGATAAACCACTATTTCATGGTTTATATTGTATTCAATTGAGTGATTTTATCAAGCTTTTCACACACTTATTCATAGGATTTGCATGATTTTACAATTCCTTCCTAGTTTAGTTCTATGATTGAAAACATGCTTCTTTGGTCTTAATTTAGCTAATCTTAATCCTCTCTTATTACCATTCGATGCCTTGATCTGTGTGTTAAGTGTTTCAGGCTTCATAGGGCAGGAATGGCATAGAGAATAAAGAGGAAGTGTGCAAAGATGGAAGGAATACAAGGAATTGAGAAGATGACCAAGCGAAAAGTCACACGGTTGCATGGCTCACGCGACCGCGCGAAATGGAAGAAATCAGAGTAATGCGTTCGCGTGCCTGACGCGACCGCGCGGATTGGAAGCTGCACGAATGACACGAAAGCGTAGACGCCGTGCACGCGTGGTACGAGAAATGCTAAGTGACGCGAACGCGTGGACGACGCGGACGCGTGATGTGCGCGATCTGCAGAATTACAAAAGTCACTGTCAGAGATTTTGGGCCGCATTTCAACCCAGTTTTCGGCCTAGAAACACAGATTAAAGTCAGGGAACATGCAGAGACTCGAGAGGCTTTTCATAATTCACTTTTTAGGATTTAGATGTAGTTTTTAGAGAGAGAGGTTCTCTCCTCTCTCTTAGGTTTTAGGATTAGGATTTCTTTTCAATTTAGGATTATTTTATCTTCATCAGGTTTAATAATTTATGTTTCTCTTCTACTTTTATTTACTCTGATATTTTTATTTGTGTTTGATTGATGTTGCCCAATTGGCTGATGATATTGTCCATGTTAGAATTGACATTTTTATTTAATATAATTTGAGGTATTTCAGATTTATATGTTATGGATGCTTTGGCTTTATCCAATTTATTTTCATTCAAGTAGATTTTATTCCCTTTTGGTTTTGGTTAAGAAATTAGTAACTCTTGAGTTATCAAACTCAACATGATCGATAACCACTATCTTTGCCAATTAGCTTGAACTTCTATAATCCCAATCTTTTTCTAGGAATTAACTAGGATTTGAAGATCAATCTAATTAGCCACTTGACCTTCCTTTGCACCAGCAGAGGTTAACTAAGTGGAATTAAGATTCAATTTTCATCATCATTGATAAGGATAACTAGGATAGGACTTCCAATTTCTCCTACCTTGCCAAGAGTTTATTTTACAGTCATTTATTTATTTTATTCGTCATTTATCATAATTGCCCCTCATTCTTAAAACCCCCAATTTACAAACTCATAACCAATAATAAGAACATACCTCCCTGCAATTCCTTGAGAAGATGACCCGAGGTTTAAATACTTTGGTTATCAATTTATTTAGGGGTTTGTTACTTGTGACAACAAAAACATTTGTAAGAAAGGATTCTTGTTGGTTTAGAAGCTATACTTGCAACGAGAATTTATTCTGAATTCTAGACCATGCAAAAATCCTCTCTTCAAGCACCTTTCTTGCATTGTTGGGATTGTTGTTATTTTCGACTGCCATGTCTTCTTCTTTTTCAAAGATTTCTGTCAGGTCCTCTCTAGAGAGTTGTGCTTTAGCTTCTCTTAGCTTTCTCTTCAGAGTCCTTTTAGGTTCAGGATCAGCTTCAACAAGGATGCCTTTATCTTTGTTTCTACTCATATGAAAGAAAAGAAAACAAAGAAAGTATGGAATCCTCTATGTCACAGTATAGAGATTCCTTGATGTGTCAGTGGAAGAGAAGAATAGAAGGATGAGGTAGATAAAGAAGAATTTGAACTTATAGAGAGGGAGGGGGTCCGAATTATTAAAAGAGGAAGAGTGTTAGTGATTAAATAGAAAGAGATGAGAGAGGGAATTTTTGAAAAAATTTTGAAATAAAATAAAATTAGAGTTTAAAACAAATAGTTAATTAAAAAGATTTTTAAAAAAGTTGTGATGCATGGGAATTTGTCTCTCAACAAATTTTCTTCGGCAAGTATACCGAATTGTCATCAAGTAAAAACTCACAATAGAGTGAGGTCGAATCCCATAGGGATTGATTGGTCAAGCAATTTTAATTGGAAGAATACTCTAGTTGAGCTAAGCAGAAAGTGGATGTAGAATTGCAGAAAATTAAATGGCGGAAAAAAATAACAGAAAATAAAGTGCAGAATCTTAAATGGGGAATTGGGGTGATTAGCATGAAAGTAAATGACAGAAATTAAAGAGAATGGGTAAGATCAGAAATGGGGAAATCATTGGGTTCAGGAGGTATTGCATTCTCCGGATCAAGTTCATTCTCATCTCTTCCTCAATCAATGCATTCATTGATCTCCTTGGCAATCTTAAGTGATTGAATCCCAATTCCTTGGCAATCCAATCTCTCTAAACTTGACCAATTGCCCAATTCCTTGATTTAATTGCTCATGAGAATAGATGAGGTATGGTCAATGATTATATAAAAAGTATTTCAAAATCAAAATGTTGGTAGGGTTATATGTCACTATACCCATCCAAATCCCAATTTGGTCCAACATGAGAAATCATTTCTAGAATGATCTCCTCATCCCTTTTCCAAGGCTCAGAGGAGATCCAATTATGGAGAGTTTCTTTCCCAAGATAACAATCCAATTAGATGAAGATCGAAAGCTTTCTAGTAAGATCAAGAAAAAAGAAAGAAGAAGAATAATGAGAACTATGATTGATCCATCAAATTACAACAGAGCTCCCTAACCCAATGAAAGAAGTTTAGTTGTTCATAGCTCTGGAAAATGGAAATGAAGAAGAAGAAAGATACATTCTAACTCTAGAAGTTACAGAAAAGTAAAATATACAGAGTGTAGTTTTCTCCAAATGCCAATCTCTTTTCTAGTTCAAAACTACTCGTATATATACTACTCTTCTTGGTCTTCTAGTCAATTCTGCAAGTCTTGGATATGGGCCTTTGATCTTAAGTTGAAGCAGTTGGGAATCTTCAGTGGGCTCAGCTTTAGTTGCAGAGAGAAAGTGATGTAAGCATGGACTTTGGCTTGGGGCGTTAGTGGCGTTAACGCTGAGTGACATTGTGGGTTCGAGAACGTTAATGGCAATCACTTTTCTCACTAACGTTCCCACCACATGGCTCACGTTAACTCCAACATTAGTGGTACTAACGTTACCACTAACGTTGCCTTACAAACCTTTGCAAGGGTTATTGGGACTCACCTTTTCCAATAACGTTGCCTTGTGCCCCTAGCCCCCACGTTAGAGCTCACGTTAACTAAGTTAACGTGGCTCTTAACGTGGTTATGTCTCATCTTCGCAAGCATTATTGGGACTCACCTTTTCCAATAACGTTGCCTTGTGCCCCTAGTCCTCACGTTAGAGCCCACGTTAACTAAGTTAATGTGGCTCTTAACGTGGTTATGAATGCCATCTCAACGTTAGTGACAAAGGTGAGTATCACTAACGTTGGCTCATCAATTTCAACTCCACATTAACTTTCACGTTAGTGGTCTTAACGTGACCACTAATGTGGGCAATGCAAGCTTGATCCAACGTTAGTGACAAAGGTGAGTGTCACTAACGTTGGCATTGTTCCTCTCTTCCACGTTAGAGTCCACGTTAACTTAGTTAACGTGGCTCTTAACGTGGTTCATTGCCACATCTTGGAGCGTTAGTGGTGATCACAATTACCACTAATGTTGGAGTCTTTTTTTGTCTCCACGTTAACTACCACGTTAATGTAGTTAACGTGGAAATTAACGTGGCTCATGATGGCTTCGAGGGTGTTACTGGTGTCCACTTTTCTCATTAACGCTGCAGGCTTATCCCTATTCCACGTTAGTACCTACGTTAACTAGGTTAACGTGGATGCTAACGTGGCTCTTCCTTGCTTCCTTTGTCCTGAAATTACACAAATAAAGTGCATCAAAGCTCTAATCCAAGTCATGAAATCATGCATTATCCAATTTAACATTCATTCCTTGCATAATTCTCATGAAATAATGTAAAATTCACAATATTTGTCTAAATCAAGATGTAAGTGTTCTTTTACCCAAAACTTACTTATTTTCTATGAAAATGCATGAAACTACACTAAAACAGTAAAGAAAAGGTCTGTGAAACTGGCCTAGATGCCCTAGCACCACAACACCAAACTTAAAGCTTGCTTGTCCCTAAGCAAGTACTGAAACATGAATGATGAATGAAAAGGCAAGAGGAATGAATCATTATTGTGGAAGTCAAATCCTTAATTTTATGGCGTTTTATGCATAGCAACTTAGGTTCGTTCCTTTACCAGGTTTCAGACCTTTATCATACCCTTGAACACTTGCTTACTTACATCCCCTGAGACTTCCTAGTTATTGACCCTTCCTTCTTTTTTTTTTCTCAAGATTTATTGCATTCTTCCTTTGGCTAAGTGCTCTGTAAGAGGGCGACTCTTTATGATAAGCTTTCAGTCAACACTCCCGAACCAGTTGGTTCAAGGTGCTAGGTGTTGAGACACCCCTAAGGACTTACTCCCTCAAGTCTCTTACCCTCATACATACACACCACAGGCACATGGTTTGTTTTTTTTTTCTTTCTTGAGACCTTGGTGTCCAGCACCTCTTTGGGTTACTAAGTATTCTGTAGCAAGGGTTACTCTTGATACTGGACTTTCAGCTGATAATCTCGATTTAGTTAACCAAAGTTACCAAGTGATAAGGCACTCCTGAGAGCTTATTCATCCAAGTATATCCCCTATACATGAGCACCACAGACACATGTGATGAGCGGATAATTTATACGCTTTTTGACATTGTTTTTAGGTAGTTTTTAGTATGATCTAGTTACTTTTAGGGATGTTTTCATTAGTTTTTATGCTAAATTCACATTTCTGGACTTTACTATGAGTTTGTGTGTTTTTCTGCAATTTTAGGAATTTTCTAGCTGAAATTGAGGGACGTGAGCAAAACTCTGATAGGAGGTTGACAAAGGACTGCTGATGCTATTGGAATCTGACCTCCCTGTACTCAAAATGGATTTTCTGGAGCTACAGAACTTTAAATGGCGCGTTCTTAACGGCGTTGGAAAGTAGACATCTAGAGCTTTTCAGCAATATATAATAGTCCATACTTTCTTCGAGATTTGAAGACATAAACTGGCGCTCAACGCCAGTTCCATGCTGCATTTTGGAGTCAAACGCCAGAAACACGTCACGAACCAGAGTTGAACGCCCAAAACACGTTACAACTTGGCGTTCAACTCCAAGATAAGTCTCAGCTCGTGTAAAGGTCAAGCTCAGCCCAAACATACACCAAGTGGGAGTGGGAAGAGGATTTATGCGTCAATTACTTACTTCTGTAAACCCTAGTAACTAGTTTAGTATAAATAGAACTTTTTACTATTGTATTTTGATCTTTGGTCTCAGTTTTATTTTATTATTCGTCTTAGGAGACTATTGATCACGTTTGGGGGCTGTCCATTCGGCCATGCTTGAACCTTCATCGCTTATGTATTTTCAATGGTGGAGTTTCTACACACCATAGATTAAGGGTGTGGAGCTCTGCTGTACCTCAAGTTTCAATGCAAGTACTACTATTTTCTATTCAACTCGACTTATTCTTATTCTAAGATATTTGTTGCACTTCAACATGATGAATGTGATGATTCGTGACACTCATCATCATTCTCACCTATGAACGCGTGACTGACAACCACTTCCGTTCTACCTTAGACCGGGCGCATATCTCTTGGATTCCATAATCAGAATCTTCGTGGTATAAGCTAGAATTGATGGCGGCATTCATGGGAATCCGGAAAGTCTAACCTTGTCTGTGGTATTCCGAGTAGGATTCCGGGATTGAATGACTGTGACAAGCTTCAAACTCACGATTGCTGGGCGTGATGACAAACGCAAAAGAATTAAGGGATTCTATTCCAACATGATTGAGAACCGACAGATGATTAGCCGTGTTGTGACAGAGCATTTGGACCATTTTCACTGAGAGGATGGGATGTAGCCATTGACAATGGTGACGCCCTACATACAGCTTGCCATGGAAAGGAGTGACAAAGATTGGATAAAAGTAGTAGGAAAACAGAAATTCGGAAGGAACACAGCACCTCCATACACCTATCTGAAATTCCCACCATTGGATTACATGAGTAACTTTATCTTTATTTTCTATTTAATTTATTATTATTATTCGAAAAACTAAGAATCTCTTAAATTATTTAAATCCACCTGACTGGGATTTACAAGATGACCATAGCTTGCTTCATACCAACAATCTCTGTGGGATCGACCCTTACTCACGTAAGGTTTATTACTTGGACGACCCAATACACTTGCTGGTTAGTTGTGCGGAGTTGTGACAAAGTGTGATTTATGTTTGAGAGCACCAAGTCTTCGGAGCCATTGTTGATGATCACAATTTCGTCCACCAAGTTTTTGGCGCCGTTGCTGGGGATTGTTCGAGTATGGACAACTGACAGTTCATCTTGTTGCTCAGATTAGGTAATTTTCTTTTTATTTTCTTTTAAAAAAAGTTTTCAAAAATCTTTCAAAAATTTGTCTTTATTTTCGTTTTTCTAAAGAATATTTTCGAAAAAAATAATAAAATACACAAAAAAAAATCATAAAATCTAAAATTCAAAAATATTTTGTGTTTCTTGTTTGAGTTTTGAGTCAATTTTTAAGTTTGGTGTCAATTGCATATTCATATTGTTCTTGCATTTTTTTCGAAAAACTCATGCATTCATGGTGTTCTTCATGATCTTCAAGTTGTTCTTGGTAAGTCTTCTTGTTTGATCTTGATGTTTTCTTGTTTTGTATTTTTTGTTGTTTATCATATGCATTTTTCATTTGTTAGAGTCCAAGCATTAAAGATTTCTAAGTTTGGTGTCTTGCATATTTTTTTTGCATCAAAAGTTTTTCAAAAATATGTTCTTGATGTTCATCATGATCTTCAAAGTGTTCTTGGTGTTCATCTTGACTTCATAGTGTTCTTGCATGCATCTTGTGTTTTGATCCAAAATTTATATGTTTTGGGTTATTTTTATGTTTTTCTCTCTCATCATTAAAAATTCAAAAATCAAAAAATATATTTTCCTTAATTTTCTCATAATTTTCGAAAATTTGAGTTGACTTAGTCAAAAAATTTTTAAAATTAGTTGTATCTTACAAGTCAAGTCAAATTTTCAATTTTAAAAATCTTATCTTTTCAAAATCTTTTTCAAAAATCATGTCCTTTTCATTTTTTTTACTATTTTTTGAAAATTCTTTAAAATATTTTTTTTCAAAAATCTTTTTCTTAATTTTATCTTTCTTTTCGAAAAATATGCTAACAATTAATGTGATTGGTTCAAAAATTTGAAGTTTGTTGCTTTCTTGTTAAGAAAGGTTCAATCTTTAAATTCTAGAATCTTATCTTTTAGTTTCTTGTTAGTCAAGTAATTAATTTTAAAAATTAAATCTATCTTATCTTATCTTTTATATCATATCTTTTTCAAAATTTTATCTTTTTCAAAAATTTGATTTTAAAATATCTTTTCTAACTTCTTATCTTCTTATCTTTTCAAATTTGATTTTCAAATCTTTTTAACTATTTGACTTTTTGTTTGTTTCTTATCTTTTTCAAAATCACCCAACAACTTTTCTCTCTCTAATTTTCGAAAATACCTCCCTCTTTTTCAAAAATTCTTTTTTTTTAATTAATTAATTATTTTAAATTTTAATTTTAATTTTATTTCTTATCTTTATCTTCGAAAATCATTTAACTCCTTTTCAAAATATTAATTTCAAAAATTTCTCCCTCTATCATCTCTTCTTCTATTTATTTATTCATTTACTAACACCTCTCTTCACTTCTCTTCATCTCAAATCACTGCCCCTATCCTTACCCTTGTGTTTGGATTCTCCTTTCTTTATTCCCTTCTTCTTCTACTAATAATAAGGAACCTCTTTTACTGTGACATAGAGGATTCATCTTCTTTTTCTGTTCTCTTCTCTTTCATATGAGCAGGAACAAGAAAAAAGGCATTCTTGTTGAAGCTGATCCAGAACCTGAAAGGACTCTGAAGAGGAAACTAAGAGAAGCTAAATTACAACAATCCAGAGACAACCTTGCTGAAATTTTCAAACAAGAAAAGGAGATGGCAGCCGAACCTAACAACAATAATGCAAGAAGGATGCTTGGTGATTATACTACACCTACTTCCAAGTTTGATGGAAGAAGCATCTCAATTCCCGCCATTGGAGCAAACAATTTTGAGCTGAAACCTCAATTAGTTGCTCTAATGCAACAGAACTGCAAGTTTCATGGACTTCCATCAGAAGATCCCTACCAGTTCTTAACTGAGTTCTTGCATATCTGTGAGACTGTTAAGACTAATAGAGTAGATCCTGAAGTCTACAGGCTCATGCTTTTCCCTTTTGCTGTAATAGACAGAGCTAGAGCATGGTTGGACTCTCAACCTAAAGATAGCCTGGACTCCTGGGATAAGCTGGTCACGGCCTTCTTGGCTAAGTTCTTTCCTCCTCGAAAGCTGAGCAAGCTTAGAGTGGATGTTCAGACCTTTAAACAAAAAGATGGTGAATCCCTCTATGAAGCTTGGGAAAGATACAAACAGATGACCATAAGATGTCCTTCGGTAGTTTTTAGGTAGTTTTTAGTAAGTTTAAGCTACTTTTAGGGATGTTTTCATTAGTTTTTATGTTAAATTCACATTTCTGGACTTTACTATGAGTTTGTGTGTTTTTCTGTGATTTCAGGTAATTTCTGACTGAAATTGAGGGATTTGAGCAAAACTCTGAAAAAGGCTGACAAAAGGACTGCTGATGTTGTTGGATTCTGACCTCCCTGCACTCAAAATGGATTTTCTGGAGCTACAGAACTCCAATTGGCGCGCTCTCAACGGCGTTGGAAAGTAGACATCCAGGGCTTTCCAGCAATATATAATAGTCCATACTTTATTCGGAAATTGACGACGTAACTTGGAGTTGAACGCCAAGTACATGCTGCTGTCTGGAGTTAAACGCCAGAAAAACGTCATGATCCGGAGTTGAACGCCCAAAACACGTCATAACTCGGAGTTCAACTCCAAGAGAAGCCTCAGCTCATGGATTGATCAAGCTCAGCCCAAACATACACCAAGTGGGCCCCGGAAGTGGATTTATGCATCAATTACTTACTCATGTAAACCCTAGGAGCTAGTTTATTATAAATAGAATATTTAACTAATGTATTTGACATCTTGGGACGCATAGTTCTCAGATCATGGGGGCTGGCCATTCGGCCATGCCTGAACCTTTTACTTATGTATTTTCAACGGTGGAGTTTCTGCACACCATAGATTAAGGGTGTGGAGCTCTGCTGTACCTCAAGTATTAATGCAATTCTATTTTCTTTTATTCAAATCTCTCTTATTCTTATTCCAAGATATTCATTCGCACCCAAGAACATGATGAATGTGATGAGTTAGATAACCCTCATTATCATTCTCACTGATGAACGCGCGTGATTGACAACCACTTACGTTCTACATGCAACAGAGCTTGAATGCGTATCTCTTAGATTCCCCAACAGAATCTTCGTGGTATAGGCTAGATGGATGGCGGCATTTATGAGGATCCGGAAAGTCTCACCTTGTCTGTGGTATTCCGAGTAGGATCCTGGGAATCCGGAAAGTCTAACCTTGTCTGTGGTATTCCGAGTAGGATTCCGGTAATGAATGACTGTGACGTACTTCAAACTTGCAAGTGCTGGGCGTTAGTGACAGACGCAAAAGAATCAAGGGATTCTATTCCAGTAGGCGCGGGAACCAACCAGTGATTAGCCGTACTGTGACAGAGTGCGTGAGCATTAGTTTTCACTGCGAGGATGGGATGTAGCCATCAACCATGGGTGATGCCTCCAGATGATTAGCTGTGCGAGTGACAGCCACATAGGATATTTTCCCGAGAGGATTGAAAGTAGCCACCACTGATGGTGAACCCCTATACACAGCTTGCCATGGAAAGGAGTAAGAAGGATTGAGTAGAAGCAGTAGGAGAGCAGGCGTCCTTGAGCCATACAGCATCTCCATCCACTTATCTGAAATTCTCACCAATGAATCTGCATAAGTATTCTATCCCTTTTATCATTCCTTTTTATTTATTATTTATTCCAATAATCACAATTACCCTTTAATCTGCCTAACTGAGATTTACAAGGTGACCATAGCTTGCTTCATACCAACAATCTCTGTGGGATCGACCCTTACTCACGTAAGGTTTATTACTTGGACGACCCAGTACACTTGCTGGTTAGTTGAACGGAGTTGTGGATTCAACCAGTGCCATAATAATGATGCCTCTCAAAATAGTTAGAACATTGATCACAAATGATCCATGGTTCCCTCGTGCCAATTTATTAAATTCCATAATTTTACAAGGAGTGCAACTTAAAGAATAAGGATCACAATTTCGTCCACCAAGTTTTTGGCGCCGTTGCCGGGGATTGTTCGAGTATGGACAACTGACGGTTCATCTTGTTGCTCAGATTAGGTAATTTTCTTTTCAAAAATCTTTTTCAAAAATTTTTCTTTTATTTTTCGTTTTTCTAAACTTTATTTTCGAAAATATTAATAAAAAATTAGAAAATCATAAAAATAAAAAATATTTTGTGTTTCTTGTTTGAGTCTTGAGTCAATTTTTAAGTTTGGTGTCAATTGCATGCTTTAAAAATTTTTCTTGCATTTTTTCGAAAATCCCATGCATTCATAGTGTTCTTCATGATCTTCAAGTTGTTCTTGACAAGTCTTCTTGTTTGATCTTGATGTTTTCTTGTTTTGTGTTGTTTGTTGTTTTTCATGTGCATTTTTGCATTCATATTTTCCAAGCATTAAAGATTTCTAAGTTTGGTGTCTTGCATGTTTTCTTTGCATCAAAAATTTTTTCAAAATTATGTTCTTGATGTTCATCATGATCTTCAAAGTGTTCTTGGTGTTCATCTTGACATTCATAGCATTCTTGCATGCATTCATTGTTTTGATCTAAAAATTTCATGCATTAAGTATTTTTGTTGTTTTTCTCTCACATAATTAAAAATTCAAAAATCAAAAAAATATCTTTTCCTTATTTCCCTCCAAATTTTCGAAATTTTGGGTTGACTTGGTCAAAAATTTTTAAAAATTAGTTGTTTCTTACAAGTCAAGTCAAAATTTCAATTTTAAAAATCTTATCTTTTTAAAATTTTTTTCAAAAATAATATCTTTTTCATTTATTTCTATTTTTCGAAAATTTCAAAAACATTTTTCAAATTATTTTCAAAATCTTTTCCTTGTCTTTACATCATATTTTCGAAAATTCACTAATAATTAATGTGATTGGTTCAAAAATTTGAAGTTTGTTACTTTCTTGTTAAGAAAGGTTCAATCTTTAAGTTCTAGAATCTTATCTTGTAGTTTCTTGTTAGTGAAGTAAATAATTTCAAAATTTTTGAATTAAATCTTTTTATCTTTTATTTTAATCTTTTTCAAAAATTTTATCTTTTTCAAAATTTGATTTCAAAAAAAATTCTTATCTAACTTATTATCTTTTTATCTTTTTCAAATTTGATTTCAAATCTTTTTCAATCAACTAACTAACTTCTTGTTTGTTTCTTATTTTTTTTCAAAACCACCTAACTACTTTTCCCTCTCTAATTTTCGAAAATATCTCATCCTTTTTTCAAAAAAATTCCTTTTAATTAATTAATTGTTTCAAATTTTAATTTCAATTACATTTATCTCTAATTTTCGAAAATCACTAACTCTTTTTTTTTTAAAATTATTTCCGAATTCTCCCTCCTCTTTTCTTCTTCTATTTAATTATTTAATTACTAACACTTCTCTTCACCTCTCTTCATCTAAAATCCGAACCTCCTTCTTCATTCTTCTACCCCTTTCTTTTTCTACTAACATAAAGGAATCTCTATACTGTGACATAGAGGATTCCTCTTTCTCTTCTGGTTTTCTTCTCTTTCATATGAGCAGGAACAAGGATAAAGGCACTCTTGTTGAAATTGATCCAGAACCTGAAAGGACTCTGAAGAGAAAATTAAGAGAAGCTAAATTACAACAATCCAGAAGAGACCTTCTAGAAATTTTCGAACAAGAGAAAGAGATGGCAGCTGAAAATAATAATAATAATGCAAGGAGAATGCTTGGTGACTTCACTAAGCCAACGTCCAAGTTTGATGGAAGAAGCATCTCCATTCCTGCCATTGGAGCCAATAACTTTGAGCTTAAGCCTCAACTAGTTGCTTTAATGCAACAAAACTGCAAGTTTTATGGACTTCCATCTGAAGATCCTTATCAGTTTTTAACTGAGTTCTTGCAGATCTGTGAGACTGTAAAGACGAATGGAGTTGATCCTGAAGTCTACAGACTCATGCTTTTCCCTTTTGCTGTAAGAGACAGAGCTAGAATCTGGTTGGATTCACAACCTAAGGATAGCCTGGACTCATGGGATAAGCTTGTCACTGCATTCTTAGATAAATTCTTCCCTCTTCAAAAGTTGAGCAAGCTGAGAGTGGATGTTCAAACCTTCAAACAAAAAGATGGTGAATCCCTCTATGAAACTTGGGAAAGATACAAGCAGCTGACCAAAAGATGTCCATCTGACATGTTTTCAGAATGGACCATATTAGATATATTCTATTATGGTCTCTCTGAATTTTCGAAAATGTCATTGGACCATTCTGCAGGTGGATCTATTCACCTGAAGAAAACGCCTGAAGAGGCTCAAGAGCTCATTGACATGGTTGCTAATAACCAGTTCATGTACACTTCTGAGAGAAATTCCGTGAACAATGGGGTACCTCAGAAGAAAGGAGTTCTTGAAATTGATGCTCTGAATGCCATATTGGCTCAGAACAAAATGTTGACTCAACAGGTCAACATGATCTCTCAAAATCTGAATGGATTGCAACATGCATCCAACAGTACTAGAGAGGCAGCTTCTGAAGAAGCTTATGATCCTGAGAACCCTGCCATGGCAGAGGTTAATTACATGGGTGAACCTTATGGAAACACCTATAACTCATCATGGAGAAATCATCCAAATTTCTCCTGGAAGGATCAGCAAAAGCCTCAACAAGGCTTTAACAATGGTGGACGCAATAGGCTGAACAATAGTAAGCCTTATCCATCATCTTCTCAGCAACAGACAGAGAACTCTGAACAAAACAATTCTAATTTAGCCAATATTGTCTCTGATCTGTCAAAGGCCACTTTCAGTTTCATGAATAAAACAAGATCCTCCATTAGAAATCTGGAGGCACAAGTGGGCCAGCTGAGTAAGAAAGTTATTGAAACTCCTCCTAGTATTCTCCCAAGCAATACAGAAGAAAATCCAAAAGGAGAGTGCAAAGCCATTGACATAGTCAATATGGCCGAATGCAGAAAGGAGGAGGAGGACGAAAATCCTAGTGAGGAAGACCTCCTGGGACGTTCCTCAAGCAAGAAGGAGTTTCCTATTAAGGATCCTGGGGAATCTGAGGCTCATCTAGAGACCATAGAGATTCCTTTAAATCTCCTTCTGCCATTCATGAGCTCTGAAGAGTATTCATCCTCTGAAGAGAATGAAGATGTGACTGGAGAGCAAGTTGCTCAATACTTAGGAGCTATCATGAAACTGAATGCCAAGCTGTTTGGTAATGAGACTTGGGAAAGTGAACCTCCCTTGCTCATTAGTGAACTAGATACTTGGATTCAGAGAACTCTACCTCAAAAGAAACAAGATCCTGGCAAGTTCTTAATACCGTGCACCATTGGCACCATGAGCTTTGAAAAAGCTCTATGTGATCTTGGGTCAGGGATAAATCTTATACCACTCTCTGTAATGGAGAAGCTGGGGATCATTGAGGTACAACCTGCCTTGTTCTCATTACAATTGGCAGATAAGTCCATAAGACAAGCTTATGGAATAGTAGAGGACGTGCTAGTAAGGGTTGAAGGCCTTTACATCCCTACTGATTTCATAATCCTAGACACTAGGAAGGAAGATGATGAATGCATCATCCTAGGAAGACCTTTCCTAGCCACAGCAGGAGCTGTGATAGATGTCAACAGAGGTGAGTTAGTCCTTCAATTGAATGGGGACTACCTTGTGTTTCAGGCACATGGCCATCCCTCTGTGACAAAAGAGAGTAAGCACGAAGAGCTTCTCTCAGTTCAGAGTCAAGAAGAGCCCACACAGTCAAACTCTAAGTTTGGTGTTGTGAGGCCACAACCAAACTCTAAGTTTGGTGTTCAAACCCCACATCCAAACTCTAAGTTTGGTGTTGGGACTACACACTAAATTGACCTGATCATCATGTGGCTCCATGAGAGCCACTGTCAAGCTATTGACATTAAAGAAGCGCTTGTTGGGAGGCAACCCAATTTTATTTATCTAATTTTATTTTATTTTGTTTCTTGTTTATTTTTGTGTTTTATTAGGTACATGATCATGAGGAGTCACGAAAAAAATCAAAAAAATTAAAAACAGAGTCAAAAACAGAAGAAAAAAAATTTTCACCCTGGAGGCAGCGCAAACTGGCGTTCAACGCCAGTAAGGTGCATCTGGCCGGCGTTCAACGCCAGAACAGAGCACCATTCTGGCGCTGAACGCCCAAAACAAGCAACAACCTGGCGTTAAACGCCAGGATGGTGCACAGAAAGGACAAACTGGCGCTGAACGCCAGGAACAAGCATGAAACTGGCGTTCAACGCCAGAAACATGCATTACATGGGCGTTGAACGCCCAGAACATGCACCAATGGGCGTTTGAACGCCAGAATGGTGCACCAAGGCATTTTACATGCCTATTTGGCGCAGGGATGGAATTCCTTGACACCTCAGGATCTGTGGACCTCACAGGATCCCCACCTACCTCGCCCTCTCTCTCTCTCTCCATTCATGGTCATCCCTTCTGTTTTTCATTCACCACTCACTCTTTCCCATAAACCCCACTCACCTTCAAAATTCATATTCTCCTTCCCACCCAATCCCACCCATATAGCCGAATCTACCTCCCCTCACTCTCCTCCATTTTCTTCTTCTTCTTCTTCTTCTCTTCTTTCTTTTCATGCTCGAGGGCGAGCAATATTTAAGTTTGGTGTGGTAAAAGCATAGCTTTTTGCTTTTCCATTACCATTAATGGCATCTAAAGCCAGAGAAACCTCAAAGGGAAGACAAAAAGCTTCCACCTCTGAGTCATGGGAGATGGAACGACTAAAAATATAAGCCGTCATAGCTCAGTGGTAGAACATGTGGCTGCAATTCAAGAGATCCCTGAGATACCTCAGGGGATAAGTTGTCCTCCACACAAATATTGGAAGCAACTAAGGGGAGGAACACAAAAATTACTAGGAATCATTCAACAGAAGCAAGGAAGAGACATAGAGGAGCTCAAAAGAGCACCATGCACCATTGGACCTTCAAGAAGGCACCACCCTCACTCAGGTGGATTCATTCCTTGTTCTTTATTTCTTTCTGTTTTTGGTTTTTAATATTGTGTTTATCTATGTTTTGTGTCTTTATTTCATGATCATTAGTATGTAACCATGCCTTAAAGCTATGAATAAAATCCATGACTCCTTCACCTTTCTTAAAAGAAAAATGTTTTAATTCAAAAGAACAAGAAGTACATAAATTTCGAAATTATTATTGAATTTAATTTAATTATATTGATGTGGTGACAATACTTTTTGTTTTCTGAATGAATGATTGAACAGTGCATATGTCTTTTGATATTGTTGTTTATGAGTGTTAAAATTGTTGGTTCTTGAAAGAATGATGAACAAAGAGAAATGTTATTGATGATCTGAAAAATTCATGAAATTGATTCTTGAAGCAAGAAAAAGCAGTGAAAAAAAATGGCTAAAAAGAGTATATAGAAAAATAAGGAGCAATAGAAAAAGCCAATAGCCCTTAAAACCAAAAGGCAAGGGTAAAAAGGATCCAAGGCTTTGAGCATCAATGGATAGGAGGGCCCAAGGAAATTAAATCCAGGCCTAAGCGGCTAAATCAAGCTGTCCCTAACCATGAGCTTGTGTCATGAAGGTCCAAGTAAAAAGCTTGAGACTGAGTGGTTAAAGTCGTGATCCAAGGCAAAAGAGTGTGCTTAAGAGCTCTGGACACCACTAACTGGGGACTTTAGCAAAGCTAAGTCACAATCTGAAAAGGTTCACCCAGTTATGTGTCTGTGGCATTTATGTATCCGGTGGTAATACTGGAAAACAAAGTGCTTAGGGCCACGGCCAAGACTCATAAGTAGCTGTGTTCAAGAATCAACATGCTTAACTAAGAAAGTCAATAACACTATCCCAAATTCTAAGTTCTCCAGAGACGCCAATCCCTCTAAACTACAAAGGAAAAAGTGAGATGCCAAAACTGTTCAGAAGCAAAAAGCTACAAGTCCCGCTCATTTAATTATAATTAATATTCATTGATATTCTGGAATTTATAGTATATTCTCTTCTTTTTATCCTATTTGATTTCCAGTTGCTTGGGGACAAGCAACAATTTAAGTTTGGTGTTGTGATGAGCGGATAATTTATACGCTTTTTGGCATTGTTTTTAGGTAGTTTTTAGTAAGTTTAAGCTACTTTTAGGGATATTTTCATTAGTTTTTATGTTAAATTCACATTTCTGGACTTTACTATGAGTTTGTGTGTTTTTCTGTGATTTCAGGTAATTTCTGACTGAAATTGAGGGATTTGAGCAAAACTCTGAAAAAGGCTGACAAAAGGACTGCTGATGCTGTTGGATTCTGACCTCCCTGCACTCGAAATGGATTTTCTGGAGCTACAGAACTCCAATTGGCGCGCTCTCAACGGCGTTGGAAAGTAGACATCCAGGGCTTTCCAGCAATATATAATAGTCCATACTTTATTCGGAAATTGACGACGTAACTTGGCGTTGAACGCCAAGTACATGCTGCTGTCTGGAGTTAAACGCCAGAAAAACGTCATGATCCGGAGTTGAACGCCCAAAACACGTCATAACTCGGAGTTCAACTCCAAGAGAAGTCTCAGCTCGTGGATTGATCAAGCTCAGCCCAAACATACACCAAATGGGCCCCGGAAGTGGATTTATGCATCAATTACTTACTCATGTAAATCCTAGGAGCTAGTTTATTATAAATAGAACATTTAACTAATGTATTTGACATCTTGGGATGCATAGTTCTCAGATCATGGGGGCTGGCCATTCGGCCATGCCTGAACCTTTTACTTATGTATTTTCAACGGTGGAGTTTCTGCACACCATAGATTAAGGGTGTGGAGCTCTGCTGTACCTCAAGTATTAATGCAATTCTATTTTCTTTTATTCAAATCTCTCTTATTCTTATTCCAAGATATTCATTCGCACCCAAGAACATGATGAATGTGATGAGTTAGATAACCCTCATTATCATTCTCACTGATGAACGCGCGTGATTGACAACCACTTACGTTCTACATGCAACAGAGCTTGAATGTGTATCTCTTAGATTCCCCAACAGAATCTTCGTGGTATAGGCTAGATGGATGGCGGCATTTATGAGGATCCGGAAAGTCTCACCTTGTCTGTGGTATTCCGAGTAGGATCCTGGGAATCCGGAAAGTCTAACCTTGTCTGTGGTATTCCGAGTAGGATTCCGGTAATGAATGACTGTGACGTACTTCAAACTTGCAAGTGCTGGGCGTTAGTGACAGACGCAAAAGAATCAAGGGATTCTATTCCAGTAGGCACGGGAACCAACCAGTGATTAGCCGTACTGTGACAGAGTGCGTGAGCATTAGTTTTCACTGCGAGGATGGGATGTAGCCATCAACCATGGGTGATGCCTCCAGATGATTAGCTGTGCGAGTGACAGCCGCATAGGATATTTTCCCGAGAGGATTGAAAGTAGCCACCGCTGATGGTGAACCCCTATACACAGCTTGCCATGGAAAGGAGTAAGAAGGATTGAGTAGAAGCAGTAGGAGAGCAGGCGTCCTTGAGCCATACAGCATCTCCATCCACTTATCTGAAATTCTCACCAATGAATCTGCATAAGTATTCTATCCCTTTTATCATTCCTTTTCATTTATTATTTATTCCAATAATCACAATTACCCTTTAATCTGCCTAACTGAGATTTACAAGGTGACCATAGCTTGCTTCATACCAACAATCTCTGTGGGATCGACCCTTACTCACGTAAGGTTTATTACTTGGACGACCCAGTACACTTGCTGGTTAGTTGAACGGAGTTGTGGATTCAACCAGTGCCATAATAATGATGCCTCTCAAAATAGTTAGAACATTGATCACAAATGATCCATGGTTCCCTTGTGCCAATTTCTTAAATTCCATAATTTTACAAGGAGTGCAACTTAAAGAATAAGGATCACAATTTCGTCCACCATGGATCTATTCATCTAAAGAAAACGCCTGCAGAAGCTCAAGAACTTATTGACATGGTTGCAAATAACCAGTTCATGTACACTTCTGAGAGGAATTCCGTGAATAACGGGACGCCTCAAAGGAAGGGAGTTCTTGAAATTGATGCTCTGAATGCCATATTGCCTCAGAACAGAGCATGTATCTGGCGTTGAACGCCAGAAACAAGCACCACCCTTGCGTTTAAATGCCAGGAATATACCCTGAGGAGAGCTTGCGCTGAACGCCAGAAACAAGCATGGAATTGGCGTTCAACGCCAGAAACATGCTGCAGTTGGGCGTTGAACGCCCAGAACATGCATCACCTCGGCATTTAAACGCCAAAATTGCATGCAAAGGCATTGCACATGCCTAATTGGTGCAGGGATGTTTTTCCTTGACACCTCAGGATCTGTGGACCCCACAGGATCATATCAGGATCTGTGGACCCCACAAGATCCCCACCTACCTCACCCTCTCTCTCTCTCTCTCTCCATTCACGGTCATCCCTTCTATTTTCCATTCATCACTCACATCCATCCATCTCTTCCCCACCCAATCCCACCCATATGGCCGAAACATACACATCTCTCCCTCTCCTCCATATCTTCTTCTCCTTCCATTTTTTTTCTTTGCTCAAGGGCGAGCAACATTCTAAGTTTGGTGTGGTAAAAGCATAGCTTTTTTGTTTTTCCATAACCATTGATGGCACCTAAGGCCAAAGAAACCTCAAAAAAAAATAAGAAGAGAAAAGAGAAGACAATTGCTTCCACCTCCGAGTTATGGGAGATGGAGAGATCTATCTCAAAGGTCCATAGCTCAGTAGAAGAGCATTTGACTACACATCAAGAGAGCATGAAGAATTCCCTCATCAAGAAATCCCTGAGATACCTCAGGGGATACATTTTCCTCCACACAACTATTGGGAGCAAATAAGGATAAGAGCACCAAAATCACTAGGGATCAAGCAACAGAGGCAAGGAAGAGACATAAAGAAGCTCAAAAAGCACCATTTGTCCTTCAAAAAGGCGCCACCCTCACTAAGGTGGACTCATTCCTTAACTTCCTTGTTATTATCTCTGTTTTTCGATTTTTATGCTATATGTGTGTTTATGTTTTGTGTCTCTACTTCATGATCATTAGTATTTAGTAACTATGTCTTAAGGCTATGAATAATTCTATAAATCCTTCACCTTTCTTAAATGAAAAATGTTTTTAATTCAAAAGAACAAGAAGTACATGAGTTTCGAATTTATCCTTGAATTTAGTTTAATTATATTGATGTGGTGACAATACTTTTTGTTTTCTGAATGAATGCTTGAACAGTGCATATTTTATATCTTGTTGTTTATGAATGTTAAAATTGTTGACTCTTGAAAGAATGACGAACAAAGAGAAATGTTATTGATAATATGAAAAATCATAAAATTGATTCTTGAAGCAAGAAAAAGCAGTGAATAGCAAAAGCTTGCGAAAAAAAATATATTTTGCGAAAAAAAAATAATAATAATAATAGAAAGAAAAATAAAAAGCAAGCAGAAAAAGCCAATAGCCCTTAAAACCAAAAGGCAAGGGTAAAAAGGATCCAAGGCTTTGAGCATCAATGGATAGGAGGGCCCAAGGAAATAAAATCCAGGCCTAAGCGGCTAAATCAAGTTGTCCCTAACCATGTGCTTGTGGCATGCAGGTCCAAGTGAAAAGCTTGAGACTGAGTGGTTAAAGTCGTGATCCAAAGCAAAAAGAGTGTGCTTAAGATCTCTGGACACCTCTAACTAGGGACTTTAGCAAAGCTGAGTCACAATCTCAAAAGGTTCACCCAGTCATGTGTCTGTGGCATTTATGTATCCGGTGGTAATACTGGAAAACAAAATGCTTAGGGCCACGGCCAAGACTCATAATAGTAGCTGTGTTCAAGAATCAATAAACTTAACTAGGAGAATCAATAACACTATCTGAAATTCTTAAGTTCCTATAGATGTCAATCATTCTAAACTTCAAAGAAGAAAGTGAGATGCCATAACTGTTCAGAGGCAAAAAGCTACAAGTCCCGCTCATCTAATTAAAATTAATATTCATTGATATTTTGGGATTTATAGTATATTCTCTTCTTTTTATCCTAATTTATTTTCAGTTGCTTGGGAACAAGCAACAATTTAAGTTTGGTGTTGTGATGAACGGATAATTTATACGCTTTTTGGCATTGTTTTTAGGTAGTTTTTAGTATAATCTAGTTACTTTTAGGGATGTTTTCATTAGTTTTTATGCTAAATTCACATTTCTGGACTTTACTATGAGTTTGTGTGTTTTTCTGTGATTTCAGGTATTTTCTGGCTGAAATTGAGGGACCTGAGCAAAACTCTGATAGGAGGTTGACAAAGGACTGCTGATGCTGTTAGAATCTGACCTCCCTGCACTCAAAATGGATTTTCTGGAGCTACAGAACTTTAAATGGCGCGCTCTTAACAGCGTTGAAAAGTAGACATCTAGAGCTTTTCAGCAATATATAATAGTCCATACTTTCTTCGAGATTTGAAGACATAAACTGGCGCTCAACGCCAGTTCCATGCTGCATTTTGGAGTCAAACGCCAGAAACACGTCACGAACCAGAGTTGAACGCCCAAAACACGTTACAACTTGGCGTTCAACTCCAAGATAAGCTTCAGCTCGTGTAAAGGTCAAGCTCAGCCCAAACATACACCAAGTGAGCCCCAGAAGAGAATTTATGCATCAATTACTTACTTCTGTAAACCCTAGTAACTAGTTTAGTATAAATAGAACTTTTTACTATTGTATTTTGATCTTTGGTCTCAGTTTTATTTTATTATTCATCTTAGGAGACTATTGATCACCTTTGGGAGTTGGCCATTCGGCCATGCCTGAACCTTCATCACTTATGTATTTTCAACGGTGGAGTTTCTACACACCATAGATTAAGGGTGTGGAGCTCTGCTGTACCTCAAGTTTCAATGCAAGTACTACTATTTTCTATTCAATTCGACTTATTCTTATTCTAAGATATTCGTTGCACTTCAACATGATGAATGTGATGATCTGTGACACTCATCATCATTCTCACCTATGAACGCGTGACTGACAACCACTTCCGTTCTACCTTAGACCGGGCGCATATCTCTTGGATTCCTTAATCAGAATCTTCGTGGTATAAGCTAGAATTGATGGCGGCATTCATGGGAATCCGGAAAGTCTAACCTTATCTATGGTATTTCGAGTAGGATTCCGGGATTGAATGACTGTGACGAGCTTCAAACTCGCGATTGCTGGGCGTGATGACAAACGCAAAAGAATCAAGGGATTCTATTCCAACATGATCGAGAACCGACAGATGATTATCCGTGCTGTGACAGAGCATTTGGACCATTTTCACTGAGAGGATGAGATGTAGCCATTGACAACGGTGATGCCCTACATACAGCTTGCCATGGAAAGGAGTGACAAAGATTGGATAAAAGCAGTAGGAAAACAAAGATTCGGAAGGAACACAGCACCTCCATACACCTATCTGAAATTCCCACCATTGGATTACATGAGTAACTTTATCTTTATTTTCTATTTAATTTATTATTATTATTCGAAAAACCAATAATCTCTTAAATTAGTTAAATCCACCTGACTGGAATTTACAAGATGACCATAGCTTGCTTCATACCAACAATCTCTGTGGGATCGACCCTTACTCACGTAAGGTTTATTACTTGGACGACCCAGTACACTTGCTGGTTAGTTGTGCGGAGTTGTGACAAAGTATGATTTATGTTTGAGAGCACCAAGTCTTTGGAGCCATTGTTGATGATCACAATTTCGTCCACCAACATGCCTCCATCTTAAAACCCTTGGTGCCTAGCATTATTTCTTATTGTGTTCTCTTCCCTTTTTTTATTGCTCTTTTTCTTTTCTTATTGGGATCTTATTATTTAGTTAGTCTCATAGGATGTGTTTCAAGCATAGAATTCCGGATAGATAGTTGCCTTCTTTCCTTGTTGGTGAACCAACTTAGCTAACTAATCTTCCTACCACAAACATATAGGATTCACTTCACAAAATAACTCCACTCTTGTTTTTCATATCATTTCTTTTCATTTGGCTCAGAGGGACACACATACAAGTAAGCAAGATGAAGTTGAAAACCAGGGACACTAGACTAGTAATCATAGACTTTAACAACAATGAAACTTAAATGCAGAATTGAAAATCCTAAACTACTATGGAAGCATGTTCTATTTCATACATGATTTTCCTTATTTAAAGCTTGAAAAGGTAGAGAACAAGAAGGAACTACACCACCTTTTACTCATGAGGTTGTTCATGCTCTTTTGCTTCCTTGTCTTTCTCTTGACTACTTGACTCCTCCGCTCCTTTGCTCTTCCCAATTAATTTCTTCCAGAAGCCAGCGTCTTCCATTTTCTTTTTCAGTGTTTCCTTTTGTTGTTTCACCTTCACCTCCTCTTGATTCTTCAGGTTTTTGTGAACTGATTCATATTTTAGAATGGTAGAGTTTATATGATGCATGTTCTCAGCCACATAAGTCAGCTTGGCTTGAGCGTTTATATTAAATTCTTCTCTGTGTAATTGCCGCCCTTCATTAAGCACATTGAACTCGTTGAATGCTTTCATTTGAGCTATCTACCTTTGTTTGAGCTCTTGAAGGTGCTTATCGTGACGCTCTTGCCTTTCAAACACTTGATTGATGGCTTGAGTGAGCTGAGAGTAGTGCTTTTGTTGCTGCTCCATTAGATGTTTTTGCCATTTCCTTTGTTGATTCATCCAGTTTGATAGCATTTTCTCTTGACGATCCATTCTCTGTGATTGAAAATGCAACTGTTGTTCTTGTCCTTCCATGTATATTCTTGATAAATCGTCAATGGCTCCTCGAATGTGACCCAAATTTATGTTGGTTGGGTCATATTACCCTTCTTGATGATATTTTGTTGGTTGGGGTTCTTCTTGGAAAGGTTCTTCTTCTGGTTCTTCTCCTGATGTCCTCATCCTTAGATGGGGTCTTTTCTGCTGTTGAGCTGGTGTCACATGAGTTATGCGTTGAAGTGTAAGTGACCTCCCGAGACTTACCGAAATTGGATTACTGTCCTCGAAGACTACCTTGGCTTTCACGCATAATCTAAAGATGGTGCTGGGGTACCAAAGTCTAGCACCCGAATCACTCTTCTCTGCTGACTCTTGAATTCCCTCAGCTATGATTTCATGCACATTGATGCCTCCACCCTTTATTAAGCAATGTACCATAGTAGCTCTAGCGATGTTGACCTCAGAATTGTTTGCAGCTGGGAGGATAGATTGTCTCACAAGCTCAAACCATCCCTTGGCTTCCGGGATGAGGTCACCTCTCCTGATGAATCGGGGCCTCTTATCCGAATACCTTTCCCAGTCAGATCCCACAATACATATGTCGCCCATAATTTCTTCTAGTTCATCATTGTCGGGGCCATTACTTATTCTTTCTTGATAACCGAGCTCAACAAAACGTGGTGATTTCAGCTGGAGAGCCCTTGTTATGGCATTGGGGCTAAAATCCACCTCTATTCCTCTTACGTAGCTTTTGAAGGTGGGGGCCATGGTCTTGTCTTCTCTAACCACATTTGCATAGAATTCCTTGATGAGGGTTGCATTAATCCTTGTTTCCGGATTGGTGAGCTTTTGCCAACCCCTTTGCTCAATCTTCTCTCGAATTTGTGGACATTTATCTTTGTTGAACTGGAATGTCAACTCAGGCAGTATCTTTTTGTTCTTTATTCGTTCAAATCCGAGCTCATGGAAGGCCGTTTTGAATCTCCCTCCATCGAAGGGAATGCTCTCCACTGGTTCCTTCCTCTTTTGCCTCTTGGAGCTTGATGATGCCATAAGTAAGAATTGGTTTGCGAAGGTGGTGAAGGATATGAGTTTGAAGATAGAGTTCAGTTGGTTTGAGGCGAGATGTGTCTTAGAGGAATGTGTTTTGAGAGAAGGAAGAGAGGTGAGTTGGATGAATAGTTGATAAGGGCTAGAGTGGTGAGGGTTCCTTATATAAGTCGGTGGTGAGAGTTGAAGGGTGTAGATCAATGGTACAGTTTTGATAGTGGATGGTTGGGTTTGGCAAGGGGTGAGCACAAGGATCATCATATTTATGAACTGATTGCTTCGGTTTCCAAGATGACCCTTTCTCAACCTTGCATGGCAACATTTTCCAAGGGGTTCTCCTTGAAGACAAGTGTATAACCCCCCTAACTGAAGTAGCCGAACCTCCTTCCATTGGTTATTCCATCAATCTACTCCAACCCCCCTTTTTTCATTTCCTATACAAGACAAAAGGAATACAAAAAGTTAATTGAATTTTTGGTGGAAAGATTTAAAATATGAACTAGCTACCGTAAAAAAAAATTTTTTACTATAGATATGATCTTTAGGAAGACAAAATAACTGACCTCTTTGATGCTCATATATGCACATTGGTGACACCAAACTTAGTTTGTGATCATGTGGTGTTTAAAGGTTTAATCAAGACTCTTAGCCCAAAATGACATAAGTTGTGTTCATGCCATCTTAATGTGCCTTGAACACCAAACTTGTTGTTCACTATATGTTGCATATAAGGGTTCTGTTAAATGTTTGTCAAAGTTGTTTTGAAATTCATGATCTTACTTTATTAACTAACACTAAAGAATTTAAAAGAAGGGATAAGAATCATGGGTTGCCTCCCATGAAGCGCTTCTTTAACGTCATTAGCTTGACAGTTGACCCTTGTCAGGGTGGTTGGTGGTGTTTCAAATCCTCCCCTCTTGCATTGTGTTTGTCTCCAGTGGCTTTGTTGAGAAGCTCCACATGTTCCAAGGATAAGACTTTGTTGATGATGTATACTTGAGGTAGCTGAGATGCGATGGTAGGAAGATGAGGTAGGATGGTTGGATAGTAAGCAGAGATTACTTCATCTCCTGGGGAGAAATCCTCTGTAGGGATCTTCTTGTTTCTCCATCTTCTGGGTACTTTCTTCCTTGTTTCTCTTGATGTTGTCTTGCTTTCTATAGATTCTTTCTCTAAGGGATCCTTGTTGCTAGCTTTGCATGACTCTGGTGGGCTCAGTTCCCTTTGAGTTACCTTTGAATGTGGTTCTTCCTGAATATATGGCTTTCCAACCAATGGGGTTTCCAATTGTGTTGTTTGTGCTTCACTGTTTGTTTCTTGCATCAGTGCTTCATTATGCTCTTCTCTTGATTCTTTGTTTTCTTGACTTGCTTCTTGCCATGATTTGAAGACATTGAAGGTGAGTTGTTCATCATGTATCCTTAAGATTAGCTCTCCCCGTTCCACATCTATAAGTGCCCTAACAGTGGCTAAGAATGGCCTCCCTAAGATGATTGGATGGAGATGACTTTCTTCCATCACCAGGATAACAAAATCTGTGGGAAGATAGTAGCTCCCAACCTTTACCAGCACATTTTCAACTACTCCTATTGCCTGTTTTTGAGTTTTGTCAGCCAATCTGATAATTACATCAGTAGGAGTTAGTTCATTGATTTGGAGCTTCTTCATGAGGGAGAGGGGCATTAAGTTTATGCTTGCTCCCAAGTCACAAAGCCCTTTGTCAATCTTTGTTTTGCCTATAGCACAAGGGATGTGGAAGCTCCCTGGGTATTTTCTTTTTATAAGTAGCTGTGGTTGGATGAGAGCACTGCACTCCTTGTTCATCAGTATTATTTGCCCACCTTTTAATGAACTCTTTCTGGTCAGCAGCTCTTTTATGTACTTAATGTATGAGGGCATCTGTTGGAGAGCTTTAATGAATGGTATGTTTACATGAAGAGATGCAAACATATCAAGGAACCTTGAGTATATTCTTCTTGCTTCACCACCTTTGAGTCTTTGAGGAAAGGGTGCATATGGGTTCAGACCTTCTTCTTTTAGCTTCTCCTTCTGTGGAGGGTTGGGTCCCTGATTTCTCTCCTCGTGCTTATCTTCTGGACTATCTTGAAGATGTTTTGCTTGTGTGACTGCTTCCCCCACACTCACTTCATCACTAGTGGTGATCACCTTGCACTCTTCCCATCTTACTTTCTTAGCTTCTCCTCTGGGGCTCTTCTCTGTGTCACTTGGGAAGCTGTCAGTGGACTTAGGAATTTGCTGGGATAGATACCCTACTTGGGACTCCAGTCTTTTGATGGTATCTCTTTGGTTCTTGATGTTGGTTTGCACCTCATCCTTGAATGCTTTGTTGTCCTGGACTTCCTTGCATAAACCTTCAAGTAAGGTTTTAATTCTAGAGAGTCTATCCTCAGAGTATGATGGTGGGTTTGGGTTATAAGAGTGAGGGTGATCATGCTGGTTTTGATATAGGTGTTGAGGAGTGTGGTTAGGTGGTTGTTGATATAATCTTTTGTGATGAATGTTGGTGGACAGCATGGTTGTTAAGATTGTGATTTTGACGTCTCTGGTCTTGGCCTTGGTCTTATTGGTTTCCTCACCCAAAGTTGGGGTGGTTCTTACATCCTGGATTGTAAGTTTTTGAGTATGGATCATGATTTTGCCTTGGTGAATTACCAACATAGTTGGCTTGCTCCCATACACCTCCTTCCTCTGTTTTTACTCCTTCTTGGGTTGATGATTGTGTGGTGACTGCTGCAACTTGGTTCTTCTCCATTTGTTTTGTGAGGTCAGCTAGTTGCTTGGCAATCATCTTGTTCTAAGCTAGCAGTGCATCAACATGGTTCAGTTCCATTACACCTCGAGTGTTGCTCCTCTCAGAAGCATAGAAGTAGTCATTCTCAGCTACAGTCTCAATGACATATATGGCTTCTTCGATGGTCTTCTTCTTGTTCAAAGATCCTCCGGATGAGTGGTCCACTACCTTCTTTGATTCATACGAGAGTCCCTCATAGAAAATATGCAAATGTACCCATTCATTGAACATGTCCGGTGGGCACCTTCTTGTCAAATCCTTAAACCTCTCCCACGCTTCGTAGAGAGTCTCACCATCTTGTTGCCTGAAAGTTTGTACCTCGGCTCTCAGCCTGTTGATCCTTTGAGGAGGATAGAACCTTGCCAAAAATTTGTTCACTACATCTTCCCATGCTGTTAAACTCTCCTTTGGGAAAGACTCCAACCATTTAGACGCCTTGTCCCTGAGTAAAAAGGGGAACAAGAACAATCTATAAACATCTGGGTAGACGCCACTAGACTTCACAGTGTCACATATCCTTAGAAAGGTGGTTAAATGTTGATTTGGGTCTTCTTGGGCACTTCCTCCGAATGAATAGTTGTTCTGAATAAGGGTGATGAGCTGGGGTTTTAGCTCAAAGTAGTTAGCATGTATGGTTGGCTTTTGGATGCTGCTTCCACAATTGCCTGGGTCTGGGTTGATGTAAGATCCTAGAACCCTTCTTCCTGGCTTAGCATGATTCACATGGCCATCTCTGGCATGATTATGAGCTTCTCCTTCATGGTTATCCTCCATGATTATTTCAAAGAATTCCTCCTCTTCCTCTGCTCCAACAACTTTTTTGCCTCTTGCTTCCCTCCTTTTTCTAAGGAGGGTCCTCTCAGGTTCAGAATCAAAGAGTGTTGAAGCTCCGCTTCTTCTACTTGTCATACAACCAGCACAGCTCACAGCAAGAAAGAAATTGCAGAAATTATAATGGTTAAAGTGGTTATTAGTGTGAGTGGTGCAAATTGTCAAACAGTTAGTGGGTTAGTGAACAGAATTGTAAATAATACAGGAAAATAAAAGGGGAGATAAGGAAAGAGAAGAAGTAACTGTAACTGAAAGTAAACAGCTAAACAAAATGAACAAAAGAAAAAAATGCATAATCTAGTGATCTTCCAACTTAATCATTGTTGATTCAAAATCAATCCCCGGCAACGGCGCCATAAACTTGATGCATGGGAATTTGTCTCTGAACAAATTTCCTTCGGCAAGTATACCGAATTATCGTCAAGTAAAAACTCACAATAGAGTGAGGTCGAATCCCACAGGGATTGATTGGTCAAGCAATTTTAATTGGAAGAATACTCCAGTTGAGCTAAGCAGAAAGTGGATGTAGAATTGCAGAAAATTAAATGGCGGGAAAGTAAATGACAGAAAATAAAGTGCAGAATCTTAAATGGGGAATTGGGGTGATTAGCATGAAAGTAAATGATAGAAAGTAAAGAGAATGGGTAAGATCAGAAATGGGGAAATCATTAGGTTCAGGAGGTATTGCATTCTCCGGATCAAGTTCATTCTCATCTCTTCCTCAATCAATGCATTCATTGATCTCCTTGGCAATCTTAAGTGATTGAATCCCAATTCCTTGGCAATCCAATCTCTCTAAACTTAAACAATTGCCCAATTCCTTGATTTAATTGCTCATGAGAAGAGATGAGGTATGGTCACTGATTATACCACATGTATTTCCAAATCAAAGTGTTGGTAGGGTTATATGACACTATACCCATCCAAACCCCAATTTGGTCCAACATGAGAAAGCATTTCTAGCATGATATCCTCATCCCTTTTCCAAGGCTCAGAGGAGATCCAATTATGGAGAGTTTCTTTCCCAAGATAACAATCCAATTAGATGAAGATCGAAAGCTTTCTAGTAAGATCAAGAGAAAAGAAAGAAGAAGAATAATGAGAACTATGATTGATCCATCAAATTACAACAGAGCTCCCTAACCCAATGAAAGGGGTTTAGTTGTTCATAGCTCTGGAAAATGGAAATGAAGAAGAAGAAAGATACATTCTAACTCTAGAAGTTGCAGAAAAGTAAAATATACATAGTGTAGTTTTCTCCAAATGCCAATCTCTTTTCTAGTTCAAAACTACTCCTATATATACTACTCTTCTTGGTCTTCTAGTCAATTCTACAAGTCTTGGATATGGGCCTTTGATCTTAAGTTGAAGCAGTTAGGAATCTTCAGTGGGCTCAGCTTTAGTTACAGAGAGAAAGTGATGTAAGCATGGACTTTGGCTTGGGGCGTTAGTGGCGTTAACACTGAGTGACATTGTGGGTTCGAGAACGTTAATGGCAATCACTTTTCTCACTAACGTTCCCACCACATGGCCCACGTTAACTCCAACGTTAGTGGTACTAACATGACCACTAACGTTGCCTTACAAACCTTCGCAAGCGTTATTGGGACTCACCTTTCCCAATAATGTTGCCTTGTGCCCCTAGCCCCCACGTTAGAGCTCACGTTAACTTAGTTAACGTAGCTCTTAACATGGTTATGTCTCATCTTCGCAAGCATTATTGGGACTCACCTTTCCCAATAACGTTGCCTTGTGCCCCTAGTCCTCACATTAGAGCTCACGTTAACTAAGTTAACGTGGCTCTTAACATGGTTATGAATGTCATCCCAACGTTAGTGACAAAGGTGAGTGTCACTAACGTTGGCTCATCAATTTCAACTCCACGTTAACTTTCACGTTAGTGGTCTTAACGTGACCACTAACGTGGGCAATACAAGCTTGATCCAACGTTAGTGACAAAGGTGAGTGTCACTAACGTTGGCTCATCAATTTCAACTCCACGTTAACTTTCACGTTAGCGGTCTTAACGTGACCACTAACGTGGGCAATGCAAGCTTGATCCAACGTTAGTGACAAAGGTGAGTGTCACTAACGTTGGCATTGTTCCTCTCTTCCACGTTAGAGTCCATGTTAACTTAGTTAACGTGGCTCTTAACGTGGTTCATTGCCACATCTTGGAGCGTTAGTGGTGATCACAATTACCACTAACGTTGGAGTCTTTTTTGTCTCCACGTTAACTACCACGTTAATGTAGTTAACGTGGCAATTAACGTGGCTTATGATGGCTTCGAGGGCGTTACTGGTGTCCACTTTTCTCATTAACGCTGCAGGCTTATCCCTATTCCGCGTTAGTACCTACGTTAACTAGGTTAACGTGGATGCTAACGTGGCTCTTCCTTGCTTCCTTTATCCTGAAATTACACAAATAAAGTGCATCAAAGCTCTAATCCAAGTCTTGAAATCATGCATTATCCAATTTAACATTCATTCCTTGCATAATTCTCATGAAATAATGTAAAATTCACAATATTTGTCTAAATCAAGATGTAAGTGTTCTTTTACCCAAAACTTACTTATTTCCTAAGAAAATGCATGAAACTACACTAAAACAGTAAAGAAAAGGTCAGTGAAACTGGCCTAGATGCCCTGGCATCAAGTTGTTAGTGGTTTTCCAAAATTAGAGAGAGAAATTAAAGATAAGAAGTTAGAAAATGATTTTGAAATTAAAATAAAAGAGATATGATTGAAAAAGATTTGATTTTAAAAAGATATGATTGAAAAGATATGATTGAAGAAAATTTAATTTTTTTAAAAAAAATATGATTGAAAAGATATGGTTGAAAAAGATTTGATTTTTAAAATTAATGACTTGACTAACAAGAAATTAAAAGATATGATTCTAAAATTCAAATGTTGAACCTTTCTTAATAAGAAAGTAACAAACTTGAAATTTTTGAATCACAACATTAATTGTTAGCAAGGATATTTGAAAATATTAAAAGAAAAATGAAAAAGATTTGATTTTGAAAAGGTGTGATTGAAATGAGAAGATATGAAAAAGATAAGGTTTTGAAAAATTAATTTTAAAATTTGAAAACTTGAAAAAGATTTGGATTGAAAACAAAACTACCTCCTTGGTGCTATCCTGGCGTTACACTCCCAGAATGGTATCCATTCTGGCGTTTAACGCCCACTTGGCTACCTCCTTGGGCGTTAAACACCCAGCCAGGTACCCTGGCTGGCGTTTAAAGGCCAGAATTTCTTCTTCACTGGGCGTTTTGAACGCCCAGCTTTTTCTCTGTGATTCCTCTGCTGTAAGTTCTGAATCTTCAATTCTTTGTATTATTGACTTGAAAAGACATAATTTTGAAAATTTTTTTTTGAATTTTTAATGATGAGAGAGAAAAATAACAAAATGAAACCAATCATGAAAAACTAAGATCAAATAACCAATGCATGCAAGAACACTTTGAATGTCAAGATGAACATCAAGAACCTATTTTTTTTTTTTTGAAAACTTTTAAGAAAAAAAGGACCGCAAGACACCAAACTTAGAAGTTTTCATACTAGAGACACTAACAATTTGAGAATGCATATGAGAAACAACAAAAGACACAAAACAAGAGAATTTAAAGATCAGACAAAGAAAATCATCAAGAATAACTTGAAGATCAATGAAGAACACAATGCATATATTTTCGAAAAATGCAAGAAAAATAGAAACATGCAATTGACACCAAACTTAAAAATTGACACTAGACTCAAACAAGAAACACAAAAATATTTTTGATTTTATGATTTTATAAATTTTTTTGTATTTTTTTTAAAATTATTTGAAAAAGAAAATAAGAAACTCAAAAAATTTTAATAAGAATTCCAGGAATCATGCAATGTTAGTTTAAAGCTTCAGTCTAAAAAGATTAGACTTGGCTAACCAAGCTTCAGCATGACATTACATACAATAGCCAAATTGATGGGAATCAACTAGCACCTGTGATGATAAAAGCATCATCTGAAACTCTAGAATTCATTCTTAAAAATTATGAAGAACAAAATAAAAAGAAAAATTCCCAATCTAAGCAATAAGATGAACCGTCAGTTGTCCAAACTCGAACAATCCCAGGCAATGGCACCAAAAACTTGGTACACGAAATCGTGATACACAACTCCGTGCAGCTGACCAGCAAGTGCACTGGGTCGTCCAAGTAATACCTTACGTGAGTAAGGGTTGATTTCACGGAGATTGTCGGCTTGAAGCAAGCTATGGTCACCATGTAAATCTCAGTCAGGCAGATTCAAATGGTTATGGGGTTTTAATAATTAAAAGCTGAATAAGACATAAAATAAGATAGAGATACTTATGCAATTCATTGGTGGAAATTTCAGATAAGCGTATGGAGAAGCTTTGTTCCTCCTGAATCTCTGCTTTCCTACTGCCTTCATCCAATCATTCATACTCCTTTCCATGGCAAGCTGTATATAGGTGGATCACCATTGTCAATGGCTACCATCCATCTTCTTAATGAAAATGGTCCTCTACGGTTTCCAGCATGGCTAATCATCTGTCGGTTCTCGATCATGTCGGAATAAGATCCATTGATCCTTTTGCACACTGTCACTGCGCCCAACACTCGTGAGTTTAAAGCTCGTCACAATCATTCCATCCCAGATCCTACTCGGAATACCACAGACAAGGTTTAGACTTTCCCGATCTCAAGAATGCTGCCAATTGATTCTAGCTTATACGATGAAGACTTTGATCTCATGGAATGGAAGACTCTATCGTCAGGAGAGGCAACCATGCGTCGTGAAACAGGAGGCCAAGAGATACACACTCAAGCTCTCGCAGATAGAACGGAAGTGGTTGTCAGACACGCGTTCATAAGGGAGGATGATGATGAGTGTCACGGATCATCACATCCATCAGATTGAAGTACGAGTGAATATCTTAGAACAAGAATAAGCGTGAATTGAATAGAATAACAATAGTAATTACATTAATTCATGAGGAACAGCAGAGCTCCACACCTTAATCTATGGTGTGTAGAAACTCTACCGTTGAAAATACATAAGAACAAGGTCTAGACATGGCCGAATGGCCATGCCTCCCAAATAACATGAAAAATCGAAAACGGGTTCAAAGACCTAATCCTAAGATCAAAGATGATCAAAAGATGAAAATACAATGGTAAAAAGTCCTATTTATAGCGAACTAGTAACCTAGGATTTACAGAAATAAGTAAATGATGCAGAAATCCACTTCCGGGGCTCACTTGGTGTGTGCTTGGGCTGAGCATTGAAGCTTTCACGTGGATATGCTTTTCTTGGAGTTAAACGCCAGCTCTGGTGCCAGTTTGGGCGTTTAACTCCAGCTTTTATGCCAATTTTGGCGTTTAACGCCAGAAAAGCGTCTCTGACCGGTGTTTTTACGCTAATTTGGGATATCAAATCTCGGGAAAAGTATGGACTATTATACATTGCTGGAAAGCCCAAGATGTTTACTTTCGAACGCATTTAAGAGCGCGCCAATTGGGCTTCTCTAGCTCCGGAAAATCCACTTCGATTGCAGGAAGGTCAGAATCCAACAGCATCTTCAGTCCTTTTTCAGCCTCTGAATCAGATTTTTGCTCAGGTCCCTCAATTTCAGTTAGAAAATACCTAAAATCACAGAAAAACACACAAACTCATAGTGAAGTCCAGAAATTTGATTTTATCATAAAAACTAATAATTATATATTAAAAACTAACTAAATCATACTAAAAACTACCTAAAAACAATGCCAAAAAGTGTATAAATTATCCGCTCATCATCCTTTCAAAGATAAGATTAGATTTAGATTTTTTTAATTTTAATTCTATGATAGAATTTAGGATATAAATAAGTGAATGCATGGTTCACAGGAGGGGAATAACTGGAATTTATCCAGCATCTTATTCATTAGTTTAGCTTTCTTCTTTATCATGAGTAACTAAACCTCCTTTGTTAAATGTTAAGAGCTCTGTTTGACTTTTCATAGATTGGTAATGTGATTGTTTCATTTATTTTGATTTATGCATTGATATTTATTTAAGATTAGGTCTCATTCTTCATCTTTAATAGTTAGAACTTTAGAAAATATTCTAATTTTGTCTTGGATTCTGTTATTACTTTGAGAAATTTAATAGTGAAATTAGCTTGAAACTCTTTTTCATAATTTTTCAACTTAACTAGGAATAATATTTTGAAAGTTGTGCAGTATTAAATCGGTATCATGCTTAAACTATGTTCTTAATTAGTTGACTAAGGAATAGGCAATTAAATAATTTAAAGAAAAGTTGAATTGCCAAGGAATTAGAATTTGATTATATATGATTTGTTGTGAAAGAATCTTGCATGAACCAAAGTAAAGAAACATGAGAATTTCCTTTTCTAAAAGTAAACATCTTCGAGACCTTTAACATTCTTTAATCATTATTTCTTTTTATAAATTCATAAGAATTCATTCATTCACACCAAACACTCTCTTTCACTATTCTTTATTATTTCAAGATTCAAATCCTCTCTCTTACAAAGGTTCAGTTGATCTGATTAAAAAGATTCAATCAAGAGTTGCTTGCTCAATCCTTTAATTCTTGTGGAAATGATATCTACTCACTGTGGTATTACTTGAAAGTGATTTAGTGCACTTGCCAAGATTCAAGCATATCAAGTTTTTGGCTCATCACCATTATCTTCCAAGTGAGTGATTGTTGCCAAAGGATAATCATTTCAGACCAAATGACATAACTCCCCTAACAATTCGTTCCCGAATTGCCCTGTCCTAACAACTCCTATTCCACCAAGTGTATTTTTCTCCAACAAATCCTTGGATTGATTGTGGTGACTTGTCTCTACCTCCATGCTTTTTCTCTGCACTTAGGATAACATTAAAGTTTCTGAGAAGGAGATATCTATCTCCACATAATCAATAGTGTCCAATAAAATTCTATACTACTGATTTCATTGTTGTTCAATGCTGAAGAAACCAAATTTTATGTTAATTATTGTACGCTTTTTTGAGAGATTTCATGCAACTTTCCTCTACTTTTTGTGCCCAATTGACTAGATTTGTGATTTTTTATTCTAATTGTAATTGATGACAAATTAGTATGATTCTTGCCCATAAATTGAATATGTTTGAATCTTTAATCATCCACTTGGTACCTTAATATATTTGTTAGTGTTTCAGGTCAATTTACGTTCAAGTGGAAGTATGAAACTTGGCTAAAAGAGGAAAGAATCACAAAACAAGAAGTTCAGCATAACTGACCTCGCCCAAGGGAGGAAATGTTGCCCAGGAAAAATCTCGCCCAAGCGAAGTGTCGCCTAGATGACAGTGCTGTCATGTGCCTAGGTTAATGAGCACGTGGGTTTGCGATTTGGGCCTCAAAAAGACCCGTAAACCTCATAATTTAAGGGATAACATCAAGTAGTTATTATTTTTAGTTTTTAGTATGTTTTAGTGAATTCTAGAAAGAGAAGCTCTAACTTCTCTCTATGATTCTTGGGATTTTACTTTAATTTTCTCTTGTTTTAATTTTTAATCTTGCTTTAGTTTAGTTTTATTTATATTTTCTTATACTATTATCTTAGTTTATTAGGATTCTCTTGTTAGTTTTTTCTTATTCATGTCATTTTAGATTATGAACCCTTTTTCTTATCCATGTCATTTTAGTCTATGAACCCTTGTTGAATTTTTTATTTTCTTTAATGAATTTGATATTTTATGTTTTATTATTGCTTATTAGAGATGTTATTATAGCTTTCTTGCATTGTATAGTTGTAGATTTTACTAATTCTTGCAATTTATGAAGTCTTATATTTATGCACTCTAGATGTTTGACAAAATACTTGAACTAGTTATAAAGTAAATTTTTTTTTCTTGGCTTGGAATTGAGAAATTGAATGACCTTGAGTCATTGATGTCCAAGTTTATTAATAACTTAGAGATATTAATTAATCTTGTTTTCACTAATACTAATCTTTTACTAATTCAATTAGTAAGTTAGTTAGGATTTATGGATTAGGGTTAATTAAGCCTAATTCACTTTTCTCAATTTGTAGAGGTTGACAAATTGGATTCGCTCTTTGTAATTATCACGTTGTGGTTAGTGACAAGGATGGTGATCCTAGACCCTAACCATTGCCAAGATCTTTTAAGAATTTAAAATTTACTTTCACTTCCTACTAATTTCCTTAATTGTTCTTAGTTTAAATTTTTCTTATCATTTAGATATTGCTTGCTCTTTAATTTCATACTATTTAAATTTTTGTCAATTGCTATCAACCCCCGATTTCTCCATAGCCAATGATAATGCACTCAATTGTGATTTCAAGAGAGAACGACCCGGGATTAAACTCCCGGTTATTGATTTAAAATTGTGATATCTTTTACTAAACTTTGAAGAGTGTTAAATTCCGGTTTAGACCTGCAACGAATCTTAAACTTTAAAAACTTGTGAATTTTTTAAATTGTTGTTTAGCATTCATCAAGCATTGTGTAAATAAACCCTAAAAATCTGTCAAACTATCTGTCTCTCGATCTTCCAAAGAGAAAAAGATAAAAAAAATTCTTCAGCTTTAATCACTTCTAACTTCATGTTTTCCTTCCAAACCAAGGCTAGACCTCTGACCTGCCCCTTTGGCTCCATATAAAATAATTCATCAAAATCACATTCCTTAATCTTCCTTTCCACAAGTAAGGATTGATTTTTCATTTCACAAAGAAAAATCACCTCGGGAGAATGGGATCTTCTATTTCCTTGTATGTTGTGAACTGCCAAAGATTTTTTCAAACTTTGGCAGTTTCATACAATCATCTTCATTGATCCTCGGGTGTCCGTTTTGGTAGGCATCCACTCCCCCAACAGCATTATCTTCATGTATTAGAAAATCTTTTCTTCATCCCTTTCTTCCTCCATAACCCACATACTTTTTTTGACCTCCAAGACTGGATTAATAAATCCAGCTCTTTGAATGCTTCGTGCCAGATATTTAATCTTCCTTTTCTTAACCCATCCTCTCTCATTCTCCTTTATCCTACCACCTTGACAACCTACTATATCTCCTATCCCACTACTCTCTTGAGCTCTAAAACAAAATAGTTGTGGTATGACGATAATATGGTTCGCAAGATTGTTTGTGTTAGTAATGTTGGCTGGTGGTGTTGTGTTCAGGTTATATATTTGGATCGAGTGTTGCTGGTTTGTGGGGTGGCTAGGTATTGTGTTTGGTATTATAGCTAGTATGTTTGGTTGATGTGGGTCGTTGGGGTTGTTATTTTGGCCAGTTTAATTTAATGTGAGCTTGGTTGTTGCAATTTTGCTTTGGTAGGAAGTTTTATAGGGTTGGCTATGCATAGAAAGGTTTGATGATGTTAAGTGATTCTGGATTATATTCTATTTTGGGAGATTTGAAATTGATAATTGAGAACAAAAATTTAAAAGGCTTACCGGGGTAGGTTTTATTTATAAGGTTTGTTGTTTTTCTCTCAGTTCTTTCTCTGTTTAGGTTAATGTTCTCCTTATTCTCCAAAATTTTCCATCCTATCTTATCTGCTTTTAGACTCACACTCTATTTATCATCCATCTGGCCTTCTTGATCTGAGTATTCTAAGGATACATAGAAATTTCTACCTTTATGGCTAATGAATCCACAGTAGATTCAATATATTTCCAATCTTTCATATCATAGAGAGACCACAAAAATAGGTCTATTTAAGCTGGCAATTTTAATAGATTATTTTAAGATTTTTGTAATATCGAAGTTTACTACATTCATTATTTTATCCTCCCTACCTTTCACCATACAACTATTCGCCTCCAGCACCTCCCCTAATCTTTATCCTATCTTTTTTGCCAATTCAATCATCTTACAGTGCTCTGGCATATTTCACAATTGGATCCACGTTGGTATCACATAGTAATCTTCATTCTCGATTTGTATCTCCGTTTACCATTGTCTTAGATGAATCGTATACTCTTTAAAGAGCTAACGGGATCCTCGTTCCACCCTAATCAATTCTGATTCTTTTTCCAAAGAAGAATTGAAAGATGTTATCTCCGTGTGCTTTCGCTCTAAATCCCTTCGGCTGATTCCAAATAGCGTTGAACGCAACCTCCATTATTCCTACAGAAAAACCCCTATTTGCCATCAATCTTCTGATTAGGCTTTTATTGTGATTGTCTACTCCCTTTTGCACATCCTCCTCATCTAACATAAAAAATTTCTTCCTCCTCCTCCTCGTTGGCATTAGGATTAGGAGATAATTCTAGTGATATGAAGGTTCTCCTGACTCTATTATTATTCTCTAGAAACTGGAGATTAATGAGACCTAATCTGATCTCACTAATACCTAAAGCACTCTAATTGTGTATGACTTTCGAATCCTACCAGACACAGTAAATCCTGACAAACATAGTACTTTTTAGTGCGCATATGGTTTAAGTAAACTATTAACGACTTGTTTTTGGTAGACAAAAATATATATCGTTAATGAATTTATAAAGACTAAAATATATTTTTGTTTATCAAAAATAATAGAGTGAACTACCAACCCGGCCCCTGTCTATTTTGCAGATTGACAAAGCAACCCCTGACGAATAAAGCAATCCACTTCGGTCACTGTCCCATACTTCCGTGACACAAGGCAGTCCCTGTGGGTGAATCTCCGGTAACTATAAATGGAAAATGATGAGCTATCACAGTGAGCATGTGTTAGCTTACTGATGTGGATGAATGTTGCAGACGTGGACACCTCAAATGGTCAGGGAGTTAATTGTCCCCATCCACGTCAACCAAAAACGTGGTCGTTTTGAGGGGAGCAATTAACCGTGATCATCGACATGGAACCAACCAAACCAATGGGTATATCCCTGGCAGGGTTCTTGGTTTCCTCAGCCATAGTTGCCACCATGTCAAAGCCTGTATACCAATGCACAACCGCAGCAACATTGAACACTCCCTTCATCCCCAAAAGGAAGAATGGCGTTAGGTTTGAGGCTTTACCATGAATAAATCCAACTATGATTATGAACACAATAACAAGCATAATGGCAATGGAGCTAAACCAATTCATGATTGAGGTATTCCTAGTGCTGCTCATTACAACACCGTTAGCGATAAAAGGAACGACAACAGCAATTGGATCCAGCATGTTGAATCCTTCTTGGAAGGAATTCCCCCAAATTCAAAAAAATCCGGATCGTTCTTGATCATACTGGCGAAATAAGAGGACCACGAACCGCCGAGGCCGTTAGCACCTACAACAGCCTCGAGGAGGATATTTCCGGCGGCAAGGAAGGCAATGAAGTCACCAAGCTCGATGCGGAGGAAGGAGAAAGACCCGCCGGTGGCGGCGACATCGACTACGAATTCGGTGTAGCAGAGGGCAGAGAGGAGGGCGAGCAGCCAGAGAACGATGGTGGGATCGGCATCGGTAAGGGCTTCCTGGCTAGTGATTACAAAGATTCCAGAGCTAACGACAGAGCCAAAAGTGAGCCAGGTGAGGTCCCAGGCTGTGAGGCAGCGGTGCATGGGATTCTCACTAGCGTAAGGGAGGACGTTGAGCTCGTTGTTGTCAAAGGAGCGGCTGAGGAAGCGATCCCTTAGACGGGGGCACGTAGAGGCAAAGGCGGCCCGGTAGGTGGTGAAGCTCTGGAATGAGGGCTCCGTAAAAAAGTCTTGCTTACTCCACCGCTAGTAGCTCCGAGTGCGGGCGTTGGGGATGGTGGAGGTGGGCGGTGGTGGCGATTCCTCCATTTCGGCGTAGTAGTTGAGCGAAGATGGTAGAGGGAGGTCGTTTTGGTTGATGTGGATGGGGGCAATTAACCCCTGATCATTTGAGGTGTCCACTTCATCCACATCAGTAAGTGATGAGCGGATATTTTATACGCTTTTTGGGGGTAATTTCATGTAGATTTTAGCATGTTTTAATTAGTTTTTAGTAGAATATCATTAGTTTTTAGGCAAAAATCATATTTCTGGACTTTACTATGAGTTTGTGTGTTTTTCTGTGATTTCAGGTATTTTCTGACTGAAATTGAGGGAGCTGAGCAAAAATCTGAGTTAGGCTGAAAAAGGACTGCTGATGCTGTTGGATTCTGACCTCCCTGCACTCGAAATAGATTTTCTGGAGCTACAGAAGTCCAATTGGCGCGCTCTTAACGGCGTTGGAAAGTAGACATCCAGGGCTTTCCAGCAATATATAATAGTCTATACTTTGCGCGAAGATAAACGACGTAACTTGGCGTTGAACGCCAAGTACATGCTGCTGTCTGGAGTTAAACGCCAGAAACACGTCATGATCCGGAGTTGAACGCCCAAAACACGTTATAACTTGGAGTTCAACTCCAAGAAAAGTCTCAGCTCGTGGATAGCTTTAGTCTCAACCCCAGCACACACCAAGTGGGCCCCAGAAGTGGATTTATGCACCAATTATCTTAGTTTACTCATTTTCTGTAAACATAGGTTACTAGTTTACTATTTAAACAACTTTTAGAGACTTATTTTGTACCTCATGACATTTTTTAGATCTGAACTTTATACACTTTGACGGCATGAGTCTCTAAACTCCATTGTTGGGGGTGAGGAGCTCTGCAGCGTCTCGATGAATTAATGCAATTGTTTCTATTTCTCCACTCAAACGTTTGTATGCTCGTATCTAAGATGTTCATTCGCGCTTAATTATAGAGAAGGTGATGATCCGTGACACTCATCACCTTCCTCAACTCATGAACGCGTGCCTAACAAACACCTCCGTTCTACATCAAGATTGAATGAGCTTCTCTTAGATTCTTTAATCAGAATCTTCGCGGTATAAGCTAGAATTGATGGCGGCCATTCTTGAGGATCCAGAAAGTCTAAACCTTGTTTGTGGTATTCCGAGTAGGATTCAAGGATTGAATGGCTGTGACGAGCTTCAAACTCGCGATTGCTGGGCGTGATGACAAACGCAAAAGGATCAATGGATCCTATTCCAACATGATCGAGAACCAACAGCTGATTAGCCGTGCTGTGACAGAGCATCTGGACCGTTTTCACTGAGAGGATGGGAGGTAGCCACTGGCAATGGTGACACCCTACATACAGCTTGCCGTAGACGTGCTTTACAAACAATTGAGTTGAATATTACATTGCAGAAATTCAGAGGACAAAGCATCTCCAAAACTCCAACATATTTCCCATTACTGCACAACAAGTAATGATTTTATTCTCTTTTATTTTTCCAATCTAATAATTCCAACTGATAATTTTAATTGATATCCTGACTAAGAATAATAAAATAAACATAGCTTGCTTCAAACCAATAATCTCCGTGGGATCGACCCTTACTCACGTCAGGTATTACTTGGACGACCCAGTGCACTTGCTGGTTAGTTGTACGGATTGCAAATTCGTGCACCAGTAAGCTAACACACGCTCACCGTGATAGCTCAGCATTTTTCGTTTGTAGTTACCGGAGATTCACCCATAGGGACTGCCTTGTGTCACGAAAGTATAGGACAGGGACTAAAGTAGATTGCTTTATTCGTCAAAAATTGCTTTGTCATTCTACAAAATAGACAGGAGTCAAATTGATAGTTTACTCAAAATAATATTTCAGATTGTTAAGTTAAGAAATTAACTAAATTAATTAGTGATGACAAACATTATTTTTGGCAAAATAAATAATTAGTGTTGATTAATTAATTAATGAGTATATGTTGCTAATTATTTATTATTATGTTGCAGGTCTTAATTAAGTTGAGCAGCCCAAATGAAATGGAAAATAAAACAAAAATGTTGGGCTGAAAGCAAAGAAAGAAGCCAAAGAAATCAAATCGGGCCAAGCATATCAATACCCGATCCAAGCCCAATCCGATTTCAGAAAAATAAATCCCTCTCTTTTGCTTAACCAAAAGCAACGTTCATCTCTCTTTTGTCCTAGTCAAATCAGAGTTTCAGAAAAGCAAGAAAGAGAAAGAGAGAGAGCTTCTTCACCAAGCTAGTCACCAAAGAAGTAAGAGAGAGAAGGATTAAACTTGAAAGGCAGATATCAAATCACCCAGTTCAAACCCAATCAAGCTTAGGTTAAAGGTAACCCATTTCCTCTTGCATGTAACAAATCTTCATCTCTTCTTCCCAACACTCTGCTCTATCCGAAATGGGATACAAGGAAAAGAGGATTTCTGTTCTTCTCTGCTGTGTATCCACGGTCTTAAACAAGACTTGGGGACTAAGTTGGTTTTCAAGGGCTCAGATCAAGTTGACCATTGGAAGATTTCTATGGTTGCTGTTTTATGGCTTTCGGCCAAGATGAGGAAGTCAGAAGCAAAGTTTCTACTCTAAGGTTTATTGAGAAAAAGTGAATCTGTGGTTGGTGAAGCTCAAGGCTCAAGGTGTTGACCTTGGGAGAAGATCCCAGCAACATGCAAGGAGAATAAAAGAAGACTTCCTGCTCATTCAGAACCAAGGAGAGAAAACTAGAGTATTAAGGTATTGTTCTGAGAAGTGTTCTTTGAGAAAGTTCAACTAACTGGACAGTGTAACCTAACCAAAGGTGCATTCTGCCAGTATGAAGAACTGCATCAGAGGCTTTTCTAATCTGGGTTTTGCATAGCACAAAGGCTATTGATGAAGTCAATCTCCTTCATGTTTTACTGATTGTAATGTACTTTTCTAAGTTTATCTTTCTGTAATTTCTTGTGAGAAAAGGCATTGTGAGAAAGCTCAAGTAAAAGCCATGAGTGAAAAAAAGGCTGAGTGATACACTTGAGAGAAAAGTCTAGAGTTATTTTCTGATTTCTTTAGGTTGGTTAAGTGTCTTGTATCTTGTACCTGTTTGGTATCCATTTCTTAGTTGGGTTAGCACTAAGAGTGAATAGTTAGGTGTTAGCATAGCCAATGTCAAGTTAGGTTAGAACTTGAGTGTGAAATTGGTGTATGTAATATTGTTAACTATAGTGAAATTCCTCCATAGTTGTGGAGGAGACTGGATGTAGGTTGCATAGCACAAGGCAACCGAACCAGGATACATGCTGGTGTTAGCTTTTCTCTTCTCTGCTGAGTTTTGTTTTCTGATATTCATGAGACAAAAATAAATTGTCTCATAAATTTCCACTGCTGAGTTCAAACAGAACCTGAATTGAAAGTTTGTTTAAAAAAGGTAATAACTGCAATTAAAAGGAAGGCATAGATTCAACCCCCCCTTCTCTAAGCCTACCACAACCTTTAATTGGTATCAAGGGCCAAGGTCTCAAGAATCAAGCTTAACCGCTTGGAGCAAAGATCCAATGGCGAACAACTTTGGCGCAACCACAGTTGCTTACACCCTCACTGAAGGCCAGTCAAACAACCGGCCACCTTTCTTCAACGGGAAGAACTACTCCTACTGGAAAGAAAGGATAAGGATTTTCATTAAATCCATTGACTACAACATATGGAAGATTGTCGTGATGGGTCCAAAGATCCCAACAAAAATAAGTGCTGATGGAGTGGTGACTCCAAAAGAAGAAGCGGAATGGAATGAAGATGACAAGAAGAAGATAGAGCTGAATGATAAAACAATCAACCTTCTTCACTGTGCTATCAGCTTTGAAGAGTACCGGAAGGTGTCTAGATGCAAGACAGCCAAAGAAATCTGGGAAAAACTCCAGGTTACACACGAAGGCACCAAACAAGTAAAAGAAACGAGGATTGATATGCTGCGAAAAGAGTACGAGATGTTTAGCATGAAGGATGGAGAAAGCATTGATGAAGCATTTGAGAGATTCTCAATCATAATCAAAAACCTTGATGCTATGGGTACAAACTATGCAGAACAAACCTTGGTGAGAAAACTCCATAGAAGCCTCACAAAAGAATGGGAAAACACTGCCACTGTCCTAACCGAGAGTAACAACATAAGTTCCATAACCTATGATGAGCTGAGAAGAAAACTCCTTGCCTATGAAGCCACACACACAAACACAGACTCAAAGAAAAAGGGAATAGCCCTCAAGTCACAAATAGAACCGAAAGAGAGTGAGTCTAGTGATGGTATTTCAGATGACGAGCTTTTGTTTTTTGCTAAGAGATTCAGAAGAATGATGAAGAACAAGGGCAAATACAAAGGTTCAAGTTCAAAGGAGCACAAGATCGACTTGAGCAAAGTGACGTGCCATCACTGCAAGGAGGCTAAACACTTCAAGCTAAAATGTCCAAAGCTCAAAAAGGAGGACAAAGGAAAGAAGGAAAGGAAGAGAGTACTCGTGGCAGCTTGGGAGGATCTTGAGAATGACTCAAATGAAGAAGAAGAATCTGAAGGAGATGACAAAGACTACTTCATAGCTGGAAACAACAATCTTGATGAGGTAAACTATTATGATTTGACCATTGAGGACTTGCATGCTATTATTGATGATATCACATTAAACACATCAAAATTGCTTGATAAATACAATGAATACAGATCCGAAAGGGATGTGTTAAGAGCTGAAAATGATTTTTTAAAAGAAAAAGTGAAGGAAACTGAATGTGCTTTGGACATCATTGAAGAAAACAGATTTTTAAAATCTGAACTTGAAAAATTAAAAGGAAAGCACATTGTGGATCCTTCCCATGAGTTAATTGCTGAAAATGAAAGATTAAATGATATGATTAAAAGGCTGAATGGTGACTTAGCAAAATTTGCTCAAGGTTCTAGCAACTTGGACAAATTACTTGCAAGTCAAAGACCATTGTTTGAAAAATCTGGTTTAGGCTACATAGCCAAGGAAGATGCAGTTTCTAATACTTCCTCTATAAAATTTGTGGCTTCTTCATCAAATACCAAATCCATACCAAGCAATCAGGTATCGGATATGTTTCAACTTGTGAAAAAAAAATTGATGAAGCATACACAAGTGAAACTGAGCCTTCACCAAGAACTGGTCCGAGTTCAAACCGGCCCAGTTTGGGTTACATTTCAAAAAATGAGGCTGCTTTCAAGAAACCACCATTTTACAACAAAACCTCATTTTCAAAAGGTAAAAATGTTCAAAAAAATTCTGGTGAAAATGCTTTTGCAAAGAGGAATAACTTTAATAAAAATCATTTTGTCAAAAGAGATGCATCTCATCCAAAAACCAGAAAATTTCAACCATTTAATCATTTCAAGCAATTTAACTCACCTAAATATCAGCGACACACATCAGAAAATCATTGTGTTAATTGCAAGAAAGTTGGTCACTCATATGAACAATGCTTCATTGAAAAGAGAGTTGTAGGAAACAAAGTCTACAATGTTGTTTGTGATTTCAATGCACTTGGGCAACCAAGATGGATTAACTTCAAAGGATCCAAATTAATTTGGATACCTAAGGCTACTTGAAACTCATCATGCAGATTTGCCTAGCATCCAAGAACAAAAAGGACATGTGGTACATGGATAATGGATGTTCAAGGCACATGACTAGAAGGTCAACCTACTTCATCAAACTAAATAAGTATGATGGAGGTTTTGTGACCTTTGGAGATGATGGTAAAGGTAAAATCATTGCTGTTGGAAAAGTAGGTAATGAGCAATCTACTTTCATTGATGATGTACTTTTGGTATGTGGTTTAAAGCACAATCTTTTGAGTATAAGTCAGCTGTGTAATTTAGGATATTTAGTTGTTTTCAAAAGGCTTGAATGCTGTGTCGTTAATGAAAAGACAAATGAAGTGATGTTTGTTGCCAAGCGTTTCAATAATATGTATGGACTTACTCTTGATGAACTAAAGGATCAAAATGTAGCTTGTCTTCACTCAAAAGAATCTGAAAAGTGGTTATGGCACAAGAGATTGGGCCATGCAAGTATGTTTCAAATAAACAAACTTGTAAAGAAAGAATTAGTAAGAGGTCTTCCTTTGATAAAGTTTGACAAAGACATCACTTGTGATGCTTGCCAAATGGGAAAACAAACAAAAAGTTCTTTTAAACCAAAGGAAGACGTCTCTACTAAAAGACCACTTGAGTTGCTACACATTGATTTATTTGGTCCAACAAGAACTCAAAGCCAAGGTGGTAAACATTATGGTTTAGTGATTGTGGATGACTATACTAGATTTGGTTGGGTTTTATTTCTTGCACACAAAAATGAAGCTTTTTCGGTGTTTGAACCTTTTTGCAAGAAAATTCAAAATGAAAAGGATTTGAAAATCTCTTCTATAAGAAGTGATCATGGAACTGAATTTGAAAATAATTTGTTTGAATCCTTTTGTGAGGAATTTGGAATATCTCACAACTTCTCTTGTCCAAGAACACCACAACAAAATGGTGTTGTGGAAAGAAGAAATAGAAGCTTACAAGAGATGACAAGAGCTATGCTTTGTGAGAGTAATGTTCCTAAATTCCTTTGGGCTGAAGCGGTGAACACAGCTTGCCACATTTTAAATAGAACAATCATAAAAAAATTTTTGAAGAAAATCCCTTATGAACTTTGGAAAGGGTACCCACCAAACTTAGACTACTTACACATCTTTGGATGCAAATGTTTTGTTTTAAATAACAAAGAAAATCTGGGAAAATTTGATCCAAAGGCTTATGAGTGTTTGTTTGTAGGATATTCCACAACGAGTAAAGCATATAGGGTTTATCATCAAGATGTTAGAATTATTGAGGAGTCCATACATGTTACATTCTGTGATACTAACTTGGTACAAAGCATTTTGGAAGATTTTGATGCAGGAAATCAAGCTCAAAAGGAAGTTGAAACTGTGCAAAATCAAGAGAAAGAACATTCTGGTCAAAATGAACAAGAAACTGCAACTGCTGAAAATTCGAGAGACAATTCCATTTTGTCTCATGAATCTGAAGGAAATCCTGAAGCCAGCTGCACCCAGAATCCCTTGGTATCTCAATCTGCATCCAAGTCCACAAGACCTCATGAATAGAGATTCTTGAAGAATTATCCAGAGGAATTTGTCATTGGGGACGTCTCTCATGGAGTGCAAATAAGGTCTTCCACTAGAAAGGCAAATGAAGGATCAAACATTGCCCTTCTTTCACAAATTGAGCCTCAAAACGTCAAGAAAGCACTCAGTGACCCTTCTTGGGTTAAAGCTATGGAGGATGAGCTTCTTGAGTTTGAAAAGAACCAAGTATGGACTTTGGTTCCAAGGCCAAGTGGAAAGAAAGTGACCAGTACCAAGTGGATTTTTCGGAACAAGTTGGGAGAAGATGGTAGCATTGCAAGAAACAAGGCAAGGCTAGTGGCACAAGGATATGACCAAGAAGAAGGAATAGACTTTGATGAATCCTTTGCCCCTGTTGCCCGAATGGAAGCCATAAGACTTCTCTTAGCTTATGCTGCACATTGTGGTTTTAAATTATATCAAATGGATGTGAAATGTGCATTTTTAAATAGAGTGATAGATAGAGAAGTGTATGTGGTGCAGCCTCCTGGTTTTGAAAATAAAGAGCATTTTGACTATGTTTTCAAATTATCTAAATCTGTCTATGGTTTAAGACAAGATCCTAGAGTTTGGTATGAGAGACTTAGCTCTTTTCTTTTGAAAAATGGTTTTCAAAGAGGCACCACCGACACAACTCTATTTATCAAGAATTCTAATGATTCTTTTATTCTAGTCCAAATATGTGTTGATGACATTATTTTTGGATCAGTAAATGAATCCCTTTGTTCTGAATTTGGAAAACTCATGACAAGTGAATTTGACATGAGTATGATGGGTGAACTTAATTTCTTTCTTGGGCTACAAATTAAACAAACTGAAAATGGTATTTTCATTCATCAAGAGAAGTATGCCAAGGAATTAGTTAAGAAATTTGGTATGGAAAAGGCCAAACCCATGGGAACCCCCATGCACCCTAATTCTAAATTAGATAAAGGAGAAACTGAGAAAGATGTAGATGAGACTAGATACAGAGGAATGATTGGTTCTCTTATGTACTTAACATCCTCTAGACCCAATATTGTGCAAAGTGTTGGATTGTGTTCTAGATTCCAATCCAAACCTAAAGAGTCACATCTTTCAGCAGTTAAAAGGATCATTAGATATGTTCATGGAACATCCAATCTTGGTCTTTGGTATCCTAAGATTGATGATTTTTCTGTAGTTGGTTATTGTGATGCAGATTTTGCTGGTGATAGAGTTGATAGAAGGAGCACTTCAGGCCTATGTTGTTTTCTTGGGAAGTCCTTAAATGTTTGGTCAAGTAAGAAGCAACCAACAGTGGCCTTATCCACTGCAGAGGCTGAGTATATAGCTGCTTCTTCTTGTTGTTCTCAGCTTTTATGGTTAAAAACACAGCTTGCTGATTACAAATTAAATGCTGAAAATATTCCCTTGATGTGTGATAATATGAGTGCCATCAATATTTCTAAAAATCCAGTTTTGCACTCTAGAACTAAGCATATTGAAGTGAAATTTCACTCAATAAGAGAACATGTCCAAAAGGGGGATATTAGTATTCAATTTGTTAAATCTGAGGAGCAATTAGCAGATATTTTCACAAAACCATTAGCTGAGGATAGATTCTGCATGCTTAGAACTTGTCTAGGAATTTTGAGTTATGATTCTTTATTTGAAAAATGCTGATGTATTTGCTGGAGCTTTTTGTCTCATAAATAGGTATGAGACAATTCTGGGCAGATGATGAACGTTTCCTTCAAATCAACGTGATCTGAGCTTGTTTCAAGTGAAAGTTAATCTGGGCCAACCCCAAAATCAGATCTAGAGTGGTCCAATGTGTTTCCTTAAATCCAACCATCTCTAGGCCCATATATGAATGTTACATTTTTTGTTGTTGTTTTTAGTGGGCTGTGTTTTTTTTGTTTTTTTTTTTTGAAAAAGGATTTTTCATTTAATGTTTATGATCCAAAGATTTTTCAGTTTGATTTTTTTGTTTTTCAAAATTTAAAATCAATTTCCTATTTTTCATTTTAAATCAAATCAAATCTTTCTTTTATGAGGTCAGGTCTTTTTATGTCATTTCAAAAGGTGATGTAGTTGCATGGTTTTGGAAATCCACTTTTGGGTACGGTTACCAACACTCCCTCTCTTCCCTCCATAACTTCTCCTCAACTTATTCGGTTTCTTCCCTCTCACTCCACTGCTTCTCTTCCATCAAAAGCCTAAATCTAACCAAATGGGGAAGAAAGTTATTGTTAAAAGAGCACCGCGTGAAAAGATTCATAAGCTTCCTAGACCATCAACACGCTCTCAAGACCCTACTTTCACTCCTTCACCCTCTCCTCCAACCTCTCCTCCTCGCACCGCTCCCATGGCACGAACCAAGACTACGCCAAGGTTTCCTGCCTCTGCCAAACCGACGCCACCACCAAAAGCCACACCTTCCAAGCATGGTTCCTCAAAACCTGGTTCTGCAAAGCCTAGCTCATCCAAAGGCAAACGTCCGGCGACTGAAGAACCCATTCCCGAACCAACACAACCCAAATCCAGGTCGGTTCCAGTGCGCTCACAAAGAGGTAACCCTCATCGCCCTCTCAAATCTATTAGAGAACCAGACATTGATCTTTTTGCTCACAAATCACACTTCGTGACATCTCACTCAAACTATAACCCCCATCGTTTCAAATCTGCCATGAACCATGATTTTTATGAGGGAGTTATTCAGTATCGTACTCTATGTCCCTCTTTTCTTGCTGATTTACCTGATTTGAAAAAGAAAGGTTTTCCTTTTGTTGAAAACTTAGAATTTTTAGACTGGAATCACCTTTTCAAAATCAAAAAACCTGTATATCCTCAGTTAGTCAAAGAATTTTATGCAAACATGACTTATCATGAAGGAAGTGTGCATTCTTATGTTAAGGGCAGAGACATTATCTTGAATAATGAAACTATTAGTGAATCCTTGAAGTACACTGATGTTGGGCTGTGTGCTTATACATTTGTGAAGTGGGATGAAGGTGTTGGTATCTCTTACCATGATGCTCTAGCTCACATTTGTGAACATGTTTCCTTAATTGATGGCATCACACCCACTCACAAAGTCCTAGGATATGAACGTGCTCAGTTGCATCGTATTGTCAACCACATCTTAATACCACAAAGCGGTTCATATCAAAGGGTTTCTTATACAGACACACTTGTTTTGTATGCCCTAATCACTAAAACAGAAATCTCTTTTGCCTATTTGATGGCTAGATACATGTTTGATTCTGTTAGAAGTGTGAAAGATAAAGCACTACCTTATGGCATGTTTTTAACTTGCATATTTGAGACTTTTGGTGTTGACCTGTCAAATGAGGATTATGAAAACAGACATTTATACCTAAAAGGGGGTGGTTCAGTGAAACAGCAAAAAGGACCAACTCGATCTGAAAGAGTGGTTCTAGATGATGATGATGAAGACTTCATTCCAGATGACTCTCCTCCTCCTTCCACCGAGGGTACTTCCATTTCCACTGGGAAGAAATCAGCTCTGCTGAATGTGGTCAAGGATGTCGCTCAAGAGTTTGTTTCCCAATCAAATCACATGATTGCCATGAGCAAGGAACAAAGGAAGCTAGCTAGCAAGCATGAGAACTTCCTGAAGAAATCAAGAGATAGGGTGGCTGTGCTCATGACCTTCATTGATAACCTTCAAAATGATGAAGACATTGCCACTGATGTTGAAGAGGAAGATGCTTCTGAGGGGAATGGTTCTAATGCCTAGGATTTGTCTCATAAAAACTGCTACAGCTGCTCTCCTTTTGTCTCATGAACTCTATTTTATTTTGCTACTATTTGGTCTACTTTTGTTGTCTCGGATGACTGTAATAACTTTAGATACTGCTGCACTTTTGGTTGTTTAGTTAGTTCTTTGGACTGTGCTCTAACTCTTTTCTGCAAGATCCAAGGCATTGCCTCTGTTAATAATGCTTATTATCCACCCTTGATGACAAAAGGGGGAGTAAAAGCAATAGGATGTGTGTCCTTAGAAATTGTTTGGTATTACTGCAGCTACTAGTATTTCTTTTGGAATTTTTGTCTGATTGATGCATTAATTTTGAGATCACATGTTGAATCTTTTAGATGCTAATATTAGCTGGATGTTGGGCTAATAATGTGATGTTGCTTATGTGATATCCCTTAGACAAAATAATTGTGCATAGCTCTCTATAGTATTCTCTTTGAGTACTATGAAAAACAGGAACAAAGAGGAAAGCATAAATCCAAGGGGAGCTAATCTTGAAAAGGAAAGGGGGAGCAACATAAGAGCAAATGACAAAAATCAAAGGGAGTTTCCATACCTTACTCAAAATTTATTTCCTTTTGATTATTGCTTAAATAATGTTTGTCATCAAGGGAGAGATTGTTGAGTTAAGAAATTAACTAAATTAATTAGTGATGACAAACATTATTTTTGGCAAAATAAATAATTAGTGTTGATTAATTAATTAATGAGTATATGTTGCTAATTATTTATTATTATGTTGCAGGTCTTAATTAAGTTGAGCAGCCCAAATGAAATGGAAAATAAAAAAAAATGTTGGGCTGAAAGCAAAGAAAGAAGCCAAAGAAATTAAATCGGGCCAAGCATATCAATACCCGATCCAAGCCCAATCCGGTTTCAGAAAAACAAATCCCTCTCTTTTGCTTAACCAAAAGCAACGTTCATCTCTCTTTTGTCCTAGTCAAATCAGAGTTTCAGAATAGCAAGAAAGAGAAAGAGAGAGAGCTTCTTCACCAAGCTAGTCACCAAAGAAGCAAGAGAGAGAAGGATTAAGCTTGAAAGGCAGATATCAAATCACCCAGTTCAAACCCAATCAAGCTTAGGTTAAAGGTAACCTATTTCCTCTTGCATGTAACAAATCTTCATCTCTTCTTCCCAACACTCTACTCTATCCGAAATGGGATACAAGGGAAAGAGGATTTCTGTTCTTCTCTGCTGTGTATCCACGGTCTTAAACAAGACTTGGGGACCAAGTTGGTTTTCAAGGGCTCAGATCAAGTTGACCATTGGAAGATTTCTATGGTTACTGTTTTATGGCTTTCGGCCAAGATGAGGAAGTCAGAAGCAAAGTTTCTACTCTAAGGTTTATTAAGAAAAAGTGAATCTGTGGTTGGTGAAGCTCAAGGCTCAAGGTGTTGACCTTGGGAGAAGATCCCAGCAACATGCAAGGAGAATAAAAGAAGACTTCCTGCTCATTCAGAACCAAGGAGAAAAAACTAGAGTATCGAGGTATTGTTCTGAGAAGTGTTCTTTGAGAAAGTTCAACTAACTGGACAGTGTAACCTAACCAAAGGTACATTCCGCCAGTATGAAGAACTGAATCAGAGGCTTTTCTAATCTGGTTTTCGCATAGCACAAAGGCTATTGATGAAGTCAATCTCCTTCATGTTTTACTGATTGTAATGTACTTTTCTAAGTTTATCTTTCTGTAATTTCTTGTGAGAAAAAGCATTGTGAGAAAGCTCAAGTAAAAGCCATGAGTGAAAAAAAGGCTGAGTGATACACTTGAGAGAAAAGTCTAGAGTTATTTTCTGATTTCTTTAGGTTGGTTAAGTGTCTTGTATCTTGTACCTGTTTGGTATCCCTTTCTTAGTTGGGTTAGCACTAAGAGTGAATAGTTAGGTGTTAGCATAGCCAATGTCAAGTTAGGTTAGAACTTGAGTGTGAAATTGGTGTATGTAATACTGTTAACTATAGTGAAATTCCTCCATAGTTGTGGAGGAGACTGGATGTAGGTTGCATAGCACAAGGCAACCGAACCAGGATATATGCTGGTGTTAATTTTTCTCTTCTCTGCTAAGTTCTGTTTTCTGATATTCATGAGACAAAAATAAACTGTCTCATAAATTTTCGCTGCTGAGTTCAAACAGAACCTGAATTGAAAGTTTGTTTAAAAAGGATAATAACTGCAATTAAAAGAAAGGCATAGATTCAACCCCTTTCTCTAAGTCTACCACAACTTCACAGCTAGATGTACTTTCATATTTATATACTTCAAACTTTTTTACGTGAATTTTTATTCATTTACTCTAGTGGCAAGTTTTCGATTGTAAGCTTGTCTATATATACAATTGTTGGATCTAATATACTAATATGCTCTTTTTAATAAATAAAAAAAGAAAAGAAAATTTCACCACTGCCTTTTGATAGTTTTCATCATCTGCTGGCCCATTTTCAGCAAATTGTTAATAAAATATAATAACAAGTGCCTATGGAACGTATGGTGCACCATAATTCTACATATATATAGCGGATGACACAATGATATGTTTATTAATTGGAAATAATCTTTGAATGTATAGGCAGAAGATTGAGGATTATATTACGATACTCTATGATAACAATAATAACCGTAGGAGTTAAATTTGAACCTTACAGAATCCGGAAACAGGTTGATATAAAAGAAAAAAAATGGGACGAAAATGATTTATTTATACCTGAGTTACAACGAATTCTTTTGAAATATATATTTTAAATATTTTACTTATCAGTATAAATAATTTAGACATAATTTATATTTTTATGTCTTATTACTATCTCGTTTACAATATAAACAAATTAATTATAATTATATCTCGTTTAACAAATTAATTATAACTATATCTGGTTTATAATATATATAAATGAGATAAGACAATTTTTAAACAAATAAAATGAGTACACCTGTGATACGTGAGAATTCACGTATTTTGCATATTTCTTTATATAAAAATATTATTTGTACACTAAAATTAACCACTAAAATCAACTACCACTTTAGTAACTGATTTTAGTGTACATATTGCATAACTCTTTTTTATAATATAAACGAGACATAATCATAATTAATTTATTTACATGATGAATGAAATATAAATATTTGTAAGTATAAACATATAATTTTTTTAAAATAATAAAAAGGTATTCATAATTTGATTTTAACCGATTTAAAAGGTAAAAATTAATTTATTTTATTATTATTTAAATTGATCGAATAAAATAGTTATGCATGATTGAGCTGATATGGATGGATGGTGAGCCATCTTCATCACCGCCATATATAGGGTAGCAAAACCACGTGCCCTACTATACTACTGTGCCTAAAGACACTCTTATTTATTTATTTTTGATCGAATAAATCGTGAGAATTTGAGAATATTACTACTCTTACAATTCTGCAGACTTAGAATATTTAAGGCCATAATGGTGGTATCTTATTTAATTTAATATTTTTAATTTTATATATATAATATTTATAAAATTAATTTTAATATATTATTAATATAAAATAATTTTATACGTGTATTTAATTAGATAATATTATATTAATAAAAATAATTTTTTTATATTGATAATATAAATAATCATTTAAAAAAATAAATATAATTTAATTATTGTATAAAATATTTTATATTATTAGTATATCAAAATCAATCTTATATTTATAATTATATATATATTTATTATATTTAATATTAATTATTTAGTAATAATTAAAAAATATAAAATAAAAAAAATAATAATTAAAATATAAAATAAATAATTTTAAGCTATTTTAGACTAATTTTTATTGTCTTATAAATATTTTTATATTTAAGATTACTTCTCTCGATAAATAAGTTTTTTTAATCTGAAGTCGTGTTCTTTTATTGTAATTAATAGTAGTGATCACATTGTTTACAATTTGTCCAACAATTTGTTAGTTAGAAAAAGTAGTGGCTTTAATTTTTTTGATCATCTCAACTTCCATAGTACTAGTCCTTTGCTCCATCATGAGGGCACCATATTTTGCTTTAAAATTCACTCTTGACTCTTAATTAATAAGCTTGTATGTATATGTCACAAAGTGGGGGGAAAAAATTGGAATTGCAAATTCTCTTTCTATTTCTATGTAAAAAGTGCAAGGGGGTGTTTGAAATTTCATGTAAAAGGTATTACATGTGGCATATCCAAGGTATTTGAATTTTGAGGGGCCAAATTTATTGTTGGATACGTGTGTTACCTATAAGAATATGTAGAAGTTTGTAGGGGAGGGGGTGTTAAATTTTTCTAAAACGAGAAAGTAATGTTCTTAATTTGTTCAAAGCTCTTTATTTGTTATCTATCATGAGTTTAGAAATTTAATTATTAGTTGAAGGGTCAGTATCATTGCCTTGAAAATGAGGCTCGAACGGAAACATAGTTCTACAACATTAATACATTTAGGCAGGCTTTTGAATCCGTTGGTGATCTAGTCCGTAACAAATATTATGACAAATTAAAAGTATAAATCTTTTTCACCAAAAAAAAAAATCATTTTGTTATTACCAAACGTTATAATCTAATTTAATTTCCTTCAATCAATAGTCCATTGTGCCTTGCCTGGAAACCAATCATTTGGTATATTTAGGTTTACAAACAATTTCTCAACTTTTGAAAAGTGACAAACCCTCAATCTAATAAGCATCAAAGTTAAGATCAATATATATTTTAATCATCAGGCTTTTTAAATTCTGAATGTGGTCATGTAACCGATTGTAGGATATTCGATGTGAATTTTATTTATTTATTTTGTATTTGCAACTTGAAATTTGGCTTCTAATCCAGTTTTGATAGTGTCCGCTATAGTTAATTCTGATGTGATTGCAATGCAGTCAGAAAAAAAAAAAAAAAAAAAAAAACTTAAAACTCACTAAGAGAATAATTGATTGTGGATAGAGAGAAGATAACCCAAAACAATTATGTTTTAGAAATGAATGAATATTAAATAAAGAGGAGTGTTAGGGGCAATAATTTTCGTGATTTATAGTCATTAAGTTGTCATTAATAATGTTTTTAATGATGTGAGATTTTATCTAATAATATGAAATTATTCATTTTTTATTGATTACATACTTGACCAAAATTTAATAAAATTATTAGTTTTTTAGATTTTTTTTAAAATAAAACAAGTTTGACCTGTTTAAGCTGAATTTTTATTGTATCTCTATTATTATCAAACCCAAAAATAGTTATTGATTCGTCGTGGCACTGATTTCAAGTGATATATATGATGAATGAATAATATATGTTAGTTAACTTAAAAAAGCACATACTAAATAGCATTATTATTATGATGGGAATGCTAGAAAGACAATATTTAGCTCTATTAAGAGTTTATTGTTGGTTAATAATGAATTGCTGTATATATAAAATGTGATTTAAATTCTTAAAACTTATTTAAGTAAATGAGTGAGCTAATTATTTGACTAATTTAAATTAATTAAACAATATTTAAAATTAATTTTTATAATAATATCTATAATTTTATATATATAATATTTATAATTATATATTTATTACATCTAAAATTCTATAATTATTTTAATAATAATTAATAAATATTAAATAAAATACCTTTAAACTATTTAGACTATTTTTTATTATATCTCCTAAGAAAATGACAAGACTAAGTGTCATTTAGGACCAAGATACATAGTTTAATTGCGACACATTAAATCATAAACTATATTGAGACACAAATTGGATATGGCAATTGTCATTATCGAGTAACAAAACCTGCCATCAGTGACGCATGTGGCAACAATGTTACATCTTTAAATTTGATCAAATCTTAGCTAGCTTTCATATAAACCACACAGTACAGTTGTTATATATATATATAATTGCATTGTTGGATATGGTTTCATCATTTTGTTAGGTATGTTGGTTGTTGAAATGTGTAATACTATATCTATACCATTGCATTTGCGGTGTGCGATTATTTCCAACTTGTGTTCCCTTTAAAGTTACACTATGGCCTTTTGAGCACATGGAGCGACACGTGCCATGCTTCAATCTTCTCTCTCATTAATAATAATAATAATAATAATAATAATAATAGTTATGACTTTTCTAAGTCAAGTTGCAATTTTTCTAAGAATATGATAACCAATTTTATTTTAGAAAGTGGGATACATTTTCTTTCTTTAATTGTTAAGCACAATGTTGTTGATGGGCACCATCGCAACAATTCTTTGTGACGTGAACTTTATGACTTTTTGATTTCGAGATTTGAAAGTCGAAATTTTGAAGGACCACATATGAATTATTCAATTCGTGCATTGCGACTTACTTCTGTATAACGGGATGAAGACCTGTATAAAGTTTTGCATTGTCAGTAATATATCTAACATGAGATTTGACAATTAGCTTTGAAAGCATATCTACATGACTTTTAGGATATGTAATTAGGTACCAAAACTATCAATTGCATGCACTTTTAACTAAGCACAATAACGTAAGATTAATCTCTAGATAGAGTTGAAATAAAAAATAAATAAGTAAATAAAAAGACAGAAAAAGTTATACTATCATTTGTCAAATTTATTCTTTTAAATAACTATACAAGTTCTATGTTAATTATAAAGCAAATGTGCAAACTTTAGTTTATATAATGTTGTATCAATCTACTTCTCCAATGCCTTTACATCCATCCTATCATTATTCTCAAGAGCTAATTCCCTTGCTATACACCATTTGTTTTGTCTAATAAATCATTCTTAGATATTGGTACTAATGACAATATCACTGTTGATCAAAATAATCTTCTTCTCACTACATCAAAATACAATGCTCCAGATATGATTTTATAAGATAACTGATTAGGTACCTTTATTGCTAATGTTGATGCACTAAAAAAAATGTGTTTAATACTATTAAATTTAACGACAAACATCATCGTCGGATTTAAGGGCAAATTTTTAATGTTATAAGTAAAAATTTGTCTTTGCAATAATTTACTGTTGGATTCAAAATTCCGTAACTAAATACGATGATAAATAGGAGCATAAAATTAATTTTATTAGTGTCAAATTTAACATTAAATTTTTTATCAAAAATGTTCTACAGTAATACAAATTAGTGAACACACAGCGTTTAGACAACGACCAACATCTTACCATTGAATTTATCTGCCGGTAAATCTAATGGTACAATTGCCCTAAATTCAAAATCAGAAACCCTCCTCCTCACTTTTGCAATTTCTCTCCCTCTCCTCTCTTTCTCTCTCATTGTTTTCTCCCTCTCTTCTCTCTTTCTCTCTCGCCATTTCCACCATCAGCCATCGTTTCTGTCCTCATAGCAGTACCTCCTCTCCACCGCAAATGAGTTCCTCTCTTGCATTGTCCTAGACAAGACACCAAAGGTTTAAATGTCGTTGTCAGGGCCCGTCATTGTCTTCACTGCTTCGTGGATCACCTTCGTCATTGTCCACCATCGTTCCTCCTCCAGGTTAGTGTAAATCCTCACCATTCTTCAATTTGTTGATTTTTTTGTTAAAAAAGACCCTAACACTAGTCATTAATGGCAGCAGTGGGAGAAGCTTGACACTGCTACCGCACCATAAATGCTGCTACCGTACTTCCAGAGTTTCACTAATTAAAAGTTTATATCCACTACTAAATCTTTTGGTAATTAGCAGCGGGCGAAAAAATTCACTAATAAGTAATTATCTGCGAGATTTACCATCTAATTTATTCTGCTGTTAAATTTGACGATAAATAGTTTATTGGAGATTTTTTTAGTAATTCTTTCAGTAAATCTGATGATATTCGGCAATTTTCTTGTAGTGGTAGTCTTATTTCTCTCAATAATTATTAAAAATTTACTTTGAATAAATTATTGCATGCTGCGAAGAATTTTCCTAATATCCAAAGGTTTGCTCAAGATAATCATTTTTATTTTGATTTTTGTGCTGAGGATTGTTACGTTAAATCTCAAAGAAGCCAAGAAGTCCTACTTCAAGAAGCTACTAAAGCTAGAGTTTATGAAGTTAAAAGGGTTGCTATCACTCAATCGACATATAATACTCTTGCTCCTAAGTTTTTTAGTGCATAATGTTATACTACAATGGCGGTTTTGGCTTTGAATTTATTTTGTTGGCTTTGAACATTTTTTAACAGGGGTAATTTGCACGAGGCATGTTTCGTTAATGCACAACCTTTTCCGTACAAGTTTGTAAGTTGTAAGTTGATGAAAATTGTAAGAATTGTCTTGGAAGTTCTTAGATAAATTTTTCAGCACGTTCCTTTTACGTATAATTTTAATGGCAAGTAGTTAACATTGTGTGCGTGTGTCCATAAAAAATGAAAAATTAATTTAATAGGTGTAATTATATAGCAACAATTTAAATTTAATGTGAGAAACAATTTTATTTAATCATTAAGGTCAAATGAATTAAACTAATGAGGCCATGCATTATGTAAAAAGCTTGCATTGTCATAAAAGTCTTTTTCTCCAGAACAAAACAATATATTCATGTGTAAATCAACAAACGTACACCTTTGCTAGCATGTATTTATAACTAATCCAAAATCAAATCTAACCCTTGCTTGCAGTAAAATGACCCAAACACCATAAAACTCACACAAGCACGATAAGAGATTTCAAACCCCAATTTTAAAAGAAACGTAGAACAAAAAGTCATATAATTTCTTAGATAAATTTCAAGGAGACAAAACAACCACAAATTTTGCCCATCTTCTCCCTTGTTTAGCTAAAGTTTTGATATTTTTCACCACTGAGAAAGAGGTATCATGTTTAAAGACGAAACCTTGCACAAGAAGAAAGCTTTGAAAATGATTCTTAAATTAAGAGAAATTGGACAGAATTCAAGAAGAAAAGGGAGTTTGAAAACTGAATTCTTGAAGGAAAAATTTGAATTGAAGATTGCATTACATTGAGTTATACAATCAGAGAGAGAGCGCGCCTCCAAATTGATGAGTCAATTTGAAAAATACATGGAGGAGCCTCCGAATGCAGAAGCTAAAAAATTTTATGATTTATTTCTCAGCGCCTGTTATTTGAGGGATGTGTTGGTCATTTAAAATTATTAATGGTAGTTAAAATGTTGAGTATAAAAGCTAAAGGAAATGTATCTCAATAAATCTTTGATGATTTCGTGAAAGCTATGAAAGGAAGTGATGCCTAAGGATAACTTACTTGTCTCCAATTTTTATGAAGCAAAGAAGCTAGTATTAAAACTTGGCATGAAAAGCAATAAAATTGATTATTGCATTAATGATTATATGCTGTATTACAAGGAGGATGATATACCAAGAAAGGAATGTAAATTTTGTCATTCTCCAAGGTACAAGATAGGTAAAAAGGGTAAATAAGTGCCTTTGAAACAAATGCACTATTTACCGCTTATACCTCGTTTAAAAAGACTTTATACTTCAATGCACATAGCACCTCACATGCGATGGTATTTTGATCACGAGTTTAAAGGAGTTCTTGAGTATCTATCGGATTCAAAAGCATGGAAGTATTTTGATAGAAAACATCCACAATTTTTTCAAGAACTACGTAATGTCAGACTAGGATTATGTGCCGATGGATTCACCCATTTTGGTCAATCTGGTAAATATTATTCATGTTGGTCAATAATTGTTACTCCTTATAACTGGCCTTCTTCTATGTACATAAAAACTCCTTACATGTTTTTATCCATGATTATCCCTGATCCTCGTAATCCTAAGTCAAATTTTATAATGCGAGCTGCATTGTTGTGGACTATTAATGATTTTTGTGCATATGGAATGTTGTTTGGATGGATGACAGTAGGTAGGCTAGCTTGTCCATACTGTATGAAATGAACCAAGGTATTCCATTTAAAAAAAACCATCATGGTTTGACTGTCACAAACAATTCTTGCCAGATAATCACATGTTTAGAAGAAACAAGGATGCATTCTATAAGAATAGAATTGAGAGATCAGAACTTCTGCCAAGATTAATTGAAGAGCAAATATGGTATATTGCTCAGAATTATGATAAGATAAGTGATGTTGAGCAACTTGAGATAGAAGGATATGAAAGTACACATAATTAGACCAAAAGAAGCATATTTTGAAATTTGCCTTATTGGCATCATAATTTAATCCGTCATAACCTTGATGTAATGCATATTGAGAAGAATGTATTTAATAATATATTTAATACTGTCATAGACATCAAAGACAAGACTAAAGATAATGCAAAAACTAAAATGAAGCTGTCATTATACTACAAACAAAAAAGTTTAGAACTGCCAGAACAAAGTGGAGGTAAAATTATAAAACTCAAAGCAAGCTACATATTTATCCTCTAGCAAAAGAGAGCAATATGTGAATGGGTGAAAAAGTTAAGGATGCCTGATATATATATTTCTAATCTAGGGAGATGTGTTGACATAAAGAAGGGTAAGTTATATGGAATGAAAAGTCATGATTGTCATATATTTATGGAATGTTTAATCTCAATTGCTTTTAGTTCATTGCCAGAGCAAATATGAAAGCCAATAACAGAGTTAAGTCAATTCTTCCGAGATTTGCTCAACATCGTTACGAGAAGTTGTTCTCAATAAGCTTTAAGAAAATATTCCAATTGTGCTATGCAAGTTAGAACGTATTTTTTCTCCTGAATTTATTAACTCAATGAAACATCTACTTATTCATGTGCCATTTGAAGCATTACATGGTGGTTCTGTGCAATATAGATAGATGTATCTTTTTGAGATATACCTTATTCATACCTCTGTATTTATTCTCAATTTTTTATTGTTTTATTAAGTCAATTATTTGTTATTTGATTTTTGTTATGAATTTTTTCATGATAGGTTTCTCTATCATCTTAAGAAAAAGGTCAAGAACAAAGAACATGTTGAAGGATCTATCAAAATTAATCATTGTCAATCTATTTCAATCCCCAGCAACGGCGCTAAAAACTTGATGTGCGGAAAACGGTCCGACACAAAACTCACCGGCAAGTATACCGGGTCGCATCAAGTAATAAAACTCACGGGAGTGAGGTCGATCCCACAGGGATTGAATGATTGAGCAATTTTAGTTCAATGGTTGATTTAGTCAAGCAAACAAGAGTTAATTTGAGTGATTTGTGATTGACAGAAGCTAAATTGCATGAATTGTAAAGGAAGAGGGATGAATTGCAGTAAATTAAAGAGCTAAGGAAATTAAAGTGCTGAATCTTAAAGACAAGTGAAGTAAATGGCAGTAACTTAAAGTGTAAGAAATATAAATTGCAGAAACTTAAAGTGCAAGAAATGTAAATTGCTTGATTTATAAAAGGAATTGGAAATTGGATTTGCAGAAATTAGACAAGGAAAAGTAAATTGCAACAAAAAAAAGAGTAGAAGATGAATCAAAATGAACCGGATCTTAAATGGAAATGTAAATAAACTTGGAGAAGTATTCAACAGAGAAATTAAAATGAAAACTCCAGATCTCAGGACTCAAGAGACTAGATAACCAAGTCTAGATCTCAATGCCTTCCTAGATCTAAATTTTAGAAAACAATTGAAGAGAAATTAAAGATCAAACAGTAGAAGAAGCAAATTTAAATTCTAAGTTCTCAAATGTGTAATAAAGAAAAAGAAGAAATCTCAAGTTGAGATTGAGACAGAACTTCCTCAATCCTCCAACCCAAGACTCAAACAAGTGTGTAGAAAATCAAAACAAGAAAACCCAGAGGAAAAGAATTCAATTCTTCTTCTCGATAACTCTAAATCTCAATAGCAACGAAAACTAAAATCAAATCAAACTCTCCGCTAAAGGTCAAGTAAAAATTCTAAAAGGAAAGCTCTGTAAACACTAAAAGGAAAGCTCCGAAAAAAATTCTAAAAAAAAACCCTTTTCAAAACTTAAATTCTAAGCTATTTATACACTCTCTTCTAATGATCTTCAAGCCTTGAATTGGGCCCTTGCTCTTGATGGAATTGGGTTGACAATAGCCTCTGTTGATTGCTCTTGGTGTTGAGACGAAATCCGTTAGCAACTTGGATCTTGGGTATTTACGTTTGAGTCAACGTTTGAGGCAAACGTTAACTCAAACGTATTCGTGTGTGGCATTATGCAGCTCGGCCAATTTGCTGTCATCCACGTTTGAGCCAACGTTTGAGGTCAAACGTGAGCTCAAACGTGGCCCTTCCCATGCTACTATTTTAGCCAACGTTTGGCCTAACGTTTGAGGCAAACGTTGGCACAAACGTGGCTCATCTAAGGCATCAAACAGGGGTGCTCTTCCATGCTAAAATGTAGCCAACGTTTGACCTCACGTTTGAGGCAAACATTGGCGCAAACGCTGGCTTCTCCTGGATGAAAATTCTTAGCCAGGGTATGGTTGCACTCTTCCTCACGTTTGAGTCCAAGTTTGAGGCAAACTTGAGCTCAAACGTGAGTCCTTCTTCTTGCCCTTCGCTATCCCTTTTTCTTCAACCTTCTTCTAAGCCTTTTTCCACCTATCATCAATCAACAATTGCATCAAAGCTATGCTATAGTCATGAGAGTTCTTCTTCTTCTTGATATATAAGCAATTATTGCACAAAAACTCATGAAAATGCATCAATTCATCCATGGTTGATTGAATCTAAGGAAACATGAAATTCTACCCAAATGGCTTACTTGTGGCACAAGAAAGTGCATAAAACCTAATGAAAATCAAAGAAAAAGAGTAGAAAAACTAGGCTAAGATGCCATGGCATCACAACACCAAACTTAAAGCTTGCTTGTCCCCAAGCAAGAAAAGAATTTATGCTCAACAATTCTTTTAGTTTAGAATAGATTGAAGAATAACGTGTAATGCTCTGTAAGTGAAGTGATTAATTGACAGTAGGGTGAACTCTAAATCATATGTTTATGCAAGGGCTTCAGTGTTTACTAGTCCCCACATCTTGGAAGTCTTAGGTCTTAGGACTTTCACCCAAATGATACCGTTTCACCCAAATGATACCGTGGAGATCTCTTTATAGATAATCACCTTGAAGCAGCTTATAGTTTATGTGTTTCGGTCTTGACTCTAAGTGTCCTGTCTCAAAGCGGCTCTTTAGATAAGCTTTCAATCAATACTCCGAAACCAGTTGGTTTTAAGGTATTGGGTGTTAAAGCACCCCTGAGAATTTACTTGCTCAAGCCTCTCTCTTTGACACAATTCGACCACAAGCATTTACTAGGCTAGTAACTCTTTGAGTTCTTGTTTCTTTTTCTTTTTTTTTTTTGCCCAGTAATTGATGCTCAGAGCCTTGGGCCATGTTCTTTTATTTTTTTTTCTTTTGTTTTCTTTTGCTGCTTCTTGGATCAAAAGATGTTTGAGAATCTCCACAATACTTCTTTGAACTCTATTTCCTGCCTATGAGCTCCCATGCAGGTTTTCACAAACATGCAACCTCAATACACATTTATACAACCAGAACCACCACTTCCCTTAATCTTTTGCTTACCTCAAGATGAATTTTTGATTCCTCAATCCTTCTCTTCAAAGAAATGTTTTCTATTTGTATTTTTCCAATCCTTGAGTGCAAGCAAATTTTCAAGTGTATGGTGCTATGATATACCAAACATCTTAGTTATTGAACTACAAGGAAATTATACTGAACAGGGGTACAATATCACTTTCAATCATAGCAGTTTTGAATATAAGACAATCACTTAACAATAAAACCTTTTGGAGTTTACTTGCTTCACTCCTTCTCAGCACCATTCTTGATCTTTGCATCCCTCTTTGTCTCTTTGGTTGATGGTGCTTAATCCTTCCTTAGATTCAAGTGACTGTCTACAATAAACTTTGAAAGTTGCTTGTTCCCCAAGCACTCTAAAATGGTTAGCATGCATAAATGTTTGTAGGCTTCTAAACTTAGATTAGTGTGTGAACACCAAACTTAGTTCCTTGCCGTTATTTCTTACGCATCCAGTGAACTATATGTGAAATCCTCCTATCTTTGCTAAGGATTAAAAACTAGAAAACAGACACTAGTCAAGTAGATTCTCTGATTGCTTTGAACTAGCACTCTTTATGCATAAAGTAGGAATGTGCTTTTAAATGAGATTTTGGTGGAACACCAAACTTAGGACCTTCCATTCTCCCTTAAAATTGTTTTGGTGTGCAACACCAAACTTAGCTCCTTGCATTACAGATAAATCTACTTAACTTTCTTATTGAAACAGTAAAGAAAAAGAGAGTTACCTCCTGTTGGGTTGCCTCCCAACAAGTGCTTCTTTATTGTCATTAGCTTGACATCTTCCATTCTTTGATTATGGAGATTGGAGATCACAGTTCCTTAGCTTGTCTTTCTTTATCGTGAACTTCCTTCTGGTTTCCTCTTTGATGATCTCTATGAGTTCTCGTGGAAGGATCTTAGTCACAATATAGTGATCCGACAGCTGTGGAGACACCTTCATGGGTTGAATGTTTAGCAGCACTTTATCCCCTAGTAAAAATTTCTCAGTAGGGATTTTCTGATCTTCTTTAATTCTATCCTTTGTCTCTCCTTGTGAAATTTCCTTGTTGTGTTTTTCTTGGCTGGTACTCTCTTTGTCCAAGGTTTTCTTACTTTCCTCTATGATCTTTTTCCATTCCTCCCTCTTTGCAGCTTTTTCGTTGTTGTTTGGTTTGTCTTCAGTGATGTTGAGAGGGATTTCCTCCTTCTTGGTTGTTTTTGAAAACTGCTGAGCCAACAGCAGTATGTGTTCTTCAAACTTCTTAAGTGCTTTCACATGGTTTTTGGTCTCCTAGACTTGAATTTCCATGAGTTTCTCTATCATCATTTCTAAGTCCGAGATTCTCTGAGAATTTTGTAAATGTATGAGATGAACTGGTTGATGTGGGGAACCTTGTGAAGGAATTGCATAGGTATTGCGCGGATAAGATGTGGGTGTTGCAGAGGTGTTCTGGTGATTTTGTGAGGTGTTATGGGGTTGAGAATGTGTGTTTTGTGAGCGTTGGCTTTGGTTAGTATTATTAGATGGGTGACTCTGGTTGTTTGTGATGATGAAATTATTATGGTTGAAACTTCTTTGTCCTTGATGTTGGTATTCCTCTGTTCTCAAACAAGGGTGAGTCCTCCAGGGTGGAATTTGTGCATTTCCCACCACAAAGTGCAGGCAATCAATTTTTCTGGCTATCAACTCCATTTGTTGCTGAGTTTGATGGTGTATCTGCTTGTTTTGGTTCATAACTGCGTTCACTCCTTCAAGATTCATAACTTCTTTTTCTGAAATTTCATTATCTGGTTTCTCAAATGAGTGTTGATTGTTGACTCCTTTGTCATTGAAATTTGCAGTTCCTTGGGCAGTTGTTGTCGCTTTGAGTAGGCCATCTGAGAAGTAATCCACCGCTTTTCTTGTTTCTGGGGTTAATCCTTCATAGAAAGCTTGGAAACCCACTTTGTCACTTACTTTCTTGTATCTTTCCCATGCCTTGAAGAGTGGTTCTTCTTCTCCTTGTGTGAATGGATGCACCCCTTCTTTCAGCTTGATGATCTGTTGGGATGAGGAGAATTTAGCTAGAAACTTGGTAACCAAATTGTCCCAACTGGTGATACTTCCTTGGAAAAGGGTTTCAAGCCATTGTGCAACTTTATCCCTTAGTGAGAAGGGAAATAACAAAAGCTTGTAAGTTTCAGGATTCACACCATTGGATTTAACAGTATCACAAGTCCTCAGAAAAGTGGATAGGTGCTGTTTAGGATCCTCCAATGGATTTCCGCCATAGGAACAATTGTTCTTGACTAGTGTAATGGTTTCATGTCGTGATACTCTTCTTCCTCAGAGACTCCTTCTCCAATAATAGCCTTCCTCTGGCTTCTCTTCTCAACCTTCTGAGAGTTCATTCGTCTTGCTCAGAGAAGCGAGGGATCTCTCCTCTTACCTGTGACATACACACATTCACTAGGAACAAACAGCAACACTCTTGCAAATTGAGTGCAGTTAGTTGAGACAAAATCTCAAATAGTTAGTGAGTTAATCAAAATGAAAGAAAAAGTGCTTGATCTAAACTACCACCTTACTTAATCATTGTCAATCTATTTCAATACCCGGCAACGGCGCCAAAAACTTGATGTGCGGAAAACGGTCCGACACAAAACTCACCGGAAAGTATACCGGGTCGCATCAAGTAATAAAACACACGGGAGTGAGGTCGATCCCACAGGGATTGAAGGATTGAGCAATTTTAGCTCAGTGGTTGATTTAGTCAAGCAAACAAGAGTTGATTTGTGTAATTTGTGATTGACAGAAGCTAAATTGCATGAATTGTAAAGGGAGAGGGATGAATTGCAGTAAATTAAAGAGCTAAGGAAATTAAAGTGCTGAATCTTAAAGACAAGTGAAGTAAATGGCAGTAACTTAAAGTGTAAGAAATATAAATTGCAAAAACTTAAAGTGCAAGAAATGTAAATTGCTTGAATTACAAAAGGGAATTGGGAATTGGATTTGCAGAAATTAGACAAGGAAAAGTAAATTGCAACAAACAAAAGAGTAGAAGATGAATCGAAATGAACCGGATCTTAAATGAAAATGTAAATAAACTTGGAGAAGTATTCAACAGAGAAATTAAAATGAAAACTCCAGATCTCAGGACTCAAGAGACTAGATAACCAAGTCTAGATCTCAATGCCTTCCTAGATCTAAATTTTAGCAAACAATTGAAGAGAAATTAAAGATCAAACAGTAGAAGAAGCAAATTTAAATTCTAAGTTCTCAAATGTGTAATAAAGCAAAAGAAGAAATCTCAAGGTGAGATTGAGACAGAACTTCCTCAATCCTCCAACCCATGACTCAAACAAGTGTGTAGAAAATCAAAACAAGAAAACCCGGAGGAAGAGAATTCAATTCTTCTTCTCGGTAACTCTAAATCTCAATAGCAATGAAAAATAAAATCAAATCAAACTCTCCGCTAAAAGTCAAGTAAAAATTCTAAAAGGAAAGCTCCGAAAAAAAATTCTAAAAAAAAATCCCTTTTCAAAACTTAAATTCTAAGCTATTTATACACTCTCTTCTAATGATCTTCAAGCCTTGAATTGGACCCTTGCTCTTGATGGAATTGGGTTGACAATAGTCTCTGTTGATTGCTCTTGATGTTGAGACGAAATCCATTAGCAACTTGGATCTTGGGTATTTACGTTTGAGCCAACGTTTGAGGTCAAACGTGAGCTCAAACGTGGCCCTTCCCATGCTACTCTTTTAGCCAACGTTTGGCCTAACGTTTGAGGCAAACGTTGGCGCAAGCATGGCTCATCCAAGGCATCAAACAGGGGTGCTATTCCATGCTAAAATGTAGCCAACGTTTGACCTCACGTTTGAGGCAAACGTTGGCGCAAACGCTGGCTTCTCCTGGATGAAAAGTCTTAGCCAGGGTGTGGTTGCACTCTTCCTCACGTTTGAGTCCAAGTTTGAGGCAAACTTGAGCTCAAACGTGAGTCCTTCTTCTTGCCCTTTGCTATCCCCTTTTCTTCAACCTTCTTCCAAGCCTTTTTCCACCTATCATCAATCAACAATTACATCAAAGCTATGCTATAGTCATGAGAGTTCTTCTTCTTCTTGATATATAAGCAATTATTGCACAAAAACTCATGAAAATGCATCAATTCATCCATGGTTGATTGAATCTAAGGAAACATGAAATTCTACCCAAATGGCTTACTTGTGGCACAAGAAAGTGCATAAAACCTAATGAAAATCAAAGAAAAAGACTAGTAAAACTAGGCTAAGATGCCATGGCATCAACAACAACCTATCTCTGAAAGCTTTCAGAAATAAAGCCACTAAAGCAACAAGGTTATATAAATACAAAGGATGAGAGAATGACTACAACAAAATTTAAAGTAAAATAAAGCATAAGAAAGATCATTTTCCACTCTGTCACTATATCTTCAAACTCACCGAGGTGGTTTGCAACCTGCATCTGAAAAATAACAACATATGGTATGAGAACCGGAGGTTCTCAGTATGGTAACGGTGCCCAATATATAAGATGTAAGGTTCTGGGACGTCAAAGGCAATTGATGAGCGGATAATTTATACACTTTTTGGCATTGTTTTTAGTATGTTTTTGGTAGTTTTTGTTGAGTTTTTAGTATATTTTTATTAGTTTTTAGTTAAAATTCACTTTTCTGGACTTTACTATGAGTTTGTGTGTTTTTCTGTAATTTCAGGTATTTTCTGGCTGAAATTGAGGGATCTGAGCAAAACTCTGATCCAGAGACTCAAAAGGACTGCAGATGCTGTTGGATTCTGACCTCCCTGCACTCGAAGTGGATTTTCTGGAGCTACAGAAGCCCAATTGGCGCGCTCTCAACGGCGTTGGAAAGTAAACATCCTGGGCTTTCCAGCAATATATGATAGTCCATACTTTGCCCAAGATTTGATGGCCCAAACCGGCGTTCAAAGTCACCTCAAGAAATCCCAGCGTTAAACGCTGGAACTGGCACCCAAATGGGAGTTAAACGCCCAATCTGGCATAAAAGCTGGCGTTTAACTCCAAGGAGAGTCTCTACACGAAATTGCTTCATTGCTCAGCCCAAGCACACACCAAGTGGGCCCAGAAGTGGATTTTTATGTCATTTACTCATTTCTGTAAACCTTAGGCTACTAGTTATCTATAAGTAGGATCTTTTACTATTGTATTAGAGGACTTTTGGTAGCTATCTTCGTTTTATGCTATCTTAGATCATTGGGAGGCTGGCCATTCGGCCATGCCTAGACCTTATGCTTATGTATTTTCAACGGTGGAGTTTCTACACACCATAGATTAAGGTGTGGAGCTCTGCTGTACCTCGAGTATTAATGCAATTACTATTGTTCTTCTATTCAATTCCGCTTGTTCTTTGTCCAAGATATCACTTGTTCTTCAACTTGATGAATGTGATGATCCGTGACACTCATCACCTTTCTCACCTATGAACAAGGTGACTGACAACCATTCTTGTTCTACAAGCATCTGAGGCTTAAGTGAATATCTCGTGGATTCTTTAATCGGAGTCTTCGTGGTATAGGCAGGACCTGATGGCGGCATTCAAGAGAATCCGGAAGGTCTAACCTTGTCTGTGGTATTCTGAGTAGGATTCAATGACTGAATGACTGTGACGTGCTTCAAACTCCTAGCAGGCGGGGCGTTAGTGACAGACGCAAAAGTATCAATGGATATTATTCCGGCCTGACCGAGAACCGACAGCTGAATTCCGCTATGCTGTGACAGAGCATATGCTATCGCTTTCACTGAGAGGATGGGAGGTAGCCATTGACAACGGTGAAACCCTACACGAGCTTGCCATGGAAAGGAGTAAGAAGGATTGGATGAAGACAGTAGGAAAGCAGAGAGACGGAAGGGAAGGCATCTTCATGCGCTTATCTGAAGTTCCTACCAATGAATTACATAAGTATCTCTATCTTTATCTTTTATGTTATTTTCGTTTATCACCATATCCATTTGAGTCTGCCTGACTAAGATTTGCAAGATGACCATAGCTTGCTTCATACTAACAATCTCCGTGGGATCGACCCTTACTCACGTAAGGTATTACTTGGACGACCCAGTGCACTTGCTGGTTAGTTGTGCGAAGTTGTGTAATGCCATGGGATTGAACTACCAAGTTTTTGGAGTTCATGACCGGGGATTATGAGAGTTGTGAAAAGTAGTGTTCACAATTTCGCGACACCAGCAATCCTAGAATTTCACATCAAAAACATATATTCAAGCCTTAACAAAATAAATAACTTAAACCGTAAACCATAAATAGGATTATCTAAACTTAGGGGATTTCTAACTAATACCAATCACACCGCTGTATCCCATAGCCTTCGCCAACCTACCCTCCACGCGATCCTATCGCTGTCGCCTACCAAACCTCCTCAGCACCAGACAATCACAAGTATATGCAAACAAGTAATACACAGGTAATATTCATGTATAACAAGTAATTCAAGAAGCAAGTAGGCATATTATACAATTAGGCAAACTGCAAGTAATCAAAGCAAAAAAGTACATAAGAGATATATATATAATGAATGCCTGTCCTACTGGCCATGAGCTCACGCATCGGTTATGTTGCTAGAGCCGACTCGGATAAGTGAGATTAAACCACCATCTTTACCCGTAGGTTTCATAAACAAACGGGATTAAACCACCATCCTTGTCCAGAACACGCAAGCGGGATTAAACCACCCTCCTTGCCTCTATAGTAAGCGGGATTAGACCACCATCCTTACTGGGTTACGCTAACAAATCAAACTGCAAGCGGAATTAATCCACCGACCTTGCCAAACACAAGATAATATGCAAGCGGGATCACACCACCGTCCTTGCCTCCACAGTAAGCGGGATTAGATCACCATCCTTACTAGGTACCTCAAACAAGCGGGATTAAACTGCCGTCCTTGCTTGGAACACAAAATAATATATCATCATTTCTTAATTCATCATAATCATTCTCATCTTCTCAAAATCTCCTTAAAGAAATACTTCATAGCTCACCATTCACTAATTTTCATCCACAACCTTCCAAAACCTAAGTCACCGGCTCTAAACTTGTAACAATTACCCTTTTCAATTCACTTATTGTGTTTTTCTCCTGATGTAAAGCCTAAATACTAGCTAAGAAGTCTTAAACAAGAGTTACAGAAGTTTTCAAGTTTGCCGGGAAGGTAAAACAGTTACAAACAGGGTTTTAGGTAAAAAAAAGGGCTTATGCGTACGCACAGGGTTGTATGCATATGCACAAACTAGAAGGCTTTTCCGATCTGTGCGTATGCATGATGTTGTGTGTACGCACAACTTGAAACACCCACTCTATCCTGTGCGTACGCACGGAGGTGTGTGTGGGCACACATGACAAATTTCTAAATTTTCTGCAAACATCATAGAATTCAAATTTTTTATACCAACTTTCAACGATTATATATTTCTCTACAAAATTCTGATTTCTACAAAATCTATACAATTTTAAAACTCTTTAAAATATGTTTAATTTGATGCAAGATTCAATCAATTTCAAAAATTGTAGCTCAAGATATGATCTGTCAAAATTACCTAAAATCTGTTTTTACCAAAAACCTTAAAAACTCAAATTTACCAAATCCATCATAATCTAATATCTAATATTAACCAAATCCATCAAAATATTTATTCCTCAAATTTTATAATTATCGTCATCATTATCCCAATTCCACAAGTTTTCATTCATTCCGCACAACACCACCACAACATCGATCATCGACATAATTCATCAACAACCATCAACATATAATATCACTCCTCAGCTATATCCACTCCATATAACATTATATCAACCTCTAAATCACAATTCGCATTCAATTAACATATATATTCAATTTAATCCTTTCTTAAGGTCAACTAGCCTTAGGTTCACGAAATATTACATATTACATAAAGGAAACCGAAACCATATTTAGGTCGATTCCCGAAATGCAACAAACACTATAACGAAGCCACCAAACTCAATCCAAAAGCCTCAAACCAACTCCAACAAACACAAAAACTCAATCTAACATCATACAACATACCAACATCAGATCTAGGGTTCACAAAAATAACTAAACACAAGGGTTTAGTGAGACCTTACCTTATCCAACGAGATTAGGGGCAAAACCTAACAATGTTTCAATGTTAGATCACCCCTAAACAAACAAAATCACAAAATCTACTGAAAAACCAAAAGTAAAAATGTGAAATCACTTAGGGCAGAAAACTAGAGCAGGAGATGCGAGTTTTTACCAGCAAAACCTAGTTAGAAATGACGGGCTCAGTGAGAGCGACGCGTAGCCGCAAACGACTCGTCAATCGGAGCTCCGAATCAAAAGTTATGGGAAAAAAAAAGAGGAGATGAATAGTAGCAATCCTTCTTCTCCTCTCTTCCCTTACCAGCACCCCTTTCTTGTTTTCTTGGTGAAAATGAGCTGAATGCTCATTAGTTAGTACTTATATATGTTGGGCTTGGACCCAACTTAGTCCAACCCGTTAGTTTTTTTAGTCCGTTTGGTCCACTTTGGGCCAAAACTTTAAGAATTAGTGTCCGATTTTGAATTCTAAATTATTTTTGTCTTTACAAAACAAGAAATTTAATTTCAAAATCTTATTTTTCTCAATACACGGTATTAGACAAACTAGAGCTGGTGTTGCCGGCTTAAACACCGGTACGCATTTTTACAAAAATCTTTCGCAAATATACATTTTCTAACTTAGAAAAATTCATTGGATTTGAATTTCACCTTTATATTTAAAAAAAAAATATTTTTATATTTTTGAACCTACTTCGGGCAGTTGAATTATTATTTTATTAAAACGGTTATTCCGGTTCTTATAGGGCTACCAATAAAAAGAGTTGTACTATTTAAATGTAAATGATTTGATCCCACGATTGGCAAAGGAACAAAGATAAACAAAGAAAATCGACAATATGGTAAATATGATCCATTTATCGTTGCACATAAAGTAATCCAAGTATATTTTGTATCTCATCCAATGAGCAACACTAGCAGAATGGTGGTTCATATCCAAGACTAAAGCAAGATGTGAGATTGAGATTGAAATAACGGAAGATTTTGCATATCAAGAAGATGCCATAAATCAATCTAACAATCATATCTCAAATGATATTGACATTGTTGTTGATTTATTGAATACCAATAGTACAAGATATGAAGAAGAGGAAGTTGATGACAATAATAATGATGATGAGACACTTGGGGACGAGAACGAGGACGAGGACGAGAACGAGGAGAATGAGGATGAAGATCAAAATTAATAGCAAGAAAAAGTGCATTATGAAATGTATTCATTTGTATTTTTTTTTCTTAATTTTTAATATACCTTAATCTTATGAAAAAGTATATGACTTTTTTATTTTACGTGATTTTTTTATTATATTTTATTTTTAATATTTTTTTAGAAGATTGAATATAATTTATTTTTAAGATTTTTATATATGTGATTCTTTTAGATACACTTTATCTTAAATTTGTTACAAAATTAAATTTTGAATTAATATAACGTAAATAATTAAAAGAATAAATTAAAAATAATATGAGGTAACTAAAAAAAATAAAAATTAAATATAACATAGTATATAATAATTTCCATTAGAAAATCAATATTAAATATAATAAAAATAAAAAAAATTCTCATAAACATAATTAAATCTAACAAAAAAAATAAAAGGATAAATTGAAAAATAAATAAATTTCTTCAAAATAACAAAAAGCATGAGCGTTATCTAGTGTATATATATTCTATCATAATATGTTTGGTTTTATTTTTATTTTATTTTATTCTATATTTTTGTATGAATTAAAAAATAATGTTACTAATATATGAATAATATTAAAACATATCAAACTAATTTTGTAAAGAAAAAAAATTTAACTGCTATAAAAGATGAGTGAATAAATAAGCACTATGTACCTATTAATCTAATTTTTAAAAATATCTATAATAATAAATGAGATGCTAATTAATACGATGATTATTTTATATTTTGATCAAAAAATTTTGAAATTGAGTCTTAAAAATAAAAAAGTACCTTTTTATAAGTTATATATAATTAAGGTTATTTTAGAAAAAAAATTATTTTGGAATAATAAAAATATTTGGAACAAATCATAGACAAATTTAAAATATAAACAATATTTTTATACTAAATATTAAAATTTTTTAATAAATATTTGAAATATATTTAAAAATTGATGAACTTTTAAATAGAATTTACAAATGATATTATTTTTGTCTTAATTTGTGGATAAAAATTTTAGCTATTTCGAAGGGTTAGCTATAATAAAAGCATTTAAAATTAATTATAGACAAATTTGAGATAGATTTAACATTTTTCAAAATACTTTCCAAATTCATCTAAAGCTATTGCGCCTATTCAAATGGAATACGGACGAATTTATAGTTTTTATCCAAAATGTGTTATCAATCTGTATGAAAATTTTGGTGCTATTCAACAAAAATTAGCGCCAAAATTTAGGACAAAATTTAAATAAATTTAGGATAGAATATATTATTCTAATGCTTCCACTAAAAATTGTTCAATATTTATCTTAAATTTATCCGAAATTAAAAAGTCATTCACATGGAATAAATTTCGTTTAAAATTTTCGTCCGAAAAAATTCTATTTCTAGTAATGTATCGAATAATACATAACTCAATTCATCTAAGTGTGTTAATTATATCTTATTTATTGATGAATAAAATATAAATTAGTGTAATATTTCACGTAATATATATGCATACAAAATTTTTTGAAAGCAATAAGAAAATGTTGAACGGTATAGAAAATAGAAAAAGAGAAAGAAGTTGACATACATTCACTTTACTAAAAAAAAACATTTTTAACCGTTATTTATTTTATTTTTTAATGGCAGTAAAAAAAATTGTTATACATTAACGGTCTTATATTTTATTATTAAAATTTATTAAAAAAATTAGCAATAATTATATAGTTACCAATAAAATTTTTTGTAATAATCATAAAAAAATATATAATTATTATTATAATACATAATAATAAATATATAATTATTGTAAATATATAAATTAAATAAAACATGTAATGATTATCATATTATTATTATTAAAAATTTATTACTAATAAATGTGATTTTGTTTATACAGATGAGTTAATTAATATGTTAACCTGAATTTAAATTTTTTAAATTTTAAATTTTTATTTTAAAAAATAAAATATAACTTTTTATTTTTAAATAATTTTTTTATATTTTTTAGTTTTATTTATAAAATAAATAATAAAAAATTATAATTTATTATTTAAAATTTAAAATTTAAAAGATTTAACGTTACACAACAACAAAAATTAATATGTTAATCTTAAAGCTCTCTTGTTCTATTTTGTGTGTTGAGCTCTTTCTTTAAAAAAAAAAAATTGTTAACCTTAGAGGTTAGAGAGAATCAGTGGATAAAGAAGAGAACTATGAGTGAAAGTAAAGGGCAAAAGAGGAATAAAGGATGGAAAAGTGCAATGATGAGTTGAATGAGATGGGATCCACTAGATTATCTCTTTTTTTTTTTTCTAACCTTTTTTTTAATCTTTTCATTTATAAATTTTGACTGCTGTTAGTGTTGGCTCAGTTTTTTCGATATTGGGATGGAGAATGAGTTGTGCATAGATATGGGAAGTGGAGGTGTTAGACAATGGTGTGGGACAGGTTTTCCTGATCCATGGCAGGCGTGCATTCGGACCCAGCGATTGGCGTGGGCGGGAATCAAAGTTGAAATTGTATAAGGGAATCGTTGGGTCCGATTCCCTAAGGGTGTAGTGTTGATTTTTTTTTTGTTGGCTATGGAAGTGCAGTCGCTGGGTACGTTTGCCGTTTTCTGAATATTTTTTTTTTACCCAAGGAATCGTTGGGTCCGTTTGGTGGGGAAGGTGATTTTTTTTTTTTTTGTTTAAAGGAGTCGTTGGGTCCGATTTGTGGGAGGTATTTTTTTTTTTATTTTTGTAGGGGTCGCTGGGTCCGTTTTGCAGAAGAAAAAAAAAATGAAATTTTTTTTAGTAGGATTCGGTGGGTCCGATTTGTATATATATATATATGTGTGTTTTGGAAACTCGGATGAACTCCTCAAATCTGATTACTCTTAACTGTTCAGCGTCTTCTTCCCTTCTTCCTCCCCTGTTTCTCTTTTACTTCTAATTGAGTCTCTGTTATTTCATTTGAACTCCAAGAGTAAATGAGAGTTCACCAGATATTTATGTATGAGAGTATGAAAAATGGTTGATAGAGTTACAGTTAGAGTATATTATTTCGGTCAGATTCTATTAGAAACACCTGAAGGAGTGAGATTTAGTTGTGAGAAGCCGTTGGATATTGTAATCCCTTTCACAATCTCATTCGAGGAGCTAAAAGGTGTGATTTGTGAGAAGATAGGTTTTCAGATATCCAAGAAAATATCATGTATGGTATATAGATATCCCATACCGGTATTTGGTGGTTTCGTGTAGTATCAAACCAAGTATGTAACCGACGAAGCGAGTATGCAGGAGATGTTTTCAATGTATTTTGAAAGTCGCGGTCAGATATCGGTGATAGAGTTGTACGTCGAATTCGAACAATCTGAGGTGGACCGAAATATTGAGGAGGAAGAATATGATAGTGACAGTGAGGAAGAGTTTGAAAGCAATTACGAAGCTGTTGCTCCAGAAGGAGAAGAAGATCAAGGTGACGGGGTGGTGGGTCCAAATGTGGGAGACGTTGCACATGCACTTGCAAACGAAGATCCCTTTGAGGAGCCGTCCTTCATGCGGGTTCTGGACTTGGAAGCCATGCATGCGCCGGAGTTTCCGGAATATATGAGTGCCGGTACGTACTAACATATAAATATAAAAAGTAATATACTTTGTGAAATAATCTATGTTGATAGATGTAAATAAGAATATAAGTCACGTGAAAATTAAGTTGTGTGCATTCGTCCAAAGTTTTTTATGTGTTTATGTTTGTAGGATGTTAAAAGTGGGATGACAACATGATAGATAGGAATAGTATTTATATTGATGGGGATATAGGGAGCATTGACGTAGTCTTTAAGTTATTAAATGTATTTGCCTTAAATTAATTTGATTTGGTTGTCGTTGTGGTAGAAATTCCTATGGTCGCAGATGGTGAATTTGCAATCGGAATGGAATTCAGTTGTAGGGAAGCTGTTATGATGGCGGTGAAAGATTATACCATCCGAAGAGGCGTAGACTACCGTGTGTATGAGTCGGAGCCGTTGACCTTCTATGCGAAGTGTACACAATATGGATCAGGGTGTGATTGGCTTATCAGGGTTAGCATGATCAGCAGAAAGTATTGTTGGGTTATAAGGAGGTACAACGGTTCTCACACTTGTACTAGAGCCACAATTTCTCAGGATCATTCGAAGCTGGATTCGAACACAATTGCGGAAGCAATAAAGCCGTTGGTTGAGGCTGACCCGTCAATAAAGGTGAAATCGGTTATTGCGGAAGTGCAGTCGAAGTTCAATTACACCGTCAGCTATCGGAAGGCATGGTTGGCGAAACAAAAAGCAGTGGAAAAAATATTTGGCGGTTGGGAAGCGTCATATGAAGCTTTGCCTATTTGGTTTCAGGCCATGTGTAACAAGGAGCCATCAGCAATCGTCCATTTCGAGACTATGTCTGCATATCAAGGTGATGATGAAGTAACTGATATCCGGGTATTGCATAGAGTCTTCTGGAGTTATTACCCCTGCATTAGAGCGTTCAGACACTGCAAGCCAGTTGTCCAGGTTGATGGGACTCACTTGTACGGAAAGTATAAGGGTTGTTTGTTGGTCGCCGTTTCACAGGATGGTAACAATAATATCGTCCCTATTGCCTTCGCAATTGTGGAGGGGGAGACTTCTGATGCATGGCACTTTTTTCTTAGTAACCTGCGACAACATGTTGTGACTAGGGATGGTGTGGGACTGATTTCTGACAGGCACGAATCCATCAATGCAGCTATTGCCCGGAGCAACGGAGCTTGGTCGCCCCCGAGAGCATTCCACATGTTTTGCATCAGGCATATAGAGTCGAACTTCTTGAGAAAGTTCAAGGCACCGTACCTGCAAAAACTTGTGGTCAATATAGGTAAATGTTAACTAACTATAATTTCCTTATTAACCGAGTTACCTTCCAGCAGGTTTTCTCATGAATTCTTCACTTCTGTGGCCTTGATTGTTGTCCAGGTTATTCGAGGACGGTGCGCGAGTACGAACAGCGCTACCAGCGTTTACGTGAACGGGGCGAGGCATATACCAACTGGCTGAACCGAATCCCACGCGAGCAGTACGCGTTGGCGTATGACGGTGGCTACCGCTGGGGTCACATGACGACAAACCTAGTGGAGTGCATCAACTCCGTGTTGAAGGGGGCACGCAATCTTCCTATAACTGCACTTGTGAAAGCCACATTCTACAGGCTTAACGAGTTGTTCACTAGAAAAAGAGCCGAGGCGGAGTCGCGGATAACAGCTGGACATGTTTTTTCTGAGGTTGTCACGTCGAAATTGAATGCCAATCAACTTGCAAGTTCTAACATCCAGGTTAATTGCTTCGATAGGATGAATGAGGTCTTCGAGGTTCGTGAGATGCCAGCTGGAACTGAGTATGCCGTCGATCTCCGTCAACAACGCTGTGACTGTGGTGAGTTTCAGGTGGATCGGATTCCCTGTCGACATGTTTTTGCATGTTGTGCGAATCAGCGACTGGATTGGCGAGTGTATGTCCACGAAGTTTACAAGATGGACCAAGTTCGGAGGGTTTACCGAGCTAGGTTTCGGCCACTGGGTAATCCCACTATGTGGCCTGTGTACAGCGGCCCTCGATTTGTCCCGAATCCGAACATGAGACGGGTGAACAAAGGTCGCCCGAGGATGACACGTTTCTTGAACGAAATGGACACACGAATGTTACGTGCTCCTAGGCGTTGTCGGCAATGTGGAGCAGAGGGACACAGCCGAAGTAGATGCCGTCGGTCATCTGGTGTAGGTCCCAGTAACCCAGGATAGTAGTTTTATGCCTATCATGTTTCATTGTAGTACTTTATGGCATTTGCTTGTTTATTTTTACGCGTTTGTTTATGTTTATCAGGACATTGTTATTTCATGAAACTTCTTTATCAGACCTGAGACTTCTTTATGACCGTAGATATCAAATTTAATTATTCTCTAATTCATTAATTAGTTAGTATCTATTACAGTATTTAAATATATGTTAAAAAATATTAACATTAATTCATATCATATAATTAATCAATAACAAAAATAAAACAAAAAATATTAATTTATAGATATTTCACACAGTTTAATTTTTATTTTAATAATGATATGAGTAAACCGTAATTAATTTAAGAAGGATTAAAAATAGAACAAAAATAAAACAAAGAATATTAATTTATAGATATTTAAGAAAGTTTAATTTTTATTTTAATAATGATATGAGTTAACCGTAATTAATGATGCAGAAAGATTAAATATAGAACAAAAATAAAACAAAAAATATTAATTTATAGATATTTAAGAAAGTTTAATTTTTATTTTAATAATGAAATGAGTTAGCCGTAATTAATTTAAGTTGAGTAAAGGATAAGCAAAACACTCTTAACAGAAACCGGTCCGGTTAAACCGGCAGAAACCGGTTCGACCGAACCGGAACAATTTAATATTTCAGCAAAATGGACCAGCTGAGTTTCGAACCCGCATCCCTGCACCATAATAAAATGGAGCGGCTGCCACCAGGCTAGCAACTCTGTTATTAAGATTTATGCAAATTAAATTATATGTTAATATTAGTTAGTATATGACTTCTTTTTATTGTAATTATAAGTTCACCCATGTGTAAAGTAATTATATTTTTACTCAACATTTATTATAACCTGACTTATTAACTTCAAAATACAAGTACTCAACACATAAACACAACATTAACTTCAAAATACAAGTATTCAACATAGATACACAACATTAAGTTCAAAATACAAGTAATCAACATAGATACACAACATTAACTTTAAAATACAAGTAATCAACATAGCTACTTTCTTGTTGCCCACTTTATGTTCTCGAGGATGTTCTTGCATTTCTTCTTAGCCTTCTTGAACATGGACGGGGTGTATCGATTAGCGCTCCGACGTGGCGGGTCCACCCTGAGATTGTAATGTTTACCTGTCTCACCTGTACATAATTTAATGAAAGATACTATCCAATATGATGCAAACATGGGATTAAAAAGTCCTAATAAATAAAGAAAGCAACAAGTTCATAACATAATCATAAAGTCGGACCTGCATCATCCGCATCATCAGGAGCATTGTTGCGGGATTCTTCAACCTCATCCATCTCGTCATCCTCGCTCTCCTCTTGATCCTCATCCATCTCCTCATCATCCGGTTCTTCCACGAGATACTGATCGGTTTCATGCTCACCTATCCCGGCATTTTCTTCAATCTGACCCATTGATACACGCCGTAGGTTCTTACTCGTAAAGATCCCCCGACCGCCTTCACTTCTACTGGAATCTCCAGTTTCCAAACCTCCAGAAGCAACTGAGGCAGTGTGGCATGGAATCCTCGCGTCCAAAGAATACCTCCCGGGCATAAATTCAGGTTGATGGCCAAATTGTGACTGCCCTGCATCCGCAGCCATGAAGCCAAGCAACTGGCTAAAAGAAGCACCCTCTCCAGCATCCCATTGTGGAGTACTCCAATGTTGTTGATCTATTGGGTATGACGGGGTATATTGTGTCTGAACATGATATGGTACCGAGGCCTGAAATTGTTCTTGGGAAGCTGGAGGTGGAGGTGGATGTGGATGTGAATGTGAAACCAGTTCTTCATTGGCTACATGAATAACTAGGCTACCCTGATCTTCCATTACTGGGCTACCCTCATCATTTATAGGTGGGTTATTACCCTCATCATCCATTACTTGTTCACCTTCATCGTTCTCTTGAACCACAACATTTGACAATCTCAAATGCTTGCCATACCGTGCACGATACCAGTCCATGTAAACATCCAATAGATGCTGTGAAGGTTCCACATACTCACGCAGAATGTAATTATACCTGTTTGTCCAGCACATAATCCAACATGAATGGGACGGGGCTGTGGCCCAGTCAAGATTCTTAGGACCAGCAAGTGTTTCTCCATGTGCCCTTCCCAGATTTGTTTCCTCAGATGGAACTCCCTGAACCAATCCAAATTGTCTTCTAACTCTATCCGTTGCATGCCACTCAATAGATTCGAATGAAATCAACGGAACCGTAGCGCTCCAGAATACTGCGTGCAGGAAGATGTCTTCTGGGATTATGCCCGGTTCAATGCGATCCACACCATAAGCAACCCACACGAACTGAACATAGCATAAGACATACGTGACTACAATTAAAATAACAATCAACCTCAATTGAAGACAAATATTTTCTATTAAAAACACACCTGCCCTTCCTGAACCTCATCTAACGCCTCCCTAAAGTGGGCGAGACTAAGATATCTATACCGATTATCACCACACTCCCAATTACGCCACCTGAAATTATTTATGTTACTACCACATATTAAATAGAATTATGAACATAACAAGTAAGTTGACAATGTTACCTGTTTGCAAGCGGAAAACTGCGTGGTTCCCTAGTAGGGGGCGCAAGATAGGGTAGGCGGATCCAAAACCAACCTAGCAGCAGTGTTAACGGACCATCGATTTCTTTACAATCAAAACGAGAGGCCCGGCATAACGACCGGTATAGGTGCGCCAAACATGCAGATCCCCAACTAAAATTACTGATACTATTAAAATCCCGGAGCAAAGGGAGAAACTTCCAGTGCACAGATGCCCCTGACTTGTCTCCAAGTAATATAGTACCCAATAACAACATAATGTGGCACTTGACGTACCTCTGCATACTGTTTTTGTCAGTCAGTTGTATACGTTTTTTTAGATTCCTAAGCCATGTCATTTTTATGCCGCTCCCTCTGCAGTCGGCCTTTCTCGGTGCAACCCCAAACTGATGGAAACACTCACCCTCCAATGCTTCAAAGCTGCTCAAGGTCATCCCCGTCACCGGAAGGCCGTTCGTCGGGAGGCCCAAAATAACAGCTACATCCTCAAGGGTCACTGTGCACTCGCCAATCGGAAGGTGGAAGGTGTGTGTTTCCGGCCGCCACCTCTCAACTAAAGCATTTATCAATGCTTTCTGTCCTTGGACTACTCCAATCTGAGAGGCATGATAAAATCCAGTTACCCGTAAATGATCCTCTACACTTGGATGGTACCGATCGGGAGGCAGTGGGTGGTCACATGTCATCATCCGTGAACTCTGAAAAAACATAACATGTTCCTAGTCAAATCATGAATGATTACTAATTTACAACTTAAATTAATCTTACTACTTCATCGATTAATCATAATTTCTAGCCCAACTACTAAAAAATAACTAACAAATTATCAGACTACAGCATGTAAACATAACTTCAAAAGGTTATCATAATTCCTATAATTATAATTTCCTAAAATTAATCATAATAATTTACTAATTAACTATAACTTCTCATCTATTTACTAACAACATATGAACAACATTCTCTAACTAACAACAAACAAAATTAAGGTTACTTTAGTATTCTTAGTTAAATTATAATTGAATTCTTATAATTTACCTTTCTTCCCAAATGAACTATGTATTAAGTAAATTGGCCTTGCAATTAATATTAACAACTTTCGTTATTAATGATGCAGTTCCGAATTATAAATTCTTAAATTAATAACAAAAGTAAATTAATTAATTCTAAATTCCAAATTCTAAATCTATTACAACATCAGAATTATAATTTCCAACCTTGATCACAAAAGTTAATTACTAAACTACAATATCTACTCGTATTACAAAAATATTTCTAACATATTCTCCAACAAAAAATTATAATAAATCCTAAATATATAATCTCCAACAATAATATCTCACATTTCCTCCAACTAACTAACAACATCTATACATAATAACAAACAATTTACATTCATAATTTACAACTTTAATCATCAAAATTTATTCATTAATCAAAATAACCGTCTAACAAAATTTTTTTTAACATAATTTCCAATTAACTAACAATATCTAAACATAATAACAAAAAATTAAAAAATTTCCTAACATTATAATTTTAAAATTAATAATCAGATTTTATATTAATTAATTAAAACTTCTAATACTGCTCTCAAAAAATTCTTACCAAATCTGTAACAATCAACATTTATATATCTATCTACCTAACTGCAACATTTAACCATAAAATACAAAAAAATTTTCTACAAAACTTAATTAAAATACAGAAATTTGCAAATAATTAAAAAATTTAACTTACATAATCAGGATTAGACAAATAATTAACAATGTGAAGTTCAGGACGATCAACATCTCTAGCCTTCTGTCTTTTAGCCATTTTCACAGATTCAACTGCATGCAGAAGAAGGGAGGAGGAGGATGAACTGAACTCACAGCTGAAGAAATGGGTTTCACTTTGAAAAGGATGGTTCGGAGTGAGGGAGTGGGGGAAAGGGAAAGGCTGCTGGGGCACCGTTCTGGGGAGGAGCTCCTCTCCGACACGTGGACTGCTCAAGGAATCGGACCGTCCGTTTGCTCCTTTCGCTGGGTCCGATTCGTGATGAAGAATCGCTGGGTCCGACGGCCGTGCAGGGGAAGAATCGCTGGGTCCGATTCGTGTTGGGGGGGAAACGCTGGGTCCGTTTCCTGCTTCACACTCCTTCCTGACACCACAGCCAAGTGAATCACACACTCACCCCATATACCAACAAAACACTAAACACCCCCCAATATGAAAATTAAAAAGCGGTTAGTGTTGGGTCCCATTTTCTTTTACTGGTCAGCAGTGTCTTTATGGATTGAATGATAAAGAGCACCGCACGTGGAGTCTGAATCAAGGGACTGTCCATTGTCCAACCACAATAAAATGACACCCTGTATTTATTATTATTATTATTATTATTATTATTATTGTTATTATTATTATTGAAATCCTTTTATTTACTTCAAATTTAAAAGAAATCCTCACAACACATTGTTAATATATTATTATAAAACACAAGTTATCATAGAACCAAATTAAAAAGATATATGGAAGCTTTTGAAATTTTACATGCATTCAAATCCTAAAATCATGTTTTAGAAGTTTTAGATTTCGGTTTTTATTATTAAGTGATCGACTATGAGTTTAGAAGTAACCATGGAAGATCAGAGGATTCTCACTCTGATATTGGCACTCGATCTTGTTTTAATTTTAGTTTAGTGTTATCAAAATAGTGTTTTCGTTGATTTTAAATGTTAACGACAAAATTAAACGGTGGTAATTCCGTTCAAAGGAAACTCCGATCCATAGGATATTCCACAGTTCAACAAATTTCAATTTATATAAGTTTTACTTTAATTTTATGTATTACATCATAATAATTATATAAATATTATATAATTGATGGGGTTAAGTTCGATTTTGGTCTCTAACGTATGGGCCGAAAATTTTCCTAAGTTTTTTTTAGACAAAATTGTCCCCGACGTTCATACTTGTATTAAAATGGTCCTTTTGCACCAAAAATAAAATTTAATGACAAGTTTGTCCTTGCGGTTTGTCTCCCTTAATTTTCATTCCCGCGAAGTGCACTCCTGCTCATGAAGTAACTCATAATCTTCGTTAAAACACTTGAAAACTGAAACGTTGGTGTGAAACCCTCATACGTAGGTGCGAAGAGGGTGTACAGAAAGGATTGTCACCATTAGGGGGGTTAAGCTTGAGAATTGATGTGCTGAGACATTGGTGAGTGATCTTCATCGCTGCAACAACTAATTGTTCAGGTACGATTACTTTCCATTCCTCAAGCAATCACGTCAACTGTTTACAACATGTTGGGGGTTTCCAGTTCATCACCATGTTGCTCTGTTTGAGCATTTTAGGGTTGAATGCAGGCTTCCGAATCTGCTGCTATAGCTAGGGTTTGTATATATGTGTGTGAGTAATGTATTCTGTTGTATAACAGGGTTGACTGAGCAGAAGATGGTGTACATAAACATGAGAGTGCATCATGGGGGTGCATTCGAATATTAAGAGGGGGTATTTAAGTACTTGAAGGGTCAAAGCACAATCATTGAGGACATTGGCAGCGATCGTTGGTCTGTGTTTGAGGTCTATGAAGAGCTAAGGCACTTTGGGTACCTGCAGGCCAACATTGTTGCGTTGTGGTATAAAGATCCAAGCTTGGATGATTTGGAGACTAGCCTGAAGATGCTAAAGGGTGACGCAGAAGCAATCAAAATGTGCAACATTGCTGGGTTACGGGGCTTGGTAGAGTTGTACGTGGTCCACGATGTGGGCGATGCGGAGCTGTTTCCGGAAGTGGGTTACGTTGACGTTGGGGGAGTTGCTGAAGAGGGAACAGATGATGGGCTTGGCTTGGTTGTTTTCGAAGGGCACGGGGCTGAGGCAGCAGAGGCAAGTGGGGAATCTAATAAGGCAACCGAGGGTGGAAATGTGGGGGATGAGTTACGAGTAGATGGAAGTGACTCCAATGATGAAGACAGTGAGGACCCTAAGTATATGCTATCTGATGAGGAGGGGGGACAGTGCAGGAGACGTGCACTTCACTGATAGTGATAAGGATTATGAGGGTGATAGTGGATTTGATGAGGATAATTCTGTGCCCAAAGAAGCAACTGCTGGCAAGAAAAAGGGGAGTGAGATAAATCGGTTTAGTGATGAGTTGGAGATAGACCACATGATTAGTGGAGATGAGGGGGATGATGACGATGCTGAGAATGATGCCGATGATGTATCAGATCGTGGGGGTCATAGGTTTCCAGTGCATAAACCTTTAAAGGATATGAGTAGCTATAGATGGGAGTAGGAACACTTTATGCATCCAGACAAGAATTTAAGGAGACTGTGCTGGCATATGCAGTTCATATGGCTAGGAGCATCAAATTTAAGAAGTGTGATTTGGTAAGGGTTAGAGCTATTTGTCAGAAGGAATGTCCATTCTGGCTCTATGCACATAGGGTTGGGGATGAATCCACCTGGCAGTTAAGAAGCTTGAACCTCTAACACACCTGCATGAAAACACACAGGGTTGGGATACTGCACACTAAGTGGCTTGGAGCCCAGTTTAAGAAGAAGGTAAAGTCTAATCCTAGGATTAAAATAAGGGAGTTACAAGCAAAGGCACACAAGAAGTGGAGTGTAACTATGACCAAGTCTATGGCAGCCAAGTCGAAGCAAGAGGCACTAAGTCAAATTCAGGGTGCATTTAGGGAGCAGTATAGAAAGATTAATGATTACTGTGCGGAGCTTCTAAGGGCCAATCCAGGTTCATCAGTCAGCTTGAAAGTGATTAGGAGCCCAGGAGGTCCAGAACCCCGAATTGATGAACTATTGTGTATTCCCGAGATTGTATGTCTACTTCAATGCATGCAAGAAAAGCTTCCAACGTTGCAGACCCTTTATCAGTTTGGACGAGTGTTTCTTAAAGACTCCTCAGGGTGGCCAGTTATTGATTGCAATAGGAAGAGATCCTAATGACCAGATCCTTCCGATTTTTATGCGGTGGTTGAAGTTGAGACAAAGGATTCCTGGGTTTAGTTTCTGAGACACTTATCTGATGATTTGGGTGCTGAGAAAATTGGAAAGTGCACATTCATGTCGGATCAGCAGAAGGTGAACATTAGTTTGAATGTGTTTTTGAAAATTTTTATTTATGGTGAACACTATACTAATTAGCTGGGTTAACTTTCTAATGCAGGGCTTGTTACCAGCTCTTGACGAAGTCATCCTAGGGGTGGACAACTGATACTGTGTGAGGCATCTCTATAACAACTTCAGGAAGAAATTCCCTGGATTGGAGCTGAAGAATCAAATGTGGAGATGTGCAAAGTCTACACACTGGAAAGATTTGGAGAAGGAGATGAAGACGATGAGGCTCAAGAGTGAGGGTACATTTCGGCACTTGAACAGCATTCCACCCAGGTTCTGGTCCGTTCTTGCTTTTCATTTCATTCAAAGTGTGACTCCCTTGTTAACAACATGAGTGCGAGTTTTAATGTTGTCATAGTTGAGGCTAGAGAAAAATCAATTGTCACTATGTTAGAGGACATCACGGTCTATATAATGACTAGATGGGCTACCAATAGAGATAGAATTCACAAGTACCAGGGTAACATCATGCCAACAATTAGGAAGAAGTTAGAGAAAAGGGCAAAGTATGCTAGGGAATGGAGGCCATTTTGGTCAACAGCTAGTAAGTATGAGGTGATGTGTGAGTTAGACAAATTTGTTGTAGATTTGGCTACTGGTGACTGTTCCTGTAGGAGGTGGCAGATGAGCGAGCTACCCTGTCCTCATGCCAATAGCTGCATAACATTCAAGGGTTTGGACTTGGATTCATTTGTGGATGACCATTACAAAAAGAATGCTTACCTGAGGTGCTACCAGGAAGTGATACATCCTCTGAATGGGCCAGATCTGTGGGAGAGATCTCAGTATGATGATGTCATGCCACCACCATATCAGAGGCCAAGTCACCGACCAGTTAAGAAGAGGAAGCGAGGACCTGGAGATGAGGATAATAGAAGCCAAACTCACCTCTCCCATAGGGGCCAAACACAAAGGTGCTCTAACTATGGTGCTTTAGGTCACAAGAAATCAGGTTGCACAAAGCCTAACAAGAAGGTATGTTCCTTTCTGCTATAGTGTTCAGTTTGGTTTATATTAAATTGTGCTAAAAATGTTCCTAATTTTGTTTTCTCACAGGTCCAATGGTGCACGAAATTGCAATCACACTTTTGCAATCCCGCACAACTAACCAGCAAGTGCACTGGGTCGTCCAAGTAATACCTTACGTGAGTAAGGGTCGATCCCACGGAGATTGTCGGCTTGAAGCAAGCTATGGTTATCTTGTAAATCTTAATCAGGATATCAGAAATTATCAGGATTGATTGTGAAAAGTAAAAGAACATGAAATAAGTACTTGTTTTGCAGTAATGGAGAATTGGTTGAGGCTTTGGAGATGCTCGACCTTCTGAATCTCTGCTTTCCTACTGTCTTCTTCCTCAAACACGCAAGACTCCTTCCATGGCAAGCTGTATGTAGGGTTTCACCGTTGTCAATGGCTACCTCCCATCCTCTCAGTGGAAATGTTCAACGCACCCTGTCACGGCACGGCTATCCATCTGTCGGTTCTCAATCAGGCCGGAATAGAATCCAGTGATTCTTTTGCGTCTGTCACTAACGCCCCGCCTTCAGGAGTTTGAAGCTCGTCACAGTCATTCAATCATTGAATCCTACTCAGAATACCACAGACAAGGTTTAGACCTTCCGGATTCTCTTGAATGCCGCCATCAGTTCTAGCTTATACCACGAAGATTCTGATTAAGGAATCCAAGAGACATCTACTCAATCTAAAGTAGAACGGAGGTGGTTGTCAGGCACGCGTTCATAGTTGAGAATATGATGAGTGTCACGGGTCATCACATTCATCCGGATTAAGAACAAGTGATATCTTAGAACGGAAGCAAGCATGATTGAATAAGAAATAGTAGTAATTGCATTAATCCATCAAGACACAGCAGAGCTCCTCACCCCCAACCATGGGGTTTAGAGACTCATGCCGTGGAAGGTACACAAAGAAACGTATAAAGTGTCATGAGATACAGATACAATGTCAAAAGATCCTATTAATAGTGAACTAGTAACCTAAGGTTTACAGAAATGAGTAAATGACAGAAAAATCCACTTCCGGGCCCACTTGGTGTGTGCTTGGGCTGAGCATTGAAGCATTCATGTGTAGAGACCTTTTCTGGAGTTAAACGCCAGCTTTCATGCCAATTTGAGCGTTTAACTCCAATTTTTATGCCAGTTCCAGCGTTAAACGCTGGAAATTCTGAGGCTGATTTGCAATGCCGGTTTGGGCCATCAAATCTCGGGCAAAGTATGGACTATTATACATTGCTGGAAAGCCCAGGATGTCTACTTTCCAACGCCGTTAAAAGCGTGCCAATTGGGCTTCTGTAGCTCAAGAAAATCCACTTCGAGTGCAGGGAGGTCAGAATCCAACAGCATCTGCAGTCCTTTTCAGTCTCTAAATCAGATTTTTGCTCAGGACCCTCAATTTCAGCCAGAAAATACCTGAAATCACAGAAAAACACACAAACTCATAGTAAAGTCTAGAAAAGTGAATTTTAACTAAAAACTAATAGAAATATACTAAAAACTAACTAAATCATACTAAAAACATACTAAAAACAATGCCAAAAAGCGTATAAATTATCCGCTCATCACAACACCAAACTTAAATTGTTGCTTGTCGCCAGGCAACTGAAAATCAAAGTAGGATAAAAAGAAGAGAATATACTATAGACTCCAAGATATCAAGGAAACTTAGCTCCAATTAGATGAGCGGGACTAGTAGCTTTTTGCTTCCGAACAGTTTTGGCATCTCACTCTATCCTTTGAAGTTCAGAATGATTGGCATATATAAGAACTCAGAACTCAGATAGTGTTATTGATTCTCCTAGTTAAGTATAATGATTCTTGAGCATAGCTATGTCATGAGTCTTGGCTGTGGCCCAAAGCACTTTGTCTTCCAGTATTACCACCGGATACATACATGCCACAGACACATAATTGGGTGAACCTTTTCAGATTGTGACTCAGCTTTACTAGAGTCCCCAATTAGAGGTGTCCAGGGTTCTTAAGCACACTCTTTTTGCCTTGGATCACAACTTTATTTCTTTCTTTTTCTTTCCCTTTCTCTTTTTTTTCGAAATTTTTTTTTTGAATTCACTGCTTTTCCTTGCTTCAAGAATCAATTTGATGATTTTTCAGATCCTCAATAACAGTTCTCTTTTTCCTCATTCCTTCAAGAGCCAACAATTTTAACATTCTCAAAACATCAAATTCAAAAGACATATGCACTGTTCAAACATTCATTCGGAAAAACAAAATTTATTGTCACCACATCAAACTAATTCAACTAGTTTCAAGGATAAATTCGAAATCATGTACTTCTTGTTCTTTTGTGATTAAAGCATTTTTCATTTAAGAGAGGTGATGGATTCATAGGACATTCATAGCTTTAAGACATGAATTTTAAATTTTATTATTTATGAATTAAGAACAAGACTAAAAAAAAATAGATATAAGATGAGACTAAAGAAAAAAATAGAAAACAAAAAATTTAAATAGGCTCCTAATGATAGAGGTTTTCACAGAGTTAGGACTCAACAACCTTGATTTTGAGAAGTGGATGCTCCCTCAAATTGAGGGGAGAACTTTTGGCGTTTCAATTCTTGAATTTCACGCCCCTGCTTCTCTTGTTCCTTCAGCAATGTGCAGAGCATGCAGTTCTGATTCTGCTGTTCTTCCTTAAGTTGCTCCATAGTCTCTTGCAACTTGGTGATAGATGCTTCTAGGCTGGCCCAGTAGCCAATTTCAGGAAATTCAGGGAGGAACTCCTGTGCCCTCCTTTTGATAGAGTTGTCTTGCATTTGTCCTTCCATTGACTTCTTGGTGATTGGATGTTCAATGGGTATGAATTCATCTACTCCCATCTTTACCCCAGCCTCTTTACAGAGCAAGGAGATCAAGCTTGGGTAAGCTAGTTTGGCTTCAGTGGAATTCTTATTTGCAATTGTGTAGATCTCACAAGCAATCACATGATGAATCTCCACTTCTTTTCCAAGCATAATGCAATGAATCATCACTGCTCTCTTGATAGTGACCTCAGAACGGTTGCTAGTGGGCAATATGGAACGCCCAATAAAGTCTAGCCAACCTCTTGCAATTGGTTTGAGGTCTCCCCTCTTGAGTTGGTTTGGGACACCCTTTGAATTGGTTATCCACTTAGTTCCAGGGAGGCATATGTCCTCTAGAACTTGATCCAACCCTTTATCTGCTCTCACCATTCTCCTATTAAAGGATTCAGGATCATCTTGCAGTTGAGGTAATTTGAAGATCTCTTTTATTTTGTCCAGATGGGAGTACATAACTTTCCCTCTGACCATGGTTCTGTAGGTATGGTAAGCAGTTCCAGTCATTCTCTGCTTATCTGTTAGCCACAGATTTGAGTAGAATTCCTGAACCATATTTCTTCCAACTTTTATCTCAGGATTGGTTAGAACTTCCCATCCTCTGTTTCGAATTTGCTCTTGGATCCCCGGATATTCATCTTCTTTCAGATCAAATTTAACTTCCAGGATCACTGACCTCAGACCCATTATTTTGTGATAATGGTCTTCATGTTCTTTGGTTAAGAACTTCTCTTGATTCCAAAGATTCTTTGGATTATTCTCTTTCTTTCCTCTTAAATTGGTTTGTTTTCCCTTAGGAGCCATGATCTTGATGAATCTTGGCTTAGTGATCACGGAAAAGCACACCAAACTTAGAGGTTTTCTTGTCCTCAAGCAAAAGAAAGGAAAGAAGAGAGAGAGGAGAAGAGCAAATTCGAATGGTGTGGGGGAATGAGGAGGCCGAACATGTTTTTATAAGGGGGGGAAAGAGATTTTGAAAAAATTGAAAGGAGATTTGAGAAGATATGGAGAGGATTTGAGAGAAGGGTGAGTGTTTGAACAAGATTTGGGATTGATTTGAGAGAGATTTGAAGAATGGTTTTGATTTTTTTTGAAGATTTGAAAGTGAATGATGACAGGTTGAAGTGTGTTTATGTGGAAAAGTATGGGTAAGAAAAGGAAAGTTTGGAAAAAATTTGATTGGAAAACAAAATCTTGGTCCCCCACCTTTCTGGCGTTAAACGCCCAGAATGGCATCCATTCTGGCGTTTAACGCCCATTTGATGCCCATTGTGGGCGTTTAACGCCCAGCCAGGTGCCCTGGCTGGCGTTAAACGCTAGAATCCCCTTTGTCACTGGGCGTTTTTCTAAACGCCCAGGATGCTGCACACCTGGCGTTAAACGCCCAGAATGGTGCCCATTCTAGCGTTTAACGCCCAAAATGGTATCTTTACTGGCGTTAAACGCCCAGAATGGTGCCCATTCTGGCGTTTAACGCCCAAAATGCCCCTTACTGGCGTTTTTTCGCCAGTAAGCTCTTTTTCTCTGCTTTTTGCGCTGAATCCTTCTGTAACTCTGTGAATTCCTTCATTTTTGATACTTGCCTTTGTAAAAACAGAACATATAACCTGCTAATGACTGGGTTGCCTCCCAGCAAGCGCTTCTTTACTCTCTTAAGCTGAACCTTTACTGAGAATCACTCAAGTCTCAGTTTTGAGCATTCCTGCTCAAAATTGCTTTCAAGATAATGCTTGATTCTCTGTCCATTAACAATGAACTTTTTGTCAGAATCAATGTCCTGAAGCTCAACATATCCATATGGTGACACTCCTGTAATCACATACGGACCCCTCCACCGGGATTTAAGTTTTCCTGGAAACAATCTGAGCCTAGAGTTGAAGAGCAGAACTTTTTGTCCTGGCTCAAAGACTCTGGTTGACAACTTCTTGTCATGCCACTTCTTTGCCTTTTCCTTATAAATTTTTGCATTTTCAAAGGCATTGAGTCTGAACTCCTCTAGCTCATTTAGCTGGAGCAATCTTTTTTCACCAGCTAACTGAGCATCCATGATTAGGAATCTGGTTGCCCAGTAGGCTTTATGTTCCAGTTCCACGGGCAGATGACAGGCCTTCCCATACACCAGTTGGTATGGAGAGGTTCCTATAGGAGTCTTGAATGCTGTTCTGTATGCCCACAGAGCATCATCCAAACTCTTTGCCCAATCCTTTCTTCGGGCTATCACAGTCCGTTCTAGGATTCTTTTTAGTTCTCTGTTAGAGACTTCAGCTTGCCCATTTGTCTGTGGATGATACGGAGTTGCCACTTTGTGGCTAATTTCATATCTGACCATAGCAGAGTATAGCTGTCTATTGCAGAAATGAGTGCCCCCGTCACTGATTAATACTCTGGGAACACCAAACCTGCTGAAGATGTGTTTCTGGAGGAATTTCAGCACGGTCTTGGTATCATTAGTAGGTGTAGCAATTGCTTCTACCCACTTAGATACATAGTCCACTGCCACCAGAATGTAAGTGTTTGAGTATGATGGTGGGAATGGACCCATGAAGTCAATTCCCCATACATCAAACAATTCTATCTCTAATATCCCTTGTTGAGGCATGGCATATCCGTGAGGCAAGTTACCAGCTCTTTGGCAACTGTCACAGTTACGCACAAACTCTCGGGAGTCTTTATAGAGAGTAGGCCAGTAGAAGCCACATTGGAGGACTTTAGTGGCTGTTCGCTCACTTCCAAAATGTCCTCCATACTGTGATCCATGGCAATGCCATAGGATCCTTTGTGCTTCTTCTCTGGGTACACATCTGCGGATCATTCCGTCTGCACATCTCTTAAAGAGATATGGCTCATCCCAAAGGTAGTACTTGGCATTTGAAATTAATTTTTTTCTTTGCACTCTGCTGTACTCCTGGGGTATGAACCTCACAGCTTTATAGTTTGCAATATCTGCAAACCATGGAGCTTCCTGGATGGCAAAGAGTTGCTCATCTGGGAAAGTCTCAGAGATCTCAGTAGAAGGGAGGGACGCCCCAGCTACTGGTTCTATTCGGGACAGATGATCAGCTACCTGATTCTCTGTCTCTTATTTCTATATCAAACTCTTGCAGAAGCAACACCCATCTTATTAGCCTGGGTTTTGAATCCTGCTTTGTGAGTAAGTATTTAAGAGCAGCATGGTCAGTGTACACAACCACCTTTGATCCCACTAGATAAGATCTAAACTTGTCAATGGCATAGACCACTGCAAGTAATTCTTTTTCTGTGGTTGTGTAATTCTTCTATGCATCATTTAGAACACGGCTGGCATAATAAATGACGTGCAGAAGCTTGTTATGCCTCTGTCCCAACACTGCACCAATGGCATGGTCACTGGCATCACACATTAATTCAAATGGCAATGTCCAATCTGGTACAGAGATGACTGGTGCTGTGACCAGCTTAGCTTTCAGGGTCTCAAACGCCTGCTGACACTGTGTGTCAAACACAAATGGTGTGTCAGCAACTAGCAGGTTACTCAAAGGTTTTGCAATTTTCGAAAAATCCTTTATGAACCTTCTGTAGAATCCTGCATGCCCCAGAAAGCTTCTGATTGTCTTAACATTGGCAGGTGGTGGTAATTTTTCAATTACCTCTACCTTTGCCTTATCCACCTCTATTCCCCTGCTTGAAATTTTGTGCCCAAGGACAATTCCTTCAGTCACCATAAAGTGACATTTCTCCCAGTTTAAAACCAGGTTAGTCTCTTGGCACCTTTTCAGGACAAGTGCTAGGTGATTAAGACAGGAGTTGAATGAGTCTCCATATACTGAGAAGTCATCCATGAAGACTTCCAGGAATTTCTCCACCATATCAGAGAAGATGGATAACATGCATCTCTGAAAGGTTGCAGGAGCATTACACAGACCAAAAGGCATCCTCCTGTAGGAAAACACGCCAGAAGGGCAAGTAAATGCTGTTTTCTCTTGGTCCTGAGGATCTACTGCAATTTGGTTGTAACCTGAATAGCCATCCAAAAAGCAGTAGTAATCATGACCAGCTAGTCTTTCTAGCATTTGGTCTATGAATGGTAAAGGAAAATGATCCTTTCTGGTGGCTGTATTGAGCCTTCTGTAGTCAATACACATACGCCACCCTGTGACTGTTCTTGTAGGAACCAGTTCATTTTTTTCATTATGAACCACTGTCATGCCTCCCTTTTTGGGGACAACTTGGACAGGGCTCACCCAGTGGCTATCAGAAATAGGATAAATAATCCCAGCCTCCAGTAATTTAGTGACCTCTTTCTGCACCACCTCCTTCATGGCTGGATTTAGCCTCCTCTGTGGTTGGACCACTGGTTTGGCATTATCCTCCAACAGGATCTTGTGCATGCATCTGGCTGGGCTAATGCCCTTAAGATCACTTACGGACCACCCAAGAGCTGTCTTGTGTGTCCTTAGCACTTGAATCAGTGCTTCCTCTTCCTGTGGATTTAAAGCAGAGCTTATAATCACTAGAAAAGTGTCACCCTCTCCCAGAAATGCATACTTCAGGGATGGTGGTAGTGGTTTGAGTTCAGGTTTGGGAGGCTTATCCTCCTCCTGAGGAATTTTCGAAAATTCCTTTGTTTCCTGTGGTTCTTCTTGATCAGGTTGAGCATCCTTGAAGATGTCTTCAAGCTCTGATTTTAGGCTTTCAGTCATATTGATCTCTTCCACCAAAGAGTCAATAATGTCAGCGCCCATGCAGTCATTTGGTGTGTCTGGATGCTGCATAGCTTTTACAGCATTCAACTTGAACTCATCCTCATTGACTCTCAGGGTTACTTCCCCTTTTTGTACATCAATGAGAGTTCGTCCAGTTGCTAGGAAAGGTCTTCCTAGAATGAGAGTTGCACTCTTGTGCTCCTCCATTTCCAGCACCACAAAGTCAGTTGGAAAGGCAAATGGCCCAACCTTGACAATCATATCCTCTATTATGCCTGATGGATGTTTAATGGAGCCATCAGCAAGTTGGAGGCATATCCGGGTTGGTTTGACTTCTCCAGTCAACCCAAGCTTTCTGATAGTGGATGCAGGTATTAGATTGATGCTTGCTCCAAGATCACATAGGGCTATCTTGGTGCAAGCATCTTCTAATGTGCATGGTATCATAAAGCTTCCTGGATCTTGAAGCTTTTCTGGTAAGCTTTTCAGAATGACTGCACTACATTCTTCAGTGAGAAATACTTTTTCAGTTTCTCTCCAATCCTTCTTATGACTTAAGATCTCTTTCATAAACTTAGCATAAGAAGGTATTTGCTCAAGTGCCTCTGCAAACGGAATCTTTATTTCAAAAGTCCTTAGATAATCTGCAAAGCGGGCAAATTGCTTATCCTGCTCTGCTTGGCGGAGTTTCTGAGGATAAGGCATCTTGGCTTTATATTCTTCAACCTTAGTTGCTGCAGGCTTATTCCTTACAGAAGTGGTTGAAGAATCCTTTTTAGAGGGATTACTGTCAGCACTCTCAGGTGTCTGATCCTCCCTTGTCGTCTGAACGCCAGGAATGGGTGAAAATTGGGCGTTTAACGCCAACTTCCCCCCCTTTTCTGGCGTTTGAACGCCAGAACTGGGCAAGGAATGGGCGTTTAACGCCAGCTTTCCTTCCTTTTCTGGCATTTGAACGCCAAAAGTATTCCTCTCTGGGCTCTTACTGTCCTTAGAGGGATTTTGGGCAGTGGCTTGGTTATCCTCTGTCAATTGTTCCTTATTTGACTTTTTGCTCTTTTGAGTGGTGTTGTTCAGTGTCTTCCCACTCCTCAGTTGAACTGCTTGACACTCCTCTGTTATCTGTTTAGATATCTGCTGTTTTGCTAGATTCAACTGCAGTTCTATGTTCTTGTTAGCAACTTTAGTTTCATGGAGCATCTCTTTAAATTCTGCTAACTGTTCTGTCATCAGGAGCAATTGTTGATTAAGCTCAATCATCTGTTCTTGAGGATTAGGATCAGTGACTACTGCCATGACTTCCTCTTTTGGAGAGAACTCATTGCTAGAGTATAAATATTGGTTTCTAGCAACAGTGTCTATAAGCTCTTGAGCCTCTTCAATTGTCTTCCTCATGTGTATAGATCCACCAGCTGAGTGGTCTAAAGACATCTGAGCTTTTTCTGTAAGCCCATAGTAGAAGATGTCTAACTGTACCCACTCTGAAAACATTTCAAAGGGGCATTTTCTTAGCATACCTCTATACCTCTCCCAGGCATCATAAAGGGATTCATTATCCTCTTGTTTAAAGCCTTGGATGTCCAGCCTTAGCTGTGTCATCCTCTTGGGAGGGTAAAAGTGATTCAGGAATTTGTCTGATAACTGTTTCCATGTCTTTATGCTTGCTGTAGGTTGGTTATTCAACCACCTCTTAGCTTGATCTTTTACAGTAAATAGAAACAGTAATAGTCTGTAGACATCCTGATCCACCTCTTTATCATGTACTGTGTCAGCAATTTGTAAGAACTGTGCCAGAAACTCAGTAGGCTCTTCCTGAGGAAGGCCGGAATACTGGCAATTTTGCTGCACTATGATAATGAGTTGAGGGTTTAGCTCAAAGCTGCTTGCTTTGATGGGAGGTGTATAGATGCTACTCCCATATGCAGCTGTAATGGGGTTAGCATATGACCCCAGAGTCCTTCTGGACTGATCAATCTCACTTAGGTCCATGATGGATAAGGGGAATGATATGGGTTGCAAGTAGAAAAATATTTTATTTTATTTTATTTTTTTTATTTTTTTTTGAATTAACCGAAAAAAATAAAATAAAATAAAACAAAAGGAAAATAAAATAAAAATTCGAAAATTAAAAGAAAATAAGATCAAAGCAAATTGAAAACTGAATCAATTAGTTAATTAAAAAGATTTTGAGATTAGCAATTAGAAAGATATGATTGAAAAATTTTTATGAAAAAAAGATTTGATTTTTGAAATGAAGAAAGAGAAAAACAACAAAATGACACCAAACTTAAAATTTTTAGAAAATCAAAAACAATTTTTCGAAAATTTTAAAGGAAAAACACAAAGAGGACACCAAACTTAGAATTTTTATGGATCAAAAAGGGACTAAAGACATGCAAATTCGAAAATTAGAAGAAAAACAAAAGCATGCAATTGACACCAAACTTAAAATATGAAACTAGACTCAACTAAAAGACTCTAAACCAACAAAAATAAAAGTCCTAATCTAAGCAACAAGATAAGCCGTCAGTTGTCCAAACTCGAACAATCCCCGGCAACGGCGCCAAAAACTTGGTGCACGAAATTGCAATCACACTTTTGCAATCCCGCACAACTAACCAGCAAGTGCACTGGGTCGTCCAAGTAATACCTTACGTGAGTAAGGGTCGATCCCACGGAGATTGTCGGCTTGAAGCAAGCTATGGTTATCTTGTAAATCTTAGTCAGGATATCAGAAATTATCAGGATTGATTGTGAAAAGTAAAAGAACATGAAATAAGTACTTGTTTTGCAGTAATGGAGAATAGGTTGAGGCTTTGGAGATGCTCGGCCTTCTGAATCTCTGCTTTCCTACTGTCTTCTTCCTCAAACACGCAAGACTCCTTCCATGGCAAGCTGTATGTAGGGTTTCACCGTTGTCAATGGCTACCTCCCATCCTCTCAGTGGAAATGTTCAACGCACCCTGTCACGGCACGGCTATCCATCTGTCGGTTCTCAATCAGGCCGGAATAGAATCCAGTGATTCTTTTGCGTCTGTCACTAACGCCCCGCCTTCAGGAGTTTGAAGCTCGTCACAGTCATTCAATCATTGAATCCTACTCAGAATGCCACAGACAAGGTTTAGACCTTCCGGATTCTCTTGAATGCCGCCATCAGTTCTAGCTTATACCACGAAGATTCTGATTAAGGAATCCAAGAGACATCTACTCAATCTAAAGTAGAACGGAGGTGGTTGTCAGGCACGCGTTCATAGTTGAGAATATGATGAGTGTCACGGGTCATCACATTCATCCGGATTAAGAACAAATGATATCTTAGAACGGAAGCAAGCATGATTGAATAAGAAACAGTAGTAATTGCATTAATCCATCAAGACACAGCAGAGCTCCTCACCCCCAACCATGGGGTTTAGAGACTCATGCCGTGGAAGGTACACAAAGAAACGTGTAAAGTGTCATGAGATACAGATACAATGTCAAAAGATCCTATTAATAGTGAACTAGTAACCTAAGGTTTACAGAAATGAGTAAATGACAGAAAAATCCACTTCCGGGCCCACTTGGTGTGTGCTTGGGCTGAGAATTGAAGCATTCATGTGTAGAGACCTTTTCTGGAGTTAAACGCCAGCTTTCATGCCAGTTTGGGCGTTTAACTCCAATTTTTATGCCAGTTCCAGCGTTAAACGCTGGAAATTCTGAGGCTGATTTGCAATGCCGGTTTGGGCCATCAAATCTCGGGCAAAGTATGGACTATTATACATTGCTGGAAAGCCCAGGATGTCTACTTTCCAACGCCGTTGAGAGCGCGCCAATTGGGTATCTGTAGCTCCAGAAAATCTACTTCGAGTGCAGGGAGGTCAGAATCCAACAGCATCTGCAGTCCTTTTCAGTCTCTAAATCAGATTTTTGCTCAGGACCCTCAATTTCAGCCAGAAAATACCTGAAATCACAGAAAAACACACAAACTCATAGTAAAGTCCAGAAAAGTGAATTTTAACTAAAAACTAATAAAAATATACTAAAAACTAACTAAATCATACTAAAAACATACTAAAAACAATGCCAAAAAGCGTATAAATTATCCGCTCATCATCCAACCTACATCTCAACAAGCTGGCAAGGGTCCAAAGAGAGGTACTAAGGTTACAAGCTCACAACCCCCTGGCCAAATAGTTCAAAGAGGAAACTTAGCAAGAAATCATGCTCTCAACCCAACCCTGCAATAACTCATTCAAACACAGCAATAACTCAGCCCAAGAAACCAGTAACCAGGCCCAGGAAGTTGGCAGCTAGGCCCACTGATCATTCAACTCAGCCCAAGAACCAGACCAAAAATGTAGCAGGGCCTGCACCACTTCAGTCCAACCCCAAAGCTCCTTCATCTCAACCATTGCCTAAGAAGATCAGTGCAACAACTTCCTCCACTAGCAAGAAGGACTCACACAGTCAACCAACTGAGAGAAAGAGGCATTTTTCTGTTATCCAGACTGGTGCACCTCATATCCCAATGCAGAAACTGAAGCTAATGCCAAAATTGCCTCCTAGGCCATGGGACAATCTTTAAAGAGGATTAGTTATGCTTTTGGCTGCTATGCTATTTCATTAGGCCTCAAACAATGTTATGTTGTTATTTTATTATTTTGTTATTTTGTTTTATGTGATTAACTGATTTTTAGTTTGTTTATGAACAATGTTGTTCTGTGTTTTTCTGTTTAAGTGACAACTATAGGTTTGTAATTGGCCATTTTGGCTTATGGATGGTGTTATGAATGACTTTAATTGTCAGTGTCCTAAGGTTCATTGATTTGTGTTTTATCCTGGTGCATATATATCTACTTTACAGTATTTTAACACATAACCTCTGCTTCATGATTTGAAATTAGCACAACACTTTCATTCATACATTCAAACATGTTCATAAAGGATACAACACATAAGATCATTGTAACATTAAGAGTAACCCTATCAAATAACCAAAAGAACATAAAAAATCCTACAAATAATGTTCTAATCATCTGTCGATTAACTGCATTCCATATGGTTGCCTTAAATTGTGTGGATTATGCAGCAACATATACAAAAACCCAATCCACCCAACTACCCCTAAAGTAGCTACAATCCTCAGCTTCCATTCGACATCTTTCAACCTTGTCTTCAAGGTTGTAATTTTCTTCTTGCTTCTTGCAATCTCAGAATCTTGCTGCGCTCCTCCAGCTTCTGGGTCTGTCCACCTAAATAAATCACAGGCATCCTGAACCTATCTCCACCCAGAATTCATAAGATGAAGGAAACCTAGATGGAGAAACTCAATCTCACAAATTAGAGGCCAACAAAATACCTAATAGTAGACACAACCCCAAAATCATCGGCTTGGGTTGTCCTTCGTCGTTGAGGTACACAGAATCGGCCTCTCTCCATGCCCACATACCATCTCCTTCACAGGTGATCAAATTCAACCTGATCTGGAACTCTAGGAATCCATCCAATCGGCGTTTTCGTCCCCTTCCTCCACTTCGTCGAACCCTAGCGCAGCTTTCTTCCTCTGAGCCTTTGATACAACACCATCCTCTCATCCCTCTCCTATAACGTTCCTTTTTATTATTATTATTATTATTATTATTATTATTATTATTATTATTATTTGATTAACAAGCAGTTAAAGAGAGTAACAAACTCAGGGGCATAATTGTCCGCCGGATCATTTTAAAACAACTATGAACTTTGGGGACAATTTTGTTTGAAAAAAAAAAACTTAGGGACAAAACAAATTTTTGGCCTCTATGTTAGGGGCCAAAATCGAACTTAACCCTAATTGATGTAAATACTTGTATTAATCTTAATAATTTTAATTAATTATTTCTCACATCAAGAATATGCCACAAATATAAATAGATTTTCCAACAAATAAATAGAAAAAATTTCTATCTCTTTCATTTAAATAATTTTTTCTTTCAATCCTACAATTCTATTTTATTAGTTCGAATCTCTATTCTAAAAATGCAATATTATTTCACAAAATAATTTTTTATAAATTAGGTTAGCTATAATTATTACAAGAAATTCATTTGAATAACTTTGACAATATTAAAACTAATTCATTTTAAAAATACACTTAATGACAAAAAAGTCCATCGACTATTTCAATTTCAAACCAAACTAAACAATAGTAGCTGATATACCTACTATAATTTGGCTATGAACATTACAGATCCAAGTTATAGATCAATCAATACGTTATAACTCGGTTGTAAGCATTACAAATCGAAAATTGATATCGATTTAAAGTAAACTATTTTTAAACCTCTTTATTTCCTATTATTAGCACAATCATAACTGATAAACAGCTAGTAATATCCATAATGCTTATAAAAGGTAAGCCTGAGGAAAAAGGAGCTAAATAATTCTATCAAAGATATTCCTTTCAAGAAAATAGCTCAATATACACTTATTGACATGAGTGTTAGAGTGCCTTTTGCAGGTGTTCACCTCCTTGTCTTCTTGGTGCCAAGGTATAACTCATCCTGACAGAAAGCCTGAAGATAATCGTCGGAGTTGAGAAAGAGCTACACTACAGTCAACCTCCACAAGAATAATTGGCGCCTACTGGGCCGAAGATTTAAAAGTTCTCTTTGGGTTCTCGACTTTTCAAGTCTGTCTAAAGCTGATCAACCTCCACCAACAACACCTGAGCTTCTTCGGATGGTAATAGAAATACAATAGGCCAATCATCACATGACGAAAGAAATCAAAGAATGGCAAGTCAGATAGCCGAGCTTACCAATGCTCGGATAATTAATAATGATGATCACCATAAACAGCTGGATGATAAGGAAGCAAACTCCGATCCAACTCATGTTTTTGAAGCTTAGGAACCAGAGGAGGATCAACCAGCCGATAAAGAAATAGAATTGGACAATACAGTTGGTTCATTCACCGCCAACGTCATAAATTTCCAATTGCCTAAGAACTTTATGTTGCCAATGACTTTAACTCCTTATGATGACCTGGGTGATCCGAAAAAATACATTAAAAAATTTTGTTCTATGATTATAGTAAACGGTGCTTCTGACCCTATTTGATATCCTCGTTTTTCTACTTTTTAAGATGGTCATGCACTTGATTGGTTTTCTTTATTTCCTACAGAATTTATTTCACATTTTTAGGAACTAGCCAAGCAATTTGAAGATCAGTTTGCAACATCTTCTATTTATTTGCATGATTCACATTATTTAAGCACAATCAAGTAGGGACAACATGAAGTTTTTCAAGGCTATGTTACTGACAAACCCCAATTCGACGGTTTGTTTTGTATTGAGTTTAGAATATTTTGATAACCTTTTGTCACATTTAGCCTAGGAATTAGCATGATTTTGCTATCTCTCCCGTATTTGTGCTTAAGTGTAAAAACATGCTTTTTAAGCCTTATTTTGATGAATCCTATTTCCTCTTTGATTCCATAAGATGCCTTGATGTGTTTGTTAGTAATCTCAGGATGAAATAGGCTAGGCATGGATCAAAGGAAGCAGGGAAGGAAGCATGCAAGTGGAGAGAAGCATAAAAAGTCAAAGAAGCAAAGTTAGCCATGCACGCGTACGCGCACAAGGCGCTCGCACGCACATTGCGGAATCGGCCAGGGATGCGCACGCGTACCGTGCGCGCACGCGTCGATGATCGCACATGACTTCATTAAGGCAACACGTGCCTGGCGATTTTGGAAGGTTTCAACAACCAACTTTGGCGCCAAAATGCATATAAGAGCCAAGGATTGAAGGGGATTAACACACATTCACATCCATAGACTAATTCTAGATCATTAGATAGATAGTTTTAGTTAGTTACATTTGTAGAGAGAGAAACTCCAACTTCTCTCTAGGATTCATCTTCATTTTCTCAATTCTCAACCATTCTTTGGTGAGATCTATTACAACACTCAATTTACTTTGTTCATATTGTAGATCATCTTCTCTAATCTCAATTAGTGTTTGTAATTGTTCAATTCTTGTAGATCTTAGGTTTAACTTTGTTATTTTGGATTCTATTGATTCATTGAAGATCTCATTTCCATTGTTGTTCATTGTTAATTGTTGTTAATCTCTTGTGTTGAATTGCTTGATTCTAAATCTCTTCTCAATTTTACTATGTCTTTCATTCTTGCTCTCCAAGTGTTTGAGAAAATGCCAACTTTAGATATGGAGTAGCATTCCCTCACTTGGCCTAATGGTTGAGTCATTGGAGACACTTGAATAATGGATGTCAATTGTTGATTAAGAATTGAGGATTGCTAATTGACTTAGAGTGCACTAAAGCTAGACTTCCCTAGGGTAAGACTAGGACTTGTGACTTGAGTTAATTACTTTTACTTGACTTTCCTCTATAATTAGGGGTTAACTAAGTGAAGCAACACTCCTTTGTTATCACAATTGAAGGAAGCTATAGTGATGGGACTTCCAATGTTCAACCTTGGCCAAGGTTTTTAATATTGATTGATTGTTGTTTTCTTTTATTCACACTTTTATGCCACACTCTTCAAGCCACAAAAAGACCACTTAACCAATACATGCATCCTTGTAGCATTCCTAGGGAAGAACGACTCGGGACTAATACTCTCGATTATAGATTGTAGATTTGTTTGATGATGGATTTTGCGTCGGTTTAGACTATACTACGATTGACTACTTGATAATTTCTATACCGGCAAAAATCCATTCGTCAAAATGGCGCCGTTGTCGGGGAGTGCGCATGAGTGCCATGTCTTTGGTTAATGTAAATATGTGAATATTGTGAATATGTTTGTCTTTTGTTTGTTTGTTGGTTTCCATTAGTTTTAGATCTCTATTAGTTTAGTTCTTATTTGCCACTATGAACTCTCATCCTTGTGGTTTTGGATATGACTATGACTATTTTGTAGGCGATGAAAACTTGAATGATGGCTCACATTATGGGAGAGATGAATTCTTAGGAGGGGAGCCATATCCATATGAGCAATCATCATGGCAACCTTCCCCTTCAAGTTACTATGATGGTAATCCTTCCTATAATGCATATCATTCCTACGAATATGATGACTCTTATCATGGTTATACCTCTCAACCACCACCATTCTATGCACCATATTCTCAACCCACATCTTATTTCCATCAAGTGCCCACATATGATCCAAATCTATATCCCCCCTATGCATACCCTTGTGACGATTATGAACAAGCAACCCTTGAATCACCACCACTCCAACATTTTTACCCTCCAACCCAAGTCCCCATGGATGATGCACTTGGTATCATTCCTCAAGAGCAAGAAGAGCTCCAAACCGCCTTCACTAGTTTCACCTCTACCCTCCAAGAATTTACGTCCCGTATAATTTCACCTTCTACCAATAACCAAAATGACTTCCCACCTCAAAGCTTTGATGAATCTTCTTTCCAACCATATTATGATTTCTCCTCTCCGCCACAAACCTCCATGGAAGCATATCAATGTCCATTAATCCAAGAGCAATATGATCCTACTTATGTTAGTAAAGCGGAACAAGAATTAAGGGATCGTTTCAAGGAAGAAATGGATCGACTTCAAGCAACCATCCGTCAAAAGATAGATTCTTGGGATTCATATCACAAGCGAAATGAGTTCACGGATGATTGTGAGAAAGCAACCAAAGAGGGAGGTATGATGGAGACTTTAGAGTCTCAAGTGGAGCACAAGGAAATGGAGTGTGTGTTGCAACAAACGGAGGAAATGAAGATTGTTGAAGATAAAGAAGTGGAAGAAGACCTAGAGGAGGTTGAACAAGAAGGAAGCTCCATCAACGAAAATAACTCTACATCAAGTGACAATGGTGATCTTGTTGAAGCTTCCCCCCTCGAATGTGAAACCAATGTTGAGGAGGGTGCGCAACCTCCAACACATAACTTGATCAATGATAAAGGTTTGAAGGAAGTTAGCAAACAAGAAGAATTCAAAAAGAGTTATCAAAAGATGGAAATCATCATGGAGGAGCCAAAGGAAGTGGAACCTACAATGTCAAGATCATTGAATATCGTCCTTGCTAAGTCGCCGTCCCAATCACAAATTGAGTGGGTACTCATCTCATCCTTTAATTTTCTTGGCCCATATCAATATGCGTTGTTAGAAATGGACGGTCAACTTAGAACTCTTTGCGGGCTAGAGAGTAAGAACGGATTAGATGTTGGTGGACAATTCGAATCAAGGTGCATAAAGGACGGAAGATCAAACTTTGAGTTTCAAAAGTTGAGTGAAGCCAAACTCAATGGGATTAAGATGATGAGTATGAGTTACAAGGAGAATTCAATGAGTTTGTCACCCTATTGGAAGCATGAAGATCAAGAAGAAAAGGAGTTGACAAATAAAGTATGGGACCCCGGAACATACATAGACCACTATCAACTTAAGGGCCTTGTTACTTGCTTAGGCCCCCTTGAAGGCCTTGTACGTTTAAATTGGGATCCCGGAGGCTATTGGAAGAGCAAACATTGGTGGGGATTCGAAGAAGAGTTCAAGCATAAGCCACCATAGCAAGGACTCCATCAAAATGTCCAACTTAAGGACTTTAACTAAAAGTGCTAGGTGGGAGACACCCCACCATGGTAAACTCTTTCCATACTCTTTTAATTTGGTTTAATAAGTGATTTGAGTTACCATTGTAGGTAGTTTTTCATTTCATAATTAGCTTATTTGTGTACACTAGTTGCTAGCATATTAACATGTATGTTGTGCTTAGTAGAAATAGAATAAATCTCAAAACCAACTTGCATTTTAGAAAGTGTGTGATTTTGACTAAATAAGGAGTTGTAGGCACCATAGGGAGTCTTTGGGCAATTAGAGCTTTTAGGCATTTTCAAAAAAAAAAAAAAAAAAGAGGGGGGGGGGTGGATGCGCGCGCACACTGTACGCGCACGCGTCCCTGTGCGGATGCAACATCGCCCACTTACCCGAGAGTTGGGCCTCTCTTGGGCAAACATTATGCCCTGAGCCCAACACGACCCACGCGGATGCGCACTACGTGCGTGCGCGCCGTTTATGCGAACATGGAAATTCGCGCGGACGCGCAATCGACGCGTCCGCGTCGATGTGCTGTTGCAAATTTTCGAGCCAAACGCCAGAGAGTTGAGTCGGCTCTGGGCCAACCTTAGGCCCCTAGCCCAACTCGATCTGCGCGGACGCGCACCTGCCGTGTGCGTGCCTGTATGTCAATAATGGACATGACGCGAGCGCACGCATTGCGCTAACGCGCCATTTCACAACTCGACAATGTACGCGGACGCGCATTTGCCGCGCGCGCGTCCTTACATGCTGCCACCAATCTAGGCTTTTAACCCGAGAGTTGGGCGTGCCTCAAGCCCACTCTAAGCTTCAGGCCCAATCTCATGCACGCGTGCGCGCACTGTACGCTCACGCGTGGATCTCCATTCCTCTTAATGCACGCGGACGCGTACATGCCGCGTGCGCGCAGATCTGGTGGCGCGACTCCCAGGCCATTCTCCAGAGAGTTAGGCTTGAGTTGGGCCAACTCTAAGCCCCTAGCACAACTCCATGCACGCGTGCGCGCACTGTACGCGCACGCATCCCTTCCCATTTTGCTCACACACGCTTAAGCGCGCTGTACGCGCACGCGTAGGACCCAAGCTTTCTCAATGGACGTGGACGCGCAAGGTGCGCGCGCGCGCCGATTCAAAAATAGGGATACCCTAATGCGCGACGCACACTGCGCAGTCGCGCATTTCCCCCCAACCTCCATTTCCGTTTCTTCTTCTTCTTCCCCCCATAACCACCACCTCTGCTCCGCCGACCACCACCACACGGCCGCCCCTGCTCTCACCGTCACGCCACTCATCCTCGTCCTCTCTCTCTCCTCCACTCACTCTCTCTCCTTCTCCCTTCCGTCTCTCAGCCTCACCAATGTCCGCGGCCACCACCACCGCCACTGTTCCACCATCACTGCTGGGGGCAACACTCGGCAGCACCCTCCCTCCCTTTCATTGTTACACATCCTCGCTGACCTTCTTTCACTTAGCCCCTCATTCTCCGATCACCACCGCCGCCACTCATCTTTCCGGCCACCGTCAATGGCGGCACAGCTCCGGGCCCTATTGCCCCCCCATTCTCCCTTCCATTATTAATTCCCCTGCTCCCAGGTTCCTGCTCCATTTCTGTTATTTTTTTTTCTGTTTTTTTCCTTTTTTATTATTCGTTTATGTTAATCACTATAATTGCATGTCAGTTCGTTAGACTTAGAACTTTGCATGTTAGGTTAGATAGAAATAATTGCGGTTAGGTAGCTAGGGCTGGATAGAGGATTATAGGCCTGATAAGTGCTCCGTTCGTGCATATTTTGCTATCTGCTTATTTGGATGTTGTATGCTGTTTTTGGACTGCTTTTGTGCATTTCCTGTTGCCTGAATGCTATACCACTGCCACTTTGCCTAATTGATGTTGTTTTCTATGATAATTGTGCTAGTTTGCTATCCGGGAACGTCCAATTTTAAGCCGGAATGCTGCCCGATTTTCAAGGAAATTAGTTTCATTTTAGTCTTTAATTCAATTTTGGGCAAATTTCCGTTTCTTTTTGACTTCCCGGATTTGCATTATTCACTGTGAACATGAACCACAACTTTTCTTTTCATTGCGCATAAATATCATCATATCACTAATCTACTTTTCTAACTTACTAATTTCTTTAACCATCTAACTTCCACTCACCTTTAACCATCTTTAACAATTCTTTCAATTATATGATGATATTATTGCCTTTTGAATATGAGTTGTTGACCTTAATAAAGTTTGCATTTTTCTGGTTTACTTGTTCACTTTTGCATATTCATTGCAACATCATGATTGTTCTTTGTTCATTGTATCCTGAACATGCCTTCTTTGTTACATGCTAAATGTTTTATATATTCTATCATATTTTTCAGGATGTCGGACAAAGGCAAAGCCATAGCCACTGCCTCTAAGAAGAGAAAACACTCTACCCCCTCCATTCCTTCCATCTACAAACATTATGCTAAGAATCCGTTAAGTGAGGAAGAAAAAGAAAATCAGCAGTTGCCTTCTACCAATCCAGAAAAATTCCCCAATCTCTACTGTGAGCTTCGGTTTTCTAGATATCGGACAATTAAGCTGAATACTGAGAAGAAGTTGTCCCTACCTAATGATGTGAAACGGTCCATAACCGGTCGGATCCTTGACTTAGGTATTGACTTTGTTGACCGAGAGTTGGGTGATGTCAATATATCGTGGGTGAAGGAATTCTACTGCAACTTCTTCCGTCCGACATTGGATTCGGTTCAGGTGCGGGGTAGGGAGATCATGATCACTGAGACCGCCATTGGAGAGGCATTACAGTGTCGGCATATCCCGGATGACATGTGTGCCCATCAGTAGGCTGAGATAGCCATCCATACCATGACTTTTGACTATGAAGCGCTTCGGCGCGTGATTGGGATACCGGACGCTACATGGGTTATGGATGCGGGCAACACCAAGCCCAAGGGGATGTTGTTTACCCATTTGACTAGGGAGGCTAGGACTTGGCAGATGATCTTCGCCCACTACGTCCTGCCTACCACCCACTTTTCTGAGATCCCCATGGAGATGCTCCTGCTGATTGGTTGCGTTATGGAGGGGAAGGATGTCTCCTTCCCTAGACTTATTCGACAGTGCATGTGGCGGGCGCATATTCGTGGCCTACTTCTATTTCCTACCTTGGTCACGAGTATGGCGGCCCTAGCTGATGTCCCGTGGTCAGATGATGATGTGCGACCACCACCCCCTGATGCTGATGACAGGGAGGTTACTATCCCCTGGGGTGGTTGGGTGCACGAGAGGCCACCGGCTAGACGCCGCTCTCGGGCTAGAGCTGTCATCGGGACACCTTCACCATCAGCCCCTACAGCTGCCCCATCATCCTCCACAGCAGCTCCCTCATCATCTACAGATCCACCAACAGCACCTGAGCCTACCTATCTCCTGGTCCAGCGTCTATTCCGATTCCTCGAGCGCGAGAGACGCCATGTCAGACGCCGATTAGATCGGATGGACCAGGCCCTTATTTCTTTGGGTGCTGAGCTACCTCTGCTTCCCGATTCTCCGGCCTCCGATGAGCAGAATCATCAGGAGGAGGATGCGGAGGCACCGGTTCAGCAGGATGCCCCTGGCACTACAGAGCAGCCACAGACTCAGGAGGAGCCGGTCCCACAGCCACAGTCAGAGCCAGAGCCTATCGTTGTACCTCCCACTGATCCTCCGGTTTAGCATCGAGGACGATGCTTGATTTTAAGTGTGGGGAGGGCACCGGTAGCATTATTTGGGAACCGGTGAACTTTTCAGCCTAGTTATCTTATTTTGCACATCTTTGTATATATTTTGATGCATTTCTAGTTGCTTTGGATACTTTTATTGCTTATTTTGGATTTTAGATATCTTGATGCTTTTTGGATATTTTTAGATGTTTTGGATGATAGATTCCATACTTTTAGTTGGATTTTTCTTTATACATTTTGTTTATCTTTATTTTTAGTTGTAGTTGTGATTAGAAATCTTACTTTGGATTGCAAATATTTAGTCACCCTTTTTGCATAAGAAATTGGTTTTAAGTGAAAAAGGAAAGGGTGAACTAAGGAAATTTTTGAGCTTTTCAATCACAACAATGCTTAGTCAAACATTGAAATTTTCCAAGGAGTTTAAATATAGGGCATTGACCCAATTGATTGAAAGAAAATTTTTGATGAAACTTGCTTGAATTTCATACCTTGTAAAGCATGTATTGAACTAAGAACACAAGCCTGTGAGACTTGAGCCTATTGATGTGGTTACATTTTATAACCACTTATCTTCCATTCTTGTGTGGAATTGTTCTCTTTCCATGATTGTGATCCTTGATTTGCTTGATTCTATATATCCATTTATTTCTTTTGTTTGCGCATTTATATGATTGAGGCCATCACTTCATTAGCCACTTACCCAAATGGCCAACCCTTTTATATTCCATTGTTAGCCAATTTTGAGCCTATGCTTAACCAACTTATTCTCAATTTAGCTTATTACAAGCCCAAGGCGGAAAACCAATGAAAAGTCCTTGTTTGGATCTTTGATTAGCCTAGGCTAGTGAGAGTGTTTATTATTCAAGTTGGTGAGGCTTGGGAACATTGGATAGGATAAAAGGAGTAGTACACTTTCATGTTTAGGAATTGGGTACATATTCATGTATTGATTAAATGTAAAGACCTTATGCATTGATGTTCTTGTATGTAGTTTGAAAGAAGAAAAAGAAAAAAAAAGAAAAGTATATAAAGAAAAGAAAAAAAAATGAATGAAAAGAAAAAAAAAAGAGAAAAAAATATATGATGATGAAAAAGAAAAAAATATATAGTAAAGAGGGGACAAAATGTCCCAAAGTGAAGTCAATAAAAAGGAATCAATGCATAGGTGTTATGAATCAAATAAGAATGCATGAGTATGTAAGAAAAAGTGAAGAATGGGTAGTTAGGATAGCTTGCATTTGTATAGGTCATTAAATAGGTTAGGTGGGAAAGTCTATGTTAATCAAAGATTCAATCCTAGTCCACTTAACCATAAATGATCCTACCTTGACCCTAACCCCATTGCAACCTAAATGAAAGACCTCATGATGAATGTATGCATGCATTAAATAAGTGTTGATTGTTAGAAGGAAATCAAATTTTGGAAAACATGATTAGAAGAGAATTGAGCGGATTGACCCTTAAACACTTGAGTGAATAGAGCGGATACACATCCGGTAAGGGTTCAAAAGTTCAATCACACGTATTCACCCATATTATCTATATTCTTGCAAGTTTGAACTCTTTATGACAATTCAATACAATTGTGGTTTGGACTTAGTTCCTATATGCCTAGCTCTTGAGCTTACACATGCTCTCTTGGGCATTGATTTGTTTGAACTAAGCATTTCCAATTGCTTTAGGTAGTTGCATCTAGATAGGATTCACATAGTTTAGTTGCATTCAAATAAATGTCATAACCCTTTAGTTCCTTCTTATTTTAGCATGAGGACATGCTAAGGCTTAAGTGTGGGGAGGTTGACAAACCCCAATTTGACGGTTTGTTTTGTATTGAGTTTAGAATATTTTGATAACCTTTTGTCACATTTAGCCTAGGAATTAGCATGATTTTGCTATCTCTCCCGTATTTGTGCTTAAGTGTAAAAACATGCTTTTTAAGCCTTATTTTGATGAATCCTATTTTCTCTTTGATTCCATAAGATGCCTTGATGTGTTTGTTAGTAATCTCAGGATGAAATAGGCTAGGCATGGATCAAAGGAAGCAGGGAAGGAAGCATGCAAGTGGAGAGAAGCATAAAAAGTCAAAGAAGCAAAGTCAGCCATGCACGCGTACGCGCACAAGGCGCTCGCGCGCACATTGCGGAATCGGCCAGGGACGCGCACGCGTACCGTGCGCGCACGCGTCGATGATCGCACATGACTTCATTAAGGCAACACGTGCCTAGCGATTTTAGAAGGTTTCAACAACCAACTTTGGCGCCAAAATGCATATAAGAGCCAAGGATTGAAGGGGATTAACACACTTTCACATCCATAGACTAATTCTAGATCATTAGATAGATAGTTTTAGTTAGTTACATTTGTAGAGAGAGAAACTCCAACTTCTCTCTAGGATTCATCTTCATTTTCTCAATTCTCAACCATTCTTTGGTGAGATCTATTACAACACTCAATTTACTTTGTTCATATTGTAGATCATCTTCTCTAATCTCAATTAGTGTTTGTAATTGTTCAATTCTTGTAGATCTTAGGTTTAACTTTGTTGTTTTGGATTCTATTGATTCATTGAAGATCTCATTTCCATTGTTGTTCATTGTTAATTGTTGTTAATCTCTTGTGTTGAATTGCTTGATTCTAAATCTCTTCTCAATTTTACTATGTCTTTCATTCTTGCTCTCCAAGTGTTTGAGAAAATGCCAACTTTAGATATATAGTAGCATTCCCTCACTTGGCCTAATGGTTGAGTCATTGGAGACACTTGAATAATGGATGTCAATTGTTGATTAAGAATTGAGGATTGCTAATTGACTTAGAGTACACTAAAGCTAGACTTCCCTAGGGTAAGACTAGGACTTGTGACTTGAGTTAATTACTTTTACTTGACTTTCCTCTATAATTAGGGGTTAACTAAGTGAAGCAACACTCCTTTGTTATCACAATTGAAGGAAGCTATAGTGATGGGACTTCCAATGTTCAACCTTGGCCAAGGTTTTTAATATTGATTGATTGTTGTTTTCTTTTATTCACACTTTTATGCCACACTCTTCAAGCCACAAAAAGACCACTTAACCAATACATGCATCCTTGTAGCATTCCTAGGGAAGAACGACTCGGGACTAATACTCTCGATTATAGATTGTAGATTTGTTTGATGATGGATTTTGCGTCGGTTTAGACTATACTACGATTGACTACTTGATAATTTCTATACCGACAAAAATCCATTCGTCAGTTACTCGATTCACTAAAGTGGTAATGAGCATTCCGAATCTCCATCCAGAGGTACATTTACATGCTATTAAAAGTGGACCTTGCCTAGGGAAGTTTCAAGAAATTATAGCCGTTGCTAAACCACGAACCTTAGGTAAGTTTTGGGAGAAAGCTAAAGGTCAAATGGAGATTGAAGAGCTTCGACAAGCTCGGAGGTTAGAGAAGAGCAATAATAATAAAGACGACGATCAAGCTCGGGACAGTGAGAAGCCTTTTCGATTAACACCACATTATGATTCTTACATACAATTCAATACTAGGAGGAAGAAATAATCAAGGAGATCCTGAACGCAAAACTTATGAAACCTCCTCGGAAGACTGGAAATTATCAAGATTTGAAGAATGTAGATAAGTCGAAGTATCGTGCCTTCCATAATAAACATGGACACACTACTGATGAGTGTGTTGTGGCTAAAGACCTGCTAGAACGATTAGCTCGGTAGGGTTATTTGGATAAATACATCGACGGCCACATTCAAAAGCGCACTAGGCATTCTACCGACCAATCTTCTGCCAAAGAATTTTCTCGTGACAAAGACAAAATCACTCATACTCAACCTGATCAACCCTGAGGTGTTATTAATTGCATATTTGGAGGCTTTGCTTGTGGTAGAATTATAAGCTTTGCTCGTAAATGCACCTACCAAGCTATGATCTCAATAGAGGGTGCTATCAATAATACTCAACCTGTTCCTAACTCTCCAGAGATGGCATTCAAACCATATGATCTCAAAACAACTGTAACCAACTTAGATGATCCAATGATGATCTCTATTCAATTGGGAGATCTAATTATTCAAAAAGTACTTCTGGAACCTGGAAGTAGCACATATGTCCTTTTCTACTCTACATTTCAGAAGATGAAGTTGAGCAATCATATACTGCAACCATCCACTGGAGACTTAGTGGGGTTCTCTGGTGAACGTATACTCGTTTTAGGATCTGTATGGTTACAAATCACACTGGGTGAGAATCCTCTAACCAAAACTTTAGATACACAATATCTTGCTGTTAATTGTTTCAGTCCTTATAACTTAATACTTGGCCATCCTTTTTTGAACAAGTTTGGTGCTATAGTATCCATAATTCATCTGTGTGTCAAGTTTCATGTATAAGATGAGCTTATTGCCACTATCCATAGTGACCACCGTGAAGCTCAACACTATTATAATATCAGTATAAGAACGTTTGCTTCTAACCAAGCTATAGGTACATAGATTAATGTTGTTCACAATTCGCTTAATCTTCCACCATTAGCCAAGTTAGATCCACGAGCCGAGCTCCAGGACCGACCAATCCTAATGGAGGAATTACAAAATAATTCTTTAACTAATGATCCAAACAAGTTTACCTATGTAGGTACAACTTTGCTGGAAGACGAGAAAGATAAACTCTGACAACTCCTTTAACAAAATGCAGATTTATTTGCTTGGACTCCCGCAGACATGCCTGGGATCAACCTTGCTGTAATCTCTCACAAGCTGGCATTAAATTCATCTGTTCGACCCATAGCACAGAAAAATCGCAACCTTGGCATGGATAAATGACAAGAATCCTTAGAGAAGACTAAAAAACACATTGATTCCGGTTTCATACGTGAAATCAGGTTCATGACTTGGCTAGATAATGTTGTCATGGTAAAAAAGTATAATGGTAAATGGCGCATGTGCGTCAATTTTACTGATTTGTACAAAGCCTGTCCAAAGGATGCGTATCCTTTACCATCTATTGATGCTTTGGTTGATAATGCCTCTGGTTTTGGAAGTTTAAGCATTATTGATGTATATTCAGGTTATAACCAGATTTTGATGCATACTTCATATTAAGATAAAAATGCTTTTATAACCGAATATGGTCATTTTTGTTATAAAGTCATGCCTTTTGGTCTTAAAAATTCATCGGCTACTTATCAACGACTTATGGATAAGGTCTTTGCCAAGCAAATTGGTCGGAATACGGAGGTCTATATTGATGACATGGTAGCCAAGACCAAGATCAGTGAACCTCATGTTGCCGACCTTACTAAAATTTTTGCTCAAATAAGACAATACAACATGTGATTGAACTCTAAAAAATGTTCTTTTGGTGTTCAAGGAGGTAAATTTCTTGGTTTCTTACAAGCCGAGGTATAGAGGTCAATCCTGACAAATACCGACCTGTATCAAGATTTTTACCTTGTTTAGCTTCTAAATCCTCTTGCTTCTTTCAAACACCGAAAAATAAAAATAATTTTAATTGGGATGATGCATGTGAAAATGTTTTTACAAATCTTAAAACTATTCTTTCAAAACCTCCTATCTTACAAAAGCCTGAACATGGGGATGAGCTTTATATTTATTTATCCATTACTGGTTGGGCTATTAGCTCTATACTTGTTACAAAAAGAAATAAAATCCAATACCCTGTGTACTTTATCAGCAAATCATTACAACATGCCAAACTTTGCTATCCAAAGATAGAAAAGCTTGCAAAGTCATGTTATTATTGTTCGGACTGAGCAACTGCTACGACAAGTGCTTACTAAACCAGAGTTAGCTGACTGACTTATAAAATGGTTTGTCGAGCTCTCTAAGTTTAATATTTGATATCAAAGTCGAGGATCTATCAAGTCCCAATATTTAACAGATTTCATCGTTGAATTTACTGCTCCAGACTCAGAGGATCATTCCCTTGAATAGACCTTTTACATTGATGGTGCTTCTAATTCATAAGGGTGTGGAGTTAGAATCCTTCTTGAAAATGGTAATAGAATTGTCTTGGAACATTCTTTACACTTCTCTTTTAAAGCAAGCAACAATCAAGCAGAACATGAGACCCTTATCGCTAGCTTAAGGTTAGCAATAGATCTGCACATTTCAAAACTATAGGTAAGTTGTGACTTTCTATTAGTGGTTCAACAGGTAGACCAATTATTTCAAGTCAAAGACCATCTTTTGGTTAAATATTCAGATATTGTCAAATTCCTCATTTCTCGTTCTTCCAAATTTAAAATTCATCATATCCTAAGGGAACAGAATCACCGAGCTAACATTGTATCTAAGCTAGAAAGTACACAATCACATACTTCAACTCTATTGCAATTTGCCTTAGTTACACCAAGTGTAAATCTAACCGATGTTTTAAGTGTTACTCAGGTTCATGATTGTCGATGACCTTATATTCAGTATTTAAAAATTTGAAATATACCATCAAGAGTATATGATCTAAAAATGTTTCGACGAAAAGCTTCTTTCTTTACCTTGTTGAATGATATCCTCTAGCCTATTTTTGTTTCTAAGAAGAGGACAAGACAAGACATTGAGAACAAGACACAAAGGACAGACACAAAATTTTGTGTTCCTGTATTCTGTTTGGTGATAAACTAGAACAAATTATGAAAATCCAATTTATTCTCATTTTTTTCATTCAAAAAACTTGAGAAGAAAATATAATAATAAAAAATATAATTATAAAAAATTAACAAGAATAATAAAAGAAAAAATAAAAAATAAGTTGTGTCCCTTGTTAGTATCTCTGTGTCATTCCTGTCAGGATGGACACAAAATACAATTCAGTGTCCTTGGACACAATGTCTCTATCCATGTCTCATCTGTCAAACACAATTTTGTATTTTCGTGTCCCTATCTCAATGTCCCGTCTATGAAAACAAATGCAGCCCTATAAACGAGGTTATACTCACCACTTTTAAAATGCTTAAATACCCAAATCATTAATCATCACATAAATTCAGAAGCTCCGCGGCTTGACTTGGATTCTATTGAAGAAATTCGGATATAGCTACTCTCAGGCACCGAACAATGTAACACAATATAGCTTAGCATTACAACCAAAAAGTCCATCCCTGATCATTTCAAGTAAATGACCTAGTACTCAGAAAAAAGAACAAGCAATACGACCTTTATCTCATGGAAACTAGTAGCCAAATGGGAAGGTCCATTTTGAGTTATCGTATTCAATCATTAGATGGTACACCTTTATCTAATACTTAGAACATTTCTTCTTTAAATTTGTATTTTAGTTAAAAATCTAGAGACAGGTAGGTACTCTTTTTCCTACTCACAAAATTTTTCCCATAAAAGAATTTTACTTGGAGAGGTTTTAACGAGGCTGGCCTACCTACACCTCTTCATAAGAAGTCTATTAAATTTGTTCTCAATATACAAATTTTTTTATACAACTTGTTAACCATGCTATCCATCCGACTTATATGTCGGTAGTTACAATTTATAACTTGACCCCATATTTCAATACTCAACTTCATCTACTTTAAAATATCATTTTACAATGGTATCCAAATTATGCAAATCAATTTCTACATAGCATTCATTCTATCCTATACTAACGTTGAAAAGCCATCAATACAAAAAATAATGAATATTTCATTCAGATCCAAAACAATTCCAATGGGACAAAGTATCATAATTCCCATATAACTACTAACAGTCAAGTTTCAGTAACACAAGAAAAGTATCAAAATATCAATAACAAAAAGACTATTACTCATCGGCCAAATTATCATCTTCTTGCTCGTCAGTCGTGTCGTCGTCCACAAGCATTCCCTTACAAACTACTTTAGTAGGATCCATTTCAGAAAAATCCTTTTCAGGAGCCAGAAACTTAGCTTGAGTCACTATCCGCTCAAAACTTTCAGCAAACATATCTAGAATTTTGGTTTCCTTACCCTTTTCTAAATTCTTCATATTTATGGTAACCTCAACTATCTGTTTTTGCAAACCAATATTTTCTGTTTCTTTCTTTTTTAACAACTCCACATTTTCTTTGTTCTCCTTCTCAGTGGTTTCCACTTTTTTTTTGTTTATTTCAACTCCTTTTTCAATTCTTCTATCAACTTATTTTTCAAGTCTAATTCTTCTGTAACTTTTTCAGCTCCAATTTTTTCATTCAAACCTTTCCTGTGTCTCTTTTCTTGGCCTCGACCAATACACATCAAAATAGCTCCGAGCACCTAATAAAGCAACCAACATCTTTTTAAGTAATTTCAACCATCAAATACATTTGCACATAAGTTTTTCAAAAAATACCTAAAGATATTGGTCAATACCAATATCATCAATCTTATCCATCAAAGCCAAGTCTACTATTGATTGGCATACTTCATCTGCAACTACCATAAATTGGAAGTTACACTGCCAAACCGAAGTTTCATCTCTTTCCTCTACAAATCCATGCAACTATTTTTGATTAACCACGAACGATTCAGATCATCTAAGGAAATTTCTTTTCCCTTCCCTACAACATTCTCAATCAAGTCTTTAATTGCCAAATCTATTTTTCTCTTCTTAAAAGACATGGGTTTTTTCTTTGGAATTGGTTGATTAACCTCACCTGCTGTATTCCCTCTTGCAGGTTTCGAGGAAGATCCCTCTCTCCCAGTTTGTCTTTTCTTCAAATGAGCATTTAATTTTGCTTTTGTTACACAAAAAAAATTCTCCTGTAAAATTAAACGGCATGATTCAGTAAAAATATGTAACTTATAATCTCAGTATAAAATAAAAAACTCACCGAGATACTTCACAACAACATCTCTATTATTTTTCCATAATAATAATAATTCCGAACTGGTATCAAATCATCCCTTTCAATACTTTTTACCAAAAAATTCACTGCACATTCATCTTTGAAACTAATAATTTCAAGACCTAATATCTATCGAGGCTTACAACACCAATATAATGGAAACTTTTCACCAAGGTTTTCATCAACGTAAAAGGAAAATCCTCATCAACGGATTTCACTTTCAAATACATTTCTTTAAAATCTTTGAAAGAAGATTTATATAATTTAAAAATACCATACCTGGGATAGCTATTTTGGTTTATCCAAACCCCTTTTTATATCCCTTTTTCTTGGAAAAGTGAGAAAAATATTTCTAATGAAGGTATTACATTTTAAGAAAGCCCATCCGCTCAGATGAAGCTGAGAGGGTACACAGTTTAGTTGCTTTAAAATTGAACATTTGAAATCAGTAAAGGACAATCGTACTCGTAACTCCTCTAACACAAAACTATGCAAATAAAAAAACCTGTGAAAAACACGATCAAGCCTGTGCATGGCATCAACTCCACTCCAACACCAGAACCTATCTTCACTACTTTCAAACTATCTATCAAAGCAACACTTTCCTTTCCAACAAACAGTGAACCACGAATCTTAACATCGTCATTAACCCATTTATATGGTTCACCATCATCGATCTCAAAAGATTTCTCTTTCTTTTGTCCTATTTTTTTCACAATAAAAAGACAAGAATAATAGAACACAAAACAAACATTATATACACTACCCTTTTTTTTCTCACCTCTTTGATTTCTTTCGAAAGTACTTTTTCAAAATCCTTTTTGACAACACCCTCAAAGGTTTGATTTTTATTTCAAAATGAAACTCTTCAATACTTTAAATCAAGGCCACTCATGTCTTTTCAAAGCTTTTCATTTCAACGGTTTTTATTTCCTAGAAATACGAACCACCCCCATTTATCAATGCAACTAAAAGATCATTTATTACTTATATATATTTATCTACAAATAAGTAATTTTTTAACAATGACATCTGATCTTGGGGGCTCCATGACTACAATCAAAATGCCGAGTTATACTTCATCAAAGATTAACCTGATTTATTAAAAAAGTACCAGGTCAATCTCGGGGGCTATGATGCACCTGCTATAACACAGCTATGAATGCTACAAATTTGAGTTATAGATTGGCCAATACGTTATAACTCGACTGTAAGCGTCACAAATTAGAAATTAATATCAATTTAAACTAAACCATTTTTAAACCTCTTTATTTTCCATTCCTATCACAATCATAACTGGTAAACAGCTAGTAACATCCATAATGCTTATAAAAGGTAAGCCTGAGGAAAAAGGAGGTAAGTAATTCTATCAAAGTTATTCTTTTCAAGAAAAGAGCTCAATATACACTTATTGACTTCAGCTTCTGAGTGACTTTTGCGGGTGTCCACCTCCTTGTTCTCTTGTGCTGAGGTATAACTCATTCCGACGAAAAACCTAAAGATAATTGCCGGAGGATAACCTATACCACAGTAAACCCCCACAAAAATAATGGCCAAAATAAAAACAACTCCAACACCTATCTGTCTTCAGATACCTCCACCATAAATAACATTGTTAGAAAAAAATAAAAAAAAAACTCACAAAAATAGGGACAATCAAAATTAACGTAAAACAAATAATAAGAAAAATTAAATTGATTAAATTGAAGAGCTACTACCAAGAACATAATGGTGATTTTGGAACAACGAATGGAGCTCCTAAAGAAGAAAAAATAGTGCGGGAGTGTTCGGTTTAGAGAGAGATTGAAAGGATTTAGAGAGATAAAGGGGGATCTATTTCCTAATTGGGGAAATAAGAAAGATATAACATTTATGTTCGTACTTGACTTTTACCAATAACCAAGATGATGATAAGTTACTTTATCATCGTTTCAAAATGTTGCATTCATTAAATGCCATTTATCGATGACCTAAGTTAAAATTAAACAGGCACAAAGCTTAAATTTTTAACATTTTAAATTACCGACACTTGAACCATTGGTAATGTTAATACAAAGTAAAAAAATTACGTAAACACATTATCGATATCCTAGTCATCATTGGTTACGTAAGTATAAATGATAAATTTTAGTAAAAATAGTAAAGTATTATCGACATCATAACCGTTAATAAAATAATTCAATATATATATATATATATATATATATATATATATATATATATGTTAATTTATTACTGATGGTCTATTGGTATCTATCGATAATATCTTTGGCATCAACACACGCGAATAATAGACACAAATACTTCCTGACAATCACTACAAGAAAAATATTGAGTATTGTCAAATTTACCGTTAGAAAAATGAAAAAAATATGTTGGTATTATGTTTACCGGTGAATTTTCTGTCTGATTAAATTCAATATTATAAACCTCGCCAATAAATGTGTATCGTCGAATTTTGATGTCTACCGGTAAATTGTGACGAATTTAATGTCGGAATATGATGGTTCATGGGCAAAAAAGCTAAGTAATGTTATCGGTAAAAAAAATTTGACGGTAACATTGGTGCCACAAAATGAGTCTTCGCGCCACTTTACTGTCAAACAAATTTGACGGTAAATCCAACAGAAAAGGTTTTTTATTTTTATTTTTCGCTACCGTTGGGATTTTTCGTTCGTAAATCCGCCGGTAGCATGAATTGTTTTATTTTTTATTTTTTTCAATTTATGATGTACCCGATTGTTAACAATTGATAGTCAAATATCAATTAACATAGAATAAATTAGTATTTTATCCAAAAACAGTGATCTATATATGATGTAAAATGCAAATATATAGAATGTAAACATGAAATGAAAGCTTGATAACAAAATACATAAAATAGAACTATATATTGACATTAATCTTATTCAGATTAATTATCTTTTTTCTCTAGTTTATCATCCTCCTCCCGTGAAGTTATTTCCTGATTGTCGAACTCGTCTTCTTCTTCTTCTTCTTCTTCTTCTTCTTCTTCATCTCCATGAACCTTGTCTTCTTCTTGAAGATCAACGTTGTCTAGTGGTAGTGTCTTGTTATCTACCCTAAGGTTAATGATGTCATCATCCATAATATTTGACCTGAGGGTGATCGGAACACCAATATCAATCACCATTTTCGAACGAGTTGGGTCATGAATTTGGAAAGGCTCCTAACCCTCTGTTCCATCAGACTCGATGCAACCTCTTGGCTTAGTCTTAACCACAACCACCTAACTATACTTGCATGACCCTAGATAAGTCAAATAGTATACTTGTCATGTGTTTTGAGGTAGAATAAAAAGGTCGTAGTGCCTATATTTTTTGGTCACATTTACTTCAGTGATATTATAGTACTTGTGCTTTCGTGTTCCTTGTCACAAACTTGGATCATACCATTGATCTTTAAACATAAACACCTTGTATGTAGCGCGACCAAAATACTCTAATTGAATTATTTGTGCAACATACCATACCAATCAGAATGACCACTGCCTGAATCCCCATGAACCCAGATCCCGTTGTTATATGTTTTCTTTCCAACCGACCATTGTAAAGAATGGAACCGATATCCATTAACATTCTATATAGTGTTGTTTGTGCTCTTATTCATTGAATCCCAACTAAGTGCAACTAGTTCTGAATCTATTGTGACAGCTAGATGCACTCTGACATATTTTCTGAACCGATTGAAAAAATTGTTCAGTGATGTCTTAGGATTTATTTCTTGGAATAACCTATGATACAATAGGATAAATAAGATAATTTTAGTATAATGAAGTTTTGATTAGATGATAAGATAGTATCTTACTAAATGCAATAGTTACGAATGCTTAAAAATTCACATCAAGTAGGGTGAAACATGGTCACCAAGGTTGTGAGAAGGTCAAGTGACTGGTTCAATGGTTCAATGGTGCAATCGGAGTCAAACTATGGTTGAACCTGTTTAATTAAATATACAATAAAATCATTAAAAATTCAACATACAATTTTAAATATTCAAATTTAATATTTTTTAAACTATTAAATTTAAAAATTTACCATTTTACATAGTAATTTGTTCATATTTTATCATTAAGAATTCATAACAGAAATTATTCAAAGACTTAAAATTGAGAACATAGTTATTGATAAATGAGAATCAATACACATTGATTATACTATTTTGAACTAAAAATTGAATCACACTTCCAAATACAAGGTCTGCACTATAACTATATATATATATATATATATGAAAGTTATTTACCTGAAACAGAATAACTAACTAATCGAGAGTCTGCCTGCTTTTCTTTCACTCTTTCTTAAACCGAATCTTGTTTTATTACATTTGTATTCTCAATACTAATAAAGTATTCAACAAAAATAAAGAATCCAAAAACTTCGCATTATCCAAGCCATATAATCCGAAAACAGAAAATTAAGCAAATAATCCAAACAAAATTTAGAATCGCATCAACAACAATCCCAACTCAGAACACAAAATGATTTCAGAAAATCAGTAATTCAGAATAACAAAATTATTTTCGAAAATTTAATAAGACACTATCAACCATTATCCATAAAAATTTAATAAAATAAGAAAAAATAAATAAAAACAAAAAATTAGCAACTCAAAATCATATTTCAACAACTCAGAATTTGTAAAATAACAAAATAAGAAAACATAAATTGAAGTAGCTTTGCTTACAGCGGCGAGGGAGGAAGAGAAGTGACGGTAAGGGAGGAAGGAAAGTTAGCTCGGACAGAAAAGGGATCGAAGACAGAGGCTCGACGCGCGCACGAGAGAGATAGAGAGAGGGCTCAATGGCGAGGATTGAGACATGAGTTCAGGGTGGCCGATGACGATGAGAACAGAGGAGGCGATGCCAATAGCAAATCTGACAAAACCTAGCAACGTGAGGAGATGGGATCCAGGAAAAGAGGATTGACGATGACGAGGTTGAACGCTGGCTGAGGAGAAGAGTTTGTCGGCAATGACGGCATTGAGCACTGGGCTCTGGCTCCTACTACTGTTGGCTAGGAGAGAAAAAGGCTGCTAACGTTCCGTGGAACATAGAAAGAGAAGGGCTGAGTTCCGTGGTCCTAGTGTGCGTGAGTGAGAGAGGGAGAGAAAAGGGAGGAGGGTTTATGTATTTTTTAATTGAAAACCGGAAAAAATCATATGGTTCAAGTGATTTATCGATTAACTATCAGTTCGATCGGTTTTTTTACTGATTTTTTGCCAGAGGGTTTTGCACTTCAACTGAACTGGTTAGGTTACCATTTTTTGGTTAACCCGGTTAAACCGGCCAGCCCAGTTCAATTTTTAGAGCATTGATAATCCTAGTTAAGCAACAAATGCAGATGTGCGACATCGATTTCATTTTTTTCTAACCAATATTCACTGCTCGCTCCCATTGCAACTCCTTCCAGAATAAATATTGGATATGTTGGTCCTCCTAACGAGGATTTTCTCCTCTCATAATTCCTTCCAACTCTTGTTCTATGTGACCCAACATGAGGCTCAAAATAGAAGGAACAAAATGCGTATGTTTCTTTAGCTAGTAATGCTTCGCCAATACTACCCTCGATTCGAGATCTATTTTTCACGGTGCACTTGAATGATCCAATCATTCTCTTAAACGGGTACATCCACCTAAATTAGACCAGCCTACATACTCTTGCTTCATACGGTAGGTGGATTATTAAGTGTTCTATGACGTCAAAAAATTCGGAAGGGAATATCTTCTCTAACTTACAAAGTATGATCAGAACGTTCTTCTCCATTACTGTAAGATCATTTACGTTAAGTTTCATAGCACATAAATCTTTAAAAAACTTACTTATTTCTGTAAGTGGTTTCCAGATATTGGTAAGAAGTTCTCAGAACGTAACAGAAAGTAATGACTTCATAAAGGCATAACAATCATGACCCTTTAACCCAGCAAGCCTATCTTGTGAGACGTTTGCACACCTACCCAAGTTAAAGGCATAACCATCAAGAAACCTTAGTCTTCTAATCCACCTACAAACATTTTGCCTCTGGTCCTTTGTTAGAGCAAACACCGCCTTTGGTTTAGCCCACTAGCCGTAATAAAATCTCATTAAGTTCAGATCTGGCTGTTTGCAAATGTTTATTAAGTCTAACATTGCCTTATCGTTATCCTTTGTCCTTTCATCGTCTATTACCGTGTGCATGATATTATCAAGAACGTTCTTTTCAATATGCATCATATCAAGATAATGTCGAACCAAATTGTCTTTCTATTAAGGCAAGTCCTAAAATATACTCTGCTTGGTCCAATTATGCTCCTTACCATATCCTGAAAGTCTCACACCTGCCCTATTATCGATGATCCTTGGGATTCTACTAACACGATGCCAAACTTGCAAACCACTCAATCTCATGGGTGCCTCTTCTTGTTCAATTCTATTCTTTCTAAACGAGTCTTTGTTGCACCGAAAAGGATGATCATTATCAAGGAATGTTCGATGACAACCCCCATTTGTCAGCGAAAATCCTTTTGTATCCTCCATAAAAATAGGACACGACATTTTGCCTTGAGTGGACCAACTTGATAACATCTGGTACACAAGAAAGTCGTTAATGGACAACATTAACACAACAAGCAGTTGGAAGTTTGTCTTGGTTGAAATATCATACGTTTCTATACCATTAACCCACAACTCTATCAACTTATCCACCAAGGGTTGCAAAGAGACATCTATTTTGGCCTTTGGATTACTTGGACCAAGTATGATACAAGTTAGGAACATGTATGGGTCCTTCATGCATATTTTGGAAGGTAGGTTATAAGGAGTCACCACTACAGGACAACAAGAGTATGCGTTACCGAAATTAGAATTTGGTGCAAACCCGTCAGAGCACAAAGCTAATCTAACATTTCTGGGCTCGCTCGCAAATGTAGGGTGGACCCTATCAAAGTGCTTCCAAGCATCTCCATGTAACGAGTGCTGTCAAAAAATCATCATCTCTCTTGTTGTTACTATGCTAGGTCACGTGAGGGGTCGAACTCATCGATGCATAAAACCATTTTAGCCTAGGGATTAAGGATAAGTAGTGCATCTGTTTGTTTGGAATTCTCTTTAACCGCCGTTTATCAATCCATTGTCTCTCGACTTGAAATCTCGATGCATCACAAAATCTACAAGAAGTTAGATCTAAGTTCCCTTTATAATACAGAATACAACCATTCAAACAACAATTGATTTTAATTTAGACCCGATTTCAAAACTAACTTCTTTGCTTCTTAGTGGTTCCGGGGGATGCCACTAGTCCCAACAGGTACTGAGTTGTTACAAAGGGTGGACCACTTATTAAAAGACTCTTGGGTATGATTTGACTCAGACTTAATGCTCATCATTCTAACACATTCAAATAATTTCGAATGAACAGACCCCTCGTACAAGGGTTTCATGACAGATTCTAATAGATGATAAAAGCTCTTTGCCTCTAGGTTAGGCTCTTGTTCAGCATCTTCTGTATCAGTAACACCTAATGCATCAAATATCATCTCGTTGTATCTCTCTTGGTTCCCCTCCCAATTCATTTATGCCATGTTTGGTTCTTTAAACACCCCGTCCCTCGTCGATCTCCCCTTCTCCGTATTCCGTCTACATCCAATACCCATCCTTGAACCCATTACGGTAGAGGTGAAGTGTTATATCTGAAGGTCCTAACCACTTAGTTAGTTGACACTTATAGCACGGACACCTAGATACCCCTTGAGACTTAATCGATTCCATGTTAAAGACATACGCAACAAACGCATTAACCCCCTCAAAGAGTTTAGGTTTTAAACCCCCTTTGTTCACTGTTGTCCCTATCATACATCCACAGACGATGACTTGTAATTATCTTGCAACAAACGCCCTAAAATTCATCCAACAACACAATTTATTAAAATTTTTAGAAAATTTGGCAGGGTGTTTCCAATAATTAGAATATCCAACGAAATTCTATTATCATTTTCTCACAAACCAAATATATTTTAAATAATTTAAACAAAATTTTGGCTGAACTTTCTCTTAATTCAGAGACATCCACCAAATAAATTTAACAGTTTTCACAAAGAAACAGTAGGTATAAATTAGAACAAACATGAATTCAATCACACATCAAATCCTAATTGTTATAGTGCGCAACCCGTTATAACTCCACAATTTTCTAGCAAACAAGGGTTTCGAGAAGGCGCCTCTACGCAACCTTCTCCCACTTCCATTCTAAAACACTATCCTAGAAAAAGTAAGTCCGGCATAAAACTTATACAATTGAGTACATTTAAAGATAGAAAACCTACTTGGAATACGGATGCATAGAATACGGAAGAAGCGAACTACAATTGATCTCAGAGAAATAGCACCATCCTAATAAAAAAGAAAACTTAATAAATTCACAAAGTGAAACTAATTCAACAAACTAAACAAAATCTTCCAACAGCTCGAGCACTCTTAATCTCACCCTACTTAACCTATCTTAATTTAATTTCTATTAACATAAGAAATCCTAATCACAAACTTCATTACACTAATTTAATCAATAATTTGATAATAAAATACCTAACAAAACCTTAAACTCACGAAAAAAAATCTAAAAAATGCTAATCACAAGCTTCATTACACTAATTTAATCAATAATTTGATAAAATACCTAAAATAATCCTAAACTCACAAAAAAATCTAAAAAAATAAAAAAAACTATACAAATTCCTAATCACAAATTTCATTACACTAGTTTAATCAATAATTTCATAAACTACTTAACAAAATCCTAAACTCACATAAAAATCTTAAAAAAATAAAAAATAAGGCAAAATTACCTTTGATGATGGCTGCAGGATGGTAGAGGCGTGGTGGTGACAGGAGGCGGCAGTGACGGAAACAACGTCTCTATCACCAATGGCAGTGACCACGAACGCGAATAGCAGTAGCGTTCCCAACGACTCCAGCAGTGACCAATAGCCCCAGCGGCGGCGGCAGCGGAGGCTCCAGCTAGTGGTGGCGACACCGGAAACTTCTGAGCCAAAGAGAGAAGACGAGTGGAGAGAGAGAAAAGAGAGAGAGTGAGTTCATAGAAGTGAGGGGGAGTGGGTTCGCATTTGAATTTTACTGATAGATTTACTGGTGAAAATTTTCAACGGTAAATTGTGTAAACGCAGTGTTTCACTAAAATGATATGCCAGCGGCCGAATCTGATGAAAGATTCGCGGGTAAAGTTGGTGCCATTGAAATAAGATTTCACGCCATTGATTACCGTTGGATTTAGTGTCCGAACATAAAATCCGACGATAACTAATTCGATGAAATCTAACTTATATCCAACGTAAAAGTCGCCACTAAATCCGACGGTATTCAGCGTATTTCTTGTAGTGAGTTAATTCATGGATAAAAATTTACTGTAAAAAAAATTAATTTTTTATAAAATTTTTTAATGCCTTGATATATTACCATGACTCTGTTGTTGGTAACTTGTTGTTCACGACAAGTTGTCAGTAAAATAGTAACTTTATACAATTTTATTTATAGAGTAAATGATCAAATTGGTCCCTAAAAAATCATGCGATCTCTAATTTGGTCCCTGAAAGATTTTTTAATCAAATTTATCCCCAAAAGATTTCAGTTTAGTCACGTTAGTCCTTTCGTTACTTTCTACATTGACGGCGTTAACGGAAACTGACGTGGCATGTTAAGAATCTGATGGTTTTCAGTGGCTAAGAGAAGGGGGGGTTGAATCTTAGCCCCTTTTTTTCTTGTTTACACCTTCTGGTCTTTGAGGAGACTTTTTGTTTTTGTCTCGTCCCTAGCCACGAGACTTTTATTTTTGTCTCGTCACTTGGCACGAGATATTTTTGGTTTTAGCTCCTGTGTAGTAGAAACAGAAATGGAGTAGAAGAGAAAGAAAATTACACCCAGATATATCCTGGTTCAGCTGCTAAGTGCAATGCAGCCTACATCCAGTCTCCATCACAACAGTGATGGAATTTAACTATAATCAACCTGATTACAAACTGTAAAGTGCTAACCCAACTTACAAGGGGATTCTGACAGAATCATGAAACACAACATAGATGAACAAAGGAACTCTAAGGACATCTATGGCTTTTTCTTTTAATTTTGCACTCTCTGCCTTTTTCTGCTCTATGGCTTTTTCATACAAACCTCACTGTTTGCCTTTTTCCATGAGACTCAAGACATGACAAAATTAAACAGAAAAATACAAAACAGAATACATTGAAGGAGAAGAAAATCTGTAAGCTTAGGTAGCTATAAGACTTCTGTGCCTTGCACTCTCACTGCTTACTTCTAACTCTTTGAATCAAACTGTGACTGTTCACCCTTTTTATAGAAGAGGAGAAGCCTTCACAGTTGAAACAGAAACCAAGCTTAACTTCTTTTCCTTCACACAAAACCGGTTCGGCCAAAGAGAGAGAGGAGGTAACCCATGCAAAATCCAACATGCAAATACCTCTAGTTCTTCCTTGGTCATCACTCTTCATCAATCCGAGCTCTCCATCCTTGGCTTGCTCTCCAAGATGGATTTCTGGCCCTTGATGCTTCATGATGATGATGACTTCATCTGCTCCAATCTCTGCCTCTTCCATCACTTCGCCACTCTAGCTACTTCTTGTGGTGGTTGAGCAGAATCAGAGACAAGCCATGCCTCCAAGGATCTCTTCCTTGCTGGCCGAATCTCCTTCTACCATTTTTGGTATGAAGAAGCTAAGATCTCATCACCATATCTTACCATTCATGGTTGAAGATCTCAGCCACAGCATACTTTATGTTTTTTATGTTTTCTTGCCATTATCATGATGGTCTTGATACTTGCTCTATCTTCTTTTCGGTGAGTAGGTGTAGCTTCCATGGTTGCTGGGTAATGACCAAAACAAGATGAAGAAATAGATGAGAGAGAAGAAACAATTTGGAAGGAAAGCAATTAAATGAGTTAAACAATTCAATTAAAAAAGTTGCTTTTACTTCCCTGAGTAGCGTGTAGCTTTCAATGCCATCAATCATATCAATGACATTCTCTCTCATGTTTCCAATGCTAGTATTAAATTCACTTTAGTAAAATTTGAATTCCATTAGAAATGGATTCCGTTGGAAGCTTGTAACATGTTTAAAGGAATGGGTTTTATTTAGTTAAATAAATGCATTATACCCATTTCCTTTTGATTTCGGACCAAGCAGGTTTTGGGTCTTATACCAAGACTTTATAATTTGGGCTTGTATCACAATTGCTGGCCCAATTAACAATACATTGTTTCAGCCACTATGATCACAATAATTTAACATCAAGGCTGAAAGTTTATAAGCATATTGGGCTTGCACCAGAATTTCATTTTCGGCCCAATTATAAAACCTGCAACACAAAATTATTAATTAATATATGTTAAATGAAAATTAAATTAATAATTTTGTAATTAATTATTTTAATAATGTTTAGTCATCACAAATATTAATTTAGAGTTTTCCAAACTCATCAGAATCAAAACGACGTCGTTTTTAAGGGTGAAAGGTAGTGATTGAAACTACATTGTTTTGATCTCTCTCACTTCCATTCATTCACGGTCACACACAAGACCTTGATTCTCTTACAAGAGTCTCCCTTTCACTCCCTTTTTCACGTCGCTGAGAAGATTAAAAAGTCTTCATCCTTGTCGTAGATTGAAGCATCCAGCACGACGTCCTTGTTTCTCTCACAAGACTCTCCTTCTCACTTCCTTTACGATATTGCTGAGGAAAAGACAAAGAAGCCTTCATCATCATCGCCGATTGAAGCATCCAGTGCGACGTCTCTGTTTCACTTCATTTTTTATGTCACTGAGGAGAAGATGAACAAGCCTTCATCATCGTCACCGATTGAAGTATCCGACACAGCGTGTTTGCAAGTTCGTCATTGAAGAGTGGCTTCAGTGCAGTGATTGAAGACATGAATGACGACCATTTTTGTTGTTGTTTAAGGTTTTATTTTGCTCCAGTTACTAACCTTGTTATTAGAATTGTGCCATTGATAAAAATTTGTTTTTTTTTAGTGTTTTTTGTTGGAATTAGAAACCGATTATGGGGTTTAGGGGTTTTGCTTTTTGTTGATTTATGAAAGTTGATCAACGTTCTGTTTTTCTGAATATTAAAGGAGCACTGATTACCAATTTCTCTTATCATTATTTATGTTTAGTGTTTGTTTTGTTGTTTGGTTTTGGGGTTCGCATTTTCTTCGTGGAATTCAATTATGTGGAAATGAAGTTTTTTATTTATTTTTTTGTTATTGAACTTCTTTTTAGGATTGTGCCATTTTTTAAATTTTGTTTCTTGTTGGTATTTTTTGGCTAAAATTGAACATTATTTTTGGGGTTAGAGATTCGTTCTAGTTGATTAAACATTTTCAATAGCTCAAACTTGATTAGTTCCACCATTGCGACCTCCATCTTCACCAACCATCATGCCGGCGACATCAAATATTGTCGTCTGAACCACAGCCACTACACTCCATAGGAATGGGATATATATGCAACATTTTGGGATTAGGATTTGTTATTTAGGAACTAATTTGACCAAATTTCATAAAGATATTGTGTTGGTTGCCAATTAGGATGTAAAGGAGTGTGCTGACATGTAACTTAACGTGCCACATCAGCTTCTCTTAATGTCGTCAACGTAGAAAGTGACAGAAGGACTAACGTGACTAAACTGAAATCTTTCGAAGATGAATTTGATTAAAAAAAATCTTTCAAAAATCAAATTAGAGATTGCGTGATTTTTGAAGACTAATTTGACTATTTACTCTTTATTTATATTTATTATGCTTTTGCATACAAAGATATTTGATTAATGTGCACAGAAACTAGTAGGTTTTGCATACACACAAATTGTATAAAGAGAAAAGTTAGGTAATTAACAATTTTTTAGTCAAAATATATACATAACAACAAATTTATTTTGGCTAAAGATATAATTTGCTTTTCTTCTTGATCATCTTACTCACTTATAAGCAGTGTTACCTCAAAAAACACTGCTAGCCATCTAGTGTTAAGTCAGAGAGAAGTGCGTTTTGGACTTTGCCTCCACTTTTTATCGAGTCTTATTAATTTAATCTCTATCGACAATATGTTGGACTAACTTCTACATATTCAATAGAGGTTTGATTTAATTTGTCTGTAAAAATGAAAAGAAAAAAAGGAAACAAATAAAGAATCAAAGAAAAAACAAAGTTTATTTAGGTGAGTTTTTAAAAAAAAATTAAAATATTTTTAAAAAATAAAAGTAATTTGATATTTAGATATTTTATATAAAAATATTTTTTAATTTATTAATTATATTTAGATAAAATAATATAAAAATATTATTTATTTATTTATTTATTATGTTAAAATATTTGTTAAAGTAAAAAGAATCTTTTTAAAAAATATATAAATTATCATTTCTAAAATAAAAAATGATATTTTTTATTTTTTTAATATTTTTATTTTTCTATTAAAAATTTATTAAATATACTAAAAAATAAAAATAATATTTTTTTAATTTTTTTATCAATTTAACCGTACTTTAAAAGAAAAACTAATTGGATGACTCTAGTCCTTCCATTCCAAATATGGCGGATATGGAATCTCATTTATTATAAGGGCCATCATGAGGGTGCCGAGATGAAAGCACTTACTATTAAAAAAAATCATATATATATATATATATATATATATATGAAAAATGACGTATATTATTTTTCATCAGTTCTTTGAATATTATATATATCTTTTTTAATATTAAAGTATTGCATTTGTCTCCCTTGTATATTTTTTCATGATAATATATATAAATCATATAATTATTTGGAATCCATAGTTTTTTTTGGTGACTATTTGGAATCCATAGTTTATGAACTATAGAGTCATAATAACTTGTGGTTTTAAAATTTTTTTAATTTATTAGTTTTTTATTTTGTATTATTTAATCATTATTAAAATAAATAAATATATAAATATAAATACTACATATATAAAATTATAAATATCAAATTAAATAATATAATTTTTGGAAGAAAAATTGAAATTAAAAGACTGATGAAATTGGGAGATAGAAATTGAAAAATAGAGACTGAAATGAGTCTCAGTATTGTATTTAGTATAAAAACATATAGAACTGAATTATGTCTTAGTATCCTATTTAGTTTGAAATAAAAGTAAAGACTGAACTGTTTCAAACTACTTTTATACTGCTAAGATTATAAAACCTAATCCCTTTCTCAACCTATGTCAAATTTCACGAAGCTTCACACACTTTCTTCCTTGTGCTCAAAGAACTGAACAACAAAGATACAAGCCGCTCGTCAACCTCTTTGCTGGCATCGCTGCTTACGCTGGCATAGAAGACTCTTCTGCCGAGCCTAGTGCACAACAGTGTCTCCAAAACTTCTCAATCACGTCGCCAAGTACTCCACAGAGTCGTCTGTTTGGTGTCTTTCACCGCCTCTACATCCTTACCACCGCTGCCGCTGTTCTTTATTAGGTCTGTTCTTCACTTTAGAGTTGTGTCTCTGCTCTCCTCTCTTTCTCTTCGTCGTTGCTTTTCTCTTTCGTTTGTCACATATCACCGAATTTAGGAGTACATTTTTTGTCTAGATGATTACATAATCCCTCATTATAATTGGATTGATAACTTTGTATACTAATTTTCAAGGACCTGCTCAAGCTCAGATTCGCTTGCAGGAGTTACGACAGCAACGACATAGCAGTGGTCTTGATGATAAGAAGATGAATGAATGAGAAGTTGTGAAGAAGTAGTCCTAATTTGATTTTTATAAAGGATAAATTTGAAATTAATTAATTAGAATAAGGGTATTTTGATCAAAAAATATTATTTAGATTTTAATTTTTGTTTTCAAAAATTTCAGTCTCCTATATCTCTATTTTTTGGAGGTATTGAAATATTGAAAGTTTAAAAACGAAGACTAAAATTTTAGTATTAATCTATGAATCAATGAACATAATATTAAATTCTAATCTCTCATTTTCTGTCTTAATATCTCAAAACAAATGCACCTAATGTATGCAAAATTTTTTATTTATCTTCTTTAGTAGTTCTAAATCTTTAAGTATCTTATTATCTTGTCCATGTACAATACATTTTTCTCCAAGAATCCTATATAAAACTAAAAGTGAGTGGGGATTTGAAATGTCTTCCCACTTTTTTTTTTATGCATAACGTGTACATGTATATATTAACATGTATGTATGTGAAGTTTTTGACCAAATTTTTTTTTTCTCGCATAATATTTATTTTGTTTTATGATAATATGTCTAAGTTATATAACATTGAGTCAACTATTTTTATACAATATTTCTACGCATATATCCTTGAACTTTATTTTTTATCATGTCTCATTTGAGTCATTTCTCATTTTTGACTATAATATTCCTATATTCTTATTCTTTTTAATTAAATATCTGAATTAGATTAAATCAAACTATTTACTAATTCTTATAATAAAATAAAAAGGATAATAAGATAAAATAAAAAATAAAGCTATATATATAAATAATATAAATCTTTTTATGCTTATAGTTTAATTCATATAAACAAAACATTTATAAATTATAATAATGTACAAATTATATAAATAAAAATTATAACTAAAATATGTATTTTCATTGGCTCAGGTTTCATAAATTTTTTAATTTTTAATTTTAGGTTATATATATATATATATCAGTTAGGGTTAATAATATTTTTATTTTAAAAAATTAAAATTATATTGAAATACCAAATGTTGTAACGTTACTTGATTTTGAATATTTTCTGACAATTTCAAATCAAATAAATTTTGAATTTTAAATTCTTTAAATATAATAATTTTAAAATATTAATTCTTCTTAAAATCCAATTAAATGTATCTAATTCAAATGATGAAATTTTTTGAACGTTTACATTTATATTTAGATTTATATTTATTAGTTAAATTTAAATACTTTTAATTCTAAAATTATGATTTATTATATCTTAATAAATAATATTAAAATAGTTTTTTTTATTTAATTTATTAATTTTTTAACATAATTAAATTAAATTCAACTATGAAAATTTATTTCTACTAACTGTTGATCATACTCTCTTATAGACAATCAAAACTTATTAACTTAAGCAAATCAATGACTGACAATTATGAAAATAAAAGTTTTATTATTATTTTAAAAATTCAACTACAAATCCTGTTTTTTATATATTCAATGGGCCAATGACCCGAAAGATATAAGAGCATGATATCGTTATAATAATTCAAACAAGACTAATCAACTTTTATATTTGACTTAAAAACATAAATTAGAATTGTTTTTCTAACATATATTCTGAGTGTATAATTTATAAAAAAATTAACAGCATTTAAATGTAAAAATAAAATTCAAATTCTAATCAAATAACAAAAATTTAATATTTAAACAAATAAAATTTAAGATATCAAACTGAAATAAGTATAATTAGTTTAGGCGTTTTTAATAATAAAATTTTAAAAATAGAAAAAATTAGATATTGAGGGTGACATTTTAACATTCTATTTTATTAAAATTTTATAAATTTAGGGATAATGAATTTTGAAATTTGGTATTTTTTTAAATGAATAATGTTTTTTTATCAATATAATTTAAACTAAGTCATTGAACTCAAAATTTTAACGGTGTAACTAATATTTGTAATTGTTTTACAAACATTATATAACATTATATAGATTAATATTCATGGTGATTAAGATATAAGAAGGAATGGTTATTTTTTTTGTACAGATCTTGAAAAAGGAGGTTTGAATTAAGATATTCTTTTAAAATTAGAAGCGTTAAACAAAGCAAGTAGGAGACTTTTCAGTTCCAATCTCCTGCAACTGCAACTATAGAAGATAAACAAAGAGAGAGTAGAATAATACCAGCAAGTATTCTAGTTCAAACTTAAAGTGCAATGAGGTATATGTTCAGTCTTTACCATAACAATGACAGAATTTTACTATATCCAATTCAAGATTACAATCACCAATATCAATACTAAGGCAAAGACAAAAACAAAAACAAACAAACCAAATCGGTTCTATCTAAGACAAATAAAGCAACTAACCATGTTTCTCAAACTAATTCCAAGATTAAACAAACTCACCAAAAACAGAATAGAATCAAGATAAGATTAATCTAAAACTGTGTTATATTTTCTTTCTAGTTTATGACTTATTACTCAGACTTTTTCAAGTAATCACTCATATAATCATATGCCTTTTCTTTGCTACTAGGAAGACTAAAACACTGAATATCAAAAGGAAGCAAAAGTGAAGAAGAACGACATGCAAAGAATAGTGTTTGATTTTTGAAATATTCTTCTTAGATTTTTTAAAATCTGGTTTTTCTTCTTATATCCAAAAACCAAGCTAATGCTAGTCATTGCAGTAGATTATTTTGCATTGAAAACAAGATGCTTTCCTTTCTTTGTGCAGCTACAATTCTTTTTTTAAAGGATGATACTTTTCTTTCTTCTAGCAGAATTATAGCTCCTTCATAATAACTTTAAATCTTGCTATTTATGGATGATTCTTTCTAAATCAAATAAGCATTAAATCTGAAGACTTTATAGCACAGTCAATTAAAACATCATTATTTAATGATTCAATTTAAACTAGTGTTTGTCATTACAAGAAATTGTAAAATCTTTTTTGGATTTAATAATTTTTCTCTTGATGATAAATATTTTAAAATAGAGAGCTTTTAACAAAACATAACAAGAGTAGAAAAATTTTCTTCATATGCAGAATAATCTCCCCCTAAAATCAGAGATTAAAGATCCCCCTAAATTTGTACTATGAGGTCTTTGAGTTGAAATATCAGAATGCAGTAGAAACACAAGAAATCAACTAACAATGATAATTATATGATATAATAAACAAGAGATTATAGTCGATAAATCAAGTCTTAAACCGCAAGATAACAATATATATAGGTTAGCATGACCAAAAAAAGAACCATAGATAATAGATTCTCTCTATTACTCTCTTTTTTGTCATCAAAGGAGCAAGTGAATCACCTGTAATAATAAGTTAGAAACCATAGGATAAAGTAGAAGCAAATAAGTATTTAAAGTTTATAGTCATCCAAAATATGTCTTAAGAAATAAAAGAAATTAGAAAATTAACAACTAGTGTCACTAAGCACCAGAATTGGCAAAATATTCTTCTTCCTCAGCATCTGCATCATCAGAAAATAGTGCTTAGAAATAAGATCATTAATGTACTGATTCAGAATATCAAACCAACCCTTAGTCATCATTAGGTTGGACTCAACAATATAGTTTAAATATAGAGGTAGTGAAAAGAAGGACAATTATATATCAAGAAGAAAAAGAAAGATATGACATGGAAGAAGTGAAGGAATATAATATGAAAAAAGAAAGATATGATTTGCAAGAGATAAAATGATTTTAATGAGATATGATAATATGAATATCACAGAAAAGATTTTGAGAGGAAGAAGTTAAATAAAAAATATTCAAAACAAAAATAAGTCCTAAAACGAATTTTACAAATGCAATTATCAACAAGTCACAGTATAGATGATCTAGACTATAAGCTAATCTTTTTCAGTGAATGATAAGCCAGTACCATTATTTGCATACAAAAAAAAGTTTACTGTCTATTTTTAAGACAAAACTAAAAAACAATGCTAAATCAAAAAATTAATTTAAATAAGAGAAACAAATGATTTCTAGAGTAGTTCTAAGCTTATAGAAACTCTCTTTAACTAATGATTTGATAAAAATATTAGCTATTTAATACATTAGTGAGCCTATCAATCCTCAATATCTTGTCTCATCAATATCTTATGCATTTTTGCTTTTTTTTTCAAGCTTAATGGAAGGATAAATAAGAGTGCTCATTGGCTTAGCAATCTCCATTCCAAACTTATTTATCAATTCTTTGGCATATTTTTCTTCATTTGTTTTATTTGTAGCAAAAAAAAGCGAGTTCTGATGCCAGGGTATTTTGGCCAGTTTCACTAGCCTTTTCTTTACATTTTTTTAGATAGTTTCATGCATTTTCTTAGGTAATAAGCAAGTTTTGGATGAATATACACTTACATCTTGATTCAAGCAAATATTATGAACTTTAAATGATTTGATAAAAATATTAGCTATTTAATAAATTAGTGAGTCTATCAATCCTCAATATCTTGTCTCATCAATATCTTATGCATTTTTGTTTTTTTTTCAAGCTTAACGGAAGGATAAATAGGAGTGCTCAATGGCTTAGCAAGCTCCATTCCAAACTTATTTATCAATTCTTTGGCATATTTTTCTTCATTTGTTTTATTTGTAGCAAAAAAAAGCGAGTTCTGATGCCAAGGCATTTTGGCTAGTTTCACTAGCCTTTTCTTTACGTTTTTTTAGATAGTTTCATGCATTTTCTTAGGTAATAAGCAAGTTTTGGATGAATATACACTTACATTTTGATTCAAGCAAACATTGTGAACTTTACATGATTTCATGAAAATAATGCATGAATTGAATGCCAATTTATATAGTGCAAGATCTTATGACCTGAAACAAAGCTTTGAGACACCATGTTTGTTTAATTTCAGGACAAAGGAAGCATAGAAGAACCACGTTAGCAGCCACGTTAGTATCACTAACGTGATCACTAACGTGGAAAGGGAGCAAGCTTGCAATGTTAGTGGTATAGTTATCACCACTAACGCCCTCGAAAGCCATCACAGCCCACGTTAGTTACATTAACGTGGGAACTAACGTGGAAGAAAGAGGAAGCTCCAACATTAGTGGTAAAGTTAACACCACTAACATTTCAAAGGCCACACATAACCATGATAAGAGCCACGTTAATCCAATTAACGTGAACTCTAACATAGAATAAGAAGAGATCACCAACGTTAGTGACACTGACTTTGTCACTAACGTTGGACCAGGCCGAGATTGCCTACGTTAGTGGCCACGTTAAGGCCACTAACGTAAATGGTAACGTGAAGCAAGGGATGATATACCAACGTTAGTGACACTAACCTTTATCACTAACGTTGGAGATGGAAAGCACACCCAAGTTAGTGACCACGTTAATGCCATTAACGTGAGGCACTAACGTGGAAGAGGGGGCATTTTGTAGCGTTAGTGACAAAGGTGAGTGTCACTAATGCCCTCGAGTCTTGGCATGCCTGCGTTAAGGGCCACGTTAGTTACACTAATCTAGACCATTAACGTGGGAGAAAGGGACAAGGAGCAGCGTTATTGGCAAAGTTAGTGCCAATAACGCTAGCGAAGGACAAAAAGTAACGTTGCAGTTAACGTGGCTCATTTGGGTTGGGACGTTAGTGACAAAAGTTAGTGTTACTAACGTCTTCGAAACAGAATCTACACTTAACGTTAACACCACTAACGTCCTGACTAACTGCATGCCATATCTGACTCACTCTTTTTCTACAAGCAAAACTGAGCCCACTAAAGACTGTAACTGCTTCAACTAAAGAAAAGGCCCATATCCAAGACTTGGATAGCTAACTAGAAGATCAGAAGAGTAGTATATATAAGAGTAGTTTTGAACTAGAAAGAGAATTGGCATTATTGGGAGCTACACTCTGTATATTTACTTTCTCTGCAATTTCTAGTTACTTACAATGCACTTTTCTTTTACGCGTTCCATTCCCAGAGCTATGAACAACTAAACCTCTTTCATTGGGTTAGGGAGCTCTGTTGTAATTTGATAGATCAATTATAGTTTTTATTCTTCTTCCTGTTTCTTTTCTCTTGATTTTGCTAGAAAGCTTTCGGTCTTCAACCAATTGGTTAGTTATCTTGAAAAAGAAACTCTCCATAATTGGATCTCCTCTGAGCCTCGGAAGAGGAATGAGGAGATCATGCTAGAATTGCTTTCTCACATTGGATTAGGTTGGAGGTTGGATGGATATCGTGACATGTAATCCTACCAATACTTTGATCTATGAAGGTGTGTGGTATAATCAGTGACCAAACTTCATCTCTTCTTATGAGCAATTAAATCAAGGAATTGGGAAATTATTCAAGCTTAGAGAGATTGGGTTGCCAAGGATTTGGGATCCAATCACCTAAGATTGCCAAGGATTTCAATGAATGCATTGATTGAGGAAGAGATGAAGATGAACTTGATCCGGAGAATGCAATATCTCATAAGCCCAATGAATTCCCCATCTCTGATCTTACCCATTCTCTTTACTTTCTGTTATTTACTTTTATTCTCATCTCCCCAATTCCCCATTTAAGATTCTGCAAATTTATATTCCATGTCATTTATCTTTCCTGCTGTTCAGATCCTGGGTCGAGCTATCCGACCTGGGATGTTTAGTGACAAGGCGACCGATCTCTTCAGGTCAGACTATCTGACCTCTTCTCAAAAAGCTCGGCCAAATTACCAAGAAAGCCCAAATAAAGGGCCCAAATAGAGGAACACGACCCAAATCTAAAGGCAGCCCAAGCCTATAGAGATAAGGGCGGTTTCCTTGAAGATAAGCTGACCTCACCCAAAGATAAGATAAGATAAGATAACTAACTTATCTTATCTAAAAATGTCACTCCACACCTATGTAAATACACTGGAGCACGCAGGTATAACTCATACTCTGATTCTACTAAAAACCTGCTTAATTTTCTTGCTAACTTAAGCATCAGAGTCCTTTGCAGGTACTACCACCCTTCGGTGACAAAGGATTAGCAGCATAGCTAGTCAAACAAGTCAGACACAACAGTTTCGGCCACCGCCCACCAACCGGACACGTCAACTCTGACCAGTACAGAAGATCTCGTCTGAGATCGACCTACAGTTTCAGGTAACCCTCGGAACACCCGCTTTTAAGTTTCTGTAATTCTCACTCAATTTGGCTTAGCTTGACTAGAACACTCCTCTAATTAAAGTTGCTCGACCAATCAATTTCTGTAGGATTCGACCTCACTCTATTGTGAGTTTTTACTTGACGACAATTCGATATACTTGCCGAAGGGAAACTTGTGGGGAGACAGGTTTTCGTGCATCAAGTTTATGGCGCCGTTGCCAGGGATTGATTTTGTATCGAAAATGAGTAAATTAGAGGATAACTAGATTGAGCAGTTTTCTTTTGTTTCATTTATTTTGTTTCTGTCATTTACTTTCAGTCTCAGCCATTTTCATTTATTATTTCCTTTTTATTTTAATCTCTTAGTTAATTCACAACTCTGTCAACTAATCCACTAACTGTTTGATAAATTGCTTCACTCACACTAACAGTAACCTTAACAAGAGTGATTTCTTCACTTTTCTCTTGCTTGTGTAATCTGTTGATTGTATGACAGGTAGAAGAAGAAGAGCTTCAACCTCTTTTGAATCTGAACCTGAGAGGACCTTCCTTAGATTAAGGAGAAAAGCAAGAGGGAAGAGGGTCGTTGGTACTGAGGAAGAAGAGGAAGATTTTGAGATAGACATGGAGGAGAACATGGAAAACCACCATGAGGAGGAGACACACAACCATGCCAGAGAAGGTCCAACAGATCATGATGGGCAGGAGAGAAGAGTTCTAGGCTCTTATATTAATCCAAATCCAGGGAACTGTGGAAGTAGCATCCAAAAACCAACGATATATGCCAATAATTTTGAACTGAAGCCCCAGCTCATCACCCTTGTCCAGAACAACTGTTCATTTGGAGGATGTGCCAAAGAAGACCCCAATCAACATTTAACCACCTTCCTAAGAATATGTGATACTGTTCAGTCTAATGGTGTGCATCCTGACACCTATAGATTGCTTTTGTTCCCTTTTTCACTCAGGGATAAAGCATCTAAATGGCTGGAATCCTTCCCGAAGGAGAGTTTAACAGCCTGGGAAGATGTGCTAAACAAGTTCTTGGCAAGATTCTATCCTCCCTAAAGGATCTACAGGTTGAGAGCTGAGGTGCAAACTTTCAAGCAACAAGATGGTGAAACTCTCTATGAGGCATGAGAGAAGTTTAAAGACTTAACAAGAAGGTGCCCACCAGATATGTTCAATGAATGGGTGCAACTACACATCTTCTGTGAAAGGTTGTCTTACGAATCAAAGAAGGCAGTAGACCACTCTTTCAGGGGATCTCTAAACAAGAAGAAGACTATTGAAGAAGTCATAGATGTCATTGAGACTGTAGCTGAGAATGACTACTTCTATGCTTTTGAAAGGAGCAACACTCGATGAGTAATGGAGTTGAACCATATGGATGCAATGCTGGCTCAAAACAAGATGATCACCAAGCAACTGGCTGACCTTACCAAGCAGATGGAAAAGAACCAAGTGGCAGTAGTCACCACTTCAGCATCAGCTCAGGAAGGAGTAAATAAAGAGGAAGGAGGTGACTGGGAACAGGCCAACTATGTTGGAAACTTACTCAGGCAATCCCATGATCTATACTCCAAAACGTACAACCCTGGTTGGAAGAACCATCCAAACTTTGGGTGGGAAAACCAACAAGATCAAGGCCAAGATCAGAGATGCCACAACCCCAGCAATAATGCAGCCTACCAATATTCCACACAGAGACCATATCAAAACCAAAATGGCCATTCTCAATACTCTAACCCCAACTCACCACCACCATCTGAAGATAAGCTTTCCAGAATTGAGGTTTTGCTTGAAGATATATGAAAGGAAGTTCAAGACAATAGAGTATTCATGGATGAAGTGCGAGCTAATATGAAGAATCAGGGAGACACCATCAAGAGGCTTGAGTCTCAAGTATGATATCTCTCCCAGCAGATCCCTAAGCCTACTGATAGCTTCCCAAGTGACACAGAGAAGAATCCTAGAGGAGAGACAAAGAAAGTAAGATGGGAAGAATGCAAAGTGATCACTATAAAAGATGAGGAGAGTGTGGAAAGAGTGAACGAACCTTCGGAACACTCTCAAGATGTTCCCAAAGAAAAGCAAAAAGAGAGGGACCAAGCAACCAATTCCACACAGAGGAAGGAGCCAAGAGAGAAAGAGGTTCTGAACCCATGTGCACCTTTTTCCCAAAGACTCAAGGGGGTGTAGAAAGGAAAGTCTACTCAAGATTTTTTGACATGTTTGCATCTCTCCACGTAAACATACCATTCATCAAGGCTCTCCAACAAATGCCCTCATATGTTAAGTGTATGAAAGAGCTGTTAACCAAGAGAAATTCACTGAAAGGTGGGCAAACAATAGTGATGAATAAGGAGTGCAGTGCTCTTATTCAAAAAGATATGCCTACAAAGAAAAAAGACCCAGGGAGCTTTCACATCCCTTGTGCCATAGGAGAAATAATGATTGATAGGGGGATTTGTGATTTGGGAGCAAGCATCAACTTAATGCCCTTATCCCTCATGAAGAAGCTTCAAATCAATGAGCTAACACCCACAGATGTAATCATCCAATTGGCTGATAAAACTCAAAAACAAGCAATAGGAGTGGTTGAAAACGTGTTGGTGAAGGTTGGGAACTACTTCCTTCCTACAGATTTTGTTGTCCTGGAGATGGAAGAAAGTCATCTCTATCCAATCATTTTAGGGAGACCATTCTTAGCCACGGCCAGGGCACTTATTGATGTAGAGCAAGGAGAACTAATATTGAGGATACACAATGAACAACTTACCTTTTATATCTTCAAACCCTCACCAGAAGCAGATCCAGAAAACAAGGAATCAAGGGAGGATCACAATAAAGCACTAGTGGAAGAAACAAGCCAGGAAGCACAAACAGGAGACCTGGGGATCCCTTTGGTGGACGAGCAATGCAGTCAGGAGGAACAACAACCAAGGAAAATCCAGGGGGAGCTAAGCCCACAAGAGTCATACGAGACCAACAACAAAACTCTCCTAGAAAAAGAGGCCACAAGGAGCAAGACAATACCAAAGGAAGAAAGGAAAAAGGTGCCAAAGGGATGGAGGAACAAAAAGATCCCCACAGAAGGTTTCTCTCCAGGAGATAAAGTGATCTCTGCTCACTTCCCACTAATCCCACCTCATCTCCCCACCATTCCATCTCAGCTACCTCAAGTATACGCCATCAGCAGAATTCTCTCATTGGAACATGCTGAAATCCTCAATGAAGCCGCTGGAGACAGATTTACTGCAAGAGGGGAGGATTTGAGGCATTATCAACCACCTTGACGAAGGCCAGCCGTCAGGCTAATGACGCTAAAGAAGCATTTCATGGGAGGCAACCTATGTTTTATATCCTTTCCTTTATCTTTTTTAGGACTTTTAGAGTAGTTCATATAGCAAGATTCATGAATTTCAAATCAACTTTGACAAATACCTAGGTATACCTTTGTATGCAACATATAGTGGACAACAAGTTTGGTGTTCAAAGCACACTAAGAGGGCATGTACACTAATCATATCATGCCAATCTTAGAGCCTTAATCAACTCTCTTTACACCACACGATCACAGACTAAGTTTTGTGTCACCAATGTTGCATACAGAATTACTAATGAAGTTATTTGGTTTGTATTCATGAATAGCATTTGGTTTGTCTAAATTGAAAAATTTAAAAAGTAGTTAGCATCCATTTTCATATCTCTTCCTTTTTGCCGTCACAATTCAACCTAACTTTTGATTCCTTTTGTCTTGCAGGAGAAATGAAGGAAGTATTGGATGAAATTGATGGGACAAATTAAGAAAAAGAAGGGGGGTTCAGCCACTTCACAAGGGGGACTAGACACATGTCTTTAAAAGGAATGCCTTGGGAAATGTTGCCATGCAACATTGAAGAGAGATATCCTTGGAGACCGAACCAATCACCTCATAAAAGTAGTGATCCTTGTGCCCATTTCATGCCAACCCCCAATCGTCCACTGTTGGTTCTTACCATCAATCCACACCCTTCAATTACCCATCATTCTCCTATATAAAAAACTTTCACTTAACACCCTTCCACATTCAAATACCCCTTTCATTCAATTTCCTCACTCTCGGGACACACACTCAGCATTCCTTCCTCCATCCAAACAAAACACTTTGACCCACTCCTCTAGCTACACCCTCCGACATTACACCCATACATATACCTATACACTCTCTAGTTCAAAGGTCACTCATGGCATCCTCAAGCTCCAAGAGATGAAAGGGCAAGGAACAGGCAGAGAGTATCCCTTTCGATGAGAAGAAGTTCAAAATTGCGTTCCATCAAGTTCAATTTGGATGGGTGGAACACAAGAAGATATTGCTAGAACTTGCATTTCAGTTCAACGATGATGAGTGTCCGAAGATTAGAGAAAAGATTGAATGGAGGAGTTGGCACGAGCTCACGAACCCAATCACAAGGGTAAATGTAAATCTTATCAAGTAGTTCTATGCTAATGTAGCTAGAGAAGACACCACCAGGGCCCCTACCTTCAAAAGCTATTTGAGAGGAACCGAGGTCGACTTCAGCCCCAATGCCATCATGAAAACTCTTCAATTGAGGTCAAGACCCTTTGATGAGCCCAGTTATCAATCAAGTATAAGTAATAGCCCCGACAATGATGAAATTAAAGAAATTGTGAATGACATATGTGTTGTGGGATCAGATTGGGTGAGGTATTCGGATAGGAGGCCACAGTTCATTAGGAGGGGGGACCTCATCCCAGAATCCAAGGGATGGTTTGAGTTCGTTAGAAGGTCTATCCTCTCAGCCTCAAATAATTCTGAGGTCAACATTGCTCGAGCTTCTATGGTACACTGCATAATGAGAGGTGGAGACATCAACGTACATGAAATCATAGCTGAGGGAATCCAAGAGGCTGCCGAGAAAAATGATCCGGATGCTTGGCTTGGCTATCCAAGTACCAAGGTAGTTTTCGAAGATAGCAACCCAATATGGCTAAACCCCAGGAGGTCAATCACACTCCAACACATAACCTATGTGGCACCCGCTCAACAACAAAGAAGGCCTCAGAGAAGGAAAAGAACATCACAAGAAGAACCTCACCAAGAAGAGCCTCAACAAACAGAGTACCAGTGAGAGGAGCAATATGATCCAACCAACATAAACATGGGTCACATTCAAGGAGCCATTGAGGATCTTGCCAGGAGATACATAGAGGGGCAAGAACAACAACTACACTTTCAATCTCAAAGAATGGATCGTCAAGAGGAATTGCACTCTAATTGGATGAATCAACAAGGGGAGTGGCTAGTGCACGAAATTGTGATCATCAATGGCACCATCAACATGGTACGCTCAATTGAAATCTTAACTCTTTATCACAACTTCGCACAACTAACCAGCAAGTGCACTGGGTCGTCCAAGTAATAAACCTTACGCGAGTAAGGGTCGATCCCACGGAGATTGTTGGTATGAAGCAAGCTATGGTCATCTTGTAAATCTCAGTCATGCAGATTCAAATGGTTATGTATGATTTATGAATAAAGCATAAAACAAAGATAGAGATATTTATGTAATTCATTGGTGAGAATTTCAGATAAGCGTATGGAGATGCTTTGTTCCTTCCGTCTCTCTGCTTTCCTACTGTCTTCATCCAATCCTTCTTACTCCTTTCCATGGCAAGCTGTATATAGGATTTCACCGTTGTCAATGGCTACCTCCCATCCTCTCAGTGAAAATTTTCAACGCGCTCTGTCACAGCACGGCTATTCAGCTGTCGGTTCTCGATCATGTCGGAATAGAATCCATTGATTCTTTTGCATCTGTCACTAACGCCCCACAATCGCGAGTTTGAAGCTCGTCAAAGTCATTTAATCCTTGAATCCTACTCAGAATACCACAGACAAGGTTTAGACCTTCCGGACTCTCTTGAATGCCGCCATCAATTCTAGCTTATACCACGAAGATTCTGATTAAGGAATCTAAGAGATATCCACTCAATCTAAGGTAGAACGGAGGTGGTTGTCAGGCACACGTTCATAAGTGAGAATGATGATGAGTGTCACGGATCATCACATTTATCAAGTTGAGGAACAAGTGATATCTTAGAACAAGAATAAGCCGAATTGAATAGAAGAACAATAGTAATTGCATTGATACTCGAGGTACAGCAGAGCTCCACACCTTAATCTATGGTGTGTAGAAACTCCACCGTTGAAAATACATAAAAACAAGGTCTAGGCATGGCCGTGAGGCCAGCCCCCAAAACGTGATCAAAAGATTCAAAGATCTAAAGATGATCAAAGATTCAAAGATGAAAATACAATAGCAAAAGGTCCTATTTGTAGAGAACTAGTAGCCTAGGGTTTACAGAAATGAGTAAATGACATAAAAATCCACGTCCGGGCCCACTTGGTGTGTGCTTGGGCTGAGCATTGAAGCTTTCATGTGTAGAGACTTTTCTTGGAGTTAAACGCCAGCTTTTGTGCCAGTTTGGGCGTTTAACTCCAATTCTTGTGCCAGTTTCGGCGTTTAACACCGGGCAGTTTTGAGCTGATTTGGAACGCCGGTTTGGGCCATCAAATCTCGGGCAAAGTATGGACTATTATACATTTCTAGAAAGCCCGGGATGTCTACTTTCCAACGCAGTTAAGAGCGCGCCAATTGGGCTTCTGTAGCTTCAGAAAATCCACTTCAAGTGCAGGGAGGTCAGAATCCAACAGCATCTGCAGTCCTTTTCAGCCTCTGAATTAGATTTTTGCTCAGGTCCCTCAATTTCAGCCAGAAAATACCTGAAATCACAGAAAAACACACAAACTCATAGTAAAGTCCAGAAAAGTGAATTTTAACTAAAAACTAATAAAAACATAATAAAAATTAACTAAAACATACTAAAAACAATGCCAAAAAGCGTATAAATTATCCGCTCATCACAACACCAAACTTAAATTGTTGCTTATCCCCAAGAAACTGAGAATCGAATAAGATAAAAAGAAGAGAATATGCAATGAATTCTAAAAACATCTATGAAGATCAGTATTAATTAGATGAGCGGGGCTTTTAGCTTTTTGCCTCTGAACAGTTTTGGCATCTCACTTTATCCTTTGAAATTCAGAATGATTGGCTTCTATAGGAACTCAGAATCCAGATAGTGTTATTGATTCTCCTAGTTAAGTATGATGATTCTTGAACACAGCTACTTTATGAGTCTTGGCCGTGGCCCAAAGCACTTTGTCTTCCAGTATTACCACCGGATACATACATGCCACAGACACATAACTAGATGAACCTTTTCAGATTGTGACTCAGCTTTGCTAGAGTCCCCAATTAGAGGTGTCCAGGGTTCTTAAGCACACTCTTTTTGCCTTGGATCACGACTTTATTATTTTTTTCTTTTTCTTTTTCTCTCTTTTTTTCGTTTTTCTCTCTTTTTTTTTGTATTCACTGCTTTTTCTTGCTTCAAGAATCATTTTTATGATTTTTCAGATCCTCAGTAACATGTCTCCTTTTTCATCATTCTTTCAAGAGCCAATCATTCATGAACAACAAATTCAAAAGACATATGCACTGTTCAAGGATACATTCAGAAGTCAAAGTATTGCCACCACATCAGAATAATTAATCTGTTATAAAATTCAAAATTCATGCAATTCTTCTCTTTTTCAATTAAGAACATTTTTCATTTAAGAAAGGTGATGGATTCATAGGACATTCATAACTTTAAGGCATAGACACTAAGACACTAATGATCATAAGACACAAACATAGATAAACATAAGCATAAAAATTCAAAAAATAGGAAAATAAGGAACAAGGAAATTAAAGAACGAGTCCACCTTAGTGATGGCATTCTTCCTCTTGAAGATCTTATGGAGTGCTTGAGCTCCTCAATGTCTCTTCCTTGCCTTTGTTGCTCCTCTCTCATGATTCTTTGATCTTCTCTAATTTCATGGAGGAGGATGGAATGTTCTTGGTGCTCCACCCTTAGTTGTCCCATGTTGGAACTCAATTCTCCTAGGGAGGTATTGATTTGCTCCCAATAGTTTTGTGGAGGAAAGTGCATCCCTTGAGGTATCTCAGGGATTTCATGATGAGTGGGATCTCTTGTTTGCTCCATCCTTTTCTTAGTGATGGGCTTGTCCTCATCAATGAGGATGTCTTCCTCTATGTCAATTCCAACTGAATAACAGAGGTGACAAATGAAATGAGGAAAGGCTAACCTTGCCAAGGTAGAGGACTTGTCCGCCACCTTATAGAGTTCTTGGGCTATAACCTCATGAACTTCTACTTCCTCTCCAATCATGATGCTATGAATCATGATGGCCCGGTCTTACAGTAACTTCGGACCGGTTGCTAGTGGGAATGATTGAGCGTTGGATAAACTCCAACCATCCCCTAGCCACGGGCTTGAGGTCATGCCTTTTTAATTGAACCGGCTTCCCTCTTGAATCTCTCTTCCATTGAGCGCCCTCTTCACAAATGTCTATGGGGACTTGGTTCAACATTTGATCAAAGTTGACCCTTCTAGTGTAAGGGTGTTCATCTCCTTGCATCATGGGCAAGTTGAATGCCAACCTTACATTTTCCGGACTAAAATCTAAGCATTTCCCCCGAACCATTGTAAGCCAATTCTTTGGGTCCGGGTTCACACTTTGATCATGGTTCTTGGTGATCCATGCATTTGCATAGAACTCTTGAACCATTAAGATTCCGACTTGTTGAATGGGGTTGGTAAGAACTTCCCAACCTCTTCTTCGGATCTCATGTCGGATCTCCGGATATTCACTCTTTTTGAGTTTGAAAGGGACCTCGGGGATCACCTTCTTCATGGCCACAACTTCATAGAACTGGTCTTGATGCACCCTTGAGATGAATCTCTCCATCTCCCATGACTCGGAGGTGGAGGATTTTTCCTTCCCTTTCCTCTTTCTAGAGGTTTCTCCGGCCTTAGATGCCATAAATGGTTATGGAAAAACAAAAAGCAATGCTTTTACCACACCAAACTTAGAAGGTTTGCTCGTCCTCGAGCAAATAAAGAAAGAAGACAGTAGAAGAAAAAGAAAAAATAGAGGAGATGGAGGGGGCTTTGTGGTTCGGCCAAGTGGAGAGAAGTGGTGTTTAGGTTGTGTGAAAATGAGGTGGTGAAGATGGGTTTATATAGGAGTGGAGAGGGGTGTATGGTTCGGTCATTATGGGTGGGTTTGGGAGGGAAAGTGGTTTGAATTTGAATGGTAAGGTAGGTGGGGATCCTGTGGGGTCCACAGATCCTGAGGTGTCAAGAAAAATTCATCCCTGCACCAAGTGGCGAGCAAAAAAGCTCTTTATGCCAATTCTGGCGTTAAACGCCGGGCTGGTGCCCATTTCTGGCATTTAACGCCAGCTTCTTGCCCTTTCCTGGCGTTTAACGCCAGTCTGGTACCCTTTTCTAGCATTAAACGCCCAGAGTGGTGCCAGACTGGGCGTTAAACACCCATTTGCTGCCCTTACTAGCGTTTAAACGCCAGCAAGGTTTTCCTCCAGGGTGTGCTGTTTTTCTTTCTATTTTTCATTCTGTTTTTTCTTTTTCAATTGATTTTGTGACTTTCCATGATCATCAACCTACAGAAAATATAAAATAACAAAGGAAAATAGATAAATATAACATTGGGTTGCCTCCCAACAAGCGCTTCTTTAATGTCAATAGCTTGACAATGGGCTCTCATGGAGCCTCACAGATACTCAGAGCAATGTTGGAACCTCCCAACACCAAACTTAGAGTTTGAATGTGGGGGTTCAACACCAAACTTAGAAGTCGTTTGTGGCCTCCCAACATCAAACTTAGAGTTTGACTGTGGGGGTTCTGTTTGGCTCTGTTTTAAGAGAAGCTCTTCATGCTTCCTCTCCATGGTAACAGAAGGATATCCTTGAGGCTTAAACACAAGGGATTCTTCATTCACTTGAATGATCAATTCTCCTCTGTCAACATCAATCACAGCCTTTGCTGTGGCTAGGAAGGGTCTGCCAAGGATGATGGATTCATCCATGCACTTCCCAGTCTCTAGGACTATGAAATTAGCAGGGATGTAATGGTCTTCAACTTTCACCAAAACATCCTCTACAAGTCCATAAGCTTGTTTTCTTGAATTATCTGCCATCTCAAGTGAGATTCTTGCAGCTTGCACCTCAAAGATCCCTAGCTTCTCCATTACAAAGAGAGGCATAAGGTTTATGCTTGACCCTAGGTCACACAGAGCCTTCTTAAAGGTCATGGTGCCTATGGAACAAGGTATTGAGAACTTTCCAAGGTCCTGTCTCTTTTGAGGTAATCTCTGCCTAGTCAAGTCATCCAGTTCTTTGGTGAGCAAAGGAGGTTCGTTCTCTCAAGTCTCATTACCAAATAACTTGTCATTTAGCTTCATGATTGCTCCAAGGTACTTGACAACTTGCTCTTCAGTGACATCTTCATCCTCTTCAAAGGAAGAATACTCATTAGAGCTCATGAATGGCAGAAGTAAATCCAATGGAATCTTTATGGTCTCATTATGAGCCTCAGATTCCCATGGTTCCTCATTAGGGAACTCATTGGAGGCCAGTGAATGTCCATTGAGGTCTTCCTCAGTGGCGATCACTGCCTCTTTCTCCTCTCCAAGTTCGGCCATGTGGGTCATGTTAATGACCTTGCATTCTTCTTTTGGATTCTCTTCTGTATTGCTTGGAAGAGTACTAGGAGAGAATTCAGTAATTTTCTTGCTCAGCTGTCCCACTTGTGCCTCCAAATTCCTAATGGAGGACCTTGTTTCAGTCATGAAACTTTGAGTGGTTTTGATTAGATCAGAGACCATGGTTGCTAAGTCAGAGTAGCTCTGCTTAGAATTCTCTGTCTGTTGCTGAGAAGATGATGGAAAAGGCTTGCCATTGCTATCCCTGTTTCTTCCACCATTATTGTTGTTGAAACCTTGTTGAGGTCTCTGTTGATCCTTCCATGAGAGATTTGGATGATTTCTCCATGAAGAATTATAGGTGTTTCCATAGGGTTCTCCCATGTAATTCACCTCTTCCATTGATGGGTTCTCAGGATCATAAACTTCTTCTTCAGATGAAGCGTCCTTAGTACTGCCTGGTGCAGCTTGCATTCCAGACAGACTTTGAGAAATCATATTGACTTGCTGAGTCAATAATTTGTTCTGAGCCAATATGGCATTCAGAGTATAAATCTCAAGAACTTCTTTCTTCTGATTCGTCCCATTATTCACAGGATTCCTTTCAGAAGTGTACATGAATTGGTTATTTGCAACCATTTCAATGAGTTCTTGAGCTTCTGCAGGCGTCTTCTTCAGATGAAGAGATCCTCCAGCAGAGCTATCCAATGACATCTTGGACAGTTCAGACAGACCATCATAGAAGATACCTATGATGCTCCATTCAGAAAGCATACCAGAAGGACACTTTCTGATTAATTGTTTGTATCTTTCGCAAGCTTCATAGAGGGATTCACCTTCCTTCTGTCTGAAGGTTTGGACTTCCACTCTAAGCTTACTCAATTTTTGAGGTGGAAAGAACTTTGCCAAGAAGGCATTGACTAGCTTTTCCCAAGAGTTCAGGCTTTCTTTAGGTTGTGAGTCCAACCATATCCTAGCTCTGTCTCTTACAGCAAAAAGAAATAGCATAAGTCTGTAGACCTCAGGGTCAACCCCATTAGTCTTGACAGTGTCACAGATTTGCAAAAATTCAGCTAAAAACTGATGAGGATCTTCCAATGGAAGTCCATGGAACTTACAATTCTATTGCATTAGAGAAACTAATTGAGGCTTAAGCTCAAAGTTGTTTGCTCCAATGGCAGGGATAGAGATGCTTCTCCCATAGAAGTCGGGAGTAGGTGGAGTAAAGTCACGCAGCACCTTCCTTGTATTGTTGGCATTGTTGTTATTTTCGGCTGCCATGGGTTCTTCTTCTTTGAAGATTTCTGTTAGGTCCTCTACAGAGAGTTGTGCCTTAGCTTCTCTTAGCTTTCGCTTCAAGGTCCTTTCAGGTTCAGGGTCAGCCTCAACAAGAATGCTTTTGTCTTTGCTCCTGCTCATATGAAAGAGAAGAAAACAAGAAAATATGGAATCCTCTATGTCACAGTATAGAGATTCCTTAAGGTGTCAGAGGAATAGAAAAATAGAAGGAAGAGGTAGAAGAATTCAAACTTATCAAGAAAAATGGAGTTCGAATTGTGCATTGAGGAGGAGTGTTAGTCCATAAATAGAAGGATGTGAGAAGAGGGGAAGAAATTTTAGAAAATAAATTAAAAAGATTTAAAAACATTTTGAAAAATACTAATTGATTTTCGAAAACTAAGAGTGGAAAAGAAATCAAGTGATTTTTGAAAAAGATTTTGAAATTAGAAATAAAAAAGATATGATTGAAAACTATTTTGAAAAAGATGTGATTAAGAAGATATGATTGAAAAGTTATGGTTTTAAAAAGATGTGATTAAGAAGATATGATTTGAAAAACAATTTAAAAAGATTTGATTTTGAAAATTAATGACTTGGCTAACAAGGAAAGATATGATTCAAACATTAAACCTTTCTCAATAGAAAAGGCAACATACTTGAAATGTTGAATCAAATCATTAATTGTTAGCAAGTATCTTTGAAAAAGAAAGAAATTGATTTTGAAAAGATATGATTGAAAAGATATGATTTGAAAAAGATTTGATTTTGAAAAATTTTGAAAACTTAAAAAAAATTTGAATTAAAAACAAAATCTTCCCTCTTGTGCCATCCTGGCGTTAAACACCCAGAATGGTATCCATTCTGGCGTTTAACGCCCAAAACACTACCCTTTTGGGCGTTAAACGCCCAGCCAGGCACCCTGGCTGGCGTTTAAACGCCGGTTTTCCTTCATCACTGGGCGTTTTGAACGCCCAGCCTTTTTCTGTGTAATTCCTCTTCTGCATGTTCTGAATCTTCAATTCTCTGTATTATTGACTTGAAAAGACACAAATAAAAATATTTTTGAATTTTTAATGATGAAAAATAATCAAAATGCAACTAAAATCAAATAACAATGCATGCAAGACACCAAACTTAGAAGTTTGTATACTACTGACACTAACAAAATGAGAATGCATATGAGACACAACAAAACACTCAAGACAAGAGAATTTAAAGATCAGAACAAGGAAATCATCAAGAACAACTTGAAGATCAATTAAGACACATGAATGAATTCGAAAAAAAAGTCCAAAAAGAACAGAAACATGCAATTGACACCAAACTTAAAATGAGACACTAGACTCAACAAGAAACATACAATATTTTTGGTTTTTTTTATTTTGTAATTTTTTGTGCTTTTTCGAAAATTGAGTGAAAAAGAAAACAAGGATATCAAAATTCTTAATGAGAATTCCAGGAATCATGCAATGTTAATCTAAAGCTTTAGTCTAAAGAAATTAGACATGGCTAGCCAAGCTTCAGCAGGACATTACATTCAAGAGCTAAATTGATCAGAATCAATCAGCTTTGGTGACGATAAGAACATCACCTTGCAACACTAGAATTCATTCTTAAGAACTCTGAAGAAAAATACATAATCTAAGCAACAAGATGAGCCGTCAATTTGTCCAAATTCGAACAATCCCCGACAACGGCGCCAAAAACTTGGTGCACGAAATTGTGATCATCAATGGCACCATCAACATGGTACGCTCAATTGAAATCTCAACTCTTTATCACAACTTCGCACAACTAACCAGCAAGTGCACTGGGTCGTCCAAGTAATAAACCTTAAGCGAGTAAGGGTCGATCCCACGGAGATTGTTGGTATGAAGCAAGCTATGGTCATCTTGTAAATCTCAGTCAGACAGATTCAAATGGTTATGTCTGATTTATGAATAAAGCATAAAACAAAGATAGAGATACTTATGTAATTCATTGGTGAGAATTTCAGATAAGCGTATGGAGATGCTTTGTCCCTTCCGTTTCTCTGCTTTCCTACTGTCTTCATCCAATCCTTCTTACTCCTTTCCATGGCAAGCTGTATATAGGGTTTTACCGTTGTCAATGGCTACCTCCCATCCTCTCAGTGAAAATGTTCAACGCGCTCTGTCACAGCACGGCTATTCAGCTGTCGGTTCTCGATCATGTCGGAATAAAATCCATTGATTCTTTTGCGTCTGTCACTAACGCCCCACAATTTCGAGTTTGAAGCTCGTCACAGTCATTCAATCCTTGAATCCTACTCAGAATACCACAGACAAGGTTTAGACCTTCCGGACTCTCTTGAATGCTGCCATCAATTCTAGCTTATACCACGAAGATTCTGATTAAGGAATCTAAGATATATCCACTCAATCTAAGGTAGAACGGAGGTGGTTATCAGGCACACGTTCATAAGTGAGAATGATGATGAGTGTCACGGATCATCACATTCATCATGTTGAGGAACAAGTGATATCTTAGAACAAGAATAAGCCGAATTGAATAGAAGAACAATAGTAATTGCATTGATACTCGAGGTACAGCAGAGCTCCACACCTTAATCTATGGTGTGTAGAAACTCCACCGTTGAAAATACATAAGAACAAGGTCTAGGCATGGCCGTGAGGCCAGCCCCCAAAATGTGATCAAAAGATTCAAAGATCTAAAGATGATCAAAGATCCAAAGATGAAAATACAATAGCAAAAGGTCCTATTTGTAGAGAACTAGTAGTCTAGGGTTTACAAAAATGAGTAAATGACATAAAAATCCACTTTCGGGCCCACTTGGTGTGTGCTTGGGCTGAGCATTGAAGCTTTCATGTGTAGAGACTTTTCTTGGAGTTAAACGCCAGCTTTTGTGCCAGTTTGGGCATTTAACTCCCATTCTTGTGCCAGTTCCGGCGTTTAACGCCGGGTAGTTTTGAGCTGATTTGGAACGCTAGTTTAGGCCATCAAATCTCGAGCAAAGTACGGACTATTATACATTTCTGGAAAGCCCAGGATGTCTACTTTCCAACGTAGTTGAGAGTGCGCCAATTGGGCTTATGTAGCTCCAGAAAATCCACTTCGAGTGCAGGGAGGTCAGAATCCAACAGTATCTGCAGTCCTTTTCAGCCTCTGAATCAGATTTTTGCTCAGGTCCCTCAATTTCAGCCAAAAAATACCTGAAATCACAGAAAAAGACAAACTCATAGTAAAGTCCAGAAAAGTGAATTTTAACTAAAAACTAATAAAAACATAATAAAAACTAACTAAAACATACTAAAAACAATGCCAAAAAGCGTATAAATTATCCGCTCATTAGTGGCAGAAACAACAAATGGAGCAGCAACAGGAACATTACTCCCAGCTCACCCAAGCCATCAATCAAGTATCTGAAAGGTAAGAGTATCAAGATAAACACCTTCAAGAACTCAACCAACGTCAGTTAGCTCAGATGAAAGCATTCAATGAGTTCAATGTGCTTAATGAAGGACGGCAACTACACAGGGAAGAATACGACATAAACACTCAGGCCAAGTTGACTTATGTGGCTGGGCATATGCATAATTTACACTCTGCCATCCCAAGTTATGATACAGTCCACAAAGACCTAAAAGAACAAGTGGAGGGGAAGGTGAAACAACAGAAGGAAGCATTGAAGAAGAAGATGGAAAATGCTGGCTTCTGGAAAAATTTGATCAGGAAGCGCAAAGGAAATGGGGATTCGAGCTATCAAGAAGGAACCCAAGAGGACGAAGGAAGGAGGACATGAGCATCCCCATAAGTAAAAGGTGGTGGAGTTTCCTCTTTGTTTATCTTTTTCAAGTCTAAATAAGGAAAATCATGTATGAAATAGAACATGCTTCCATAGTAGCTTAGGAGTTTTCAATCTTGTCTTTAAGATGTCATTTCTTAAGTCTATGTGTGCTAGTCTAAGTTCCCTGTTGCATCTTTATCCTGCTTAATTGTATGCTTATCTTTTGAGCTGAATGAAAAGAAATGTTATGAAAGAAACAAGAGTTGAGTTCATATTATGAAATAAAGTCCCAATATTTGTGGTGTGGTAATTGATTAGCTAAGTTGGTTCACCAACAAGGTGTAAGGGCAATTATGTGTTTTGAATCATATGCTTGAAGCACATCCTATGAGACTAGCTAAATAACAAGATCCTAATAAAAAAAAGAAAAAGAAAAGTTAGAGTGTGAAAAAGAAAGAAAAAAGATTAGGAAATAAGGCTAGGCACCAAGGGTTTGAATCTTAAGGCATGTGTCTGTGGCGCTCTTGTGCAAAGGATCTACTTGGATGAATAAGTTCTTAGGAGTGCCTTATCACTTGGTAACTTGGGTTAACTAACCCAAGATTATCAACTGAAAATCCACTATCAAGAGCAACCTTGCCACAAAGTACTTAGCAACCCAAAGAGGTGCTGGACACCAAGGCCTCAAGAAAGAAAATAACAAACCATATGCCTGTGGTGTGTATGTGTGGAGGAGAGACTTGAGGGAGTAGGTCCTTAGGGGTGTTTCAACACCTAGCACCTTGAACCAACTGGTTCGCGAGTGTTGGCTGAAAGCTTATCTTAAAGAGTTGCTCCCTCACAAACCACTTAGCCTAAGAAAGTAATAAACCCTGAAAAAAAAAGGGGGAAGGATTAATGAATCAGAATCTCATAGGATGCAATCAAGTAAGTGTTCAAGGACATGATAAGAACCTGAAAATTAAACCAGCAAAGGCATGAACCTAAGTTGCTATGCATGAAACCCCATGAACCAAGGACCTAACTTCGATAATAAGGACTTGTTTCTCTTATTCTTTCCTTCATCATCCTTATGTTTCAGTACTTGCTTAGGGACAAGCAAGCTTTAAGTTTGGTGTTGTGATGCCAGGGCATTTTGGCCAGTTTCACTAGCCTTTTCTTTACATTTTTTTAGATAGTTTCATGCATTTTCTTAGGTAATAAGCAAGTTTTGGATGAATATACACTTACATCTTGATTCAAGCAAACATTGTGAACTTTACATGATTTCATGAGAATAATGTATGAATTGAATGCCAATTTATATAGTGCAAGATCTTATGACCTGGAACAAAGCTATGAGGCACCATGTTTGTCTGATTTCAGGATAAAGGAAGCATAGAAGAACCACGTTAGCAGCCACGTTAGTATCACTAACGTGATCACTAACGTGGAAAGGGAGCAAGCTTGCAACGTTAGTGGTATAATTATCACCACTAATGCCCTCGAAAGCCATCACAGCCCACGTTAGTTACATTAATGTGGAAACTAATGTGGAAAGAAGAGGAAACTCCAACGTTAGTGGTAAAGTTAACACCACTAACGTTTCAAAGACCACACATAACCACGATAAGAGCTACCACTAACGTTTCAAAGACCACACATAACCACGATAAGAGCCACGTTAATCCAATTAATGTGAACTCCAACGTGGAATAAGAAGAGATCACCAACGTTAGTGACACTAACTTTGTCACTAACGTTGGACCAGACCAAGATTGCCTATGTTAGTGGCCACGTTAAGGCCACTAACGTGAATGGTAACGTGGAGCAAGGGATGATATGCCAACGTTAGTGACACTAACCTTTATCACTAACGTTGGAGATGGCAAGCACACCCACATTAGTGACCACGTCAATGCCATTAACGTGAGGCACTAACGTGGAAGAGGAGGCATTTTGTAGCATTAGTGACAAAGGTGAGTGTCACTAATGCCCTCGAGTTTTGGCATGCCTACGTTAAGGGCCACGTTTGTTACACTAACGTGGACCATTAACGTGGGAGAAAGGGACAAGGAACAGTGTTATTGGCAAAGTTAGTGCCAATAACGCTAGCGAAGGACAAAAAGGCTACGTTAGTGGTCACGTTAGTGCCACTAACGTTGCAGTTAACGTAGCTCATTTGGGTTGGGACGTTAGTGACAAAAGTTAGTGTCACTAACGTCTTCGAACCAGAATCTACACTTAACGTTAACACCACTAATGTCTTGACTAGCTGCATGCCATATCTGACTCACTCTTTTTCTGCAAGCAAAGCTGAGCCCACTAAAGACTGTAACTACTTCAACTAAAGAAAAGGCCCATATCCAAGACTTGGAGAGCTAACTAGAAGATCAGAAGAGTAGTATATATATGAGTAGTTTTGAACTAGAAAGGGGATTGGCATTATTGGGAGCTACACTCTGTATATTTACTTTCTCTACAATTTCTAGTTACTTACAATGCACTTTTCTTTTATGCGTTCCATTCCCAGAGCTATGAACAACTAAACCCCTTTTATTGGGTTAGGAAGCTCTGTTGTAATTTGATGGATCAATTATAGTTTTCATTCTTCTTCTTCTTTCTTTTCTCTTGATTTTGCTAGAAAGCTTTCGGTCTTCAACCAATTGGTTAGTTATCTTGGAAAAGAAACTCTCCATAATTGGATCTCCTTTGAGCCTCGAAAGAGGAATGAGGAGATTATGCTAGAATTACTTTCTCACATTGGATTAGGTTGGGGGTTGGATGGATATCGTGACATGTAATCCTACTAATACTTTGATCTATGAAGGTGTGTGGTATAATCAGTGACCAAACTTCATCTCTTCTCATGAGCAATTAAATCAAGGAATTGGAAAATTATTCAAGCTTAGAGAGATTGGGTTGCCAAGGAATTGGGATCCAATCACCTAAGATTACCAAGGAGATCAATGAATGCATTGATTGAGGAAGAGATGAAGATGAACTTGATCCGGAGAATGCAACATCTCTTAAGCCCAATGAATTCCCCATCTCTGATCTTACCCATTCTCTTTACTTTCTGTTATTTACTTTCATGCTCATCTCCCTAATTTCCCATTTAAGATTCTGCAAATTTATATTCTATGTCATTTATCTTTCCCGCCTTTAAGTTTATGCAACTCTCACTCAATTTGGCTTAGCTTGACTAGAACACTCCTCTAATTAAAGTTGCTCGACCAATCAATCTCTGTGGGATTCGACCTCACTCTATCGTGAGTTTTTACTTGACGACAATTCGGTATACTTGCCGAAGAAAAACTTGTTGAGAGACAAGTTTTCGTGCATCAATTTCACCCTTGAGGCTTATATCAAAACCACTTGCCATTAAACTACCAAATTCTGCACAAAGAAATTCATCGGTAGATCCAAAAACAATATCATCAACATATATTTGTATTAAAATAATATTGTCATTGGATTTATTTATAAATAGAGTAGTGTCCGTTGTACCCCTTTAAAAATTATTTTTAAGCAAAAAAAAAAGTATCTCATACCAAACTTTAGAAGCTTGTCTTAATCCATAAAGAGCCTTATCTAGTTTGAAAACATGATTAGAAAACTTTTCTTGTTTAAAACTAGGTGGTTGTTCAATATAGACCTCTCTATCTATAATTCTATTAAAAAATGCACATTTTATGTCCATTTAAAATAATTTAAATTCGCAATGTGCGGCATAAGCAAGTAGTAGTCTAATAGCCTCTATTCTGGCCACCAAAATAAACGATTCATCAAAATCGATCCCTTCTTCTTGGTCAAATCTTTGGGTCACAAGATGAGCTTCGTTTTTAGCTGTTGTTCTATTTTCTCATAACTTGTTTCTGAAAATCCATCTAGTTTCAATCACTTTGTTTTTAATTGGTATAGGCATCAGCGTCCATACTTGATTTTTCTCAAATTGTTGGAGCTCTTCTTTCATTGTTTTCACCCAAAATGAATTATCAAGTTCCTCTTTGATATTTTTAGCCTCAATAGTTAAGATAAAGGCCAAGTTATTTGAATTCTGACTTTTTTTATTATTAATCTTGTAATTCCTTTCATTAATGGATCTGCAATAATAAATTCATGAGAATAGTTCAGATGAGATCTCCATTCTCTGGGTTTAGTTTGAGTGCTAGTTATTTCAGAATCAGTGACTTCAATATTGCTTCCTGTTATAGGGATTTTAGTAGGCGCAACAGGAGATAAAATTGAATTGTTTCCTGCAGAATGCTCCTGAACAACTTCTGGAATAGAGACGTATTCTGGACTAGTTGTGACGTGTATAGCTTCAATACTTGAAATATCTTTACAATCATCTTTAAGCATACTAGAAAAAATATTAGTATAAAAAAAGTAACATGCATAGTCTTCTTAACAGTTTTAGTGGTTTTGATAGAAATCATATAAGTCTTGTTAGAAATGGAATAACCAACAAAGATTCCTTTGTATGATTTTGAATCAATTTTTTTGAGATTTTTTTATGTCTAAAACAAAATATTTTGTTCCAAAAATATGAAAATAGTGCAAAGTAGGAGGAGTTCCTTTCCATAGCTCATAAAGTGTCATTTTTAAGAATTTTTTAATGATGGTTAGGTTCAAAATGTAGCACGCTGTGTTAATAGCTTCAGTCCATAAAACTTGAGAATTTCATTCTGATATAGCATGGCTCTAGTCATTTTTTGGAGTAGACTCCTATTTCTCTTTTTCACAACTCTATTTTATTGAGGAGTTCTTGGGCAAAAGAAATTGTGTAAAATTTCATTTTAATCACAAAAATTTTCAAATAAATGGTTTTCAAATTCTTTTTTATAGTTACTTCTAATAGAAATAATTTTACAACCTTTTTTATTTTGAAATCTTCTGCTTAATTTTTCAAAAATAAGAAAAGTATCATTCTTATGAGCAATAAAAAAATCTAACCATACCTTGTATTGTCATCCACAATAACAAAATCATAGAATTTTTATCCAAACTTTGAGTTCTAATAGGACCAAAAAGATCAATGTAAAAAATTTCAAAATTCTTTTAATTAAGACATATTCCTTAACTTTAAAAGTGGAATTTTTTTGTTTACCTATTTGACACGCATTATAAATAACGTCTTTGTCAAACTTGATTTTAGAAAGACTTCTAACTGAGTTTCTTTTTATTAAATTTAAAATTTAAAACAGGCTAACATATCCCAATATTTTATGTTAAATCCATTTTTCAGAATCAAAAGAAGAGAAATATTTTATATTTTGATTTTTTAAATCATTTAAAGTGAGATCATACACATTATCTTGTCTTTTGACTATAAATAAGATAGATTCATTTTTTTTCTGAAAGAAACTAAGTAGCCAAGATCACATAATTGGCTAATGCTAAGTAAGTTATATTTCAAACTATCAACTAAAAGAACATTATCTATAAAAGTAGAAAAATATTTATTGACCTTTTTTATGACAACTATCTTACCCTTGTTATCATCACCAAAAATATGAAACTATCATCATAGTCATTAAGCTTGATAAAAAAATTAGAGTTCATTGTCATATGCCATAAATATCATTGTCTATGAGCCATATGTCTTTCTTTTTTTTTATGTTAGGCAAATATCCATAATCTTTAAAAAGACTTAGGTATATAAATTAATTTAGATTCTTTAATGTGAACTTTTTTTATTGTCCAAGGTCATTGTGATCTAGTACAACAGTGTAAATTTTGTCTCGATACTTCTTTAAAGAAATTAACATTGCTTATGAGTATGTTCATGTCTATTGTATCTATAGCAAACATTTTTCTTTGTTGAGTTTATAAAATTACATGAAAATTTTATGTTTTGATTATATGAAGTTGAAGCTTCATAGGAATGATTTTTAAAAATAGTGGTGCTTCCTTTTTTATATTCTAAACCAATTTTTTGTAAAATGGGTCTTTGAATAGCTAGAATTTTATCTAAATTATTAGATTCTTGAACAAATTTTTAAAAATTATAATTAAAATACTTTATAATTTCATGTAGTTTTTCATTTTTCGCACTAGCCTTAGCCTTAGTAATTTAGATGCAGATTTTTCTTGTAAACTCTGAATATCAATTTTTAAATCATTAATTTCTTTTTTTAAGGGATCATTTTTGTTTTTTAAATTCGCAATAGATGTGTTATCATAAGCATCAAATTTTGCTTTTAAAGAAGACATCTCATATCTCAAAGCTTCGATTTCTTTCTTATACTTAGAGTATTTGGACAAAAATTTACTAGAGTTATGAGTGAAATCATCAATAATCTCATGCAATTTTTTAGTAGTTGATGAGCGGATAATTTGTACGCTTTTTGGCATTGTTTTTAGTATGTTTCTAGTAGGATTTAGTTAGTTTTTAGTATATTTTTATTAGTTTTTAGTTAAAATTCACTTTTCTGGACTTTACTATGAGTTTGTGTGTTTTTCTGTGATTTCAGGTATTTTCTGGCTGAAATTGAGGGACCTGAGCAAAAATCTGATTCAGAGACTGAAAAGGACTGCAGATGCTGTTGGATTCTGACCTCCCTGCATTCGAAGTGGATTTTCTGGAGCTACAGAAGCCCAATTGGTGCGCTCTCAACGGCGTTGGAAAGTAGACATCCTGGGCTTTCCAGCAATGTATAATAGTTCATACTTTGCCCGAGATTTGATGGCCCAAACCGGTGTTCCAAATCAGCTCAAGAATGCCCGGCGTTAAACGCCGGAACTGGCACAAGAATGGGAGTTAAACGCCCAAACTGGCACAAAAGCTGGCGTTTAACTCCAAGAGAAGTCTCTACATGAAAATGCTTCAATGCTCAGCCCAAGCACACACCAAGTGGTCCCGGAAGTAGATTTTTATGTCATTTACTTATCTTTGTAATTCTTAAGCTACTAGTTCCCTATAAGTAGGACCTTTTACTATTGTATTTTTCATCTTCGGATATCTAGTTCTTAGATCATTGAGAGGCTGGCCATTCGGCCATGCCTAGACCTTGTTCTTATGTATTTTCAACGGTGGAGTTTCTACACACCATAGATTGAGGTGTGGAGCTCTACTGTACCTCGAGTATTAATGCAATTATTATTGTTCTTCTATTCAATTCAGCTTGTTCTTGTTCCAAGATATCACTTGTTCTTCAACTTGATGAATGTGATAATCCGTGACACTCATCATCATTCTCACCTATGAATGTGTGACCGTCAATCACCTCCGTTCTACCTTAGATTGGGTAGATATCTCTTGGGTTCTTTAACCGGAATCTTCGTGGTATAAGCTAGAATTGATGACTGCATTCAAGAGAATCCGGAAGGTCTAAACCTTGTCTGTGGTATTCTGAGTAGGATTCAATGATTGAATGACTGTGACGAGCTTCAAACTCGTGATTGTGGGGCGTTAGTGACAGACACAAAAGAATCACTGGATTCTATTCCGACATGATCGAGATCCGACAGCTGGATAGCCGTGCCGTGACAGGGTGCGTTGAACATTTCCACTGAGAGGATGGGACTGTAGCCATTGACAACGGTGATGCCCAACATACAGCTTGCCATGGAAAGGAGTAAGAAGGATTGGATGAAGATAGTAGGAAAGCAGAGAGACGGAAGGGACAAAGCATCTCTATTCGCTTATCTGAAGTTCTCACCAATGATTTACATAAGTATCTCTATCTTTATCTTTATGTTTTATTCATATATCATCCATAACCATTTGAATCTGCCTGACTAAGATTTACAAGGTGACCATAGCTTGCTTCATACCAACAATCTTCGTGGGATCGACCCTTACTCGCGTAAGGTTTATTACTTGGACGACCCAGTACACTTGCTGGTTAGTTGTGCGAAGTTGTGTTTATGCCATGGTATTGAGCACCAAGTTTTTGGACTCATTACTGAGGGTTATTTGAGCTGTGAAAAGAAGTGATCACAATTTCGTGCACCAAGTTTTTGGCGCCGTTGCCGGGGATTGTTTCGAGTTTGGACAACTAATGGTTCATCTTGTTGCTTAGATTAGGTATTTTTTAGAATTCTTAAGAATGAGTTCTAGAGTTTCATGATGATCTGTTGAAGTCTGGCTGGCTGTGAAGCCATGTCTAATCTTATTGGACCGAGGTTTCAACTTATCATCACAAGAGCTTGTTGATTTCTATCAATCTTGCTATTGGAGCAATGATCTGCTAAGGCTTGGCTGGCCATTGGCCATGTCTAGTGTTTTGGACCGAAGCTTTCTTTGAAAGCTTGGTTGGCTGTGAAGCCATGTCTAATTCCTGGACCGAAGTCTTAGACTAACATTGCATGATTCCTGGAATTCTCATTAAGAATTTTGATACCTTTATTTTCTTTTCCACTTAATTTTCGAAAAATCCAAAAAAATTTACAAAATCATAAAAATAAAAAGTATTTTATGTTTCTTATTGAGACACTAGTCTCATTTTAAGTTTGGTGTCTTGCATGCATTGTTTAAATACAGGGAACTGAAGATTCAGTACATGCAGCAGAGGAATTATACAGAAAAAGCTGGGCGTTCAAAACGCCCAGTGAAGAAGGAGAAACTGGCGTTTAAACGCCAGCCAGGATACCTGGCTGGGCGTTTAACGCCCAAAAAGGTAGCATTTTGGGCGTTAAACGCCAGAATGGATACCATTCTGGGCGTTTAACGCCAGGATGGCACAAGAGGGAAGATTTTGTTTTTAATGCAATTTTTTTCAAGTTTTCAAAGTTTTTCAAAATCAAATCTTTTTCAAATCATATCTTTTCAATCAAATCTTTTTCAAAATCAATTTCTTTCCTTTTTCAAAAATACTTGCTATCAATTAATGATTTGATTGAACATTTCAAGTATGTTGCCTTTTCTGTTGAGAAAGGTTTAATGTTTGAATCATATCTTTTCTTGTTAGGCAAGTCATTAATTTTTAAAATCAAATCTTTTTAAATTGTTTTTCAAATCATATCTTCTCAATCACATCTTTTTAAAACCATAACTTTTAAATCACATCTTTTTCAAAATCTTTCTCAAAATGTTTTTTTTTTGAAAATGTTTTACTTAATTTTCGAAAAATCTCTTCCCCTCTTCTCACATCCTTCTATTTATGGAGTACCACTCCTCCTCAATGCACAATTCGAACTCTATCTCACTAAGTTCGAATTCTTCTACCTCTTCCTTCTATTTTTCTTTTCCTCTGACACCTCAAGGAATCTCTATACTATGACATAGAGGATTCCATATTTTCTTGTTCTCTTCTCTTTCATATGAGCAGGAGCAAAGACAAAAACATTCTTGTTGAGGCTGACCTTGAACCTGAAAGGACCTTGAAGCGAAAGCTAAGAGAAGCTATGGCACAACTCTCTGTAGAGGACCTAACAGAAATCTTCAAAGAAGAAGAACCCATGGCAGCCGAAAACAACAACAATGCCAACAATGCAAGGAAGGTGCTGGGTGACTTTACTGCACCCACTCCCGACTTCTATGGGAGAAGCATCTCTATCCCTGCCATTGGAGCAAACAACTTTGAGCTTAAGCCTCAATTAGTTTCTCTAATGCAACAGAATTGCAAGTTCTATGGACTTCCATTGGAAGATCCTCATCAGTTTTTAGCTGAATTCTTGCAAATCTGTGACACTGTCAAGACTAATGGGATTGACCCTGAGGTCTACAGACTTATGCTATTCCCTTTTGCTGTAAGAGACAGAGCTAGAATATGGTTGGACTTACAACCTAAAGACAGCCTGAACTCTTGGGAAAAGCTAGTCAATGCCTTCTTAGCAAAATTCTTTCCACCTCAAAAATTGAGTAAGCTTAGAGTGGAAGTCCAAACCTTCAGACAGAAGGAAGGAGAATCCCTCTATGAAGCTTGGGAAAGATACAAATAATTGATCAGAAAATGTCCTTCTGACATGCTTTCTGAATGGAGCATCATAGGTATTTTCTATGATGGTCTCTCTGAACTATCCAAGATGTCTTTGGATAGCTCTGCTGGAGGATCTCTTCATCTGAAGAAGATGCCTACAGAAGCTCAAGAACTAATTGAAATGGTGGCAAATAACCAATTCATGTACACTTCTGAAAGGAATCCTGTGAACAATGGGACAAATCAGAAGAAAGGAGTTCTTGAGATTGATTCTCTGAATGCCATATTGGCTCAGAACAAAATATTGACTCAGCAAGTCAATTTGATCTCTCAAAGTCTATCTGGAATGCAAAATGCACCAAGCAGTACTAAGGATGCTTCATCTGAAGAAGAAGCTTATGATCCTGAGAACCCTTCAATGGAAGAGGTGAATTACATGGGAGAACCCTATGGAAACACCTATAATTCTTCATGGAGAAATCATCCAAATCTCTCATGGAAGGATCAACAGAGACCTCAACAAGGTTTCAACAACAATGGTGGAAGAAACAGGTTTAGCAATGGCAAGCCTATTCCATCATCTTCTCAGCAACAGACAGAGAATTCTAAGCAGAACCACTCTGACTTAGCAACCATGGTCTCTGATCTAATCAAAACCACTCAAAGTTTCATGACTGAAATAAGGTCCTCCATTAGGAACTTGGAGGCACAAGTGGGACAGCTGAGCAAGAAAATTACTGAACTCCCTCCTAGTACTCTTCCAAGCAATACAGAAGAAAATCCAAAAGAAGAGTGCAAGGCCATCAACATGGCCGAATTTGGAGAGTAAGGAGAGGCAGTGAACGCCACTGAGGAAGACCTCAATGGACGTCCACTGGCCTCCAGTGAGTTCCCTAATGAGGAACCATGGGAATCTGAGGCTCACAATGAGACCATAAAGATTCCACTGGACTTACTTCTGCCATTCATGAGCTCTGATGAGTATTCTTCCTCTGAAGAGGATGAGTATGTCACTGAAGAGCAAGTTGCCAAGTACCTTGGAGCAATCATGAAGCTAGATGACAAGTTATTCGGTAATGAGACTTGGGAGAATGAACCTCCTTTGCTCACCAAAGAACTGGATGACTTGTCTAGGCAGAAATTACCTCAAAAGAGACAGGACCCTGGGAAGTTTTCAATACCTTGTACCATAGGCACCATGACCTTCAAGAAGGCTCTGTGTGATTTAGGATCAAGTGTGAACCTCATGCCTCTCTCTGTAATAGAGAAGTTAGGGATCTTTGAGGTACAAGCTGCAAGAATCTCACTAGAGATGGCAGACAATTCAAGAAAACAAGCTTATGGGCTTGTAGAGGATGTTCTGGTAAAGATTGAAGACCATTACATCCCTGCTGATTTCATAGTCCTAGAGACTGGGAAATGCATGGATGAATCCATCATCCTTGGCAGACCCTTCCTAGCCACAGCAAAGGTTGTGATTGATGTTGATATAGGTGAACTGATCATTCAAGTGAATGAAGAATCCTTTGTGTTTAAGGCTCAAGGATATCCCTCTGTCACCGTGGAGAGGGAGCATGAAGAGCTTCTCTCAAATCAGAGTCAAACAGAGCCCCCACAGTCAAACTCTAAGTTTGGTGTTGGGAGGCCACAACCAAACTCTAAGTTTGGTGTTGGGAGGTTCCAACATTGCTCTGAGCATCTGTGAGGCTCCATGAGAGCCCTCTGTCAAGCTACTGACATTAAAGAAGCGCTTGTTGGGAGGCAACCCAATGTTATATTTTATCTATTTTCCTTTGTTATTTTATGTTTTCTGTAGGTTGATGATCATGAGAAGTCACAAAATCAATTGAAAAAGCAAAAACAGAATGAAAAACATAAAGAAAAAAACAGCACACCCTGGAGGAGAACTTGCTGGCGTTTAAACGCCAGTGAAGCTAGCAAATGGGCGTTTAACGCCCAGTCTGGCACCATTCAGGGCGTTTAACGCCAGAAAGGGGCACCAGACTGGCGTTAAACGCCAGAAAAGGGCAAGCACCTGGCGTTAAATGCCAGAAATGGGCACCAGCCCGGCGTTTAACGCCAGAATTGGCATGAAGAGCAATTTTGCTCGCCATTTGGTGCAGGGATGACTTTTTCTTGACACCTCAGGATCTGTGAACCCCACAGTATCCCCACCTACCCCACCACCCTCTCTCTTCTTTACCCATTCACCAATCACCTCAACCACTCTTCCCCAAAAACCCTTCACCTATCAAATCCCATCTTTCTCTTCACCACTCACATCCATCCTTCATAAAACCCCACCTACCTCACCATTCAAATTCAAACCACTTTCCCTCCCAAACCCACCCAATATGGCTGAACCCTACCCCTCTATTCACCCCTATATAAACCCATCTTCACCCCTTCATTTTCACACAACCTAAACACTACTTTTCCCCCCCTTTGGCCGAACCACAAAGCCACCTCCATCTCCTCCATTTCTCCTTCTTCTACTCTCTTCTTTCTTCTTTTGCTCGAGGACGAGCAAACCTTTTAAGTTTGGTGTGGTAAAAGCATTGCTTTTTGTTTTTCCATAACCATTTATGGCATCCAAGGCCGGAGAAACCTCTAGAAAGAGGAAAGGGAAGGCAAAAGCTTTCACCTCCGAGTCATGGGAGATGGAGAGATTCATCTCAAGGGTGCATCAAGACCACTTCTATGAAGTTGTGACCTTGAAGAAGGTGATCCCCGAGATCCCTTCCGAACTCAAAAAGGGTCAACTTTGATCAAAGGTTGGACCAAGTCCTCATAGACATCTGTGAAGAGGGCGCCCAATGGAAGAGAGATTCAAGAGGGAAGCCGGTTCAATTGAGAAGGCATGACCTCAAGCCCGTGGCTAGGGGATGGTTGGAGTTTATCCAACGCTTAATCATTCCCACTAGCAACCGGTCCGAAGTTACTATAGACCGGGCCATCATGATTTATAGCATCATGATTGGAGAAGAAGTAGAAGTTCATGAGGTTATAGCCCAAGAACTCTATAAGGTGGCGGACAAGTCCTCTACCTTGGCAAGGTTAGCCTTTCCTCATCTCATTTGTCACCTCTGTTATTCAGTTGGAGTTGACATAGAGGGAGACATTCTCATTGATGAGGACAAGCCCATCACTAAGAAAAGGATGGAGCAAACAAGAGACCCCACTCATCATGAAATCCCTGAGATGCCTCAAAGGATGCACTTTCCTCCACAAAACTATTGGGAGCAAATCAACACCTCCCTAGGAGAATTGAGTTCCAACATGGGACAACTAAGGGTGGAGCACCAAGAACATTCCATCCTCCTCCATGAAATTAGAGAAGATCAAAGAATCATGAGAGAGGGGCAACAAAGGCAAGGAAGAGACATTGAGGAGCTCAAGCACTCCATAAGACCTTCAAGAGGAAGAACAAGCTGCCATCACTAAGGTGGACCCGTTCTTTAATTTCCTTGTTCTTTATTTTCTTGTTTTTCGAAAATTTATGCTTATGTTTATCTATGTTTGTGTCTTGTGATCATTAGTGTCTTAGTGTCTATGCCTTAAAGTTATGAATGTCCTATGAATCCATCACCTTTCTTAAAAAAAAAATTTTTGTTCTTAATTGAAAAAGAGAAGAATTGCATGAATTTCAGATTTTATAACAGATTAATTATTTTGATGTGGTGGCAATACTTTTGTTTTCTGAATGTATGCTTAAACAGTGCATATGTCTTTTGAATTTGTTGTTCATGATTGGTTGGCTCTTGAAAGAATGATGAAAAAGGAGACATGTTACTGAGGATCTGAAAAATCATAAAAATGATTCTTGAAGCAAGAAAAAGCAGTGAATACAAAAAAAAGGAGAAAAAAACGAAAAAAAAAAGGGAGAAAGAGAAAAAGAAAGAAAAAGAAAGAAATAAAGTTGTGATCCAAGGCAAAAAGAGTGTGCTTAAGAACCCTGGACACCTCTAATTGGGGACTCTAGCAAAGCTGAGTCACAATCTGAAAAGGTTCACCCAATTATGTGTCTGTAGCATGTATATATCCGGTGGTAATACTGGAAGACAGAGTGCTTTGGGCCACGGCCAAGACTCATAAAGTAGCTGTGTTCAAGAATCATCATACTTAACTAGGAGAATCAATAACACTATCTGGATTCTGAGTTCCTAAAGAAGCCAATCATTCTGAATTTCAAAGGATAGAGTGAGATGCCAAAACTGTTCAGAGGCAAAAAGCTAAAAGCCCCGCTCATCTAATTAATACTGATCTTCAGTTGCTTGGGGACAAGCAACAATTTAAGTTTGGTGTTGTGATGAGCGGATAATGTGTACGCTTTTTGGCATTGTTTTTAGTATGTTTCTAGTAGGATTTAGTTAGTTTTTAGTATATTTTTATTAGTTTTTAGTTAAAATTCACTTTTCTGGACTTTACTATGAGTTTGTGTGTTTTTCTGTGATTTCAGGTATTTTCTGGCTGAAATTGAGGGACCTGAGCAAAAATCTTATTCAGAGACTGAAAAGGACTGCAGATGCTGTTGGATTCTGACCTCCCTGCATTCGAAGTGGATTTTTTGAGCTACAGAAGCCCAATTGGCGCGCTCTCAACGACGTTAGAAAGTCTTACATCCTGGGCTTTCCAGCAATGTATAATAGTCCATACTTTGCCCGAGATTTGATGGCCCAAACTGGCGTTCCAAATCAGCTCAAGAATGCCCGGCGTTAAACGCCGGAACTGGCACAAGAATGGGAGTTAAACGTCCAAACTGGCACAAAAGCTGGCGTTTAACTCCAAGAGAAGTCTCTACACGAAAATGCTTCAATGCTCAGCCCAAGCACACACCAAGTGGGCCCGGAAGTGGATTTTTATGTCATTTACTTATCTTTGTAATTCTTAAGCTACTAATTCCCTATAAGTAGGACCTTTTACTATTGTATTTTTCATCTCCGGACATCTAGTTCTTAGATCATTGGGAGGCTGGCCATTCGGCCAAGCCTAGACCTTGTTCTTATGTATTTTCAACGGTAGAGTTTTTACACACCATAGATTGAGGTGTGGAGCTCTGCTGTACCTCGAGTATTAATACAATTACTATTGTTCTTCTATTCAATTCAGCTTGTTCTTGTTCCAAGATATCACTTGTTCTTCAACTTGATGAATGTGATGATCCGTGACACTCATCATCATTCTCACCTATGAACGTGTAACTGTCAATCACCTCCGTTCTACCTTAGATTGGGTAGATATCTCTTGGGTTCTTTAACCGGAATCTTCGTGGTATAAGCTAGAATTGATGACTGCATTCAAGAGAATCCAGAAGGTCTAAACCTTTTCTGTGGTATTCTGAGTAGGATTCAATGATTGAATGACTGTGACGAGCTTCAAACTCGCGATTGTGGGGCGTTAGTGACAGACGCAAAAGAATCACTGGATTCTATTCCGACATGATCGAGAACCGACAGCTGGATAGCCGTGCCGTGACAGGGTGCGTTGAACATTTCCACTGAGAGGACGGGACTGTAGCCATTGACAACGATGATGCCCAACATACAGCTTGCCATGGAAAGGAGTAAGAAGGATTGGATGAAGACAGTAGGAAAGCAGAGAGACGGAAGGGACAAAGCATCTCCATTCGCTTATCTGAAGTTCTCACCAATGATTTACATAAGTATCTCTATCTCTATCTTTATGTTTTATTCATATATCATCCATAACCATTTGAATCTGCCTGACTAAGATTTACAAGGTGACCATAGCTTGCTTCATACCAACAATCTCCGTGGAATCGACCCTTACTCGCGTAAGGTTTATTACTTGGACGACCCAGTACACTTGCTGGTTAGTTGTGCGAAGTTGTGTTTATGCCATGGTATTGAGCACCAAGTTTTTGGACTCATTACTGAGGATTATTTGAGATGTGAAAAGAAGTGATCACAATTTCGTGCACCAGTAGTACAATCATAAAGATTTACCTCATTTTTTGATTCCTTGTTCTTAGTCATAGGATATACATCTTCATCATCATCTGATGTATCATTTTTTCAAATCTTTCCAAGAAGCCATTAAACTTTCTTCTTTTCTTTTTTGCTTTTCTCTTTTTTCTTTAGCGTTGGCCATTCAGATTTGAAGTGTCATAGTTCTTTGTAGTAGTGGCAATTTCTTTTGCTTTTCTTCTTGCCCTCCTCAGACGAAGAATCTATTTTTCTGCCTTTATATCTCATCATTTTTCTTAATCATTTTGCAAAGAAAACTATTTCAGCATCATTGAAAAATTCTTCATCTGATTCGATTTTCACCTTTGATTTCAGAGCTACAATTTTTTTTTTGTTTTTTGACTTCAAATGAGCGATTTCATATGCTAGAAGCTTTTCCTCTTAACTCATCATAAGTGATTTGGTTAAGATTATTTTCTTCTTGTACTATAGTAGCTTTTGTCTCCTATTTCTTTGTGAGACTTCTTAGAATCTTCCTAACCAACTCCTTTTCAGTGAATGGTTTCTGTAGTGCATCGAGTCCATTGATTATGATTGAAAATTTTTTTCTTTCATGAAAAATAGCTTCATAGTCTTTCATTAGCATATCGGTTCTTGTTTCTCTTATTTGATTTGTTCCTTTATGAGTGACTTGAAATTTCTGTCATATTTCTTTAGCAGATTTGTATCCGGAGACTTTTCTGTACTCTTCAAAGCTTATGGAACAATGTGTCATATTTATTGCCTTGGCATTTGATTCTATTTTTTTCTTCTTCGGTCCATTCTCTATTTTTCTTTGGAATGAGTTGTCCTTCATGTGTTAGCTTAGTTGAAATTCCAAGTCTATTCATGATGATCTTCTACAAATTGTAATCTATTGCTTGAATAAATATCCTCATTCTCTCCTTCTAGTAGGAGTAGTTAATTCCATTGAAATAAGACAGACGATGGTAGAATTGACCTTCGATTAAGGTTGAAAGAAACTTGATTGGTTGGCGTGGATCCTCTCTCCAAGCTTTTAAGCTTGCCTCCTAGAGCCTAAGCTCTTATGCTAATTGAAGATTTTATAGGCCTTGAGAAAGGGGATTTGAATCAATAAACTCTTTAAAAATTAGAAGCGTGAAACAGAATAAGTATGAGATTTTTTGATTTTAGTCTCCTGTCACTACAAAAGATAAACAAAGAGAGAGTAGAGAGAATAGCAAGTATCCTGGTTCAACCTCAAAGTGTAATGAGATCTACGTCCAATTTTCACTATAACAATGGCAAAATTTCACTATATCCAATTCAAGGTTACAATCACCAATACCAAGGCGGAGACAAAGACAAAGATAAACAAACCAAACCGATTCTTCCCAAGACAAATGAAGCAACTAACTTTGCTTCTCAAACTAATTCTAACACCAAACAAACTCATCAAAAATAGAATAGAATCAAGATAAGATTATTCTAAAACTATGTTGTATTTTCTTCCTAGTTTATGATTTATCCCTCATAAACTTTTTCAAGTAGTCACTTATATAATCATATGCCTTTTTTTTGCTATTAGAAAGACTAAAAAACTGAATATAAAAAAGAAGCAAAGTGAAAAAGAATAACACTCAAATAGCAGTGTTTAATTTCTGAAATATTCTCCTTAGATTTTTTTAAATTTGGTTCTTCTTCTTATATCTAAAAACCAAGCTGATGCTAACAATTGTAGTAGATTACTTTGTATTGAAGACACAATACTTTTCGCTCTTTGTTTGCATTTTTTTCTTAAAAGATGATACTTTTTGCATCACACCTCCTTCGTAATAACTCAAATCTTTCTATTAATGGATGATTCTTTCCAAATCAAATAAACATTAAATCTACGATTCTGCTAGGGAACAAATTAGGATTCAGCCAACTTCTGCCAACTTTTTAATGCATTAGATTTCGAAGTCCGTCTTAACAAAAATAAGTTAATATATGTAGATGTTTCTTTTGCTAAGTATTATGATATTTTTTTTCATACTAAATAGATGTTTTTTAATATATTTTTGAATTTTTTCTATTACAAATGTGGATATTTCTATTTTTTTAAGAATTATATGTTTATTTTTTAAATCTTATAACTAAATATTTCTTTTGTTAAGTATTAGGATATTTTTTTATATATTAAATAGATATTTTTTTTTATATATTTTTACATTTATTCAAAAACACCCATGCTCCGTATCACTTCTTCTGCACATCACTCCTTCTTCCATATTAGCTTATTACTTTAATACCACCATAAAAATAGAATTCAAAACAATTCTCTGGAAAAAGAATTATATATACACAAACAAATTCAAAATTGAAAATTATGGTGGGTCGTATTTGGGTGATTAAAAGTGAGGACACTCACTTTTTTTTCATTCAAATCCTAACCAATGGCATTAATTTTTCATTTCATGAATCTACATGATGATTTGGTGTATACATACGTAAGATTGAATCTATTTCTTTAATAGAATAATCGCTTCAATGAAATTGAAATCATCATTATAACCAAAAATGGCATCAGAATACGGTGATCAACTCGGTTGTTTAGGTGAAATCTTTTTATGATTCGACATGGACAACGACGATGGCTTAACAATTCTAGAACTCGCCGCGCTCTTGCGTTCTCTAGGGATCAATCCCATAGGGAACCAGATCCACTTGTTGTGGACGAACATGGACGTTAGCGGCAATGGCTACGTCGAATTGGAAGCGCGGTGGAGCCGGTGTTGAAGCCGAAGACCATGCCGGACTTGACGTACTCGACGGTTTTGTCAGCGGCGAGTTTCTTAAGGTTGTCTTGCGTGAAGACAGGGGTGGAGAAGGCTTATCGGTGAGGGAGAGAATCTATGTGGGTTGTTGTTGGAGTATGTAGGATAATATGAAAGAGAAGAAGAAGGTTTTTATAGTTTTTAATTAGGTTTATTTGATCAGTTTTTAATTATTTAAATTTTAAATTTAAAAAATTTAAAATTAATTATTAATAATTATAATTAATTAAGTTGTTCAATTCTTAGCTAGTTACACACTTGGTTACCTATACTTTTCCTTAAATCTAAAGATTTTATAGCACAATCAATTAAATCATAATTATTTAATTATTCAATTTAAATTAATATTTGTCATCACAATAAATTGTAAAATCTTTTTTGAACTCAACAAGAGTATATAATTTAATATACTAAAAAAATAATCTCAAGAATATTTATTGTTACACAATTGTATATTTCTAGTTTTAATTCTTTAATTAAAAGCCTATACGTAATTTTTGGTTAATTTAAAATTATTATTGTTGTTGTTGTTTCTTTTTTGTAAATTTCTTGAGTTATATATATAGTTTTTAAAAAATATTCAATTATTTTTTACATGAATAATTAATTTCTTTTCCACTATGTTGTTTACTAATTCACAGAATCCAATGTTTATAATGTAGTATATTTTTTTACAAATATTGTATGTATTAACCTTCACAGTGTAGTTGCTTAAGAAATAAGTATAAAGGGATAATTTTTTATAATTATTAAAATATATAATTTAATATACTTAAAAGCAAGTCTCAAGAATATTTATTATTACATAATTGTATGATTCTAGTTTTATTTCTTTAGTTAAAAATTCATAGATATTTCTTTTTTACTTTAAAATAATTTTTATTATTATTTGTAAATTTTTTGAAATATATATAGTTATTTAAAAAATTATCTTGGTTAATTAGTGTTTACGATATAATGACATCATATATCAGTACAAAGGTTTATTTTTTTGCAATTGTTAAAATATTAGGATATATAATTTACTATATTGGGAAGTAAGATTCAAAATCATTTATTATTATACAATTGTATAAATCCAACTTTAATTATTTAATTAAAATATTATCCATATATATATAATATGATGGCAATCGAGTGTGTACTGAGTTGACTGAAATCGTAAAAATTTGTGTTTATAATATATAATTTTAAGACTAAAAAGAATTTTATCCTCATTTTTATTAATTTTACAATTAAAATGTATTATATATCATTCCTTCATTATAATTAAAATAAAATATTTTTTTAAATTAAAAAATTCTTCTTTTATTCCTACTAATTTTACAATCAAAATATCCCACATATCATTCTCTCATTACAATTGAAATCAAATTTTTTTTTTCAAAATTAAATAATTCTTTCCTCTTCCCTTTTTTTTATCTATCTCTTTCATTCATTCAACCACTCTATCTCTTTTATGTATCATTATCAATGAATAATTATAAATTTGACAATCAAAATATACAACATGACATTCTTTAATTATATTAAAGTTAAAATTAAAATATTAAAATTGAAATTAAAATATAACTATATATTATTATATTATATTATATTATATTATCTAATTTAATAACAAAATGTGTCACATGATACTCTTATTAAATTTGAGAAAAAATATTTTCCTTCCAAAATTAATAAACTCACTTTCTAAATTCTCTCATCCATCTCTCCTTTTTTTTTCTATTTCTCTCTACCATTCTAACTCTATATATAATTCTGATATATTTATATATTATTATCTAATTTAATAACAAAATGTGTCACATGACACTCTTATTAAATTTGAAAGAAAATATTTTTCTTTAAAATTAAAAAACTTCCTTCTTAAATTCTCTCATCTATCTCTCTCCCTTTTTCTATTTCTCTTTACTCTTTTCACTCTATATATAATTTATAATTTATATTTTATATTAGTAATTTGACAAATTAAAATGTATCATCAAATATTTTTTATTATAATTAAAATAAAAATTTTTCTTTTAACATTAACAAACTCTCTCTCTCAGTCTTCATCTTTATCTTTCTCTCTTTTCTCTCATTCTCTATTTTTTCTATCTTTTTATTCTACAAAAAATAAAATTAACAAAATAATATAATTCAAATAAAAATTATTATTATTATATACATAATTTTTTAGTTTTTTATTTAGTTTTAAATTTTTACTGTTTATCTTTTTAATCTATATTTTAATTTTTCTTCTTTTAAATATTTATTAAATATAATTTAGAGAGAATACTAATGTTATGATTAAAAGTTAAAATCAAAATTCAATTATTTTAAAAAAATTAATTTTGAATTAATTTTATAACTATCAATATAATTTTTGTCATGTTAATATCTAATTATATTTTTATATACATAGAGAGAAAAAATATTATTTTTAAATAACAAGCATAAAAATTAATTATTTCTATTTGTGCAATAAATTTAACACCTAATTAAAAATATACAAGTTAAATCGTTTTAAATTTTAGATAACGAATATTAAAATTAATTATTAGTAATAAATCAAATTTTTTTACATGAAAATAATAACTAAAAATCTTATTATTTAATTTTTTTATCTACGAAAATTCTAATCTTTTTAGCCGACAAAAACTTTTGTCCCCTATAATTTTTTTATAAAAATAGTTTAATTCTATAATTTTTTTGTGCTATAATCTATAATATTAGGACAAAATTTTTGTTATTTTAAAAATTTATATTTTCGTAATTACGTTACGAGTAAAAATACTAGTGATTACCTAATTCATTAATTTTGGTTACATGTCATAAGATAAAATAAATCAATAAGACATAACATGTAAACATTTAAAGAAGACAGTTTTTAATTATAATCTCATTTGTATTGATAATTAATTTCTAAAGTTGGAATTCATCTTTTAAAATCTGTTTTCAATGATAGATAATTTTATGTTGTATTATCACGGATAAAAAGCAATAATAGACTTTGACTTTTACTTTGTTGGAAAAACTCAATAAAATATTTAAAATAAGAACTTATCTAATAGCGAAAATATCAAAAATAATTTTTTTACAATTTATGCGATTAAATAGTCAATATTAAAGATACTCCAAACAATAAATATACTGATAGAAATTAAATAATTAGACACCTGAATTTTAATGTGAAAAAACTTTTAAAAGAGGGACAAAAAATCCACGGGACTTAGTCCAGTAAAATTTTTCACTATCAAAATAATAGGTACACCATCAGTCTTTCTAGTAACATTAGGACATCTCAACAATCAACAAAATACATCATCAAAACTGATGGAATCAACATAAACCCTTCACAAAGTGGGTATCTCAAATCAGGCAAAAGAGAAGGCAATACAACTGGCAAGTTATATCCTAATGTTCATCTTTACACCAGAAATAACATACTAAAATTTTATAAGAAATTGAGCAAGTTTACCGGTTCAATCGGATAAAAAATGGCTTGCCCTTTTCCCCCAAATTTTCTTCTTCTCCCTCGACGTCGAAGCCCCTCCTTCATTCTTCTTTCTTTCAAAAGTGAGAGTCTCACTTCTCACTCTGTCTCCGTGGCTTTAAGCCACTCTTTCATTATTTATCTTTTTTTTGTTTTTAAAAGTTGTTTGGGCCCTACTTGAGATTGGGGACCCACCAACAAATCTCCCCCTCACCAACTCAAGTGGGGATAGGCTGCTCCACCAAGTCTGCCTTCTCTTTGCAGGAATCAAACTTCACTGCAGGTAAACTCTTATTCATCATATCTGAATCATTATCATTAGTATGGATCTTTTCAAGTGCATATGACTTCATATCAAGCGCTTGGCATATCCAATGATATCTCACCTCTATGTGCTTTGATCTGGAATGAAACGTTAGATTCTTGCTAAGATGGATAGCACTCTGACTGTCACAAAATAATACAAACTTCTCTTAATTGATGCCTAACACTTGTAGAAATTTCTTCATCCACAAGAGTTTCTTAGAAGCTTCAACAACAGTAATGTATTCTGCCTCTGTAGTAGACAAAGCAACACATTTCTGAAGTCGAGATTGTCATGACACAGCTCTCCCTGCAAAAGTCATCATATAACCAGAAGTAGACTTTCTTGAATCAAGATCCCTAACCATATCTGTATCTGTGTAACCATCCAACACAGGTTGGCCACTCCCAAAGCATAAACAAACTCTGGAAGTGTCATTAAGGTATCTAAGAATTCACTTCACTGCTTGCCAGTGTTCCTTGCCAGGATTAGAGAGAAACCAACTAACAACTCCTACGGCATAAGTAATATCCAGACTGGTACAAATCATAGCATACATCAAACTACCAACTGCAGATGCATATGGAATCTTCTTCATTTCTGCTTTCTCTTTCTCACTTGTAGGACATTGCTATAAACTCAGCTTGAAATGACTAGCAAGTAGAGTACTAACAGGTTTGGAATTACTCATGCTAAACCTCTCTAAAATCTTCTCAATGTACTTCTGCTGCGACAACCACAGTTTTCCATTCTTCCTATCACGAGTGATACTCATGCCAAGAATTTTCTTTGCAGGACCCAAATCCTTCATAGCAAAGGATCTGTTCAAGTCTTTCTTAAGACTTTCAATCTTCTTAGTGTCATGACCAACAATCAACATGTCATCAATATATAGCAAGAGAATTATCAATGCAAGTCACCATAAGAGAATTTCTTAACATACACACAATTATCAGAAGAAGTCTTACTATACTTATGACCTTCCATGAAGGAATCAAACTTTGTGTACCATTGCCATGGTACTTGCTTCAACCCATATAAGCTCTTCTTCAACTTGCATACAAGATGCTCCTTTCCTTTAACCTCGAAACCCTCTAGTTGCTCCATATAAATTTTTTTATCTATGTCACCGTGAAGGAATGCAGTTTTCACATCAAGTTGCTCAACCTCTAAATTCAAGCTAGCTGCCAATCCAAGTACAACTCGAATAGAGGATACCTTCACAACTGGAGAGAAAATCTCCTCAAAATCAATACCTTTCTTTTGCTCAAAGCTTTTCACAACCAATCGAGTTGTGTACCTTGGCTGTGAGACATTTTCATCCGCTTTCAATTTGAACACCCACTTATTCTTGAATGCTCTCTTATCCTTCGGTAACATCACCAATTCAAACGTATGATTCTCATGCAAGGATTTTATTTCTTCTTGCATGGCCTTCAATCAATCTCCTTATGCTCATCAGAAATAACTTCCTGGTAGCTCTCTGCTTTCCCAATCTCAATGTTCATCACATACACATGAGAAGAGTATTTCTGAGAAAGATGACGGTCTCTAGTAGATCTTCTTAATTCAGGCTCAACTGGTGGTTTAAGTGGAACTTTAACATCTAGTGTAATTTCTGCATCTGGCACCTCAGGTTGAGGTGTAACTTCATCATGCAAATCATCACCATCATTATCAACTAGTACATCCCTCCCATCAACAAGAGGTCTAGTGGAAGGACTAGGTTCATCATTAGCAGAACATCTAATAATTATTGTTGGCTTATCTGTCCTCTCAAGATCTTCAATAGTTTGGTCTTCAAGAAAATCACATCTCGGCTTCTAATTATCTTCTTGCTCACCGGATCTCATAATCTATAACAAAGTCTTCGTGACCATAACCCATGAAGATAGGCTTCTTTGACTTTCCATCAAGTTTGGATCTTTCATCTCTTGGAATGTGAACAAAATCCCTATAGCCGAACACCCGCAAGTGACTATAGGAGACATCTTTTCCTCTCCAAACTTTCTCTGAACATCACCATTAAGTGGAACTGAAGGAGAAAGATTGATCAGATTTACTGCAGTCCTCATCGCTTCACTGCAAAAGAATTTAGGCAATTTTGCATGAGAGAGCATACACCTGACTCTATTATTGATAGTGCGATTCATTCTCTTTGCAACTCCATTATGTTGAGGAGTCTTATGAACTATCTTCTCAAGCTTGATGCCATGTCCTTTATAATACTTTTCAAATGGACCCCTGTATTCACCACCGTTATCTGCTCGAACACATTTCAATTTTCTTCTTGTTTCTCTTTCAACACTTGCATTAAAGTGTTTGAAGATACCGATCACTTGGTCTTTAGATTTCAAAACAAAAGCCCAGACTTTTTGAGAATAATCATCAATAAAAGTAACAAAGTAAGATGCACCACCTAGTGTCTTAGCATCCATTGTGCAAATATCAGTGTGAACTAAATCTAGAACATGTAATCTCCTATGAGGTCTAGAACTATGAAATGATACTCTAGCATGCTTTAATGAGTACACGTGTTTAAAGTTGTACCTTTCACAGGAAGTAAGTGTTTTTTGGCTAAGATGGTTAGTCCTTTCTCGCTCAAGTGACCAAGACGTATATACCACAAATTAGAAGAGGAATCATCAGCTACATTCACCTCTTCTTTGCAGAACTTTGCTTGCAACCGGTAGAGAGTAGTGAGACTATTGTCTTCTTTAGCAACAATGAGAGCCCCTTTGGTAATCTTGCATTTTTCACTACCAAAGGAAGTGCAATACTCCTCTTGATCCAATGCCTTCACTAAAATGAGATTGAACCGTATATCTGGCGCATGCCTAACATTCTTCAACTGCAACTTGCATCCCATATTGGTTTCAGCCACGTATCACCCATACTAATGATATCATATACTCCTTTATCTCCCAATTTGATCTTGCCAAAATTTTCATCAGTATAGAAAGTGAAAAATTCATGTTTCGGAGTGACATGACATGAGGCACCAGAGTCCATAATCCAAGTGGAATAATCACAGACAAGATTCACATAATTTTCATCATATGTGATAAGAACATGTTCATAAACAATAGCAGCAGTTTCTTTATCAATGTCTTTATCTTTGTCTTCGTTTCTTTCCCTTGATTGTTCTCTATTCAAGAACCTATAATGCCTCTTGATATGCCCCAGCTTGCCACAATGGTGACAAATGAACTCCTTTCTTGGCTTGTACTTTCCTTTTGACTTGCTTCAACTCTCTGACTTGTCGGAACTGTGAGGTTTTCTACTTTGACTTCTCCCCCGTGACTTTGAAACAAGTGCTTCTGATTGGGAGGAGGCATCAATCAAACCTCGCTCTCTTTTTCTGCCTTCTTCATTAAACATGCTCTCTTTAACCATTGCTAATGTCAAGTTTTTATTTGGAGCTGAGTTAGTCAGTGTTACAACCAGAACTTCCCAACTATCAGGCAAAGAGCTCAACAACAACAAAGCTTGCAACACATCATTCAAAGTGATTTCATTATTTGTCAGTTGGTTCACAGTCTTCTGAAAGGTGCTCAAATGCTTCGGCATTGATTTACCTTCAATACACTTCATATTGACAAGCTTCCTAATCAAGAATGCTTTGTTTTGCACATTTTTTCTCTCATATAACTCCTTCAATTTATTCCACATCTTCTCAGAATTTGTTTCAGTGTCAACATGTGGATACATGCTAAGATCAAGTCATTGCCTAATCAAAGCAACTGCCTTCCGATTCAGCTTCTTCCATTCAGCATCAGATTTAGTACCTTTGGATTTATCCCCCTCCACAGGATCATACAAGTCCTTGCTATACAGCATATCTTCCATGAGGATCTTCCAAATTAAATAATTTTGGAAATTCAATTTGACCATATTCGGTCCATGAGTATTTCCTTCCATTTAATCAACACAAAAATAAATAACCAGGGCTCTAGATACCACTTTGTTGGAAAAACTCAACAAAAGGTTCAAAATAATAACCTGTCTAACAGCAGAAGCACCAAAAATAATTTCCTTACAACCTATGCAATTAAATAGGCAATACCAAATATACTCTAAGCAGCAAATATAATGGCAGAAATTAAATAATCAGACACCAGAATTTTAACGTGAAAAAATCCCCAAAAGAAGGACAAAAAATTCACGGGACCTAGTCTAGAAAAATCTTCCACTATCAAAATAATGGGTACATAATCAGTCTTCCTAGTGACACTAGAGCACCTCAACAATCAATAAAATACATCATCAAAACTGATGAAATCAACATAAACCCTCCACAAAGTGGGTATCTCAAATCAGGCAAAAGAGAAGGCAATACAACTGGCAAGTTATATAATAATTTTCATCTCTACACCAGGTATAACATACTAAAATTTCATAAGAAATGGAGTAAGTTTACCGGTTCAATTGGATCAAAAATGACTTGCCCTTTTTGCCCAAATTTTCTTCTTCTCCTTCAACGTCGAAGCCCCTGCTTCGTTCTTCTTTCTTTCAAAAGTGAGAGTCTCACTTCTCACTCTCTCTCCGTGGCTTTAAGCCACTCTTTCTTTCTTTCTTTTTTGTTTTCAAAAGTTATGTGGGCCGCACTTGAGATTGGGGACCCACCAACATACTTAAGACAGAAAGTTAGTCAAGTCAACTCAAGTTTGACTCATTAATAACTCGATAAGTTGAAATCGTGAGTTGGTGAGTCAAGTTTGAGACTGAAATTAAATTCATAAATTAAATAATCTGAACTTGACCTTGAATAAGCTCAGATCATTAGCTCATGAGTTGGCTCGATTATATATATATATATATATATATATATATATATATTGTAGGTTGAATGGAAAATGAAGTAGAACGTGACAAATCTAGTTAAATTGTTCAAGATAGAAGAGTATAGAGAGGCGTATTTATATATTAATGTTCTTAATTATTTAAAATTCTAGAGTCATTTTTTATATATAATTTTATTGTAGGACATAAATAAAAAATTTGTAGTTGATAAATAGACAATATATAAAATTGAGTTTTTTAAATATTTTTTAATATGTATGTTGTAATTTATTGATATAGAATTTATAGATTATGTTCATATTATTTGAATCAGTTCGAGCTTAGAAAATATGCTCTATTATTAATGATCACTTTTTAAGAAATTACACCATAAATGTTGTATATCAAGAAATTTTTTAAAATTTAACATGAAGTGATAAGTATTATTTCCTCTTTAATGTTTTTTCCTTCAATTACAATGAATAATATTATGGAAAATAGAATTGTTTGTATTTGTAGGTTTAATAAAAGAAAATATTGATGTGATTTCAAATTTATTATTCTATCAGTGTTTTTGTCTGTAATAACATTACGAAAAAATATATATATAAATCTTTTAAAATTACATCGAGTTTATCATGACATTATAGGTTATGGCACAAAAGATTTATAAAATCAAACTAAGTTTATAAAAAAGTCGTATGGGACAAAAATAGAAAAGGAGATTTGTTGTTGTAAGCGCATAAAATTAACAAGAAAGTAAAGAAAAGTAATTAAAGATCGGTAAAGAGATAATAAATGAAAGCAGTTAAGGCTTCAGAGATGCTTATCCTTCTGAATTAGTATTTCTTTTTGACTAATTTAATAATGAATGATTCATTTCATGGCAAATTGTAAGTAATTAAACTCCAATTCCTTGGCAATTTAATTTTCTTCGATTCTCATCAAAAGCCAGGGTCAGTGGTCATTCAATTCAAAGGAGGATGAATCTCAATATTCTAGTTTAGCGCCACAAAAACCTCAATTACCCAAAGCTAACCGGATTTTATGTCACATATCTAATTAGCCCAGATAGATTGCGGTTTAGGAGATGTATTCTCAAGCTTGTCGCTCAGGTGACCTTTGTCAGAGTATCACAAGAATTCATGTAGAAAAAGGGGTCATACTTTCGTTTCATCCCAGATTCATTGAGATGAAGAATGAAACTACATCACAGAATAAAATCAAACATATATTAAAATAGAAAAGTAATAATATCAATCCATAGGAATGAGCATAGCTCCTAACCTTAACCAGGAGGTTTAGTTACTCATGCTTTACAGAGAAAAACAAAGATGATCTGAAGTGATCTGAATGTGAATGTATTCCATAAACCTAAGTGATCTCCTCTTTAAATAGTAAATACTAACCCTAAAAGCTATTAATTTAAATTTTTAAAGTTACAAAGATAAGCTAAGGAGTGCTAAAATCCACTTTGGGCCTACTTTGGTCATGTGCTTCGGTCAAACCTGGCGTTCAACTTGGGCTTTAGGTGTTGAACATGGAGAAAGGGGTGAATTCGCTAGCTTCTTCTCCCTGGCTGGCGTTGAACGCCAGTTTTGAGCATTCAACTTGGGAGGTCAGTTTTCTCTTGGGCATTAAACGCCAGTTGTGGACGTTTAACGCCAATTTTGGCAGTGATTCCGGAAAAGAAGCATAAACTATTATATATTACTGGAAAGCTCTGGAAGTTAGCTTTCCAACGCCATTGAGACCGCATTAATTGGACCTCTATAACTTAAGATATGCTCGTTGGAATGTACGGAGATCAAGATTGATAACATCTGCTATCCTTTCTTTGTCTCTAAACAAGATTCTGCCAAATTCTCCCAAAATTTACATAAAATCATAAAAATAACACAAAAACTCAAAGTAGCATCCAAAGATAAATTTTACACTAAAACATAGTAAAACTTAATAAAATATAACCAAAAATACTTTGAAAAATGCTACGAAAAAAGGTATAATTAATGTTCACGCATTAGATGTAAATAAAGGTGTTTATTAATTTTAGAGAAAAATATTTGTTTTCAAATTATAAGATATGTGATACATTTTGATTGTTAAATTAATAATATAATATAGTTATATTTCAAGTTTAATATTTTAGTTTTAATTTTAATTTAATTAATTAAAAATATTGTATTACATATTTTAATTATCAAATATATAATTAATTATTGATAATAATATATAAAAAAGATAGACCATGTCAAGTTGTAAGCCATGTGATACATTTTTAATTATTTCTCTCCAGAAAGAAATTAAACGGTTATGAAAATAGTAATAAGGTAAATGGAAAATTTTAGAATATATTGTGAATAAAATAACAAACTGTATGTCACGAGTATCAATAATGTGTCATTAGGTTATATTAACGGTGTTAACGTGCTGTTAAATGAGGAGGTGTATACATAATATATATCATTAAAAAATAAAAGAAAATGAGTGAAATATTAAAATCTAGAGGGTGACATCTAGAATAAAAAGATTTTTAGGATATATATATATATATATATATATATATATATATACTTAATAACAAATTATAAACATTGTGCATGTAAACTTTTTGTTCAATTCCATATTACCTGTAAAATATTCCATTATCTGATTCGGTATACTTATGATAATTAATGTATTCATCATTTCATAATTCATAAATTTTGACTCAAGGATATTATGAAAAAGTGAAATAAAATATAAAAAAGTGATGAACCATGAAAAATTAATAGGTTTTCAAGTATTTTCCTTTTATATTTTGACTATCTTTATTTATTTACTTATTTTTATCATTTGATGACACATGAAGATAATTTGAGAAAAAAGCAAGGGAGAGTTTACGGAATAAAAGTTTTGCTTTTATAAAATTTAAAAATTTAAATTTTTAATAGATTGGTCAACTTTAGATTAGTTTGCGACAGTGGTATCAATTTTTTATCTTTGTATAAAATTTTTTATTTCAGAAAGAATAGAAACCATAAGAAGAGATAATAAAATTTTGGCTAAAAGATGGTATAATAAAAACTTGAACTTAAGAGATTGTCTGAAAGGCAAAGAAGTCAATACGATAGAACTTGGAAGGGGTTCAAGTTCGTGAAAACTTGAGATCTTAACTTGTGGGAAAAATGAAAGAAGTGTAGATAGGCAATGAGGTCGAAAAAACCACTAATGTGGTGGCCAATTTAGATCAAAAACTGAAAAAAGGAGTTAATCCAAATTCTACAGGACAATTCCGACCTCTTCGCATAGAAAGCTCCTAACATGTCTGGAATCTATCCTGATCTCATATGTCATAAGTTAGCTGTATACCCAAACTCACGACTTAAATAGCAGAGATGATGAAAACTCAACCCTAAAAGAGCACAAGTCGTGGAGCAGCAAGTTCAAGTACTACTGGAGGCTGAATTTATAAGAGAGGTGAATAACCCTTATGGCCAGCTAATGTTTTACTCGTAAAGAAGTAAAACAAAAAGTGGACACCGACTTCAATAAAGCTTGTCCAAAAGATCCTTACCCTCTAGATCTTTACCTAACTTTGATGCCTTGATGGATTCAGCTTCGGGGTACAAATTTCTTTCCTTTATGAATGCTTACTCGGGATATAATCAAATTCCGATGTATGAGCCCAATCAAAATAAGATATCCTTCATCACCCCTAGGGCCTGCTATTGTTTTATGGTTATGCCCTTTGGATTAAAAAATATTGGGGCAACATATCAGCGACTGAAGAACAAAATATTCTTACCCCACATTAGAAAGCTAATAGAAGTCTATGTAGATGATATGCTTTCCAAAACCAAGGAGGAAGCTAGCCTCTTGACCGACTTGTCAGAAATATTCAGACAGCATGGGATGAGGTTAAATCCCACAAAGTGCACCTTTGCAATAGAGGCAGAAAAATTTTTGGGATTCATGCTCATTTGGCACCATTAGAAGAACTCATTAGTTTCACATATCCATGACCCTTTGCAAAATGGGGATTAGACCTACTTGGGCCATTCTCTTAAGCGTCTGGACAGGTAAAATATGTCATAGTAGGGATCAATTACTTCACCAAATGAATCGAAGTAGAGCCATTGGCATCCATCACAGCTCAAAGAAGTCGAAAGTTCCTATATAAAAAATATTGTGACAAGATTTGGAGTACCATTCTCAATCATAACTGATAATGATACTCAATTCACCGACTTGACATTTAGAAGCTTGGTAGCAAGTCTAAAAATCAATCACCAGTTTACATCGGTAGAGCATTCCCAAGCCAATAGACAATCAAAAGCTGCAAATAAAGTTATAATGGCTGGGCTAAAAAGTAGGCTAAAAGAAGCAAAAAAAACATGGGTTGAAGAACTTTCACAATTTCTATGGGTGTATAACACAACTACACAGTTAATGACTGGAGAATCCCCCATTCGGCTAGCATATGGAATAAAAGCCATGATTTCCATTGAAATCAATGAAGAGAGTCCAAGAATGAGATTTTACAATGAAGTTGGTAATATTCAAGCCCATAAAGAAGAACTCGACCTCCTTCCAAAAGTTCGAGAATTAGATCGGATAAGAGAAGAAGCATTGAAACAAAGAATGGCTACCTGATACAACAACAAAGTCATGAGAAGAAACTTTGTCACAAATGACCTCGTCCTGATCAGAAATGACATTAGGATGCAAAGGTCGGGCGAAGAAAAGCTGACACCAAACTAGAAAGGACCTTATAAGATCATTGAAATCTTAGGAAAAGGTTTTTATAAAGTGTCCGATGTCAAGGGTGGTGACCTACCCAAGTTGTGGCGTGCTTGTAATATAAAGAGGTACTACAGCTAGAAAGCGAACCTTATTCTCTGGTGTACTCTTTTTTTCGACTTCATGGTTTTACCCAGAGGGTTTTCCTGAAGGGTTTTAACGAGGCACTACAACAAGGGCCAAGAGTTACGACATTAAAGAAACTCTTGGTAGCAATTAGCAAGTACATTTGTAATCCACTTCTTAAAGAAATGTTCTTTTCAACAAATTTCTTAATGAAATGTTCTTTTTGACAAATTTCTTTACAAAATTTGCACTGACTTATGCTTAATAAAACACGAAAATCACAACCGACCTCTTATATTATGGTTGACTTGATAAGACGACGAGTTACAAATTAGTGTACGAGTTATACAAGCAAATCGACATCTGGCCTCTTAAAGCAACTCGGACGAAAAGAGATGGCACCGAGACAATACTATAACGAATTGCAAAAATAAATTGGCAAACTTATTATGAAAATAATATAAAATCATGAAAAATAATAAGAAAAATAAAGTAGTACAGAAAAAATCAAAGTAAAACTTAAAAAGCCCAAAGGGCTAAAGTATTCAAATTACAAAAAATTGCTCAATAGTCCACAACTCGGGCACCATATTTATAACCAAAAAAGAAACTTTAAGAAGTAAGGGCAGATGGGTCATCACTGGCAGAGTGGCAGGGATCTTGGACTCAAAAGGAGCAACCTCTAACTCAGAGGCGACTATTTAAATAAGCTTCTGAAGCTATAGCAAGGTCCTCTAGTTTGGCTACAAAAAGCTCAACCTCTAAAGGGGAGGAAGTCGGCCCAGCCAAGGAAGGTAAATGCCCCTTCAAACTCTTAAATGAAAGAGTATCCTCATCATCTTCAGGAGTGTCGACAATATCCCCATTAATAAATGTCTTGTTAGAATACGAGATAGAATGATCGAGGTCGAGAGTAAGTACTTGGACCTGGGCCTTCACATTCTCTATGGCCTCGTCCAATCGCTTGGTAGAAGTATCCTCTAACTCCTCATACTTTTGCTTAAGTTCTTGAAGGTCCTTGGACGAGGACATCTTCTCCTGGTAAAGACAAACGTTCTTCTCCATAATCTGCTTTCTCTCAGCAACGACCTTGATGCACTCTTCATCCACCAACTGAAGTTGGACAGCGTCTAACTTCATGGCTACCTCTCTGGCCTCCCACAAAGTCTAGGCCTTCTTCAACTCCTCCACCTCCTTTCAAAGCTCAAAAGTCTCCGACTTAAGCGCATTGGGAGGAGCTTCCTTCAGCTTCTTCATCAAGGTCGTACGCACCTCGGCAGTACGGATGCCCTCGTTAACTAGTATTTTAATATTATTTAATACAATGGGGTCATCCATAGCAATATTGCTGCCCGAAAGGATATACTCTTTGGAGAAGCCAAGTGCATCAAAATTTAGGTCAAAGATGCTCTCGAACTGGTTGGAGGGGGACTTCTTCTTTTGAGAAGATCTTAAAGTTGACTCCAAAAATGGTGGTACAGCGGCAGCTGAGCAATAACTGTCCGAGGTGGAGGGGTAGGAGAAGTTTCCAAAGTCGGTTCAAGAAGAGAAGAATTTGTGTCAGGTCAATAGTGGGATGGGGACCATTTTCTTAGCATCAAGTTGTGTCGCTTGTTGGGTACTGAAATTCTTCCTCGCTTGCCTCAACTTGTAATGGTCAGTGTTGTTTACCATTTTTCTGCAAAAAAAGGGAGAAATTCAACAACATGAACAATTATTGAGAAAGATATCTACAAAAATAAAAACTACCTAACTCGGTCCGAACATAGCTCGACTTTGCTAGCAAAGATTTCTTTGTGGAAAAGTTTGGAGATCGACCCCAACACTCTTTGAAGAGAACCACGATAAATTGCTCCTCCTTATTCAGATCCTCAAGGTCATTTCTTACTATCGTGGATTCCTCATCCCAGTATAAACAGAACATGTATTGTGACTTCTCATTCAGCCAGAAAAGTCGGAAACTCTCTACAGGTTAGACTCTAAAATAATAATTTTTGAAATTGTGAAAAGACTCTTCAAAAATTGAAAGAATCTTTCGACCTTGAATAGCTCGAAAGGAAACCCACTGTTGTTTCTTGTTATTAAAAGGCTTGGTCAAGTGAAAATGGTAAATGGGGAATTTCAAAGAAATCGAAAGCTCAAGAGTTCAGTAGACAAGTTGAAAAACTTTCATGAAACTCCATGAGTTGGGATGCAACTGAGTAGGAGCTACTCGACAGGACAATAATATGTCTTGCTCAAAATCAGTAAAAGGAAACCTAACACCAAACTTAACAAAAAGGCACTCATACATGAAAAGGAAGTGATTTTCTGACCTATCAAAGTGGGCATAACAGACCCGCTCCTCAAAGTTGGGGTCTCTAAGGTGTATTTCTCCTCATCCTCCTGTTTAAAATAAATTCGGTATATATTTAAGTAAAAATTTTTTAGGATTTCTCTATCCATCACCGACAGAACCACTAAAACAGTGGTATTTGCCTAGTCTAAATCTTTTGGTATGTTGGAAGGCATGATTTGTACTACGGATCGAGACATAGAGTATACCTACAAAAGAAAAAATAACTAACCATGTAAATATTACTATATGTTGGACAACATGGTACAACAAGTCAAATCATCTTCAACAAAAAGCACAAAGCATCTTTTTTCATTCTTAACAACAACAATTCTAAAGTATGACTTTAATAATCAAACTTTCAAAACGACACTATTATCAGAAACAACAATGACGCCATTTGGAGCAAGATAAACCCCTAAAATTACACACATTCCACCAAAGAAAACATCAAGCATGTTGTCACTGGAAGTAAGAACTTAAAAGAATGCCCAGATAACAAAATCTCAAATAGAAAACGACATCTTTCCACTACAAACAGATACATCAAGAAGCACTAAACCATTTTTAGTGAATTTTTCAGAAATCACATTGCAAAGATATTACGTCGTCATAAAATCCCAAAAGCCATATTCAACAAAGTTTCATCATGCAAAAACTACACAACAAGTTCACAGAGAGGTTCAACATTTCAAAAGCTATTTCTATACCAGAAATCAACAAAAAACCACAAGCATGCAAGCAAAGCAGAAAAAGAACTAGTAAGAAAGAAAAAGTACCAATCTTTGATAATAGAGAGTGAAAAATAGCACGCGCAACAACTCTAGCAAAGGCAACCCTAAAGTGCGCAAAGAGAAGCTTCACGTGGGAACAACCACTAAGAGATAAAGAAACTTGAACGAAATGGTGCTTAGTGAAGCAAACAAAGATTCCAGAAACAAGAAAGAGGAAGCAATTTCACAAAGGAAAAAAAGAAAAAGGTTTACGCGAAGGGCCAAGTATATATAAATGTGAATATAATAGAGTAAAATAAATCATCTATCCGATTTTAAATGACATGCGCGGTTACCAAGGTAATCGAAAAGACACGCGAACAGTTACAAAATATAAAAACATAACATCACATTAGTTTTAAAATCACGTCATGTTTTCCAACTCGTTCCCTCAAATCATATCGGGAATTTAACGTCATCGACCTGCTCAAGCGACAATAGTAAGACTCTAAAAATGACGTGATTGACTTACAAGAACTTCGCCTTGAGTTGGGGAACTGTTCATACCCTAGTCCAAAACTTAAAGCTAGGTCCAAAATGGCTAAAGCCCACTTTAGAGTCTAAAGTCACTTTCTCTACGTGCTAGACCTTATTTGTCTGACTTAACATGCAGAATTTTAACTGCACCTGCAAACATGTTCATATATTCAAATATAAGGTCTCAATAACCCATAGATAAAAAGGAGAATAACCACCTACCATTATAGATGTGGATAAGTTATAGAAAGATAACAAATTTATCTTTTCTGCTATATAAATACCACAATAAACTCATGTATTTCTTAATTCTAATCTACTAAAATCTGTCTAAAACCTTTGTTAACTTAAGAATCGGAATCCTTTGTAGATACCATCCCTAATCTCACCGGAAGATCTCAGACAGCTTCATCCTATTGAAAAAGACAACGATACCATCACAAAAGCGTCTGAACCTCAGATCTTACTGATTTTAAATAACTTTCGAAACACTAGGTATATATCAAAATTAGTTACCAGATTCAAAATTTTATAAAATATATATTGAAATATAAAATATATTAAAAAAATTATAAAATAATATTTATATTTATACATAAATATATAATAATTATTTTTTTATACATATTATTTTTGTATAAAATTGTACAGGTAAAATAAAAAATCGAAAAGTTTAATATATTGTATGATATTTATTAGTTTTTAAACTTTTTACATTTATTTAGAAATAAAAGTTAAAATTAGTTCAATATTTATAAAAAATATAACAAAACCACGTATTAGAGAGAGAGAGAGAGTTGAAAAGAAGGAAAGACTGAAAGAGACATAAAATTAGTGAAGACCGAAATGATTCCAGTAAATAAAAAGAAAAGAGAAAACGTGTGGTCTTTTTGGCGGAAAAAAATTACTGTGAGCAGATGAGGCCTTCTACTATTATTATTCTCTCACTCATTAATTTTGTTGCTTAAAGCTTGCCCTCCTTCCTCTCCCCCTTATCCTCTCTCTCTCTCTCTCTCTTGAGAAAGAGAAACAAGCAAACAAGTCATTCATTCGTTCATCAATCTCCCATCTCAAAGGAATAGCAGGCTATGCTCCACAAAACGAAACACACAAACAACAGAAGCCAATTTGCTAGCTATAGCCCACTTACACATCCTACTTGCGGGTCATCTCTTTCACAAGCACACAAAGTGCCACCCCCACCCCCACTACTCCTCCCCCCAGTCCCTACTACTCCCGCTAAATACCTTCTACAACTATACAACAACGCCTAATTACTAATTACTAATTAAATTAATAGATCTAATTATATTTATTTTTCAGCAACAAAACCTCACTTGGATCGGTTCTTTTTTCTTAGAGACTAGGAAGAGAAAAAACGGTTACAGTGTTAGCGAATTGAAGAAACTTGGGTTGTATGATCAGAACTCAAAAGCAGAAAGTAAAGTAGATCATGGAATTGGAAGCTGATCATAATCACCATCACCATCACCATCAAAACGGAATCAGAACCAGACCTAATTTCCCTCTTCAGCTGTTGGAGAAGACTAAAGACGTCGAAGACTCAGTCGCGGAACAGCCATGCTCCACCGCCGCCGAACAACCCGGTGACGGAGCAGGCACCGCCGTCACTTTACAGGACCAGCAACAGAATACCATCAAGAAGCCGCCGCCAAAGCGGACCTCCACCAAGGACCGGCACACCAAGGTGGACGGCCGCGGCCGCCGGATCCGGATGCCGGCGGCCTGCGCCGCTCGCGTGTTCCAGTTAACGCGGGAGTTAGGGCACAAATCAGATGGCGAGACCATCGAGTGGCTACTACAGCAAGCGGAGCCGGCGGTGATCGCCGCAACTGGCACCGGCACCATCCCCGCCAACTTCACCTCGCTCAACATCTCGCTTCGGAGTTCCGGGTCTACCGTTTCGGCGCCGTCACACTACTTCAGAGGAAGCTACTTCAATCCTAGCACGTTCTCTTCGGCCGCCGTTGCGGCAGCTGTCGGCGGCGGAGCTGGCGATAATTGGGAGCGTAGCATGGGCATGAATATGAACATGAACATGAATATGAACATAACAACGATGGAAGATTCTAGAAGGTTGTTGTTTCCAGGTTCATCGGAGAATTGTTCTAATTCCATGGGATTGAACTTCAACCCTAGCACCGTGAATGCCGTTCTCCAAGCAAAGCAAGAACTCCGTGAAGACGGCGCCGCCGCTGCTGGTGGTGGTGGAAATCTTGATTTGGATGGCGGTGATTGCGACGGAAACATGGCTAGAAAGAGAAGAATGGAACAAGAGGTTTCCGTTTCACACCAGATAGCAGGAAACTACTTGTTACAATCAAGTACCGCGGGTTCGGTTCCGGCGAGCCACGCTTCGAATCCCGCAACGTTTTGGATGGTGACTGGGCACCAAGGCATGAATGGTGGTGGCAGCGGCGGCGGTAGTAATAATGATCAAATTTGGGCAATTCCGTCACTGGGGAGTGGTGGTGGAGTTTATAGGGGGGGTATGCCTGGCGGTGTTGGTGGGATTCATTTCATGAATTTTGGTTCACCAATGTCTCTTATGCCTGGTGGACAACTAGGTTCTGCCATGGTCGGTGGCGGCAGCGGCGGTGGTGGAGCAATGCTGAGTGAAAGCAATAATTTAGGTATGCTTGCAGCACTTAATGCCTATAGGCAGATTCCGGCCAATGGCAGTGGCGTTTCGGAGTCTCCGGCAAGCACCGGAAACCACCAACATCACGGTGGAGATGATGGGCATGAAACAACAAGTCAACAGCAACATTCTTGAGGATCTAAATAGTTCCACACATATGTGTGTATGATCTTGATCATCATCATCCTCATTATTATTCTAGCTTCCTTAATTTTCCTTTTGTTATTATTAATTAATTTACTTGCTTCTCTTAATGGTTTCCAAAAATATATTTTTAATACATATATATAAGTTATGTCGTCCAATATTTGCAAGAGAAACATGCAGGCTCAAGTTTGATTGCGTTTTATACATATGTTGAGTTTCAATATTCAATTTTGGTGTGATTTTTTGCTGAACTCGTATTAGGGTTTGAGAAGAAACTATATATACTTATATTATTATTGTATTATTCTACTTTAGTGTGTGTGTGTTCGAGTTCTTATCAATTAATCACATATAGTTGTTGTTTGTGTAGCACTGCTGCCACAGAACTTTCTGTATATATATCACCTCTCATAATTTAATTTGGTGGATACTACCATGAAGATTTTACTATTATCTTACCATGAAGATTTTACTATTATCTTTATATGAAGATGCTTTTTTTTTTATCATTAGATGATGAAATGTATGGTTTGATTTTGATGTGTTACAAAAGTGTTATTTTTTTTAAAGTGTGGCTAAACAAACAAAATACACTTTTAACACAAGAATCTTCATAAAAAGATGTTTTTAACATCTTCATTTGAGTAGTTGCCATTTAATTTAGTGTATACTATACTTCTATATATGTACTCAATTTTAGTAATGTTGTGTTACAATGGAGGTTATTACTTTTATATTATAATGATAATTAAAGAAAGATGCTACCATATATATTGGTGGTTCTCGTTAATTAATTATAGCATCATCTTATAAACGAAATTAAATCTGCTGGGTAGGTTCAGCAACTCAATGTGAAGATCTATTATTAACAATAATAACTGCGGGAAGAAATTATTAAGCGTACGTACGAATTGAATTTTGTGTATTTTTTTATTTGTTTTACTGCATTGTTGAGTTGAAAATAAAGAAGATGCTGTGGCTTTCTGGTGAGGTACTGCAACCACTGTCACATGCATGATGCATCCCTTATTGCTGCAGTTTTTGAATTATGTAAGTGTACTATATACAATAGTAGCTATAGTTAGGGACCAATATATGTTTATATGTATGTTATGTATGTACATGTAGACATGTAGATGCCTTTTGATATATAAAGTGCCCACTACATACTTGAAATAATAACAATCATCATTGATTCATTACCCGTTTTGATGAATTTGTGTTAGTTGTTGAATCGGTTTTTCCTTTTTCTTTTATTTTTAATTCAAAAAAAAGTTTAAATAAATTATTTATTACTGATCGAGTTGATGTATATAATCACAATGTCACTAGGTGAACAATGGTTAGTTACATTATTGTTTAGTTTCTCTTTTTTTTTTCCCCTCATATATAGGTTGGAATCTTGGGTAGAGTTGTTGATATACATTATTGGTACAGTGTGTGGAATAGGTAGAAATGTATATGATCTTCTAGGCTAAGAATTCATCATCATTTCATATCACCTATTTTGTACGCTTTGCTTCTATTATTCTGAACAGTTGTTTTCACAAATTAACAAGCTAGCTATTCCAGAAGTAGGTTTTGTGTCGCAAAGTAAATTTGTCTAATGACTCTCTCAGATTCATAATATTTATATAGAAACTTTTACTTAAAATATTTGTCCTTCTCTGTGATTCTTTAACTACTATTAAATAAAATTGTTCTAGTAAATAATTCTTCATTTTAAATTTCTTAATTAATATGTAAATAACTAAAAAGTTAAAGATCAATATTTTGGAGAAGATGAAATATTTTGTTGTATGGTAATTTTTAAGACATGTATTAGGAGAACTTAATCAGTTTATAGCTTCTTTCTGCTTTGTCTTTTGGCTTTGCATATAAAAATCCTAGTCTAAAATTATTAGTGGACTGGAATGTCGGAGACGTTTAGGATAATATTAAGCATAATATTAAACTGAAAAAAATATAGGTATACAACTCTTATTAACCAACTAATTTTAAATAACTATAATTAATAATTAATACTTTTATATTTTTTAAAAAATAAAATTTAAATAATTATTAATTAATAACCATTAATTAGTATAGAGTACAGTTTAAAAATATTTATTGACTAGACCCTTTTAATTATTAACGAAATTGTATTAAACTTTAGTATATATTTTATGGGTGTCACCTCATTAAAAGAAAAATAAAAAACGTTGCTAAAGCAAAAAAGCAATAATAACCTATATGGTTGATGTGGCAGGCATTAAATGGTACAGCATAGATGAGCTCTTTTATTCTAAACTCATATAATTTTAAAAATCGTTATACTTTATATAATTTTGTTTTTAGACCGTGACTAACTATTATAAAAATGCCAATATTATGTTGAGTGACAGTTTGCCATGTAGTGTATTTTGCAAATAAAAATGAAGAGATTCAAATCTCTTATCCTGCAGCTAGCTTTATGTTTCTTTATTTTAAATGTCGACAATGGAAAAGAAAAGAAAAAATAAAAAATCTCTTTTGTTCTCTTGTTAATTGACAACTACATCCTTCCTTGTTTGTTAGCTTTTTCTTGTAAGTTGTCACAACAACTTAAAAGATTTGAATTTTATAAGAAAATGGAGCCCTTATATATTTAATGAGTTTACACTTAAAGGTATAAAATTGTTTGAACCTATTCGAACGGTAATTGTACTACTTCAAATTTGCATAAACAAACGAATCATTATCACCATATCAATTGAGAAAGGTTATGTTCTTCGTATAGACTAATGACTTTCACTTACATTGAACTATTGAAGTATGGGTCACATGCATTTCATCTTTCGAAATTCTTTAATCCATCGTCAGGAAAATTAGTTATTTATCAACTCAATTTCTCAACATTTATTCATTTGGTATCCAAAATTAAGAAAAAATATTTTCGGAAGACTAGTTAATCATGTTTTGTTTCCACATCTACTATAAGTTACAATTGAATTTATCATAACTTTCTCTCTAACACAGTAATTCTTCTTACTCACAGTCTTTTTTATGAAAGAAATATCGACTGTGTGTTTTTTAGTCTCTCATTGATTTATTGAAAAAAATACCCATATTTTATGATCTTGAAATCACATCATTCCAAAATTATATAAAGATGATTATATCAGGGAGTTATGAGTGCTTTATATTAATATATTACTGGAGTCCAATATTATATTATGGAATGTAGACAGAAATTTGTATGCACGTCCATGCATTAGGCATTAGTAATAATAAACAGTGCATGGCGCAGTACTTACATAGGGTAGGTAAGGACCTATATATATAGGTATGTTAGACTGGGGACCTTGTTAAGTGAACAATGAATCTCAACGGAAAAAATAAATAAATAAAATTAGAGAGAGGAAGAAGAAGAAGGTCAGCGATGATTAACCATGTGCGTAAGCCTTGTACGAAATAGTACATAAATTATCATCAACTATTGCTAGCTAGCTAGTATGTATTCATACAACTTAAGGTGGGTTTCATCAGGGTACAGATGCTTTTTCCTACAGAAATTGCAGATTTTCCAAATTCATCGCAAAACTATTAACACGTGTTTATTTGATCACTTGACCATACTGATAATCTCAAAATATTGGCTGTTTTCTTTTTAACAGTATGTCATATAATTTATTTTTAAAATTAAAACTAATAAAAATTATATAAATAATTATATTTTTAATAATATTATTAATATTTAATAATTGTGTTAGCAATTGTTAAAAAATATTCATTTAAAAATATGTTTTATGATAACTTAATAAAAAAACTTTTATTAGCAATAGAGTAAATATTTATTCAGTACATTTGTTTAAGGAATAAAGTGATGAGCGAAAATTGAAGTTAATGGATACCAACAAGTGTACTGAATTGTTTAAATAATACTACTGAAAATGAATATCGTTTTCACGAGGTTTAAAGGATTGAACAAACAAATATCATATTAAATACATAATTAGATTAAAAGAATATGGATTGAAGAGGGCAAAATTAAGAGCTTTAGAACTTGAATATTTGAATGTTTAAATGCTTATGGACAGAGAACTTGAATGCTGATTTGGAAGAAGACAATGATGGTGAGAGTCAAGAATTTCGGAGATGTTTATGCTTCTAGAGAAATTAAACCTTGTTTACTTATCTTGAAGTTTGCAAAGATCCTTTACGACAAATCTTTAGTACCTGATTTTCAATTCTTTAGTTTCTTAGTTTCTCAAGCATTAATAATTAGTCGTCAATTAATTAATCAAGATATTAAGCATAAAAACTGATTTAGTTTTCTAATAAAATTTAAAAATAGTCTTTAGATCGAATTACATGTCACATATTCAAATTAGTTCTATTCGATTAAATCTTTAGAAGAAAAACACAATTTTCAAAAGTTTTTCTAATCCAAATTATATGTCACTTATTCAAAATTAGAGTGATTGAAAATCATGTATGTATCGCACACTAATTGAACCACTATTACTAGCCGAATTCAAAGTGTTATGTGAAAGAGTTTTCAAGCTATAATTCAAATATCAAAATTTTCAATTATAATAAAAGAATTTAAAAGAAATTAGTATACCTTCCGATACCATTAATCTGAGTAAAGAACGAATAACTAATCATGAAATAAATCAATGCAAGATTTCAAAATAAAATAAACTTAGATTAATAACCCATAGAAAATATAAACAGAGCTTCTAACACTTTGACAAAAGATTACGCATGGATCAGAATAAAAGAAAACAAGAAGAAAACTATGCAAAGAACCAGATATCCTCTCTCTGAACAAGGTTCACTTATTTATATCCTAATTCTAGAATTCGAATTCAAAGTATTCCAATCTTATCTCTTTGAGAGAAAGATAAGATAACTACTTATTGACTTCAATTTTAAATTCAAAAGAATAATGCAAATCAACTCATAATAATCAAATCTCTTATGTTTCTAGAAATAATTAATAACTAATCTTCTAGAATCTTCAATATTTTGGATGTGATTAAGAATTGTAATGATGTGGATAATTAAGCTTAGACCTTAATTGTTGTTTCTTAAGAGTTGTAATTAGCTCTAAGTTGGGCTTATATTAGATAAAATTGGGCAAAAAGCCCAAAAAATACACTTCCAAGGGAGGCAGCTCTGCTGTGCGTGAGGGAAGGCCGCCAGGTGTGTAGGAAGCTGGGAAGGAGTCCGCCGGGCGTGAGAACCATCCGCGGGCGTGGAGCCAACACCGGGCCTGGAGGCTGTTCGCTGATACATGAGCATCTTATACCCCTTTTTTCCCTTCATTTTCTAGTTGTTTCTAGTTGCTACTTTGAGTTTTTTTGGAGCTTTTATGATTTCAGGTGAAATTTGGTAGAGTTTTGTGCAAAAACAAAGGAAGAAAGTAGATGCTGTTAACCCTGACCTCTATGCATTCCAATGAGCATAACTTGAGCTACTGATCTCCAATTGAGCAACTCTAATGGCTCTAGAAAGCCAACTTCTAGAGCTTTCCAACAATATATAATAGTTTATAATTTTCTTCTGGAATCACTGCCAAATCTGGCGCTAAACGTGGAGCCTGGCATTTAGCACCCAGGAAGACAGAACTCACTGCCCATTTTCGGCGCTGAATGCCAGAAAAATACCAAAATTGCCCATCTTCGTTGCTGAACGCATGCTAAACGCTAGAATACGGATCCGCTTCACCCAAGGAGCATTTTTAGTTTGATTTGGCTTCTAATTGTTATATTTTATTTTACTTTAGTTGTTTTTGTTTATAAACAAAATCTTTTAGGCCCATAATTTATTATTCTATTTTATTTTCAAATCAAATTAGGTTAGATATAAAAGGAAAAAGATCCACCCTTGAGGGAGGGATCTCCTCTCTTTCATACATTTCACTTTTCAGTTCATAAGACGAAGAACGAGGTTGCATAAGAGAATAGAATCAGACATATTGAATTAGAACGGTAATATTATTGATCCATGAAACTCAGTAGAGCTCTTAACCTTAATGTTAGAAGGTTAGTGACTCATACTGTACAGAAAATAAAAGTGAAAGGTTCGAATTGTCAAAGATCTCTAACAAGGGTGTGATGCACGAAAACTTGTCTCTCAACAAATTTCTCTTCGGCAAGTATATCGAATTGTCATCAAGTAAAAACTCACAATAGAGTGAGGTCAAATCCCACAGGGATTGACTGGTCAAGCAACTTTAGTTGGAAAAATGTGCTAGTTGAGCTAAACGGAAATTGAGTTGAGAATTGCAGAAAATTAAATGGCGGAAAAGTAAATTATAGAAAGTAAATTGCAGAATCTTAAATGGGGATTTGGGAAATGAGCATAAAGATAAATGGCAGAAAATAAAGAGAATGGGTAAGATCAGAAATGGGGGATTCATTGGACTTATGAGATGTTGCATTCTCCGGATCAAGTTCATTCTCATCTCTTCCTCAATCAATGCATTCATTGATCTCCTTGGCAATCTTAGGTGATTGGATCCCAATTCCTTGGCAACCCAATCTCTCTAAGCTTGAACAATTGCCCAATTCCTTGATTTAATTTCTCATGGAAAGAGACGAAGTATGGTCACTGATTATACCACATGTATTTCCAAATCAGTGTTGGGAGGATTATATGTCACTATATCCGTCCAAACCCCAATTTGGTCCAACATGAGAAAGCATTTCTAGCATGATCTCCTCATCCCTTTTCCAAGGCTCAGAGGAGATCCAATTATGGAGAGTTTCTTTTCCAAGATAACTAACCAATTGAATTAAGATCGAAAGCTTTCTAGTAAATCAAGAGAAAAGAAAGAGGAAGAAGAATGAAAACTATAATTGATCCATCAAATTACAACAGAGCTCCCTAACCCAATGAAAGGGGATTTAGTTGTTCATAGCTCTGGAAATGGAAAATGGTAGAGAAGAGTACATTCTCCAACAAACTAGAAAGTGCAGAAAAGTAAATATACAGAGTGTAGTTCTCCAAAAATGCCAAGCTCCTCTCTAGTTCAAAACTACTCCTATATATACTACTCTTCTTGATCTTCTAGTAAGTTCTTCAAGTCTTGGATATGGGCCTTTGATCTTGAGTTGAAGCAGTTACAATCTTCAGTGGGCTCAACTTTGCTTGCAGAAAAAGTGTGAGTTAGGCATGGGTTGACGTTAGTTAGGACGTTAGGGGTGTTAACGTTAAGTGAAAATGTGGGTTCGAGAACATTAGTGACAATCACCTTTTTCACTAACGTTCCAAACCAAAATGATCCACATTAACTTCAACGTTAGTGGCACTAACGTGACCACTAACGTTGCCTCTTGGTCATTCGCAAATGTTATTGGCATTCACCTTTTCCAATAACGTTGCTCTTTACCTCTTTTCCCCACGTTAGTGTAACTAACGTGGCCCTTAACGTGGGCATGCCTGAGGTTCGAGAGCGTTAGTGACACTTACCTTTTTCACTAACGCTCCAAACGCCCCTCCTTTCCACGTTAGAGTTCACGTTAATTGGATTAACGTGACCACTAACGTGGCGGTGATTGCCATCTCCAACGTTAGTGACAAAGGTGAGTGTCACTAACGTTGGCCTATCATGCTTAGCTCCACGTTACTCTTCACATTAGTGGTCTTAACATGACCATTAACGTGGGCACTATTGGCTTAGTCCAACGTTAGTGACAAAGGTGAGTGTCACTAACGTTGGCGATTGCTTTCTCCTCCCACGTTAGAGTTCACGTTAATCCACGTTAATTGGATTAACGTGACTCTTAACGTGGCTAAATGTGCCTTTTTGGAACGTTAGTGGTATTCACTTTTACCACTAATGTTGGAGCTCTCTTTCTCCTCTACGTTAGCCACCATGTTAATGTAATTAACGTGGCAACTAACGTGGGCTATGATGGCTTCGAAGGCGTTATTGGCGATCATTTTTTCCATTAACACTACAAGCTTATTCCCATTCCACGTTAGTGGTCACGTTAATTAGATTAACGTGGCTACTAACGTGGCTCTTCCTTGCTTCCTTTGTCCTGAAATCAAGTAATTAAAGTGCATCAAAGCTCTGTTCCAAGGCATGAGATCATGCATTATCTATTTTATCATTAAATTCCTGCATAATTCTCATGAAACCATGTAAAGTTCACAATGTTTGCTTGAATCAAGGTGTAAGTGTATTTTTATCCAAAACTTGCTTATTTACTAAGAAAATGTATGAAGCTACCCTAAAACAGTAAAGAAAAGATCAGTGAAACTGGCCAAGATGCCCTGGCATGACAACACCAAACTTAAAGCTTGCTTGTCCCTAAGCAAGTACTAAAACATAGGAAAGATGAACAAAAGAACAAGATAACCAATTCATTATTATAGAAGTCCAATTCTTGGTTTATGGGGTTTCATGCATAGCAACTTAGGTTCATTCCTTTACTGGTTTTCAGGTCCTTATCATGCCCTTGAACACTCACTTGATTGCATCCTTTGAGACTTCTTATTTATTGATCCTCCCTTCTTTTCCAGGTTTTATTGCATTCTTTTTAGGCTAAGTACTCTGTGAGAGGACGACTTTTTAAGATAAGCTTTCAGCCAACACTCCCGAACTAGTTGGTTCAAGGTGCTAGGTGTTAAGACACCCCTAAGGACTTACTCCCTCAAGTCTCTTTCCCCCATACATGCACACCACAGGCACATGGTTTGTTATTTTTCTTTCTTGAGACCTTGGTGTCCAGCACCTCTTTGGCTTACTAATTGTTCTGTAGCAAAGGTTGCTCTTGATAGTAGACTTTCAGCCGATAATCCCGGGTTAGTTAACCCAAGTTACCAAGTGATAAGGCACCCCTGAGAGCTTATTCATCCAAGCATATCCCTTGCATAGGAACACCACAGACACATGCCTCAAGATTCAAACCCTTGGTGCCTAGCCTTATTTCTTATTGTTTTTCTTTCCTTTTCAAACTCTTGTTGTTCTTTCTCATTTCTTATTAGGATCTTGTTGTTTGGCTAGTCTCAAAGGATGTGTTTCAAGCATGTGATTTAGAGCATATAGTTGCTTGTATACCTTGTTGGTGAACCAACTTAGCTAATCAATTACTATACCACAAACATTCAGAATTTACTTCGCAAGATACACCCCACTCTTGTTTTTCATAATATTTTCTTTTAATCGGCTTAAAGGACAAGCATACATGTAAGCAGGATGAAAGTGAAAGCTAGGGACTTAGACCAACACACTTAGACCTAAACAATGAAATTTTAAAGGCAGAATTGAAAGTTCCTAAGCTACTATGGAAGCATGTTCTATTTCATACATGATTTTCCTTATTTAAAACTTGAAAAAGATAGAATGAAGAGGGAACTCCACCACCTTTTTCTCATTGGAATGCTTATGTCCCTTTGTTTCCTTTGTCTTGGGATCATTCTTGATTGCTCGAATCCCCATTTCCTTTGCGTTTCCCTATCAGCTTTTTCCAGAAACCAGCATCTTCTATCTTCTTCTTCAATGCTTTCTTCTGTTGTTTCACCTTCCCCTCCTCTTGTTCTGTTAGATCCGTGCGAACTGTATCATATCTTAGGATGGCAGAGTGCAAATTATGCATATGCCTAGCCACATAAGTCAACTTGACCTGAGTATTTATGCTAAACTCTTCCCAGTGTAGTTATCATCCTTCATTAAGCACGTTGAACTCGTTGAATGCTTTCATATGAGCCAACTGACGTTGGTTGAGTTCTTGAAGGCATTTGTCTTGACGCTCTTGCCTTTCAGTTACTTGATTGATGGCTTGGGTGAGCTGGGAGTAATGCTCCTGTTACTACTCCATTTGTTACTTCTGCCACTCCCTTTGTTGATTCATCCAATTAGAGAGCAGTTCTTCTTGACGATCCATCCTTTGGGATTGAACGTGCAATTGTTGTTCTTGTCCCTCCATATAACTCCTTGCTAGATCCTCAATGGCTCCTTGAATGTGATTCAGGTTTATGTTAGTTGGATCGTAGTACTCTTCTTGCTGGTATTCTTCTTGATGAGGTTCTTCTTGGTGAGGTTCTTCTTGTGATGTTCTTTTCCTTATCTGAGCCCTTCTTTGTTGTTGAGCGGGTGCCACATAGGTTATACGCTTGAGCGTAACTAACCTCCTAGGGTTTACCCATTTTGGATTGTTATCTTCGAATACTACCTTGGCTTTCATAAATAGTCTAAGGACAGTACTGGGGTACCAAAGTCTAGCACTCGGATCATTCTTCTCGGCTGAATCTTGGATTCTCTCAGCTATAATTTTGTGTACATTGATACCTCCCCCCTTTATTAAGCAATGTACCATAGTAGCTCGAGCAATGTTGACCTCAGAATTGTTTGAGGCTGGGAGGATAGATCTCCTCACGAGCTCAAACCATCCCTTGGCTTCCGGGATGAGGTCTCCTCTCCTAATGAACCGCGGTCTCTTATCCGATTACCTTTCCCAATTAGATCCTATAACACACATATCGTTCATAATTTCCTCAAGTTCATTATTGTTGGGGCCATTACTTATTCTTACTTGATAACTGGGCTCATCAAAATGTGGCGATCTCAACTGAAGAGTCCTTGTTATAGCATTGGGACTGAAGTTCACCTCTGTTCCTCTCATGTAGCTTTTGAAGGTGGGAGCCCTGGTAGTGTCTTCTCTGGCCACATTGGCATAGAACTCCTTGATGAGATTTGCATTTATCTTTGTTTCTGGGTTCGTGAGCTTTTGCCAACCCCTTTGTTCAATCTTCTCTCTAATCTGTGGGCACTCATCCTTGTTGAACTGGAATGTTAACTTTGGCAATATTTTCTTATGTTTTATACGTTCGAATTGGAGCTCATGAAAGGCGGTCTTGAATCTCCCTTCATCGAAAGGAATGCTCTCCACCGGTTCCTTTCCCTTTCACCTCTTAGAGCTTGATGATGCCATGAGTAAGAATTGGTGTGTGAAAGTGTTGAGAAGTATGGGTTAATGATGGAAACTGGGCGGGTTAAGATAGGGTGTAGCTTAGAGGATGGTGTTAATGTGTTGAGGGCAGAGGTGTTGGGTGTATGTGTTCGAAAGAAAGAAGAGAGATGAATTGAGATGACATTTGGATATGGAATGGTTTAGAGTGGGGATTCGTTATATAGGAGGATGATGAGATTGAAGGGTGTGGATTGATATAAAAATCCAATGGTGGACAGTTGGGGTTTAGCGTTAGATGGGAACAAGGATCACAATTTTTATAAGTTGATTAGTTCGGTCTCCAAGGCTATCCTGCTCCCAATGTTACATGGCAACACTTCCCAAGGTACTCCCCTTGAAGACAAGTGTGTAGTTCCTTGGTGAAGTGGCTGAACTCCCCTTCAATTGGTTGTCCCATTAGTTTCTTCCAACATTCCCTTCAATTTCCTTGCAAGACAAAAGAAAAGAGAGATTAGCTTGAATTGTGGCGGAAAAAAATGGGAGGCTAACCACCCCTGCTTTTTTTACTAACTAAGGGCCATTCATGAATGCAAACCAACCGACCAATTAAGTACTCATGCATGCAACGTTGATGACACCAAACTTAGTTTGTGATCATATGGTGTAACAAGATTTGATTAAGACTCTAAGATTGACATAATATGAATTGTGTTCAAGCCCTCTTAATGTGCCTTGAACACCAAACTTGTCATTCACTATATGCTTCATGTAGAGATTCTTATAAGTGCTTGTCAAAGTTGATTTAGAATTCATGAACTTGCTTTATTAACTACTATTAAAGATTAAAAGGAAAGGATATAAAACATGGGTTGCCTCCCATGAAGCGCTTCTTTAGCGTCATTAGCTTGACGTTTGGCCTTTATCAGGGTGGTTGGTAGTGCTTCAAATCTTCCCCTCTTGCAGTGAATCTATCTCCATTGGCTTTATTAAGAAGCTCCACATGTTCTAAGGACAGAATTTTGCTGATAGTGTACACTTGAGGCAGCTGAGATGGGATGGTGGGGAGATGAGGTGGGATAGGTGAAAGATAAGCAGAGACCACTTCATCTCCTGGAGAGAAACCCTCTGTAGGAATCTTCTTGTTCCTCTATCCCCTTGGGGCCTTCTTCCTTGTTTCCCTTGATGTTACTTTGCTCCTTGTGGTTTCTTCTTTCAGGAGGGTTTTGTTGGTTTTCTCATATGACTCTGGTGGGTCTAGCTCCTCTTGGGTTACACTTGACTGTTGTTCCTTCTGACCACATTGCTTGTTAACCATAGGGGTTCTCAGGTGTGGTGCTTGTGCTCCCGTGCTTGTCTCTTCTATCGGTTCCTTATTATGCTCTTCCCTTGACTCTTTGTTATCATGATCTGCTTCTTGTGAGGGTTTGAAGACATTGAAGGTGAGTTGTTCATCATGTATCCTCAATATTAGTTCTCCTTGCTCTACATCTATACACGCCCTGGCTGTGGCTAAGAATGGTCTCCCCAGGATGATGGGATGGATGTGATTCTCTTCTATCTCCAAGATAACAAAGTCTGTGGGAAGGAAGTAGTTTCCAACCTTCACTAACACGTTTTCAACCACTCCTATTGCCTATTTTTGAGTTTTGTCAGCCAATTTGATGATTATGTCTGTGGGTGTTAGCTCATTGATTTAAAGCTTTTTCGTGAGGGATAGAGGCATTAAGTTGATGCTTGCTCCCAGGTCACAGAGTCCCTTATCAATCATTATTTATCCTATAGCACAAGGGATGTGAAAACTCCCTGGGTCCTTTCTTTTTGTAGGTGGCTCTGTTTGAATGAGAGCACTGCACTCCCTATTCATCACTATTATTTGCCCACCCTTCAGTGAACTCTTTTTGGTCAGTATCTCCTTTATGTACTTGATGTATGAGGGCATCTGCTGAAGAGCCTTAATGAATGGTATGTTCACATGAAGGGATGCAAACATGTCGAGAAACCTTGAATATACTCTCCTTGCTCCACCACCCTTGAGCCTTTGGAGAAAAGGTGCATATAGGTTCAGAGTCTCCTCTCTCTTTAGCTCCTCCCTGTATGTGGGATGGAGTGCTTGATTTCTCTCTTCATGCTTTTCCTTTGGATTGTCTTGGAAGTGTTCCGTTTGTGTGTTTACTTCTTCCACGCTCCTCTCATTACTTATAGTGATCATCTTGTATTCTTCCCATCTTACTTTCTTTGTTTCTCATCTTGGGTTTTTCTCTATGTCACTTGGGAAACTATCAGTAGGTTTGGGAAGCTGTTGAGATAGATATCCCACTTTGGACTCCTGCCTTTTGATGGTGTCTCCCTGGTTTTTGATATTGGCTCGCACTTTGTCCTTGAATGCTCTGTTGTCTTGGACTTCCTTGCATATACCTTCAAGTAGAGTCTCAATTCTGGAGAGTCTATCTTTGGTTGGTGATGGTGGGTTGAGGTTAGGAGGTTGAGAAGGGTGATTAAGTGGTGTTGATATGATCTCTGTAGGGATGTTGGTGAGTTACATTGAGTTGGGATTGTGGTTGTGGCGTCTCTGGTCTTGGCCTTGGTCTTATTGGTTTCCCCACCCAAAATTAGGGTGGTTTCTCCAACTAGAATTACAAGTTTTAGAGTATGGATCATGGGTCTGTCTGGATAAGTTTCCAACATAGTTGGCTTGTTCCCAGTCACCTTCTTCTCCTGTATTCACTCCTTCTTGAGCTGGTGATGAAGTGGTGATTGCTGCAACTTGGTTCTCTTCCACCTTCTTGGTAAGATTAGTTAACTGCTTGGTGATCATCTTATTTTGAGCCAGCAGTGTATCCATGTGGTTCAGCTTCATCACTCATCGAGTGTTGCTCCTTTCAGAAGCATAGAAGTAGTCATTCTCAGCTACAGTCTCAATGACATCTATGACTTTTTCAATGGTTTTCTTCTTGTTTAGAGAATCCCCTGATGAATGGTCTACGGCCTTCTTTGATTCGTAGGAAAGACCTTCATAGAAAATGTGCAGTTGAACCCATTCGTTGAACGTGTCTGGTGGGCACCTTCTTGTTAAGTCCTTAAATCTCTCCCATGGTTCATAGAGAGTTTCACCATCTTGTTGCCTGAAAGTTTGTACCTTAGCTTTCAACCTGTTGATTCTTTGAGGAGGGTAGAATCTCACCAAAAATTTGTTCACCACATCTTCCTAGTTTGTTAAACTCTCCTTCGGAAAAGATTTCAGCCATTTAGATGCTTTGTCCCTGAGTGAAAAAGGGAACAAAAGCAGTCTATAGACATCCGGATGAACACCATTAGACTTCACATTGTCACATATTCTTAGGAAGGTGGTTAGATGTTGATTGGGGTCTTCTTGTGCACTTCCTCCAAATGAATAGTTGTTCTGAACAAGGGTGATGAGCTGGGGTTTTAATTCAAAGTTATTGGCATGTATAGTTAGCTTTTGGATACTACTCCCATAATTTCCTAGGTTTGGATTAATGTAAGAGCCTAGAACTCTTCTCTCTTGCCCAACATGATTCACAGGGCCTTCTCTGGCATGGTTGTGAACTTCTTCTTCACGGTTGTTTTCCAGGTTCTCCTCCATGTTTGTTTCAAAGTACTCTTCCTCTTCCTCAGCACCAACAACTCTCTTCCCTATTGCTTCCCTCCTTAATCTGAGGAAGGTCCTCTCAGGTTTATAATCAAAGGAAGTTGAAGCTCCACTTCTTCTCCCTGTCATACAACTAACAAAACCCACAGCAAGAAATAAAATGAAGAGATTATTCTTGTTAGAGTGGCTGTTAGTGTGAGTGGTGTAATTTATCAAATAGTTAGTGGATTAGTGAACAAAATTGTAAATAACTACAAAAGAAAAGAAAACAAAGAGAGGAGGTGGGGGAGAGGAAGAAAATAACTGATACTGAAGATAAATGACTAGGTAAAATAAACAAGCAAAAGAAAATGCTCAATCTAGTGATCTTCCAACTTAATCATTGTCGACACAAAATCAATCCTTAGCAATGGTGCCATAAACTTGATGCACGAAAACTTGTCTCTCAACAAATTTCTCTTCGGCAAGTATACCGAATTGTCGTCAAGTAAAAACTCACAATAGAGTGAGGTCGAATCCTACAAGGATTGATTGGTCAAGCAACTTTAGTTGGAAAAATGTGCTAGTTGAGCTAAACAGAAATTGAGTTGAGAATTGCAGAAAATTAAATGGAGGGAAAGTAAATTGCAGAAAGTAAATTACAGAATCTTAAATGGAGATTTGGAGAAATGAGCATAAAGATAAATGGCAGAAAGTAAAGAGAATGGGTAAGATTAGAAATGGGGGATTCATTGGGCTTAGGAGATGTTGCATTCTCTGGATCAAGTTCATTCTCATCTCTTCCTCAATCAATGCATTCATTGATCTCCTTGGCAATCTTAGGTGATTGGATCCCAATTCCATGGCAACCCAATCTCTCTAAGCTTGAACAATTGTCCAATTCCTTGATTTAATTGCTCATGGGAAGAGATGAAGTATGGTCACTGATTATACCACATGTATTTCCAAATCAAAGTGTTGGGAGGATTATATGTCACTATATCCGTCCAAACCCCAATTTGGTCCAACATGAGAAAGTATTTCTAGCATAATCTCCTTATCCCTTTTTCAAGGCTCAGAGGAGATCCAATTATGGAGAGTTTCTTTTCCAAGACAACTAACCAATTGAATTAAGATCGAAAGCTTTCTAGTAAATCAAGAGAAAAGAAAGAGGAAGAAGAATGAAAACTATAATTGATCCATCAAATTACAACAGAGCTCCCTAACCCAATCAAAGAGGGTTTAGTTATTCATAGCTCTGGAAATGGAAAATGGTAGAGAAGAGTACATTCTCCAACAAACTAGAAAGTGCAGAAAAGTAAATATACAGAGTGTAGTTCTCCAAAAATGCCAAGCTCCTCTCTAGTTCAAAACTACTCCTATATATACTACTCTTCTTGATCTTCTAGTAAGTTCTTCAAGTCTTGGATATGGGCCTTTGATCTTGAGTTGAAGCAGCTACAATCTTCAGTAGGCTCAGCTTTGCTTGTAGAAAAAGTGTGAGTTAGGCATGGGTGGACGTTAGTTAGGACGTTAGGGGTGTTAACGTTAAGTGAAAATGTGGTTTCGAGAACGTTAGTGACGATCACCTTTTTTACTAACGTTCTAAACCAAAATGATCCACATTAACTTCAATGTTAGTGGCACTAATGTGACCACCAATGTTGCCTCTTGGTCCTTTGCAAACGTTATTGGCATTCACCTTTTCCAATAACGTTGCTCTTTGCCTCTTTTGCCCACGTTAGTGATCCATGTTAGTGTAACTAACGTGGCCCTTAACGTGGGCATGCCTAAGCTTTGAGAGCGTTAGTGACACTTACCTTTGTCACTAATGCTCCAAACGCCCCTCCTTTTCATGTTAGAGTTCACGTTAATGGGATTAACGTGACCATTAACGTGGCGGTGATTGCCATCTCCAACGTTAGTGACAAAGGTGAGTGTCACTAACGTTGGCCTATCATTCTTAGCTCCACGTTACTCTTCACATTAGTGGTCTTAACATGACCACTAATGTGGGCACTATTGGCTTAGTCCAACGTTAGTAACAAAGGTGAGTGTCACTAACGTTAGCGATTGCTTTCTCCTCCCACGTTAGAGTTCACGTTAACTGGATTAACGTGACTCTTAATGTGGCTAAATGTACCTTTTTAGAACGTTAGTGGTATTCACTTTTACCACTAACGTTGGAGCTCTCTTTCTCCTCTACGTTAGCTACCACGTTAATGTAATTAACGTGGCAACTAACGTGGGCTATGATGGCTTCGAAGGCGTTATTGGCGATCACTTTTTCCATTAACGTTACAAGCTTATTCCCATTTCACGTTAGTGGTCACGTTAATTAGATTAACGTGGCTACTAACATGGCTCTTCCTTGCTTCCTTTGTCCTGAAATCAAGCAATTAAAGTGCATCAAAGCTCTGTTCCAAGGTATGAGATCATGCATTATCCATTTTATCATTAAATTCCTGCATTATTCTCATGAAACCATGTAAAGTTCACAATGTTTGCTTGAATTAAGGTGTAAGTGTATTTTTATCCAAATCTTGCTTATTTACTAAGAAAATGCATGAAACTACCCTAAAATAGTAAAGAAAAAGTCAGTAAAACTGGCCAAGATGCCCTGGCATCAGGGTGATCTTTGTTTTATATATACTAGCCAATTAACTAAGGATTACAGAAAATAAGATAAACTAGTTTTGTAGTGCGAAAATCCACTTCTGGAGCCCACTTGGTGAGTGTTTGGGCTGAGCTTAAGTGTTTCCCATGAGCTAGTATCCCTTAGGGGCATTGAACGCTGGCTTGGGACCCCCTAAAGGGCGTTGGACGCTAGCTACACCCTTATGGGTGCTGGATGCTAGGAATAAGGTTGGTGGCTGGCGTTGAACGCTAGTTTTGGGCCTTTATTTGCAAAGAAAAGTATGGACTATTATATATTTTTGGAAAGTTCTGGATATTAGCTTTCCATAGTCATTATGAGCGTACCATTTAGACGTCCGTAGCTCCAGAAAATCTTCTTTTAGTGTACAGAGGTCAGATCCTGACAACATCTGCAGTCCTTTCTCTGCTTCTGAATTAGACTTTTGCTCAAGCTTCTCAATTTCAGCCAGAAAATACTTGAAATCACCATAAAACACACAAACTCGAAGTAGAATCCAAACTGTGAATTTTGCACTAAAACCTATGAAAACATAATGAAAACTATATGAAAATAATGCCAAAAAGCGTATAAAATATCTGCTCATCACATATGAACCATACATAGAACCTCTCCAATTCCAACACAATTACTCCCAAGAACCACCACCTCAATATACACTATCTCTATATCCTTATCAAGATGAACCACCTTTCTATTATGAGCCCTTTTTCCTAACCAATGAACCCTCCTATCCACCCCAAGCTCCAATAGATGATTCTCTCACTTCACTACTTCATGAGCAACGTGAAACTCAAAGGAGGGCACTAGAATTCGTGGCTATCTTGACTGAGTTAGTAAATATTCTAGCCTCGCAATGCTTAGACACTCATAGTACTTTCATGACCACATGTGGAGAATCAATTGAAGAGCATAACATGAAGGAGAGATTAGAAACTCCGGTGGAAAACAGGTAATGGGACTTTGTACTAGAGCAAGTGGAGAAAGCCGAAATTATTGAAGAAGAGGAAGTGGTTGAAGACTTAGGAGATGCTGAACCTCCATGAGAATCTAGAGTTGTAGAGTATTCCTCCAAGAAGCTTGAATTTGATGTTGATAAGGATACAGTACAACCTTCAAGGCATGTCCCCCATGAAGAATTGAAAGGAATAGAGCAAGAAACAAGTTCCTTTGGTGATGAAGATCCCACATCACATCCTCCTAGTGATGAACTTGCATCCGCAATTGAACTCCTTGAGTTTGAAGAACCTTCTCCGAGTGAATCTGAAAGTGATTTTGAGGTAGACTTTTCTCAACCTCCAACTTATGACATGAGTGATGAGGAAGAATTAGAAGAACTTGATAAGGTTGCAATGAAGGAAGCGTGTCAAGAGGTGGAAGTTATTAAGAAAGAGCACAAGAGAGTGGAGCTTGCAACATCATTGGAAACACCTCTCCCTAAGCCATCACCATCCAACACAACATTCAAGTGAATAAACTTCTTACCCTTAAACTTTAATTTCTCGCTTGAATATGGTTTTCTTGTGATGGATGGGTGTAACACCCTACTACACAGAGTTGTACACTTAAGTCGTAGAACAGAGGTAGTGTGGTGTTACGAACCTCTAATCAGAAAATAGTTACATATAATAGTGGAAAGATATAATATACTAGGAGCCTTGAAAAACGGATAAAACAAAATCACAAAATAAAAGCGCAACACTTAGGAAACAAAATTACTTACGTGCTAAGAAACTTATCGGTTGAAGATATGAGAAAGTGAAAGAGTAAAAGAGAGCCAAGAAAATAGTGAAACTAGCTCTTGAATCAGCCCGCGAAGCTAAGGCTGGCCGGAGAATGTTTTACATATATATACATAAGTATCCCAAATACCCAAAATACAGAAACAGGTCCCTAACTCTCTAGTAACCTCTATGAGGAACAAAATAATCTAGTTTCTTGGAGAGAAAGCTAAGTACATATACATATATATACAAACTGAGAACCCAAAATACAATCCAGGGATTACTCCGCTTCAGGAAATCCAAACGCCTAGCGAGGAGCCTCTTTACCTGCATCTGAAAACAACAACACAATATGGGGTGAGAATCGGAGGTTTTCCGCATGGCAAAGGTGCCACACGTATAATAAATAAGGTCCTGCGAATGCCAGAGGTAATCCATGAACACCATCATACAATTATACAACTTAATTTCTAACTAGAAGCCATAAAAGAGGTAGGTGACCTAAGAATCCAAAGCTTTCTTACTTACTTTAAACCTAACACCTAACCATTTCACTCTATCTTCTGCACCTCCATCATTCAATGATTCAGCAGAGACAAAGAACCAAACAAGTTCACACACAAGTAGGAAGCAGATAGTACAGATAGCAAGTAGAACAATTAACAGGATATATGCTCAGTTAGGCAATCCCAAGTAATGTACAGCAGACAAACAAACAAGATGCATATGATGCATACTTGTCCTATGGCTAATGAGGCTCATCTGTCGGTTATCCAGCCAACCTGACAAGTCCGAAAACTTTAGACTATCTCCCGTCGCGCATACCCATGAGTTTGTGCATAGATTTCACATTCATTCATCATTTAATCATTCAATGGGGGATATCCATACCCGAAAATTTATACGTGCCCGGTCACCCTTACGACGTAGGGTCAACAGAGTATCGAGATTCAACCTGGAACACATGGTGGAAAGTCACGATTCTGTTACCCAGGTAAACTCGTATCTCAGATAATATCATTCAGAAGTCATTTCATGTACATAATCATAATATAATCATTCATCAAAGCCATGGCATCATAACTTCATTTTCTTTCCGAAATTCATTCCCACTCAACTCAATACATTCATACCCATCAATATAACTAGCCCTTAACCATAACACAATAATTCTTGCAACCTTAGCACAATAACATCACATTTCCCCAATTTTACACTTTTTAGTCACAAACTAACATATTACTCCATTTACACATAATATCATCATCATGAAATTCATCAACCACAACATTATTCATTATGCCAATACCAACAAATCCATATAAACACCACTCAATCTCAACCATATCATAACATTGCCATAACCTCAAAATTTCATTAACATATACCAACAACATCATCAACTCACCATTATTAATTCCAATAACACATATTCATTAACACCAATAACTCATTCTCATTAATTCCAACATCTCACATCCATTAATTCCAACACAAGCCCAATCATCAATTTATCCATCAACATCACAAAACTAATTATTTAATGCATTTAACCATTTCAACTTATCCTATAGTTCTCTAACCTAAGTTTTCACAGAGCCTTACATATTAAATGCGCGAAACCTAAACTAAACCTTGCCGATTTCCGCGTACTTATCCAAGGTAACCCACAAGGCAAAGTTGTAAGCCTCACCCACCAAAAGAATCCATCAACTAGAATTCCTCACCAAGCTTCCAATTAAGCTTCCAACATCTCCAATTGTCTCATATTACATATTTACATGTACCTAACATAATTATCACAAGAATATTCCCAAAATTCAATACCCAAAACACCAAATTAATGAATTAACTAGAGTTATAGGATTCTCACCTTACCAACGGGAAATTGGGACAAGACCCGACAAGTCCACCAAGTTAATTTGATCATAAACACCAAAATTGAACAATTTTCAACATAATTGTTCATGAATTTTCAAAATTGGGGGAAGTTGGTTGAGAGGAAAATAGTGAGTTACCTACCAAATTGTTCCATGGATTTCATAGAGCTCATCGCGATGAACGTGTAGTCGCAAACGGTTTGTCAATCGGAGCTCCAAATCAAAAGTTATTGAGAAATGAAATTTGAGTGAGGATTTTGGAAGCTTCAACGTTCTCCCTCCTCATGCGGTGCTTTCCAGTGCTTGCATGCCAAAATGAAGAAGGAAATGAGCTTCAGCTCATTTAAGAGATGGGTCCAGTTGGGCCCACGGGCCTGGTTTGGGCTCGGTTCAACCGGTTCGATCCATCTGATCCAATTTTGGGCCAAATTTTTTGAAATTTGTGTCAAAATTCTTATTTTGAAGAGCTCTATCCTATTTTGATATTAGTTTTACATTTTTAATTTTCCTAATTAAAAGTTAATTTATTGACTAATTGTTCGCTAATTTTATGAAATTTATATTCTACCCACCTAATTAGGAATTTTGCCCTTAAAATTCAGATTCAGTTATCTGAAAAGAGGTGTGGGTAGTCTTTTAGAATATTCCGAGTTTCTTAAAGCTGACCCCGTTACTCGAAACATCCATCTCCTCTCATTCAAATTGGCTTAGGTTGTAAGACATGAATTTAGTTTAGAAGCGTGTTTCAGAAGTTATGAAATATGGAGTACGTCGAATAGGTTCGAAAGGTACACCAGAAGACTATTTGGCACGCCCCTGACCATCAAAATCTCCAAAAATTTGAATGGGCTACTTAGCAGGGTTTAACTTCTTAGTTTTTGATTGTTCATCTAATTCTAGTTTGTTGAAGTAATCTTCAGAAATAGGTATCCTCTTCCTTCCAACTTGAGAACTCTTCTTAGATTTGTTTAACTCTTTTGTCAGCTTTCACAATGAGAATCTTAATTCAAATTTGCATAACTTTCTCTTTGTTGTCTCGGCTACCAAATCCAGGAACTAAGATGTTCAATGTTCCAATTTCCGATAAATTCAAAGGGGTTTAGCGTACTGTGAAGTCTCACCTTCTCCCTGATGTATAGTCTCGTTGATATCCCCAATAAGTAGTTTGCTCCATCTCACAACTAATAGTCTTCGACTAACCATCGGCTCGGACTCCACAATCATCATAACTTGTCATGCTTCACAAATAGATATTACATATTAATGACATGCAAGGTAGCTAAAAACTCAACTGCTAGTTCATCGTTACCTCAGGTCTGAGTATCAGATTCGGCTACATTCCGACATTTTCTATGTGGACAGTCTCGAGCTATATTCCCTGACTTCCCACACTTGTAACATATACCTAGCCCGGCCCTATGCGGTTCGTCTGGAGCAGTCTTTCCATAGCCTTGCTGTAGCACCGCCCATTTCATGGAGTAATCTTCCGCAAATTGGCTCTTCTTATTCAATTCAGTGAAATTCGTTAGCTTCTGCGGATATACGTAGTTAAAGATGTCTCTCCTCAGTCCTTTCTCATAGTGAGCACACTTCCATTCCTCATAGTCGGCTGGATTTCCTTGACAAACTTTTGAGAAGCGACATAGGTTGTCGAATTCACGAGTATAGTCAACAACAGACATATTTATTTGCTTCAGTTGCGTGAACTCCAACTCCTTTGCAGTGTGAAGTGCATGCAAAAAATATTTCTCATAAAATTCCGTCTTGAATCTACTCCAAGGGACATGATGACATGTCATCATATACCTATTTTTCTATGCTTTTTCATACAAGAAATTGATGATTTGTGCTTAAATATTGAATGCTTTTGTACTTAAATGATATATTTCCTTGATATTTTAATTTTATAAACCTTGTAGGAAATAAGAAGAAAAAGAAGCAAAGAAGCACAAAAAAAGGAGAAAAAAAGAGCTTTAGGACACACTTTAAAGTTGGAGCACACTTTGGAGGCTTATGCCACGCTTTTAAAAGCGTGGCCCATGACCAAATTAATGAAGAATAAGCAATCAGCACACACTGCCCTGCTCTTGCCAAGGGCAGGGCAGAATCGTGATGCAAAGTGATGTTGGAAGCAAGAATTTTCGCTAAGGTAAAATCTGGGCGCTCACAGCATGACCATGCCTTCTTCAAAGGGCTATAACTTGAGCTACAGACGTCCGATTGATGTGCTTCCAGTTGCGTTGGAAAGCTGACATTCAGAGCTTTCCAACGATATATAGCAATCCATATTTGGCGTACAATTGAGGCAGGAACGAAAGGCATCTTTAAGGGCCAAAAATAAGCGAAAATAAACCAAAGTGCTTCCACCAAGGCTCGAAGCTGGAGCCTCACTCCAAAGCAAAGTAGCGTTTAAATTTCTGCTCTGCCCTCTTGGAGGGCAGGGCAATGTCGTGCTCTTCTTGAAGAAAATCCAAGAAAAATCAACTCCAAGTGCCACCCATGGGTTTCGAACCAAGCACCTAAGGGGAAGTGGGGAGCGCTACACACAAGGGAGCTTGCGCGCATCACTTTGACACGGCCCAGGGAAGCATGGCACGCACCAAGACAACATTGCCCTGCCCTCCACAAGGGCAGGGCAGCATCCTGAATGCCTATCCCACACTTGGCACGCACAATTTCCCTGCTCTGCCCTCCACAAGGGCAGGGCAGCCTCCTGGGAACACCCATGGGCCAAAATTCAATTCAAATGCCGTTTGAACTCAAATCTTCACCAATTGAACCAAGGCCATCCAAGACCCATCTCTCCTCAAATCCAAAGCAAGCAAAGCCCACATCATCACTCAAAGGCACATGGATAAATTAGATTAGGATTTTTATTTTAATTGTAATTTGTTTTAATTTCATTTTCATTTTCACTTTGAAAAGCCTATATAAAGGCATCACTCTCATTTCAGAGAGGGGGAGCTCGATTAGAGAAGGGCTAGCTTCACTAGGGAGCATTAGGATTTGAGAGTTCTCTCTCTTAGTTTTCATTTCTGTTTGAATTTTGGATCAAGAATTGAAGGAATTCTGTTTCACTTGATCTGAAATCTCTTGTTCTTCTTCTGCATAATTTCAGAAAATTGAGAATTGAATCTGAGTTTTCATTTATTTCTTTCATCTTCTTTTTCTTCTGCAAATTGTTCTCTGAATTGATCAAAGAAGGGCTTGAGATCTAGACTTGTTCTCTAGTCTCATTGATTCCCTGAGATCTTGAATTTCTTTTCTGAATTTCACAATTGAGTTGAATTTTGTTTCTGTCTTGATCAAGTGAGCAATTGAGCTCTTGGCTCTCCTTCTGTTTTTACTGTTTCATTGAAATTGTTAGTTTCACTTTGAGACTTGAGAAATGATCTATGTCTCTTTGTTGCTTCTCATTGCTCCCAATTTAATTTCCTGCACTTGTGTTCTTCTGCAATTTACATTTAAGCTACTGTGACCTTGAATTTACTTTTCCTGCAATACAATTTCCTTGCAATTGTTCTAATCTTGGATCTACTGCTTTCATTTAATTTCCAGCACCCCAGCCCCCTTTACATTTGATGCAATTTACATTTCTTGTCATTTAAGTTTCTGCAATTTACATTGCTTGTTCTTTAAGCTTCCTGCCTATTTACATTCTGTCATTTACAATTCTTGTCAATTTACTTTCTGTTGGCTACGATTTCACTCAATTTCACTTCAATGTTAGCTTGACTAAACTAATCACCCACTAAAGTTGCTTGATCCATCAATCCTTGTGGGATCGACCTCACTCTAAGTGAGTTATTACTACTTGATGCGACACGGTCTACTTGCCGGTTGGATTTGTGTGTTGGAAATTCATTTTTCCACAAAAACACCATCAAGTTTTTGGCGCCGTTGCCGGGGATTGATTAGATCAACAATGATTAAGTGGGTGAGAAGTCTAGATCAAGCATTTTTTTTGTTTTTGTTCTCTGTTTTAAATTGATAGCAAGGTGTTTGAGTTTTTGCCTCACTAAGAAATTCTCATCTCTGATATGAGTAATTTCAATTTTTCTTGGTGTTGTGTTTTCCAAAATTTAAATGGAGTTCAACTCATCTTATGATCAAACAAATTTCATGGGATATTACCCACCATCACCAATCTCTAATGGTGGTTGGGAATATCACCAAGAAACCACAGAATCTGAGCACTCCAATCCATGGAGATTTGCTTCACAGACACAAGATGAGCAAGAAAACCATATGGGATATTTTCTTCCACCACAAAATGATGCTAGTCATGATTCTAATGGTGGCTGGAAAGGAAATTCTAATGCTCCATATGATATTCATCCAAAGATATCATCACTTGACCATGCTTCAACAGAAAGCCTCTATCAAAATTCACCACCCACACAAACTTCCATGAACCAAAGCCTCTCAAAGCTTGAGACCATGATTGAAAAATATGAGAGGGAGGCACAGATATCCTGGAACGAGCAAGAGAATTCATTCAAAAACATGGAAATAATGTTAGCTCAATTGGTGAGTGCAACAAGGAAAGAGGAAAAACAAGAGGAAGAGGCTACTAAGTCAAGTGAATCTTTAGTGAAGAAGGAAGAGATGGTGGAAATATTTGAACCTGAAACTGCCCTTGAGATGACAAGAGCACATGACAACTCACAACTCTCACAAACTTTCCTGGACCAAAATGCCTCAACACTTGAATCCATGATTGAAAGGTATGAAGAGGAGATGAAGAAATCTTGGGAAGAACAACAAACCTCCGCCATAAAAGAACTATTAAGTCAAATGTTGGGTGCAAAGAAAGGAGTGGAGGAGCAAGAAAGTGAGGAAGTCATTCCAAAAAATTTAAACTCAAGTGAAGCAAAGAAGTACATAGAAGAAAAGCTCATGGAACCACCAATTCAAAAAGCTCTGGATGAAGATCAAACTCCAAAAATCACACAGCAACCAATTTATGAATCCAAAGAAGTGAAGGCAACTAGCAAGAACACCAATTTTGTCCTTAATCCAGCAAGCAAAATCAATCAAGACATCTGCAAAAGAAAGCTTGCTGAGGAAAGGCCAAGACAAGGGACAGTAGCTGAATCTTCTCCCCCCTTAAGGTCATTCCTCTTAACAAACTGGAAGAAGAGGAAGAAAGTGAAGAACAACATGTCAAGCTAATGACACTAAAAGAGCACTTGTTGGGAGGTAACCCAACCGTAGGTATAATTTCTCTTCTCTGCTTTGTTTTCTTTCTTTGCTTTATTTAAATTCAATAAATTGGCATATGGTTACATTCTAAGTTTGGTGTTGCAATGCAACACATTGTTTTCAATCTTTTTGGATGATTGCATCAAATAAAAAAAATGAAAGTGACACAACAAGATTCTAAGTTTGGTGTGCCACCTATTTTTCTATGCAAATCATTCAGCAACATCACTTGTCTGCATAACCATAATGTCTTTGCAGTGTTAATTTTCTTTTGGTTTGATATTTTGTTATTCTGTTTACTTTAGTTAATTCTTTGTTTTTAATGCTTTTATTTTAGTTTGCTTATTTACTGTGTTTGTTAATACATTACCAAGAGAGCTTTATTAATGACAGATTCTTGGCTTGGTGATTGTATTTAACATATAACAGTTTCTTTTGTTTAGTTTTAATTCAAATAAATTGACATATGGTCGTATTCTAAGTTTGGTGTTGCTATGCAACAAAATTTGATTCTAATCCTTACAAGATACTTGCATCAATTCCAAGTGAAAGTGTCACACTAAGTTTGGTGTGCCACTTATATTTTTTATGCAATGTATCATGCACACCATCTTATGTTTGCAATCATAGTGTTTTTGTTTCTCCGTGCCTTGATTGTTATCCTCAATTTTGCTCGCTTGAAACACATGTACTACTAACATTTCATTGTGTAAGACATTCATGATCCATCTTAGCCCCATAGCCATTGTTCTAATTATTGCTTGAGGATGAACAAGCATTCTGAGTTTGGTATGGGAAGGAGGAAAATGGGAGGAAAATGACAACAATAGAGAAGATGAACTACAAGGTTGTAAAGTTCCTTTTCCTCTCATTTGTTTCATAAACTGCATGATTGTCTTTACCTTCTCTGTATACATGTGTGTATGAATAAGCATAGCTTGAATTTTGATTTATAATATGTTGTTGTGGCATTATAACTACCAACTTGAGCTTTGTGAATTCAAAGGCAATAAAGCATCATGATCATAAATAAACAAGGCATTAAAGAAGAATTTAGCATGTGCATACAAGTATTGGAAAGCTAGTATGATTGATTGTTGCTCAATTGCATTGGATTTTATTTAATTGAAGTTTTTCATCTAGTACATTTTGTGAAATCTTTTGAAATCATGAAAACCTTGAAGAAGCAAATACAATTAAAGCAAGAAAAGAAAAAGGGAAAGAATGAGAAAGCTGAAGGCTCTGAGTACCAATGACAATTTATTTGTTAAGTGCTTGTGGTGTTTATGTATCAAGCCAAATGCTTGAAAACAAAACACTTAGAAGTCAAGGCTAGGCTCAAGTGCAAAAGCACTCCCTCAAAGCTCAAGGCTCTGAGCATCAAAGATTAGAGAGTCAAGAAAAGAAAAGAAAAATGAGCTTAATGAAGTCCTCTAATTAAATGCTTGTGGTGCTTATGTATCAAGTGGTAATACTTGAAAACAAAGCATTTAGAAGTCGTAGCTTTGTTATTAACTCATGGGGCAAAGCCTCCAAAAGGAGAAGCTAAAAAAAAAATCAAAAGCTTGTTTCAAGGAAGAATTATAAGAAAAAGATTTCATAAAATGAGCTAGATAGAAGCATCAATCATTTACATCTCTTTTGTGATTGTAGCATGCATAGAAAACTAGCTTGCCATGAACATTAACTTGCTACTCTTCTTACCTTGGATTGTCGATTTCTATTGCATGATTCTTTTCTTGCTTGGGGACAAGCAAGGTTTAAGTTTGGTGTTGTGATGACATGTCATCATATACCTATTTTTCTATGCTTTTTCATACAAGAAATTGATGATTTGTGCTTAAATATTGAATGCTTTTGTACTTAAATGACATATTTCCTTGATATTTTAATTTTATAAACCTTGTAGAAAATAAGAAGAAAAAGAAGCAAAGAAGCACAAAAAAAGGAGAAAAAAGAGCTTTGGGACACACTTTGAAGTTGGAGCACATTTTGGAGGCTTAGGCCACGCTTTTAAAAGCGTGGCCCATGACCAAATTAATGAAGAATAAGCAATCAGCACACACTGCCCTGCTCTTGCCAAGGGCAGGGCAGAATCGTGATGCAAAGTGAGGTTGGAAGCAAGAATTTTCGCTAAGGTAAAATCTGGGCGCTCACAGCATGACCATGCCTCCTTCAAAGGGCTATAACTTGAGCTACAGATGTCCGATTGATGTGCTTCCAGTTGCGTTGGAAAGCTGACATTCAGAGCTTTCCAACGATATATAGCAATCCATATTTGGCGTAAAATTGAGGCAGGAACGAAAGGCATCTTTAAGGGCCAAAAATAAGCGAAAATAAACCAAAGTGCTTCCACCAAGGCTCGAAGCTGGAGCCTCACTCCAAAGCAAAGTAGCGTTTAAATTTCTGCTCTGCCCTCTTGGAGGGCAGGGCAATGTCGTGCTCTTCTTGAAGAAAATCCAAGAAAAATCAACTCCAAGTGCCACCCATGGGTTTCGAACCAAGCACCTAAGGGGAAGTGGGGAGCGCTACACACAAGGGAGCTTGCGCGCATCACTTTGACACGGCCCAGGGAAGCATGGCACGCACCAAGACAACATTGCCCTGCCCTCCACAAGGGCAGGGCAGCATCCTGAATGCCTATCCCACACTTGGCACGCACAATTTCCCTGCTCTGCCCTCCACAAGGGCAGGGCAGCCTCCTGGGAACACCCATGGGCCAAAATTCAATTCAAATGCCGTTTGAACTCAAATCTTCACCAATTGAACCAAGGCCATCCAAGACCCATCTCTCCTCAAATCCAAAGCAAGCAAAGCCCACATCATCACTCAAAGGCACATGGATAAATTAGATTAGGATTTTTATTTTAATTGTAATTTGTTTTAATTTCATTTTCATTTTCACTTTGAAAAGCCTATATAAAGGCATCACTCTCATTTCAGAGAGGGGGAGCTCGATTAGAGAAGGGCTAGCTTCACTAGGGAGCATTAGGATTTGAGAGTTCTCTCTCTTAGTTTTCATTTCTGTTTGAATTTTGGATCAAGAATTGAAGGAATTCTGTTTCACTTGATCTGAAATCTCTTGTTCTTCTTCTGCATAATTTCAGAAAATTGAGAATTGAATCTGAGTTTTCATTTATTTCTTTCATCTTCTTTTTCTTCTGCAAATTGTTCTCTGAATTGATCAAAGAAGGGCTTGAGATCTAGACTTGTTCTCTAGTCTCATTGATTCCCTGAGATCTTGAATTTCTTTTCTGAATTTCACAATTGAGTTGAATTTTGTTTCTGTCTTGATCAAGTGAGCAATTGAGCTCTTGGCTCTCCTTCTGTTTTTACTGTTTCATTGAAATTGTTAGTTTCACTTTGAGACTTGAGAAATGATCTATGTCTCTTTGTTGCTTCTCATTGCTCCCAATTTAATTTCCTGCACTTGTGTTCTTCTGCAATTTACATTTAAGCTACTGTGACCTTGAATTTACTTTTCCTGCAATACAATTTCCTTGCAATTGTTCTAATCTTGGATCTACTGCTTTCATTTAATTTCCAGCACCCCAGCCCCCTTTACATTTGATGCAATTTACATTTCTTGTCATTTAAGTTTCTGCAATTTACATTGCTTGTTCTTTAAGCTTCCTGCCTATTTACATTCTGTCATTTACAATTCTTGTCAATTTACTTTCTGTTGGCTACGATTTCACTCAATTTCACTTCAATGTTAGCTTGACTAAACTAATCACCCACTAAAGTTGCTTGATCCATCAATCCCTGTGGGATCGACCTCACTCTAAGTGAGTTATTACTACTTGATGCGACCCGGTATACTTGCCGGTTGGATTTGTGTGTTGGAAATTCATTTTTCCATAAAAACACCATCAGGACATCTGTTAACTCCACCTGCAAGGTATGACATAACTCTTGCCACCAATTCTGAACATCTCCCTCCAACATGTAGTTCACTATCTCCAATGACTGTACTTCAGGAACGTGCTGAGTGTACAAAAACCTCTCTACGTCTCGAAACCACCGATCAGCCTCCAGCGCATTGGCATTTCCGTTAAACTGAGGTGGACCACTCTTGAGGAAATTAGTAAGGGTCATAAACCAATAGTATTGACCTATGTTACTTGTACGGACACCCAAGCTTCCATCTCGAGGTCCTTGCACCGGTTCGGTCCTAGGATTTTCCCTCTAGGTACCTTGCTCGGATCCGCTAGACGACATTTGGTCCCTGTTCACACCAAACAATTGATATTAAGGTGATTAGTCTCAATATCTCAAGTTTAGTACTTTAGAGTCCCAAATGCATGCTCACGAACATGTATGCTACACATATCAGTTAGATATCCTAATAGCACATAGACACAAACTCAGAGAATGCACAGAAGTACCGTCAGTCCGTCATCAGGCTCTATAGGAACGAACGGCTCTGATACCATAATGTAACACCCTACTACACAGAGTTTTACGCTTAAGTCGTAGAACAGAGGTAGTGTGGTGTTACAGATCTCTAATCAGAAAATATTTATATATAATAGTGGAAAGATATAATATACTAGGAGCCTTGAAAAACGGGTAAAACAAAATCGCAAAATAAAAAGCGCAACACTCAAGAAACAGAATTACTTGCGTGCTAAAAAACCTATCGGTTAAAGATATGAAAAAGTGAAAGAGTAAAAGAGAGCCAAGAAAACAGTGAAACTAGCTCCTGAATCAGCCCACGAAGCCAAGGCTGGCTGGAGAATGTTTACATATATATACATAAGTATCCCAAATACCCAAAATATAGAAACAGGTCCCTAACTCTCCGGTAACCTCTATGAGGAACAAAATAATCTAGTTTTTTAGAGAGAAAGCTAAGTACATATACATATATATACAAACTGAGAACCCAAAATACAATCCAAGGACTACTCCGCTTCAGGAAATCCAGACGCCTAGCGAGGAGCCTCTCGACCTGCATCCGTAAACAACAACACAGTATGGGGTGAGAACTGGAGGTTCTCAGCATGGTAAAGGTGCCACACGTATAATAAATAAGGTCCTGCGAATGCCAGAGGAAATCCATGAACACCATCATACAATTATACAACTTAATTTCTAAGTAGAAGCCATAAAAGGGGTAGGTGACCTAAGAATCCAAAGCTTTCTTACTTACTTTAAACCTAACACCTAACCATTTCACCCAATCCTCCGCATCTCCATCATTCAATGATTCAGCAGAGACAAACAACCATATAAGTTCACACACAAGTAGGAAGCAGATAGTACAGGTAGCAAGTAGAATAATTAACAGGATATATGCTCAGTTAGGCGATCCCAAGTAATGCATAGCAAACAAACAAATAAGATGCATATGATGCATGCCTGTCCTATGGCTGATGAGGCTCATCTGTCGGTTATCCAGCCAACCCGACAAGTCCGAAAACCTTAGACTGTCCCCCGTCGCGTATACCCATGAGTCTATGCATAGATTTCCCATTCATTCATCATTTAATCACTCAACGGGGGATATCCATACCTGAGAATTTATACGTACCCGGTCACCCTTATGACGTAGAGTCAACAGAGTATCAAGATTCAATCTGGAACACGTGGTGGCAAGCCTCGATTCTGTTACCCAGGGAAACTTGTATCTCAGATAACATCATTCATAAGCCATTTAATGTTCATAATCATAATATAATCATTCATCAAAGCCATGGCATCATAACTTCATTTTCTTTCCAAAATTAATTCCCACTCAACTCAATACATTCATATCCATCAATATAACTAGCCCTTAACCATAGCGCAATAATTCTTGCAACCTTAGCACAATAACATCACATTTCCCCAATTTTACACTTTTTAGTCACAAACTAACATATTACTGCATTTTCACATAATATCATCATCATGAAATCCATCAACCATCATTACAACATTATTCATTATGTCAATACCAACAAATCCAGATAAACACCACTTAATCTCAACCAAATCATAACATTTCCATAACCTCAAAATTTTATTAACATATACCAACAACATCATCAACTCACCATTATTAATTCCAATAACAAATATTCATTAACACCAATAACTCATTCTCATTAATTCCAACATCTCACATCCATTAATTCCAACACAAGCCCAATCATCAATTTATCCATCAACATCACAAAACTAATCGTTTAATATATTTAACCATTTCAACTTATCCTATAGTTCTCTAGCCTAAGTTTTCACAGAGCCTTACATATTAAATGCGCGAAACCTAAACCATACCTTGGCCGATTTCCGCGTACTTATCCAAGGTAACCCATAAGGCAAAGTTGTAAGCCTCACCCACCAAAAGAATCCAGCAACTAGAACTCCTCACCAAGCTTCTAAATAAGCTTCCAACATCTCCAATTGTCTCATATTACATATTTACATGCACCTAACATAATTATCACAAGCATATTCCCAAAATTCAATACCCAAAATAGCAAATTAATGAATTAAGTAGAGTTATAGGATTCTCACCTTACCAAGGAAAATTGAGACAAGACCCAACAAGTCCATGGTGCACGAAATTGTGATCATCAACAATGGCGCCAAAAACTTGGTAGCGCTCTCAAACGTGAATCACACTTTGCCACAACTTCGCACAACTAACCAGCAAGTGCACTAGGTCATCCAAGTAATACCTTACGTGAGTAAGGGTCGATCCCATGGAGATTGTTGGTATGAAGCAAGCTATGGTCATCTTGTAAATCTCAGTTAGGCGGATTCAATTGGTTATAATGGTTTTCGAAAATAATAATAAATAAAGTATAAAATAAAATAGAGATACTTATGTAATCCAATGGTGGGAATTTAAGATAAGTGCAAAGAGATGCTAGTTCCTGTTGAATCTTTGCTTTCCTGCTACTTTCATCCAATTCTTCATACTCCTTTCCATGGCAAGCTCTATGTAGGGCATCACCGTTGTCAATGGATACTTCCCATCCTCTCGGTGAAAAAGGTCCAAATGCTCTTGTCACAGCACGATTAATCATCTATCGATTCTCGATCATGTTGGAATAGAATCCATTGATTCTTTTGCGTCTGTCACTACTCCCAACAATCGCGAGTTTGAAGCTCGTCACGGTCATTCAATCCCTGAATCCTACTCGAAATACCACAAACAAGGTTTAGACTTTCCAGATTCTCAAGAATGGCCACCAAAGGGTTCTAGCTTATACCACGAAGATTCTGATTAAGGAATCCAAGAGATACTCGCTCGTTCTAAGGTAGAACTTAAGAGGTTGTCAGTCACGCGTTCATAAATGAGAATGATGATGAGTGTCACGAATTATCACATCCATCAGGTTGAAGTGCAATGAATATCTTAGAACAAGAATAAGCTGAATTGAATAAAAAATAGTAGTAAGTACATTAAAACTCGAGGTATAGCAGAGCTCCACACCCTTAATCTATGGTGTGTAGAAACTCCGCCGTTGAAAATACATAAGTGATGGTCCAGGCATGGCCAAATGGCCAGCCTCCACAAAAGACATATGAATTTGAAAAATAGGGAAAAGGACCCTTTGTACAATAGTAAAAAGTTCTATTTATACTAAACTAGCTACTAGGGTTTACAGAAATAAGTCTAAGTGCAGAAATCCACTTTCGGGACCCACTTTGGTGTGTGCTTGGGTTGAGCTTGAGCTTTACATGTGCAAAGGCTTCTTTTGGAGTTAAATGCCAAGTTGTAACGTGTTTTTGGCGTTTAACTCTGGTTTGTGACGTGTTTCTGGCGTTTTACTCCAGAATGCAGCATAGAACTGGCGTTGAACGCCAGTTTGCGTCATCTAAACGCAAACAAAGTATGGACTATTATATTTTGCTAGAAAGCTCTGGATGTGTACTTTCCAACGCTGTTGAGAGCGCGTTATTTGGAGTTCTGTAGCTCCAGAAAATCTATTTTGAGTGCAGGGAGGTCAGAATCCAACAACATCAGTAGTCCTTTGTCAGCCTGAATAAGATTTTTGCTCAGGTCCCTCAATTTTAGCCAGAAAATACCTGAAATCACATAAAAATACACAAACTCATAGTAAAGTCCAAAAATATGAATTTTTCATAAAAACTAATGAAAACATCCCTAAAAGTAGCTAGATCCTACTAAAAACTACCTAAAAACAATGCCAAAATTATCCGCTCATCACAACACCAAACTTAAATTGTTGCTTGTTCCCAAGCAACTGGAAATCAAATAGGATAAAAATAAGAGAATATTCTATAAATCCCAAAATATCAATGAATATTAGTTTTAATTAGATGAGCGGGACTTGTAGCTTTTTTTTTTTGCTTCTGAACAGTTTTGGCATCTCACTTTATCCTTTGAACTTTAGAATGATTCGCATCTATAGGAACTCAGAGTTCAGATAGTGTTATTAATTCTCCTAGTTAAGTATGTTGATTCTTAAACACAGCTACTTTTATGAGTCTTGGCCGTGGCCCTAAGTACTTTGTTTTCCAGTATTACCACCGGATACATAAATGCCACAGACACATGACTGGGTGAACCTTTTTAGATTGTGACTCAGCTTTCCTAAAGTCCCCAGTTAGAGGTATCCAGAGCTCTTAAGCACATTTTTTTTGCTTTGGATCACGACTTTAACCACCCAGTCTCAAGCTTTTCAGTTGGACCTGCATGCCATAAGCACATGGTTAGGGACAGCTTGATTTAGCCGCTTAGGCTTGGATTTTCATTTCCTTGGGCCCTCCTATCCATTGATGCTCAAAGCCTTGGATCCTTTTTACCCTTGCCTTTTGGTTTTAAGGGCTATTGGCTTTTTTCTGCTTGCTTTTTCTTTTTCTTTTATATTTTTTTCGCCACTTTTTTTTCGCAAGCTTTGTTCTTCACTGCTTTTTCTTGCTTCAAGAATCAATTTTATGATTTTTCAGATCATCAATAACATTTCTCTTGTTCATCATTCTTTCAACAGCCAACAATTTTAACATTCATAAACAACAAGATAAAAAATATGCACTGTTCAAGCATTCATTCAAAAAGCAAAAAGTATTGTCACCACATCAATATAATTAAACTAATTTCAAGGATGAATTCGAAACTCATGTACTTCTTGTTCTTTTGTATTAGAAACATTTTTCATTTAAGAGAGGTGAAGGATTCATGGAATTATTCATAGCCTTATGACATAGTTACTAAATACTAATGATCATGAAGAAAAGACACAAACATAGACAAACATATAGCATAAAAACTGAAAAATAGAGAAATAAGAACAAGGAATGAGTCCACCTTAGTGATGGTGGCACCTTCTCCTTGAAGGACCCATGATGTCCTTGAGCTCTTCTATGTCTCTTCCTTGCCTTTGTTGCTCCTCCCTCATTGCTCTTTGATCTTCTCTAATCTCATGGAGAATGATGGAGTGCTCTTGGTGTTCCACCCTTAGTTGGTCCATGTTATAATGATAAACCACTATTTTATGGTTTATATTGTATTTAATTGAGTGGTTTTATCAAGCTTTTCACCCACTTATTCATATGATTTGCATGATTTTACAATTCCTTCCTAGTTCAATTCTATGATTGAAAACATGCTTCTTTGGTCTTAATTTAGCTAATCTTAATCCTCTCTTATTACCATTCGATGCCTTGATCTGTGTGTTAAGTATTTCAGGCTTCATAGGGCAGGAATGGCTTAGAGAATGAAGAGGAAGCGTGCAAAAACGGAAGGAACACAAGGAATTGAGGAGATGACCAGCGAGAAGTCACGCGGTCGCGTGGCTCATGCGACCGCGCGAAATGGAAGAAATCAGAGTGACGCGTTCGCGTGCTTGACGCGACCGCGCGGACTGGAAGCTGCACGAATGACGCGAATGCGTGGACGACGCGCACGCGTGGTACGAAAAACCCTGAGTGACGTGATCGTGTGGACGACGCGGCTGCGTGACATGCGCGATCTGTAGAATTACAAAAGTCGCTGGCAGAGATTCTGGGCCGCATTTCAACCCAGTTTTCGGCCCAGAAACACAAATTAAAGTCAGGGAACATGCAGAGACTCGAAAAAAAGAATGAAATCATTCAATCATTACTCACAATTTTAGGTTTTAGATGTAGTTTTTAGAGAGAGAGGTTCTCTCCTCTCTCTTAGGATTTAGGATTAGGATTCCTCTTAAAGGATTTAGGATTTCAACTCTTCTCCCTTTTTCAGGCTGGCCACCAGGAAGAGTAAAGAGAAAGACTCTACAACAAGTACCGGATGAGAAACCACAACCCCCGCCAGCTACACATCTTTGCATGCACCGAGGACGGTGCAATCTTTAAGTGTGGGGAGGTCGATACCGATCTCCACGGGTTAGTTAGTCCCTTCTCAACACCAATTTTTATTTTTCATTGTTGCATTTGCATGTTTGATTGCATGTTTGTTTGATTTTGTGTATATTTTACCACTTGGTTGAAGTAATATTTTCTTTTTCAAGAAACTTTTTATAGTATTTCACTAATTTGAATTAAAAACTTTTTGAAAAAAAAACTTGTATGAAGAAATATTATTTTGGAACATAGTTTAGAGCTCGAACACACAAAAACAGTGAGATTTTGAGCCTATTTGATTGGTTGCATTTTATCAACCAATATATTTTATTTTTGTGTGTTATTCTCTTTAAAATTGTAATCTTTGTCTTGCTTAATTCTATATTTCCACTGTTTGATGTATGCATGTACTTATATGATTGAGGCCTTATTTCACTAAGCTTACATACCCATATGGCCTTACCCTTTCATTATCCTTTGTAAACCAATGTTGAGCCTATTATACCCCTTTGTTCTTTACTTTAGCTCATCACTAACTCTAAGCAAAAAACAATAATGTCCTTAATTTGAATCCTTGATTAGCTTAGACTAGTGAAAGTGCTCATGAATTAAGTGTGGGGAAAGTGGGTTTGGAAACGTTTGGTTTGAGAATTGAGTATGTTAGACTTTGTGTGAAAATGTGAAAAATGTTAAGAACATGTTTATGCATTCAATACCTTAACTATATGCATTGAAAAAAAATTATTAAGAAAAAAAAGTGAAAAAGAAAAGAAAAAGGAACAGCAAAATAAAAAGGGAACAAAATGCCCCAAAGTGAATGGTGAAATCAATGCATATGAGTTGTACTCAAAACTTGGAATGCATAAATATGTAGTAAACGCAGTTAATGGGTAGTTATTAATTTTATATTACATGGATTGTCCTAAGTTAGGTGGAAAGTTTATGTTAATTAAGGATTTAGATTTTAGTCCACTTGGCCAAATACAATCCTACCTTGACCCTAACCCCATTACAACCCTTAAAAGACCTCTTGATATGTGTATCTATGCATTAAATTTTTGTTGATTATTAGATGAAGAGCAAGCTATAGAAAGCAAGATTAGTAGAGAATTGAGAGAAATAACCCTAGACACTTGAGAGTTAGAATGATATACACTACCAGTAAGGGTTCATCGCTTAATTCTATGTTCCCTGCTTTCATAAGCTATCTTCTTCTTGCAAGTTATTTGTATTGTATTTTGTGATTTGAATTAGTGAAATCCACTTCATGTTTATTCTTGAAGGATTTATTTACTTTTTCACCAAGTAGGTAGAATCATTTTAGCATGTAGTTGCATTCACATTCATAGGTTGCATTGCATGAATCCTGCTTTTCCCTACTCATTTATTTTGTCTCCTTGAGCTTAGCATGAGGACATGCTAATGATTAAGTGTGGGGAGGTTGATAAACCACTATTTTATGGTTTATATTGTATTTAATTGAGTGGGTTTATCAAGCTTTTCACCCACTTATTCATATGATTTGCATGATTTTACAATTCCTTCCTAGTTCAGTTATATGATTGAAAACAAGCTTCTTTGGTCTTAATTTAGCTAATCTTAATCCTCTATTATTACCATTTGATGCCTTGATCTGTGTGTTAAGTGTTTCAGGCTTCATAGGGCAGGAATGGCTTAGAGAATAAAGAGGAAGCATGAAAAACGGAAGGAACACAAGGAATTGAGGAGATGACCAGCGAGAAGTCACGCGGTCACGTGGCTCACGCGACCGCGCGAAATGGAAGAAATCAGAGTGACGCGTTCGCGCGACAACGCGGATTGGAAGCTGCACGAATGACGCGAATGCGTGGACGACGCGCACGCGTGGTACGAAAAACGCTGAGTGACGCGATCACGTAAACGACGCGGCCGTGTGACGTGCGCGATCTGCAGAATTACATAAGTCGCTGGCAGAGATTCTGGGCCGCATTTCAACCCAGTTTTCAGCCCAGAAACACAGATTAAAATCAGGGAACATGCAGAGACTCGAAAAAAAGAAGGAAATCATTCAATCATTACTCACAATTTTAGGTTTTAGATGTAATTTTTAGAGAGAGAATTTCTCTCCTCTCTCTTAGGATTTAGGATTAGGATTCCTCTTAAAGGATTTAGGATTTCAACTCTTTATCAGGTTCAATATTCCTTTTACTTTATATTTCTCTTTTATTTTCAGATACTTTAATGCTTGTATTACTTATGTTGCCTATTTGGCTTATGAGCCATTCATGTTAGGATTTTCTTTATTTAATATAAATTGAGGTATTTCAGACTTACATGTTATGGATGCTTTGGCTTTATCCAAATTATTTTCATTCGAGTAGATTTTCTTCCCTTTTGGCTTTGGTTGATTAATTGGTAACTCTTGAGTTGTCAAACTCATTGTTGACTGAAAGATTGGAATTCTTCAAGAATTAACTCGAGTTCCACTAACTCTAGCCTTCTCCAAGGAAAGACTAGGACCTGAGGAACCAAACTTATTCCATCCACTTGACTTACCTTCATAGTTAGAGGTTAACTTAGTGGGAGAAAAATCTAATTCTCATCACAATTCATAAGGATAACTGGGATAGGACTTCTAGTTTTCATACCTTGCCAAGAGTTTTATTAGTTATTAATTTATTAATTCTTGCAATCTATTTCTCTTGCTTAAAACCTTTTTCAAACCCAAACACTGTTTTTTCATAACCAATAATAAATCATACCTCCCTGCAATTCCTTGAGAAGACGACCCGAGGTTTGAATACTTCAGTTTATAAATTTATTGGGTTTTGTTACTTGTGACAACCAAAACGTTTGTACGAAGGGATTTTCTGTTGGTTTAGAATCTATACTCACAACGCGACTATATTTTTACAAAATTCTTTACTAGCAAAAATCCTAACGTCATATAACTCAAGTCTTCTAGAGAAGTGTTAAGTTGTTTCCAATAATTGTTTGGAGAAAAATGCATCCCTTGAGGTATCTCAGGGATTTCTTGATGATGAGCTTCCTCATGTGTCTCTTGAGATCCATGAATGGGCTCTTTTGTTTGCTCCATTCTCTTCTTAGTGATGGGCTTATCTTCTTCAATGAGGATGTCTCCTTCTATGATAACTCCAGCTGAGTAGCATAGATGGCAAATAAGATGAGGAAAAGCTAGCCTTGCCATGGTGGAGGACCTTTCGGCTATTTTGTAGAATTCAAGAGAGATGACTTTATGAATTTCTACTTCCTCTCCAATCATGATGCTATGGATCATGATGGCCCGATTGACAAACCCCATTTTGACGGTTTATCTTGTATTGATTTTAGGGGATTTTATAACCTTTTACCCTCATTTATCCATTGAAATAGCATGGTTTTGTGATTGTCTCCTTATTTGTGCTTAGATGTGAAAACATGCTTTTAGACCCTTAATTTGATGGTTTTAATCTCCCTTTGATTCCACTAGATGCCTTGATATGTTTGTTAGTGATTTCAGATTGAAAAGGGCTAGGAATGGATCAAAGGAGTGAAGAGGGAAAGCATGCAAAGTGGAAAAATCATGAAAAGTCAAAGAAGTTGAACTCGCCCATGGACGCGCGCGCGCACCTGGCGCTTGCGCGCACCTGGCGCTTACGCGCACCTGCGAATTACCCCATGGACGCGTATGCGTGATGTGCGCGTACGCGTCGGTGTTGGTTTATGATTTTTTAATGAAAACGTGGCCAACGAATTCTGAAGGGTTGTGGGGCCCAATCCTAACCAACTTTGGCGCCAAAGATGCTATTTAAAGCCAAGGATTGAAGAGCAAAGGGGATCCCATTCATTACACACATTAGGATTAGTTTAGAAGTAGTTTTCTAGAGAGAGAAGCTCTCACTTCTATCTAGAATTAGGATTAGGATTAGGTTTAGTTCTTAGATCTAGATCTTAATTCATCTTCTTCTACTTCTATCCTCTTAATTCTTTGTTGTTACATTCATCTTCTTCTACTCTTTTGTTGTAATTTCCTTTATGTTGTTCTTACATTTTGTTGTAGATCTAGTATTGTTCCCTCTACATTCTTTCAATTCAATAAGAGGTAATTCATAATAATTGTTTCTCTTTGCTTTTCTATTATTGATCTCTTGCCTTTATAGTTAGATCTCTCTTTAATTCTTGCAATTTATGTTGTTTACTTGTATTGCACTCTATGTGTTTGTTGAAATGCCTCTTCTAGATTTAGTGTAGATTTTGTTCCTCTTGGCCTAGGTAGAGTAATTAGTGACACTTGAGTTATCTAATTCCTTTGTTGATTGATAATTGGAGAGATTGCTAATTGGTTTGGAATGCACTAAAGCTAGTCTTTCCTTGGGAGTTGGCTAGGACTTGTGGCTTAAGTCAATTCATCCACTTGACTTTCCTTTATTTAGTTGTTAGTTTATTTTCATTGCCATTTACTTTCATGCTTCTTATCCAAAACCCCAAAATAACTCAAACCAATAACAAGACACTTTATTGTAATTCCTAGGGAGAACGACCCGAGGTTTGAATACTTCGGTTATTAATTTTAGGGGTTTGTTACTTGTGACAAACAATCTTTTGTATGAAATGATTATTGTTGGTTTAGAAACTATACTTGCAACGAGAATTCATTTGTGAAATTCTAAACCGCCAAAAATCCAATCATCACCGATCCACAGTAACTTCAGATCGGTTGCTAGTGGGGATGATGGAGCGTTGGATGAACTCCAACCATCCTCTAACCATAGGCTTTAGGTCCAGTCTTCTTAATTGAACCGGCTTGCCTTTTGAGTCTCTTTTCCATTGAGCTCCTTCCACACATATGTCCATAAGGACTTGGTCCAACCTATGATCAAAGTTGACCCTTCTAGTGTAGGGGCGTGCATCTCCTTGTATCATAGGCAAGTTGAATGCCAACCTCACATTTTTTGGACTGAAATCTAAGTATTTCTCCCGAACCATTGTAAGATAATTCTTTGGATTCGGGTTCATACTTTGATCATGGTTCCTAGTGATCCATGAATTGGCATAGAACTCTTGAACCATTAGGATTCCGACTTGTTGAATGGGGTTGGTCAGAACTTCCCAACCTCTTCTTTGGATCTCATGTCGGATCTCTGGATACTCATTTTTCTTGATCCTGAAAGGGACCTCAGGGATCACCTTCTTCTTGGCCACAACTTCATAGAAGTGGTCTTGATGGACCTTTGAGATGAATCTCTCCATCTCCCATGACTCGAAGGTGGAAGCTTTTGTCTTCCCTTTTCCTTTTCTAGAGGTTTCTCTGGCCTTAGGTTCCATAAGTGGTTATGGAAAAACAAAAAAAATCTATGCTTTTACCACACCAAACTTAGAATATTGCTCGCCCTTGATTAAGAGAAGAAAGAAGAGAAGAAGAAGAAGAAGAAGAAAAAAATGGAGGAGAGGGAAAGAGGTGTGTATTCGGCCAAGGAGGAGAAGAGAGGGTTGTGTTGTGTGAAAATAAAGAAGGATAGAGGGGTTTATATAGTGGAGGGAGAGGGGTTAAGGTTTGGCCATATTGGGTGGGTTTGGGTGGGAAAGGGATTTTGAATTTGAAGGTAGGTGGGGTTTATGGGGAAAAGTGGATGGATATGAGTGGTGAAGAGGTAATGGGGAAGAGAGATTGAGGTGATTGGTGAAGGGTTTTGGGGAAGAGTGTTATTGGATTGTGTGAAGAAGAGAGAAGGTAAATTGAGGTAGGTAAGGATCCTGTGGGGTCCACAGATCCTGAGATGATCCTGTGGGGTCCACAAATCCTAACTGCACCAATGAGGCATGTAAAATGCCTTTTGCATGTAATCCTGGCATTTAACTCCAGATTGATGCTTGTTTCTGGCGTTAAATGCCAGTTCTATGCTTGTTTTGGGCGTTCAACGCCAGTCTGTAGCATGTTTCTGGCGTTGAACGGCAGTTCCATGCTTGTTTCTGGCGTTTAACGCCAGCTCTCCTCAGGGTGTAATCCTAGCGTTTAAATGCCAGGTTGTTGCTTGTTTCTGGCGTTCAACACCAGATTCATGCTCTGTTCTGGCGTTGAACGCCAGCCAGATGCTCCTTACTGGCGTTCAAACGCCAGTAAGCTCTTCCTCCAAGGTGTGCTGTTTCTTTGGCTGTTTTTTATTCTATTTTTAATTTTAGTATTTGTTTTGTGACTCCACATGATCATGAACCTAATAAAACATAAAAGAAAAAATAAAATAAAAATAAAATTAGATAAAAAAAATTGGGTTGCCTCCCAATAAGCGCTTCTTTAATGTCACTAGCTTGACAGTGTGCTCTCATGGAGCTTCACAGGTGATCAGGTCAATGTTGTGGACTCCAAATACCAAACTTAGAGTTTGAATGTGGGGGTTCAATACCAAACTTAGCGTTTGGTTGTGGCCTCCCAACACCAAACTTAGAGTTTGATTGTGGGGGATTTGTTTGACTCTGTATTGAGAGAAGCTTTTCATGCTTCCTCTCCATGGTTGCAGAGGAATATCCTTGAGCTTTAAACACAAGGTAGTCCCTATTTAATTGAAGGACTAGCTTTCCTCTGTCAACATCAATCACAGCTCCTGCTGTGGCTAGGAAGGGTCTTCCAAGGATGATGCATTCATCCTCCTCCTTCCTATTGTCTAAGATTATGAAATCAGCAGGGATGTAAAGGCCTTTAACCTTTATTAACACGTCCTCCACCAATCCATAAGCTTGTCTTACTGACTTGTCTACCATCTGTAATGAGAATGTGGCAGCCTGTACCTCAAAGATACCTAGTTTCTCCATTACAGAGAGTGACATAAGATTTATAACTGACCCCAGGTCACACAGATCCTTCTCAAAGATCATAGTGCCTATGGTACAGGGTATTAGGAATTTACCAGGATCTTGTTTCTTTTGAGGTAAAATTTGCTGAACCCATGTATCTAGTTTACTAATGAGCAAGGGAGGTGCATCTTCCCAAGTCTCATTACCAAACAACTTGGCATTCAGCTTCATGATAGCTCCTAGATATTGAGCAACTTGCTCTCCAGTTATGTCTTCATCCTCTTCAGAGGAAGAATAGTTTTCAGAGCTCATAAATGGTAGAAGGAGGTTTAAAGGAATCTCTATGGTCTCTATATGAGCCTCAGATTCTTTTAGGTTCTCAATAGGGAACTCTTTCTTGTCTGGGAGACGTCCCATGAGGTCTTTCTCATTGGGATTCACATCCTCCCCTTCCTCTCTAGGTTTGGCCATTTTGATTATATCAATGGCCTTGCACTCTCTTTTTGGATTCTTTCCAGTATTGCTTGGGAGAGTACTAGGAGGAGATTTAGTGATTTTCTTACTCAGCTGGCCCCCTTGTGCCTCCAAATTTCTGATGAAGGACCTTGTTTCACTCATGAAACTTAAAGGGCCTTAGACAGATCAAAGACTATATTTTCTAAGCTAGAGGAGCTCTGCTCAGAATTCTCTATCTGTTGCTGAGAAAATGATGGAAAAGGCTTGCTATTGTTAAGCCTGTTTCTTCCACCATTATTAAAGCCTTGTTGAGGCTTCTGTTGATCCTTCCATGAGAAATTTGGATGATTTCTCCATGAGGAATTATAGGTGTTTCCATAAGGTTCACCCATGTAATTTACCTCTGCCATTGCAGGGTTCTCAGGATCATAGGCTTCTTCTTCAGAAGATGCCTCTCTAGTACTGTTGGATGCATTTTGCCATCCATTCAGACCTTGAGAAATCATGTTGACTTGCTGAGTCAACATTTTGTTTTGAGCCAATATGACATTCAGAGCATTAATTTCAATAATTCCCCTCTTTTGAGGTGTCCCATTACTCACAGGATTCCTCTCAGAGGTGTACATGAATTGGTTGTTTGCAACCATTTTAATAAGTTCTTGAGCTTCTGTAGGTATTTTCTTTAGGTGAATGGATCCACCTGCAGAATTGTCCAGTGACATCTTAGAGAACTCAGATAGACCATAATAGAATATATCCAAAATAGTCCACTCTGGAAGCATGTCAGAAGGACACCTTTTGGTCATTTGCTTGTATCTTTCCCAAGCTTCATAGAGGGATTCACCATCTTTTTGTTTGAAGGTCTAAACATCCACTCTAAGCTTGCTCAGCTTTTGAGGAGGAAAGAACTTAGCCAAGAAGGCCGTGACCAGCTTATCCCAAGAGTCCAGGCTATCTTTAGGTTGTGAATCCAACCATGTTCTAGCTCTGTCTCTTCCAGCAAAAGGGAAAAGCATGAGCCTATAGACTTCAGGATCTACTCCATTAGTCTTAACAGTCTCACAGATCTGCAAGAACTCAGTTAAAAACTGATAGGGATCTTCTGATGGAAGTCCATGAAACTTACAGTTCTGTTGCATTAGAGCAACTAGTTGAGGTTTCAGCTCAAAATTGTTTGCATTGAGATGCTTCTTCCATCAAACTTGGAAGTAGGTGTAGTATAATCACCAAGCATCCTTCTTGCATTATTATTTTTGGCTGCTATCTCCTCTTCCTTTTCGAAAATTTTTATAAGGTTATCTCTGGATTGCTGTAATTTAGCTTCTCTTAGTTTCCTCTTCAGAGTCCTTTCAGGTTCAGGGTCTGCTTCAACAAGAATATTCCTGTCCCTGCTCCTGCTCATATGAAAAAGAAGGGAACAGAAAATAATAATAATAGGGATCCTCTTTACCACAGTAGAGAGATTTCTTTATGTTAGTAGAAGAAGAAAAGAATAGAAGAGGGAAAAAGTAAGAATCCAAACACAAGGGGGAAGAGTGAGTTCGAATTCTTGAGATAAAGAGAAGTGTTAGTAAATGAATGAATAAATAGAAAGAGATGAGAGAGAGGGGTTTTCGAAACTTAACTTAAAATAAAAGAAAAATATTTTTGTTTTTATTTTAAATTAAAGTTAAAATTCGAAAACTAAGAGAAGGAATAAAATCAAAATCAGAATTTGAAATAGTTAGTTAATTAAAAGAATTTTGAAAAAGAGGGAGATGATTTTCGAAAATTAGAGAGAGAAAAATAGTTAGGTGGTTTTGAAAAAGATAAGAAACAAATAAAAAGTCAATTAGTTAGTTGAAAAAGATTTGAAAACCAATTTTGAAAAGATAAGAAGTTAGAAAAGATATTTTGAAATCAAAATTTTAAAAAAGATATGATTTGAAAAAGATATTTTAAAAAGATATGATTGAAAAGATATTTTGAAAAAGATTTGATTTTTTTTAAATTAAAATTTGATTACTTGACTAACAAGAAACTAAAAGATATGATTCTAGAATTCAAAGATTGAACCTTTCTTAATAAGAAAGTAACAAACTTCAAATTTTTGAATCAATCACATTAATTGTTAGTAAAGTTTTCAAAATTTTGAAATAAAGATAAGAAAAAGATTTTGAAAATAAATTTTCAAATTTTCAAAAGTCATAAAAGAAAAATGAAAAAGATTTGATTTTTGAAAAAGATTTTGAAAAGATAAGATTTTTAAAATTGAAAATTTGACTTGACTTATAAGAAATAGCTAAGTTTTAAAAACTTTTTGACTAAGTCAACTCAAATTTTCGAAATTTATGAGAAAAAAAAGGAAAAGATATTTTTTTTGATTTTTTTGAATTTTTAATGATGAGAGAGAAAAACACAAAAATGATTCATAACATGAAAATTATAAATCAAAACACATGATGCATGCAAGAATATTATGAATGTCAAGATGAACACCAAGAACACTTTGAAAATCAAGATGAACATCAAGATTTATTTTTGAAAATTTTCAAGAAAAGAAAAAACATGCAAGACACCAAACTTAGGAATTTTCAATGCTTAGACACTATGAATGCAAAAATGCATATGAAAAACAACAAAAGACACAACACAAGAAAATATGAAGATCAAACAAGAAGACTTACCAAGAACAACTTGAAGATCATGAAGAACATATGCATGAATTTTCGAAAATTGAATGCATAAATTTTAAAAATATGCAATTGACACCAAACTTAAAATTTGACTCAAGACTCAAACAAGAAACACAAAATATTTTTTATTTTACCAGTTTTATGAATTTTTTTGTATCTTTTTTGAAAATTATATTTTTGAAAACGAAAATAAAGAAAAAAAATTTTTTGAAATATTTTTGAAAAATTTTTGAAAAGAAAATTACCTAATCTGAGCAACAAGATGAACCGTCAGTTGTCCGAACTCGAACAATCCCTGGCAACGACGCGAAAAACTTGGTGCACGAAATTGTGATCATCAACAATGGCGCCAAAAACTTGGTAGCGCTCTCAAACGTGAATCACACTTTGTCACAACTTCGCACAACTAACCAGCAAGTGCATTGGGTCGTCCAAGTAATACCATACGTGAGTAAGGGTCGATCTCACGGAGATTGTTGGTATGAAGCAAGCTATGGTCATATTGTAAATCTCAGTTAGGCGGATTCAATTGGTTATAATGGTTTTCGAAAATAATAATAAATAAAGTATAAAATAAAAGAGAGATACTTATGTAATCCAATTGTGGGAATTTCAGATAAGTGCATAGAGATGCTAGTTCCTGTTGAATCTATGCTTTCCTGCTGCTTTCATCCAATTCTTCATACTCTTTTCCATGGCAGGCTGTATGTAGGGCATCACCGTTGTCAATGGCTACTTCCCATCCTCTCAGTGAAAAAGGTCCAAATGCTCTTGTCACAGCACGGCTAATCATCTGTCGGTTCTCGATCATGTCGGAATAGAATCCATTGATTCTTTTGCGTCTGTCACTACGCCCAACAATCGCGAGTTTGAAGCTCTTCACGGTCATTCAATCCCTGAATCCTACTCGGAATACCACAGGCAAGGTTTAGACTTTCCGGATTCTCAAGAATGGCCGCCAAAGGGTTCTAGCTTATACCACGAAGATTCTAATTAAGGAATCCAAGAGATACTCGCTCGTTCTAAGGTAGAACGGAAGTGATTGTCAGTCACGCGTTCATAAATGAGAATGATGATGAGTGTCAAAAATCATCACATCCATCAGGTTGAAGTGCAACGAATATCTTAGAACAAGAATAAGCTGAATTGAATAGAAAATAGTAGTAATTGCATTAAAACTCAAGGTACAGCAGAGCTCCACACCCTTAATCTATGGTGTGTAGAAACTCCACCGTTGAAAATACATAAGTGATGGTCCAGGCATGGCCGAATGGCCAGCCTCCACAAAAGACATATGAATTCGAAAAATAGGGAAAAGGACCCTTTGTACAATAGTAAAAAGTTCTATTTATACTAAACTAGCTACTAGGGTTTACAGAAATAAGTCTAAGTGCAAAAATCCACTTCCGGGGCCCACTTTGGTGTGTGCTTGGGCTAAGCTTGAGCTTTACACGTGCAGAGGCTTCTTTTGAAGTTAAACGCCAAGTTGTAACGTGTTTTTGGCGTTTAACTCTGGTTTGTGACGTGTTTCTGGCGTTTTACTCAAGAATGCAGCATGGAACTGGCGTTGAATGACAGTTTGCGTCATCTAAACTCGAACAAAGTATAGACTATTATATATTGTTGGAAAGCACTAGATGTCTACTTTCCAACGCCGTTAAGAGCGCGGAATTTGAAGTTCTGCAGCTCCATAAAATCCATTTCGAGTGCAGGAAGGTCAGAATCCAACAGCATCAGTAGTCCTTTGTCAGCCTGAATCAGATTTTGCTCAGGTCCCTCAATTTTAGCCAGAAAATACCTGAAATCACAGAAAAACACACAAACTCATAGTAAAGTCCAGAAATGTGAATTTTGCATAAAAACTAATGAAAACATCCCTAAAAGTAGCTAGATCCTACTAAAAACTACCTAAAAACAATGTCAAAAGGCGTATAAATTATCCGCTCATCAATCCACCAAGTTAATTTGATCCTAAACAACAAAATTGAACAATTTTCAACATAATTGTTCATGAATTTTCAAAATTGGGGGAAGCTGTGTGAGAGAAAAATAGTGAGTTACCTACCAAATTGTTCCATGGGTTTCGTAGAGCTCTTCGCGGTGAACGCATAGTCACAAACGATTCATCAATCGGAGCTTCGGATCAAAAGTTATTTTAAAATAAAATTTGAGTGAGGGTTTTGGAAGCTTCAACATTCTCCCTCCTCATGCTAAGCTTTCCAGCGCTTGCATGCCAAAATGAAGAAGGAAATGAGCTTCAGCTCATTTAAGTGATGGGTTTGGATGGGCCCACGGGCCCAGTTTAGCCCATCCGGTCTAATTTTGGGCCAAATTTTTTGAAATTGGTGTCAAAATTCTCGTTTTGAAGAGCTCTATTGTATTTTGTTATTAGTTTTACATTTTTAATTTTTCTAATTAAAATTCAATTTATTGACTAATTATTCACTAATTTTACGGGGTTTACAATGAGCAGCTTAGAGCTCTTTGTGGCTTTATGAGCAAAAGAGAGATGGTAAGTGGTTGGAATCGCCATTCAAAGTTCATTATGATTGCATGTTCAAAACTAAATGCAAAGGTTGGTGTAGAGCTAGATTGCTTGGGTCTAGGAAGTTATTTTTGAAGGAGAATTCGGATTGTAAACCACCCAATTGGAATTGTGATTATCAACTTGAAGATGGGTGTAAAAACAAGGTTTGGGATCCCGACATAAAAAAGGATTAACTTTGGGAGCTCATATCTTGTAGAGAACCTCACCAAGGCTTGGAAAAATTGGTTGGAAATTCTAGCAACCACTTGAAGATTATTGGGAATTCAAGGATGAGTACAACCACAAGCCACCATAATAAGGAGCTCACCAACGTGTCCAACTTACGGACAATAACTAAAAGTGCTATGTGAGAGACAACCCACCATGGTATGATCTTCCTTTTCTATAGCCTTTTTATTTCTTTGCTTTGTTATGTTTCATTCGATGTGTGTGATACTTTTCAATTGCATAATTGCCTTTGTTCTAAAAAAAGGGGCGGGAGGGGGGGTGCAAAATCCACCCCACGCGTACACGTCACCCGACAATTTTCTCTTCCCACGCATTTGCCTGAGCGACGCGTCACTGGGTTGTTGCTGCTGCATGGTACAAAAACCAGAGAGTTGTGATGGAACCATGCAAGTGTTGTGCGATGAGCACGAAAAGTCTCCATGTGTACGCGTGACTGACGCGTACGCATTACCTTCTCTTTTCTGCTTCTCACACGTACAGGTACGCGCCACCTCCTCATTCTGCTATCCACACGTGTGTGTGAACGACGCTTATGCGTCACATCTCTTCTTCCATTTCTTTCTTCTTTCTTCTCTCCTTTTTCTTTCTTTCTAACTTTCTTATTCTTCGTTCCTTTCACTTCTCTTCTCTATCCCCTTTATTTTCTTTTGTCTATTGCATTCGGATAATTTCATTCGTTGCATTTTAACTTTGTGCTTGTTCTTATTTTCTTTTCTAAGTTTGCTATCTTTTCATTGGTGTTGAATTTTCTTACTCAACTGTTGAATATTTCTTGCATTGTTTTGGTGCCTCGTGACTTATTTCTCTTCTGTCTTTTCTCCCCTTTCAGGCTTGCCACCAAGAAGCGAAAGGAAAAGCTTCTAAATGGGGCAAACAACAAGTCCCTCCGCACAATCCTTTGAAGAAGCTCATCAATTGTAGCAATCCACCATAATCCACTTTGCTCATCTTTGCATGCATCAAGGACAGTGCACTCTTTAAGTGTGGGGAGGTCGAGACCGACTTTCGTGGGTAAATACTTCCTTTCACCAACACCAATTCTTAATCTTCTCTGTTAGTTAGTTATTTGCATGATACATTACATTATAGTTAAAGTTTGTGCATATTTTACCACTACTTAGTTGAAGTGATGGTTTCTTTTCCAAGAAATTATTCTAGGGCATTTCACTAATTTGAATTAAAACTTTTGAACTTGCTTGAAGAAATTTATTTTGGAACATGGTTTTAGAGCTAAAATACACAAGCCTAGTGAGATTTTGAGCCTATTGATTGGTTACATCTTATCAACCAATATTTTATTTTGGTGTGTGTTGTTCTCTCTAAGGTTGTGATCTCTATCTTGCTTGATTCTATATTTCCATTGTTTGATGTATGAATGCATTTATGTGATTGAGGCCTTTGTTTCACTAAGCTCACATACCCATATAGCTTTACCTTTTCATCATCCTTTGCAAAGTAATGTTGAGCTTATTTTACCCCATTTGTTCTCTATTTTAGCACATCATTAACTCTAAGCAGAAAACAATAAATGTTCTTAATTTGAATCCTTGGTTAACTTAGACTAGTGAGAGAGTGCATGATTTAAGTATGGGAAAATTGGGCATGGGAACATCTGGTTTGGGAATTGGGTATTGTATATTTTTGTGAAAATGTGAAAAAGATAGTTGAGCACATATTCTTGCATTCAATACCTTAATCATATGCATTGATCTCTTATATATATATATATATGTTATCCACCATGTATATAAAAAGAATAAAAAGAAAAATAAAAATAAAAATAAAAATAAAAAAAGAAAAAAAGAGAAAAAAATAAAAAGGGGATAAAATGCCCCAAAGTAAATGGTGGTAGCAATGCATATGTATTGTACTCAAATTTGGGATGCATGAATATGTGGAAAACATAGTTAATGGGTAGTTAGGTTTTGTATTTTGATTACATGGATTGTCTTAGGTTATGTGGGGAAGTTTAGGTCAATCAAGAATTCAGATTTTAGTCAACTTAACCAAATACATTCCTACCTTGGCCTTAACCCCATTACAACCCATGAAAAGACCTCTTGATATGTGTATTCATGCATTAAATTTTTGTTGATTGGTAGAAGAAGAGCAAGCCTTAGAAAGCAAGATTAGTAGAGAATTGAGAGAATTGACCCTTAAAAACTTGAGCGATTAGAGCTGATACACTTCCGGTGAGGGTTTGATGCTCAATCCGTGTTCCCAGCTTTCATGAGCTTTCTTCTGCAAGTCTATTTATACTTCATTTTATGATTTGAATTAGTACAATTCTTTAATCACATGATTTAGCTCTACTTGTTCATATATTCTTGGAGGTTAATTTACTTTTAACCAAGTAGGTAGAAGCATTTAGCATGTAGTTGCATTCATATAGATAGGTCCCATTGCATAAGTCCTACCATTTTCTCTTCACTCTTTATAGCTTCTCCTGAGCTTAGCATGAGGACATGCTAATGTTTAAGTGTGGAGAGATTGATAAACCACTATTTTATGGTATATTTTGAATTGAATTGAGTGAGTTTTGTCAACTATTCTCACACTTATTCATGTAAATTGCATGTGTTTAAGTTTCCTTCCTAATTTTGTGTTATGATTGAAAAAATGCTTCCTAGGCTTTTAAATTACTATTTTTTAATCATCTCTTATTACCATTTGATGTCATGATATGTGCGTTAAGTGATCTCAGGTTTATAGGGCAAGAAAGGCTTAGAGGATGGAAAGGAAGCATGCAAAAGTGGAAGAAACACAAAGAATTAAATATTTGAGAAGCTGGTGTCGACAAGTACGCATGGCTGAAGCGTAAGCGTGACTAACATGTATGTATGGCCAGTGCAGAGTTCAAATGACGCGTACACGTGAGGAGTGTCACGTGCTGCAATAAAGTGAAAACACTGGAGGCGATTTCTAGGCTGCTTTTGGCCTAGTTTCAGCTCCGAAAAGGAAGACAAGAGGCTGGAGAGTGGAGTGGGAGCACATTCAAATCATTCATTCATACAAACTTTAGTTTTTAAATGTAGAATTCTAAAGAGAGAGGCTCTCTACTCTCTCTAGTTTTAGGGTTTCTTCTTTTATTTTCAGTTTCATCTAAGTTTAGATTATACTTCTTATCTTGATTAAGGTTCTTCTTTTAATTTGTTGTTATTACCTCTTTGCTTTCTTAGTTATATATGTTGTTTCCTTTACCTTGTTGCTTTATTGTTCATGACTCCTTGTTGATTCCAATTTTCTTTTAATCCAATTAAGGTATTTTATGTTTATTGTCACTTTCTTTATTTTGTTAGTATTGTTTTCTTGCAATTGTTAGTCTTGGATTTTACTATTTCTTGTTAGTTTTCTATGTTTTTATTTTGTGCCTTCCAAGTGTTTGATAACATGTTTGGTTGAATTTTAAAATAGATTTTTGTGTTCTTGGCTTGGATTGAGTAATTTGGAGACTCTTGAATTGTCAAAGTCTCTTGTTGATTGGTAATTGAAAGTTGCTAGTTGGCTTGAGCTTCACTAAATCTAGTCTTTGATTAGGACTTGTGAGCTTTAGTTGATTTTGCTTACTTGACTTTTCTTCAATTGTTAGAGGTAAGTGAGAGAAGAAGGTAATTATCATCACAATTGACGATGATAATGAGGATAGGAATTCCAATTCTCAACCCTTTCTAGGACTTTTCTTAGTTGTTAGTTTATTTTCTTGTTATTTACATTCCTTGTTCATCATTCAAAAATCCCAAAAATACTTTCCTATAACCAATAATAAGTACACTTCCCTGCAATTCCTTTGAGAGACGACCCGAGGTTTAAATACTTCGGTTATTTTTATTGGGTTTGTTTAAGTGACAAACAAATTAAATGTTGACCGAGGTTTGTATGTCAGTTTAGAACTATACTTGTAACGTGATTTTATTGAGAAATTCTTTACCGATATTTATCCTCCGTCAAACACCAAACTTAGTGTGACACAATCAATGAGAGGTTGGACCAAGTACCTAGTGAAATGCAAGCATCATGTTAGTGTAGCAACACCAAACTTAATCCATGAAATACATATGCAACATGAAGCAAAGCAAAAAGAAAAATGAAAAAAAATTACCTAATATTGGGTTACCTCCCAACAAGCGCTTCTTTAACGTCATTAGCTTGACGGTTAGTTCTTGAATTTTCTTCCTCTTCTTCTAGTTGGTTAAGAGAAATGACTTCAGTAGACATGAGGAGAAAAAATATACCCACCAAAAAGTAACCCCAGACAACTTTCTAATTCACTAGGACCAAGGAAAGCATATTCAAGTGTTAGGGGAGAAGACTTCAATTCAAATGTGGCCGGTGCATTCAGATTTTTCTTCTCAGAAGCTTGCATGCATAGAGTTGAAGGGACTTGTATGGCTTTCTCCTTAATTATTGGAGTGTGCAAGCATGGAGTGTGCATGACTTCCTCCTTTATTTGTGCATCTTCCTCTTCTTCCATGTGTGAGGGTGGAGAGTTCTCTAATTCACTGGAGAGTATAAACTCCTTTGCTTGATTTTCTCACATTCTTCCGTAGGACCTTGTATTTCTTCTCTTGTATTCCTCAACTACCTCCTTCTTCATTGGAATTTCACTTGGTACAGGGGCCTCTTGGTCTTGCTCTTGCATTTTTAACTCCTCCTTTATTGCCTCAGTTTGATCTTTATTCTCCTTGCTCAGCACTTTTTCACTCTTTAAGCTCATGACCTTGCATTCTTCTCTTGGGTTGAGAATTGTGTCACTGGAGAAGGTGTTGGTAGGCCTCTCGGCAACCTGTTTGACTAATTGACCCATTTGAAATGCCAAGTTTTTAATGGAGGACTTAGTTTCCTGGATGAAGCTAATTGTGTTTTGGAGAGTTCTGCTAAGGCTATTTCTAAGGCCATCTCCGGAGATGATGGTTCTTGATAAATGGAATATGGAACACTGAAGTTTCCTTGGCATTGACATTCCCAACTAAAATCCGGATAGTTCCTCCATCCACAGTAATATGAATCATTCCTTGAGTGTGAGTAGTAACCCATGTAATCTCTCTCCATTATTTTTCTTAGTACCAAACACAAAACTGAATCAAACGCATCATGTGGTAAAAAAAAGAGGAAAAGAAGAAAGAATAGAAAGAATTATTTTTTATTTTTTTCTTTGAAATGGAAGAGAAATAGAAAAAAGAAAAAAATGTCTAGTTTAGGTAATTAATCAAGTGGTAGTTTGTTATTCACAATTAATCCCCGGCAACGGCGCCAAAAATTTGGTGTGGAATTTCTAACCACAACTTACCGGCAAGTGCACCGGGTCGTACCAAGTAATAAACGTGAGTGAGTGTCGATCCCACGAAGATTAAAGTATTAAGCAAACAATGGTCAATTGATTATTCAAGTCAAACAATCAAAATTTAGTGTTTCAATAGTAAATAGCATAAAAACAGAGAAAAAAATAAAAAGCAAACTAAAATTGGTTAAGAAAATAATATGATAAAGATAGTTAAGGTGTCAGGGATATTCAAATTTCAGGATTAACATTTATTTGCTATCTACTTTGATCATGCAAAGATTGAGTTTATGCCAAACCCTAGGTGATTGAATTTCTATTCATGGGCAATTCAATCTCCTTTAACCCAACCAATCATCAATTTCTTGATCAATCAATTGTATTGGATGGTTAAGTTCAAATTCTGATTTATAAGCCACACAAAACCTAAGAATCCAAAGATGATGTAATTATATGTCACGTGGTGTGCGGAATTTAGCTTCGCACAACTGAACCAGCAAGTGCACTGGGTCGTCCAAGTAATACCTGAGTGAGTTAGGGTTGATCTCACGAGGATTGTGATTTAAAGCAGGCTATGGTTATCTTATAGATCCTAGTCAGGCAGATAGAAAAGTTGGTTGGTTATTTAGAACGCATAAAAGTAAAATAAAGATAATGTTACTCAGTTGATGGTGAATGCAATGATATGAAGATGGTTAAAGCTTAGAGATGCTTTGTTCTTCTAAATCAATTAGGTTTTAGTATTTCCTCCAACTGTGAATGATTTCTTCTATGGCAGGCTGTATGTGATCAACGCCTTTCTTGAAAGGTCGCCAATGCTCCTCCAAATCTGAACCCCATGGTTAGTGCGGATCCAGTCTAATTGAAGGTGAAGCTCATGTAGTCCATTCTCCTTAGTGATCCTACTTAAAATGCCACAGACAAGCTAGAATCTTCTGTATCAGAGAATGCTGCGCCTTTGCTTCTAGCCTTTTCCACAAAGACCCTAATCTCCCCATACCTCGGCTGAACTGTGATGAACGAAAAATTGTCGGTCGGTAAAGAATTTCACAAATGAAATCTCTCGTTGCAAGTATAGTTCTAAACCAACAAACAACTCCTCAATCAAACATTGGTTGTCACAAGTAACAAACCCCAATAAAAATAAATCGAAGTATTTAAACATCGGGTCATCTCTCATGGAATTGTAGGGAAGTGTTCTTGTTATTGGTTATGAGTTGTATATTTTGGGGTTTTGAGTAAGGAACAAGAAATGTAAATTGCAAGGAAGTAAATGAAATTCAAATGATAAAAAGGTCTTGGCAAGGGTTGATGGTTAAGGATCTCGATCCTCATTACTAACCACAACATGATAATTGCAAGGATTAATCCCATTAAGTCATCCTCTAACAAGTAAAGGAAAGTCAAATGAGCTACATCAATCCTAATCCATAAGTCCTAACTTTCTCATTAATTAATTTAGGGAAAGCTAAAGTCAAAGGACACCAATTATCAAGACTTGGACATTAGCAACTCAATTTCACCTAAGTTACCATTCCAAGCCAAGAACACAAAAATCTACTCTAACATCCTTCCAAGCATTTTGTCAAACACTTGGAAGGCACAAAAAGGAAAGTAAAACAAGATTGCAAGAAATATAAATCTACAACTACTAATTGCAAGGAATTAACAACAACAACTCAAATCAATAATAAAGAAAATCAAACATAAATTGTATTAAAAGGGAAATAGAAGGAACAAGAGTGCATCAACAACAAAGTAAACAATTACAATAAGTAAAATGTTAAACTAGAGAAGCAAAGGTAGAAGAACAAGAAATTAGAGAGGAAAAGTAAATCAAAGCATGAATTAAAACTAGATCTAAGAAATCCTAATCTACATCTAACCTAATTCTATTGAGAAGAGAGAGCTTCTCTCTCTAGAAACTAACTAAAGCATGATGAAAACTCAACTCTCTGCTCCCCCCTTTGTCCAATCTTCAATTCTGCATGAAATAGCCTCTGGAATCCATTGGAGTTGGGCCTGGGAAGCTCATAAATCGCCCCCAACGTTTTCACTTTAATGAAGTCGCGTGCGAGCATCGACACGTACGCGTGGGTCACGCGTACGCATCGCCATGCGACTTCATCATCCATGCGTGCGCATCTATTGCGCGTACGCGTCGGTGAGTGCATCCTAAATCCTTGATTTTCATGATTTCTCCACTTTGCATGCTTTTTTCTTCATTCCTTTGATCCATTCCTAGCATTTTTCAACATGAATTCACTAGCAAACACATCAAAGCATCTAGTGAAATCAAAGGTGAATTAAAATTAGGAAGTTAAGGGCCTAAAAAACATGTTTTCACACTTAAGCACAATTTAGGAGAAAATAATGAAACCATGCTATTTCTTTGAATAAATGTGAGAAAAGGTGATAAAATCCCCTCAAATCAACGCAAGATAAACCCTAAATATGGGGTTTATCAACCTCCTCACACTTAAACAGTAGCATGTCCTCATGCTAAATCAAGAAAAAAACAAGGGGTATGACATTTATTCAATGCAAATGAACTATATGCAACTTATCTAAATGTAACTATCTCTATGAATGCCAATGTTTGGTCAAAACAAATCAACTTCCAAGGAAAAATATATGAGCATAAGGGCTAAAACAATAGAAATCAAATCAAACCCACAATTGTATTGAATTATAAAAAAGAATTTCAAACTTGCAAGAAAAGGGATGATCATGGTGAAAACATGTAATTGAGCAATCGAACCCTCACCGGATGTGTATCCGCTCTAGTCACTCAAGTGTTTGGGGTTGATTCACTCAATTCTCCCCTAATAATGCTTTCCAAGATTTATTTTTCATCTAACAATTAACAATTATTTCAAGCATGCATGCAAATATCACGAGGTCTTTCATAAGGTTGTAATGGGGCTAGGGTCATGGTAGGGTGCATATGGTTAAGTGAGCTTGAGATTTGAATCTTTGATTAACTTAAACTTCTCACCTAACCTATATAACAACCTATATAATTCTAAACAAACCTAACTATCCATAATTCCTACTTTTTTTCACATACTCATGCATTCTCTTTAATTCACATTCCATATGTATTGATATTATTACTTTACTTTGGGACATTTTTGTCCCCTTTTTATTGCATTTTTTTATACATATTTTTTTCTGTTTCTATATTTCTCTTCTTTTTATTTGATTTTTTTCTTTTTGTTTTTCTCATTTTTTTCCAAACTAAAATATATACAAGAGCATCAATGCATATGGTTTTACATTTAATTAACACATGAGTATGTTCCTAATTCCCAAAATTTTGACCAAAATACAAAAACAATCATTTATCCCAACCAATGTTCCCAAATCTCTCCAAATTTAGATAATAAACACTCTCACTAGCCTAAGCTAATTGATGAGCGGATAATTTATACGCTTTTTGGCATAGTTTTTAGGTAATTTTTTGTAGGATCTAGCTACTTTTTGGGATGTTTTTATTAGTTTTTATGCAAAATTCACATTTCTGGACTTTACTATGAGTTTTTCTGTTTTTCTATGATTTCAGGTATTTTCTGGCTGAAATTGAGGGACCTGAGCAAAAATCTGATTCAGAGGCTGACAAAAGACTGCAGATGCTGTTGGATTCTGACCTCCCTGCACTTGAAGTAGATTTTCTGGAGTTACAAAACTCCAAATGGCGCGTTCTCAATTGCGTTGGAAAGTAGACATCCAGGGATTTCCAGCAATATATAATAGTTTATACTTTGCGTGAGTTTTGACAACGTAAAATAGCGTCAAAACGCCAGCTCTCTCCCCTTTTCTGGCGTCAAAAAGCCAGAACTGGCATAAAAGTTGGAGTTAAACGCCCAAACTGGCACCTAAGCTGGCGTTTAAATCCAGGAATAGCCTATGCACGTGAATATTTCAATGCTCAGCCCAGACACACACCAAGTGGGCCCAAGAAGTGGATTTCTGCACTACCTATCTTAGTTTACTCATTTTCTGTAAACCTAGGTTACTAGTTGAGTATAAAAACTACCTTTAGAGATTTATTTTGTATCTCATGATATTTTCACGTTTTACATTGTATCTTTACGGCATGAGTCTCTAAACTCCATTGTTGGGGGTGAGGAGCTCTGCTGTGTCTCGATGGATTAATGCAATTACCACTGTTTTCTATTCAATGACGCTTGCTTCCATTCTAAGATATTCATTCGCACTTAAACATGATGAATGTGATGATCCGTGACACTCATCACCATTCTCAACTTATGAACGCGTGCCTGACAACCACCTCCATTTTATCTTAGATTGAATGTGTATCTCTTAGCCTCCATTCCAAAAGATCGGAGTCTTCGTGGTATAAGCTAGGAGTATTGGCGGCCATTCCTGGGATCCGAAAAGTCTAAACCTTGTATATGGTATTCTGAGTAGGATCTGGGAAGGGATGACTGTGACGAGCTTCAAACTCGCGAGTGTTGGGCGTAGTGACAGACGCAAAAGGATCAGTGGATTCTATTCCAACATGATCGAGAACCGACAGATGATTAGCCGTGCGGTGACAGCGCACATGGACCATTTTCACTAAGAGGATGGGAAGTAGCCATTGACAACGGTGACACCCTACACACAGCTTGCCATGGAAGGAGCCTTGCGTGCGTGAAGAAGAAGACAGTAAGAAAGCAGAGATTCAGATGATAGAGCATCTCTAAAACTCCAACCTGTTATCCATTATTGAATCACAAGTACATTTTATTTCATGCTCTTTTATTTTATTGCAAACAAAACCCTTTTCATTGATAATCTCCTTACTAAGAGTTACAAGGTAACTATTGGTGCACGAAATTGTAAATCACACTTTTCACAATTCGTACCACTAACCAGCAAGTGCATTAGGTCGTCCAAGTAATATCTTACGTGAGTAAGGGTCGATCCCACAGAGATTGTTGGCTTGAAGCAAGCTATGGTTATCTTGTAATTCTTAGTCAGGATATCAATTATAATTATCAGTTGACTTGCAAATGAACAAGAGAGCATGGATTAAATAATACTTGTTATACAGTAATGGAGAATATGTTGGAGTTTTGGAGATGCGTTGTCCTCTGAATCTCTGTTTTCCCTCTGTCTTCTTTTTCACGCATGCAAGGTTTCTCCTATGGCAAGCTGTGTGCTGGTGGATCACCGTTGTCAATGGCTACCATCCGTCCTCTTAGTGAAAATGGTCCAGGTGCGTTGTCACCGCACGACTAATCATATGTCGGTTCTCACTCATGCTGGAATAGGATCCATTGATCCTTTTGCGTCTGTCACTACGCCCAACCTTTGTGAGTTTGAAGCTTGTCACAGTCATTCAATCCCTGAATCCTACTCGGAATACCATAGACAAGGTTTAGACTTTTCGGATTCTCAAGAATGCTGCCAATGGATTCTAGCTTATACCACGAAGATTCTGATTAAGGAATCCAAGAGATACTCATTCAATCGAAGGTAGAACGGAGGTGGTTGTCAGGCACGTGTTCATAGATTGAGAATGGTGACGAATGTCACGGATCATCACCTTCATCATGGTTAAGTACGAATTAACATCTTAGAGAGAAACAAGCGTGTTTGAATAGAAAACAGAAATAATTGCATTAATTCATCGAGACGCTGCAGAGCTCCTCACCCCCCAACAATGGAGTTTAGAGACTCATGCCGTCAAAAAGTACAAAGTTCAGATCTAAAAATGTCATGAGATACAAAATAAGTCTCTAAAAGTTGTTTAAATACTAAACTAGTAACCTAGGTTTACAGAAAATGAGTAAACTAAGATAGATAGTGCAGAAATCCACTTCTGGGACCCACTTGGTATGTGCTGGGGCTGAGACTTGAGCTTCTCACGTGCCTGGGCTGTTTCTGGAGTTAAACGTCAGGTTGTAACCTGTTTCTGGCGTTTAACTCCAACTTGCAACCTGTTTCTAGCGTTCAACGCCAGAATGCAACATGGAACTGGCGTTAAATGCCAGTTTACGTCATTTATCTTTGAGCAAAGTATGGACTATTATATATTGCTGGAAAGCCCTAGATATCTACTTTCCAACCCAATTAAGATCGTGCCAATTGGGCTCCTGTAGCTCCAAAAAATCTATTCCGAGTGTAGGGAGGTCAGAATCCAACAGCATCAGCAATCCTTTTTCAGCCTAAATCAGATTTTTGCTCAACTCCCTCAATTTCAGCCAGAAAATATCTAAAATCATAGAAAAACACACAAACTCATAGTAAAGTCCAGAAATATGAATTTTTCCTAAAAACTAATAAAAGTATACTAAAAACTAACTAAAACATACTAAAAACTTCATGAAATTACCCCCAAAAAGCGTATAAAATATTCGCTCATCAACCATAGCTTGCTTCAAGCCGACAATCTCCGTGGGATCGACCCTTACTCACATAAGGTATTACTTAGATGACCCAGTGCACTTGCTGGTTAGTTGTGTGGAATTGCAAGTGTAATTGCAATTTCGTGCACCAAGTTTTTGGCGCCTTTGCCGGGAATTTTTCGAGTTTGGAAAACTGACGGTCCATCTTGTTGCTTAGATCAGGAAAATTTTGTCTTTTGGGTCAGAGTCTTTTATTTTCTTTTCAAAAATCTTTTCAAAAAAAATTATTATTTTTCTTTTAGATTATTCTGTTGGAGTCTAGTTGCATGTTTTAAGTTTGGTGTTCTCTTGTTAGTTTCTATTTAAATTCTGAAAATTTATTTTTGGTTTTCTAAAAATTTTATGTTTGGTGTTCCTTTTATGTTCTTGAATCTTTCTTGTGTTTTGATCTTAAAATTTTTAAGTTTGGTGTTCCTTAGTGTTTTCCTCAAATTTTCGAAAGTTTTGCATTAAATTAGTCATCAATTTTCAAAATCAAATCTTTTTAAATTGTTTTTCAATCATATTCTTTCAATCATATCTTTTTTTACTTTGTTTTTTTAGTTTGCAATTTTTTTATTATTATTATTTCAAATATATATATATATATATATATATATATAATAAAATAAATAAAATAAATCCACATCATCTCCCTTTCTCCATCATGAATCTAAGTGGAAATGAACAGTCCAAAAGGACTCTGGGGTCATATGCTAACCCCACTACTACTTCATATGGGAGTAGTATCTGTATACCCTCCATCGCAGTTAGTAGTTTTGAGTTGAATCCTCAGTTCATTATCATGGTGCAGCAAAATTGCCATTATTCCGGTCTTCCACAGGAAGAACCTACTGAGTTTCTGGCATAGTTCTTACAAATTGCTGACACAGTACATGATAAGGAAGTAAACCAGGATGTCTACAGATTATTACTGTTTCTGATGTGCGGAAAACGATCCGACACAAAACTCACCGGCAAGTGTACCGGGTCGCATCAAGTAATAATAACTCACATGAGTGAGGTCGATCCCACAGGATGAAGGATTGAGCATTTTAGTTTAGTGGTTGGTTTAGTCAGCGAATCAAGTATTGGTTGAGTGATTTGTGTTTAACAGGAAATAAATGACAGTAAATGTAAAGGGGGAAGGTAAATTGCAGAAAGTAAAAACTGAAAGTAAAAGGACTGAATCTTAAAGAACAAAAAGTAAATGACTGAAACTTAAGTGCAAGAACGTAAATTGCAGTAACTTAAATTGCAAGGAATATAATTGCTTGAATGTAAAAGGGATTTGAGGACAGGGATTTTAGAATTTAAGCAAGAGAATGTGAATTGCAACAATCAATAGAGCAGGAATTGAATTAGAAACATTATGATCAAACAGTAAGGAAATAAAGTGCAGCAGAGGTTCACAGAAGAACCAAAAGAAAATTGGGATCTCAGGTCTCCAGAGACTAGGTAGCAAAGCCTAGATCTCAATTGCCTTCCCAGATCCAAGTCCACAAAGCTATTGACAAGAAATTGAAGAAGAAGCAGTAAAGGAAATTGAAATTCAATTAAATTTGTGCAGAAAGGAATTCAAGAGATTTTGAATGGAGGTTGAGACAGAATTTCCTCAACTCTTCACACCCAAAACTCAAAACAAGAAAATTAAAAGTGCTCAGGCAAGAACGAGGAAGAAGAGAGATCAATTCTTCTCCCCAATTCTCTGAAATCTCGGCCAAGTACCAAGAGAAGTTGCCAAAGCTCCAAATAACAGTCAGGGTTCACAGGAAAATTCAAAGTTCAAAAGTAGTGTAAAAGGTCAAGGTAAAAGTTCAAAAGTGAAAGTAAAAGTCCTAATTACATCAAACTAACTCCTATTTATACACTTTCTATTCTTGGATCTTGGGATTTGGATGGGCTTTTGATTTGGTGAAGAATTGAATTAAATTGGATTTTCAATTCAATTTTTGGCCCTTGAGAAGTTGCTTCCAGGAGGCTGCCCTGCCCTTGTGGAGGGCAGGGCAGAATTTGGTGCTTGGTGCGTGCGTGGTGCGGCGTGGTGCAGACTTGGTGCGCAGAATGCTGCCCTGCCCTTGCGGAGGGCAGGGCAGAAAAAGTTGGTGCGCCAGAATTGTGCTGTGGTGCGCTGTTGGTGCTGCCAGAATCGTGCCTTGGTGCGCTAGGTTGGTGCGCCTGTGTGCCACAACAAAATGCTGCCCTGCCCTCGCGGAGGGCAGGGCAATGTTTCCAACTTGAAGCCCCGTGTTCGAATCTTGGATGATACACACGCTACCTATTTTCCTTGGCTTTCTTGGCACCATAATCAAGCCTAGTTCCTTGCTTCTTCCTTGTTCCGTGTTCGATTCTTGTGGCATGCAATGGTGAACTTTTCCTTTGAATTTTTCTTTTTGGAGAGCCCGATACTGCCCTTGTGGAGGGCAGGGCAAGGTTTTGTTCTTCTTGATTCCAAGGCACAGATTTGTGCTCTGCCCTTGTAGTGGGCAGGGCAGAATTGCCTTTCATGCTTTGTTCCCTTATGTTGCCCTCCTAGAGGGCAGTGTGCCCTTGTGGAGGGCAATGCTTGCCTTCCTCATTTTGTGCGCCACACTTCTTCTCTCTTGGACCACATTTTCTTCTCCTTGGGCCACACTTCCTTAGGCCACGCTTTTCCTTTTTTTTTTCTTCTCCTACAATAAACCAAAACAACCACTCAAAGTATCACTAAATTCAAGAGGCTTATAAATCAATTAAAATTCAATTAAATTTAGCTTAAACCTCATGAGTTAACATTAATTTCATGGTGGTTGTTTGATTTAAAGAAGTTATGCATTTTCACTCCAAATCAATTACTTAGGATGCAAGAAAGTGCATAAAGACTAACAAAACAAGTAAAATTAGCTTGAAAAATGGGTATATGATGACTAGTCATCAGTTTCCATTTGCTGTAAAAGGCCAAGCTAAGAGGTGGTTAAATAATCAACCTAAGGCCAGCATAAGGACATGAAAACAGCTGTCAGAAAAATTTCTGAATCATAATTTCCCTCCCAAGAAGATGACACAACTAAGGCTGGACATCCAAGGCTTTAAATAAGAGGATAATAAATCCATTTACAACGCCTGAGAGAGGTATAGAGAGATGCTAAGAAAATGCCCACCTGAAATATTTTCAGAATGGGTGCAGTTAGACATCTTCTACTATGGGCTTAAAGAAAAATCTCAGATATCTCTAGACCACTCAGCTGGTGGTTCTATACACATGAGAAAGACAATTAAAGAGGCTCAAGAGCTTATAGATACTGTTGCTAGAAATCAGCATCTGTACTGAGCAGTGAGTCCTCCATGAAGGAAGAGGCTAAAGCAGTATCTACTGACCTTAGTCCTCCAAAAAATCCTGTTGAACTCAACCAGCAATTACTTGCTCTGACAAAATAGTTAACAAAATTTAAAAAAATGTTACAGGATACTCAGGATGCTAATAAGAATATGGAAGCACAACTTGACCAGACAAGACAACAGCTATCTAAACAAATAACAGAAGAATGTTAAGCTGTTCAATTAAGGAGTGGAAAAATATTAAATACATCAACTCAAAGCAGTAGAAAGCCAAGGAAAGAACAGTTGACAGAGGATGAATAGAATACTACCCAAAATCCCTCTGAGAACAGTAAGAGCCCAGAGAGGAATGATTCTGGCGTCCAAACGCCAGAAAAGCGTGACAAACTGGTGTTAAACGCCTAGTGGACACCTAGTTCTGGTGTTCAAATGCCAGATAAGGGTGAAAAGTTGGCGTCAAATGCCAAATCCATGTTCAACTCTGGCGTTCAAACGCCAGAACAGGGTAGGAATTTGGCGTTAAACGCCAATCCAGTGCCCAATCTTGGTGTTTAAATGCCAGTAAGGGATCAGACACCCACAAGTACTGATAATAACTCCCTCAAGAAGGCATCTCAGCCTGCTTCTATAGGAAATAAACCTGCAGCAACCAAGGTTGAAGAATATAAAGCCAAAATACCTTATCCTCAGAAACTCTGCCAAGTGGAACAGGATAAGCGATTTGCCCGCTTTGCAGACTATCTCAGGACTCTTGAAATAAAGATTCCGTTTGCAGAAGCACTTGAGAAAATACCCTCTTATGCTAAGTTCATGAAAGAAATCTTAAGCCATAAGAAGGATTGGAGAGAAACTGAAAAAGTTTTTCTCACTGAGGAATGCAGTGCAATCATTCTAAAAATCTTACTAGAGAAGCTTGAGGATCCCGGAAGCTTTATGATACCATGCACATTAGAAGGAATTTGCACCAAGACTGCTCTATGTGATCTTGGGGCAAGTATCAATCTAATCCCTTCATCCACTATCAGAAAGCTTAGTTTGGCCAAAGAGATCTGGTGCACGAATTTGCAATCCGTATAACTAACCAGCAAGTGCACTGGGTCGTCCAAGTAATACCTTACGTGAGTAAGGGTCGATCCCACGGAGATTATTGGTTTGAAGCAAGCTATGTTTATTTTATTAATCTTAATCAGGATACCAATAGAGTTCTTTAGCCTCGTATAAAGTAAAAAGGGCATAAAATAAATAGTTGTTACTTGTTGTGTAGTAATGGGGAATATGTTGGAGTTTTGGAGATGCTTTGTCCTTTGAACTTCAACTCTTCCTTGAAATCCTTCAACACACGCAAGGCTCCTTCCATAGCAAGCTCTATGTAGGGTGTCACCGTTGTCAATGGCTACTTCCCATCCTCTCAGTGAAAACGTTCCTATGCTCTGTCACAGCACGGCTAATCATCTGTCGGTTCTCAATCAGGTTGGAATAGAATCCATTGATTCTTTTGTGTCTGTCACTAACGCCCAGCCTTCAGGAGTTTGAAGCTCATCACAGTCATTCAATCCCAGAATCCTACTCGGAATACCACAGACAAGGTTTAGACTTTCCGAATTCTCATGAATGCCGCCATCAATCCGGCTTATACCACGAATTCTGATTAAGGAATCTAAGAGATACTCATTCAATCTGATGTAGAACGAGGTGGTTGTCAGGCGTTCATGGATGAGGAAGATGAGGTGTCACGGATCATCACCTTCTCCATAATTAAGCGCGAATGAACATCTTAGATAAACACGCGTGTTTGAATGGAAACAAAGTAATTGTATTAATTCATCGAGACGCTGCAGAGCTCCTCACCCCCAACAATGGAGTTTAGAGACTCATGCCGTCAAAAAGTATGTAATTCAGATATGAAATGTCATGAGGTACAAAATAATTCTCTAAAAGTTGTTTAAATAGTAAACTAGTATCCTAGTTTACAGAATATGAGTAAACTAAGATAATTGGTGTAAAATCCACTTCTGGGGCCCACTTGGTGTGTTGGGGGCTGAGACTAAAGCTATCCACGAGTAGAGGCTTTTCTTGGAGTTAAACTCCAGTTATGACGTGTTTGGGCGTTCAACTCCGGATCATGACGTTTTTTCTGGCGTTTAACTCCAGACAGCAGCATGTACTTGGCGTTTAACGCCAAGTTACGTCGTCTATCTTCGCGCAAAGTATGGACTATTATATATTGCTGAAAGTCCTGGTGTCTACTTTCCAATGCCATTGAAGCGCGCCAATGGACTTCTGTAGCTCCAGAAAATCCATTTCGAGTACAGGGAGGTCAGGATCCAACAGCATCAGCAGTCCTTTTTTCAGCCTATCAGATTTCTGCTCAGCTTCCTCAATTTCAGCCAGAAATACCTGAAATCACAGAAAATACACACTCATAGTAAAGTCCAGAATATGATTTTTGCTTAAAAAGTAATAAAATTCTATTAAAAACTAATTAAAACATTTTAAAATCTACATGAAATTACCCCCAAAAAGCGTATAAAATATCCGCTCATCACAACACCAAACTTAAACTGTTGCTTGTCCTCAAGCAACTAGATGAATAAAATAGGTTTTAATAGAAATTAAGAAGTAATAATATTTTAGAGTTTTAGATGAAGCTCAGATTCTTATTAGATAAGCGGGGCTTGTAGCTTTTTGTTTTTGAAAAGTTTTGGCATCTCCCTTTATCCTTTGAAATTCAGAATGATTGGCATCCATAGGAACTCAGAATTCAGATAGTATTATTGATTCTCCTAGTGTAGTATGTTGATTCTTGAACCCAGTTATTTTATGAGTCTTGGCCGTGGCCCTAAGCACTTTGTTTTCCAATATTACCACCAGATACATAAATGCCACAGACACATGACTAGGTGAACCTTGTTCAGATTGTGACTTAGCTTTGCTAAAGTCCCCAGTCAGAGGTGTCCAGAGCTCTTAAGCACACTCTGTTTGCCTTGGATCACGACTTTAACCACTCAGTCTCAAGTTTGTAACTTGGACCTGCATGCCACAAGCACATGGTTAGGGACAGCTTGGTTTAGCCGCTTAGGCCTGGATTTTTTTTCCTTGGCCCTCCTATCCATTGATGCTCAAAACCTTGGATCCTTTTTACCCTTGCCTTTTGGTTTTAAGGGCTCGTGGCTTTTTCTATTGCTCCTTTTTTTTTGACTGCTTTTTCTGCTTCAAGAATCAATTTCATGATTTTTCAGATCATCAATAATATTTTCGTGTTCCTCATTCTTTCAGGAGCCAATATTCATCAAATTCAAAGTACAAGTATGCACTGTTCAAGCATTCATTCAGAGAACAAAAAGTTTGCCACCACACATAATTAATTATAATTTTTATTATTAAGAACTCGAAAAATATAGATTACTTCTTTATTCTAAAAAAAATCTACTACTTTATTCATGCCTGATGATAATGAGAAAAATAAATTATAGCTTAATTGGAAATAAAATCAAAATAGACATACTAATTACTACTACTAAATATCTCCTAAGGTAAATTTCTATAATACTACTATCACTAAGTTAAAGCAGAAAAATTGGAACTCAACAACCTGTTGTTTTGAGGAGTAGATGTTCCTCTAATCTGTGGGGTGCTTTTCAAGGATTAATTTTTTTTTGGCGCTTTAGCTCCCTTAGATCATGCCCTTGCTCTTCCTGTTCCTTAAGCAGTTTGCAAAGCATGCTACTTTGATTGTTCTGTTCTTCCTTTATTTGGTCCATAGCTTCTTGCAATCTGGAAATAGAAGCCTCAAGATGTTCCCAATATTCGAATTGAGGCAGTTCTGGGAGGGCTTCCTGTGCTCTCCTCTTGGTTGAATCATCTTGTTGCTGTTGTCTGACCATTGATATTCCAGTGATTGGCCTCTCAACTGGAATATACTCTGTTATTCCCATCTTCACTCCGGCATCTTTGCAGAGCATAGAAATTAAGCTTGGATAGGCCAATTTGGCGTCCTTGGAATTCCTGTTTGCTATTTTGTATAGCTCACATGAGATCAGTTGATGGACTTCTACCTCTTTTTCCAACATGATGCAGTGAATCATGACAGCTCTTTTGATGGTAACTTCAGAACGGTTGCTGGTGGGTAATATGGAACGCCCAATGAAATCCAGCCAGCCTCTGGCTACTAGTTTTAGATCTTCTCTTTTGAGTTGAATTGGGGTGCCAGTGGTGCTGGTAGTCCACCTGGCTTCAGGGATGCATATATCCTCTAGAATCTTGTCTAGACCTTTGTTTACCCTCATCATTCTCCTGTTAAAGGAGTCTGGGTCATCTTTCAATTGAGGAATCTTGAATATCTCCCTGATCTTGTCTGGATGAGTATGAACAATCTTTCCTCTGACTAAGGTCCGATGGTCATAGAGAGCAGCTCCAATTATTCTCTGCCTGTCTGTCTGCCATAAATTAGCATAGAACTCCTGAACCATGTTTCTTCCCACTTTCGTTTCAGGATTGGTCAGAATTTCCCAATTCCTGATTCGAATTTGCTCTTGAATCTCTTGATATTCATCTTCTTTCAGATCAAATTTGACTTCCGGGATCACTGATCTGTGACTCATTATTTTGTAGTAATGATCTGAATGTTCTTTAGTTAAGAACTTCCCTTGATTCCAAAGTGGCTTTGGAGCACTCTCTTTCTTGCCCCTTGGGTGGGTTGTTTTCCTTTAGGGGCCATGATCTTAATGAGTATGTTTTTGTGATCACGGATAACCACACCAACTTAGAGCTTTGCTTGTCCTCAAGCAAAAGAGAAGAAAGGAGAGGGATAGGAAGAGAGCAAGTGTGGCAAGGTGATGATGAGTGGGGCGCCGAACTCAATATATGGGGAGGGGGGTGGGAAATTTCGAAAATAAGAAAAGGATAAGATAGAAGATATGATTTATAAAAGATAGATATGATAAGAAAAATATATAGTTTAAAAAGAGAAAGATATGAATAATAATTAAGAAGATAGATTTGAATTTTAAATTTTGAAAAATATTTTTAAAGAGGTAATTGAGTTTTGAAAACAAACTTTAAAAGAGTTGGATTGGATTGAAAAATAATTTGTTTTTATGGATTAAGATACATTTGATATTTTTGAAAAGGGATTTTAGAAATTAGGATTTTTAGAACACTAATTTGATTTGAGGGATGATAATTTGAAATATGTTTATGCAAGAAATCATGAATTGAAACATAAAAAAAACAGAAAATTTGTAAAGAGAAACGAATTTTTACCTCCTCCCCACAATCCTGGCGTTAAACGCCCAACTGCTGCATGGTTTGGGCGTTTAACGCCCAAATGTTGCTTCTCCTGGGCGTTCAACGCCCAGCTGATGCATCTTTCTGGCGTTGAACGCCAGGAAGTCCTTTGTCACTGGGCGTTTTTCTGAACGCCCAGGATGCTGTCAATCTGGCGTTAAACGCCCAGAAGGTGCTTCTTTCTGGCGTTTAACGCCCAGAAGATGCTCCTTTCTGGCGTTTAATGCCCAGATGGCTACCCTTACTGGCGTTGAACGCCCAGTGGGTGCTTCTTTTGGGCGTTCAACGCCCAAAATGTTTCTTACTGGCTTTTTCACACTAGTGAGCCTCCAAATTCCCTTATAACTCTGTGAATTCAATCAATTGCTGTTTTACCTTGAAGATACTTTGACATATACCTGTAAAAATCCATTAATTAATCAAAAACGAATAAAATTAAATTTTGTGATTGGCTGGGTTGCCTCCCAGCAAGCGCTTCTTTATTGTCTTTAGCTGGACTACCACTGAGTTCTAATCAAGTCTCATTTTCGAGCATTCTTGCTCGAAGTTACTTTCAAGATAATGTTTAATTCTCTGTCCATTAACAATGAACTTTTTGTTGGATTCATTATCCTGAAGCTCTACGTATCCATATGGTGATACGCTTGTAATGACATATGGACCTCTCCACCGGGATTTTAATTTCCCGGGGAATAATTTGAGCCTAGAATTAAATAGCAGAACCTTCTGCCCCGGCTCAAAGACTCTGGATGACAATTTCTTATCATGCCATCTTTTCGCTTTCTCTTTAAATCTTTGCATTCTCGAAAGCATTGAGTCTAAATTCCTCTAGCTCATTTAACTGGAGCAATCGTTTTTCTCCAGCTAACTTGGCATCAAGGTTCAGGAATCTGGTTGCCCAATAGGCCTTGTGTTCCAGTTCCACTGGCAAGTGACATGCCTTTCCATACACAAGCTGGTATGGAGAGGTCCCTATAGGGGTCTTGAATGCTGTTCTGTATGCCCACAGGGCATCATCCAAGCTTCTTGCCCAATCCCTTCTACGGTTAATTACAGTCCGTTCCAGAATTCTTTTGAGTTCTCTATTTGAGACTTCAGCTTGCCCATTAGTTTGTGGGTGATATGGAGTAGCTACCCTGTGGCTAACTCCATAACGCACCAGAGCAGAGTAAAGCTGTTTATTGCAGAAATGAGTGCCCCCATCACTGATTAACACTCTAGGGATACCAAATCTGCTGAAGATGTGTTTCTGGAGGAATTTTAACACTGTTTTAGTGTCATTGGTGGGTGTTGCAATAGCCTCCACCCATTTGGATACATAATCCACTGCCACCAGAATATAAGTGTTTGAGTATGATGGTGGGAAGGGTCCCATGAAGTCAATGCCCCATACATCAAACAACTCAATCTCCAAGATCCCTTGCTGAGGCATGGCGTAACTGTGAAGTAGATTGCCAGATCTTTGGCAACTGTCACAATTAAGTACATACACTCGGGAGTCTTTATAGTAGGCCAGTAGAAGCACTTTGGAGGACTCTTGTGGCTGTTCGCTCACTTCCAAAATGTCCTCCATACTGTGATCCATGGCAGTGCCATAGGATCTTCTGTGCTTCTTCCTTAGGCACACATCTACGGATTACTCCGTCTGCACATCTCTTAAAGAGATACGGCTCATCCCAAAGATAATACTTTGCATCCGTGATCAGCTTCTTTATTTGCTGTCTACTGTACTCTTTGGGTATAAATCTCACTGCCTTGTAGTTTGCAATGTCTGCAAACCATGGCACTTCCTGGATAGCAAAGATTTGCTCATCCGGAAAGGTTTCAGAGATCTCAGTGAGAGGGAGGGACGTCCCTTCTACTGGTTCTATTCGGGACAGGTGGTCTGCTACCTGATTCTCTGTCCCCTTTCTGTCTCTTATTTCTATATCAAACTCTTGCAGAAGCAACACCCATCTTATAAGTCTGGGTTTTGAATCCTGCTTTGTGAGTAGATATTTAAGAGCAGCATGATTAGTGTACACAATCACTTTTGATCCTACTAAATAGGATCGGAATTTGTCAATAGCGTAAACCACTGCAAGTAGCTCTTTTTCTATGGTTGTGTAATTCTTCTGAGCGTCATTTAGAACACGACTGGCATAGTAAATGACGTGCAGAAGCTTGTCATGCCTCTGTCCCAACCCTGCACCAATGGCATGGTCACTGGCATCACACATTAGTTCAAATGGCAATGCCCAGTTTGGTGCAGAGATGATTGGTGCTGAGACCAATTTAGCTTTCAGGGTTTCAAATGCCTGCAGACACTCTTTATCAAAGATAAATGGCGTGTCAGCAGCTAGCAGGTTGCTTAGAGGTTTGGCGATTTTTGAAAAATCCTTTATGAACCTCCTATAGAATCCTGCATGCCCCAGAAAGCTTCTGATTGCTTTAACATTGGTGGGTGGTGGTAATTTTTCAATTACTTCAACTTTAGCTTGATCCACCTCTATTCCCTTGTTCGAGATATTGTGCCCAAGGACAATTCCTTCAGTCACCATAAAGTGACACTTTTCCCAGTTTAAAACCAGGTTAGTCTCTTGGCATCTCTTTAGAACAAGTGCTAAATGGTTAAGGCAGGAGCTGAATGAGTCTCCAAACACTGAAAAGTCATCCATGAAGACTTCCAGAAATTTTTCCACCATCAGAAAATTGAGAGCATGCACCTCTGAAGGTTTGCAGGTGCATTGCACAGGCCAAATGCATCCTTCGTATGCAAATACTCCAGATGGGCATGTGAATGCCGTTTTCTCCTGATCCTGGGGATCTACTGCAATTGATTATAACCTGAATATCCATCCATGCAGTAGTATTCATGACCTGCTAGTCTTTCTAGCATCTGGTCTATGAATGGTAAAGGAAAATGATCCTTTCTGGTAGCTGTATGAGCCTTCTGTAATCAATACACATACGCCACCCAGTAACTGTTCTTGTAGGAACCAGTTCATTTTTCATTATGAACCACTGTCATGCCACCTTTCTTAGGGACGACTTGGACAGGCTTACCCAGGGGCTGTCAGAAATAGGATAAATAATCCCAGCCTCTAGTAATTTAGTGACCTCTTTCTGCACTACTTCCTTCATGGCTGGGTTCAGCCGCCTTTGTGGTTGAACCACTGGCTTGGCGTCACCCTCCAGTAAGATCTTGTGCATGCATCTAGCTGGGCTAATGCCCTTAAGATCACTGATGGACCACCCAAGAGCTGTCTTGTGTGTTCTTAGCACTTGAATTAGTGCTTCCTCTTCCTGTGGCTCTAAGGTGGAGCTTATGATTACAGGAAAGGTATCACCTTCTCCCAAGAATGCATATTTTAGGGAAGGTGGTAATGGTTTGAGCTCGGGTTTAGGAGGTTTCTCCTTTTCCTGAGGGATTTTCAGAGGTTCTACTATTTTCTCTGACTCCTCCAGATCAGGCTGAACGTCTTTAAAGATGTCCTCTAGCTCTGATTCGAGACTCTCAGCCATATTGACCTCTCTTACCAGAGAGTCAATAATATCAACACTCATGCAGTCATTTGGGGTGTCTGGATGTTGCATGGCTTTGACAACATTTAACTTGAACTCCTCCTCATTGACTCTCAAGGTTACTTCCCCTTTTTGGACGTCAATGAGGGTTCGGCTAGTTGCTAGGAAAGGTCTTCCTAGAATGAGAGTTGCACTCTTGTGCTCCTCCATTTCCAGCACCACAAAGTCAGTAGGAAAGGCAAATGGCCCAACCTTGACAATCATGTCCTCAATCACACCTGATGGGTATTTAATGGAGCCATCAGCAAGTTGAAGACATATCCTGGTTGGTTTGATTTCTTTAGTTAAACCAAGCTTTCTGATAGTAGATGCAGGTATTAGGTTGATACTTGCCCCAAGATCACATAAAGCTTGCTTGGTGCAAGTGCCCTCTAATGTGCATGGTATCATAAAGCTCCCAGGATCTTTAAGCTTCTCAGGTAAGCTTTTCAGAATGACTGCACTGCATTCTTCAGTGAGGTAAACTTTTTCAGTTTTCCTCCAATCCTTCTTATGACTTAAGATCTCTTTCATGAACTTAGCATAAGAGGGTATTTGCTCAAGTGCTTCTGCAAACGGAATCTTTATTTCAAGAGTTCTGAGATAGTCTGCAAAGTGGGCAAATTGCTTATCCTGTTTCGCTTGGCGGAGTTTTTGAGGATAAGGCATTTTGGCTTTGTATTCCTCAACCTTAGTTGCTGCAGGTTTATTACCTACAGAAGTGGGTTAGGAAGCCTTTTTAGAAGGGTTGTTATCAGCACTTGTATGTGACTGATTCCCCACTGGCGTTTGAATGCCAGTGGTGGGAGCTGGAGTGGCGTTAGACGCCACTTCCTTGTTTGTTACTGGCGTTTGAACGCCAGAACCATGCTCCCTTTGGGCGTTCAACGCCGGATTCATGCTTGTTTCTGGCGTTGAACGCCAGGAATGAGCATGGTCTGGGCGTTCAGCGCCAGCTTTATTCTTCTCTGGGCTCTGACTGTCCTCAGAGGGATTTTGAGTATCCACTTGTTCATTTCTTGGTTTCCTGCTGCTTTGAAGTGAGGTATTTAATATTTTCCCACTTCTTAATTGAACTGCTTGGCATTCTTCTGCTATTTGTTTTGACAGTTACTTTTCTGTTTGCTTTAATTGTACTTCCATATTCCTGTTAGCCATTCTTGTTTCCTGTAATATTTCCTTAAATTCGGCTAGCTGCTAAGTTTGAAAGTCTAATTGCTGATTGAATTCATTAGCCTGATCCACCGGACTGAGTTCAGCAGTTACTGTTTTAGCTTCTTCTTTCATGGAAGATTCACTGCTTAGGTACATATGTTGATTTCTGGCAACTGTATCAATAAGCTCTTGAGCCTCTTCAATTGTTTTTCTCATATGTATAGATCCACCAGCTGAGTGGTCTAGAGAAATCTGAGCTTTTTCTGTAAGCCCATAGTAGAAGATGTCTAATTGCACCCATTCTGAAAACATTTCAGAGGGGCATTTTCTTAGCATCTCTCTGTATCTTCCCAGGCATTAAAGAGATTCATTATCTCCTGTTGAAGCCTTGGATGCTTAGCCTTAGCTGTGTCATCCGTTTTGGAGGGAAATAGTGATTCAGGAATTTTTCTGACAGCTGCTTCCATGTTTTTATGCTGTTCTTAGGCTGGTTATTTAACCACCTCTTAGCTTGATCTCTTACAGCAAATGGAAACAGTAATAATCTGTAGACATCCTGATCCACTTCCTTATCATGTACTGTGCAGCATTTGCAAAAATTGGGCCAGAAACTCTGTAGGTTCTTCATGTGGAAGACCAGAATACTGACAATTTTGTTGCACCATGATAATGAGCTGAGGATTCAACTCAAAGCTACTAACTCCAATGGAGGGTATACAGATACTACTCCCATATGAAGCAGTAGTGGGGTTAGCATATGACCCCAGAGTCCTCTTGGACTGTTCATTCCTACTTGCTTCCATGATAGAATACAAGGGATAATTTATATGTTGATTTTTTTTGAATTAATTTTTATAAAATAAAATAGAAAAACGAAATAAATAAAAGAAATTGGAAATATTTTGAAATTGAAATTTGAATTTTTATATAAAATTTTCGAAAAAAAGTAGTTCAAAATTAGTTAGAAAATAAAATTTTTTTGAATTTTGAATTTTATGATGAAAGAGAAAAACACACAAAAGACACAAGACTTAAAATTTTTAGATCTAATGCTCCTTATTTTCGAAAAATTTTTTGGAGGGAAAACACCAAGGAACCCCAAACTTAAAAATTTTAAGATCAAAACACAAGAAAAACTCAAGAACACCTTGAAGATTCACAAGAACACCAAGAATAAAAGGAAGAACACCAAACTTAAAATTTTTAGAAAACTTTAAGAAAATTTTCGAAAATTATGAAAAGATTAACAAGAAAACACCAAACTTATAGTTTGGCACAAGATTAAATCAAAAAAATTATTTTTGAAAGAAAAGATTCCAAAGAAAATACCCAATTGTCAAGAACAACTACCAATGCTCCAACCAATTGGGCAGTAACTTGAATGTTGATTTAAAAAATGTATCATATTTATGGATAACAATATAAATTTTTGAAAGTTAATGTTTTGAAAAAGCACAAGAAACAAGAAAAGAAAAGACAAACAAGAAAAACTTGAGATCAAACAAAAAAATAACAAAACAACTTGAAGATTAATGAAGAACAAAGAACACAAGTCGAAAATTTTAAAGAAAAATATAAAATATGCAATTGACACCAAACTTAGAACAAGACACTAAACTCACGAAAATTAGCATTAATTAAGAGAAATAATAAATTTGAAAAGAAATTTTGAAAAGAAACTATCCTATCAAGACTTAATTACTCTATAACAATAAAAAAAAAAAAAATTATTCCTAATCTAAGAAATAAAATAAACCTTTAGTTGTTCAAACTCGAATAGTCCCCGGCAACGGCGCCAAAAACTTGGTGCACGAATTTGCAATCCGTACAACTAACCAGCAAGTGCACTGGTCGTCCAAGTAATACCTTACGTGAGTAAGGGTCGATCCCACGGAGATTATTGGTTTGAAGCAAGCTATGTTTATTTTATTAATCTTAATCAGGATACCAATAGAGTTCTTTAGCCTCGTATAAAGTAAAAAGGGCATAAATAAATAGTTGTTACTTGTTGTGCAGTAATGGGGAATATGTTGGAGTTTTGAGATGCTTTGTCCTTTGAACTCAACTCTTCCTTGAAATCCTTCATCACACGCAAGGCTCCTTCCATGGCAAGCTCTATGTAGGGTGTCACCGTTGTCAATGGCTACTTCCCATCCTCTCAGTGAAAACGTTCCTATGCTCTGTCACAGCACGGCTAATCATCTGTCGGTTCTCAATCAGGGGAATAGAATCCATTGATTCTTTTGCGTCTGTCACTAACGCCCAGCCTTCAGGAGTTTGAAGCTCGTCACAGTCATTCAATCCCAGAATCCTACTCGGAATACCACAGACAAGGTTTAGACTTTCCGGATTCTCATGAATGCCGCCATCAATCCGGCTTATACCACGAAGATTCTGATTAAGGAATCTAAGAGATACTCATTCAATCTGATGTAGAACAGAGGTGGTTATCAGGCACACGTTCATGGATTGAGGAAGGTGATGAGTGTCACGGATCATCACCTTCTCCATAATTAAGCGCGAATGAACATCTTAGATAAGAACAAGCGTGTTTGAATGGAAAACAAAGTAATTGTATTAATTCATCGAGACGCTGCAGAGCTCCTCACCCCCAACAATGGAGTTTAGAGACTCATGCCATCAAAAAGTATGTAATTCAGATATGAAAATGTCATGAGGTACAAAATAATTCTCTAAAAGTTGTTTAAATAGTAAACTAGTATCATAGGTTTACAGAATATGAGTAAACTAAGATAATTGGTGTAGAAATCCACTTCTGCGGCCCACTTGGTGTGTGCTGGGGCTGAGACTAAAGCTATCCACGAGTAGAGGCTTTTCTTGGAGTTAAACTCCAAGTTATGACGTGTTTTGGGCGTTCAACTCCGGATCATGACGTTTTTCTGGCGTTTAACTCCAGACAGCAGCATGTACTTGGCGTTTAACGCCAAGTTACATCGTCTATCTTCGCGCAAAGTATGAACTATTATATATTGCTGAAAAGCCCTGGATGTCTACTTTCCAACGCCGTTAAGAGCGCTCCAATTGGACTCCTGTAGCTCCAGAAAATCCATTTCGAGTGCAGGGAGGTCAGGATCCAATAGCATCAGCAGTCCTTTTTCAGCCTAAGTCAGATTTCTGCTCAGCTTCCTCAATTTCAGCCAGAAAATACCTGAAATCACAGAAAAATACACACACTCATAGTAAAGTCCAGAAATATGATTTTTGCTTAAAAACTAATAAAATTCTATTAAAAACTAATTAAAACATTTTAAAATCTACATGAAATTACCCCCAAAAAGCGTATAAAATATCCGCTCATCAAGATCAAACCAACCCGAATCTATCTTCAATTTGCTGATGGCTCCATTAAATACCCATCAGGCATAATTGAGGACATGATTGTCAAGGTTGGGCCATTTTCCTTTCCCACTGACTTTGTAGTGCTGGAAATGGAGGAGCACAAGAGTGCAACTCTCATTCTAGGAAGACCTTTCCTAGCAACTAGACGCACTATCATTGATGTCCAAAAGGGGGAAGTGTCCCTGAGAGTCAATGAGGATGAGTTTAAGTTGAATGCCATCAAAGCTATGCAGTATCCAGACACACCAAAAGACTGCATGAAAGTGGATCTTATTGACTCTCTAGTGGAAGAAGTCAATATGACTGAGAGTCTTGAATCAGAGCTAGAGGACATATTTAAAGATGTTCAGCCTGATCTGGAGGAGCCAGAGAAAATAGAGAAACCTCTGAAATATGCATTTCTGGGAGAAGACAACACTTTTCCTGTGATCATAAGCTCTACCTTAAAGCCACAGGAAGAGGAGGCACTGATTCAAGTGCTAAGGACACATAAGATAGCTCTTGGGTGGTCCATAAGTGATCTTAAGGGCATTAGCCCAGCTAGATGCATGCACAAGATTCTCTTGGAGGATAATGCTAAGCCAGTGGTACAACCACAAAGGCAGCTGAATCCAGCCATGAAGGAAGTGGTACAGAAAGAGGTCACTAAACTACTAGAGGCTGGGATTATTTATCCTGTTTCTGATAGCCCCCTAGGTGAGCCCTGTCCAAGTCGTCCCCAAGAAGGGAGGAATGATAGTAGTGCATAATAAAAAGAATGAACTGGTTCCTACAAGAACAGTTACAGGGTGGCGCATGTGTATTGACTACAGAAGACTCAATACAGCTACCAGAAAGGATCATTTTCCTAACATTCATAGACCAGATGCTAGAAAGACTAGCAGGTCATGACTATTACTGCTTTTTGGATGGCTATTCAGGCTACAACCAAATTACAGTAGATCCCCAAGATCAAGAAAAAACAGCATTCACATGTCCATCTGTGGTATTTGCCTACAGAAAGATGCCATTTGGTCTATGTAATGCACCTGCAACCTTTCAGAGATGCATGCTCTCTATTTTCTCTAATATGGTGGAAAATTTTCTGGAAGTCTTCATGGATGACTTCTTAGTATATGGAGACTCATTCAGCTCCAGTCTTGAACATCTAACACTTGTTCTGAAACGGTGCCAAGAGACCAACCTGGTTTTAAACTGGGAAAAATGTCACTTTATGGTGACTGAAGGAATTGTCCTTGGACACAAAATTTCAAACAAGGGAATAGAGGTGAATTGAGCTAAGGTAGAGGTAATTGAAAAATTACCACCACCTGCCAATGTTAAGGCAATCAGAAGCTTTTTGGGGCATGCAAGATTCTATAGGAGGTTTATAAAGGATTTTTCAAAAATCGCAAAACTTCTATGTAATCTGCTAGCTGCTGACACACCATTTATATTTGACACAGAGTGTCTGCAGGCGTTTGAGACTCTGAAAGCTAAGCTGGTCACATCACCAGTCATTTCTGCACCAAACTGGACATTACCATTTGAACTGATGTGTGATGCCAATGACCATGCCATTGGTGCAGTATTGGGACAGAGGCATGACAAACTTCTGCATGTCATCTACTATGCCAGCCGTGTTCTAAATGATGCACAGAAAAATTACACAACCACAGAAAAAGAATTGCTTGCAGTGGTATACGCCATTGACAAGTTTATATCCTATTTAGTAGGATCAAAAGTGATTGTGTACACTGACCATGCTACTCTTAAATATCTACTCACAAAGCAGGATTCAAAATCCAGGCTCATAAGATGGGTTTTGCTTCTACAAGAGTTTGATATAGAAATAAGCGACAGAAAAGGGACAGAGAACTAAGTAGCTGATCACCTGTCCTGGATAGAACCAGTAGCAGGAGCGTCCCTCCTGATGCCAAGGCATCTTAGGCTAGTTTCACTAGCCTTTTTCTCTTATTTTTAGTTGTTTTATGCATTTTCTTGAGCCTTAAGTAATCATTTGGGCCAAATAGTCATGCTTGTCTTAAATCATTCAAACATGAAAATTTTGATGCAAATTCCATGAGTTTTTAGTTATATTCCTTGAATGCTATGAATGGAAGAATTCTCATGAAATTTTGCAAGACCTTGATGCAGTTGTTTGGATGATTTCAGGGAAGAAGAGGCTAGGCAAGGAAGCAACAAAATCAATAAAAGAAGCTTGAATATCAAATGTGGAGTTTAAGCTCCAGTTTAAGCCTAACCTGGAGCTTAAACGCCAGAATCATGAGAAAGGAGGAAATGCTATAACTGGCGTTTAACCTCCAGTTTAACCTTAAACTGGAAGTTAAACGCCAGAATGAGAAAGGCACTAAGAAGCATTTCCACGTTTAACCTCCAGTTTAACCTTAAACTGGAGGTTAAACGTGTTCGACACTTTTTCTCACCAAGGAGCAATTCCACGTTAACCTCCAGTTTAACCTTAAACTGGAGGTTAAACGCCAGAAGCAAGAGAGGCACCAGGAGCATTTCCACGTTTAACCTCCAGTTTAACCTTAAACTGGAGGTTAAACGTGTTCGACTATTTCTCTCCTCCAGGGTTGCTTTATCATTTTCCACGTTTAACCTCCAGTTTAACCTTAAACTGGAGGTTAAACGTGTTCGACCCAATTGCTCCTCCAGGGTTGTTTTCTTCATTTCCACGTTTAAGCTTCAGTTTAACCTTAAACTGAAGCTTAAACGTGTTCGACATTTTACACTCCTGGGTTGCTTTCTTCCAATTCCACGTTTAAGTTTCAGTTTAACCTTAAACTGAAACTTAAACTTCAACTTAAACGCCACCTTTTGAAAGGGTTTCTGGGCCAAATATATTGAATTTTAAGTTAGCATTTGAGCACAAATATTAACTTAAACGTATTATGTATGAAACCCAATGAATATCATGGTTTATGGGATTGGGCCGGAAGAATTGATGAGTCTGGAACTTCAATTTGTTGAGTCTTGTGTCATTACTTGTTATCACTAAATTTGCTCAATGAAGTTACAGAATTGGATCACAGCCTCATCAGGATTGGATCATAAACCCAAAGCAAAAGGAAATCAAGAAAAAGCCTCAAAGCCCAGAACTCACAGAAGCTCAATTTAGAAAGTGTATAAATAGGATAGAATTGAAGTTAGTTGGAACCTTTTGCATTTTGGAACTTTTGATCATTTTGCTATTTTTCATACTTGTAATTGAATTCAGAGCTATGACTCACTAAACCCCTTTCATTGGGTTAGGGAGCTCTATTGTAATTCAATGAATCAATAATAGTTTTTATCTTCTTCTTCAATCTTTTCTCTTGAATTTTGTTTAGAAAGCTTTTCGATCTAATTCCATTGGGTAGTTGTCTTGGGAAAGAAACTACCCATAATTGGAATCCTTCGAACCTTGGGAAAGGAATGATGGATTCATGCTAGAGAAGCTTTCTCACAGTGAATTGGATTGGGGTTTGGATGGATATTGTGACATGTAATCCTACCAAATTGTGGTTCATGAAACTGTGTGGTATAATCAGTGATCGAGCATCATCTCTTCTTATGAACATTTAACCAAGGATTGGGAATTTGTTTGTTTTTAGAGAGAATTGGTGAGCCAAGGAATTGGGATCCAATCATATAGATTGCCAAGCAAGATTCAATGAATGCATTGGTTGAGGAAGAGATGAAAATGTTTGATTCGGAGATTTCAATATCTCCTAACACCCAATGAACTCCCCATTTCTGATCTACATTTCTATTTACCTTCTGCAATTTCATTCATGCAATCACCCCCAATCCCTTTTAATTTCAGCAATTTACTTTCTCGCACCTTAATTCTCGCAATTTAAGTTTATGCAATTTCAATTCCTTGCAATTTACGTTTCCTGCCACATTTACTTTATGCAATTCACATCCAAAAGTTGATTCCGCTCAACTAACAAACTTCTAATTCGAATTGCTCATTCAACCAATCCTTGTGGGATTTGACCTCACTCTATTGTGAGTTTTACTTGACGATAACCGGTGCACTTGCCGGAGAATTTGCCGTTCGTGCAATTTCCTAAATCGTAGCATAACAAGTTTATGCGCATCAAGTTATGGCGCCGTTGCCGGGGATTGGTTTTCGATGACAATTCTCCAATTGGAAGTTAACTAGATTGAGCAATTTTTCTTTTTCTTTGTTAATAGTTTTTGTTTCAGTTTATTACTGCTAATTTCTGCAAATTTTAATTTGTTTTTCTTTGCTTATTCACTTGTTAGCATACTAACCACTAGCTGTTTGTGATATTGCCTCACTATGGAATTTCCACTATCTTTGGATGAGTATTGTTTGAGACTGAGCACATTGCAAAAAAGAAAGGAGTATCCATCATCTTTTGGTCAATCAAAATTCATGAGAAACTCTCCACCACCACAGATGATTCATGTTATTATGCTCATGGTGGGTGGGAGTATCAGGAACAAGAACGGGTACTTCCCAGAGCCACAAAATGGTCCATGTTTGGTGAATTTGATCACTACTCAAGTTGTGGCTGGGAAGATCAAAACCAAAGAGATTTCACTTATTCACACCCCATTCATCAAGAGCCATCACCTCTGAATTATCCAACCTCACCTCCTAGTTTTACATATCCAAATTCTTCATCACTTGAGCATTTCTCAGCACAAAATTCCTTCTCAAATTCATACAATTCATTTCACTATCCACAAGACTCATTCCACTACACACAAGAGTCATACCACTACCAACACTCCAACCAAAGACTCTATCAGCCCACAAAAACACATACTCCCAGCCACCATATCACAGCCAAGATCAACCTCATCAACCCAATCCGAACCAACAATTTCAAGATCAATTAAACAGGATAGAAGAATGCTTGCAACAAGAGTCATACCACTACCACACTCCAACCAAAGACTCTATCAGCCCACACAAACACATACTCCCAGCCACCATATCACAGCCAAATCAACCTCATCAACCCAATCCGAACCAACAATTTCAAGATCAATTAAACAGGATAGAAGGAATGCTTGCAACTATGGGCAGAGATGTGGCCGATTTGAAAGGCTTTAAGGAAGAAGTGATATCCAACTTACGAAATCAAGGTGCTGGCATTCAAAAGCTAGAAGCACAAATTAGATATCTATCAAAGCAAATCCCTACCCACAATTCTTCTAGTGATACCATGGCAAACCCAAGGGAGGAATCAGAAGAACAAGAAAGGGAGAAAGTCAATCAAGGGAGATCACACTCCAATGAAACAGAGAGTTGCAAAGAGGAAGGGTTCATTGAACCACAAATTCAGGAAGCTTTTGATGAACAGGATACTCCAACTGTCCAACAACAACCAAGTTCTGAGATCAAGGATGTGAAGGCAGTAGAAACAAGCACTAAAATGAGGATTGTGACCGAGAAACAAAGGACCATATCCATGAAGAAGAAAAGGTCAAAGAACAATCCAACTCCTGAGCCAACAAGCAAGTTCACTCAAGCCAATCACAAGGAAAGCTTGCTGGAAAGAGGCATTCACAACAAGGGCACTAACTAGCTCCTTTATCCACTTGAAGTCATTCCTCTTAACAAACTGTATTTCAATAAAAGAGTTAAGTAAATTTATCTGTATTGCAAGGAGCTAAGTTTGGTGTTGCCACACCAAACAATTCAAGGGTGGAATGTGAGATTCTAAGTTGGTGTTCCACCAAAAACTCATTAAAAGCACATTTCTACCTCAGCATGACTAGTCACTAGCTCCAACCAATTAGGGAAACTACTTAAACAATAGTTAATTTCTAGTCATAGTTTCTTTTCTAGTTCATGTTATTTTCTTAATAAAAGCACATGAGGTTTTCTGCATGATCCAAATTGCTGCATATGGCAAGGAACTAAGTTTGGTGTTCACACACCAATCTAAGTTCAGAGGCCTACAAACATACATGCATGCTAACCAATTCTCAAAGTGCTTGGGGAACAAGCAACTTCTAATAGCTTTGCAGGAAGACAATCAATCTCATGGAAGGAATATACATCATCATCAAAGAGAACACCAGGCTAGGAAGGATGATGAACAACAAAGAAGATGCTAAAAGGTTGTATTGTCACTTAATTGCTTGTACTTTGAATTGCTGATATTGGAAGTTTGCATGCACCCCTGCTTTAAGTTTGAGTCATTGCAGTTTTTGTTTGTCTGTTTGTTTAATTTCCAATAAGTGATAGTCTAAGTGTCTGGATAAACTTCACTTGCTTAAATGTATGCTTGCCCTGCTTGTTCTGTTTCCAAAAATAAAAGAAATGTTTGAACAAAAGTAACTCAATTCCATTTGGTAAGAAATCAAAAGATTAAGTGGTGGTATGCATGTTTGATTGAATAGTCAGCTCACTAAGAAATAAAGTCAGAATTGTCACTTTTAGTGGAAATTAGGATGCTGTCTATGGATCTTGATGAATAAATGTCTTTGGCCATGAAAAAGAAAGAAAAAAAGAAGAAAAAAGCCACTGAAAAAGGGCAACCAAAAAGCAAAAAAAAAAAAAAATTGAGAAAATAAGCTAGGCACCAATGGTTTGAACTTCTGAGACAAATGCCTGTGGTGTTTATGTATTAAGGATATGCTTGGATGAATAGGTTCTGAGGAGTGTTTCAACACTTGGTAACTTGGGTTAACTAACCCGGGATTATCAACCAAAAGTCCATTATCAAGAGCAACCTAAATACAAAACATTTAGTCACACAAAGAGGTGCTGGGCACCAATGTGTCAAGAAGAAATGTGAACTAAAATGCCTGTGGTGGATATGTGTGAGCACTGATAAGAAATGTCAAAAGCTTGTGCAACACATGACACTGAGCAACAAGGAGCAAATAAGCTCAAAGAAAAAGAAATACAAAGAAAAGAAACTTGCCAAGGATATGTGAATAACAAGAGGCCATAGCAGTGTTTTAGTGGAAACATAAAAAGTGACATTCTTACCTAAGAAACAATAAAGTGATGCTGCAACAACTTTCTGCATGAACACTCCATTAATCAATGTCAATTACTTACTGATATGGCTAATGAATTTACTTTCTGTTTCATTCTTTCTTCTCAAATAATTCAGAACTTGCTTGGGGACAAGCAAGGATTAAGTTTGGTGTTGTGATGCCAAGGCATCTTAGGCTAGTTTCACTAGCCTTTTTCTTTTATTTTTAGTTGTTTTATGCATTTTCTTGAGCCTTAAGTAATCATTTGGGCCAAATAGTTATGCTTGTCTTAAATCATTCAAACATGAAAATTTTGATGCAAATTCCATGAGTTTTTAGTTATATTCCTTGAATGCTATGAATGGAAGAATTCTCATGAAATTTTGCAAGACCTTGATGCAGTTGTTTGGATGATTTCAGGGAAGAAGAGGCTAGGCAAGGAAGCAACAAAATCAATAAAAGAAGCTTGAATATCAAATGTGGAGTTTAAGCTCCAGTTTAAGCCTAAACTGGAGCTTAAACGCCAGAATCAAGAGAAAGGAGGAAATGCTGTAACTGGTGTTTAACCTCCAGTTTAACCTTAAACTGGAAGTTAAACGCCAGAATGAGAAAGGCACTAAGAAGCATTTCCACGTTTAACCTCCAGTTTAACCTTAAACTGGAGGTTAAACGTGTTCGACACTTTTTCTCACCAAGGAGCAATTCCACGTTTAACCTCCAGTTTAACCTTAAACTGGAGGTTAAACGTGTTCGACCCAATTGCTCCTCCAGGGTTGTTTTCTTCATTTCCACGTTTAAGCTTCAGTTTAACCTTAAACTGAAGCTTAAACGTGTTCGACATTTTACACTCCTGGGTTGCTTTCTTCCAATTCCACGTTTAAGTTTCAGTTTAACCTTAAACTGAAACTTCAACTTCAACTTAAACGCCACCTTTTGAAAGGGTTTCTGGGCCAAATATATTGAAGTTTAAGTTAGCATTTGAGCACAAATATTAACTTAAACGTATTATGGTATGAAACCCAATTGAATATCATGGTTTATGGGATTGGGCCGGAAGAATCGATGAGTCTGGAACTTCAATTTGTTGAGTCTTGTGTCATTACTTGTTTATCACTAAATTTGCTCAATGAATGTTACAGAATTGGATCACAGCCTCATCAGGATTATGGATCATAAACCCAAAGCAAAAGGAAATCAAGAAAAAGCCTCAAAGCCCAAGAAACTCAACAGAAGCTCAATTTAGAAAGTGTATAAATAGGATAGAATTGAAGTTAGTTGGAACCTTTTTGACATTTTGGAACTTTTGATCATTTTGCTATTTTTCATACTTTGTAATTGAATTCAGAGCTATGACTCACTAAACCCCTTTCATTGGGTTAGGGAGCTCTATTGTAATTCAATGAATCAATAATAGTTTTTATCTTCTTCTTCAATCTTTTCTCTTGAATTTTGTTAGAAAGCTTTTCGATCTAATTCCATTGGGTAGTTGTCTTGGGAAAGAAACTACCCATAATTGGAATCCTTCGGAACCTTGGGAAAGGAATGATGGATTCATGCTAGAGAAGCTTTCTCACAGTGAATTGGATTGGGGTTTGGATGGATATTGTGACATGTAATCCTACCAAATTGTGGTTCATGAAACTGTGTGGTATAATCAGTGATCGAGCATCATCTCTTCTTATGAACATTTAAACCAAGGGATTGGGAATTTGTTTGTTTTTAGAGAGAATTGGTGAGCCAAGGAATTGGGATCCAATCATATAAGATTGCCAAGCAAGATTCAATGAATGCATTGGTTGAGGAAGAGATGAAAATGTTTTGATTCGGAGATTTCAATATCTCCTAACACCCAATGAACTCCCCATTTCTGATCTACAATTTCTATTTACCTTCTGCAATTTCAATTCATGCAATCACCCCCAATTCCCTTTTAATTTCAGCAATTTACTTTCTCGCACCTTAATTCTCGCAATTTAAGTTTATGCAATTTCAATTCCTTGCAATTTACGTTTCCTGCCACATTTACTTTATGCAATTCACATCCAAAAGTTGATTCCGCTCAACTAAACAAACTTCTAATTCGAATTGCTCATTCAACCAATCCTTGTGGGATTCGACCTCACTCTATTGTGAGTTTTTACTTGACGATAACCGGTGCACTTGCCGGAAGGAATTTTGCCGTTCGTGCAATTTCCTAAAATCGTAGCATAACAAGTTTATGCGCATCACCTCCCTCCTACTGAGATCTCTAAAACCTTTCTGGATGAGCAATTGTTTACCATTCAGGAAGCTCCGTGGTTTGCAAATATTGCAAACTATAGAGCTCAGTAATGTCAAGCTATTGACAGTTGATGAGCGGATAATTTATACGCTTTTTGGCATTGTTTTTAGGTAGTTTTTAGTAAGTTCAAGCTACTTTTAGGGATGTTTTCATTATTTTTTATGTTAAATTCACATTTCTGGACTTTACTATGAGTTTGTGTGTTTTTCTGTGATTTCAGGTAATTTCTGGCTGAAATTGAGGGACTTGAGCAAAACTCTGAAAAAGGCTGACAAAAGGACTGCTGATGCTGTTGGAATCTGACCTCCCTGCACTCAAAATGAATTTTCTGGAGCTACAGAACTCTAATTGGCGCGCTCTCAACGGCGTTAGAAAGTCGACATCCAGGGCTTTTCAGCAATATATAATAGTCCATACTTTATTCGGAAATTGATGACGTAACTTGGCGTTGAACGCCAAGTACATGCTGCTGTCTGGAGTTAAACGCCAGAAAAACGTCATGATCCGGAGTTGAACGCCCAAAACACGTCATAACTCGGAGTTCAACTCCAAGAGAAGCCTCAGCTCTTGGATTGATCAAGCTCAGCCCAAGCGTACACCAAGTGGGCCCCGGAAGTGGATTTATGCATCAATTACTTACTCATGTAAACCCTAGGAGCTAGTTTATTATAAATAGGATGATTTACTAATGTATTAGACATCTTTGGTCTCAGTTTTGTTTTATTCTTCATCCTAAGAGGCTATTGATCACGTTTTAGGGGGCTGGCCATTCGGCCATGCCTGAACCTTTTACTTATGTATTTTCAACAGTGGAGTTTCTGCACACCATAGATTAAGGGTGTGGAGCTCTGCTGTACCTCACGTTTCAATACAAATTACTATTACTTTTTATTCAATTCTCTCTTATTCTTATTCCAAGATATTCATTCGCACCCAAGAACATGATGAATGTGATGATTATGTGACGCTCATCATCATTCTCACCTATGAACGCACGTGATTGACAACCACCTTCGTTCTACATGCAACTGAGCTTGAATGTGTATCTCTTAGATTCCCCAACAGAATCTTCGTGGTATAAGCTAGATAGATGGCGGCATTCATGAGGATCTGGAAAATCTAACCTTGTCTGTGGTATTCTGAGTAGGATTCCGGTAATGAATGACTGTGACGTGCTTCAGACTTGCAAGTGCTGGGCGTTAGTGACAGACGCAAATGAATCAAGGGATTCTATTCCAACAGGAGCGGGAACCAACCAGTGATTAGCCGTGCTGTGACAGAGCGCGTGAGCGTAGTTTTCACTGCGAGGATGGGATGTAGCCTTCGGCCAGTGTGATGCCTCCAGACGATTAGCCATGCGAGTGACAGCGCAGAGGACCATTTTCCAGAGAGGATACAAAGTAGCCATCGTCGAACGGTGAACCCCTATACACAGCTTGCCATGGAAAGGAGTAAGAAGGATTGAGTTGAAGCAGTAGGAAAGTAGGCGTTCTTGAGCCATACAGTATCTCCATTCGCTTATCTGAAATTCCCACCAATGAATCTGCATAAGTATTCTATCCCTTTTATTATTTCTATTTTCGAAACCATAAACAAATTTAATCTGCCTAACTGAGATTTACAAGGTGACCATAGCTTGCTTCATACCAACAATCTCTGTGGGATCGACCCTTACTCACGTAAGGTTTATTACTTGGACGACCCAGTACACTTGCTGGTTAGTTGAACGGAGTTGTGTCCACTCGTGCCAATTTCAAATTCCATAAAAGTACAAGGAGTACAACTTAAAGAATATGGATCACAATTTCGTCCACCAACAGTAAAGAAGCGCTTATTGGGAGGCAACCCAACTTTATTTTAATTTTATCTATATTATTTTGTTTTCTTTTAGGTTGATGATCATGTGAAGTCATAAAGACAATTACAAAAATAAAGAAAAAATAAAAAACAACATTGAAAATAGCACACCCTGGAGGAAGGACTTACTGGCGTTTAAACGCCAGTAAGGGTAGCAAAATGGGCGTTTATACGCCCAATCTGGCTCCTTTCTGGGCGTTTAAACGCCAGAATAAGGCACCAGACTAGTGTTTAAATGCCAGAACAGGGCAACAAACTGGCATTTAGACGCCAGAACAGGAAGGAAAGCTGGCGTTTAAACGCCAGAACATGGTAGCAAATTGGCGTTTAAACGCCAGAATTGCACTCTAAGGCATTTTGAACGCCCAATTGGAGCAGGGATGAGAATTCCTTGACCCCTCAGGATCTGTGGACCCCACAGGATCTCCACCAACCTCAACTCACTCTCTCTCCTCTTCACACCTTTCTACAACACTCTTCCCCAAATACCCTTCACCAATCACCTCCATATCTCTTCCCCAAATACCTTTCACCAATCACTTCCTTAACCATTCCCTTCCCAAACCCACTTGCACATGGCCGAACCACAAACCTACCTCAATCTCTTCCAATTTTCTTCTTCTTCTACTCCATTCTTCCTTCTTTTTCTCGAGGACGAGCAAACCTTTTAAGTTTGGTTTGGTAAAAGCATTGCTTTTTGTTTTTCCATAACCACTAATAGCACCTATGGCCGGAGAAACCTCTATAAAGAGGAAAGGGAAGGCAATTGCTTCCACCTCCGAGTCATGGGAGATAGAGAAATTCATCTCAAAAGCCCATCACTAAGAAAAGGATGGAGCAAACAAGAGAGCCCACCCATGGACCTCAACAAGAGCATGAGGAAATTCCTCATCATGAAATCCCTAAGATGCCTCAAGGGATACATTTTTCTCCACACAACTATTGGGAGCAACCAAGAATAGGAGCACCAAAATCACTAGGGATGGAGCAACAAAGGCAAGGAAGAGATATAGAAGAGCTCAAGAGCACCATTGGTTCTTCAAGAGGAGGAATTTCTGTTTTTCGGCTTTATGCTGTAGGTTCTATCTATGTTTGTGTCTTCACTACATGATCATTAGTGTCTAGTGCCTATGTCTTAAAGCTGTGAATAACTCCATGAATCCTTCGCATCTCTTAAATGAAAAATGTGCTTAATTACAAAAGAACAAGAAGTACTTGGATTTCAAATTTTATCTTGAAACTAGTTTAATTATTTTGATGTGGTGGCAATACTTTTTGTTCTCTGAATGAATGCTTGAATGGTGCATATTTTTTATCTTGTTGTTTATGAATGTTAAAGTTGTTGGCTCTTGAAAGAATGATGAGCAAGGAGAAATGTTATTGATAATCTGAAAATTCATTAAATTGGTTCTTAAAGTAAGAAAAAGCAGTGAAAAAAATTAGCAAAAAAAAAAAAGAGAAAAGAAAAAGAAAAAGCAAGTAAAAAAAGTCAATAGCCCTTTAAACCAAAAGGCAAGGATAAAAAGGATCCAAGGCTTTGAGCATCAGTGGATAGGAGGGCCCAAGGAAATAAAATCCAGGCCTAAGCGGCTAAATCAAGATGTCCCTAACCATTTGCTTGTGTCATGGAGGTCCAAGCGAAAAGCTTGAGACTGAGTGGTTAAAGTCGTGATCCAAAGCAAAAAGAGTGTACTTAAGAACTCTGGACACCTCTAATTGGGGACTTTAGCAAAGCTGAGTCACAATCTGAAAAGGTTCACCCAGTTATGTGTCTGTGGCATTTATGTATCCGGTGGTAATACTTCAAAACAAAGTGCTTAGGGTCACGGCCAAGACTCATAAAGTAGCTATGTTCAAGAATCAACGCATTGAACTAGGAGAATCAATAACACTATCTAAAATTCTAAGTTCCTATAGATGCCAATCATTCTGAATTTCAAAGGAAAAAGTGATGTCAAAACTGTTCAGAAGCAAAAAGCTACAAGCCCCGCTCATCTAATTAGGACTAAGTTTCATTGATACTGTGGGATTCATTGTATATTCTCTTCTTTTTATCCTATATTATTTTCAGTTGCTTGGGGACAAGCAACAATTTAAGTTTGGTGTTGTGATGAGTGGATAATTTATACACTTTACTTTGAGTTTGTGTATTTTTCTATGATTTCAGGTATTTTCTGGCTGAAATTGAGGGACCTGAGCAAAAATCTGATTCAGAGGCTGACAAAAGACTGCAGATGCTGTTGGATTCTGACCTCTCTGCACTTGAAGTTGATTTTCTGGAGTTACAAAACTCCAAATGGCGCATTCTCAATTGCGTTGGAAAGTAGACATCCAGGACTTTCCAGCAATATATAATAGTTTATACTTTGCGTGAGTTTTGACAACGTAAAATAGCGTCAAAACGCTAGCTCTCTCCCCTTTTCTGGCGTCAAAAAGCCAGAACTGGCATAAAAGTTGGAGTTAAACGCCCAAACTGGCACCTAAGCTGGCATTTAACTCCAGGAATAGCCTATGCACGTGAACACTTCAATGCTCAGCCCAAACACACACCAAGTGGGCCCAAGAAGTGGATTTCTGCACTACCTATCTTAGTTTACTCATTTTCTGTAAACCTAGGTTACTAGTTGAGTATAAAAGCTACCTTTAGAGATTTATTTTGTATCTCATGATATTTTCACATTTTACATTGTATCTTTACGGCATGAGTCTCTAAACTTCATTGTTGGGGGTGAGGAGCTCTGCTGTGTCTCGATGGATTAATGCAATTACCACTGTTTTCTATTCAATCACGCTTGCTTCCATTCTAAGATATTTATTCGCACTTAAACATGATGAATATGATGATCCGTGACACTCATCACCATTCTCAACTTATGAATGTGTGCCTGACCACCACTTCCATTCTATCTTAAATTGAATGTGTATCTCTTAGCCTTCATTCCGAAAGATCAGAGTCTTCATGGTATAAGCTAGGACTATTGGCGGCCATTCCTAGGATCCAAAGAAAGTCTAAACCTTGTCTGTGGTATTCCGAGTAGGATCTGAGAAGGGATGACTGTGATGAGCTTTAAACTCGCGAGTGTTGGGTGTAGTGACAGATGCAAAAGGATCACTGGATTCTATTCCAACATGATCGAGAACTGACAGATGATTAGCCATGCGGTGATAGCGCACATGGACCATTTTCACTGAGAGGATGGGAAGTAGCCATTGACAACGGTGACACCCTACACACAATTTGCCATGGAAGGAGCCTTGTGTGTGTGAAGAAGAAGACAGTAGGAAAGCAGAGATTCAGATGACAGAGCATCTCCAAAACTCCAACCTGTTCTCCATTATTGAATCACAAGTACATTTTATTTCATGCTCTTTTATTTTATTGCAAATAAAACCCTTTTCATTGATAATTTCCTGACTAAGAGTTACAAGGTAACCATAGCTTGCTTCAAGCCGACAATCTCCATGGGATCGACCCTTACTCACATAAGGTATTACTTGGATGAACCAGTGCACTTGCTGGTTAGTTGTGCGGAATTGCAAGTGTGATTGCAATTTCGTGCACCACCAATCAAAGATCCAAACTAGGGACATTTATTGTTTCTCGCTTTAGGCTTGTAATGTGCTACAATAAAGAACAATTGGGTTAAGCATAGGCTCAAAATTGGTTAACAATGGAAGGTAAAAGGTAGGCTATTTGGGTAAGTGAACTTCATGAAATAATGGCCTTAATCATATAAGTGCATGTATACATGTAATAATGGACATAAAGAATTAAACAAATCAAAGATTACAATCATAGAAAGAGAATAATGCACACAAGAATGGAAATAAGTGGTTATATAATGTAACCACACAATTAGGCTCAAAATCTCACATGCTTGTGTTCTTAGCTCAAAAACGTGATCCACAAAATGTGTAATTCATGCAAGTCCAACATAAAAATTTTCATTCAATTGAGTTGGTGCCCTATAGATAAATTCCTTGGAAAGATTCATTGTTTTGACTAAGCTTATTATATGTATCCTAAATGCAATGTTGTGATTGAGAAAATAAAAATTTTCTTAGTTTAATTCCCTTTTCCAAACAAACCAAGTTCTCTTATGTAAAAAGGGATCAACTAAGCTCAATAATCCAAATTTTTCAAATCACAACCAATAAACTTAAATAACTAAAAGTGCAAATCAACTAGAATATAAACTATATACAACCCAAGTGCAAAATGCAACAAGTTAAAACAAGAGTATCCAAAACAACTAATATATACAATAATCCAAAAGTGCAATAAAGTGCAAATACTAAAAATAAGACGAATAAAGCTAAATTAAACAAAAGTTTGAAAATGGTCACCCAAGATAGAAAATCATGCCGACGACGGTGACCTCCCCACACTTAGAATGAAGCATTGTCCTTGATGCTATGGCTGGGACTGGGTAGGTAGGTCGACGTCTGTTACTAGCTGAGGCTGCGGCTCCACAGTAGTCTGCAATGTCTCTGCGGAAGCCTGGGTCTGTGTTGGTGCCTCTGGCTCCTGAGCCTGCTGAAGATGCTCCTCCTGATCCTCCTCCTCCTCAAAAGAAGTGTCGGAACCTGAGGGCATCACGGTGCCTATCGATGCAAGCATCTGAGTAACGCGTCGATAACGTCGCTTGTTGCGACGTTCACTCCGCTCCATGAATCCAAGGAGACGCTGCACCAGTCGATACATCGGCTGGGGTGCTGGTGGTGGTGGTACTACTGGTGGTGCTGCTGGTGCTGCTGCTGGTCCATATACTGATGGGCCAGATGCTGATGGGCCAGATGATGCTGCTGAAGAGGAAGATGGCCTATGAGTTGCTGCTGCAGAAGCTCGAGCGCGACGCGAGACTGGTGGCTTGTCGCTCACCCAAGTCCCCCATGGAATAGTCTTCTCCTTTTCGTGGACCCAGGGGTGGCGACTCATCCTCAGGCAGCCATGGAACTCTAGCTTGCTGAGCCATCTCTGTGACCAAGGTAGGGAATGGGAGTGTGCATCTGACATGTGCTCGCCACATATACTTTCTTATCAGTCGAGGAAAGTACAGCTCTTTCCTCTCCATAATACACCCAATCAAAACGAGCATCTCCACTGAAATCTTGGTAAAGTGCGTGGTCAGCATGACATAGTGAGCAAGAATCTGCTGCAATGTCCAAGCCTCCCACGTCAAGTAGTCAAACATCATCCCCTTGGGTTTTGTCTTATTGGCATCCATCTCCCAAGGGGCATCCAGCTGTGCAATAACACTCCGCAAGGCATCATAAACATAAGTAAGGCAGTGCATCTCCTCCTCAGCCCTTTGAAAAGCATATTTATCACTAATTTTGGGCTGACAGTAGAGTGCCTGCTCAATGTCAACCTCTATCATTAGAATCTATCCACCTCTCAAGTGAACCGAGTCAAGGGTCGATCGAAACAAATTACAGTAGAACTCACGAACCCATGACTCGTTCATCCTGCCCAGCTCCCTATCCACAAAAGATAAACCTATCCCTTCAATATGAGTCTCAATACAACGCCTTAAATCGGTAGGGATAGCTATTTTCTTTTCTATGTTAAGATGCCTCTACTGAAAGGTCGGATGGCGGAGCTTACAGTACAGATTAGGGAACCTGTCTGCGTCGGTAGGGGGCAGTAACTGATCTGCTTTCTCCTTGTCAGAAAGAGTTATCTTGGCATAACTGGAGAATACAAAAGCAGTGGAACATTGAGATTTCTTCCTTTTTCGAGAGGTAACTTTTGTTTTTCCTCTGTCAGACATCCTGGAAAAATAGAAATCACAGGATATAAACAATTAAGCAAAGCATAGGAGTATAAAGCAAGGAATTAAGCACAGACAGAAAATATATAACAAAGGATACTGAGACATATTCATGATGTGAGTCAAAGAAAAAATTTCTTGGAATGCATGAAAATAGAATTCAGATATCAATCAGAGGCATAAACCAAGAATTCATGTAATACTAGTAAAGTGCTTATTTGTTAAGCAACAATAATTGTCATACCCAAAAGAATGCGAAAGGGTTAAAGTGGAAACCAAAAATTAGAGTTAAAGAGTTAGTTAAGTCAAAAGTTAAAAAAGCGGTTAGAAATTAGTGGCATGACAATTATGGAGCTTAACCAAGAGAAATTCAAAAGCATAAGGAACAAGAACACTCACATTCATGGAAATGATGCAAGTCATTGATGATGAAATATAAATTGCATAAAAGCATAGAATAGAAAAGCAAGTCATCATCAATGTTCATGGTCACTAAAATTGTAAGAATTGGTTTTGAAAGAATTAGGATTAGCACTGGGTGTAACTAGAAAGAAGTTGAAATAGATTTGAGTGAAAAAGTTCACACCAGTGGAGAGCACCAATTACTACAATGTAAGAACCTTCATCAAGAAAAGACAAGTTTAAATCAAATGGTGAAATACTGGAAACCGCTTCATTGGTTAAGTAAAGTTAAAAATTAAACTTGAACCAAGAAGTCATAAAGCATTTGATTTAAACCGGTACTGTTGAAAACACAACAAGGTTCATATTGACATATCTAACCAAGGGTCTATTTGACACAGCAATATGTCAAATAGTTCCTTGATCCTGTCAATCATCACTATACATGAAAGGGAACCGAAAATGAAAACGGAAATGCGGACCAAATTTGCTTATGAATTGAACCTGGAATAGGTAAAATGGGTTTGAATCAAGAGATGCCAAATCCATTCATAGTTGCAAGTTAACACCAGGCAATTTTCAAAAATTTTGGGCAGCATTTCGGCAGTAATTTGGACGTTCCCAGATAAACAAATAGCAGCAATATAACTTATAAGAATTCAGCTCACATCAGACAAGCAAAACAAGCAACCAAATCATATGGCTCAGGCAACATCAAGCAAACTAAAACAACTTAAATCAACATTGCAGCAGTTAAACAGCATACCAGTAAATAGCATCAAATCACAACATGTAAAAATAGAACAACGACATCAGCATCAAACAGCAAAGCAATTTTAAAATCAGCCAATTCAGACAATAAAAACAAAGCAATTATCAGGCCTAAATCCTCTAATCACATCCTAGCTACCTAACCACATGCAGTTCTAACTAACCTAATCAAATAGAAATTGAACAACTAATATTAACAGAGCAAACTGATTAAAAGAAAATTGAAAACAGAGTATAATTGAAACAGGGGGAAGAACTTGGAAAACCTGGGAGCAGAAGTAGAAATATACTGGTAGAGGGAAAGGAGAAGGAAGTGCCGCCTAGAGATGGTGGCGACCTGGAAAGTAAGAGCAGCGCAGAGCAGAGAAGGCGGTCGCAGAGCAGCGCTGGACCCAGTGAAGTGCAAAGCAGAGAAGCGGAGCTTCTCTTCTGTCAAGGTGAGGTGAAAGGAAGACGCGGAAAGGAGAAGGAAGAAGTTTGTGGTGGCTGTATGTGGCTCGCCGGCGGCAATGGAGGAACGCGGCGGTGCTGGTGGTGACAGAAGAGAAACGAAAAGAGAGAAAGAGAAGGTAAGAGAGACAAAAAAAATAGGGTGGCAGTCGACGGCGGAGCTTATGCCGGAAGAGTGATGGTTAGCAGTGGTGGTTGCAGAGCTCGAGGGGATGGCAATGGTGTTCTGTGAATTTGGAGGGAGAGGATGGAAATGAAACGTTGAGGGAGAAGAGAGTGAAAGACGTGACTGCTAGGGCTTGCGCGTAGATGGAGTGTTAGTGAATTCGAATCCACGCGTACGTGTAATGCACGCGTGCGCGTGGGTGAACAAAAATGGAATGCATGCGGAAGCGTAATCTACACAAATGCACAGAGGGGGCGAGTGCACGTGGACGCGTACGCATGGATTGAAAATTGTGCTAGGCACACAATCCTCGCGCCACACTCGCATAACTCTCGGGACAAATGTATAGAGGTTGTGTTTACGCATCGACGCGTACGCGTGGATGGACAAAAATGGAAAACGCACGAAAACATCATCGACACAAATGCGTACAAGGGACGAGTGCTCATCGACACGTACGCGTGCATTGCAGTTGTGCCGTCGGCACAAAACGAGCACAAAACAGGCACAACTCCCTGGTTTTAGTACCAGGAGTTGTCAAATCGCGTCGACGCGCACGCATGCAGTGCGCTTGCGCGTGGATAATTTAGTTTTTTTTAGAAACACCAAAGCAAAGCTTAAAATACTCCTAACTCTATCTACAATTCAAAACCAACTAAAATACAAAATTAACAAAAATCTTCTTAGTTTTTTGAAAAATTTTCAAAGACCAAACAAAGAAAACTTGCACTCCAAGCAAAATGCAATTCAAGATAATGGTGCAATTTAAACCAACTAACAACCAAAGCATTAAAAAAAACAATTGAAGAGGAAAACTACCTACAATGGCAACTCAAATCACTTATTCATTATATCTACAAGAGAGTGGAAATAGTTTACCATGGTAGGGTACCTCCCACCTAGCACTTTTAGTTTAAGTTCTTAAGTTGGACATTTGGGAGCATCCTCATCATGGTGGCTTATACTTGTACTCATCCTTGAATCTCCAAGGATGCTTGCTCCTCAAATGGTTGTCAGAATTTCCAACCGTTTTCACTAAACTTGGGTGAAGTTCTACCCAAGATATGAGCTTCCAAAGTTGATCTTCATGTTGTGATCCGGGATCGCATATCTTATTTTCACACCCGTCTTCTAATTAGTCATTGTGATTCCAATTGGGTGGTAAGCACATAGAGCTTTCCTTAGAGCACCCAAACAATTTCCTAGACCCAAATAAATTAGCATTCTTCCAACCATGGTGCCTATGCCTCGAGGATTCAACTTTAATGAGCCTAATGATGAGCGGATAATTTATACGCTTTTTGGCATTGTTTTTAGGTAGTTTTTAATAGGTTCTAGTTACTTTTAGGGATGTTTTCATTAGTTTTTATGCTAAAATTCACATTTCTGGACTTTACTATGAGTTTGTATGTTTTTCTGTGATTTCAGGTATTTTTCTGGCTGAAATTGAGGGACCTGAGCAAAACTCTGATAGGAGGCTGACAAAGGATTGCTGATGCTGTTGGAATCTGACCTCCCTGCACTCGAAATAGATTTTGTAGAGCTACAAAACTTCAAATGGCGCGCTCTCAACAGCGTTGGAAAGTATACTTCCAGAGCTTTCCAGAAATATATAATAGTTCATACTTTATTTGTGATTAGATGACGTAAACTGGCGCTCAACGCCAGTTCCATGTTGCTGTCTGGAGTCAAACGCCAGAAACACGTCACGAACCGGAGTTGAACGCCCAAAACACGTTACAACTTGGCGTTCAACTCCAAAAGAAGTCTCAGCTCGTGGATAGATCAAGCTCAGCTCAAACATACACCAAGTGGGCCCTGGAAGTGGATTTATGCATCAATTACTTATTCCTGTAAACCCTAGTAGCTAGTCTAGTATAAACAGGATAGTTTACTATTGTATTAGATATCTTTGATTGTATTATTCAATCTCTGGACGCCTAGTCCTTAGACCTTCATGGGGGCTGGCCATTCGGCCATGCCTGGACCTTTCACTTATGAATTTTCAACGGTGGAGTTTCTACACACCATAGATTAAGGGTGTGGAGCTCTGCTGTACCTCAAGTTTCAATGCAATTACTACTATTTTCTATTCAATTCGACTTATTCCTATTCTAAGATATTCGTTGCACTTCAACTTGATGAATGTGATGATCCGTGACACTCATCATCATTCTCACCTATGAACGTGCGTGACTGACAACCACTTCCGTTCTACCTTAGGCCGGGCGCATATCTCTTGGATTCCTTAATCCGAATCTTCGTGGTATAAGCTTGAATTGATGGCGGCATTCATGGAAATCCGGAAAGTATAACCTTGTCTGTGGTATTCCGAGTAGGATTCCGGGATTGAATAATTGTGACGAGCTTCAAACTCCTGAAGGCTGGGTGTTAGTATAGACGCAAAAGAATCACGGGATTCTATTCCAGCCTGATTGAGAACCGACAGATGATTAGCCGTGCTGTGACAGAGCATTTGAACCATTTTCACGAAGAGGATGGGATGTAGCCATTGACAACGGTGATGCCCTACATATAGCTTGCCATGGAAAGGAGTAAGAAAGATTGGATGAAAGCAGTAGGAAAGCAGATTCAACAGGGACAATCATCTCCATACGCTTATCTGAAATTCCCACCATTAATTTACATAAGTATTTCTATCCTTTATTATTTAAGCAAGTATCTCTTTATATTTCCCATAACCAATTATTATATGCCTAAATGAGATTTACAAGATGACCATAGCTTGCTTCATACCAACAATCTCCGTGGGATCGACCCTTACTCACGTAAGGTATTACTTGGACGACCCAGTGCACTTGCTGGTCAGTTCTGCGGAGTTGTGACTAAGTGTGATTCACGTTTGAGAGCGCTACCAAGTCTTTGGAGCCATTGTTGATGATCACAATTTCGTCCACCAAGTTTTTGGCGCCGTTGCCAGGGATTGTTCGAGTTTGGACAACTGACGGTTCATCTTGTTGCTCAGATTAGGTAATTTTATTTTTATTTTCTTTTCAAAAAAAAAGTTTTCAAAATTCTTTCGAAAAAATTTTTCTTTATTTTCGTTTTTGAAAAATATAATTTTCGAAAAAAATAATTAAAATACAAAAAATTCATAAAATCATAAAAAAAAAATATTTTGTGTTTCTTGTTTGAGTCTTGAGTCAACTTTTAAGTTTGGTGTCAATTGCATGCTTTAAAAATTTTTTATTGTATTTTTTGAAAATTCATGCATTCATGGTGTTCTTCATGATCTTCAAGTTGTTCTTGATAAGTCTTCTTGTTTGATCTTGATGTTTTCTTGTTTTGTGTTGTTTATTGTTTTTCATATGTATTTTTCGTTTGTTAGAGTCCATGCATTAAAGATTTCTAAGTTTGGTGTCTTGCATGTTTTCTTTGCATAAAAAATTTTTTAAAAATATGTTCTTGATGTTCATCATGATCTTCAAAGTGTTCTTGGTGTTCATCTTGACATTCATAGTGTTCTTGCATGCATCATATGTTTTGATCCAAAATTTTCATGTTTTGGGTCATAATTATGTTTTTCTCTCTCATAATCAAAAATTCAAAAATAAAAAAATATCTTTTCCTTATTTCTCTCAAAAATTCAAAATTTTGGGTTGACTTGGTCAAAAATTTTTAAAATAAGTTGTTTTCTTGTTAGTCAAGTCAAAATTTCAATTTTAAAAATCTTATCTTTTCAAAACTTTTTCAAAAATCAAATCTTTTTCATTTTTTTATATATTTTCGAAAATTACTTTTAAATTAATTTTCAAAATCTTTTTTTATCTTTATTTCATAATTTTCGAAATTACACTAACAATTAATATGATTGATTCAAAAATTTGAAGTTTGTTACTTTCTTGTTAAGAAAGGTTCAATCTTTAAATTCTAGAATCTTATCTTTTAAGTTTCTTGTTAGTCAAGTAATCAATTTTAATTTTAAAAATTAATTTTTCTTTTTCAAAATATATTTTTCTTAAAAATCTTATCTTTTTATCTTATCTTTTTATCATATCTTTATATCATATCTTTTTCAAAAATTTGACTTCAAAATATCTTATCTAACTTCTTATCTTCTTATCTTTTCAAATTTGATTTTAATATCTTTTTCAACTAACTATTTGACTTTTTGTTTGTTTATTATCTTTTTCAAAACCACCTAACTACTTTTCCCTCTTTAATTTTCAAAAATATCTCATCTCTTTTTCAAAAAAAATTTTTAATTGTTTTAAATTTTAATTTTAATTATATCTTATCTTTAATTTTCGAAAATCATTAACTACTTTTTCAAAATTATTTTCGAATTCTCCCTCTCTTCTCTTCTTCTATTTATTTATTTATTTACTAACACTTCTCTTCACCTCTCTTCATCTCTAATCACTGCCTCTATCCTCACCCTTGTGATTGGATTCTCCACTCTTATTCCCTTTCTTCTTCTACTAACAATAGGGAACCTCTTTACTGTGACATAGAGGATTCTTCTTCTCTTCTTTTCTTGTTCTCTTCTCTTTCATATGAGCAAGAACAAGGAAAAAGGCATTCTTGTTGAAGCTGATCCAGAACCTGAAAGGACTCTGAAGAGAAAACTAAGAGAAGCTAAATTACAACAATCCAGAGGCAACCTTTCTGAAACTTTTGAACAAGAGAAGGAGATGGCAGTCGAACCCAACAACAATAATGCAAGGAGGATGCTTGGTGATTTTACTAAACCCACGTCCAAGTTTGATGGAAGAAGCATCTCAATTCCTGCCATTGGAGCAAACAATTTTGAGCTAAAACCTCAATTAGTTGCTCTAATGCAACAAAACTGCAAGTTTCATGGACTTTCATCTGAAGATCCTTACTAGATTTTAACTGAGTTCTTGTAGATTTGTGAGACTGTTAAGACGAATGGAGTAGATCCTGAAGTCTACAGGCTCATGCTTTTCCCTTTTGCTGTAAGAGACAGAGCTAGAACATGGTTGGACTCACAACCTAAAGATAGCCTGGACTCCTGGGATAAGCTGATCACGGCCTTCTTGGATAAATTCTTTCCTCCTCAAAAGCTGAGCAAGCTTAGAGTGGATGTTCAGACCTTCAAGCAAAAAGATGGTGAATCCCTCTATGAAGCTTGGGAAAGATACAAGCAGATGACCAAAAAGTGTCCTTCTGACATGTTTTCAGAATGGACCATATTAGATATATTCTAGTATGGTCTATCTGAGTTTTCCAAAATGTCATTGGACCATTCTGCAGGTGGATCCATCCACTTAAAGAAAACGCCTGCAGAAGCTCAAGAACTTATTGACATGGTTGCAAATAACCAATTCATGTACACTTCTGAGAGGAATTTCGTGAATAATGGGACTCCTCAGAGGAAGGGTGTTCTTGAAATTGATGCTCTGAATGCCATATTGGCTCAGAACAAAGTGTTGACTCAGCAAGTCAACATGATTTCTCAAAGTCTGAATGGATGGCAAAATGCATCCAATAGTACTAAAGAGGTAGCTTTTGAAGAAGCTTATGATCCTGAGAACCCTGCAATAGCAGAGGTAAATTACATGGGTGAACCTTATGGAAACACCTATAATTCATCATGGAGAAATCATCCAAATTTCTTATGGAAGGATCAACAAAAGCCTCAACAAGGCTTTAATAATGGTGGAAGAAACAGGCTCATCAATAACAAGCCTTTTCCATCATCTTCTCAACAACAAACAGAGAATTCAAAACAGAGCCCCTCTAACCTATCAAACATAGTCTCTGATCTGTCTAAGGCCACTCTAAGTTTTGATGTGCTATAAACTTGATAGCTACGATTTTAGGAAATTGCACGATCGGCAAAAATTCCTTCCGGCAAGTGCACCGGTTATCGTCAAGTAAAAACTCACAATAGAGTGAGGTCGAATCCCACAAGAATTGGTTGAGTGAGCAATTCGGATTAGAAGTGTGTTCTAGTTGAGCGGGATCAAGATTTAGATGAGAATTGCGGAATGTAAAATTGGCGGGAAACGTAAATGGCAAGAAATTAAAAGTGCAGAATCTTAAATTGCATGAATTAAAGAGCGAGAAGCTAAATTGCTGAAATTAAAAGGGGATCGGGGTGATTGCATGAATTTAATTGTAGAATGTAAAGAGAAAGTGATAGATCAGAAATGGAGAATTCATTGGGTTTCAGGAGATATTGAGATCTCCGAATCAAAACATTTTCATCCCTTCCTCAACCAATGCATTCATTGAATTTTGCTTGGCAATCTTATATGATTGGATCCCAATCCCTTGGCTCACCAATTCTCTCAAAAAACAAACAAATTCCCAATCCCTTGGTTTAAATGTTCATAAGAAGAGATGATGCTCGATCACTGATTATACCACACAGTTTCATGAACCACAATTTGGTAGGATTACATGTCACAATATCCATCCAAACCCCAATCCAATTCACTGTGAGAAAGCTTCTCTAGCATGAATCCTCCATTCCTTTCCCAAGGTTCCGAAGGATTCCAATTATGGATAGTTTCTTTCCCAAGACAACTAACCAATGGAATTAGATCGAGAAGCTTTCTAACAAAATTCAAGAGAAAAGATTGAAGAAGAAGATAAAAACTATTATTGATTCATTGAATTACAATAGAGCTCCCTAACCCAATGAAAGGGGGTTTAGTGAGTCATAGCTCTGAATTCAATTACAAAAAGATGAAAAACTAGCAAAAATGATCCAAAGTTCCCCCATTAAGTTCTCTCAAACTTAAATTCTATCCTATTTATACACTTTCTAAATTGAGCTTCTGTTGTGTTTCTTGGGCTTTGAGGCCTTTTCCTGATTTCCTTTTGCCTTGGGTTTATGATCCATAATCCTGATGAGGCTGCTGATCCAATTCTGTAACATTCATTGAGCCAACTTAGTGATAATCAAGTACTGACACATGACTCAACAAATTGAAATTCCAGACTCATCAATTCTTCAGGCCCAATCCCATAAACCATGATATTCAATTGGGTTTCATACCAGAGTACGTTTAAGTTAATGTTTGTGCTCAAATGCTAACTTAAACTGCAATATCTTTGGTCCAGAAACCTTTTCAATTAGTGGCGTTTAAGTTGCAGTTTAAGCTTAAACTGCAACTTAAACGTTGGACACTCCTGGAGGTGATATGAGTCGAACACGTTTAAGCTTCAGTTTAAGGTTAAACTGAAGCTTAAACGTGGAAATGAAAGAAGGCAACCCTGGAGTGTGGAATTGTCGAACACGTTTAAGCTTCAGTTTAAGGTTAAACTGAAGCTTAAACGTGGAAATGGAGGGAAGCCATCCTGGAGGGTAAAGGTCGAACACGTTTAAGCTCCAGTTAAGCTTAAACTGGAGCTTAAACGTGGAAATGCAAAACGCAACCCTGGAGGAGAATGGTCGAACACGTTTAAGCTCCAGTTTAAGGTTAAACTGGAGCTTAAACGTGGAAATGGCTCCCTGGTGATTTCAATTCTGGCGTTTAACTTCCAGTTTAAGGTTAAATTGGAGGTTAAACGCCACTTTCAGCCTTTCCTCAGCTTTCATGATTTTGGCGTTTAAGCTCCAGTTTAAGCTTAAACTGGAGCTTAAACTCCACATGTGATATTCAAGCTTCCTTTATTGATTTTGTTGCTTCCTTGCCTAGCCTCTTCTTTCCTGAAATCATCCAAACAACTGCATCAAAGTCTTGCAAAATTTCATGAGAAATCTTTCATTCATAGCATTCAAGTAATATAACTAAAAACTCATGAAATTTGCATCAAAATCATACTGTTTGGATGGTTTATTGCTTTATTATTCATTTAACCATTCTTGGTTACTTTAAGCTCAAGAAAATGCATAAAACAACTAAAACTAACAGAAAAATGCTAGTGAAACTAGCCTAAGATGCCTTGGCATCAAGTTTCATGAGTGAAACAAGGTCCTCCATCAGAAATTTGGAGGCACAAGTGGGCCAGCTGAGTAAGAAAGTCACTAAAACTCCACCCAGTACTTTCCCAAGCAATACAGAAGAGAATCCAAGAGGAGAGTGCAAGGCCATTGATGTAATCAATATGGCCGAATGCACAAGGGAGGAGAAGGACGAAAATCCTAGTGAGGAAGACCTCCTGGGACGTCTCTCAAACAAGAAGGAGTTCCCTATTGAGGACCTAATGGAATCTGAGGCTCATATAGAGACCATAGAGATTCCATTAAATCTCCTTCTGCCATTCATGAGCTCTGAAGATTATTCTTCCTCTGAAGAGGATGAAGGTGTAACTGGAGAGCAAGTTGCTCAATATCTAGGAGCTATCATGAAGCTGAATGCCAAGTTATTTGGTAATGAGACTTGAGAAGGTGAACCTCCCTTGCTCATTAGTGAACTTGATACATGGGTTCAGCAAACTCTACCTCAAAAGAAACAAGATCTTGGTAAATTCTTAATACCCTGTACCATAGGCACCATGACCTTTTACAAGGCTCTGTGTGACCTGGGGTCAGGCATAAATCTTATGCCACTCTCTGTAATGGAGAAACTGGGGATCCTTGAGGTGCAGCCTGCCTTATTCTCATTAAAATTGGCAGACAAGTCAGTAAGACAAGCTTATGGATTAGTAGAGGACGTGTTAGTAAAGGTTGAAGGCCTTTACATCCCTGCTGATTTCATAATCTTAGACACTAGGAAGGAAGAGGATGAATGCATCATCCTTGGAAGACCTTTCCTAGCCACAGCAGGTGCTGTGATTGATGTTAACAGAGGAGAATTAGTCCTTCAATTGAATGGGGACTACCTTATGTTTAAGGCACACGGCTATGCTTTTATAACAAGGGAAAGTAAGCATGCAGAGCTTCTCTCAATACAGAGTAGCCCCCACAATTAAACTCTAAGTTTGGTGTTGGGAGGCCACAACCAAACTCTAAGTTTGGTGTTGAACCCCCATATCCAAACTCTAAGTTTGGTGTTGGGAGTCCACAACATTGACCTGATCACCTTTGTGGCTCCATGAGAGCCCACTGTCAAGCTATTGACATTAAAGAAGCGCTTGTTGGGAGGTAACCCAATTTTTATTTATCTAATTTTATTTTTTATTTTGTTGTTATTTTGTGTTTTAGTAGGTTCATGATCATGGGGAGTCACGAAAAAAAATATTAAAATTAAAAAACAGAATAAAAAACAGCAGAAGAAAAATCACACCCTGGAGGAAGGACTTACTGGCGTTTAAATGCCAGTAAGGTGCATCTGGCTGGCGTTCAACGCCAGAATAGAGCATGGATCTGGCGCTGAACGCCAAAAACAAGCAACATTCTGGTGTTTGGATGCCAGGAATATGCCCTGAGGAAAGCTGGAGCTGAACGCTAGTAACAAGCATGGAACTGGCGTTCAACGCCAGAAACATGCTACACATGGGCGTTGAACGCCTAGAACGTGCACCACTTCGGCGTTTAAATACCAGAATGGTATGCTAAGGCATTTTACATGCCTAATTGGTGCAGGGATGTAAATCCTTGACACCTCAGGATCTGTGGACCCCACAGGATCATCTCAGGATCTGTGGATCCCACAGGATCCCCACCTAACATATTCCCACCTTACCTCCTAATCCTATAACACACTTTCCCAAAAACCCTTCACCAATCACCTCAATCTCTCTTCCCCATAAACCCCACCTACCTTCAAAATTCAAAAATCTTTCCCACCCAAACCCACCCTAAATGGCCGAACCTACCCTCTCCCCCTCCCTATATATACCCCTCCATTCTACTTCATTTTCACACAACACGGTCCCCTCTTCTATACCTTGGCCGAAACCTACACCTCCCCTTCTCCTCCATCTTTTCTTCTTCATTCTTCTTCTCTTCTTTCTTCTCTTGCTTGAGGGCGAGCAATATTTTAAGTTTAGTGTGGTAAAAGCATAAGCTTTTTGTTTTTCCATAACCATTGATGGCACCCAAGGCCGGAGAATCCTATAGAAAAGGGAAAGGGAAGACAAAAGCTTCCACCTCTGAGTTATGGGAGATGGAAATATTCATCTCCAAAGCCCATCAAGACCACTTCATTGATGTTGTGGCCAAGAAGAAGGTGATCCCTAAGGTCCCTTTCAAGATCAAGAAAAATGAGTATCCGGAGATCCGACATGAGATCCAAAGAAGAGGTTGGGAAGTTCTAACCAACCCCATTTAACAAGTCAGAATTTTAATAGTTCAAGAGTTCTATGCCAATGCATGGATCACTAGGAACCATGATCAAAGTATGAACCCGAGTCCAAAGAATTATCTTACAATGGTTCGGGGGAAATACTTAGATTTTAGTCCGGAAAATGTGAGGTTGGCATTCAACTTGCCCATGATGCAAGGAGATGAACGCCTCTACACTAGAAGGGTCAACTTTAATCAAAGGTTGGACCAAGTCCTTATGGACATATGTATGGAAGGAGCTCAATGGAAAAGAGACTCCAAAGGGAAGCTGGTCCAACTAAGAAGACTAGACCTCAAGCCTGTGGCTAGAGGATGGTTAGAGTTCATTCAACGCTCCATCATCCCCACTAGCAACCGATCTGAAGTTACTGTGGATCGGGCCATCATGATTGGAGAGGAAGTAGAAGTTCATGAAGTCATCTCCCATGAATTCTACAAAATAGCCGATAAGTCCTCTACTTTGGCAAGGCTAGCTTTTCCTCATCTTATTTGTCATCTATGTTACTCAGCTGGAGTTATCATAGAAGGAGACATCCTCATTGAGGAGGACAAGCCCATCACTAAGAAAAGGATGGAGCAAACAAGAGAGCCCGCTCATGGAGCCCAAGGGACGCATGAGGAAGCTCATCACCAAGAAATCCCGGAGATGCCTCAAGGGATGCACTTTCCTCCCAACAACTATTGGGAACAACTCAACACTTCCTTAGAAGATTTGAGTTACAATGTGGAACAATTAAGGGTGGAACATCAAGAGCACTCCATCATTCTCTATGAAATAAGAGAAGATCAAAGAGCAATGAGGGAGGAGCAAAAAAGGCTAGGAAGGGACATAGAAGAGCTTAAGGACATCATTGGTCCTTCAAGAAGAAGGTGCCACCCTCACTAAGGTGGACTCATTCCTTAACTTCCTTGTTCTTATCTCTCTATTTTTCGGTTTTTATGATATATGTTTATCTATGTTTTGTGTCTCTACTTCATGATCATTAGTGTTGAGTAACTATGTCTTAAAGCTATAAATAATTCCATAACTCCTTCACCTCTCTTAAATGAAAAATGTTTCTAATTCAAAAGAACAAGAAGTACATGAGTTTCGAAATTATCCTTGAATTTAGTTTAATTATATTGATGTGGTGACAATACTCTTTGTTTTCTGAATGAATGCTTGAACAGTGCATATTTTTGATCTTGTTGTTTATGAATTTTAAAAGTGTTGGCTCTTGAAAGAATGATGAACTAAGAGAAAATGTTATTGATGATCTGAAAAATCATAAAATTGATTCTTGAAGCAAGAAAAAGCAGTGAAAAAGCAAAAGTTTGTGAAAAAATTGGCAAAAAAAATAGAAAGAAAAATAAAAAGCAAGCAGAAAAAGCCAATAGCCCTTAAAACCAAAAGGCAAGGGTAAAAAGGATCCAAGGCTTTGAGCATCAATAGATAGGAGGGCCCAAGGAAATAAATCCAGGCCTAAGCGGCTAAATCAAGCTGTCCCTAACCATGTGCTTGTGTCATGAAGGTCCAAGTGAAAAGCTTGAGACTGAGTGGTTAAAGTCGTGATCCAAAGCAAAAAGAGTGTGCTTAAGAGCTGTGGACACCTCTAACTGGGGACTCTAGCAAAGCTGAGTCACAATCTGAAAAGGTTCACCCAGTTATGTGTCTGTGGCATTTATGTATCCGGTGGTAATACTGGAAGACAAAATGCTTAGGGCCACGGCCAAGACTCATAAAAGTACCTGTGTTCAAGAATCAACATACTTAACTAGGAGAATCAATAACACTATCCAAAATTCTAAAGTTCCTAGAGAAGCCAATCATTCTGAACTTCAAAGGAAAAAGTGAGATGCCAAAACTGTTCAGAAGCAAAAAGCTACAAGTCCCGCTCATCTAATTAGAATTAATATTCATTGATATTTTGGAATTTATAGCATATTCTCTTCTTTTTATCCTAATTGATTTTCAGTTGCTTAGGGACAAGCAACAATTTAAGTTTGGTGTTGTGATGAGCGGATAATTTATACACTTTTTGGCATTGTTTTTGGGTAGTTTTTAATAGGTTCTAGTTACTTTTAGGGATGTTTTCATTAGTTTTTATGCTAAAATTCACATTTCTGGACTTTACTATGAGTTTTTGTGTTTTTCTGTGATTTCAGGTATTTTTCTGGCTGAAATTGAGGGACCTGAGCAAAACTCTGATAGGAGGCTGACAAAGGACTGCTGATGCTGTTAGAATCTGACCTCCCTGCAATCGAAATGGATTTTCTGGAGCTACAGAACTCTAAATGGCGCGCTCTCAATGGCGTTGGAAAGTAGACATCCAGAGCTTTGTAGAAATATATAATAGTCTATACTTTATTTGTGATTAGATGACGTAAACTGGCGCTCAACGCCAGTTCCAGGTTGCTGTCTGGAGTCAAACGCCAGAAACACGTCACGAACTGGAGTTGAACGCACAAAACACGTTACAACTTGGCGTTCAACTCCAAAAGAAGCCTTAGCTCGTGGATAGATCAAGCTCAGCCCAAACATACACCAAGTGGGCCCTGGAAGTGGATTTATGCATCAATTACTTACTCTTGTAAACCCTAGTAGCTAGTCTAGTATAAATAGGATAGTTTACTATTGTATTAGATATCTTTGATTGTATTATTCAATCTCTGGACGCCTAGTCCTTAGACCTTCATGGGGGCTGGCCATTTGGCCATGCCTGGACCTTTCACTTATAAATTTTCAACGGTGGAGTTTCTACACACCATAGATTAAGGGTGTGGAGCTCTGCTGTACCTCAAGTTTCAATGCAATTACTACTATTTTCTATTCAATTCGACTTATTCCTATTCTAAGATATTCGTTGCACTTCAACTTGATGAATGTGATGATCCATGACACTCATCATCATTCTCACCTATGAACGCGCGTGACTGACAACCACTTCCGTTCTACCCTAGGCCGGGCGCATATCTCTTAGATTTCTTAATCAGAATCTTCGTGGTATAAGCTAGAATTGATGGCGGCATTCATGGGAATCCGAAAAGTCTAACCTTGTCTGTGGTATTCCGAGTAGGATTCCGGGATTGAATGACTGTGACGAGCTTCAAACTCCTGAAGGCTGGGCGTTAGTATAGACGCAAAAGAATCACGGGATTCTATTCCAGCCTGATTGAGAACCGACAGATGATTAGTCGTGCTGTGACAGAGCATTTGGACCATTTTCACTGAGAGGATGTGATGTATCCATTGACAACGGTGATGCCCTACATACAGCTTGCCATGGAAAGGAGTAAGAAGGATTGGATGAAAGTAGTAGGAAAGCAGAGATTCAACAGGGACAAGCATCTCCATACGCTTATCTGAAATTCCCACCATTAATTTACATAAGTATTTCTATCCTTTATTATTTAAGCAAGTATCTCTTTATATTTCCCATAACCAATTATTATCTGCCTGAATGAGATTTACAAGATGATCATAGCTTGCTTCATACCAACAATCTCCGTGGGATCGACCCTTACTCACGTAAGGTATTACTTGGACGACCCAGTGCACTTGCTGGTCAGTTCTGCGGAGTTGTGACTAAGAGTGATACACGTTTGAGAGCGCTACCAAGTCTTTGGAGCCATTGTTGATGATCACAATTTCGTCCACCACCTAACATCAAACTTCCAACCACTACACAACTTTCTCTTACTCTTAACTCCACAAAGAGCTCTAAGTTGCCCATCTGTTTCAAGCAAACCATATTCAAGTGGGAACGTAAAGATTAGAGATAAGGAATTTACCCACTTGAATGTTGTGTCGATTGGTGACTTAGGAAGGGATATCTCCAATGGTTTTGCAAGTGTCATTCCCTTATGCTCTTGCTTGACGACTTTCACCTCTCGACAACTCCTTTCAACTTCTCTTTGCTCATCAACTCATTCCAATTCCTCCTCATCATCAATCGAATCAAACCTTGGAGGTTGTGTGAAATCCACTTCAACATCGACTTCACACCTAATAGAAGAGTCTTCAACAAGGTCACCAATGTCACTTGGTGTGGAGTTGTCTTCAATGATCTTAATTTCATGTCCAATGGGAGAGGATTCCATTATAAATAGGAATTCATGGATGATTGAATCCATCTCTTGATCAACCTTTTCAAGATCTTCAACCTTGGTATGCCTTGGAGGTTGTTGAGACTCCCATGGTGGTTCTGCATCTCCTAAATCTTTAACCACTTCTTCCCTTTCTACAATAACCATGGCTTTTTCCAATTGCTCTAATACAAAATAGCATTCTTCATTCTCCACCGGAGTTTCCAATCTCTCCTTCATGCTATGCTCTTCTTTTGATCCTTCACATGTGGCCATGGAAATGCTTTGAGTGCTGGTGCACGAAATTGTGATCTCTAATAATGGCATTCAACTTGGTATGTGCATTTATAACTCAGCACTTTCTTCACAACCTCGCACAACTAACCAACAAGTGCACTAGGTCGTCCAAGTAATAAACCTTACGTGAGTAAGGGTCGATCCCACGGAGATTGTTGGTATGAAGCAAGCTATGGTCATCTTGTAGATCTCAGTTAGGCAGATAATAAATGGTTATGGAGTTTTCGAATAATAATAATAAATAAACAGAAAATAAAGATAGAAATACTTATGTAAATCATTGGTGGGAATGTCAGATAGGCGTATGAAGATGTTGTGCTCCTTTTGAATCTCTGCTTTCCTACTACCATCATCCAATCCTTCCTACTCCTTTCCATGGCAAGCTGTATGTAGGGCATCACCGTTGTCAATGGCTACATCCCATCCTCTCAGTGAAAATGGTCCAAATGCTCGGTCACAGCACGGCTAATCATCTGTCGATTCTCGATCATGCCGGAATACAATCCATTGATTCTTTTGCATTTGTCACCATACCCAACAATCGCGAGTTTGAAGCTCGTCACAGTCATTCAATCCCTGAATCCTACTCGGAATACCACAGACAAGGTTTAGACTTTCCGGATTCTCATGAATGCCGCCATCAATTCTAGCTTATACCACGAAGATTCTGATTAAGGAATCCAAGAGATATGCGCTCGGTCTAAGGTAGAACGGAAGTGGTTGTCAGTCATGCGTTCATAGGAGAGAATGATGATGAGTGTCACGGATCATCACATTCATCATGGTTAAGTGCAATGAATATCTTAGAATGGGAATAGACTGAATTGAATAGAAAATAGTAGTAATTGTATTAAAACTCGAGGTACAGCAGAGCTCCACACCCTTAATCTATGGTGTGTAGAAACTCCACCGTTGAAAATACATAAGTGATGGTGGTCCAGGCATGGCCGAATGGCCAGCCCCCAAAACGTGATCAATAGTCTCCTAAGATGAATAATGGAATAAAACCGAGACCAAAGATGTCTAATACAATAGTAAAATGTCCTATTTATACTAGACTAGCTACTAGGATTTACAGAAGTAAGTTTTTGATGCAGAAATCCACTTTCGGGGCCCACTTGGTGTGTGCTTGGGCTGAGCTTAAGCTTTACACGTGCAGAGGCTTCTCTTGGAGTTGAACGCCAAGTTGTAACGTGTTTTTGGCGTTCAACTCTGGTTCGTGACGTGTTTCTGGCGTTTGACTCCAGAATGCAGCATGGAACTGCCGTTGAGCGCCAGTTTACATCATCTAATCTCGAATAAAGTATGGACTATTATATATTGCTAGAAAGCTCTGGATGTCTACTTTCCAACGCCATTGAGAGCGTGCCATTTGGAGTTCTGTAGCTCCAGAAAACTCATTTCGAGTGCAGCGAGATCAGAATCCAACAACATCAGCAGTCCTTTGTCAGCCTTCTTATCAGAGTTTTGCTCAGGTCCCTCAATTTCAGCCAGAAAATACCTGAAATCACAGAAAAAAACACAAACTCATAGTAAAGTCCAGAAATGTGAATTTAGCATAAAAACTAATGAAAACATCCCTAAAAGTAACTAGATCCTACTAAAAACTACCTAAAAACAATGCCAAAAAGCGTATAAATTATCCGCTCATCACAACACCAAACTTAAATTGTTGCTTGTTCCCAAGCAACTGAAAATCAAATAGGATAAACAGAAGAGAATATACTATAAAGCTCAAAATATCAATGAATATTAGTTCTAACTAGATGCGCGGGACTTGTAGCTTTTTGCTTCTGAACAGTTTTGGCATCTCACTTTATCATTTGAAGTTTAGAATGATTGGCATCTCTAGGAACTTAGATTTTCAGATAGTATTATTGATTCTCCTAGTTAAGTTTGTTTATTCTTGAACACAGCTACTTTTATGAGTCTTGGCCGTGGCCCTAAGCACTTTGTCTTCCAGTATTACCACCGGATCCATAAATGCCACAGACACATGACTGGGTGAACCTTTTCAGATTGTGACTCAGCTTTGCTAAAGTCCCCAGTTAGAGGTGTCCAGAGCTCTTAAGCACACTCTTTATGCTTTGGATCACGACTTTAACCACTCAGTCTCAAGCTTTTCACTTGGACCTGCATGCCATAAGCACATGGTTAGGGACAGCTTGTTTTAGCCGCTTAGGCCTGGATTTTATTTCCTTGGGCCCCCTATCCATTGATGCTCAAAGCCTTGGATCCTTTTTACCCTTGCCTTTTGGTTTTAAGGGCTATTGGCTTTTTCTGCTTGCTTTTTCTTTTTCTTTCTATTATTTTTTTTGCCGCTTTTTTTTTTGCCAGCTTTGTCCTTCACTATTTTTTCTTGCTTCAAGAATCAATTTCATGATTTTTCAGATTATCAATAGCATTTCTCTTTGTTCATCATTCTTTTAAGAGCCAACAATTTTAACATTCATAAACAACAAGATAAAAAATATGCACTGTTCAAGCATTCATTCAGAAAACAAAAAGTATTGTCACCACATCAATATAATTAAATTAATTTCAAAGATAAATTTAAAACTCATGTACTTCTTGTTCTTTTGAATTAGGAACATTTTTCATTTAAGAGAGGTGAAGGATTCATGGAATTATTCATAGCTTTAAGACATAGTTACTAAATACTAATGATCATGTAGTAAAGACACAAAACATAGATAAACATATGGCATAAAAAATCGAAAAATAGAGAAATAAGAACAAGGAATGAATCCACCTTAGTGAGGGTGGCGCTTTTTTTTTGAAGGACCAATGGTGCTTTTTGAGCTCCTTTATGTCACTTCCTTGACTTTGTTGCTTGATCCCTAGTGATTTTGGTGCTCCTATCCTTAGTAGCTCCCAATAATTGTGTGGAGAAAAATGTATCCCCTGAGGTATCTCAGGGATCTCTTGATTTGCAGTCAAATGCTTTACTACTGAGCTATGGAACCTTGAGATGAATCTCTCCAGCTCCCATGACTCAGAGGTGGAAGCTTTTGTCTTCCATTTTCTCTTCTTTTTTTTTTCTTTGAGGTTTCTCTGGCCTTAGGTGCCATCAATGGTTATGAAAAAATAAAAAAACTATGCCCTCCAGCAAAAGAAAAAAGGATGGAAGAAGAAGAAGATATAGGTGGGATTGGGTAGGGAAAGAGATGATGGATGTGAGTGGTGAATAGGTGATGGGGGAGAGTAATTGAGGTGTGAAAGAGAGGGGGAGGGTAGGTTGAGGTAGGTAGGGATCCTGTGGGGTCCACAGATCCTGAGGTGTCAAGGATTTACATCCCTGCACTAATGAGGCGTGCAAAAATGCCTTCTGCATGCAATCCTGGCGTTTAACGCCAGATTGATGCTTGTTTCTGGCGTTAAACGCCAGCTCTATGCTTGTTTTGGGCGTTCAACACCCATTTGCAGCATGTTTCTGGCGTTGAACGCCAGCTTTCCTCAGTGTGCAATCCTGGCGTTTAAACGCCAGATTACTGCATGTTTTTGGAGTTCAACGCCAGATCCATGCTCTGTTCTGGCGTTGAACGCCAGCCAGATGCTCTTTACTGGCGTTCAAACGCCAGCAGGGTCTTCCTCCAGGGTGTGCTGTTTCTTCTGCTGTTTTTTATTTTATTTTTAATTTTAGTATTTGTTTTGTGACTCCACATGATCATGAACCTAATATAACGTAAAAGAACAATAAAATAAAAAATAAAATTAGATAAATAAAAATTGGGTTGCCTCCCAATAAACGCTTCTTTAATGTCAATAGCTTGACAGTGGGCTCTCATGGAGCCTCACAGGTGATCAGGTCAATGTTGTAGACTCCCAACACCAAACTTAAAGTTTGGATGTGGGGATTCAACACCAAACTTAGAGTTTGGCTGTGGCCTCCCAACACCAAACTTAAATTTTGATTGTGGGGGCTCTGTTTCACTCTATACTGAGAGAAGCTTTTCATGCTTCCTCTCTATTGTTACAGAAGAACACCCTTGGGTCTTAAACACAAGGTAGTCCCCATTCAATTGAAGGACTAATTCTCCTCTGTTAACATCTATCACAGCTCCTGCTGTGGCTAGGAAAGGTCTTCCAAGGATGATGCATTCATCCTCCTCCTTCCTAGTGTCTAAGATTATGAAATCAGCAGGGATGTAAAGGCCTTCAACCTTTACCAATACGTCCTCTACCAATCCATAAGCTTGTCTTACTGACTTATTTGCCATTTGCAATGAGAATATGGCAGGTTGTACCTCAATGATCCCCAGCTTCTCCATTACAGAGAGTGGCATAAGATTTATGCCTGACCCTAGGTCACACAGAGCCTTTTCAAAGGTCACAGTGCCTATGGTACATGGTATTAAGAATTTACCAGGATCTTGTTTCTTTTGAGGTAAAGTTTGCTGAACCCATGTATCTAGTTCACCAATGAGCAAGGGAGGTTCACCTTCCCAAGTCTCATTACCAAATAAATTGACATTCAGCTTTATGATAGCTCCTAGATATTGAGCAACTTGCTCTCCAGTTACATCTTCATCCTCTTCAGAGGAAGAATAGTTTTCAGAGCTCATGAATGGCAGAAGAAGGTTTAATGGGATCTCTATGGTCTCTATATGACCTTCAGATTCCTTTAAGTCCTCAATAAGGAACTCCTTCTTGCTTGAGAGACGTCCCCTGAGGTCTTCCTCATTGGGATTCACGTCCTCTCCTTCCTCTCTAGGTTCGGCCATGTTGATTATGTCAATGGCCTTGCACTCTCTTTTTGGATTCTCTTCAGTATTGCTTGGGAGAGTACTAGGAGGAGTTTCAGTGACTTTCTTACTCAGCTGGCCCACTTGTGCCTCCAAATTTCTGATGGAAGACTTTGTTTCACTCATGAAGCTTAGAGTGGTCTTAGACAGATCAGAGACTATATTTGCTAAGTTAGACGTGCTCTACTCAGAATTCTCTGTCTGTTGCTGAAAAGATGATGGAAAAGGCTTGCTATTGCTAAACCCGTTTCTTCCACCATTATTAAAGCCTTGTTGAGGCTTTTGTTGATCCTTCCATGATAAATTTGTATGATTTCTCCATGAGGGGTTATAGGTGTTGCCAAAGGCTTCCCCCATGTAATTTACCTCTGTCATTGCAGGGTTTTCAGGATCATAAGCGTCTTCTTCAGGAAAGGCCTCTTTAGTACTGTTGGATGCATTTTGCCATCCATTCAGACTTTGAGAAATCATGTTGACTTGCTGAGTCAACATTTTGTTCTGAGCCAATATGGCATTCAGAGCATCAATTTCAAGAACTCCCTTCCTTTGAGGCGTCCTATTACTCACGGAATTCCTCTCTGAAGTATACATGAATTGGTTATTTGTAACCATGTCAATGAGTTCTTGAGCTTCTGCAGGCATTTTCTTTAGGTGAATGGATCCACCTACAGAATGATTCAGTGACATCTTAGAGAACTCAGACAGACCATAATAGAATATATCTATCATGGTCCACTCTGAAAACACGTCAGAAGGATACTTTTTGGTCATCTGCTTGTATCTTTCCCAAGCTTCATAGAGGGATTCACCATCTTTTTGCTTGAAGGTCTGAACATCCACTCTAAGCTTGCTCAGCTTTTGAAGAGGAAAGAATTTAACCAAGAAGGCTGTGACCAGCTTATCCCAAGAGTCCAGGCTATCCTTAGGTTGTGAGTCCAACCATGTTCTAGCTCTGTCTCTTACAGCAAAAGGGAAAAGCATGAGCTTGTAGACTTCAGGATCTACTCTATTAGTCTTAACAGTCTCACAAATCTGCAAGAACTCAGTTAAAAACTGGTAGGGATCTTCTGATAGAAGTCCATGAAACTTGCAGTTTTGTTGTATTAGAGCAACTAGTTGAGGTTTCAGCTCAAAATTGTTTGCTCTAATGGCAGGAATTGAGATGCTTCTTTCATCAAACTTGGAAGTAGGTTTAGTATAATCACCAAGCATCCTCCTTGTATTATTGTTGTTGGGTTCGGCTGCCATATCCTTTTCTTGTTCAAAAATTTCAGTAAGGTTGTCTCTGGGTTGTTGTAATTTAGCTTCTCTTAGTTTTCTCTTCAGAGTCCTTTCAGGTTCAGGATCAGCTTCAACAAGAATACCTTTTTCCTTGTTCCTGCTCATATGAGAAAGAAGAGAACAGAAAAGGAAGAGGAATCCTCTATGTCACAGCATAGAGATTCCTTTATAATAGTAGAAGAAGAAAGGAATAGAAGAAGGAGAAGAGTTAAGAATCCAAATACAAGCATGAAGATAGGTTCAGATTCGTGAGATAAAGAGAAGTTTTAGTAAATAAATAAATAAATAGAAGAAGATGAGAGGGGGAGAATTTCGAAAATAAATTTTGAAAAAGAGTTAGTGATTTTCGAAAATTACAGGGAAATAAAATTAAAATTAAAATTTAAAACAATTAATTAATTAAAAAAGAATTTTAAAAAGGAAGGAGAAATTTTCGAAAATTAGAGAGGGAAAATTAGTTAGGTGGTTTTGAAAAAGATAAGAAACAAACAAAAAGTCAATTAGTTAGTTGAAAAAGATTTGAAAATCAATTTTAAAAAAGATAAGAAGATAAGACGTTAGAAAGGATATTTTGAAAGCAAATTTTTGAAAGACATATGATTTAAAAAGATATGATAAAAAGATATTATCAAAAAGATATGGTTGAAAAAGATTTAATTTTTAAAATTAAAATTAATTACTTGACTAACAAGAAACTAAAAGATATGATTCTAGAATTTAAAGATTGAACCTTTCTTAACAATAAAGTAACAAACTTCAAAATTTTTGAATCAATCAAATTACTTGTTAGTTAAGTTTCGAAAATTTGAAATAAAGATAAGAAAAAGATTTTGAAAAATATTTTTAAATTTTTGAAAATAATAAGATAAAAATGAAAAAGATTTGATTTTTGAAAAAGATTTTGAAAAGATAAGTTTTTTTTTAAATTGAAAATTTGACTTGACTTATAAGAAATAGCTAAGTTTTTTTTTTAATTTTTGACTAAGTCAACTCAAATTTTCGAAATTTTGAGAGAAATAAGAAAAAGATATTTTTTATTTTTGAATTTTTAATGATGAGAAAGAAAAACATAAAAATGACTCACAACATGAAAATTATGAATCAAAACACATGATGCATGCAAGAACACTATGAATGTCAAGATGAACACCAAGAACACTTTGAAGATCATGATGAACATCAAGAACATATTTTTGAAAAATTTTTTATGCAAAGAAAACATGCAAGACACCAAACTTAGAAATCTTTAATGCTCAGACACTATGAATGCAAAAATGCACATGAAAAACAACAAAGGACACACAACAAGAAAATTTAAAGATCAAACAAGAAGACTTATCAAGAACAACTTGAAGATCATGAAGAACACATGCATGAATTTTCGAAAAATGCAACAATTTTAAAAACATGCAATTGATACCAAACTTAAAAATTGACTCAAGACTCAAACAAGAAACACAAAATATTTTTTATTTTTATGATTTTATTAATTTTTTTGGTTTTTTCAAAAATTATATTTTTTTGAAAAACGAAAATAAAGAAAAAAAATTTTGAAAGATTTTTGAAAAATTTTTGAAAAGAAAATTACCTAATCTGAACAACAAGATGAACCGTCAGTTGTCCAAACTCGAACAATCCCCGATAACGGTGCCAAAAACTTGGTGCACAAAATTCTGATCTCTATTAATGGCATTTAACTTGGTATGCACGTTTATAACTCATCACTTTCTTCACAACCTCGCACAACTAACCAGAAAGTGCACTGGGTCGTCCAAGTAATAAACCTTACGTGAGTAAGGGTCGATCCCACGGAGATTGTTTGTATGAAGAAAGATATGGTCATCTTGTAGATCTTAGTTAGGCAGATAATAAATGGTTATGGAGTTTTCGAATAATAATAATAAATAAACAGAAAATAAAGATAGAAATACTTATGTAAATCATTGGTGGGAATTTCAGATAGGCGTATGAAGATGCTGTGCTCCTTTTGAATCTCTGCTTTTCTAATGCCTTCATCCAATCCTTCCTACTCCTTTCCATGGCAAGCTATATGTAGGGCATCACTGTTGTCAATGGCTACATCCCATCCTCTCAGTGAACATGGTCCAAATGCTCTGTCATAGCACGGCTAATCATCTGTCGGTTCTCGATCATGCCGGAATAGAATCTATTGATTCTTTTGCGTTTGTCATCACGCCCAACAATTGCGAGTTTGAAGCTCGTCATAGTCATTCAATCCCTGAATCCTACTCGGAATACCACAGACAAGGTTTAGACTTTCCGGATTCTCATGAATGCCGCCATCAATTCTAGCTTATACCACGAAGATTCTGATTAAGGAATCCAAGAGATATGCGCTCGGTCTAAGGTAGAACGGAAGTGATGGTGGTCCAGGCATGGCCGAATGCCCAGCCCCCAAAATGTGATCAATAGTCTCCTAAGATGAATAATGGAATAAAACCGAGACCAAAGATGTCTAATACAATAGTAAAATGTCCTATTTATACTAGACTAGCTACTAGGGTTTACAGAAGTAAGTTTTTTATGCAGAAATCCACTTTCGGGGCCCACTTGGTGTGTGCTTGGGCTGAGCTTGAGCTTTACACGTGCAGAGGCTTCTCTTGGAGTTGAACGCTAAGTTGTAACATGTTTTTGGCATTCAACTCTGGTTCGTGACGTGTTTCTGGCGTTTGACTCCAGAATGCAGGATGGAACTGGCGTTGAGCGCCAGTTTACATTGTCTAATCTCGAATAAAGTATAGACTATTATATATTAATGGAAAGCTCTGGATGTCTACTTTCCAACGCCATTGCGAGCGCGCCATTTGGAGTTCTATAGCTCCAGAAAATCTATTTTGAGTGCAAGGAGGTCAGAATCCAACAGCATCAGCAGTCCTTTGTCAGCCTTCTTATCAGAGTTTTGATCAGGTCCCTCAATTTCAGCGAGAAAATTCCTGAAATCACAGAAAAACACACAAACTCATAGTAAAGTCCAGAAATGTGAATTTAGCATAAAAACTAATAAAAACATCCCTAAAAGTAGCTAGATCCTACTAAAAACTACCTAAAAACAATGCCAAAAAGCGTATAATTTATCCGCTCATCAAGTGCATGAGTATTGAGATGCCAAAGTGTGTACTACCTTGGTCAAGATAGTCACAAGTTCTAGTGTGTTCCTTTGCATATTCTCTTGTCCTTGAAGTAGCACAGTGAAAGAATCATCCATTGGGGCTTAGGGTGGATAGGAGGGTTTATTATTTTAGAGAAAGGGTTCATAATAGGAAGGTGGTTCTTCTTGGTAAGGGTTTGGAGGTTGTGTGTGTTGAGGTGGTTCTTTGGAATAATTGTGTTGCAATGTAGGTGGTTCTATAGGTTTTTGCTCCTAATGGTCACAAGGATGAGGAAGAGGCGATTAGTTATATGATGGATATGGATCGTAGGAAGGTAATTGGTAAAAAGAGGCTCGTGAGTATGGTTGAAGGCCATATTGAGGATGAGGTTCATAGGCATATGGTGGTGGTTGTTGATTGTCACAAAGAAATTTACCAGTGAGCTTCTTTTCTTTGTTTTCCGCTCTGAATCCTTCTGTAACTTTGTGAACTCCTGTAGATGAGAATTAGTTCTGATGATAATTTATTAAACTCCTATAATTATTATTTAAATAACAAATAAACTACAGTAATTTAGCTGGACCTTACTGAGCTTTAATCTAGTCTCAGTTTTGAGCATTCTTGCTCAAAATTGCTTTCAAGATAATGTTTGACTCTCTGTCCATTAACAATAAACTTTTTGTCAGAATCAATATCCTAAAGCTCTACATATCCATATGGTGACACGCTTGTAATCACATATGGTCCTTTCCACCGGGATTTTAGTTTCCCAGGAAATAGCCTGAGCCTAAAGTTAAACAGCAAAATCTTTTGTCCTGGCTCAAAGACTCTGGATGACAGGTTCTTATCATGCCATCTCTTTGCTTTCTCCTTGTAAATTTTGGCATTTTCAAAAGCATTGAGTCTGAGTTCCTCTAGCTCATTTAGCTGGAGCAATCTCTTCTCTCCAGGTAATTTGGTATCAAGGTTTAGGAATCTGGTTGCCCAGTAGGCTTTATGCTCTAATTCCACGGGCAGGTGACAGGCCTTTCCATACACAAGCTGGTATGGAGAGGTTCCTATAAGAGTCTTGAATGCTGTTCTGTATGCCCATAGAGCATCATCCAAGCTCTTTACCCAATCCTTTCTACGGGCAATTACAGTCCGTTCCAGGATTCTTTTTAGTTCTCTATTAGAGACTTCAGCTTGCCCATTGGTCTGTGGATGACATGGAGTTGCCACCTTATGGCTGATTCTATATTGGACCATGGCAGTATAAAGCTGTTTATTGCAGAAATGAGTGCCTCCATCACTAATTAGTGCTCTAGGGACACCAAATCTACTAAAGATATGTATCTCGAGGAACTTCAGTACTGTCTTAGTATCGTTAGTGGGTGTTGCAATTGCCTCCACCCATTTAGATACATAGTCTACTGCCACCAGAATGTAAGTGTTTGAGTATGATGGTGGGAAAGGCCCCATGAAGTCAATACCCCATACATCAAACAACTCAATCTCTAAGATCCCTTATTGAGGCATGGCATAACCATGAGGCAGATTACCAGCTCACTGGCAACTGTCACAGTTACGTACAAACTCTCGGGAGTCTCTATAGATTGTAGGCCAATAGAAGCCACATTGGAGGACTTTGGTGGCTGTTCGCTCACCTCTGAAATGTCCTCCATATTGTGATCCATGGCAATGCCATAGGATCTTCTGCGCCTCTTCTCTAGGCACGCTCCTACGGATTAGTCCGTCTGCACATCTCTTAAAGAGATATGGTTCATCCCACAAGTAGTATTTCGCATCAGAAAGTAGTTTTTTTTTTTGCTGCCTGCTGAACTCCTTGGGAATGAATCTTGTAGCTTTATAGTTTACAATGTCTGCAAACCATGGCACTTCCTAAATGGCAAAGAGTTGCTCATCCGAAAAGGTTTCAGAGATCTCAGTGAGGGGGAGAGACATTCCTTCTACTGGTTCTATCCGGGATAGGTGATCTGCTACTTGATTCTCTGTCCCTTTTCTGTCTCTTATTTCTATATCAAACTCTTGCAGAAGCAACACCCATTTTATGAGCCTGGGTTTTGAATCTTGCTTTGTGAGTAGATATTTAGGAGCAGCATGGTTAGTGTACACAATCACTTTTGATCCTACTAGATAGGATCTAAACTTGTCAATGGCATAAACCACTACAAGCAGCTCTTTTTCTGTGGTTGTGTAATTCTTCTGTGCGTCATTTAGAACACGGCTAGCATAGTAAATGACATGCAGAAGCTTATTATGCCTCTGTCCTAATACTGCACCAATAGCATGGTCACTGGCATCACACATTAATTCAAATGGTAATGTCCAGTCTGGTGCAGATATGACAGGTGCTGTGACTAACTTAGCTTTTAGAGTCTCAAAAGCTTGCAAATACTCTGTGTCAAAGATAAATGGCGTGTCAGCAGCTAACAGGTTGCTTAGGGGTTTTGCAATTTTTGAAAAATCCTTTATAAACCTCCTTTAGAATCCTGCATGTTCCAGAAAGCTTCTAATTGCCTTAACATTGGTAGGTGGTGGTAATTTTTCAATTACATCTACCTTGTCTTGATCGACCTCTATCCCCTTGTTCGAAATTTTGTGTCCAAGGACAATTCCTTCAGTCACCATAAAGTGACATTTCTCCCAGTTTAACACCAAGTTGGTCTCTTGGCACCTTTTCAAAACAAGTGCTAGATGGTCAAGATAGGAGCTGAATGAATCTCCAAATACTGAGAAGTCATCCATGAAGACTTCCAAAAAATTTTCCACCATATTAGAGAAAATAGAGAGCATACATCTCTGAAAGGTTGCTGGTGCATTACACAGACCAAATGGCATCCTTCTGTAGGCAAATACTCTAGATGGACATGTGAATGCAGTTTTCTCTTGATCCTGGGGATCTACTGTAATATGGTTGTAGCCTGAGAAGCCATCCAGAAAGTAGTAATAGTCATGACCTGCTAGCCTTTCTAGCATTTGGTCTATAAATGGTAAAGGAAAATGATCCTTTATAGTGGCTGTATTGAGTCTTCTATAGTCAATACACATGCGCCACCCTGTAACTGTTCTTGTAGGAACCAGTTCATTCTTTTCATTATGAACCACTGTCATGCCTCCCTTTTTGGGTACAACTTGGATAGGGCTTGATGTGCGGAAAACGATCCGACACAAAACTCACTGGCAAGTGTACCGGGTCGCATCAAGTAATAATAACTCACATGAGTGAGGTCGATCCCACAGGGATTGAAGGATTGAGCAATTTTAGTTTAGTGGTTGATTTAGTCAAGCGAATCAAGTATTGGTTGAGTGTTTTGTATCCAACAGTAAGTAAACAATAGGAAATGTAAAGGGGGAAGGGAAAAATTGCAGAAATTAAAAGGAACTGAAAGTAAAAGGACTGAATCTTAAAGAACAAAAAATTAAATGACTGAAACTTAAAGTGCAAGAAATGTAAATTGCAGTAACTTAAAGTGCAAGAAATATAAATTGCTTGAATGAAAAAGGGATTCGAGGACTGGGATATCAGAATTTAAGCAAAGGGAAATTGAATTGCAACAATTAATAAAGCAGAAGTTGAATTAGAAGTAACTAGAAGTCAAATAGTAAGGAAATTGAATTGCAGCAGAGGTTCACAGAAGAACCAAAAGGAAAATTGGGTCTCAGGACTCCAGAGACTAGATAGCAAAGTCTAGATCTCAATTGCCTTCCCAGATCCAAGTTCACAAAGCAATTAGCAAGAAATTTAAGAAGAAGCAGTAAAGGAAATGTAATTGAACTTAATTATGCAGAAAAGAAATTAAAGAGTTCTTGAGTGGAGATTGAGACGGAATTTCCTCAATTCTTAACACCTAAGATTCGAACAAGAAAAGTAGAAAAAGCTCAAGCAAGAACAAGGAAGAAGAGAGATCAATTCTCCTCCCCAATTCTCAGAAATCTCAGTGAAGTCCTAGCTCTCAATGAAGTCTCAAAATGTAAAAGTTCAAAAATCCAAAGAAGGTTCAAAAGTCAAAAGTGAAAGGAAAGGTTCAAAGCTCCCAAGAGAAGGTCCTAATTACATCAAACTATCTCCTATTTATACACTTTCTATTCTTGGATTTTGGAATTTGGATGGGCTTTTGATTTGGTGAAGAAATGAATTTTATTGGATTTTTAATCCAATTTCAGCCCAAGAAAAGTTGCTTCCAAGAGGCTGCCCTGCCCTTGTGGAGGGCAGGGCAGGAATTTGTGCGTGCGGCTCTTGGTGCGTGCGAGTTAGGCGTGTGGTGCTGCAGAATGCTGCCCTGCCCTTGTGGAGGGCAGGGCAGAAATTTTTTGTGCGCCAGAATCTGCCTGTGCGTGCATGTTGATGCTACCGAAGCTCCCTTGGTGCGCCAATCTGGTGCGCTGGCTGTGCACCACAAAATGCTGCCCTGCCCTTGCGGAGGGTAGGGCAATGTGTCAAGGCTGAAGCTCCGTGTTCGAGACTTGGGTGACGTGCACGCTACCTCTTTTCCTTGGTTTTCTTGGTACCCAAGTGAGGCTTAGTTCCTTGCTTCCTCATGGTGTCGTGTTCGATCCTTGTGGCAAGCATTGTTAGGCTTTTTCCTTTGATTTATTTTCCATGAAGGCCTGATATTGCCCTTGAGGAGGGCAGGGAAGAATTTTTTGCTCAACTTGATCCATGACACCAATTTGTGCTCCGCCCTTGAGGAGGGCAGGGCAGTGTTGCCTCTCAAAGTTTGCTTCCTTATGTTGCCCTCCTTGATTTGGGATGGCCCATGAAAATTTTTGGCCCATGAAAATTTGCTTCCAGGAGGCTGCCCTGCCCTTGTGGAGGGCAGGGCAGAAAATGGTGCATCTGGCCCATGGTGCGTGCGTGTGTTGCGAGTTTGGTGCTCAGGATGCTGCCCTGCCCTTGCGGAGGGCAGGGCAGAACTTTTTTGTGCGCCAGATTGGTGCCTGGGCGTGCTGCTGGTGCTGCCGAGTGATGCCTTGGTGCGCCAGAATGGTGCGCTGGCCGTGCCACAACAAAATGCTGCCCTGCCCTCGCGGAGGGCAGGGCAATGTCTCCAAGTTGAAGCCCCGTGTTCGATCCCTGTGTGACACGCACGCTACTTCTTTTCTTTGATTTTCTTGGCACCAAAGTGAGGCTTAAATCCTTGCTTCCTCATGGTGCCGTGTTCGATTCTTGTAGCAAGCTTAGGTGAACTTTTTCCTTTGATTTATTCCTCTAGTGAGCCCGATACTGCCCTTGTGGAGGGCAGGGCAAGGTTTTTCTCTTCTTTGATCCAAGGCACAATTTTGTGCTCTGCCCTTGTCGTGGGCAGGGCAGAGTTGCCTTTCAAGCTTTGTTCCCTTATGTTGCCCTCCTAGAGGGCAGTGTGCCCTTGTGGAGGGCAATGCTTGCTTCCTCCATTATGCGCCACACTTCTCCTTCCTTTGACCACGTTTTCTTTTCCTTGGGCCACGCTTTCTTAGGCCACGTTTTTTCCTTTTTTCTTTCTTTCTTCACCTACAATAAACCAAAACAACCACTCCAAGTATCACTAAATTCACAAGGCTTATAAATCAATTAAAAATCAATTAAATTTAGCTTAAACCTCATGAGTTAGCATTAATTTCATGGTGGTTGTTTGATTTAAAGAAGTTATGCATTTTCACTCCAAACCACTTACTTAGGATGCAAGAAAGTGCATAAAGACTAACAAAACAAGTGAAATTAGCTTGAAAAATGGGTATATGATGACCAGTCATCACAACACCAAACTTAAATCTTGCTTGTCCCCAAGCAAGCATCAAAACTAAGAGAAAATGAAATGAACAAGAAAAAAAACATATCCTTATTAAGCAAATAGCAGAACTTGATTTATGGAGTCTTTATGCAGACAATGATAACTCAAGTTATTGTTTGCTGTTACATACTATACATTTTTCATCAAAGGCTTGCTAAACTTGCTGTTATAAGACTTACTTTTTAATTACTCCCTTGCTAACTTTTCTTTCTTATAATGCTTAACAAGCTTATTCTTTTGGGAGGTTTTGGTGTCTAATGTTGCAGTAGTAGCCTTTGGCTTTATTTTTTTTTTCTTTTACTCAACATCTTTCCACCACAGACACATGGCTCACTATTTCTTCCTAGGATCATTGATGCCCAGCATCTCTTTGGATAACTAAATGTTCTGTATCTAAGTTGCTCTTTATTGTGGACTTTCAATTGGCCATCCCAAATCAGTTGACCTAAGTGACCGGGTTTTAAAATACCCCTTAGAATTTACTCATCCAAGCATATCTTAGTACAAAAACACCACAGGCATATGTCCTAGGGTCCAAGCTATTGGTGTCCAACCTTTATTCTTTGTTTTTCTTGCCACTTTGGCTTTTTCTTCTTCCTTTTCTTTCTGTTTTTGTTCTCAAGGGCTTTTTCTTTATTGATAAGGGTCTTTATAACAGCAAGCTAACTCACACTTGAATGAGAATGATATTATGCAACAATTATTTCATGAGTTATGCATTTAATCAAACATATATACCACCATTAACTTCCATTCTACTTATGCAACATTGGATTTTTACTTTTCAATTCAAACAAAATCTCTTTTATTCAAGCATATGGGAAACAAAACAAAATTAAAGCTAAGTGATAAATGACAAGCATTATGCAGATTTAGCATACATAATCAAACAATTTCACTTGCAACTAAATAAACACTTTAGCAGGATATATAATGGTTCCCATGTTCAAAATAATACACAGCAGCAAGGTTTAAGTTTAGATACAACCTTTGAAGTTGCAGCCCTTTGATTCTTCCTTCTGTTGTGTTTTCTTTGAGTTAGGATGCACAATATCTTCAATTATTGACTCATGTCCTGCTTATTTCTCAAAGTTGCTTGCTTCTCAAGCCCTTAAGTGTATGGTTAGTATGCATAAATTGAGTGTGGCTCTTGGATTTGTTTTGGTGTGTGAACACCAAACTTAATTGTTTACCACAGTCTCAGATGCAACAAGTTAACCATATTTGAAACCTTGTATCCTTGCTAAAGGTTATGGAATTAAAAACTAGAAATCAGTTAAGTAGTTGAATAATTTGTTTAATTGCTTGGAGCTAGCATTGTGCAGAAAGTGAGAATGTGCTTTTAAGTGGGCTTTTTGGTGGAACACCAAACTTAGAATCCTTCATTCTCACTTAAATTGTTTTGGTGTGCAACACCAAACTTAGCTCCTTTCAATGCATACCAATTTTTCAACATTTTTATTGAAAAAAACTATGAAAAGAAAACTACCTCAGGTTGGGTTGCCTCCCAACAAGCGCTTCTTTATTGTCACTAGCTTGACATTGAACTCCCTTTAAGGTGGTTGATACTGGTGATGTCTCAACTTGTCACCTCTCACTGTAAGCTTTCTCTGTGTGCCTTGATGCTCAATTTCCATATGCTCAAGAGAAAGTACTTGGTTGATAGTGTAATAATCTTCTGTTCCCAGCTGTTGATATACTAATTGTACTTTGTCACCTTTGGAAAATCCCTCAGTTGGAATTTTCTTGTTCTTCCACCCTTTGTAAGCCTTCTTCCTGTTTTTCTTCTTTTTCTTCCTTGTTGATCTGTCTCCTTTGACAGTGACTTGAGTTATGATTCCCCCCTTTTTGTTTATCATCCCGGCCTCCTTTTGAATTCCTTCTCCTCCTTGTACAAGCTCACTCTCCTATTCTATTGTTTTGTCGGTTGCTTGCTTTGGAAGGAAGTCACCACTTGTCCTGCTTGTTTCTTCATTCCTTTGTAATTCTGGAAAGACTTTCAAGGTGATGCTCTCCTCATGCATCCTTAGGGTTAGCTCTCCCTGCTCTATATCCACAATGGCTCTAGCAGTGGCCAAAAATGGTCGACCAAGTATTATGGAGTTATTTCCATTTTCTGAAGAATCCAGGATCACAAAATCTGCTGGATAGATGAACTTGTCAACCTTAACTAAAAGGTTCTCAATCAGCCCTTTAGGATATACTACTGATTGGTCCACCAACTCCAAGGACATCTGTATTGGTTTCACCTCCTCTATGCCAAGCTTTTTCACTAAAGAAGATGGGATTAGATTTATGCTTGCTCCTAAGTCACACATCCCCTTGTTGATGAATAGGTTTCCAATAGTGCAGGGTAGGAAGAAACCTCCAGGATCTTCAAGCTTGGGAGGGAGTCCCTTTTTAATGAGTGCACTGCATTCTTCACTAAGCATTACAGTCTCCTTCTCATTCCAACTTCTCTTCTTGTTGATGAGCTCCTTTAAGAACTTGGCATACAGAGGCATTTGCTCCAATGCCTCAGCCAAAGGTATGTTGATTTCCAGCTTCTTGAAAGTCTCAAGAAATTTGTGGAAATGCTGATCCTTTGTCTCTTTGTGGAATCTCTATGGATAAGGTATTGGGGGTGTCAAGCTTTTCTCCCCTTGAAGTTGTCTTGGAATTGGTTCTTCCATGATCTGCGTTTCCTTCTTCAGATTCTGTGGTTGGTTGTTTTCCTCTGTGAGTTTTTCTGGGACATTGTTGCTTATCATGTTCTTGTTGATGGCTTCATCATTCTTTGTTGGCTCATTGTCATTATTCTTGGTTGCTCCTTGGTTACCATCCACTAACATCTTTCCACTTCTTAGTTGCACGACCTTGCATTCTTCCTTTGGGTTAGGAATGGTGTCACTTGGTAGTGAGCTTGATGGTTTTTCAACAGAAATCTGTTTGGAGATTTGCCCAATCTGCCTCTCTAGGTTTTTCATGGAAGCTTCTTGGTTCTTTATTGTCAATTCTTGGTTCTTCATCATTTTTTCCATGAGCAGCTCTAGATTAGTGATCCTCTGAGAGTCTTGTGAGATGGGTTGGTTTTGGGGTGTTGTTGGATGATGGTAAGTGCTTTGGTTAGTTGGGTGGTTATTGGGTAGGTGATGGTTAGAGTTGGGGTAGTTATTTTGTGGTTTTCTGTATGTGTTTTGGTTAGTGTTTGGCTGGGGGTTGTGGTTTGTGCTTTTCCAATTGTTCTGACTTGAGTTTCTTTGCCATGGTTGTTGGCTTTGATTGTGGTTGTCTCCCCATCTGAGGTTGGGATGGTTCTTCCAAGATGGATTGTAAGTATCACCATAGACTTTATTTGTTCCAGGATTTTGGTTGTGCATGTATTGGACTTGCTCTTGCTGTTGCTCCTCTTGAGTTTCTTCACTTTGCACCCATGTGGTTGATGGTTGGCTTGTGGTGCTCACTGCTGCTACTTGCAGGCCATCAATTCTTTTGGCCATTTGCTCAAACTGTTGTTGAATCTGCTGCTGCATCATCTTGTTCTGTGCTAGAATTGAATCCACTCCTTCTAACTCTATTACTCCTCTTCTTTGTGATGGTTGGCGTTGTCTTTGATGAGCAAAGAAATATTGGTTGTTGGCCACCATATCAATGAGGTTTTGAGCTTCCTCTGTAGTTTTCATGAGTTGTAATGAGCCTCCAGCTGAGTGATCAAGTGCTTCTTGAGCCTTCAGAGTAAGTCCTTCATAGAAGTTTTGCAACTTATCCCATTCAGTAAACATCTCTGGTGGACACTTCCTCAATAGTGCCTTATATCTTTCCCATGCTTCATATAGATTCTCAGCCTCCATTTGAGTGAATGTCTGTACCTCAGTCTTCAATGTTATGATTCTTTGAGGGGGATAAAATTTGGCAAGGAACTTGCTCACCAAGTCATCCCAAGTGTTGATGCTTTCCTTTGGGAACGTTTCTAGCCATTGAGTGGCTTTGTCCCTGAGAGAAAATGGAAAGAGCAACAACTTGTAACTGTCAGGAGGCACACCATTAGTTTTGACAGTGTCACAAATCCTCAAGAAGGTAGATAAATGTTGATTCGGATCCTCCAATGGCCCTCCTCCAAAAGAACAGTTGTTTTGGACCAGTGTGATGAGTTGTGGCTTTAGTTCAAAGTTGTTTGCATTGACATTGGGGGAAAGAATGCTACTCTCACAATGTCTAGCGTTTGCAAATGTGTAGGAAGCCAGTACTCTTCTTTGTTGTTGGTTATTATTGGCCCCTCCTTCTGGTTGATTGGGATTTGATGGATCTCCTTCCATTTCTTGGAATTCCTCCTCAGATTCTTCTTCTCCAATGACGTTCTTCCCTCTTTCAGCTCTTCTTATTCTTTGAAGAGTTCTTTGGTCAATTTCAGAGAGAATAGGGGAAGATCTTCCTGTACCTGACATACAAACACACAATAAGACACACACAAAACCAGAAAATCAATAAAACTTCAATCTATAGCTAGAATGAAGTTTTAGTTAGTTTAAGCAAAAATTCAAACAGTTAGTGTGTTAGAGAAACAGAAAAGAAAAAGTGCTTGATCTAGACCTCCACTTCACTTAATCATTGTCAATCTATTTCAATCCCCGGCAACGGCGCCAAAAACTTGATGTGCGGAAAACGATCCGACAAAAAACTCACCGGCAAGTGTACCGGGTCGCATCAAGTAATAATAACTCACATGAGTGAGGTCGATCCCACAGGGATTGAAGGATTGAGCAATTTTAGTTTAGTGGTTGATTTAGTCAAGCGAATTAAGTTTTGGTTGAGTGGTTTGTATTTAACAGAAGCTAAATTGCTTGGAATGTAAAGGGAGAGGGAAAATTTGCAGTAAATTAAAGAGCAGGAAAGTAAACTTGCTAAATCTTAAAGAACAAGAAAGTAAATGACTGAAACTTAAAGTGCAAGAAATGTAAATTGCAGTAACTTAAAATGCAAGGAATATAAATTGCTTGAATGTAAAAGGGATTTGAGGACTGGGATTTCAGAATCTAAACACAGAGAAATTGAATTGCAACAATCAATAGAGCAGAAATTGAATTAGAAGCAATTAGAATTCAAACAGTAAGGAAATTAAGTGCAGCAAAGGTTCACAGAAGAACCAAAAGTAAATTGGGATCTCAGGACTCCAGAGACTAGGTAGCAAAGCCTAGATCTCAATTGCCTTCCTAGATCCAAGTTCTCAAAGCAATTGACAAGAAATCGAAGAAGAAGCAGTAAAGGGAATGTGTTTGAATTCAATTATGCAGAAGAGAAATTAAAGAGCTCTTGAGTGGAGATTGAGATAGAATTTCCTTAATTCTTAACACCCAAGACTCAAACAAGAAAAGTAGAAAATGCCCAAGCAAGAACGAGGAAGAAGAGAGATCAATTCTCCTCCCTAATTCTCTGAAATCTCGGTCAAGTCTCTCAAAGAAAAGTTGCAAAATTCAAAAGTCAAGTAAAAGGTGAAAGTAAAGGTCTAATTACATCAAACTAACTCTTATTTATACACTTTCTATTCTTGGATCTTGGGATTTGGATGGGCTTTTGATTTGGTGAAGAATTGAATTAAATTATATTTTTAATTCAATTTTTGGCCCATGAAAATTTGCTTCCAGGAGGCTGCCCTGCCCTTGTGGAGGGCAGGGCAGAAAATGGTGCATCTGGCCCATGGTGCATGCGTGTGGTGCGAGTTTGGTGCGCAGGATGCTGCCCTGCCCTTGCGGAGGGCAGGGCAGAACTTTTTGGTGCACCAGATTGGTGCCTGGGCGTGCTGCTGGTGCTGCCGAGTGATGCCTTGGTGCGCCAGAATGGTGCGCTGGCCGTGCCACAACAAAATGCTGCCCTGCCCTCGCGGAGGACAGGGCAATGTCTCCAAGTTGAAGCCCCGTGTTCGATCCCTGTGTGACCCGCACGCTACTTCTTTTCTTTGATTTTCTTGGCACCAAAGTGAGGCTTAAATCCTTGCTTCCTCATGGTGCCGTGTTCGATTCTTGTAGCAAGCTTAGGTGAACTTTTTCCTTTGATTTATTCCTCTAGTGAGCCCGATACTGCCCTTGTGGAGGGCAGGGCAAGGTTTTTCTCTTCTTTGATCCAAGGCACAATTTTGTGCTCTGCCCTTGTCGTGGGCAGGGCAGAGTTGCCTTTCAAGCTTTGTTCCCTTATGTTGCCCTCCTAGAGGGCAGTGTGCCCTTGTGGAGGGCAATGCTTGCTTCCTCCATTATGCGCCACACTTCTCCTTCCTTTGACCATGTTTTCTTTTCCTTGGGCCACGCTTTCTTAGGCCACGTTTTTTCCTTTTTTCTTTCTTTCTTCACCTACAATAAACCAAAACAACCACTCTAAGTATCACTAAATTCACAAGGCTTATAAATCAATTAAAAATCAATTAAATTTAGCTTAAACCTCATGAGTTAGCATTAATTTCATGGTGGTTGTTTGATTTAAAGAAGTTATGCATTTTCACTCCAAACCACTTACTTAGGATGCAAGAAAGTGCATAAAGACTAACAAAACAAGTGAAATTAGCTTGAAAAATGGGTATATGATGACCAGTCATCAGAGGGCAATGCTTGCTTCCTCTTTTTATGCGCCACACTTTTTCTCTCTTGGGCCACGCTTTCTTAAGCCACGCTTCCTCTTTTCTTCTTTTCTTCACCTACAATAAACCAAAACAACCACTCAAAGCATCACTAAATTCACAAGGCTTATAAATCAATTAAAAATCAATTAAATTCAGCTTAAACCTCATGAGTTAACATTAATTTCATGGTGGTTGTTTGATTTAAAGAAGTTATGCATTTTCACTCCAAATCACTTACTTAGGATGCAAGAAAGTGCATAAAGACTAGTAAAATAAGTGAAATTAGCTTGAAAAATGGGTATATGATGACCTGTCATCAGGGCTCACCCAGGGGCTATCAGAAATGGGATAGATAATCCCAGCCTCTAGTAATTTAGTGACCTCTTTCTGCACCACCTCCTTCATGGCTGGATTCAACCGCCGTTGTGGTTGAACCACTGGCTTGGCATCATCCTTTAGTAGGATCTCGTGCATGCATCTAGCTGGGCTAATGCCCTTGAGATCACTAATGGACCACCCTAGAGTTGTCTTCTGTGTCCTTAGCACCTGAATTAGTGCTTTCTCTTCCTGTGGCCCTAAGGCAGAGCTTATGATTACAGGAAAAGTTTCACCTTCTCCCAGAAATGCATATTTTAGGGAAGGTGGTAGTGGTTTGAGCTCGGGTTTAGGAGGTTTCTCCTCTACCTGAGGAATTTTCAGAGGTTCTTTTATTTTCTCTGGTTCTTCCAGATTAGGCTAAACATCTTTAAAGATATCTTCTAGCTTTGATTCGAGACTCTCAGCCATACTGATCTCCTTTACCAGGGAGTCAATAATATCAACACGTATGCAGTCTTTTGATGTGTCTGGGTGCTTCATTGCTTCAATAGCATTCAGCCTAAACTCATCCTCATTGACTCTCAGGGTTACTTCCCCTTTTTGGACGTCAATAAGGGTTCGTCTAGTTGCTAGGAAAGGTCTTCCTAGAATGAGAGTTGCACTCTTGTGCTCCTCCATTTCCAGCACTACAAAGTTAGTGGGAAAGGCGAATGGCCCCACTGTGACAACCATGTCTTCAATCACGCTTGATGGGTATTTTATGGAGCCATCAGCAAGTTGAAGACATATCCTGGTTGGTTTGACCTCTTCAGTCAAGCCATGCTTTTTTGATAGTGGATGCAGGGATTAGATTGATACTTTTCCCAAGATCACATAGAGTTGTCTTGGTACAGGTACCGTCTAATGTGCATGGTATCATAAAGCTTCCAGGATCCTTAAGCTTCTCTGGTAAGCTCTTTAAAATGATTGCACTGCATTCTTTAGTGAGAAAAACTTTTTCAGTTTCTCTCCAATCCTTCTTATGACTTAAGATCTCTTTCATGAACTTAGCATAAGAGGGTATTTGCTCAAGTGCCTCTGCAAATGGAATCTTGATTTCAAGAGTCCTGAGATAGTCTGCAAAGCGGGCAAATTGTTTATCCTGTTTCGCTTGGCGGAGTTTCTGAGGATAAGGTATTTTAGCTTTGTATTATTCAACCTTGGTAGCTGTAGGTTTATCTCTTACAGAGGTGGGTTGAGAAGCCTTCTTGAGGGAGTTATTATCAGCACTTGTAAGTGTCTAACCCCTCATAGGCGGTCGATCGCCAGGATTGGGGGCTGGATTGGTGTTTAACGCCAGATTCCCTCCCTTTTCTGGCGTTTGAACGCCAGAACTAAACATGGGTTGGGCGTTTAACGCCAAATTTTCTCCCTTTTTTAGCATTTGAATGCCAGAACTAAGCATCCACTGGGCATTTAACGCCAGCTTTTCACCCTTTTCTGGTGTTTGAATGCCAGAGTCATTCCTCTCTAGGCTCTTACTATCCTCAGAGGGATTTTGGGCAGTAGTATGCTCATCCTCTATTATTTGTTCTTTTCTTGGCTTTATGCTGCTTTGAGTTGATGTATTCAATGTTTTTCCACTCCTTAATTGAACTGCTTGGCACTCTTCTGTTATCTGTTTTGATAACTGCTGTCTTGTCTGGTCAAGTTGTACTTCCATGTTCCTATTAGCATCATTAGTGTCTTGTAACATCTCTTTAAATTCTGCCAACTGTTCTATCAGATAACATAATTGCTAATTGATTTCAGCAACCTGTTCTAGAGGACTAAGTTCAGTAGATACTGCCTTAGCCTCTTCTTTTATGGAGGACTCACTACTTAAGTATAGATGCTGATTTCTAGCAACTGTATCAATGAGCTCTTGAGCCTCTACAATTGTTTTTCTCATGTGTATAGATCCACCAGCTAAGTGGTATAGAGATATCTGAGCTTTTGCTGTAAGCCTGTAGTAGAAGATGTCTAATTGCACCCATTCTGAAAACATTTCAGAGGGGCATTTCCTTAGCATCTCTCTGTACCTCTCCAAGCATTGTAAAGATATTCATTATCCTCTTGTTTAAAGCCTTGGATGTCCAGCATTAGCTGTGTCATCCTCTTAGGAGGGAAATATTGACTCAAGAATTTGTTTGACAACTGTTTCCATGTTCTTATGCTAGCTTTAGGTTGGTTATTTAACCACCTCTTAGCTTGGTATTTTACAGTGTAACACCCTAACTACCAAAGCTCACGCTTCCAGCTGTGCAACTCTGATAGCTCGGACATTACGACGAAACTTACACTATTTAATATTAAAATATGAGTCTGTTTAAAACTTTAAACTACAAAACCGCTCCCAAAAATACTTTCATTCGATAACGCACATCCATAGATACCATACAACCTACAAAACTCATCAAGAGTACATCCATATGTATACATATATATATATATATAATAATAATAATAATAATAATAATAATAATATTACAAACATTACCCAATACAATTCCTATCCCTCTTACAGAATATATCAAGATAAAGGCGAGGGTACAAAAATAATAATCTAAAGCAATACAAAGCATCTCAATAACAAATAAATAAAACTCTTCGTGACTTCTGTGCCCATATCCTGAAAGGGGAAAAATGTAGACAGGTGAGAACATCATCCTTAAAAGGGTTCTCAGTAGAGGGTTTTTGGGAATTACTATGATAGGATACGTGGAGATAAACCATACCAGCGATTTCTAACCGTCTTATGCCTCTTTTCAAAAACAACGGTTTACCATAGAAGAGAAATATGAAATCTTTTTCTGAAAGAGAAAATGTTCATTTAAAATAATAATCCAAAGTCTTTCAAAAGGTTTATCTATGCTGAACCAAAATAGCCTTTCATAGTTTTCCAAACCAGAAACATAAAACCGAAATCATCCATTGGTCCATCTCAATTCAAACACGGCCCTAAGCCTAAACAATCCAATCCAACAACAAATCACCACAAACCAATAGAGTTCCAGATGCAAACACAAGTAGGAAGATGCAGACACAAACAAACCATTATTGCAAGTAGAACAATCAGCAGTTAATCACATAGGCAAACCAAGTACAATATGCACACCCAAATAATGTCACATAGATGCATATGATGCATGCCTGTCCCTAGTGGCTGATGATATCATCTGTCGGTTATAAAGCCAACCCGACAAGTCCTGGTAGCTAACCATTGGACTATCCCTCTGTCGTGTCTCCCCAACTCGAGTTATACTCAATATAAATTTGATCATAATCATGATCCATATCCATCACCCTCACTGGTGAATATTTATGGGAGTGAGCTCATCCGAGGCTTTCACAGTGCCCGGCCACCTTGACGACATAGGGTCAAAAGAGCTTTAAGTCTCAACCTGGAGCACGAGGTGGCTAGCCACTGCTTTCTCCCAGGGAAACTCTTATCTCCGATAGTGGAAGTGCAATATCACAAATTATCAATTTCTCAGCATATATGTTTTCATTCTCAGCCATGGATCAACATTACAAGGTAGGCTCAATTCAAAAGGTGACATGGGTCAAACATGTGATAGTAAAGCATGGCATTAAAGGTTATAAAACAGGATGAGGTTACAACGACGTGCTCAACATCCGCACACTAATCTCATCTCAACCTCAAAGCTTCAACTTCCCAACTCCATTAAGCACCTTTCAATCCCCATATCCGATCATAAGCCTAACAATTGCAAACCCGTTCGCAAGGAACAAAACATCCACAACTCATAACGTTGCACACCTACCGATTCAACTTCTGTATACACGTATCACGTCTTAAAGAACTAACGCATCGCGCTACTACATCTACAAGTCGCACGTGATATCAAAATAATTCTCGAGTCTACTCAGAAGGATACAAGATTTAGAAAGGAGAGTCAAATATCAAGGATAGCAATAATAGATTTGAGAGAATGTATCCAATCCCAGATAACCAAGGATACTCAAGCAATGAAGTTTGCTAGACACAATTCAATTGACAACTTCGAATATAACCCTTGTATCACAAAAATTCAATAGGACCAATAAGAAGAAAATTCAGCGCATTATTTTGAAACAAATTCAAGCTGAGTCAAAGAAGCATGAAGTGTCCAGAAAAGAATATCTCAAACCCAAGACAAAGCTCACAGAATGTAAGAGCATGATTAAAAATACTTCCGAATACATTGTTCATAAAAGAATCAAAAACTTGCGGAAAATCACTTCGTAGTCTAAAAGAAAGGCTAAGCAACAACCATTCTTCAAGAGAGTTACAAAAGCATAAACGTGGCTTTGCTGTAATACAATTTTATGTTGAAACAGATCATGCAAAATTTAAAAAACAAGGTGCACACAAGTTTGGCTAAAGGCTAAAATATCTCCTCAAATATTTTAGAAAGATAATTAGGTGCACAACTTAACCAAAAGCAATCAAAAAACTCGGAAGAGAAATAAAATGCTTGTTCAAAAATCTCCAAAGTACATATTCGAACAAGCGTGTATAAAAATCTTAGCAAGGCCGAAAGAGAAAGTTAAGCTCTATTTAGAAAAGAAAATCGGAGGTAAAAGTTTGCTATAAATTGGTAAAGGAATTAAGTGCTGCATTACAAACAAACCGGTTTCCAATAAACAAGGAAGCTTTCAAAACATTATTTAAAATAGCGCATGCCCAATTTAAATCAACTTTGTTAAAAATTGAACAATGGTTTAAATTGTAACCAAGCAACTAAAAAGATAAGTTCGATTTAAAGCTTCTTCAAAGAGAATTTAATCTGCTTTATAAAATTCAAAACAAGACTCCAAAAATATACTTGAAATCGCCATCTCACAATAATAGTCAAGAAGATTAGAATGTACTTGAGAAGGAGTCAAGTCATACAAGAAAGGATCTTAAATCAAAGTAGTTCAAACAAGATCCACTAGGCATGAGACATCAAACAAGCTTTCAATTGATTCAAAAGAATACAAAAGTGATAGAAAAAGACAACCTAATCATTAGTAATTTCTCAAGGATAAATCTTTGCCTAAAAACTCTTGTAAGGACAATGAGAGGATAAACGATGCACTATTTTGAAACAAATCAAGCTGACTCATATAAGAGTGAGATTCACAAGAGAGGAAAAACCAAGATCAACGGTAATGTTCACAAGATGTAAAAGATTAGTTAAAAATAAAGTCAAACATGACATTCATGGAGATGGAAAGCTTAAGGGAGACTTTAGTCCGTTCGTAAGAAGAAAGCCATGAGTCCAACACTCTCAAAAGAACAACAATGGCGTAAACCATATAGCATGCTAAATCAAACTCAATTCAAAATAAGTTAAGTAAAGCTTATCAAATGAAACTCAACTGGGACAAAAGTGAAAAAGCTTTCCTTTCCAAAATTTTGAAAAATATCCAAATACATAATCAAATGAAGATGTGCATTGGAACTATAGTAAAATTACTAGAAAGCCAAATTGTAGTTTAAGGTAAATGCAGTTCCATAAACCAGTATAAGCACATGCGAAGTATTAGAAATAAATAGTCGTTAAACTGTATAAGAAATCTTCAAGTTCCACATATGTAGATAAGTATATATCCATTCAACAGCAATTTTCATAAAAATCTCAAAATTGGCTGTGATCACTGTCAAATAAGAGAAAAACTGAATCAACAAGTTCTCTAAGAATGGGCTCGAAATCCGGAGTTAAAATGCACAACGTAATAGGACAAGTTCAAAGCTATAGCAAGGAATACATGAATCAAGAAGAACTCAAACAGAGAAAGACAGATACAACAAGGATTTCAAACAAGCATATGCACTTAGGATCAAACAAAAATGCATATGAATAGAGGAATAGAGTGGAACATCAAACTACTTTTCAAGAGGAGTAGCAAACGAGAACTTCAAGTTAGGACATGAAAGAACAGGTCGACTCGAGCAAAATCCAAGATACACAACTGAATAGCCTCGAGAAATAGTTTCTAACGTTCCCAAAACCCGCGATTCGCTTTACTCAAAACTCGTATATCGCATATGATAACCCATTAGTGCCTTCATATACATAATTCACTAGAATTAAGCCGGCCAAACTTAATTTCAAGAATTATGCAATGCAAGACTAACAGCGTTAATCAACAGACTGTCATGTGCTTAAAGCTCTAATTCTCGTCATCCGACAAGACCTAATACATGACAAATGCTCAGAGTATGCAATTGAAGCATAGTCGATCCATTCCTCACGCTCTACAGGAAGGACTGCTCTGATACCATAATGTAACACCCTAACTACCAAAGCTCACACTTCCAGCTGCGCAACTCTGATAGCTCGGACATTACGACGACGTTTATACTATTTAATACAAAAATATGAGCCTGTTTAAAACTTTAAACCACAAAACCACTCCCAAAAATACTTTCATTCGATAATGCATATCCATAGATACCATACAACTTACAAAACCCATCAAGAGTACATCCATATATATATAATATTACAAACATTACCCAATACAATTCCTATCCCTCTTACAGAATATATCAAGATAAAGGCGAGGTTACAAAAATAATAATCTAAAGCAATACAGAGCATCTCAATAACAAATAAATAAAACTCTTCGTGACTTCTGCGCCCATATCCTGAAAGGGGAAAAATCTAGGGGGTGAGAACATCATCCTTGAAAGGGTTCTCAGTAGAGGATTTTTGGGAATTACTGTAATAGGATACGTGGAGATAAACCGTACCAGCGATTTATAACTATCTTATGCCTCTTTTCAAAAACAACGGTTTACCATAGAAGAGAAATATGAAATCCTTTTCTGAAAGAGAAAACTGTTCATTTAAAATAATAATCCAAAGTCTTTGAAAAGATTTATCTATGCTGAACCAAAATAGTCTTTCATAGTTTTCCAAACCAGAAACATAAAACCGGAATCAACCATCGGTCCATCTCAATTCAAACACGGACCTAGGCCCAAACAATCCAATCCAACAACCAATCACCACAAACCAACAGAGTTCCAGATGCAAACACAAGTACGAAGATGCAGACACAAACAAACCGTTATTGCAAATAGAATAATTAGCAGTTAATCACATAGGCAAACCAAGTACAATATGCACACCCAAACAATGTCACATAGATGCATATGATGCATGCCTGTTCCTAGTGGCTGATGATATCATCTGTCAGTTATAGAGCCAACCCGACAAGTCCTGGTAGCTAACCATTGGACTGTCCCTCTGTCGTGTCTCCCCAACTCGATTTATACTCAATATAGACTTGATCATAATCATGATCCATATCCATCACCCTCACTGGTGAATATTTATGGGGTGAGCTCATCCGGGGCTTTCACAGTGCTCGGCCACAGATGAGCGGATAATTTGTACGCTTTTTGGCATTGTTTTTAGTATATTTTTAGTAGATTTAGTTAGTTTTTAGTATACTTTTTATTAGTTTTTAGCTAAATTTCACTTTTCTGGACTTTACTATGAGTTTGTGTGTTTTTCTGTGATTTCAGGTATTTTCTGGCTGAAATTGAGGGACCTGAGCAAAAATCTGATTCAGAGACTGAAAAGGACTGCAGATGCTGTTGGATTCTGACCTCCCTGTACTCAAAGTAAATTTTCTGGAGCTACAGAAGCCCAATTGGCGCGCTCTTAACGGCGTTGGAAAGTAGACATTTTGGGCTTTCCAGCAATATATGATAGTCCATACTTTGCCCAAGATTTGATGGCCCAAACCGGCGTTCAAAGTCACCTTCAGAATTCCCAGCGTTAAACGCCGGAACTGGCACCAAAGTGGGAGTTAAACGCCCAAACTGGCACAAAAGCTGGCGTTTAACTCCAAGAAGAGTCTCTACACGAAAATGCTTCAATGCTCAGCCCAAGCAAACACCAAGTGGGCCCGGAAGTGGATTTTTATGTCATTTACTCATCTTTGTAATTCTCAAGCTACTAGTTCCCTATAAATAGGACCTTTTACTATTGTATTTTCATCTTTTGATCACTTTAGATCTCTAGATCATCTTTGAACATCTAGTTCTTAGATCATTTGGGGGCTGGCCTCACGGCCATGCCTAGACCTTGTTCTTATGTATTTTCAACGGTGGAGTTTCTACACACCATAGATTAAGGTGTGGAGCTCTGCTGTACCTCGAGTATTAATGCAATTACTATTGTTCTTCTATTCAATTCAGCTTGTTCTTGTTCCAAGATAGTCATTCGTACCCAAGAACATGATGAATGTGATGATTATGTGACGCTCATCATCATTCTCACTTATGAACAAGTGACTGACAACCACTTCTGTTCTACAAGCAAACAAGGCTCTAATGTTTATCTCTTGGGTTCTTTAACCGGAATCTTCGTGGTATAAGCTAGAATTGATGGCGGCATTCAAGAGAATCCAGAAGGTCTAAACCTTGTCTGTGGTATTCTGAGTAGGATTAAATGATTGAATGACTGTGACGAGCTTCAAACTCGCGATTGTGGGGCGTTAGTGACAGACGCAAAAGAATCACTGGATTCTATTCCGACATGATCGAGAACCGACAGCTGGATAGCCGTGCCGTGACAGGGTGCGTTGAACATTTCCACTGAGAGGATGGGAGGTAGCCACTGACAACGGTGAAACCCTTGCATACAGCTTGCCATGGAAAGGAGTAAGAAGGATTGGATGAAGACAGTAGGAAAGCAGAGAGACAGAAGGGACAAAGCATCTCCATTCGCTTATCTGAAGTTCTTACCAATGAATTGCATAAGTATCTCTATCTTTATCTTTATTCATATATCATCCATAACCATTTGAGTCTGCCTGACTAAGATTTACAAGGTGACCATAGCTTGCTTCATACCAACAATCTCCGTGGGATCGACCCTTACTTGCGTAAGGTTTATTACTTGGACGACCCAGTGCACTTGCTGGTTAGTTGTGCGAAGTTGTGTTTATGCCATGGTATTGAGCACCAAGTCTTTGGACTCATTACCGAGGATTACTTGAGTTGTGAAAAGTAGTGATCACAATTTCGTGCACCAAGTTTTTGGCGCCGTTGTCGGGGATTGTTTCGTGTATGGACAACTGACGGTTCATCTTGTTGCTTAGATTAGGTATTTTTCAGAATTCTTAAAAATGAGTTCTAGAGTTTCATGATGATTTGTTGAAGTCTGGCTGGCTGTGAAGCCATGTCTAATCTTATTGGACCGAGGTTTCAACTTATCATCACAAGAGCTTGTTGATCTCTATCAATCTTGCTGTTGGAGCAATGATCTGCTAAGGCTTGGCTGGCCATTGGCCATGTCTAGTATTTTGGACTGAAGCTTTCTTTGAAAGCTTGGCTGGCTATGAAGCCATGTCTAATTCCTGGACCGAAGTCTTAGACTAGCATTGCATGATTCATGGAATTCTCATTAAGAATTTTGATACTTTTATTTTCTTTTCCACTTAATTTTCGAAAAATCCAAAAAAATTTACAAAATCATAAAAAAACCAAAAATATTTTATGTTTCTTGTTGAGTCTAGTGGCTCATCTTAAGTTTGGTGTCTTGCATGCATTGTTTATTTGATCTTGGTTCTATTTTCAAGTCAATAATACAGGGAACTGAAGATTCAGTACATGCAGCAGAGGAATTATACAGAAAAAGCTGGGCGTTCAAAACGCCCAGTGAAGAAGAAAAAACTGGCGTTTAACGCCCAAAAGGGTAGCATTTTGGGCGTTAAACACCAGAATGGATACCATTCTGGGCGTTTAACGCCAGGATGGCACAAGAGGGAAGATTTTGTTTTTAATGCAATTTTTTTCAAGTTTTCAAAGTTTTTCAAAATCAAATCTTTTTCAAATCATATCTTTTCAATCAAATCTTTTTCAAAATCAATTTCTTTCCTTTTTCAAAGATACTTGCTAACAATTAATGATTTGATTGAACATTTCAAGTATGTTGCCTTTTCTGTTGAGAAAGGTTTAATGTTTGAATCATATCTTTTCTTGTTAGGCAAGTCATTAATTTTTAAAATCAAATCTTTTTAATTTGTTTTTCAAATCATATCTTTTCAATCATATCTTTTTAAATCACATCTTTTTCAAAAAAGTTTTCAATCATATCTTCTTCAAAATGTTTTTAAAATCTTTTACTTATTTTTCGAAAAATCTCTTCCCCTCTTCTCACATCCTTCTATTTATGGAGTACCACTCCTCCTCAATACACAATTCGAACCCTATCTCACTAAGTTCGAATTCTTCTACCTCTTCCTTCTATTTTTCTGTTCCTCTGACACCTCAAGGAATCTCTATACTGTTACATAGAGGATTCCATATTTTCTTATTCTCTTCTCTTTCATATGAGCAGGAGCAAAGACAAAAGCATTCTTGTTGAGACTGACCCTGAACCTGAAAGGACCTTGAAGCGAAAGCTAAGAGAAGCTAAGGCACAACTCTCTGTAGAGGACCTAACAGAAATCTTCAAAGAAGAAGAACCCATGGCAGCCGAAAACAACAACAATGCCAACAATGCAAGGAAGGTGCTGGGTGACTTTACTGCACCTACTCCCGACTTCTATGGGAGAAGCATCTCTATCCCTGCCATTGGAGCAAACAACTTTGAGCTTAAGCCTCAATTAGTTTCTCTAATGCAACAGAATTGCAAGTTCCATGGACTTCCACTGGAAGATCCTCATCAGTTTTTAGCTGAGTTCTTGCAAATCTGTGACACTGTCAAGACTAACGGGGTTGACCCTGAGGTCTACAGACTTATGCTATTTCCTTTTGCTGTAAGAGACAGAGCTAGGATATGGTTGGACTCACAACCTAAAGAAAGCCTGAACTCTTGGGAAAAGCTGGTCAATGCCTTCTTGGCAAAGTTCTTTCCACCTCAAAAATTGAGTAAGCTTATAGTGGAAGTCCAAACCTTCAGATAGAAGGAAGGAGAATCCCTCTATGAAGCTTGGGAAAGATACAAACAATTGATCAGAAAGTGTCCCACTGACATGCTTTCTGAATGGAGCATCATAGGTATTTTCTATGATGGTCTCTCTGAACTATCCAAGATGTCATTGGATAGCTCTGCTGGAGGATCTCTTCATTTGAAGAAGACGCCTACAGAAGCTCAAGAACTAATTGAAATGGTTGCAAATAACCAATTCATGTACACTTCTGAAAGGAATCCTGTGAACAATGGGACGAATCAGAAGAAAGGAGTTCTTGAGATTGATACTCTGAATGCCATACTGGCTAAGAACAAGATATTGACTCAGCAAGTCAATTTAATTTCTCAAAGTCTGTCTGGAATGCAAAATGCACCAAGCAGTACTAAGGATGCTTCATCTGAAGAAGAAGCTTATGATCCTGAGAACCCTTCAATAGAAGAGGTGAATTACATGGGAGAAACCTATGGAAACACCTATAATTCTTCATGGAGAAATCACCCAAATCTCTCATGGAAGGATCAACAGAGACCTCAACAAGGTTTCAACAACAATAATGGTGGAAGAAACAGGTTTAGCAATGGCAAGCCTTTTCCATCATCTTCTCAGCAACAGACAGAGAATTCTAAGCAGAACCACTCTGACTTAGCAACCATGGTCTCTGATCTAATCAAAACCACTCAAAGTTTCATGACTGAAACAAGGTCCTCCATTAGAAACTTGGAGGCACAAGTGGGTCAGCTGAGCAAGAGAATTACTGAACTCCCTCCTAGTACTCTTCTAAGCAATACAGAAGAAAATCCAAAAGGAGAGTGCAAGGTCATCAACATGGCCGAATTTGGAGAGGAGGAAGAGGCAGTGAACGTCACTGAGAAAGACCTCAATGGGCGTGCACTGACCTCCAATGAGTTCCCTAATGAGGAACCATGGGAATCTGAGGCTCAAAATGAGACCATAGAGATTCCATTGGACTTACTTCTGCCATTCATGAGCTCTGATGAGTATTCTTCCTCTGAAGAGGATGAGTATGTCACTGAAGAGCAAGTTGCTAAATACCTTGGATCAATCATGAAGCTAAATGACAAGTTATTTGGTAATGAGACTTGGGAGAATAAACCTCCTTTGCTTACCAAAGAACTGGATGACTTGTCTAGGCAGAAATTACCTCAAAAGAGATAAGATCCTAGAAAGTTTTCAATACCTTGTACCATAGCCACCATGACCTTCAAGAAGGCTCTGTGTGACTTAGGGTCAAGTGTAAACCTCATGCCTTTCTCTGTAATGGAGAAGCTAGGGATCTTTGAGGTACAAGCTGCAAGCATCACACTAGAGATGGCAGACAACTCAAGAAAACAAGCTTATGGACTTGTAGAGGATGTTTTGGTGAAGATTGAAGACCATTACATCCCTGCTGATTTCATAGTCCTAGAGACTGGGAAGTGCATGAATGAATCCATCATCCTTGGCAGACCCTTCCTAGCCACAGCAAAGACTGTGGTTGATGTTGATAGAGGTGAACTGATCATTCAAGTGAATGAGGAATCCTTTGTGTTTAAGGCTCAAATATATCCCTCTGTCACCATGGAGAGGAAGCATGAAGAGCTTCTCTCAAATCAGAGCCAAACAGAGCCCCCACAGTCAAACTCTAAGTTTGGTGTTGGGAGGCCACAACCAAACTCTAAGTTTGGTGTTGAACCCCCACATTCAAACTCTAAGTTTGGTGTTGGGAGGTTCCAACATTGCTCTGAGCATCTGTGAGGCTCCATGGGAGCCCTCTATCAAGCTACTGACATTAAAGAAGCGCTTGTTGGGAGGCAACCCAATGTTATATTTTATCTATTTCCCTTTGTTATTTTATGATTTTTGTAGGTTGATGATCATGAGAAGTCACAAAATCAATTGAAAAAGCAAAAACAGAAAGAAAAATAGAAAGACAAACAGCACACCCTGGAGGAAGGTCTTGCTGGCGTTTAAACGCCAGTAAGGGTAGCAGTTGGGCGTTTAACGCCCAGTCTGGCACCATTCTGGGCATTTAACGCCAGAAAGGGGCACCAGACTGGCGTTAAACGCCAGAAAAGGGCAAGCACCTGGCGTTAAACGCCAGAAATGGGCACCAGCCCGGTGTTTAACGCCAGAATTGGCATGAAGTGCATTTTTGCACGCCACTTGGTGCAGGGTTGAATTTTCCTTGACACCTCAGGATCTGTGGACCCCACAGGATCCCCACCTACCCCACCACCCTCTCTCTTCTTCACCTATTCACCAATAACCTCAACACCTCTTCCCCAAAAACCCTTCACCTATCAAATCCCATCTTTCTCTTCACCACTTACATCCATCCTTCATAAAACCCCACCTACCTCACCATTCAAATTCAAACCACTTTCCCTCCCAATCCCACCCATAATGGCCGAACCCTACCCCTCCCTTCCACCCCTATATAAACCCATCTTCACTCCTTCATTTTCACATACCCTAAACATTACTTCTCCTCCCTTTGGCCGAATCACAAAGCCACCTCCATCTCCTCCATTTCTTCTTCTTCTACTCTCTTCTTTCTTCTTTTGCTCGAGGACGAGCAAACCTTTTAAGTTTGGTGTGGTAAAAGCATTGCTTTTGTTTTTCCATAACCATTTATGGCATCTAAGGCCGGAGAAACCTCTAGAAAGAGGAAAGGGAAGACAAAAGCTTCCACCTCCGAGTCATGGGAGATGGAGAGATTCATCTCAAGGGTGCATCAAGACCACTTCTATGAAGTTGTAGCCTTGAAGAAGGTGATCCCCGAGGTCCCTTTCAAACTCAAAAAGAGTAAATATCCGGAGATCCGACATAAGATTAGAAGAAGAGGTTGGGAAGTTCTTACCAACCCCATTCAACAAGTCGGAATCTTAATGGTTCAAGAGTTCTATGCCAATGCATGGATCACCAAGAACCATGATCAAAGTGTGAACCCGGACCCAAAGAATTGGCTTACAATGGTTCGGGGGAAATACTTAGATTTTAGTCTGGAAAATATAAGGTTGGCATTCAACTTGCCCATGATGCAAGGAGATGAACATCCTTACACTAGAAGGGTCAACTTTGATCAAAGGTTGGACCAAGTCCTCACTGACATTTGTGAAGAGGGCGCCCAATGGAAGAGAGTTTCAAGAGGGAAGCCGGTTCAATTGAGAAGGCATGACCTCAAGCCCGTGGCTAGAGGATGATTGGAGTTCATCCAACGCTCAATCATTCCCACTAGCAACCGGTCCGAAGTTACTATAGACCGGGCCATCATGATTCAAAGTATTATGATTGGAGAGGAAGTAGAGGTTCATGAGGTTATAGCCCAAGAACTCTATAAGGTGGCGGACAAGTCCTCTACCTTGGCAAGGTTAGCCTTTCCTCATCTCATTTGTCACCTCTGTTATTCAGTTGGAGTTGACATAGAAGGAGACATTCTCATTGATGAGGACAAGCCCATCACTAAGAAAAGGATGGAGCAAACAAGAGATCCCACTCATCATGAAATCCCTGAGATGCCTCAAGGGATGCACTTCCCTCCACAAAACTATTGGGAGCAAATCAACACCTCCCTAGGAGAATTGAGTTCCAACATGGGACAACTAAGGGTAGAGCACCAAGAACATTCCATCCTACTCCATGAAATTAGAGAAGATCAAAGAATCATGAGAGAGGAGCAACAAAGGCAAGGAAGAATCATTGAGGAGCTCAAGCACTCCATAGGACCTTCAAGAGGAAGAACAAGCCGCCATCACTGAGGTGGACCCGTTCTTTAATCTCCTTGTTCTTTATTTTCTTATTTTTCGAATTTTCATGCTTATGTTTATCCATGTTTGTGTCTTATGATTATTAGTGTCTTAGTGTCTATGCCTTAAAGTTATGAATGTCCTATGAATCCATCACCTTTCTTAAAATTAAAAATGTTCTTAATTGAAAAAAGAGAAGAATTGCATGAATTTTGAATTTTATAACAGATTAATTATTTTGATGTGGTGGCAATACTTTTGTTTTCTGAATGTATGCTTGAACAGTGCATATGTCTTTTGAATTTGTGGTTCATGAATGTTGGCTCTTGAAAGAATGATGAAAAAGGAGACATGTTACTGAGGATTTGAAAAATCATAAAAATGATTCTTGAAGCAAGAAAAAGCAGTGAATACAAAAAAAAAGAGAAGGAAGCGAAAAAAAAACGAAAAAAAAGGAGAAAGAGAAAAAGAAAGAAATAAAGTTGTGATCCAAAGCAAAAAGAGTGTGTTTAAGAACCCTGGACACCTCTAATTGGGGACTCTAGCAAAGCTGAGTCACAATCTGAAAAGGTTCACCCAATTATGTGTCTGTGGCATGTATGTATCCGGTGGTAATACTGGAAGACAGAGTGCTTTGGGCCACGGCCAAGACTCATAAAGTAGCTGTGTTCAAGAATCATCATACTTAACTAGGAGAATCAATAACACTATCTGGATTCTGAGTTCCTAAAGAAGCCAATCATTCTGAATTTCAAAGGATAGAGTGAGATGCCAAAACTGTTCAGAGGCAAAAAGCTAAAAGCCCCGCTCATCTAATTAAAAATGATCTTCATAGATGTTTTTGGAATTCATTGCATATTCTCTTCTTTTTATCTTATTTGATTTTCAGTTGCTTGAGGACAAGCAACAATTTAAGTTTGGTGTTGTGATGAGCGGATAATTTGTACGCTTTTTGGCATTGTTTTTAGTATGTTTTTAGTACATTTAGTTAGTTTTTAGTATACTTTTTATTAGTTTTTAGCTAAATTTCACTTTTCTGGACTTTACTATGAGTTTGTGTGTTTTTCTGTGATTTCAGGTATTTTCTGGCTGAAATTGAGGGACCTGAGCAAAAATCTGATTCAGAGACTGAAAAGGACTGCAGATGCTGTTGGATTCTGACCTCCCTGTACTCAAAGTGGATTTTCTGGAGCTACAAAAGCCCAATTGGCGCGCTCTTAACGGCGTTGGAAAGTAGACATTTTGGGCTTTCCAGCAATATATGATAGTCCATACTTTGCCCAAGATTTGATGGCCCAAACCGGCGTTCAAAGTCACCTTCAGAATTCCCAGCGTTAAACGCCGGAACTGGCACCAAAGTGGGAGTTAAACGCCCAAACTGGCACAAAAGCTGGCGTTTAACTCCAAGAAGAGTCTCTACACGAAAATGCTTCAATGCTCAGCCCAAGCACACACCAAGTGGGCCCGGAAGTAGATTTTTATGTCATTTACTCATCTTTGTAATTCTTAAGCTACTAATTCCCTATAAATAGGACCTTTTACTATTGTATTTTCATCTTTTGATCACTTTAGATCTCTAGATCATCTTTGGACATCTAGTTCTTAGATCATTTGGGGGCTGGCCTCACGGCCATGCCTAGACCTTGTTCTTATGTATTTTTAACGGTGGAGTTTCTACACACCATAGATTAAGGTGTGGAGCTCTGCTGTACCTCGAGTATTAATGCAATTACTATTGTTCTTCTATTCAATTCAGCTTGTTCTTGTTCCAAGATAGTCACTCGTACCCAAGAACATGATGAATGTGATGATTATGTGACGCTCATCATCATTCTCACTTATGAACAAGTGACTAACAACCACTTCTGTTCTACAAGCAAACAAGGCTCTAATGTTTATCTCTTGGGTTCTTTAACCGGAATCTTCGTGGTATAAGCTAGAATTGATGGCGGCATTCAAGAGAATCCAGAAGGTCTAAACATTGTCTGTGGTATTCTGAGTAGGATTCAATGATTGAATGACTGTGACGAGCTTCAAACTCGCGATTGTGGGGCGTTAGTGACAGACGCAAAAGAATCACTGGATTCTATTCCGACATGATCGAGAACCGACAGCTGGATAGCCGTGCCGTGATAGGGTGCATTGAACATTTCCACTGAGAGGATGGGAGGTAGCCACTTACAACGGTGAAACCCTTGCATACAGCTTGCCATGGAAAGGAGTAAGAAGGATTGGATGAAGACAGTAGGAAAGCAGAGAGACAGAAGGGACAAAGCATCTCCATTCGCTTATCTGAAGTTCTTACCAATGAATTGCATAAGTATCTCTATCTTTATCTTTATTCATATATCATCCATAACCATTTGAGTCTGCCTGACTAAGATTTACAAGGTGACCATAGCTTGCTTCATACCAACAATCTCCGTGGGATCGACCCTTACTCGCGTAAGGTTTATTACTTGGACGACCCAGTGCACTTGTTGGTTAGTTGTGCGAAGTTGTGTTTATGCCATGGTATTGAGCACCAAGTCTTTGGACTCATTACCGAGGATTACTTGAGTTGTGAAAAGTAGTGATCACAATTTCGTGCACCAGCCACCCTAAGGACATAGGGTCAAAAGAGCTTCAAGTCTCAACCTGGAGCATGTGGTGGCTAGCCACTGCTTTCTCCCAGGCAAACTCTTATCTCCGATAGTGGAAGTGCAATATCACAAATTATCAATTTCTCAGCATATATGTTTTCATTCTCAGCCATGGATCAACATCCATCTCAGTCATCTGGCTCACGATTCAATCCAGAACCAGCCAATATTCATAATCATACACAGCCATTCTGGCTCACGGTTCAATCCAGAACCAGCCAACATTTATAATCATACACAGCCATTCCGGCTCACAACAAACAGCACTTCCACATTCAACATCATCAATCCATAAAATTGGCATTTAAGCCATAAGTCACTTTTTCTCAAATCATTTCACTTTGAAATCAAGTTTCAACTCTTTTCAGCCTTGGCTTTAGAAATCTCGTTTCTCAAATTTTCTCAAGTGAGTTCCCTTTTAAAAACAAAGCCACTCTTGGCATTCTTTTTCCAAAACTTCTAAAACCATGGCAAGTTAAGGATTTATTTCAAAGTATTCAAAATCACCCATACAACAATGGGATTTTATAACAAAAGTTCCTCGGCAGAGTCCCAAGTCTTTAGGGGAGAATAACATAACTCATTTCGCTAAATTCATTTTAAATTCATTAAAAACCTTGGCTTCCTGATTTGAGTAGTAAAATAGGATCTAAGCCAATCCGAGTCATGTAATCAATTACTCTTTTCAAAGCCATTTCCTTTACTTAAACAAATCCGGCTTCAAATCCATAATTAAATCTGAAGCATTTCAAACTGCTAAGAGAATCATTTTTGTTGTGTTAAACTAGAGTTCAAAGGGTACTCTGAATCTCATTCAAAACGTCAAAATAAAGAGGTTCATCAATCGAAATCTAATTCCTTTTAAAATCACAAAAACTCTTCCAATGGACACCCTTTATGTTTAATAGAGAAAAACATAAACCCGTTTTACCTTTTAAAACAACCTCAAGGCAAAATTGTCTTTCGAATAACTTGTACCCAAAGACATACTATTCTTCTTGGAAAATACGGAGAAATCATGATTCTCTTTTCAGTAATTCTTTCAAAGCATAGCTTCATCGCTTTTCATAATTGATCTAAGTAAAGTTAATAAAAGAAGCCTTATATTCACAATCCTCCAAGTAAATAGGAAGGGCATTAAACTCAAAATTTCCTAAATAACATTTCAAATAAAGCCTCGGATTTTATAGAAATTTCGGCAGCATCTCCCCTAAAACTTGGACTTTGCCACCCGATTCGTGTCCCAACTAAACCGTTCCTCAATCCTTTTCAACAGTCCAGAACCCAAAACTCAATTCAAAATCACGCTAAATCCATCAGTTGCCGCAGTGGCATATCTCAAGAAAACTATTTCAAATCAAATCAATATCAACCGATTTAACTCATTTTCAAAGCTTTAAAGAAACGGCTCAGTAACAAATCATTTGTCCAAAACCAAGTCAATTAAAGTAAACCAGGCTGAATTCAAAGGTGCATTCGACTTTTCAAATCATCAAAACAATTAACTCAAATCAAATCAATCCTCAGCGGATTAAACTCAGATTTCAAATCTTTAAAGAAGCAACTTCAAAACATTACATTTCACAAAGCTGCACAACAATTCAGCCAAACCAACATCCATAATCATTCAAGTCAATCAAATAATACATAAGGCAGATACAATCACCAAATACACAATATCTCACATCAGTATCCATATGTAATAATTCCAATACATAAAACATAGTTTTTGGAAAGTGCCCCTACCTCGACAAATTGAAGCTATAACCAAAACTCGTTAACTGATTCCTTTTGGCTTAGCCCGAAATCACCGAAAATCATAACCTCGGCTCTGCTTTCTCTCTCAAAAGCAAAAACAGCTACAAGCGGCATAAGCAAACCGGATTCTAACTCCTAAAACCATTAACATCGCAATCACTTTACTACACGAAACAGAACACTAACGCAAGGCTTTTGAAAATAAAAAATGCTTACCAAAACAAAGAAAGAACGGCTGCACCGAATAGTGGCGGTTCCCGAACCAGTTCGGCGGCAGCTTTAATCGTGACCCGCAATAACTGGAGCTTGACCCTATGTTACAAAACCTCAGAATCTGTGGCCAAATATAGCAGCATATTGATTTTCGAGAGCTCCGGAATGAAAATGCTTACCGTGAGAAAGGATTAAAGACTGAATCAAACTGCAGAAGCCCTGGTGATGGGTCTGGCAACCAGAACAGCGTCTCCAGTAGCGACAACGTAACTTATGACAGCCACTTCATCAAATACAACAGTTTCAGTGACAGCTTCAAAGTAAAATTGAACTGGCAGAACTAGGAGGAACCAGAAATAGGGGAAGCTCACCAGAACGGCAGTGACCAGAAATTCTGGCGGCGGCAGCATCCGACGGCCATAGAAGCTCCAGCACCGTCGTGGGTTGTTTCCCCCACCACGAGCTCTCTGTCTCTCTCTCGCCCTCTGTTTCACTAACGACGGCAAAGGCTTCACAGACGAGACCAGGCGCGGCGGTTTCAGGCCCTTAGCCCTTTCTCACTCGTGTACCCTCTCTCTTGATGTCTCAGCTTCAACGGTGACTCCCGGTGGACCAGCGGCGATGACGATTGTGTGGGCAGCCTTGGCGGTGCGAAGAGGCTGGCTTCATGGTGCTACAACTCGGGGATGGTGACTCGCGAAGGTGACATCGACGGCTCCTTGCGGTGGTTGTGACCCTCCTCCCCTCGGCGGCATCAAGCGGCGACGACAAACCCCAATGCCACCGGCGCAGATCCTTGCCTCACTCACGGATCTTGCTCCTCTCGCCCCTGCGCGACACGATAGAGCGGCGGCAGTGACGTCCGCCGACGCCGTCCTCCCCATCTCCTCTCCTCCCCGTTTCTCTTCTCCCACCTTCTGTTTCTCCTTTCTTTCTTTCATGGAAAAAGAAACGTTGCTGCTCAGTTAGGAAAAAAGGGATTTCGGCTGCAGCTGGGTGTGGGGGAAAAGGGAACCGGGTCGAGTAACGGGTCGCTGGGTTAGGGTTTTATTCTTTTGAAAATTAGGGTTAGGGGTGATTTGGTAATTTCACATAAAATTGGGAATGATATAATAATTGAAACCTAAATTAAATTCAACACTAATCATATATAGGAAAATACTATTTGCTCATCAACTTTACAAATTATTTTCAATAAAATGCCCAAATCTAAAAATTAGAAATAATATAATTAATTTCTTCATTTTCCAAAATAGCAGTATTAATATTTAAAATATCACTTATCTAATCCAAATCATATAAAATCCTTATTATTTCACAACTATCAACTTTATACTTTAAATATAGAAAATAATCTAATAATTATAAAATTGGATAATAATCATAACTCATCTCAAATCCAATAAATCAAAACTTGCCTTAATTACCTTTAATAAAATAATTTCTGAAATTAAGGCTATAAATAACCATATGATTTGAGACTTGATCATAATAAAACTTTTCAAAAGTTCTGGGTCTTACATATAGCAAATGAAAACAATAATAATCTGTAGACATCCTGATCTATTTCCTTATCATGTACTGTGTCAGCAACTTGTAAGAACTGTGCCAGAAACTCAGTAGGTTCTTCCTGTAGAAGACTGGAATACAGGCAATTTTGCTGTACCATGATAATGAGCTGAGGATTCAACTCAAAACTACTGACTCCGATGGAGGGTATACAGATACTACTCCCATATGAAGCAGTAGTGGGGTTAGCATATGACCCCAGAGTCCTTTTGGACTATTCATTTCCACTTAGGTCCATGATGGAGAAAGGGAGATGATGTGGATTTATTTTATTTATTTTATTATATTTATTTATTAAAAAAATTTTTCGAAATAATAAAATAAAATAAAAAAACTAAAATAAATAAAAAAAGATTTGAAAATATTTTATGAGGACTTTCGAAAAAGTGAGGAGACAGAAAGTAGTTAGGATATTTTTGAAAAAGATATGATATGAAAAATTTTGACCAAGTCAACCCAAGGGATTCCAAAATTATGAGCAATTAAAGGAAAGGATATTTTTTTTTATTTTTGAATTTTATGAGGAAAGAGAAAAACAGACAAAAGACACAATACTTAAAATTTTTAGATCTAATGCTCCTTATTTTTTGAAAATTTTGGAGGGAAAACACCAAGGAACACCAAACTTAAAAATTTTAAGATCAAAACACAAAGAAAACTCAAGATACCCAATTACCAAGAACACAAGCACAATGCTCTAGCCAACTGAGCTATAAATTTAACGTGTTTTAAAAAGGTATTTAATATATATAATTTTTGAATACTGATAATTTGAAAATGCACAAGAAAAACAAGAAAAGACACGAAATAAGAAAAACTAAAGATCAAACAAGAAAAATAGCAAGAACGACTTGAAGATCAAGCAAGAACAATGAACACAAACTCGAAAATTTAAAGGAAAATAAAAACATGCAATTGACACCAAACTGAAAATATAAAACTAAACTCAAACAAAAGACTCAATGAAAAATTAAAAACTAATCAAGAAAAATAATATTTTTGAAAGATTTTTAAAAGGAATAATAAAAGATGCAATCCTAGTGACTCTAAACTAAAAAGATAAATTTTTCCTAATCTAAGTAACAAGATAAACCGTCAGTTGTTCAAACTCGAACAATCGCCGGCAACGGTGCCAAAAATTTGGTGCACGAAAATTACAATCACACTTTGTAATTCCGCATAACTAACCAGCAAGTGCACTAGGTCGTCCAAGTAATACCTTACGTGAGTAAGGGTCGATCCCACGGAGATTGCCGGCTTGAAGCAAGCTATGTTTATCTTATTATTCTTAGTCAGGATATCAATAGTGGTTCTTAGCTTTAATTGCGAAGAGTAAAAGAGCATGAATTAAATGATACTTGTTATGCAGTAATGGAGAATGGGTTGGAGTTTTGGAGATGCTCTGTCTTCTAAATCTCTGCTTTTCCACTGTCTTCTTCTTCACGCACGCAAGGCTTCTTCCATGGCAAGCTGTATGTTGGTGGATCACCGTTGTCAATGGCTACCATCCGTCCTCTCAGTGAAAATGGACCATGTACATGGCTAATCATCTGTCAGTTCTCACTTGTGTTGGAATAGGATCTAGTGATCCTTTTACGTTTGTCACTACGTCCAACAGTCATGAGTTTGAAGCTCATCACAGTCATCCCTTCCCAGATCCTAGTCGGAATACCACAGACAAGGTTTAGACTTTTCAGATCTCAGGAATGCTACCAATTGATTCTAGCTTATACCACGAAGGCTCTGGTCTCACAGATTGAACGCTCTATTGTCAGCAGAGGCAGTAAAACTCGTGAACCAGGAACCCAAGAGATATGCATTCAATATAAGATAGAACGGGAGTGGTTGTCAGGCACGCGATCATAGGTTGAGAATGGTGATGAGCGTCACGGATCATCATATTCATCATGTTTAAGTGCGAATGAATATCTTAGAATAGAAACAAGAGTGATTGAATAGAAAACAGAAATAATTGCATTAATTCATCGAGACACAACAGAGCTCCTCACCCCTAACCATGGAGTTTTGAGACTCATGCCATAGGAAATACAAGTGCAGATGTAAAATGTCATGAGGTACAAAATAAATCTCTAAAAGTAGTTTTTATACTCAACTAGTAACCTAGGTTTACAGAAAATGAGTAAACTAAGATAGATAGTGCAGAAATCCACTTCTGGGGCCCACTTGGTGTGTGTTGGGGCTGAGCATTGAAGCTTTCACATGTAGAGGCCTTCTTTCGAGTTGAACGCCAATTCGTAACTTGTTTCTGGCATTTGACTCTAGCTTGCAACTTGTTTCTGGCATTTAATACCAGAATAGGGTAGAAAGCTGGCGTTGAATGCCAGTTTGCGTCATCTAAACTCGGACAAAGTATGGACTATTATATATTTCTGGAAAGCTCTAGATGTCTACTTTCCAACACAATTGAGAGCGCGCCATTTAGGTTTCTGTAGCTCTAAAAATTTTATTTTGAGTGCAGGGAGGTCAGAATCCAATAACATCCGCAGTCCTTTATCAGCCTCTGAATCAGGTTTTTGCTCAGGTCCCTCAATTTCAGCCAGAAAATATCTGAAATCACAGAAAAATACAAAAACTCATAGCATAGTCCAGAAATATTATTTTTGCATAAAAACTAATAAAAATATCCTAAAAAGTAGCTATATCCTACTAAAAACTATATGAAAATACCCCTAAAAAGCGTAAAAAATATCCGCACATCACTTGTACCTCAAAAATTCTCAGCTTCTCCATTATAGAGAGTGGCATGAGGTTTATACTTGACCCTAGGTCACACAGAGCCTTGTCAAAGGTCATGGTGCCTATGGTGCAAGGAATTAGGAAGCGTCCAGGATCCAGAAGCTTCTGAGTTAGCTTCTGATGTACCAAAGCATTGAGGTCTTTAGTAAGCACTGGAGGTTCTTCATCCCAAGGCTTTGTACCAAATAGCTTTGCATTTAGCTTCATGAGTGCTCTTAGGTACCGAGCAACTTGCTCTTTCCTAGTGTCCTCATCTTCATCAGAGGATGAGTATTCATTAGAACTCATGCACTACAGGAGAGCATGCAAGGGAACCTCTACGGTCTCTACATGAGCCTTGGCTTCCTTTAATTCTTGGATAGGAATTTCTTCAGTAGGTGCTGAACACTCAATAGGCAAGCCCGTACTGGCGTTCAACGCCAGTTCTGGTGGTTCTTTGGGCGTTGAACACTGATGAGCGGATAATTTATACGCCTATTGGTGTTTTTAGGTAGTTTTTAGTATATAATTATTAGTTTTTATGCTAAAATCACATTTTTGGACTTTATTATGAGTTTGTGTGTTTTTCTGTAATTTCAGGTATTTTCTGGCTGAAATTGAGGGACCTGAGCAAAAATCTGATTCAGAGGCTAAAAAAGGATTGAAGATGCTGTTGGATTATGACCTCCCTGCACTCGAAGTGGATTTTCTGGAGCTACAAAAGCCCAATTGGTGCGCTCTCAATTGCGTTGGAAAGTAGACATCTTGGGCTTTCCAACAATGTTTAATAGTCTATATTTTTTCTGAGATTTGATTGCCCAAATTGGCGTCAAAACGCCGGTCAGAGACCCTTTTCTGGCGTTAAACGCCAGAACTGGCATAAAAGCTAGAGTTAAATTCCCAAACTGGCACCAGAGCTGGCATTTAACTCTAAGAAAAGCCTATGCACGTGAAAGCTTCAATGCTCAGCCCAAGCACACACTAAGTGGGCCCCAGAAGTGGATTTCTGCATCATTTACTTATTTCTATAAACCCTAGGTTACTAGTTCACTATAAATAGGATCTTTTACTATTGTATTTTCATCTTTTGATCATCTTTGATCTTGGGATCAGGTCTTTGAACCCTTTTCAATTGTTTCATGTTATTTGGGAGGCATGGCCATTCGACCATGTCTAGACCTTGTTCTTATGTATTTTTAACGGTGGAGTTTCTACACATCATATATTAAGGTATGGAGCTCTGCTGTTCCTCATGAATTAATGCAAAGTACTATTGTTCTTCTATTCAATTCACACTTATTCTTGTTCTAAGATATTCACTCGTACTTCAACCTGATGGATGTGATGATCCGTGAAACTCATCATCCTCCTCCCTTATGAACGCGTGCCTGACAACCACTTCCATTCTATCTGCGAGAGCTTGAGTGTGTATCTCTTGGCCTCCTGGTTCACGATGCATGGTTGCCTCTCCTTACAACAGAGCCTTCCATTCTGTGAGATCAGAGTCTTTGTGGTATAAGCTAGAATCAATTGGCAGCATTCTTGAGATCTCGAAAGTCTAAACCTTGTCTGTGGTATTTTGAGTAGGATCTGGGAAGGGATGACTGTGACGAGCTTCAAACTCGCAAGTGTTGGGCGCAGTGACAGTGCGCAAAAGAATCAATGGATCTTATTCCGACATGATCAATAACCGACAGATGATTAGCCATGCGGGAAACCGTAGAGGACCATTTTTACTGAGAAGATGGATGGTAGCCATTGACAATGGTGATCCACCTACATACATCTTGCCATGGAAATGAGTATGAATGATTGGATGAAGGTAGTAGGAAAGTAGAGATTTAGGAGGAACAAAGCTTCTCCATACGCTTATCTGAAATTCCCACCAATGAATTGCATAAGTATCTCTATCTTTTTTTATGTCTTATTCGGCGTTTAATTATTAAAACTCTATAACCATTTGAATCTGCCTAACTGAGATTTACAAGGTGACCATAGCTTGCTTCAAGCCGACAATCTCCATGGGATCGACCCTTACTCACGTAAGGTATTACTTGGATGACCCAGTGCACTTGCTGGTCAGCTGCACGGAGTTGTGTATCACGATTTTGTATACCAAGTTCTTGGCGCCGTTGCCAGGGATTGTTCGAGTTTGGACAATTGACAGTTCATCTTGTTGCTTAGATTAGGTATTTTTCTTTTTATTTTATTCTTCAGAATTTTTAAAAACGAGTTCTAGAGTTTTAGATGATGCTTTTATCATCACAGGAGCTAGTTGATTCCCATCAATTTGGCTGTTGTATGTAATATCTCGCTGAAGCTTGGCTGACCATGTCTAATCTTTTTAGACTGAAGCTTTAGACTAACATTTCATGTTTCCTGGAATTCTTATTAAAAATTTTGAATTTCTTATTTTTTTTCAAAATAATTTTCAAAAAAATTTATAAAATCATAAAATCAAAAATGTTTTGTGTTTGAGTCCAACGTCAATTTTTAAGTTTGGTGTCAATTGCATGTTTTTATTTTTCTTGCAAATTTTTGAAAACTCATGCATGGTGTTCTTTTTTATCTTTAAGTTATTCTTGTTGATTTTCTTTGTCTGATCTTTAAATTCTCTTGTTTTGTGTCTTTTGTTGTTTCTCATGTGCATTCTCAATCTGTTAGTGTCTCTGGTATGAAAATTTCTAAGTTTGGTGTCTTGCATGTCTTTCTTTTCTAAAAATTTTTTCCAAAAATATGTTCTTGATGTTCATCGTGACATTCAAAGTGTTCTTGCATGCATTGCTTATTTGATCTTAGTTTTTCATGATTAGTTTCATTTTGTTATTTTTCTCTCTCATCATTAAAAATTCAAAAAAAATTTCAAAATTATGTCTTCTCAAGTCAATAATACAGAGAATTAAAGATTCAGAACATATAACAGAGGAATCACAGAGAAAAAGCTGGGCGTTCAAAACGCCCAGTGAAGAAGGAACTCTGGCGTTTAACGCCTAAGGAGGTAGCCAAGTGGGCGTTAAACGCCAGAATGGATACCATTCTGGGCATTTAACGCCCGGATAACACCAAGGAGGAACTTTTGTTTTCAATCCAAATCTTTTTCAACTTTTCAAATTTTAAAACTAATTTTTCAAAATCTTATCTTTTTCATATCCCCTCATATCAATCGTATCTTTTCAAAATCAAATCTTTTTCCTTTTAGTTTTAATATTTTCGAAAATCCTTGCTAACAATTAATGTTGTGATTCAAAGATTTCAAGTTTGTTACTTTCTTATTAAGAAAGGTTCAATATTTGAATTCTAGAATCATATCTTTTAATTTCTTGTTAGTCAAGTCATCAATTTTAAAAATCAAATCTTTCTTTTTTTTTAAAAAAATTTGTTTTTCAATCATATCTTTTCAAACATATCTTTTTCAATCAAATCTTTTTTAAATCATATCTTTTTCAAATTTTGATTTCAAAAATGTTTTCTAACTTCTTATCTTTTCAAAAATTAATTTTCAAATATTTTCACTATTTCTCATCTTTTTTAAAACCACCTAACTATCTTTCTCTTTCTAATTTTTGAAAATCACTAACCACTTTTTCAAAAATCTTTTTAATTTTTGAAAACTCTCTCTCTCATCTCCTTCTATTTAATCACTAACACTCCTCCTCTCTTAATAATTCGAACTTTCTCCCCTTTTTATATGTTCGAATTCTTCTTTGACTACCTCATCCTTATATTCTTCTTTTCTTCTGACACATCAAGGAATCTCTATACTGCGACATAGAGGATTCCATACTTTCTTTGTTTTCTTCTCTTTCATATGAGTAGGAATAAAGATCAAGGCATTCTTGTTGAAGCTGATCCTGAACCTTAAAGGACTCTGAAGAGGAAGCTAAGAAAAGCTAAAGCACAACTCTCTAGAGAGGACCTGACAGAAAAAGAAGAAGACATGGCAGCCGAAAATAACAACAATGCCAACAATGCAAGGAAGGTGCTTGGTGACTTTACTGCACCTACTCTCGACTTCTATGGGAGAAGCATCTCTATCCCTGTCATTGGAGCAAACAACTTTGAGCTTAAGCCTCAATTAGTTTCTCTGATGCAACAGAATTGCAAGTTTTATGGACTTCCATTGGAGGATCCTCATCAGTTCTTGGCTGAATTTTTGCAAATCTGTGACACTGTTAAGACCAATGGAGTTAATTCTGAGGTCTATAGACTTATGTTTTTCCCTTTGCTGTAAGAGACAGAGCTAGTATATGGTTGAACTCACAACCTAGAGATAGCCTGAACTCTTGGGAAAAGTTGGTCAATACCTTCTTAGCTAAATTCATTCCACCTCAAAAGACGAGTAAGCTTAGAGTGGAAGTTCAAACCTTCAGACAAAAGGAAGGTGAATCCCTCTATGAAGCTTGGAAAAGATACAAGCAATTGATTAGAAGGTGTCCCTCTGACATGCTTTCAGAATGGAGCATCATAGGTATCTTCTATGATGGTCTGTCTGATTTATCCAAGATGTCATTGGACCATTCTGCAGGAGAATCTATTCATCTGAAGAAAATGCCTACAGAAACCCAGGAAGTCATTGAAATGGTTGCAAATAACCAGTTCATGTACACTTCTGAAAGAAATCCTGTAAACAATGGGATAACCCAAAAGAAAGGAGTTCTTGAGATTGATACTCTGAATGCCATATTGGCTCATAACAAAATATTGACTCAGCAAGTCAATATAATTTCTCAGAATCTGACTGGATTGCAAGCTGCATCTGGCAGTGCTAAAGAAGCCTCCTCTGAAGGAGAAGCTTATGACCCTGAGAATCATGCAATGGAAGAGATAAATTATATGGGAAAACCTTATGGAAACAGCTACAATTCTTCATGGAAGAATCACCCAAATTTCTCATGGAAGAATCAACAGAAGCTTCAACATGGCTTCAATAACAATAATGGTGGGAGAAACATGGTTGGCAATAGCAAACCCTTCCCATCATCTTCTCAGCAACAGACAGAGAATTCTGAGCAGAGTCACTCTAGCTTAGCAAACATAGTCTCTGATCTATCTAAGACTACACTAAGTTTCATGAATGAAACAAGATCCTCCATTAAAAATTTAGAGGCACAAGTGGATCAGCTGAGTAAGAAGGATACTGAAACTCCTCCTAGCACTCTTGATGAGCAGATAATTTATACGCTTTTTGGCATTGTTTTTATATAGTTTTTAGTATGATTTAGTTAGTTTTTAGTATATTTTTATTAGTTTTTAAGAAAAATTCACATTTCTGGACATTACTATGAGTTTTTGTGTTTTTTGTAATTTCAGGTATTTTTTGGCTGAAATTGAGGGACCTGAGCAAAAATCTGATTCAGAGGCTGTCAAAGGACTGCTGATGCTGTTGGATTCTGACCTCCCTTCACTCAAAGTGGATTTTCTGGAGCTAAAGAACTCCAAATGGCGTGCTCTTAATTGCGTTGGAAAGTAAAAATCCAGTACTTTCCAGAAATATATAATAGTCTATACTTTGCGCTAGTTTTGATGATGTAAAATGGCGTCAAAACACCAGCTCTCTGCCCTTTTCTAGCGTCAAAACGCCAGAACTGGCATAAAAGTTGGAGTTAAACGCCCAAACTGGCATCAAAGCTGGTGTTTAACTCCAAGGAAGACCTCTACACGTGAAAGCTTCAATGCTCAGCCCAAACACACACCAAGTGGCCCGGAAGTGGATTTCTGCATCATTTACCTATTTCTGTAAACCCTAATAGCTAGTTTCATTATAAATAGAACTTTTTACTATTGTACTAGGGGTCTTTTTCCCTATTTTCAAATTCACATGTCATTTGGGGAAGCTGGCCATTCGGCCATGCCTAGACCTTGTTCTTATGTATTTTCAACGGTAGAGTTTCTACACACCATAGATTAAGGGTGTGGAGCTCTGTTGTTCCTCGAGTATTAATGCAATTACTACTGTTTTCTATTCAATTCATGCTTATTCTTATTCTAAGATATTCACTTGCACTTCAACCTGATGAATGTGATGATCCGTGACACTCATCACTATTCTCAACTTATGAACGTGTGCCTAACAACCACTTTCGTTCTACCTTAGATCGATCGTATATCTCTTAGCCTCCGAAAGATCGGAGTCTTCGTGGTATAAGCTAGAATTATTGGTGGCCATTCCTGAGATCCAGAAAGTCTAAACCTTGTCTGTGGTATTCTGAGTAGGATCTGGGAAGGGATGACTATGACGAGCTTCAAACTCGCGACTGTTGGGTGTAGTGACAGACGCAAAAGGATCACTGGATTATATTCTAACATGATCGAGAACTGACAGATGATTAGTCGTGCAGTGACAGCGCATTTGGACCATTTTCACTGAAAGGACGGGAAGTAGCCATTGACAACAATGATGCCCTACATACAGCTTGCCATGGAAAGGAGTATGAAGGATTGGATGAAGGCAGTAGGAAAGCAGAGATTCAATAGGAACAAAGCATCTCTATGCACTTATCTGAAATTCTCACCAATGATTTACATAAGTAGCTCTATATTTACTTTATGTTTTATTTATCTTTTTAATTATTAAAACTCCATAACCATTTGAATCCGCCTGACTGAGATTTACAAGGTGACCAAAACTTGCTTCAAGCTGACAATCTCCGTGGGATCGACACTTACTCACGTAAGGTTTATTACTTAGACGACCTAGTGCACTTGCTGGTTAGTTGTGCGAAGTTGTGAAAAAGAGTTGAGATTACAATTGTGCGTACCAAGTTGTTGGCGCCATTGTGTATCACAATTTCGTGCACCAAGTTTTTGGCGCCGTTGCCGGGGATTGTTGGAGTTTGGACAACTGACGGTTCATCTTGTTGCTCAGATTAGGTAATTTTCTTTTTGTTTTAACCATTATTTTATTTTCAAAATATTTTCAAAAATTTTTCTTCTTTCTCGTTTTTCCAAAATAATTTTCGAAAAAATCCAAAAAAAAATTCATAAAATCATAAAAACTCAAAAATATTTCATGGTTCTTGTTTGAATCTAGGGCCAAATTTTATGTTTGGTGTCAATTGCAAGATTTTAATTGTCTTGCAATTTTCGAAACACATACATTGTGTTCTTGATGATCTTCAAGTCGTTCTTGATGAATTGCCTTGTTTGATCTTCATGATTTATTGATTTGCACTGCATGATGTTCTACATATGCATTCTTACATTCATATGGCCCAAACATGAGAAAGTTCTAAGTTTGGTGTCCTCCATGTTTTATTTCATTAAGAAAACTGAGTTCTTGATATTTATCTTGATCTTCAAGATTGTTCTTGGTGTTCATCTTGACGTTCATAATGTTCTTACATATATCTTGTGTTTTGATCCAAGAATTATATGTTTCGACTCATTTTGTTGTTTATCAAAATTGAAAACATATCTTCTTGAATAAAGGATTTAGCAAAATGAAGATCCAAGAACATAAAGAAGAGGAATTACAGAGAAAAAGTTGGGCGTTCAAAACGCCCAGTGAAGAAGGAAAATTGGCGTTTAAACGCCAGCCATGGTACCTGGCTGGGCGTTTAAACGCCCAAACCATGCAGCAATTGGGTGTTAAACGCCCAAAACATGCAGCTCCTGTGCGTTTAACGCCAAGATGACACAAGGAGAGGAATTTTGTTTTCAAATCAAATCTTTTTCAAATCAAATCTTTTTCAAATCTTCATAATTTTTCAAAATCAAATCTTTTTCAAATCAAATATTTTCAATCATATCTTTTTCAAAATCATATCTTTTCAAACATATCTTTTTTTAAAAAAATCAAATCTTCTTAATTTCCTTTTCAAATCTTTTTCAAAATAAATTTCAATCATATCTTTTAAAACATATCTTTTTCAAATCATATCTTTTTCAAAATCAATTTCAAAATCTTTTTTAACTTCTTATCTTTTCAAAATTGATTTTCAAATCTTTTTCAACTAACTAATTGACTTTTTGTTTGTTTTACTATTTCTTATCTTTTTCAAAACCACAACCAATTTTTCAAAAAATTTTATTTTAAATTTTATTCTTTTTTATTTTCAAAAATTCTCCCCCCTCTCTTATCTTTTTCTATTTAAACACTAACATTCCTCCTCCATTGTCAATTCGAACTCCATCTCTCTTTGTGCGTTCGAATTCTTCCTTACCTACCTCATCCTTCCATTCTTGTTTCCCTCTGACACCTTAAGGAATCTCTATACCGTGACATAGAGGATTCCATATTTTTTTTGTTTTCTTCTCTTTCATATGAGCAGGAACAAAGATAAAGGCATACTTGTTGAAGCTGATCCTGAACCTGAAAGGACTCTGAAGAGGAAGCTAAGAGCAGCTAAAGCACAAAACTTTGAAGAGGACCTCACTGAAATTTTCAAAAAGGAAGCAACAAAAGAAACAATTATGGCCGAACCAAACAACAATGCAAGGAAGATGCTTGGTGATTTTACTACACCAACTTCTAACTTTTATGGAAGAAACATCTCAATCCCTGCCATAGGAGCAAACAATTTTGAGCTAAAGCCTCAATTAGTTTCTCTACTGCAACAGAACTGCAAGTTTCATGGACTTCTATCAGAAGACCCTTATCAGTTTTTAACTGAGTTCTTACAGATCTGTGATACTGTTAAGACCAATGGAGTTGATCCTGAAGTCTACAAGCTTATGCTTTTCCCTTTTTCTATAAGAGACAGAGCTAGAACATGGTTGAACTCACAACCTAGAGATAGCCTGGACTCTTGGGATAAGCTGGTCATGACTTTCTTAGCCAAGTTCTTTCCTCCTCAAAAGCTGAGCAAGCTTAGAGTGGATGTTCAGACCTTCAGACAAAAAGATGGTGAGTCCCTCTATGAAGCTTGGGAAAGATACAAGCAACTGACCAAAAAGTGTCCTTCTAACATGCTTTCAGAATGGACCACATTAGATATATTCTATGATGGTCTGTCTGAATTTTCCAAGATGTCACTGGACCACTCTACAGGTGGATCTATTCACCTAAAGAAAATGCCTGCAGAAGCTCATGAACTTATTGAAATGGTTACAAATAACCAGTTCATGTATACCTCTGAGAGGAATCCTGTGAGTAATGGGACGCCTCAAAAGAGAGGAGTTCTTGAAATTGATGCTCTGAATGCCATACTGGCTCAGAACAAAATATTGACCCAACAAGTTAATATGATCTCTCAGAGTCTGAATGGATTGCAAAATGCATCCAACAGTACTAAAGAAGCATCTTCTGAAGAATAAGCTTATGATCCTGAGAACCCTGCAATGGCAGAAGTGAATTACATGGGTGAAGCCTTTGGCAACACCTGTAATCCTTCATGGAAAAATCATCCAAATTTTTCATGGAAGGATCAACAGAAGCAAGGCTTCAATAATAACAATGGTGGAAGAAACAAGTTTAGCAATAGCAAACCTTTCCCATCATCATCTCAACAACAGACAGAGCATTCTGAGCAGAACCCTTCTAGCTTAGCAAATATAGTATCTGATCTATCTAAGGCCACTCTTAGTTTCATGACTAAAAAAAGATCCTCCATTAGAAATTTGGAGGCACAAGTGGGCCAGCTGAGTAAAAGGGTTACTGAAACTCCTCTTAGCACTCTCCCAAGCAATACAGAAGAGAATCCCAAAAGAGAGTGCAAGGCCATTGATATAATCAAGATGGCCAAAACCTTAGAGGGGGAGGAGGATGTGAATCCCAATGAGGAAGACCTCAGGGGACGTCCAATGGTCAGTACAGAATCCCCTAATGAGGAACCAAAGGAATCTGAGGTTCACACAGAGACCATAAAGATTCCCTTCGACCTCCTTTTACCATTCATGAGCTCTGATAACTTTTCAACTTCTGAAGAGGATGAAGACATTGTTGAAGTGTAAGTTGCCCAATATTTAGGAGCAATCATGAAGCTGAATGCCAAGCAATTTGGTAATGAGACTTGGGAGGAAGAGCCTCCCTTGCTCACCAATGAACTGAATACATTGGTTCAGCAAAATTTACCTCAAAAGAAATAGGATCCTGGTAAATTCTTAATACCTTGTACTATAGGCACCATGACCTTTGAAAAAGCTCTATGTGACCTGGGGTCAGAGATAAACATGATGCCCCTCTCTATAATGGAGAAACTGGGAATCTATGAGGTACAGGCTGCCAAATTCTCATTGGAGATGGCAAATAACTCTATTAAAAAAGCTTATGGACTAGTAGAGGACGTGCTAGTGAAGGTTGAAGGCCTTTACTTCCCTGCTGATTTTATAATCCTAGACACTAGGAGGGCTGAGGATGAATCCATCATCCTTGGAAGACCCTTCCTAGCCACAGCAAGAGCTGTAATTGATGTTGACAGAGGAGAGTTGATCCTTCATGTGAATGAAGAATGCCTTGTAGTAAAGACTCAAGGTTCTCCATCTATAACCATGGAGAGTAAGCATGAAGAGCTTCTCCCAATACAGAGTCAAACAGAGCCCCCACATTCAAACTCTAAGTTTGGTGTTGGGAGGCCACAACCAAACTCTAAGTTTGGTGTTGAGAGATCTCAACCATACTATGATCATCTGTGAGGCTCCATGAGAGCTCACTATCAAGCTATTGACATTAAAGAAGCGCTTATTGGGAGGCAACCCAATTTTATTTTAATTTTATCTATATTATTTTGTTTTCTTTTAGGTTGATGATCATGTGAAGTCACAAAGACAATTACAAAAAAATAAAGAAAAAAATCAAAAACAGCATTGAAAATAGCACACCCTAGAGGAAGGATTACTGGCGTTTAAACGCCAGTAAGGGTACCAAAACGGGCGTTTACACGCTCAATCTGGCACCTTTCTCGGCGTTTAAATGCCAGAATAGGGCACCAGACTAGCATTTAAATGCCAGAACAAGGCAACAAACTGGTGTTTAGATGCCAAAACAGGAAGGAAGGATGGCGTTTAAACTCCAGAACAGGGCAACAGACTGGCGTTTAAACGCCAGAATTGCACTCTAAGGCATTTTGAACACCCAATTGGAGCAAGGAAGCGAATTCCTTGACCCCTCAGGATCTGTGGACCCCACAGAATCCCCACCAACATTAACTCACTCTCTCTCCTCTTCACACCTTTCTATAACACTCTTCCCCAAATACCCTTCACCAATCACCTCCATATCTCTTCCCCAAATACCCTTAACCAATCACTTCCTTAACTCTTCCCCAAAAACCCCCCACCCACCTTCAAAATTCAAAATTATTTCCCTCCCAAAGCCACCCAAACCATTCGGCCACTCTCCCTATAAATACCCCCCTTCACACCTTCATTTTTCACACATAACAACCACCTTCTTCTACCCTTGGCTGAACACTATACACCCTCCATCTCCTCTATTTTCTTCTTCTTCTACATCTTTCTTACTTTTTTTGCTCGGGGATGAGCAAATATTTTAAGTTTGGTGTGGTAAAAGTATTGCTTTTTGTTTTTCCAAAACCATTTATGGCACCTAAGGCCAGAGAAGCCTCTAGAAAGAGGAAAGGGAAGGCAACTACCTCCACCTCTGAGTCATGGGAGATGGAGAGATTCATCTCAAAGGTCCATCAAGACCACTTCTATGAAGTTGTGGCCAAGAAGAAGGTGATCCCTGAGGTCCCTTTTAGGCTCAAAAAGGGCGAATGTCCAGAGATCCGACAAGAGATTCGAAGAAGAGGTTGGGAAGTTCTTGCCAACCCCATTCAGCAAGTTAAAATCTTAATGGTTCAAGAGTTCTATGAAAATGCATGGATCACTAGGAACAATGATCAAAGTATGAACCCAAACCCAAAGAATTGGTTTACAATGGTTCGGGGAAAATACATAGATTTCAATCCGAAAAACGTGAGGCTAGGTTCAACTTGCCAATGATGGAAGAAAACGCACGCCCCTACACTAGAAGGGTCAACTTTGATCAAAGGTTGGACCAAGTCCTCAAGGACATATGTGTAGAAGGAGCTCCATGAAAAAGAGACTCAAGAGGCAACCTGGTTCAATTGAGAAGACCGGATCTTAAGCTTGTGGCTAGAGGATGGTTGGAGTTCATCCAATGCTCTATCATTCCCACTAGCAACCAATCTGAGGTAACTGTGGATCGGGCCATCATGATCCATAGTATCATGATTGGAGAGGAAGTAGAAGTTCATGAAATCATACCTCTAGAACTCTACAAGGTGGTTGACAAGTTCTCACCTTTGGCAAGATTAGCCTTTCCTCATCTCATATGTCACCTTTGCTATTCAGCTGGGATTGTCATAGAGGGAGACATCCTCATTGAAGGGGACAAGCCCATCACTAAGAAGAGGATGGAGCAAACTAGAGAGCCCATTCATGGCACTCAACAAGAGCATGAGGAGGGCCCTCATCAAGAAATCCCTGAGATGCCTCAAGGGATGCAATTTCATCCACACAATTATTGGGAGCAACTCAAAACTTCTTTGAAAAGCTTGAGTTACAACATGGACCAATTAAGGGTGGAACACCAAGAGCACTCTATCATTCTCCATGAGATCAGAAAAGATCAAAGAGTTATGAGGGAGGAGCAACAAAGGCAAGGAAGAGACATAAAGGAGCTCAAGAGCACCATTGGTTCTTCAAGAGGAGGAAGACGCCACCCTCACTAAGGTGGACTCATTCCTTAATCTCCTTGACTATTTATTTTTCTGTTTTTCGGCTTTATGTTGTATGTTCTATCTATGTTTGTGTCTTCACTACATGATCATTAGTGTCTAGTGTCAATGCCTTAAAGCTATGAATAACCCCATGAATCCTTCACCTTTCTTAAATAAAAAATGTGCTTAATTACAAAAGAACAAGAAGTACTTGGATTTCAAATTTTATCTTGAAACTAGTTTAATTATTTTGATGTGGTGGCAATACTTTTTGTTCTCTGAATGAATGCTTGAATAGTGCATATTTTTTATCTTGTTGTTTATGAATGTTAAAGTTGTTGGCTCTTGAAAGAATGATGAACAAAGAGAAATGTTATTGATAATCTGAAAAATCATGAAATTGATTCTTAAAGCAAGAAAAAGTAGTGAAAAGAAAAAGAGAAAGAGAAAGAAAAAAAGAGCAAGCAGAAAAATCCAATAGCCCTTTAAACCAAAAGGCAAGGGTAAAAGGGATCCAAGGCTTTGAGCATTAATGGAAGGGAGGGCCCAAGGAAATAAAATCCAGGCCTAAGCGTCTAAATCAAGTTGTCTCTAACCATGTGCTTGTGGCATGCATGTCCAAGTGAAAAGCTTGAGACTGAGTGGTTAAAGTCATGATCCAAAGCAAAAGAGTGTGCTTAAGAACTTTGGACACCTCTAATTGGGGACTTTAGCAAAGCTGAGTCACAATTTAAAAAGGTTCACCCAGTTATGTGTCTGTGGCATTTATGTATCCGGTGGTAATTCTGGAAAACAAAGTGCTTAGGGTCACGGCCAAGACTTATAAAGTAGATGTGTTCAAGAATCAACATACTGAACTAGGAGAATCAATAACACTATCTAAAATTCTAAGTTCCTATAGATGCCAATCATTCTAAATTTCAAAGGAAAAAGTGAGATGCCAAAACTGTTCAGAAGCAAAAAGCTACAAGCCCCGCTCATCTAATTAGAACTAAGTTTCATTGATACTGTGGGATTCATTGTATATTCTCTTCTTTTTATCCTATTTTGTTTTCAGTTGCTTGGGGACAAGCAACAATCTAAGTTTGGTGTTGTGATAAGCGGATCATTTATACGCTTTTTGGCATTGTTTTTATATAGTTTTTAGTATGATTTAGTTAGTTTTTAGTATATTTTTATTAGTTTTTAAGCAAAATTCACATTTCTGGACTTTACTATGAGTTTGTCTATTTTTCTGTGATTTCAAGTATTTTCTGGCTGAAATTGAGGGACCTGAGCAAAAATCTAATTCAGAGGCTAACAAAGGACTGCTGATGCTGTTAGATTCTGACCTCCCTGCACTCGAAGTGAATTTTTTGGAGCTATCAAACTCCAAATGGCGCGCTCTTAATTGCGTTGGAAAGTCGACATCCAAGGCTTTCCAGCAATATATAATAGTTTATACTTTGCGCGATTTTTGATGACATAAAATGGCGTCAAAACACCAGCTCTCTGCCTTTTTCTGGCATCAAAATGCCAGAACTGGCATAAAAGTTGGAGTTAAACGCCCAAACTGGCATCAAAGCTGGTGTTGAACTCCAAGGAAGACCTCTACACGTGAAAGCTTCAATGCTCAGCCCAAGCACACACCAAGTGGGCCCAAAAGTGGATTTCTGCATCATTTACCTATTTCTGTAAACCCTAGTAGCTAGTTTCATTATAAATAAAACTTTTTACTATTGTACTAGGGGTTTTTTTCCCTATTTTAGAATTCACATATCATTTGGGAAGGCTGGCCATTCGGCTATGCCTAGACCTTGTTCTTATGTATTTTCAACGGGGGAGTTTCTACACACCATAGATTAAGGGTGTGGAGCTCTGCTGTTCCTCGAGTATTAATGAGATTACTACTGTTTTCTATTCAATTCATGCTTATTCTTATTCTAAGATATTTGCTTGCACTTCAACCTGATGAATGTGATGATCCGTGACACTCATCACTATTCTCAAATTATGAACGTGTGCCTGACAACCACTTCCATTCTACCTTAGATCGAGCGTATATCTCTTAGCCTCTATTCCGAAAGATTGGAGTCTTCGTGGTATAAGCTAGAATTATTGGCAGCCATTCCTGAGATTCGAAAAGTCTAAACCTTGTCTGTGGTATTGAGTAGGATCTGGGAAGGGATGACTGTGACGAGCTTCAAACTCGCGAATGTTGGGCGTAATGACAGACGCAAAATGATCACTGGAACTATTCCAACATGATCAACAACCGATAGATGATTAGCCATGCGGTGACAGCGCATTTGGACCATTTTCACTGAGAGGACGGGAAGTAGCCGTTGACAACGGTGATGCCCTACATACAGCTTGCCATAGAAAGGTGTATGAAGGATTAGATGAAGATAGTAGGAAAGCAGAGATTCAACAGGAACAAAGCATCTCTATGCACTTATCTGAAATTCTCACCAATGAATTACATAAGTATCTGGTGCACGAAATTATAATCCCAATATCAAAATCAATATTTCTTATGATTTAGTACCACTAACCAGCAAGTGCACTAGGTCATCCAAGTAATACCTTACGTGAGTAAGGGTCGATCCTACAGAGATTATTGGTTTGAAGCAAGCTATGTTTATTTTATTATTCTTAGTTAGGATATCAATTATAATTATCAGTTTGAATTATTAGAAAAAATAAAAAAAGCGTGAAATAATTACTTTTTATGCAATAATGGAGAATATGTTGGAGTTTTGGAGATGCTTTGTCCTTCTTATTTAAGCTTTCCTCTTGTATTCCTCTTCCCACACGCAAGGCTCCTTCCATGGCAAGCTATCTGTAGGGTGTCACCGTTGTCAATGGCTACTTCCCATTCTCTCAGTGAAAATGGTCCGAATGCTCTGTCACAGCACGGCTAATCAGCTGTTGGTTCTCGTTCATGTCGGAATAGAATCCATTGATTCTTTTGCGTTTATTATCACGCCCAACACTCGCGAGTTTGAAGCTCGTCACAGTCATCCAATCCCAGAATCCTAATTGGAATACCATAGACAAGGTTTAGACTTTCTGGATTCTCATGAATGCCGCCATCAATTCCAGCTTATATCACGAAGATTCTGATTAAGGAATCTAAGAGATACTCATTCAATCTGATGTAGAACGGAGGTGGTTGTCAGACACACGTTCATGGATTGAGGAAGGTGATGAGTGTCACAGATCATCACCTTCTTCATAGTTAAGCGCGAATGAACATCTTAGATAAGAACAAGCGTGTTTGAATGGAAAACAGAAGTAATTGCATTAATTCATCGAGACGCTGCAGAGCTCCTCACCCCCAACAATGGAGTTTAGAGACTCATTTCGTCAAAGAGTATATAATTCAGATATAAAAATGTCATGATATATAAAACAAATCTCTAAAATTTGTTTATATACTAAACTAGTAACCTAGGTTTACAGAGAATGAGTAAACTAAGATAATTGGTGTAGAAATCCACTTTTGGGGCCCACTTGGTGTGTGCTGGGGCTGAGACTAAAGCTTCTCACGTGCTTGGGCTATTTCTGGAGTTGAACGCCAGGTTGTAACGTGTTTTTGGCGTTGAACTCCAACTTGTAACCTGTTTCTGGCGCTGGACGCCAGACTGCAACATGGAACTGGCGTTGAACGCCAGTTTACATCATCTATCTTCGCGCAAAGTATGGACTATTATATATTGCTGGAAATCCCTGGATGTCTACTTTCCAACCCAATTGAGAGCGCGCCAATTGGATTCTTGTAGCTCCAAAAAATCCATTTTGAGTGCAGGGAGGTCAGAATCTAACAGCATCAGCAGTCCTTTTTTCAGCCTAAATCAGATTTTTGCTCAGCTCCCTCAATTTCAACCAGAAAATACCTGAAATCACAGAAAAAATACACAAACTCATAGTAAAGTCCAGAAATGTGATTTTTGCTTAAAAACTAATAAAATTCTATTAAAAACTAATAAAAACATGCTAAAATCTATATGAAATTACCCCCAAAAAGCGTATAAAATATCTGCTCATCACAACCCCAAACTTAAACTGTTGCTTGTCCTCAAGCAACTAGATAAATAAAAGAGGATAAAAAGAAATCAAGAAGCAATAATATCTCAGAGTTTTAAGTGAAGCTCAGATTCTAATTAGATGAGCGGGGCTAGTAGCTTTTTGCTTCCAAACAGTTTTGGCATCTCACTTTATCCTTTGAAATTCAGAATGATTGGCATCCATAGGAACTTAGAATTCAGATAGTATTATTGATTCTCCTAGTTTAGTATGTTGATTCTTGAACACAGCTACTTTATGAGTCTTGGCCGTGGCCCTATGCACTTTGTTTTCCAGTATTACCACCGGATACATAAATGCCACAGACACATAACTGGGTGAACCTTTTCAGATTGTGACTTAGCTTTGCTCAAGTCCCCAATTAGAGGTGTCCAGAGTTCTTAAGCACACTCTTTTGCTTTGGATCACGACTTTAACCACTCAGTCTCAAGCTTTTCACTTGGACCTACATGCCACAAGCACATGGTTAAGGACAGCTTGATTTAGCCGCTTAGGCCTGGATTTATTTCCTTGGGCCCTCCTATCCATTGATGCTCAAAGCCTTGGATCCTTTTTACCCTTGCCTTTTGGTTTTATGGGCTATTGACTTTTTCTGCTTGCTTTTTTTATATATTTTTTTTTCACTAATTTTTTTTCACTGCTTTTTCTTGCTTCAATAATCAATTTCATGATTTTTCAGATCAGCAATAATATTTCTCTTTTTCATCATTCTTTCAGGAGCTAACAATTTTAACATTCATAAAATTCAATATAAAAAATATGCACTGTTCAGGCATTCATTCAGAATACAAAAAGTATTGCCACCACATATAAATAATTAGAATCTTCCTTATTAAGAACTCAAAAAAATATTGCCTCTTTATTCTAAAAATCTACTATTTTATTCATGTTTGATGATGATGAAAAAAAAATTTATAGCTTAATTGGAGATAAAATCAAAATAGAGATACTAATTACTACTACTAATATATAACTTCTAAGGTAAAATTCATAATTAGAACAGTTATCACAGAGTTAAGGCAAAGATTAGGACTCAACAACCTTTATTTTGGGAAGTGGGTGTTCCTCTAGTCTGTGGGATGCTTGATCCTTCAAGAGATAATTTCTGATGCTTCAGTTCCTTCAAGTCACATCCTTGCTCTTCCTGTTCCCTTAGGTGCCATGATCTTGATGAGTTTTAGCTCAGTGATCATGGCAAATCACACCAAACTTAGAGGTTTGCTTGTCCTCAAGCAAAAGAAAGGATAGGTGAGGAATAGAGGGAGAGGCAATTTTGAAATTCAAAAGATATGATGAGTTGAAAAATATTTGAAAAAGAGTTGGATTGGAAAAAGATTTGTGTTTATGGATTAAGATACATTTGATATTTTTGAAAAAGGGATTTTAGAAATTAGGATAAATTTTTTTTTTGAAATTGAAGGATGACATTTTGAACATGTTTATGCAAAAAAAAAAATCATCAATTGAAACATAAAAAAATTAGAAGATTTGTGAAGAAATACGAATTTTACCTCCTCCCCACCATCCTGGCGTTAAACACCCAAATGCTGCATGTTTTGGGCGTTTAATGCCCAATTGCTGCTTCTCCTAGGCGTTCAACGCCCAGCTGTTGCTTCTTTCTGGCGTTGAACGCCAGGAAGTCCTTTGTCACTTGGCGTTTTTCTGAACGCCCAGGACGCTGTAATTCTGGCATTAAACGCCCAGAAGGAGCTTCTTTTTGGAGTTCAACGCCCAGAAGATGCTTCTTTCTGGCGTTTAACACCCAGATGGCTATCCTTACTGGCGTTGAACGCCCAGTGGATGCTTCTTTTGGGCGTTCAACGCCCAAAATATTTCTTACTGGCTTTTTCACGCCAGTGAGCATCCAAATTCCCCTGTAACTCTGTGAACTCAAGCAATTGCTATTCTACCTTGAAGATAACTGAGATATACCTGTAAAAATTAATTAATTAATAAATAAACTTTGTAACTGACTGGGTTGCCTCCCAGTAAGCGCTTCTTTATTGTCTTTAGCTGGACTATTACTGAGCTTTAATCAAGCCTCAGTTTTGAGCATTCTAGCTCAAAATTGCTTTCAAGATAATGTTTAACTCTCTGTCCATTAACAATGAACTTTTTGTTAGAATCATTATCCTGAAGCTCTACGTATCCATATAGTGACACACTTGTAATCACATATGGTCCTCTCCACCGGGATTTCAATTTCTCGGGGAATAATCTGAGCCTAGAATTAAATAGCAGAACTTTCTGTCCAGGCTCAAAGACTCTGGATTAAAGTTTCTTATCATGCCATCTTTTTGCTTTCTCTTTGTAAATTTTTGCATTTTCGAAAGCATTGAGTCTAAATTCCTCTAGCTCATTTAACTGGAGCAAACACTTTTCTCCAGCTAACTTGGCATCAAGGTTTAGGAATCTGGTCGCCCAGTAGGCCTTATGATCCAGTTCCACTGGCAAGTGACATGCCTTTCCATACACAAGCTGGTATGGGGAGGTCCCTATAGGGGTTTTGAATGCTGTTTTGTATGCCCACAGAGCATCATCCAAGCTTTTTGCCCAATCCCTTCTATGGTTAATTACAGTCTGTTCCAGGATTCTTTTAAGTTCTCTATTAGAGACTTCAGCTTGCCCATTTGTCTGTGGATGATATGGAGTGGCTACCCTGTGGCTAACTCCATAACGAACCAAAGCAGAGTAAAGCTGTTTATTGCAGAAATGAGTGCCCCCATCACTGATTAGTACTCTAGGGGTGCCAAATCTGCTGAAGATGTGTTTCTGGAGGAATTTTAACACTGTCTTAGTGTCATTAGTGGGTGTTGCAATAGCTTCCACCCATTTGGATACATAATCCACTGCCACCAGAATATAAGTGTTTGAGTATGATAGTGGGAAAGGCTCCATGAAGTCAATACCCCATACATCAAACAACTCAATCTCCAAGATTCCTTGTTAAGGCATGGCATAACTGTGAGGCAGATTACCAGATCTTTGGCAACTATCAGAATTAAGTACAAACACTCGGGAATCTTTATAGAGAGTAGTCCAGTAGAAGCCACATTGGAGGACTCTTGTGGCTGTTCGCTCACTTCCAAAATGTCCTCCATATTGTGATCCATGGCAATGCCATAGGATCTTCTGCGCTTCTTCTTTAGGCACACATCTACGGATTACTCCGTCTGCGTATCTCTTGAAGAGATATGGTTCATTCCAAAGATAGTACTTTGCATCTGTGATCAATTTCTTTGTTTGCTGCCTACTGTACTCTTTGGGTATAAATCTCACTGCCTTGTAGTTTGCAATATCTGTAAACCATGGCACTTCCTGGATGGCAAATAGTTGCTCATCCGGAAAGGTTTCAGAGATCTCAGTAGGAGGGAGAGATGCCCCTTCTACTGGTTCTATTTGGGACAGGTGATCTGCTACTTGGTTCTCTGTCCCTTTTCTGTCTCTTATTTCTATATCAAACTCTTGCAGAAGCAGCACCCATCTTATGAGTCTGGGTTTTGAATCCTGCTTTGTGAGTAGGTATTTAAGAGCAGCATGGTCATTGTACACAATTACTTTTGATCCTACTAAATAGGATCTGAACTTGTCAATGGCGTAAACCACTGCAAGTAGCTCTTTTTCTGCAGTTGTGTAGTTCTTCTGTGCGCCATTCAAAACATGACTGGCATAGTACATGATGTGCAGAAGCTTGTCATGCCTCTGTCCCAACACTGCACTAATGGCATGGTCATTGGCATCACACATCAATTCAAAAGGTAATGTCCAGTCTGGTGCAGAGATGACTGGTGCTGTGACCAGCTTAGCTTTCAGAGTCTCAAACACCTGCAAACACTCCTTATCAAAGATCAATGGCGTGTCAGTAGCTAGCAGATTACTTAGAGGTTTGGCGATTTTTGAAAAATCCTTTATAAACCTCCTATAGAATCCTGCATGCCCCAGAAAGCTTCTGATTGCCTTAACATTGGCTGGTGGTGGTAATTTTTCAATTATCTCTACCTTAGCTTGATCCACCTCTATTCCCCTGTTCGAGATTTTGTGCCCAAGGACAATTCCTTCAGTCACCATAAAGTGACATTTCTCCCAGTTTAAAACTAGGTTAGTCTCTTGGCACCTCTTTAGAACAAGTGCTAGATGGTCAAGACAGGAGCTGAATGAGTCTCCAAATACTGAAAAGTCATCCATGAAGACTTCCAGAAATTTTTCCACCATATCAGAGAAAATTGAGAGCATGCATCTTTGAAAGGTTGCAGGTGCATTGCACAGGCCAAATGGCATCCTTCTGTATGCAAATACTCCAGATGGACATGTGAATGCCGTTTTCTCTTGTTCTTGGGGATCTACTGCAATTTGATTATAACCTGAATATCCATCCAGGAAGCAGTAGTATTCATGACCTGCTAGTCTTTCTAGCATCTGGTCTATGAATGGTAAAGGAAAATGATCCTTTCTGGTAGCTGTATTGAGTCTTCTATAATCAATACACATACGCCACCCAGTAACTATTCTTGTAGGAACCAGTTCATTTTTTTCATTATGAACTACTGTCATGCCACCCTTCTTAGGGACGACTTGGACAGGGCTCACCCAGGGGCTATCAGAAATAGGATAAATGATCCCAGCCTCTAGTAATTTAGTGACCTCCTTCTACACCACTTCCTTCATGGCTGGATTCAGTCGCCTTTGTGGTTGAACCACTGGCTTGGCATCACCTTCTAATAGAATCTTGTGCATGCATCTGGCTGGGCTAATTCCCTTAAGATCACTGATGGACCACCCAAGAGCTGTCTTGTGTGTCCTTAGCACTTGAATTAGTGCTTCCTCTTCCTGTGGCTCTAAGGTAGAGCTTATGATTACAGGAAAGGTATCACCTTCTCCCAGAAATGCATATTTCAGGGATGGTGGTAATGGTTTGAGCTCGGGTTTAGGAGGTTTCTCCTCTTCCTGAGGGATTTTCAGAGGTTCTATCATTCTCTCCGATTCTTCCAGATCAGGTTGAACATCTTTAAAGATATCCTCTAGCTCTGATTCGAGACTCTCAGTCATATTGACCTCTTTTACCAGAGAGTCAATAATATCAACACTCATGCAGTCATTTGGGGTGTCTGGATGCTGCATAACTTTGACAACATTCAACTTGAACTCCTCCTCATTGACTCTCAGGGTTACTTCCCCTTTTTGGACATCAATAAGGGTTCGGCCAGTTGGTAGGAAAGGTCTTCCTAGAATGAGAGTTACACTCTTGTGCTCCTCCATTTCCAGCACCACAAAGTCAGTAGGAAAGGCAAATGGCCCAACCTTGACAATCATGTCTTCAATCACGCCTGATGGGTATTTAATGGAGCCATAAGCAAGTTGGAGACATATCTGGGTTGGTTTGACTTCTTCAGTCAAACCAAGCTTTGTGATGATAGATGCAGGTATTAGGTTGATACTTGCCCCAAGATCACATGGAGATTGCTTGGTACAAGTACCCTCTAATGTGCATGGTATCATAAAGCTTCCGGGATCTTTAAGCTTCTCAGGTAAGCTTTTCAGAATGACTGCACTGCATTCTTCAGTGAGGTAAACTTTTTCAGTTTCCCTCCAATCCTTCTTATGACTTAAGATCTCTTTCATGAACTTAGCATAAGAGGGTATTTGCTCAAGTGCCTCTGCAAATGGAATCTTTATTTCAAGAGTCCTGAGATAGTCTGCAAAGCGGGCAAATTGCTTATCCTGTTCTGCTTGGCAGAGTTTCTGAGGATAAGGCATTTTGGCTTTGTATTCCTCAACCTTAGTTGCAGCAGGTTTATTGCCTACAGATGTGGGTTCAGAAGCATTTTTAGGGGGGTTGCTATCAGCACTTGTATGTGTCTGATCTCCCACTGGCGTTTGAATGCCAGGGGTGGAAGCTGGAGTGGCGTTAGACGCCAGCTCTTTACCTGTTCCTGGCGTCTGAACGCCAGAACTGTGCTTCCTTTGGGCGTTCGACGCCAAGTCCTTGCTTGTTTCTGGCATTAAACGCCTGGACTGAGCATGGTGTGGGTGTTCAACGCCAGCTTTCCACTCATTTTCTAGCGTTTGAGCGCCAGAATTATTCCTCTCTGGGCTCTTACTATCCTCGGATGGATTTTGGGTAGTTTGCTCATTTCTTAGCTTCCTACTACCTTGAAGTGAGGTATTTAATATTTTCCCACTTCTTAATTGAACTGCTTGGCACTCTTCTATTATTTGTTTTGATAACTGCTGTTATATTTGCTTCAACTGTACTTCCATATTCATATTAGCCATTCCTGTTTCTTGTAGTATCTCTTTGAATTCGGCTAGCTATTTTGTTAGAAAATCCAGTTGCTGATTGAATTCAATAAGTTGTTCTGTAGGACTAAGTTCAGCAGTTACTATTTCAGCCTCTTCATTGATGGAAGGTTCACTGCTTAGGTACAGATGCTGATTTTTGGCAACTGTATCAATGAGCTCTTGAGCTTCTTCAATTGTCTTTCTCATATGGATAGATCCACCAGCTGGGTGGTCTAGAGAAATCTGAGCTTTTTCTGTAAGCCCATAATAGAAGATGTCTAACTGCACCCACTCTAAAAACATTTCAGAGGGACATTTTCTTAGCATCTCTTTGTATCTCTCCCAGGCATCATAAAGGGATTCATTATCTCCTTGTTTGAAGCCTTGGATGCTTAGCCTTAGCTATGTCATCCTTTTGGGAGGAAAATAGTGATTCAGAAATTTTTCTGACAGCTATTTCCATGTCTTTATGCTGTCCTTAGGTTGGTTATTTAACCACCTCTTAGCTTGGTCCTTTACAGCAAATGGAAACAGTAATAATCTGTAGACATCCTGATCTACTTCCTTATCATGTACTGTGTCAGCAATTTGTAAAAACTGTGCCAGAAACTCAGTAGGTTCTTCCTGTGGAAGACCGGAATACTGGTAACTTTGCTGCACCATGATAATGAGCTGAGGATTCAACTCAAAGCTACTGACTCCAATGGAGGGTATACAGATACTACTCCCATATGAAGTAGTAGTGGGGTTAGCATATGCCCCCAGAGTCCTTCTGGACTGTTCATTTCCACCTAGGTCCATGTTGGATTAAGGAGGTAATGTGGATTTAAATTTTTTTTAAAGGTAATTTTTGAAATAAAATAAAATAAAATAAAAACTAAAATAAGAAATAAAAATAAAAAAATTTTTTTAAAGAATTATTTTAAAAATTTTCGAAAAAAAAATTAGGAGAGAAAAAGTGGTTAGGATATTTTGAAAAAGATATGATTTTAAAAGATAAATATGATAGGAAAAAGATGTAATTGAAAATTGAAAAGATATAAAAGATATTTGAAAAAGATAAATTTGTTTTGAAAAAGATATTGTGAAGATTTGAAAAAGATATTTATGAGTTGAAAAGATTTTAAGAAGGAAAAGATATAGATTTGTTTTGAAAAAGATATAATTTTTTTTAAATCTTAAAAGGATAAGATTTGAAAAATTTTGAAATTGAAATCTGAATTTTTATAAAAAAATTCAAAAATATGGCTTAAAAATAGTTAGAAAAGATATTTTTTTTTGAATTTTGAATTTTGTGATGAAAGAGAAAAACACACAAAAGACACAAGACTTAAAATTTTTAGATCTAATGCTCCTTGTTTTCGAAAATTTTGGAGGGAAAACACCAAAGAACACCAAACTTAAAAATTTTAAGATCAAAACACAAGAAAGACTTAAGAACACCTTGAAGATTCACAAGAACACAAGAACAAAAGAAAGAACACCAAACTTAAAATTTTTAGAAAACTTCAATAAAATTTTCAAAAATTATAAAAATATTGACAAGAAAACACCAAACTTAAAGTTTGGCACAAAATTAAATCAAGAAAAATTATTTTTGAAAAAGATTTTAAAAAGAAGATACCCAATTACCAAGAACATAGACCAACGCTCTAGCCAATTGGGCAGTAAATGTAACACTTGTTTTGAATAGGTATATTCCTTTTGGAAGACTAATGCTTTGGAAAAATACAAGCGAAACAAGAAAAGACACAGAACAAGAAAAATCAACAAGAACAACTTGAAGATCAAAGAGCATAAATTCGAAAATTTAAAGGGAAAATATAAAATATGTAATTGACACCAAACTTAGAACAAAACACTAAACTCAAGAAAAATTAAAAATTTGATAAAGAAAAATAATATTTTTGAAAAATTTTTGAAAAGGAAATAAAGGACTCAGAATTTAATGACTCTATAGCAACAAAAATAAATTATTCCTAATATAAGCAATAAAATAAACCTTTAGTTGTTCAAACTCGAACAATCCCCGGGTACAGCGCCAAAAACTTGGTGCACAAAATTATAATCCCAATATCAAAATCAAGATTTCTTATGATTTCGTACCACTAACCAGCAAGTGCACTGGGTCGTCCAAGTAATACCTTACGTGAGTAAGGGTCGATCCCACGGAGATTATTGGTTTGAAGCAAGCTATGTTTATTTTATTATTCTTAGTCAGGATATCAATTATAATTATCAGTTTGAATTATTAGAAAAAATAAAAAAGCGTGAAATAATTACTTGTTATGCAATAATGGAGAATATGTTGGAGTTTTGGAGATGCTTTGTCCTTCTCATTTAAGCTTTCCTCTTGTATTCCTCTTCCCACACGCAAGGCTCCTTCCATGGCAAGCTATCTGAAGGGTGTCACCGTTGTCAATGGTTACTTCCCATCCTCTCAGTGAAAATGGTCCAAATGCTCTGTCACAGCACGGCTAATCAGCTGTTGGTTCTCGATCATGTCGGAATAGAATCCATTGATTCTTTTGCGTTTATCATCACGTCCAACACTCGTGAGTTTGAAGCTCGTCACAGTCATCCAATCCCAGAATCCTACTCGGAATACCACAGACAAGGTTTAGACTTTCCGGATTCTCATGAATGCCGCCATCAATTCCTACTTATACCACGAAGATTCTGATTAAGGAATCTAAGAGATACTCATTCAATCTGATGTAGAATGGAGGTGGTTGTTAGACACACGTTCATGGATTGAGGAAGGTGATGAGTGTCACGGATCATCACTTTCTTCTTAGTTAAGCGCGAATGAACATCTTAGATAAGAACAAGCGTGTTTGAATGGAAAATAGAAGTAATTGCATTAATTCATCGAGACGCTGCAGAGCTCCTCACCCCCAACAATGGAGTTTAGAGACTCATGTCGTCAAAGAGTATATAATTCAGATCTAAAAATGTCATGTTATATAAAATAAATCTCTAAAAGTTGTTTAAATACTAAACTAGTAACCTAGGTTTACAGAGAATGAGTAAACTAAGATAATTGGTGTAGAAATCCACTTCTGGGGCCCACTTGGTGTGTGCTGGGGCTGAGACTAAAGCTTCTCACGTGCTTGGGCTATTTCTGGAGTTGAACGCCAGGTTGTAACATATTTTTGGCGTTGAACTCCAACTTGTAACCTGTTTCTGTCGCTGGACGCCAGACTGCAACATAGAACTGGCGTTGAACGCCAGTTTACGTCATCTATCTTCACGCAAAGTATAGACTATTATATATTGCTGGAAAGCCCTAGATGTCTACTTTCCAACGCAATTGAGAGCGCGCCAATTGGACTCCTGTAGCTCCAAAAAATCTATTTCAAGTGCAGGGAGGTTAGAATCCAACAGCATCAGCAGTCCTTTTTTCAGCCTAAATCATATTTTTGCTCAGCTCGCTCAATTTCAGCCAGAAAATACCTGAAATCACAGAAAAATACACAAACTCATAGTAAAGTCTAGAAATGTGAGTTTTTCTTAAAAGCTAATAAAATTCTATTAAAAACTAATAAAAACATGCTAAAATCTATATGAAATTACCCCCAAAAAGCATATAAAATATCCGCTCATCAGTATCTCTATCTTTACTTTATGTTTTATTTATCTTTTTAATTATTAAAACTCCATAACCATTTGAATCTGCCTGACTGAGATTTACAAGGTGACCATAGCTTGCTTCAAGCCGACAATCTCCGTGGGATCGACCCTTACTCACGTAAGGTTTATTACTTGGACGACCCAGTGCATTTACTGGTTAGTTGTATGAAGTTGTGAAAAAGAGTTGAGATTAGAATTGTGCATACCAATTTGTTGGCGCTATTGTGTATCATAATTTCGTGCACCAACTCTCCCGAGCAATGCAGAAGAAAATCCCAAGAAAGAGTGCAAGGCCATAACCATGACCAACATGGCCAAGCCTGGAGAGAGTGAGGAGGATGTGATTCCCAGTGAGAAAAACCTCATGGGATGTCCTCTGAATGAAAAGGAGTTCCCTCCTGAGGAACCAAAGGAATCTGAGGCTCATACAAAGACCATAGAGATTCCATTGAACCTACTTCTGCCTTTCATGAGCTCTGATGAGTATTTTTCCTCTAAAGAGGATGAAGACATTACTGAAGCACAAGTTGCTAAGTACCTTGGAGTAATCATGAAGCTGAATGCCAAGTTATTTGGTAATGAGACTTGGGAGGATGAATACCCCTTGCTCATCAATGAACTAAGTGCATTGGCTCAGGTGAAGATACCTCAAAAGAAAGAGGATCCCGGAAGGTTCTTAATACCATGTACCATAGGCACCATGACCTTTGAGAAGGCTCTGTGTGACTTGGGGTCAGGCATAAACCTCATGCCACTCTCTGTATTGGAGAAACTGGGAATCTTTGAGGTACAAGCTGCAAGAATCTCACTAGAGATGACAGACAAATCAAAGAAATAGGATTATGGACTTGTAGAGGATGTCTTGGTAAAGGTTGAAGGCCTTTACATCCGTACTGACTTCATAATCCTAGACACTGGGAAGGATGAGGATGAATCCATCATCCTTGGCAGACCCTTTATAGCCACAGTAAAAGTTGTGATTGATGTTGACAGAGGAGAGTTGGTCCTTCAAGTGAATAAGGACTACCTTGTGTTTAAGGCTCAAGGATCTCCTTCTGTACACATGGAGAAGAAGCATGAAAAGCTTCTCTCAATACAGAGTCAACCAAAGCCCCCACATTCAAACTCTAAGTTTGGTGTTGGGAAGCCCCAACCATGCTCTGAATATCTGTGAAGCTCCATGAGAGCTCACTGTCAAGCTATTGACATTAAAGAAGCGCTTATTGGGAGGCAACCCAATTTTTATTTTATGATAAATTTCCATTTTCCATTGTTATTTTATGTTTTCTTTAGGTTGATGATCATGTGGAGTCACAAAAATAACTGCAAAAATCAAAGCAAACTCAAAAACAACATTAAAAATAGCACACCCTGGAGGAGGAGCTTACTGGAATTTAAACGCCAGTAAGGGTAGCAGAATGGGCATTAAACGCCCAGTTTGGCACCATTATGGGCGTTTAACGCCAGAAAAGGGCACCAAGTTGGCGTTAATCCCCAAAAAGGGAAGAAAAGCTGGCGTTAAACACCAGAAATGGGCAGCAACCTAGTGTTTAACACCAGGATCAGCACTCAAAGGGCGTTTACACGCTAGAATGGTGCAGGGATGAGAAATCCTTGACACCTCAGGATCTGTGGACCCTACAGGATCCCCATCTACCTCAACTCAGTCTTTCCCTTCTTCACACATTCCAATAACACCCTTCCCCAAATACCACTCACCAATCACATCCATTTCTCTTCTCCAATACCCTTCACCAATCACCTCTATCCACTCTTCCCCAAACACCCCACCTACCACACCATTCAAAATTCAAAAACTTTCCCTCCCAAACCCAACCCTCACACACGGCCACCCCTCTCTCCACTCTTATATAAAGCCCTCATCCCTCCTTCATTTTCACACATCATAAACACTTCTTTCCCCACTTGGCCGAACCATTCCTACCTCTCCGTCTCCCCCATTTTCTTCTTTTTCTCCTCCCATCTTTCTTTTTTTACTCGAGGACTAGTAAACCTTTTAAGTTTGGTGTGGAAAAAGCATTGCATTTTGTGTTTCTATAACCATTTATGGCACCTAAGGCCGAGGAAACCTCTAGAAAGAGGAAAGGGAAGGCAAAAGCTTCCACCTCCGAGTCATGGGAAATGGAGAGATTCATCTCAAAGGTCCATCAAGACCACTTCTATGAAGTTGTGGCCAAGAAGAAGGTGATCCCCGAGGTCCCTTTCATGCTCAAAAGGAATGAGTATCCGGAGATCCGACATGAGATTCGAAAAAGAGGTTGGAAAGTTCTCACCAACCCCATTCAACAAGTCGGAATCTTAATAGTTCAAGAGTTCTATGCTAACGCATGGATCACCAAGAACCATGATCAAAGTGTGAACCAGAACCCAAAGAATTGGCTTACAATGGTTCGAGGGAAATACTTAGATTTCAGTCCCGAAAATGTAAGGTTGGCGTTCAACTTGCCAATGATGTAAGGAGATGCACGCCCCTACACTAGAAGGATCAACTTTGATCAAAGGTAGGACCAAGTCCTCATGGACATATGTGTGGAAGGAGCTCAGTGGAAAAGAGACTCCAAAGGCAAGCCGGTTCAATTAAGAAGGCATGACCTTAAACCTGTGGCTAGAGGATGGTTGGAATTCATCCAACGCTCCATCATTCCTACTAGCAACCGATCCGAAGTGACTGTAGATCGAGCTATCATAATCCATAGCATCATGATTAGAGAGGAAGTGGAAGTTCATGAGATTATACCTCTAGAACTATACAAGGTTGCTGACAAACCATCCACTTTAGCAAGGTTAGCCTTCCCTCATCTCATCTGTCACCTATGCAATTTAGCTGGAATTGTCATAGAGGAAGACATCCTCATTGAAGAGGACAAGCCCATCACTAAAAAAAGGATAGAGCAAATAAGAGAGCCCACTCATAGACCTCAACAAGAGCATGAGGAAGTCTCTCATCAAGAAATCCCTGAGATGCCTCAAGGGATGCATTTTCCTCCACACAACTATTGGGAACAACTCAACACCTCTTTGAGAGATTTGAGTTCCAATATGGAGCAACTAAGGATGGAGCACCAAGAACACTCCATTATTCTCCATGAAATTATAGAGGATCAAATAGCCATGATGGAAGAGCAACAAAGGCAAGGAAGAGACATTGAGGAGATCAAGCACTCCATAGGATCTTCAAGAAGGAGAACTAGCCGCCATCACTAAGGTGGATCCGTTCTTTAATTTCCTTGTTCTTATTTTTCTGTTTTCGATTTTTATGCTTTATGTGTTATCTATGTTTGTATCTTCATTACGTGATCATTAGTGTCTAGTGTCTATGCCTTAAAGCTAAGAATAATTCCATGAATCCTTCACCTTTCTTAAATGAAAAATGTTTCTTGAAATTAGTTTAATTATTTTGATGTGGTGGCAATACTTGTTGTTTTCTGAATGAATGCTTGAACATTGCATATTTTTTATAGTAAAATTTATGAATGTTAAAATTGTTGGCTCTTGAAACAATAATGAACAAAGAGAAATGTTATTGATAATTTGAAAAATCATGAAATTGATTCTTGAAGCAAGAAAAAGCAGTGAATAACAAAGCTTGCAAAAAAAAGGGGAAAAAAAGAAAAAAAAGAAAAAGAAAAAACAAGCAGAAAAAGCCAATAGCCCTTAAAACCAAAAGGTAGGGGTAAAAGAGGATCCAAGGCTTTGAGCATTAATGGATAGGAGGGTCCAAAGGAATAAAATCCTGGCCTAAGCGGCTAAATCAAGCTGTCCCTAACCATATGCTTGTGTCATGAAGGTCCAAGTGAAAAGCTTGAGACTGAATGGTTAAAGTCATGATCCAAAGCAGAAAGAGTGTGCTTAAGAACTCTGGACACCTCTAACTGGGGACTTTAGCAAAGCTGAGTCACAATCTGAAAAGGTTCACCCAGTTATATGTCTGTGGCATTTATGTACCCGGTGGTAATACTGGAAAACAAAATGCTTAGGGTCATGGCCAAGACACATAAAGTAGCTGTGTTCAAGAATCAACATACTGAACTAGGAGAATCAATAGCACTATCTAAATTCTAAGTTCCTATAGATGCCAATCATTCTGAATTTCAAAGGATAAAGTGAGATGCCAAAACTATTCAGAAGCAAAAAGCTACTAGCCCCGTTCATCTAATTTGATGGCCCAAATTGGCGTCAAAACGCCGGTCAGAGACCCTTTTCTGGCATTAAATGCCAAAACTGGCATAAAAGCTGGAGTTAAACACCCAAACTGGCACCAGAGCTGGCGTTTAACTCCAAGAAAAGCCTATGCACATGGAAGTTCCAATTCTCAGCCCAAGCACACACCAAGTGGGTCCCGGAAGTGGATTTCTACATCTTTTACTTATTTCTGTAAACCCTAGGTTACTAGTTAACTATAAATAGGACCTTTTACTATTGTATTTTCATCTTTTGATCATCTTTGATCTTGGGATCAGGTCTTTGAACCCTTTTCGATTATTTCATGTTATTTGGGAGGCATGGCCATTCGGCCATGTCTAGACCTTGTTCTTATGTATTTTCAATGGTGGAGTTTCTACACATCTTAGATTAAGGTGTGGAGCTTTGCTATTCCTCATGAATTAATGCAAAGTACTATTGTTCTTTTGTTTAATTCACACTTATTCTTGTTCTAAGATATTCACTCGTACTTCAACCTGATGGATGTGATGATCCATGACGCTGATCATCATCGTCCCTTATGAACGCATGCCTGACAACCACTTCCGTTCTATCTGCGAGAGCTTGAGTGTGTATCTCTTGGCCTCCTGGTTCACGACGCATGGTTGCCTTTCCTGACAACAGAGCCTTCTATTCCGTGAGATCAGAGTCTTTGTGGTATAAGCTAGAATCAAATGGCAGCATTCTTGAGATCCAGAAAGTCTAAACCTTGTCTGTGGTATTCCGAGTAGGATCTGGGATGGGATGACTATGACGAGCTTCAAAATCGCGAGTGTTGGACGCAGTGATAGTGCGCAAAAGGATCAATGGATCTTATTTTGACATGATCGAGAACCGACAGAAGATTAGCCATGTGGGAAACTGTTGAGGACCATTTTCACTGAGAGGATGGATGGTAGCCAATGACAATGGTGATCCAGCTACATACAGCTTGCCATGGAAAGGAGTATGAATGATTGGATGAAGGTAGTAGGAAAGCAAAGATTCAGGAGGAACAAAGCTTCTCCATACGCTTATCTGAAATTCCCACCAATGAATTGCATAAGTATCTCTATCTTATTTTATGTCTTATTCATCTTTTAATTATTAAAACTCCAAAACTATTTGAATCTGCCTGACTGAGATTTACAAGGTGACCATAGCTTGCTTCAAGCCGACAATCTCCGTGGGATCGACCCTTACTCACGTAAGGTATTACTTGGACGACCCAGTGCACTTGCTGGTCAGCTGCACGGAGTTGTGTATCACGATTTTGTGTACCAAACACCCATCATGCATCTCTTTAATGGCGTTTAATGCAAGTTTCTTTGCCAAGTTAGGCCCAGGAGGGACCTCCTTTCTGGTGTTCAATGCCAGACTCCCTACCAGTTTGGGCATTAAATGCCCAGTGAGGTATTCCTCACTGGCGTTCCACGCCAGCTTCTGTGCCAGCTTGGGCATTGAACGCCCAGTGAGGTCTTCCTCACTAGCGTTCAATGCCATCCCAATTTCTTTAGATTTGGCCTCATCCTCAGTGGTGATAGCCTTGCACTTTTCTCTTGAGTTCACTTTAGTATTACTAGGAAAAGTGTCAGGAGGAGTCTCAGGTATTCTCTTGCCCAGTTGACTAACTTGTACCTCCAGATTTTTGATGGAGGACTTTGTTTTAGTTATGAAACTATGAGTGGTCTTAGAGAGGTTGGAGACTATAGTTACTAAGTCAGAAAGGCTCTGCTTAGGAGTCTCCATATTCCCTTGAGATAATGGGAATGGCGGTCTGTTGTTGAACCTATTCTGGGTTCTTCCAACTTGATTATTATTGAAGCCTTGCTGAGGCTTCTGTTGATCCTTCCATGAAAGGTTAGGATGGTTTCTCCTTGAGGGGTTGTAGGTGTTTCCATAGCATTCTCCCATGTAATTCACCTCTTCCATCACGGGTTGGTCAGGATCATAAGCTTATACTTCAAAGGAAGCTTCTTGAGTGCTGCCAGCTATAGCTTGCATTCCAGGCAAATACTAAGAGATCATATTGACCTGTTAGGTCAAGATCTTGTTCTGAGCCAATATGGCATTTAGAGTGTCAACTTCAAGAACTCCTTTCTTTTAAGGGACCCCATTGTTCACAAGATTTCTCTCAGAGGTGTGCATGAATTGGTTGTTTGCAACAATCTCAATGAGTTCTCTTGCTTCTGCAGGTGTTTTCTTCAAGTGGAGTGATCCACTTGCAGAGCTATTGGTGCACGAATTTGCAATCCGTACAACTAACCAGCAAGTGCACTGGGTCGTCCAAGTAATACCTTACGTGAGTAAGGGTCGATCCCACGGAGATTATTGGTTTGAAGCAAGCTATGTTTATTTTATTATTCTTAGTCAGGATATTAATTAAAATTATCAGTTGGAATTATTAGATTGGAAAAATAAAAGAGAATAAAATCGTTACTTGTTGTGCAGTAATGAGAAATATGTTGGAGTTTTGGAGATGCTTTGTCCTCTGAATCTATGCAATGTAATATTCAACTCAATTGTTTGTAAAGCACGTCTACGGCAAGCTGTATGTAGGGTGTCACCATTGTCAGTGGCTACCTCCCATCCTCTCAGTGAAAACGGTCCAGGTGCTCTGTCACAGCACGGCTAATCAGCTGTTGGTTCTCGATCATGTTGGAATAGGATCCATTGATCCTTTTGCGTTTGTCATCACGCCCAGAAATCGCGAGTTTGAAGTTTGTCACAGCCATTCAATCCTTAAATCCTACTCGGAATACCACAGACAAGGTTTAGACCTTCCGGATTCTCAAGAGTGGCCGCCATCAATTCTAGCTTATACCGCGGAGATTCCGATTAAGGAATCTAAGAGAAGCTCATTCAGTCTGAACGGAGGTGTTTGTCAGGCACATGTTCATGGATTGAGGGAGGTGATGAGTGTCACGGATCATCACCTCCTTCATAATTAAGCGCGAATAAACATCTTAGATCGGACTATACACACATTTGAGTGAAATAGAAACAATTGCATTAATTCATCGAGACGCTGCAGAGCTCCTCACCCCCAACAATGGAGTTTAGAGACTCATGCCATCAAAAAGTATGTAATTCAGATCTGAAAATGTCATGAGGTACAAAACAATTCTCTAAAAGTTGTTTAAATAGTAAACTAGTAACCTAGATTTGCAGAATATGAGTAAACTAAGATAATTGGTGCAGAAATCCACTTCTGGGGCCCACTTGGTGTGTGCTGGGGCTGAGACTAAAGCTATCCACGAACTGAGGCTTTTCTTGGAGTTGAACTCCAAGTTATAACGTGTTTTGGGCGTTCAACTCCGGATCATAACGTGTTTCTGGCGTTTAACTCCAGACAGCAGCATGTACTTGGCATTCAACGCCAAGTTACGTCGTCTATCTTCACGCAAAGTATAAACTATTATATATTGCTGGAAAGCCCTGGATGTCTAATTTCCAACGCCGTTAAGAGCGCGCCAATTGGACTCCTGTAGCTCCAGAAAATTCATTTCGAGTGCAGGGAGGTCAGGATCCAACAGCATCAGCAGTCCTTTTTCAGCCTAACTCAGATTTTTGCTCAGCTCCCTCAATTTCAGCCAGAAAATACCTGAAATCACAGAAAAACACAAAAACTCATAGTAAAGTCCAGAAATATGATTTTTGCCTAAAAACTAATAATATTTAACTAAAAACCAATTAAAACATGCTAAAATCTATATGAAATTACCCCCAAAAAGCGTATAAAATATCCGCTCATCACAACACCAAACTTAAACTGTTGCTTGTCCTCAAGCAACTAGATAAATAAAATAGGATAACAAGAAATTAAGAAGCAATAATATTTCAGAGTTTTAAGTGAAGCTCAGATTCTAATTGGATGAGCGGGGCTAGTAGCTTTTTGCTTCTGAACAGTTTTGGCATCTCACTTTATCCTTTGAAATTCAGAATGATTGGCATCCATAGGAACTCAGAATTCAGATAGTATTATTGATTCTCCTAGTTTAGTATGTTGATTCTTGAACACAGCTACTTAATGAGTCTTGGCCGTGGCCCTAAGCACTTTGTTTTCCAGTATTACCACCGGATACATAAATGCCACAGACACATTATTGGGTGAACCTTTTCAGATTGTGACTTAGCTTTGCTCAAGTCCCCAATTAGAGGTGTCCAGAGTTCTTAAGCACACTCTTTTGCTTTGGATCACGACTTTAACCACTCAGTCTCAAGCTTTTCACTTGGACCTGCATGCCACAAGCACATGGTTAGGGACAGCTTGATTTAGCCGCTTAGGCCTGGATTTATTTCCTTGGGCCCTCCTATCCATTGATGCTCAAAGCCTTGGATCCTTTTCATCCTTGCCTTTTGGTTTAAAGGGCTATTGGCTTTTTCTACCTCTTTTGCTTTTTTTTTTTGCAAGCTTGTTTTTCACTGCTTTTTCTTGCTTCAAAAATCAATTTTGTGATTTTTCAGATCATCAATAACATTTCTCTTGTTCATCATTCTTTCAGGAGCCAATAATTTTAACATTCATAAAATTCAATATCAAAATAATGCACTGTTCAGGCATTCATTCAGAAGACAAAAAGTATTGCCACCACATATAAATAATTAGAATTTTTCTTATTAAGAACTCGAAAAAAAATATTGCCTCTTTATTCTAAAAATCTACTATTTTATTCATGTTTGATGACGATGAGAAAAATAAATTATAACTTAATTGGAATTAAAATCAAAGTAGAGATACTAATTACTACTACTAATATATAACTTCTAAGGTAGATTTCTAATAAGAACAGTTATCACAGAGTTAAGGCAAAGATTAGAACTCAACGACCTTTATTTTGGGAAGTGGATGCTCCTCTAGTCTGTGGGGTGCTTGGTCCTTCAAGATATAATTTCTGACGCTTCAGTTCCTTCAAGTTACATCCTTGCTCTTCCTGTTTCCTTAGGTGCCATGATCTTGATGAGTTTTAGCTCAATGATCATGGCAAATCACACCAAACTTAGAGATTTGCTTGTCCTCAAGCAAAAGAAATGATAAGAGAGGAATAGAGGGAGAGGCAATTTTGAAATTCAAAAGATATGATGAGTTGAAAAAGATTTAAAAAAAGATATAAGATAAAAGATATGATTTATAAAAGATAAATATGATAAGAAAAAGATATAATTTAAAAAGATATGAATGATATTTAAAAATAAATCTGAATTTTTAATTTGAAAAAGATTTTAGAAGATAATTAAGTGTTGAAGAACTTTAAAAAACGAGTTGGATTGGATTGGAAAACAATTTGTTTTTATGGATTAAGATGCATGTAATATTTTTGAAAAAGGGATTTTAGAAATTAGGGTTCTTAGAAATTAGAATTAAAATTTTTGAAATTGAAGGATGATATTTGGAAACATGTTTATGCAAGAAATCATGAATTGAAACATAAAAATTAGAAAATTTGTGAAGAAAAACGAATTTTACCTCCTCCCCACCATCCTGGCGTTAAACGCCCAAATGCTGCATGTTTTGGGCGTTTAACGCCCAATTGCTGCTTCTCCTGGGCGTTCAACGCCCAGCTGTTGCTTCTTTCTGGCGTTGAACGCCAGGAAGTCCTTTGTCACTGGGCGTTTTTCTGAACGCCCAGGATGCTGTCAATCTGGCGTTAAACGCCCAGAAGGTGCTTCTTTCTAGCGTTCAACGCCCAGAAGATGCTCCTTTCTGGCGTTTAACGCCCAGATGGCTACCCTTACTGGCGTTGAACGCCCAGTGGGTGCTTCTTTTGGGCGTTCAATGCCCAAAATGTTTCTTACTGGCTTTTTCACGCCAGTGAGCTTCCAAATTCCCTTGTAACTCTGTGAATCCAATCAATTGCTATTTTACCTTGAAGATACTTTGACATATACCTGTAAAAATCAATTAATTAATCAAAACGAATAAAATTAAATTTTGTGATTGGCTGGGTTGCCTCCCAGCAGGCGCTTCTTTATTGTCCTTAGCTGGACAGTGAGCTCTCATGGAGTCTCACAGATAATCAGAGCAAGGTTGGGACCTCCCAACATCAAACTTAGAGTTTGAATGTGGGGGTTCAACACCAAACATAGAGTTTGGTTGTGGCCTCCCAACACCAAACTTAGAGTTGGACTGTGGGGGCTTTGATTGACTCTGCAGTGAGAGAAGCTTTTCATGCTTCCTCTCCATGGTTACAAAAGGAGAACCTTGTGTCTTATAGTTTGCAATGTCTGCAAACCACAGAGCTTCCTGAACAGCAAACAATTGCTCATCCGGAAAGGTTTCAGAGATCTCAGTAGGAGGGAGGGATGCTCCTGCTACTGGTTCTATTCGGGACAGGTGATCAGCTACTTGATTCTCTGTTCCTTTTCTATCTCTTATTTCTATATCAAACTCTTGCAGAAGCAACACCCATCTTATGAGCCTGGGCTTTGAATCCTGCTTTGTGAGTAGATATTTAAGAGCAGCATGGTCAGTGTACACAATCACTTTTGATCCTACTAAGTAGGATCTAAACTTGTCAATGGCATAAACCACTGCAAGTAATTCTTTTTCTGTGGTTGTGTAATTTTCTGGGCATCATTTAAAACACTGCTAGCATAATAAATGACATGCAGAAGCTTGTTATGCCTCTGTCCCAATACTGCACCGATGGTATGGTCACTGGCATCACACATTAGTTCAAAGGGTAATGTCCAGTCTGGTGTAGAAATAACTGGTGCTATGACCAGCTTAGCTTTCAGGGTCTCAAACGCCTGCAGACACTTTGTGTCAAACACAAATGGCGTGTTAGCAGCTAGCAGATTGCTCAGAGGTTTGGCGATTTTTGAAAAATCCTTTATAAACCTCCTATAGAATCCTGCATGCCCCAGAAAGCTTCTAATTGCCTTAACATTGGCAGGTGGTGGTAATTTTTCAATTACCTCTACCTTAGCTTGATCCACCTCTATTCCCTTGTTTGAAAGTTTGTGCCCAAGGACAATCCCTTCAGTCACCATAAAGTGACATTTTTCCCAGTTTAAAACTAGGTTGGTCTCTTGGCATCTTTTCAGAACAAGTGCTAAATGGTTAAGGCAGGAGCTGAATGAGTCTCCAAACACTGAAAAGTCATCCATGAAGACTTCCAGAAACTTTTCCACCATATCAGAGAAGATGGAGAGCATGCACCTTTGAAAGGTTGCAGGTGCATTGCACAAGCCAAATGGCATCCTTCTGTATGCAAATACTCCAGATGGACATGTGAATGCCGTTTTCTTTTGATCTTGGGGATCTACTGCAATTTGATTATAACCTGAATATCCATCCAGGAAGCAGTAGTATTCATGACCTGCTAGTCTTTCTAGCATCTGGTCTATGAATGGTAAAGGAAAATGATCCTTTCGGGTGGCTGTATTGAGCCTTCTATAATCAATACACATACGCCACCCTGTAACTGTTCTTGTAGGAACCAGTTCATTTTTTTCATTATGAACCACTGTCATGCCACCTTTCTTAGGGACGACTTGGACAGGGCTTACCCAGGGGCTATCAGAAATAGGATAAATAATCCCAGCCTCTAGTAACTTAGTGACTTCTTTCTGCACAACTTCCTTCATGGCTGGATTCAGCCGCCTTTGTGGTTGAACCACTGGCTTGGCGTCACCCTCCAGTAAGATCTTGTGCATGCATCTGGCTGGGCTAATGCCCTTGAGATCACTGATGGACCACCCAAGAGCTGTCTTGTGTGTCCTTAGCACTTGAATTAATGCTTTCTCTTCCTGTGGCCCTAAAGCAGAGCTTATGATTACAGGAAAAGTGTCACCTTCTCCCAGAAATGCATATTTCAGGGATGGTGGTAGTGGTTTGAGCTCGGGTTTAGGAGGTTTCTCCTCTTCCTGAGGAGTTTTCAGAGGTTCTTTTATTTCCTCTGGTTCCTCCAGATCAGGCTGAACATCTTTAAAAATGTCCTCTAGCTCTGATTCGAGACTCTCAATCATATAGACCTCTTCCACCAGGGAGTCAATAATATCAACGCCCAGGCAGTCGTCCAATGTGTCTGGATGTTGCATAGCTTTGGCAACATTCAACTTAAACTCATCCTCATTGACTCTCAGGGTTACTTCCCCTTTTTGGACGTCAATGAGGGTTCGGCCAGTTGCTAGGAATGGTCTTCCTAGAATGAGAGTTGCACTCTTGTGCTCCTCTATTTCCAGCACCATAAAGTCAGTAGGAAAGGCAAAAGGCCCAACCTTGAAAATTATGTCTTCAATCACGCCTGATGGGTATTTAATGGAGCCATCAGCAAGTTGAAGACATATCCGGGTTGGTTTGACTTCTTCAGTCAAACCGAGCTTTGTGATAATAGATGCAGGTATTAGGTTGATACTTGCCCCAAGGTCACATAGAGCTTGCTTGGTACAATTACCCTCTAATGTGCATGGTATCATAAAGCTCCCGGGATCTTTAAGCTTCTCAGGTAAGCTTTTCAGAATGACTGCACTGCATTCTTCAGTGAGGTAAACTTTTTCAGTTTCCCTCCAATCCTTCTTATGACTTAAGATCTCTTTCATGAACTTAGCATAAGAGGGTATTTGCTCAAGTGCTTCTGCAAACGGAATCTTTATTTCAAGAGTCCTGAGATAGTCTACAAATCGAGCAAATTGCTTATCCTGTTCCGCTTGGCGGAGTTTTTGAGGATAAGGCATTTTGGCTTTATATTCCTCAACCTTAGTTGCTGCAGATTTATTACTTACAGAAGTGGGTTGGGAAGCCTTTTTAGAAGGTTTGTTATCAGCACTTGTATGTGATTGATCCCCCACTGGCATTTGAATGCCAGGGGTGGAAGCTGGAGTGGCGTTAGACGCCACCTCCTTATTTGTTACTGGCGTCTGAACGCCAGAACTGTGCTTCCTTTGGGCGTTCAACGCCGGATTCATGCTTGTTTCTGGCGTTGAACGCCAGGAATGAGCATGGTCTGGGCGTTCAGCGCCAGCATTATTCCTCTCTGGGCTCTGATTGTCCTCAGAGGGATTTTGAGTAGCCATTTGTTCATTTCTTGGCTTCCTGCTGCTTTGAAGTGAGGTATTTAATATTTTCCCTCTTCTTAATTGAACTGCTTGGCATTCTTCTGCTATTTGTTTTGACAGTTGCTTTTCTGTTTGCTTTAACTGTACTTCCATATTCCTGTTAGCCATTCTTGTTTCCTGTAGTATTTCCTTAAATTTGGCTAGTTGCTGAGTTAGAAAGTCTAATTGCTGATTGAATTCATTAGCCTGATCCACCGGACTGAGTTCAGCAGTTACTGTTTTAGCTTCTTCTTTCATGGAAGATTCACTGCTTAGGTACAGATGCTGATTTCTGGCAACTGTATTAATAAGCTCTTGAGCTTCTTCAATTGTTTTTCTCATATGTATAGATCCACCAGCTGAGTGGTCTAGAGAAATCTGAGCTTTTTCTATAAGCCCATAGTAGAAGATGTCTAATTGCACCCATTCTGAAAACATTTTAGAGGGGCATTTTCTTAGCATCTCTCTGTATCTTTCCCAGGCATCATAAAGGGATTCATTATCTCCTTGTTTGAAGCCTTGGATGCTTAGCCTTAGCTGTGTCATCCGTTTTGGAAGGAAATAGTGATTCAGGAATTTTTCTGACAGCTATTTCCATGTTTTTATGCTGTTTTTAGGCTGGTTATTTAACCACCTCTTAGCTTGATCTTTTACAGCAAATGGAAACAGTAATAATCTGTAGACATCCTGATCCACTTCTTTATCATGTAATGTGTTAGCAATTTGTAAAAATTGTGCCAGAAACTCTATAGGTTCTTCATGTGGAAGACCGGAATACTGGCAGTTCTGCTGCACCATGATAATGAGCTGAGGATTCAACTCAAAGTTACTAACTCCAGTGGAGGGTATACATATACGACTCCCATATGAAGCAGTAGTGGGGTTAGCATATGACCCCAAAGTCCTCTTGGACTGTGCATTTCCACTTAATTCCATGATGGAACAAGGGAGATGATATGTATGTTGATATTATTTATTTTATAGAAGTGGAATAAATAAAAACGGAATATATAAAAATTTGAAAATATTTTGTGAAAATTTTTTGAAAAATTTTGAAATTGAAATCTGAATTTTATAAAAAAAATTTCGAAAATATAGTTTAAAATTAGTTAGAAAAGATATTTTTTTTTGAATTTTGAATTTTATGATGAAAGAGAAAAACACAAAAAAGACACAAGATTTAAAATTTTTAGATCTAATGCTCCTTATTTTCGAAAATTTTTGGAGGGAAAACACCAAGGAACACCAAACTTAAAAATTTTAAGATCAAAACACAAGAAAGACTCAAGAACACCTTGAAGATTCACAAGAACACAAGAACAAAAGAAAGAACACCAAACTTAAAATTTTTAGAAAACTTTACTAATTTTTCGAAAATTATATCAAAATTAACAAGAAAACACCAAACTTAAAGTTTGGCACAAGATTAAATCAAGAAAGATTATTTTTGAAAGAGATTTTCAAAAGAACTGGTGCCCAATCATCAAGAATATAAACCAATACTCTAGCCAATTGGGAGTAAATGTAACACTTGTTTTGAATAGGTATATTCCTTTTGGAAGATTAATGCTTTAGAAAGAACAAAAAGTGAAACAAGAAAAGACACAAAACAAGAAAAACTTAAGATCAACAAGAAAGATAAACAAGAACAACTTGAAGATCAATGAAGAACAAAGAACACAAGTTCGAAATTTTTTTTTTTTAGAGAAAAATATCAAATATATAATTAACACCAAACTTAGAACAAGACACTAAACTCACGAAAAAAATTAAAAATTGACAAAGAAAAATAATATTTTTGAAAAATTTTTTTAAAAAGGGATAATAAAAGATGCAATTCTAGTGAAAAGAGGATAAATTCTTCCTAATCTAAGCAACAAAATAAACCTTTAGTTGTTCAAACTCGAATAATCCCCGGCAACGGTGCCAAAAACTTGGTGCACGAATTTGCAATCCGTACAACTAACCAGCAAGTGCATTGGGTCGTCCAAGTAATACCTTACGTGAGTAAGGGTCGATCCCACGGAGATTATTGGTTTGAAGCAAGCTATGTTTATTTTATTATTCTTAGTCAGGATATTAATTAAAATTATCAGTTGGAATTATTAGATTGGAAAAATAAAAGAGAATAAAATCGTTACTTGTTGTGCAGTAATGAGAAATATGTTGGAGTTTTGGAGATGCTTTGTCCTCTGAATTTCTGCAATGTAATATTCAACTCAATTGTTTGTAAAGCACATCTACGGCAAGCTGTATGTAGGGTGTCACCATTGTCAGTGGCTACCTCCCATCCTCTCAGTGAAAACGGTCCAGGTGCTCTGTTACAGCACGGCTAATCAGCTGTTGGTTCTCGATCATGTTGGAATAGGATCCATTGATCCTTTTGCGTTTGTCATCACGCCCAGCAATCGCGAGTTTGAAGTTCGTCACAGCCATTCAATCCTTGAATCCTACTCGGAATACCACAGACAAGGTTTAGACCTTCCGGATTCTCAAGAGTGGCCGCCATCAATTCTAGCTTATACCGCGGAGATTCCGATTAAGGAATCTAAGAGAAGCTCATTCAGTCTGATGTAGAACGGAGGTGTTTGTCAGGCACACGTTCATGGATTGAGGGAGGTGATGAGTGTCACGGATCATCACCTCCTTCATAATTAAGCGCGAATAAACATCTTAGATCGGACCATACACACATTTGAGTGAAATAGAAACAATTGCATTAATTCATCGAGACGCTGCAGAGCTCCTCACCCCCAACAATGGAGTTTAGAGACTCATGCCGTCAAAAAGTATGTAATTCAGATCTGAAAATGTCATGAGGTACAAAATAATTCTCTAAAAGTTGTTTAAATAGTAAACTAGTAACCTAGGTTCGCAGAATATGAGTAAACTAAGATAATTGGTGCAGAAATCCACTTCTGGGGCCCACTTGGTGTGTGCTAGGGCTGAGACTAAAGCTATCCACGAACTGAGGCTTTTCTTGGAGTTGAACTCCAAGTTATAACGTGTTTTGGGCGTTCAACTCCGGATCATGACGTGTTTCTGGCGTTTAACTCCAGACAGCAGCATGTACTTGGCATTCAACGCCAAGTTACGTCGTCTATCTTCGCGCAAAGTATGAACTATTATATATTGCTGGAAAGCCCTGGATGTCTACTTTCCAACGCCGTTGAGAGCGCGCCAATTGGACTCCTGTAGCTCCAGAAAATTCATTTCGAGTGCAGGGAGGTCAGGATCCAACAGCATTAGCAGTCCTTTTTCAGCCTAACTCAAATTTTTGCTCAGCTCCCTCAATTTCAGCCAGAAAATACCTGAAATCACAGAAAAACACACAAACTCATAGTAAAGTCCAGAAATATGATTTTTGCCTAAAAACTAATAATATTTAACTAAAAACCAATTAAAACATGCTAAAATCTACATGAAATTACCCTCAAAAAGCGTATAAAATATCCGCTCATCAGCTGTCCAATGATATTTTGGACATCTCAGACAAGCCATCATAGAAGATGTCTAGGATAGACCATTCTGAGAGCATGCCAGAAGGACATCTCTTGATCAGTTGCTTGTATCTTTTCCAAGCTTCATAGAGGGATTCACCTTCTCTTTGTCTGAAGGTTTGAACTTCTACTCTGATTTTGCTCATCTTTTGAGGAGGAAAGAACTTAGCCAAGAAAGCAATGACCAATTTTTCCCAAGAGTCTAAGCTTTCTTTAGGTTGGGAATCCAACCATATTTTAGCTCTCTCTCTAACAGCAAAAAGGGAAAGAGTATAAGTCTGTAGACCTCAGGATTCACTCTATTGGACTTAACACTGTCACAGATTTGCGAGAATTCTGACAGGAATTGGTATGGATCTTACAGTGGAAGTCCATGGAACTTGCAATTCTATTGCAGAAGAGAGACTAACTGAGGTTTAAGCTCAAAGTTGTTAGCTCTAATAGAAGGTATGGAGATACTTCTTCCATAAAAATCAGAGGTTGGTATGGTGTAGTGATGAGCGGATAATTTATACGCTTTTTGGCATTGTTTTTAGTATGTTTCTAGTAGGATTTAGTTAGTTTTTAGTATATTTTTATTAGTTTTTAATTAAAATTCACTTTTCTGGACTTTACTATGAGTTTGTGTGTTTTTTTGTGATTTCAGGTATTTTCTGGCTGAAATTGAGGGACCTGAGCAAAAATCTGATTCAAAGACTGAAAAGGACTGCAGATGCTATTGGATTCTGACCTCCCTGCACTCAAAGTGGATTTTCTGGAGCTACAGAAGCCCAATTGGCGCGCTCTCAACGGCGTTGGAAAGTAGACATTCTGGGCTTTCCAGCAATCTATGATAGTCCATACTTTGCTCAAGATTTGATGGCCCAAACCGGCGTTCAAAGTCACCCTCAGAATTTCCAGCGTTAAACGCCGGACTTGGCACCAAAGTGGGAGTTAAACGCCCAAACTGGCACAAAAGCTGGCGTTTAACTCCAAGAAGAGTCTCTACACGAAAATGCTTCAATGCTCAGCCCAAGCACACACCAAGTGGGCCCGGAAGTGGATTTTTATGTCATTTACTCACCTTTGTAATTCTTAAGCTACTAGTTCCCTATAAATAGGACCTTTTACTATTGTATTTATCATCTTTTGATCACTTTAGATCTCTAGATCATCTTTGGACATCTAGTTCTTAGATCATTTGGGGGCTGGCCTCACGGCCATGCCTAGACCTTGTTCTTATGTATTTTCAACGGTGGAGTTTCTACACACCATAGATTAAGGTGTGGAGCTCTGCTGTACCTCGAGTATTAATGCAATTACTATTGTTCTTCTATTCAATTCAGCTTGTTCTTGTTCCAAGATATTCATTCGTACCCAAGAACATGATGAATGTGATGATTATGTGACGCTCATCATCATTCTCACCTATGAACAAGTGACTGACAACCACTTTTCTTCTACAAGCAAACAAGGCTCTAATGTTTATCTCTTGGGTTCTTTAACCAGAATCTTTGTGGTATAAGCTAGAATTAATGGCGGAATTCAAGAGAATCCGAAAGGTCTAAACCTTGTCTGTGGTATTCTGAGTAGGATTCAATGATTGAATGACTGTGACGAGCTTCAAACTCGCGATTGTGGGGCGTTAGTGACAGACGCAAAAGAATCACTGGATTCTATTCCGACATGATCGAGAACCGACAGCTGGATAGCCGTGCCGTGACAGGGTGCATTGAACATTTTCACTGAGAGGATGGGAGGTAGCCACTGACAATGGTGAAATCCTTGCATACAGCTTGCCATGGAAAGGAGTAAGAAGGATTGGATGAAGACAGTAGGAAAGCAGAGAGACAGAAGGGACAAAGCATCTCCATTCGCATATCTGAAGTTCTTACCAATGAATTGCATAAGTATCTCTATCTTTATCTTTATTCATATATCATCCATAACCATTTGAGTCTGCCTGACTAAGATTTACAAGGTGACCATAGCTTGCTTCATACCAACAATCTCCGTGGGATCGACCCTTACTCGCGTAAGGTTTATTACTTGGACGACCCAGTGCACTTGCTGGTTAGTTGTGTGAAGTTGTGTTTATGCCATGGTATTGAGCACCAAGTTTTTGGACTCATTACCGAGGATTATTTGAGTTGTGAAAAGTAGTGATCACAATTTCGTGCACCATGTAGTCACCAAGAACCTTTCTTGCATCTCCTCCATTATTAGCATTGTCTGCCATGTCTTCAGCTTCTTGTTCGAAATTTTTTTAGAGGTTTATTCCGAAGTGTTGTGCTTTAGCTTGTTGTAAATGCCTCCTTAGATTTTTCTCAGGTTCAAGGTCAGGATTAAAGAGAGGTTCTTTATCTTTGTTCTTGGTCATAAACAAGAAAAAGAAGACAAGAAAGAAGAAGAATGGGAGCTCTATGTTCAAGAACAGAGGACTCCCTGTGAGATGTGAGGAAGAAAGAAAAGAAGAATGAAGATAGAGGAGAGAGAAGAAGAATTCGAAAAGAGAAAGGGATAGAAATTCGAAAATTAGAAGTATAAAGAGAAAATATTTTTGTTTTAATTTTTATTTATTAATTAAATTCAAAAATAAAATTAATTAACTAAAAAGATTTGAAAATTAAATGATGAATTTTCGAAAAAGGAAAGAAAGAGAGAAGATATTTTCAAAAATCAAGAGAGAGAAGAATTAATTAGGAAGTTTTGAAAAAGAAGAAAGAGAAAACAAGTAACTAATTAAGAAAGATTTGAAAACAAGATAAGATAGAAGATTAGAAAAGATTTGAATTTAAAATTTGAAATTAGAAAAGATAAAATAAAAATTTGAAAAGATTTGAAAAAGATAAGATTTGAAATTTGATTTTCGAAAAAGATTTGATTTTGAAATTTGAAATAAGATGAGATAAGATTTTTGAATTTTTAAAGAAAGATAGAAAGATAAGATAGTAATTTGAAAAAGATATGATTTTGAAAAGATTTGAATTTGAAAAGATTTGAATTTGAAATTTAAAACTAAGATAAGATAATATAATGATTTTGAAATTAAAATTTGAAATCTTTTTTATGATTTTCGAAAATTAAAGTGAAAGAAAAGATATTTTTTATTTTTTTTGAATTAATGAAGAAAGAGAAAAACAAACAAAAAGACACCAAACTTAAAATTTTTAGATCTAAGACACCTAGAATTCGAAAATTGCAAAGAAAAATACAAAAAAACACCAAATTTAAAAATTTTAAGATCAAAACAAGAAGAAAAACAAGAACACTTTGAAGATCAATAAGATCACCAAGAACAAATCTCAAAGAATTCAAAGAAAACAAGAACATGTAAAGGACACTAAACTTAAAAATTTAGAAAACTAAAGACACAAATTTCGAAAGCTTTAAAAGAAAAAGCATAAGAAGAATCAAAACTTAAAAATTGACACAAGACTCAAACAAAACACACTATTTTTGAAATTTTTTTAGAAAAAGACTCAAGAAATTTGAAAAAGACTTAAACAAGAACAAGAATAAAGACTCAAACAAAAGATCAGGATTAATAAAGAAAATAAAAAGGTTTTTGAAAATTTTTTATTTTTTTGGGAAAAAAAAAAGAAAATAAAAGACTCAAACAAAATTAAAGACAATACCTAATCTAAGCAACAAGATAATCCGTTAGTTGTCCAAACTCGAACAATCCCTGGCAACGGCGCCAAAAAACTTGGTGTGCGGAATTCAGCTTCGCACAACTAAACCAGCAAGTGCACTGGGTCGTCCAAGTAATACCTGAGTGACACAGGGTCGATCCCATGAGTTTTGTGATTTGAAGCAAGCTATGGTTATCTTGTAGATCTTAGTCAGGCAGATAGAAAAGTTGGTTGGTTGTTTAGAACGCATAAAAGTAAAATAAAGATAGCGTTACTCAGTTGATGGTGAATGCAATGATATGAAGATGGTTAAGGCTTGGAGATGCTTTGTTCTTCTGAATCAATTCGGTTTTATTGTCTCCTCCAACTGTGAATGATTTCTTCTATGGTAGGCTGTATGTGATCAACACCTTTCTTGAGAGGTCACCAATGCTACTCCAGATTTGAACCCTAGGGTTAGTGCGGATCCAGTCTGATTGAGGGTGAAGCTCCTGTAGTCCATTTTCTATAGTGATCCTACTCAAAACACCACAGAGAAAGTCGAATCTTTCGGATCAGAGAATGTTGCACCTTTGGTTCTAGCCTTTACCACAAAGACCCTAATCTCCCCTTACCTTGGCTGAACTGGGGTCTCGAGAAATCCCCAACGAAGTCATGGATTAGCCGTCTAAGAGATGCATAATCAAGCTAGTGGTTCATCATTGTCCCATGAAAGACTCACTCTGAACCCATGTAGAATGAGATAACCTTATACCAGTTCAACGCATTCATAAGGATGAAGAACAAAGATACATCTTAGAATAGAGAATCAAACACGGGTTGAAGATAAAACAATAATACTTTATTAATCCATAAAACTCAGTAAAACTCCTCCCCTCAACCTAGGAGGTTTAGAGACTCATACTGTACATAATGGTGTTCGAAAATAATGGGGGAGGAAGAAGATCCTAAACATGGGTGATCTTTTCCTATATATACTAATCTAATGACTAAGGATTACAGAAATATGATAGACTAGACTTAGGAGTGCAAAAATGCACTTCTAGGGCCCACTTGGTGAGTGTTTGGGCTGAGCTTGATTGAGATCCACGTGCTAGGAGGCCTCTAGGGCATTGAACGCTGGCTAGGGATGTCCTTTTTGGGCATTGAACGCTGGTCTCTTCTTCCTTGGGCGTTGGACTCCATAATAGGGCTGGAAGCTAGCATTGAACGCCACTTTTGGGCCTTTGATTCAAAAGCAAAGTATAGACTATTATACATTGCTGGAAAGCTCTAGATGTTAGCTTTCTATAAACATTGATAATGCTCCATTTGGACTTCTGTAGCTCCAGAAATGTTCTTTTGAGTGCAATTAGGTCTGATCATGATAGCATCTGCAATGCTTTCTCTGCCTCTGAATCAGATTTTTGCTCCAGCTCTTCAATTTCAGCCAGAAAATACCTGAAATTGCATAAGAACACACAAACTCAAAGTAGAATCCAAAAATTTGAATTTTGCACTAAAACTTATGAAAACTTACTAAAACTTAAACAAACATGCTAAAACTATATGAAAATGATGCCAAAAAGCGTATAAAATATCCGCTCATCATCACGTATCATATTAAATCCAGATAATTATGGAGTTGTGAGAAAGGGTTTCAAGCTTCAATTCTAATGATGTAACTTTTCCAAAATTCAAAAGAATTCAATTTAGATCAGAGTTATTTTCCAATACACACTAATCCATATGATGAAGAATAAAACCAATTCTTAAACATAAATCAATGCATTAATTAAGAGTAGAGGAGCAAATAGTTATTAATTCATCAAAGTAAATAGAACTCCTAACCTTAACAATGGAAGTTTAGTTGTCTGTAGAAAATTAAAATTCTCATAGTGCAGAAAATTGAAATCCTAATCTAATGTGTAAAACCTAAAACTAATGAATGAGAGAACGGAAGGGGGAGAATCCCCTTAGTGCATTGCTTCCTTCCCTGTTTTAAAGCAAAATCTTTTATTCCTAGCACCCAAATGTATCTTTCCTTTTTTGGCAATCAAATCTTTTCATTAATAATGATTTTCTGGGTCTTGGGCTGTGAGTCTGGTGTTTAGCACCACTTTGGTCGTGTTTTGCACCACTTTTGATGCAATTCACGCACTCCTTGCTGCCCATCTGGTGTTTAGTGCCAATTTCTGCTGTTTGGCACCGGAAGTCTCAAGAAAATGGTGATGCTAGACGCAGTTTGGTGCTAAACACCAATGTCACGGCATTTAGCATCGTGATGTCAGAGAGCAAGCATGGAATATTATATATCGTTGGAAAGCTCTAGAAGTTGGCTTTCTAATATCGCTAAAACCGCATCATTTGGACCTCTATATCGGAGTGTGAGGAGGTTAGGATTGACAGCATCCATGATTTCTCTGTGTATTTGTCTTCACTTCTTGTTCCTCCTTGTTCTTTTGCTTCTCTTTTCCTAACATTTTCCTACATGAATCATGAAACCAAGAAAATTAAAGTACTAATATAATAGCCTTGAAAATCATATAATTATCAAGAAAAAGTCATAACATTTCTATAATAAATGCCAATAAAAAGTTCTTAAGATGCTCATGCATCATAATTCTAACTAACCCTATGTGAATAGTAGGTAGAATTAGATAGTTGTACATAATAAGTGTAAATAGTTTGCATATATCTTGGTAGACTTCCTTCATCCTCTTGATTAGTGTTATAACATGAGGACATGCTAAGTTTAAGTGTGGAAAAATTTATAAACTCGATTTTATCGTTATAAATTGTATAGAAAAGTATGGAGTTTATCAACTAAATCTCACAATTTTAGCTCAATTCATGGAGTTTTACCATTATTGCTTCCAATGAACTCATGAGTGAAAAGTATGCTTCTTATGCTCTTAATCATTGATTTCTTAATTCCTTTTTATGCCATTCGATGCTGTGATCAATTGTGTTTAAGTGTTTCAGGGTTAAGGTATTTCAATGGCTTCAAAGGATCGAAAAGAATGGAGCAAAAAAGCAAATTAGGGAAGCAATTAGGAGTGGAATTTGTTGAAGTCCTCGCGTGGGCGAGCATCAATCGTGCTCGCAAATTCCTCGTGTAAGCAAGTCTCCTTCACACATGTGTAAGTTCCTCGAGTGAGTAGCATTCCTTGCGTGCGTGAGAATTTTTTGCGTGAGCGAAAAACCTCCATGTGCCTGGATTAATGAAACACGTACTTCCTTCTTTTGGGCTTCCAAAAGGCCCCCAATTGCTATATTCTGAAGTATATTGAAGCAAGACTCGAGGAGGAGGAGGCAAGTAGTATAGTAGTAGTTTAGTATTAGGTTGTAGGCCAAATTCTAGAGAGAGAAGCTCCAACTTCTCCCTAGGATTTTAGGATTTTTAGTAGTTTTTAGTTTAATTTCTCCTTTGATTTAGATTTTAATTTTTGTTTTTGTTTTGTTTTCTTTATATTTTCTTGTTCTATTGTCTTATTTCTTAGTTTTACCTGTTAGCTTCTTAATTTTTGTTAATTTTAGTTTATAAACTCTCTTGATGAATTTCCAATTTTCTTTAATATAATTAATGTTTTTCATGTTATTAATGTCCATTTGAGTTGTTATTATTACTTTTGTGTCTTGGTTAGTTGTAGATTTTATTATTATTGCAATTTATGAAACTTTGCTTTTATGCCTTCTAAGTATTCGATGAAATGTCTCACCTAATTATGGAGTAGAATTTTGCATTCTTGGCTTGGAATTGAGGATTTAGGTGACCTTAAGTCATTGATGTCCGATATTGATTGGTGATGATTTAGGGTTATTAGTTTATTTGGTTTCTACCAACGCTAATCTTTTACCAAATTTAATTGGTAAGTTAGTTAGAATTTGTGAATTGAGATCAATCATACCTACTTGATTTTCTTCTGATGTTTAAAGGTCGACGTGGGATTAAGTCTTCATAATTGCCATGTTTGTGGTTAATGACAAGGATAATGATCCTTGACTCTCAACCCTTGCCAATACCTTTTTAACATTTTAATTTCCTTTCCATTGTTTTAATTGCTTTGAGTTTAATTGCTCTTGATATTTAGTTATTGCATTGCTTCTTTAATTTCTTATCATTTAATTTTCATTTATTATTATCAACCCCTGTTTTCTATAGCCAATGATACCACACCCAATTACAATTCCGTGGGAGATCGACACGAGATTTAAAACTACTGGTTAATTGATTTGAATTGTGATAATTTTAAACTTTGATAGGGTTATTTGTTGGTTTAGAACTATGCTTACAACGAATTTATATTTTTAAACTTGTGAAATTCTAAATTGATTTAGGACTATGCGGTGCACCGTAGGTTCTTTACAAGCGACAATGGACAACGTTTGAGAGGAGGAGGCGATGGGAGACTGCGGTAAGAAAAGGGGTTTAAGATTTGGTGTGTGTGAAAATAGATAATGAAGAAGGTGAAAGATGAAAGTAAAATTAGGTTGGGATGTTTTTAAATAGTTATTGGGCCTAGAAAAATAACCCATTGTTCACGTTATTCGCATCCTCCATTGTTCACCTAACGGAATTGTATATATAATGGCTCACCTTTAAAGATCATAGAAAATGCGATACATATCCCAAGTGAACCATTTTTATGATTATATATCTACATCTACATATGTATGTGTTATTATTATAATTGTGACTAATGTTCATTCATTGAGTGTACGAAAATTTCATGATGGGTTCCATAAGACAAGTTTCCCACTTCACGCTCCAAAAAATAACAAAAAAGATTTACTAGAAAAATACAAAAATAATGCACAAAAAATAATACAAATAGATAAAAGTTCATACCTAATGTGTGACAAAGCTATATTTGTGTTAGAATTTGTGAAGATTAGAGTAAAAAATTAAAAATATATGAAGATTGTGTTAGAATTTGTGAAGGTTAGGGTAAAAAATTAGAAATATACAAAGACTCCAATGGCAAAAAAAGTATGTGCAAAAAAATAAATGAAATTTGGTGTTAATAGTTAATAAGAGTAATTTTGAATATTTATTATTATATAAAGTTATATTAGACTTTTTAGTTTTGATAACCATGAGCCAACTTTGTAAAGCTTCTCGTTAGGTACTTTTAAAAGCACTCCTAGCTTTTAAAAGTCACAAGCACAAGCACATGGACTTTCTAATTTACCAAACGCAAAACGAGGAGCTTGTAATTCTTTTAAAAAGTACAAGTACCTCTTCAAAAAGTTTTACCAAGCCAAGCCTTAATCAGTTCGTGGGTTTTGCCCGCATTCAATGATCAACAGTTCATGGATTTGTTCCGCTTTTAAACATTTAATAAAACATGCACTGAGCAAGCTGGACAGAACCCTCATCCTTGCCAAGCCAACATTTAATATTTCAATTTTCTTTTTCTGTAAACATTTTTCTTTAATCTTTTCTTTAACCACTACCTTAATATTTTTCTGAATCTTTTTAAGCATTCTTTCCTTAAAACCTTAACCTTCAAATTCATTTCATAATCTTTACCTTAACGATCTTAATTCAAACCACTTTCAAGCACCTTAAATATTTATTTCCAGCTATCAAACGTCAAATTCATCATTCGTGCATTCAAGACAAATTTCACACAATTTAATTTAATTAAACCCTTTTACTTTTATAAAAATTCGGACATAACCTCTCCTAAAAGTGGATTTATCCACCCTTAAGAGTTCCTCCAATCTCAACTATTCATAAATCATTGCAAGGGTATGTATAACTATCGAACGATTCTAAATTTCACATGCATTCAATCATCATAATAAATTCAGAATCAATCAAATTCACAACCACAAACCAAACTCAATAACATTACAATTATTAATTTATTTGTAATAATCTATTCTACATTTTAGGCATTCTTAATTAGTCGAAACCCACAGAAATTACCAAGTGTAGCAAATTCCCCTTTTGTTTTAATTCGCAGTTACTCCACCATAATTGTGCAGCAGCGAAACTCACAACTTGTAGTTACAATGACTCAGTCTTAAGACATCAACACCTCTAAATCCTCAACAACGTATAACTGAACAATAATAGTGTGAATTTTGGAACAAGAACAACTTATAACAACTAGGGAGGAATGAGGGAATGGAGCAGCAACAGCTCTGGCGATGACAATTTTAGCAACCATGGAAATGGCAGGGTAGAAGCAAGAATGGACATATGGCAGCAACAACCATAGTTTTAGATAACTTCCGCAGCGGCAGTGGCGGTGTCTTTCACCACCGTCGCATCCTTTTTCCTACCACTCTCTTTAGTCGCTGTGTTCTCTCCCTTTGCGAGCTCCTTCTCTCTCTTTGGGCTGCTCTTAGCTTCATCGGCGACTTCAATCAATGGCAATAGTGACGCCGACACTTCCCACGACAAGCCCTAGCCACGGCGGTAGCAACAGATTGGTGGTGATGGAGGCATGACGGGGCGAGATAGTGCCTCTTTCTCTCTTGCGTCTTTCTCTCTTTCATTCGATCTCTCTCTCTCTCTCTCCTCTTCCCTGTGACAATAACGACTACGGCGGCTCCCAACCTTGCCGGCACCGTCCCTTTGCTCTCCCCCTCTCTTCTTCTTCTTCTTCTTCTTCTTCTTCTTCTTCTTCTTCTTCTTCTTCTTCTTCTTCTTCTTCTTCTTCTTCTTCTTCTTCTTCTTCTTCTTCTTCTTCTTCTTCTTCTTCTTCTTCTTCCTCCTTGCATTCTCTCAAGCCCTCTCTCATTTTCTGTTTCTTCTTATTCTTTCGTGTGTGTGTGTGTGTGTGTGGAAAAGTGAGGGTGTAACCAAGGTTTTAAAAATCGGTTCGAATCAGACAGTCAAACCGAATGAACCACTAACTGATGGAAATCTCAGTTCGGACTAACGGCAAAATCGCAGGATTAGAAAACCGACATCGAACCGCAAAATCGGCCAAAAATCGGTCGGTCCAACCGAATCATGAACCGGCCATATTTTTGAAATTTGACCAAAACGCAACCGTTTGGTCCTTTCCATCTAACCGAGCAACCCTAAGTCCCTAAGTTAGTAACCCATTCCACAAATCCTTGCTCAACACAAGACACAACAGTGCAACTTTCCCTCACCCTCCAGCTCGTCCTTCCTCTCACTGCCGGCGAGTTGTCTCCGTCACTTCCGTCTAGCTACTAGACTGCTCCCGCTGTCGTCGTAAGTTAGAGCCTCGACGATTACAGTCTCGATCGTGCAGCTCTCCATCATCATCATCGTTTTAGCTCTAGAAAGAACGTCGCCAGACTCGCCTCTTGCCTCCGTCGTACACCTCTCTTCCACTGTTGCCAGCGTCAACTTGGTTGCACCAGTCAATTCTATTCACTGATTTTTCCTCTATTTCATACTTTTATTCTTCTAGCTTCTAGGTTTTTATAAACAATAATTGTTGAATAATCTGTAAATTTGTTATGGGTTGAATAATTATTGAATTTTGCTGTTGTTATTGGTTGAATTTTGCTGCTGTTATTATTCAGATCAAACTCTTATGCATAGAGATAGAGTGTGGAGCTAACAAGTGAAGTTATAGAATTTTTGAATGGTACCTTTCGATTGTTGGATACAGATAAAGTATGTAACAACTTTTTTATCCACTCCAATATGCACCTCCATTTAGTTAGCTTCCATGCTCATTTTAATTTATACTGTCTATTTTTTAATGTTTCAAAACTTGACACTTTTTAGAATCGATCTCTATGCCCTGCAGAAGTTGATAAGCTTTTTAATACTGCTCCAGAGAAGTAAACATTCCCTTTATTTGTCCCTTTTTCTTTTTAGGAATAAATAATTTATTTTTCACTACTATCATATTAATCTGCACTTTTTTTTGTTGGGGGGGGGGTTATATGAATCCGCATAGTTAAATTGTGACATTGATGAAGTGGACTTAAATTGTTTGATGGTCTCTAATAGCTCAAGCTATTGATTAAATATTCTTAGTAGAGCTTTGAGACCGTTTCTAGGTCCAACACTCAATAACAATTAGATTTTGTGTAGTTAATATGTTATATTAAGTTTATTATATATTGTATTTAATTTGTTAGGAAGGAAAGACAAAAAAAAAGAAAAAGGTACAATATGAAAGTATTTAAATGAGATCATAACATTTTAGTTTATGTAGTACATTTAATTTGAATGATATTTTAAAGTTTATATTAAACTATAATTATATTCTAACATGTTTATTTCTATTTTATTTATTATTTTATTATAAAACAATTTTTTTGGTTCAATTACGATCGAATTGGTTGAATCTATAAACTAATAAACCGGTTCGGTTTTTGGAACCGTGGGTGTAACACATGTTTTGGTGAGTGTTGGCGAGAGTGAGGGAGTCATAGTAAAAAGATACGTGTGAGCGGGAAATGAGTGTGAATGCGTGTATGTATGGCTGATTCTTCTTATTCTCACGCATTAAATAAGCCTAAGTCTAATTTAATTTAGCTTCAACCCTTTAGATTAATTAACGTTGATTATATTGATACGGAGTGTTTTAATATATATTTCAATCATTTAAATTATTAGTTAAGAAGAGCTCTAACATGGTGTTTGGTTATATATATGTGATAAATATTTTGAAATTAAGCACATTTTTTCGGAGGAGGATATTAGAGGGCATAATCGCTGTAGGTTTGGTGGGTATGACTGAACTTTTTAGAGGATAAGCGAAAGCGTTGAATTATTATTAACAGTGTGGTGGATGCAACATGTATCGTGTTCATGCATTATTTGATATGAATGGAACTGAGTCAATTAATTAAAAGCAGCCATGCATCTGGTTCTGAATTTATCAAAAGAGTGACTTTATTAAAGAGAAAGGAAAACCATTGATGCTGATTGACGAGCCTAAATTATATACAGTGGATTAAGTAGATTGGTTTTTACCATGCATGCATATTATTATTATTGGTTTGTTTGGAATGGAGCCGGGCTGATCCAGAACTTTAAGAAGGTACTTATGGTTTTGGTTGTTTTTCATAAAAAATAATACGTCATTGCAATTATATCACACTGATGACAATTTCTTTTATTTAAATTCTAGTATTGAGTTTGATTGAACGAAATTATGGGTTTTGTATGAGTTTTTATGGAAAAAAAATTTCAAATGATTTTTTAAAGATTTTTTAAAAAAATAAAAATAATTTTATATTTAAATATCTCATGTAAAAATAAATATTTTTTATTTAATAATTATGTTTCGATATAATAATATAAAATTTTTTTATTTATTTATTATTTTAAAAATATTTTTAAGTAAAAAAGAATATTTAAAAAATACAAATTATAGCTTTTAATTTTTTATTTTTTTAATATTTTTACTTTTATTATTAAATTTTTTTAAAACTCACTAAAAAATAAAATAAAAATTCTAATAACTTATTGATATAATAACCCAAATTTTAGAAAATTAAATAATTAATTATTTATTAGTCATTATATTATATTGAGATTTTATTTTTTAAAAAATTATTTTTTAACAAAAATAATTAAATCAAAATTTTATAATTATTGAAGTTTAATTTAATTACGACTTATTCTATTAAATTATTTATTACAAAATATTTTGATAGACAAAAAAATTAATTGATTATTATTATTATAATTATTATTATTATTATTATTAGCATTGTTATCGTTATTATTAATATTATATTACCATTATTATATAATTACTTAATTTTAGTCTATTATTATTATTATTATTAAATTATATTATTATTTATTTTTTTCAAAAGTATTTTGGCCGAAGCCATAAGGAAACAAAAAGAGGAATGAAATAACGTGGCTGCATGATACATATATCACAATGACACTTATTTCTTTTATTTTCCTAACCTTGACACCTATAAGCCTAAACACCACTCATCACTAATCATCTTTGTTTTGTTCCTCATGCATCACCGAACATGCATTTGGAGAAAGAAAACTAAGAGAGAACGTGAAGTTTCGGTTTCGATTTCTTGAGATTCGTAACTCTAATAGAAAATTTAATTTGATAAAAATATTTGTATCCTCCTCCTTTATATATTAATGTTATTTTTATTCGATAGAAGTTGATGGTGACTTAGCTCCTCCTCTTTTTAAGTTCGGCCAATTAGAATTTTAGGAGGCACAGATAATTTCTGACGTTTTCTTTTTCAGCAGCTCAATCAAAAAGCTTCTCTGGAGTTTCCATTATTATAATAATTCAATATGAATTTGATAAGTGAATGTTAATTTGGCTGACTGTTGTTTGAGTTTGAATGAGTTTATGTTGAATTATTGTTGTTGCCTGTGATTTGTTAGTTTAGTTATAAGGAACAGCTTAGTTGTGATTTTTTTAATGATTTTGGGACTGTTGTGATATGATATTTTTTAGGAAATTGATGAGATTTGGTAGTTGAAAGATTAAATTAAAAACTGAGAAAAAACGGTAATAGCAAAGTTTAAAAAACGAACTTAAAACTTAAGCTGAAAACTTGAAGAATTTTGGAAATGAAATTCAGTTCTTTGATAAAGTTATAATCGAGAAATTAAAATTTATATTTGGGAATGAAATAGTAATTTAATAAAAATTGAAGTTATTTTTGTAATTATATATATTTTTTGGGTATTTTGGGTAATAAGTAAAGTTTAGGGATAAAATGGGTATTTTATAAAAGTTTAAAAATAAAGTTTTATAACAGAGTGATTTTAAAAGTTTTAGAGAATGCAAACTTAATTAAAGTACTTTATAATTTTTTTTCATATGATAGTTAGGAAAAGGCGAGGGAAGAATGTGAAGTTGAGTTATGATAAAGAATTAAAAGATTAAAGAAAAGAAGAGAGAAAGAAAAGAAGTAAGAAAATAAAAGAGAAAGATGAGAAAGAAAATAATGTATTAACTAAAGGGATATCTGCCACAGGAGAGCAAAGACCAAAGATAAAAAGACTTTAAAAGACTGTCTGTCACATGAGAGCAGAGAGCAAAGACTAAAAGATGTTAATGAACGTCTGCCACAGTAGAGCAGATAGAAAAGAAGGTATTAATTAAAGGAATCTCTACCGCGGTAGAGTAGAGAGCAAAGATTAAAAAGAAATTGAGTGCTGTTTGGGCCTTAGTGCCAAGTGTCTAGTGGGGACGGCGATACATAACGCTTACTTGATACTATAAGGACGACTCAGTGAGGACGACGATGCGTAACGCTCACTAGATATTGGAAGGAAGGTTCCCCTATGAGGACGGCGATGCGTAACGCTCATGGAGGGGACGTTGGCTGAGATAAGGACGGCAATATGAAACGCTTATCTCAGGACTAGCGTCGGGAATTGGGCAACAAACCGACACATGAGCTCATGGCCTGTATAGGACTAGACATGCATTATACTTGTTTGCGCATACTTGTTGTGATTATGTTTTTATGATTGTGTGCTTGTGATTGGATTCTATATTCTATAATTGCTCTCTGATTTGTGTTTGTCTTGCATTATTTGTGTTTATGATTGATTCTGTTTTGTGATTGAGTTTTGATGGTGATTCGTGTTGAATTGGGCCGTAGGCTGAGTTGATTTGATTTGGGCCAATGGCCATGATTGAAAGGACCAGCGGCAAGTTTTGGTTAAAATGGTTTCTTAGTAAGTCGTGAAATATATGAAATGTCATTTTGCGTGAAATTTTTATAAGAAAAATATGAGCTTTAAATTTGGATAATGAACTTAACTTCTAACTCCGACTCTACTAAGAACTTCCTAGTTCTTATCCCCTATTTCCATTCCTTTCATCTATAGGTGCGAAGGCTTAGTGAGAAATTACAAGAGCATAGAAGATTCTGTTTACAAGTTGAGTTGTAAGATTTTATTTTTTCCTCATCATTCATTATTTTAGTTTTTAGAGGGGTAGGAATTGTATTTGAGGATTTTTGAGTAAGTCTATGTATATAATGCTGCATGAATATATATAATTTTGTGATTAAATGATTTACAGTACCGACTCTTCGATTTCGTAATTAAAGTTTTGGTTCGTGTTTGTGAAGGTTCAATATTAAATAAAGATAGTATATATAAAACCCGGTTAATTAATGACTAATTAGTCCATAAATGAAAATTTATTCTAGAAAGCCAAAATGTGATTTTTATGGTTTAATATGATAGAGATTGAGACGAGAATTTTGATACCAATTTTATAGAAATTGGACCAGATTGGACCGAACTCTCCTCTCTAAGCTCTCATTCACACTGAAATGGTGAAAGGGAAGGGAATAACACTCTCTCAAATTCTCTCCCTTGGTTGATCTTCAAACCACCATAACTTTTGATCTAGAGCTCCGATTGCCGCACTGTTTGAGGTCACGCATTCACCGCGAAGAGCTCTACAAAACCCACTACTTTATTCTTGAGGTAAGCCACGAAATTATTTTAGTTTTTCATCCATAAATTTCAAATTTCAAGGAGAATGTGTTGAGATTTTGGGCTCTTTGATGTTATAGGACCCAACTCTCTTGAAAGAGAAGATTAATCTTGTGTCCTTGAACCTTGGGTGTGGTAAGATTCTCAACCTTAGTGTAATTTGTTGTTTTATGATGCTTGGGTATTGAGTTGTGGTGTTTGGGCATGATAATTGTGGCATAGGTAGTGTGTATGTGAATATTAAAGCTTGATTGAGATTTTGGAAAGCCTGGAAGAGGGCTTTGGTGTGCAAAAATCTGTTCTTGGAGGTGTTGAGACCTTGAGAGCTTGTGGAAAAGTGATTTGGAAATGCTCCGGTTGAGCGTGGAAAATCGGTTAAGGTATGGTCTCGGTTTTCTGTATCTAAAATGTAATGTGGTATGAAAACTTAGGCTAGAGGCCTTAAGATAGGCATTAAATTGTTGATATTGTTGAATGGTTGAGATATATGATGTGGCCATATATGTGGTTATGAATATTGATGCCTTAATAGTGTGATATATGAGAAAAATGCATGTTGTGATATATGCTTGATGAATGATTGAGGTTGATTTGTGGGTGAAACCATGTTGATGATGAGTATGATATTGATTATGTATAATGATGGTTGATTGGAAATGGTATTATTGGAAATTGGGATGAGAAAGGAAGCATGACGTGTTAATATGTTTGAAAGCTAGCCATTTGATTATGATGGGTTAAAGTGGTTGGATGGTGGTTTATGAATTTTGGTAAAAATGTTAATGTATGAGTTGAGGAGGCTTGAGGTTGATTTTTGGTATATTTTGATTGATTTCAAAAAAGGTTGAAATTGGTATGTTTTGGTTGATTTTGAAAAGGTTTGATATTGGCTTGTTTTGAAAATGGCACTTTGTGGTTTTGTATGAAAATATGATTTTTGGGCATACTTTGACGGAGCATAACTTGGACTCCGGATCCTCGTTTTATGCTAAACTTGTTTAGAAATGAAATTGGATCTGAGAGGTTCATGTCGTTTGAAGAATGGGCGAAAAATGATTTGAAATGAAGGAGTTATGTACGTCAAAAGATTGGGGGTTGAATTTGTGAATTATGCAGCTTTTAACTTAGAAAAAGTTTTAGCTGAATGCCCCCCACTCGTAAGCGTGACTGACGCGTACGCGTCGTTTTTCAAAAACGCACCATCCACGCGTGTGCGTCGATGCGCTGCTCTAAATGCCCAGCCATTTTCTCGAGAGTTGTGCGAGAATTGTGCCAGTTTTGTGTGTAGGGCACAGACGCACCCACGCGTACGCGTTGCTGACGCGTAGGCGTCACTTGGCTATTTTTCCATCCACGCGTGTGCGTGGGGGACGCATACGCATCGATGAACTTTTAGGCGATCCACGTGCGCGCGTGGGCGACGCGTGCGCGTGATCCTCTTTTAATCCCAAAGTTGATTTTTGAGTTTTAAAAGCCAAATTTCATACTTCTAAGCATCCGATCTCACCCCTTATGTCTTAAATCATTATGATATGCCTAGCAATGAGAAAGGTGCTAGGGGATGTGGTAACTTGTGAATGAAGAAAGGGGAAAATTTATGATCAATGATGATCAAAGATGATTATATGAGTGATAAACTATTATTTTATGAATTATATTGTGTTTTATTGAGTTGTTTTATCAAGTCTTCACCCACTTATTCATATAATTTGCATGTATTTACAATTCCTTCCTGAAAATTTTCCATGATTGAAAACTTGCTTCCTAAAGACCTTTTAATTGAATATTTTTATTTTCCTTTGTACCATTCGATGTTGTGATCTGTGTGTTAAGTGTTTCAGGCTTCATAGGGCAAGAATGACGTAAGGAATGGAGAGGAAGCTTGCAAAAATGGAAGGAACACAAGGAATTGAAGAGATGACCAGCGAGAAGTGACGCAAGCACATGGCTCACGCGACCGCGCGAAATGGAAGAAAACACAGTGACGCGCTCGCATGCCTGACGCGACCGCGTGGATTGGAAGCTGCACGAGTGACGCGAATGCGTGGACAACGCGCACGCGTGGCACGAAAAACGCTGAGTGACGCGAATGCGTGGACGACGTGGTCGCGTGACGTGCGCGATCTGCAGAATTACAGAAGTCGCTGGCATAGATTCTGGGCCACGTTTCAACCCAGTTTTTGGCTCAGGAACACAGATTAGAGCCAGGGAACATGTAGAGACAAAGAGGAACAATTCATTCCGCATAATTTCTAGTTTTTAGATCTGATTTTACTCCTCCCCTAGGTTTTCTCTTTTGACATTCATAAATTAGGATTTGAAGATTTTTTGGCTTTGGCTTTTGAGAAGAGTCTACCTCCGGAACTGGTCATTATAGTTTGTTATTTACTTTTCCATATTCTTAATTTGTCCAAAGTTGATATTGGATTATTTTCAGAGTTTATTAATACAAAACTATTTTTACTTTTAATTAATCTCTTTCATTATTGTTTATTATGTCTCTTTTTATTTTTTCCATTGATTTTGTGAAGTCTACATTTATGATGATGGAGTAGTTCCCCAACTTGATTGGGAGTTGATTAAAAGGAGAATCTTGAGTTGGAATACTCAAACGTTCAATTGTAATTGGTTCATTGTTGGTTGGCTTGTTAGTCACTAACTCTAATCCTCCAAGGGAGAGGATTAGGACTTGTGAATAGAAGTTGACTTTTAATTTGACTTTCCTTCATTCGTTGAGGGTTAACTAAATGAAAACAATGACTAATTATTAATTGATCTTGACGAAATTCCAACAAGGATAGAACTTCCAATTAATCTTCTCCCGGTCAAGGTTTTATTTAAATCATATAAATTCTCTAATTTAATTTTCTGTTTATCAAACTCAAAAACCCATTTGGAAAACCTCTGATTGATAAAATAGCACATTTTCCAACAACTCGTTGGGAGACGACCTGGGACTCATACTCCCAGCATTTTATTTCTAAAATTTGTGACAATTCTTTTCTAAATTGACGAGTGGATTTTCGCCGGTTAAGAACTGTACTCACAACGCTATTTCTTTTAAATAATTCTTAATCTGCCAATTTCTGCTCACGTCAGTTTTTGGCGCCGATGCCAGGGAGTTGCAATAGTGTGCTAATTTATTGATTGGAATTTATTTAATTGCATTTTTCTTTTTATTTTGCTACTATGAGCTGCATGTTTCTTTCATTGAATGACGCTTTCACTTCCTGATCCAAGCTTGCCAGTATTTGACCATGAGATTGAAAGAACTATTTCACGTATAAGGTAAGCTCGGCGTCGGCTAGTCCTCTCTGAGGACGAATCTGAAACGTCATTTAAGGAAGAAACAAGCTCCCTTTCTACTAATTCAGTTGATTTACGTGCAGGTGACATGGTAGCACCTAGGAGAGTCACTATCCAGGAGGCTGGAGCACCTGGTTTTACACTGCAGCCGTACCAGGTGCACCACCCAGCGGTGACTGTGGACATTGAAATAAAGACTGCACTACTGATGAGCGGATAATTTATACGCTTTTTGGCATTATTTTTAGTATGTTTTTAGTATGTTTTAGTTAGTTTTTAGTTAAAATTCACTTTTCTGGACTTTACTGTGAGTTTGTGTGTTTTTCTGTGATTTCAGGTATTTTCTGGCTGAAATTGAGGGACCTGAGCAAAAATCTGATTCAGAGGCTGAAAAGGACTGCAGATGCTGTTGGATTCTGACCTCCCTGCACTCGAAGTGGATTTTCTGGAGCTACAGAATCCCAATTGGCACGCTCTCAACGGCGTTGGGAAGTAGACATTCTGGGCTTTCCAGCAATATATAATAGTTCATACTTTTCCCGAGATTTGATGGCCTAAATCGGCATTCCAAATCAGCTCAAAACTGCCCGGCGTTAAACGCCGGAACTGGCACAAGAATGGGAGTTAAACGCCCGAACTGGCATAAAAGCTGGCGTTTAACTCCAAGAAAAGTCTCTACACATGAAAGCTTCAATGCTCAGCCCAAGCACACACCAAGTGGGCCCGGAAGTGGATTTTTATGTCATTTACTCATTTCTGTAAACCCTAGGCTACTAGTTCTCTACAAATAGGACATTTTACTATTGTATTTTCATCTTTGGACATCTAGTTCTTAGATCAGATCTTTGGATCATTTTAGATCTTTTGATCACGTTTTGGGGGCTGGCCATTCGGCCATGCCTAGACCTTGTTCTTATGTATTTTCAACGGTGGAGTTTCTACACACCATAGATTAAGGTGTGGAGCTCTGCTGTACCTCGAGTATTAATGCAATTACTATTGTTCTTCTATTCAATTTAGCTTGTTCTTGTTCTAAGATATCACTTGTTCCTCAACTTGATGAATGTGATGATCCGTGACACTCATCATCATTCTCACCTATGAACGTGTGCCTGACAACCACCTCCGTTCTACCTTAGATTGAGTGGATATCTCTTGGATTCCTTAACTAGAATCTTCGTGGTATAAGCTAGAATTGATGGCGGCATTCAAGAGAATCCGGAAGGTCTAAACCTTGTCTGTGGTATTCTGAGTAAGATTCAATGATTGAATGACTGTGACGAGCTTCAAACTCCTGAAGGCTGGGCGTTAGTGACAGACGCAAAAGAATCAATGGATTCTATTCCCACCTGATTGAGAACCGACAGATGATTAGCCGTGTCATGACAGGATGCGTTGAACATTTTCACTGAGAGGACGGGATTGTAGCCACTGACAACGGTGATGCCCAACATACAGCTTGCCATAGAAAGGAGTAAGAAGGATTGGATGAAGACAGTAGGAAAGCAGAGAGACGGAAGGGACCAAGCATCTCCATACGCTTATCTGAAATTCTCACCAATGAATTACATAAGTATCTCTATCTTTATGCTTTATTCATCTATCATTCATAACCTATTGAATCTGCCTGACTGAGATTTACAAGGTGACCATAGCTTGCTTCATACCAATAATCTCCGTGGGATCGACCCTTACTCGCGTAAGGTTTATTTCTTGGACGACCCAGTGCACTTGCTGGTTAGTTGTGCAAAGTTGTGATAAAGAGTTGAGATTGCAATTGAGCGTACCATGTTGATGGTGCCATTGATGATCACAATTTCGTGCACCAACTACTTAACTTGATGCCCAAGTTTCATGGCTTACCTGCTCAAGAGCCTATCAAACACCTTAGGGATTTTCAGACAGCTTGTTCAACTGTTAAGCGTGATGGTACTGATGAAACTTCTATTCTGTTAAAAGCCTTCCCATTCTCTCTTGAAGGAAAGGCAAGAGAGTGGTACTACACTCAACTCGAAGCAACTGTTTCTAACTGGGATACGCTTAGAACAGAATTTTTGGAGAAATTCTTTCCAGCTGAGGTTATCGATAAACTGAGGAAAGACATTTCCATGATCGTTCAGGACAAATCTGAGACTCTCTACGAATATTGGGAGTGCTTCAATAATCTTCTAGAAGCATGTCTCCACCATATGATTGACAAGATAGTGTTGCTTGGCTACTTTACACAGGGCATGAAATCTCAAGATAAGATCACATTGGAAGGTGCTAGCAATGGGTCTATGAAAAAGTACAAGACTACTGATGAGGCTTGGCAATTGATCAGTGACTTAGCTGAATCTACTAGGAATCACAGGCAGAAACAAAGTTGGTCAAGAGCTGTTGTAGAGGTATCCTCTAGCAAAGAGACTACTGCTCTAACACAGAGTATATGCGAAATAACCAACTTACTGAAGCAGATGCAGTTGAGTCAACAACAAGCTCAACCTTCTCCGCCACAGCAAAGCCAACAATTGGTTCCATAGAGAGTATGCGGGATCTGTGCCGATTACAGTCATTATACTGATGAATGTCCATAACTCTAACAGGAAGACAACACTGTGGCAGCCACTCATAACTTCTATGACCGCCCCAATCAAGGGTACAATCAAGGTGGCAGCTACAACCATAGATGGCAGGATAACCCTAACCAAGGTTGGAGAGATAATTCTAACCAAGGTTGGAGGGACAATCATAACAGAGGAGGCAGAGATAACAATAGAAACCAGAGGTGGAATAACAATAACAACTTCAGGCAGCAGAATCAGAATCTGGTCTACAGAGCACCTCATCTAAGGCAGCCTCAAGCATCTCAGCAGACCCCTCAGATCACTTACCCCTCTTCATCTTCTAATGATGAGCTACTACAATCTATTGATCAGAGACAGCAGGCCATGGAAAATAACCTTACTTCTACTCTAAATGGTCTGAACTCTACCTTGCAAGCCCTTGTCTCACAGATTGGATCACTGAATAACTCTAACAACCAGTTTTCAAGTTCTGGTGGACTCCCCTCTCAATCATTACCCAACCCCAAGGGTGGCATCGATGCCATTACCTTGAGATCTAGAACCACACTGCAAGAGAGGAATCCAGAGGGACCAAGCCCGCCAGAACATGCCCCAGTTGCAGACACAGTTGAGGTAGAGGATGTTGAAGAAGAAGATGAAGCACAAGGCATGGCTGAAGCAGAAGCAGCCCAACCAAGGAATGCAGAACCCCAGCAAGCTGAAGCTATAAAAGACGCCACTCCTATTCCATTTCCACACCTTGCTAAGAAGCCCAGAAAGCATATGGAACTTGATCCCAAAATGGTAGAGATCTTCAAAAAGGTTGAGGTATCTGTTCCCCTTTTTGATGTTATTCAGCAAGTACCTAAATACGCTAAGTTTCTAAAAGAATTGTGCATACATAAAGATAAAATTAATGAGTTAGAAACTATTCCTTTAGGTAGTTCTATATCTGCTTTAATGGGAAATATACCTGAAAAATGTAGTGACCCAAGCCCACACATGGTTAACTGTACCATTGGAGGTGTGATATTCTCTGACTGTATGTGTGATTTAGGAGCATGCGTGAGTATTATGCCCTTGTCTATATATAATGCTTTAAGGCTTCCTCCCTTAAAAAGGTCGGCAGCTTGTTTTGTGTTAGCAGATAAAAGCATTATCACAGTGGTTGGAATTGCTGAAGATGTATTAATGAGCATTAAGGGGCTCACATTTCCCATTGACTTCTATATCCTGAAGATGCCCCAAAATGACTCAGGGAGACCTTCATCAATCCTTCTTGGAAGACCATTTTTGAAGACTTCGAAATTCAAGCTGGATGCCTTTTCGGGAACCTATTCCTTTGAGTTAGATGGCAGAACAGTGAACTTCAAACTGGATGAAGCTATGAAGCACCCCCCAGAAGATCACTCCATATTCCAATGTGACATCATTGACGAAATCATAGCAACAACTCACCAGGAAGACATGGAAGAGAATCACATGGAGTAAGACCCAAGTGTGGGGATACCCTCTGAACATATTGAAGATTCATTACCATTTTCACCAGCCCCAGGTAATCCAGAACCAAACCATGAGTGGAAAATGGAATTAAAGCCTCTTCCTCCACACCTCAAGTATGCATACCTTGAGGACAAACAGAAGTTCCCAGTTATTATTGCAAGGGAGCTCACTTTCCAACAAGAAGAACAACTGCTTAATGTATTGAGGATGCATAAGAAAGCAATTGGATGGAGCTTGGCAGATATAGTAGGCATCAACCCTCAAGTTTGTGAACATATAATATTCATAGAAGAAGGAGCAAAGCCTGTCCGTCAACCTCAGAAAAGATTGAATCCAACCATCTTAGAAGTTGTCAAGAAGGAAGTGACCAGACTGCTTGAAGCAGATATCATTTACCCCATTTCAGATAGCGAATGGGTCAGTCCAGTACAAGTGGTGCCCAAGAAGTCTGGAGTCACAACAATAAGGAATGAGCAAAGAGAACTTCTGACAACCAGAGTGCAGAATGCATGGAGAGTTTGCATTGACTACAGGCATCTCAACCAAGCCACTCGCAAGGATCATTATCCCTTACCATTCATTGATCAGATGCTTGATCGCCTGTTAAGTAAATCTCACTACTGCTTTCTATATGGTTATACAGGTTATTTTCAAATCCATATAGCTCATGAAGATCAAGAAAAAACTACTTTTACATGTCCTTTTGGGACTTATGCTTATAAAAAATGCCCTTTGGCTTGTGCAATGCACCAGCTACTTTCCAAAGGTGTATGATGAGTCTTTTCTCTAATCTCATTGAGACCTGTATGGAAGTTTTTATGGATGACTTTAGCGTATATGGTGATTCATTTAGCCTTTGCTTGGATAGTTTATCTAGAGTATTGGACAGGTGTGTTAGTTCAAACCTTGTTTTAAATTTTGAAAAGTGTCATTTTATGGTAAAACAAGGCATTGTTCTAGGACGTGTTGTTTCTGATACTGGTATCTCTGTAGACCCAGCAAAGGTGGATGTTATTTCTAGTTTACCTTACCCCTCCTCTGTGAGGGAAGTCCGTTCGTTCCTTGGCCATGTAGGTTTTTACAGGAGATTCATTAAGGACTTCAGTAAGGTAGCACTACCCTTATCCAGACTACTGCAGAAAGATATTGAGTTCAAGTTCAGTGAGGATTGCAAACAAGCATTTGATAAGCTGAAGACCGCCCTAACTCAAGCTCCAATTGTGAGGGGACCAAACTGGAGCCAACCATTTGAAATCATGTGTGACGCCTCCAATCATGCAGTAGGAGCAGCACTAGCTCAACATGAAGGTAACGACCCTTTTGTAATTGCTTATGCATCTAAGACTTTAGATGCTGCTCAATTTAATTACACTACTGCTGAAAAAGAGCTTCTAGCTATTGTTTTCGCCCTGGATAAATTCCGATCTTATTTACTTGGTAATAAGGTAGTAGTATACTCAGACCATGTAGCTCTAAAATATTTATTAGCTAAAAAGGAGTCTAAACCAAGGCTAATACGTTGGATGCTACTGCTGCAAGAATTTGATCTGGAAATTAAAGATAGGAGTGGCAACCAAAATTTGGTGGCTGACCACTTGAGTCGCCTTGAGCACATTAAAGATGACTCCATTCCTATCAATGATAATTTCCCGTTTGATAGCTTACAGGCAATATCTGATATAGTTCCTTGGTATGCGCCAGTAGCTAATTATCTAGTTAGCCACACTTTTCCTCCCGATTTCACCAAGCATCAGAGAGACAAGCTGAAAAGCGAGTCCAAATACTATGTATGGGATGACCCATATCTATGGAGGTGTAGTGCTGACCAGGTAATTAGATGGTGTGTACCTCAATCAGAATTCCAGTCCATTTTAGAGGCCTGCCACTCATCTGAGAATGGAGGACATTTTGGCCCTCAACGAACTGCTAGAAAAGTTTTAGACTGTGGATTCTGGTGGCCTACTCTTTTTAAAGATGCTGCTGACCTTTGTAAATCTTGTCCTCCGTGCCAAAGATTTGGTAATATATCCTAGAGGGATGAAATGCCTCAACAAATTATGCTTTTCTGTGAAATCTTTTATGTTTGGGGCATTGACTTCATGGGTCCATTTCCAAATTCTAATGGCCACTTTTATATACTGTTAGCTATAGATTATGTTTCTAAATGGGTGGAAGCAATTCCTACCCGTACTGATGATGCTAACGCTGTTGTTTCCTTTGTTAGAAACCATATTATTTGTCGCTTTGGATCACCACGAGCAATCGTGAGTGATCAAGGCACTCACTTTTGTAACAGGAGACTAGCAGGTTTACTAAAGAGGCATGGATAATTCATAAAGTATCAACAACCTATCACCCCTAGACTAATGGGCAAGCAGAGGTGTCTAACAGAGAGATAAAGCGCATACTGCAAAAGATAGTCAAGCCTCATAGAAAGGACTGGAGCACCAGGCTCCAAGATGCGCTTTGGGCATATCGGACAGCATACAAGACACCGATTGGGATGAGTCCTTTTCGCTTGATGATGAGCAGATAATTTATACGCTTTTTGGCATTGTTTTTAGTATGTTTTTAGTATGTTTTAGTTAGTTTTTATTATATTTTTATTATTTTTTAGTTAAAATTCACTTTTCTGGACTTTACTATGAGTTTGTGTGTTTTTCTGTGATTTCAGGTATTTTCTGGCTGAAATTGAGGGACCTGAGCAAAAATCTGATTCAGAGGCTGAAAAGGACTGCAGATGCTGTTGGATTCTGACCTTCCTTCACTCGAAGTAGATTTTCTGGAGCTAGAGAAGCCCAATTGGCGCGCTCTCAATTGCGTTAGAAAGTAGACATCCTGGGCTTTCCAACAATGTATAATAGTTCATACTTTGCCCGAGATTTGATGGCCCAAATCGGCGTTCCAAATCAGCTCAAAACTGCCCAGCGTTAAACACCGGAACTGGCACAAGAATGGGAGTTAAACGCCCAAACTGGCACAAAAGCTGGCGTTTAACTCCAAGAAAAGTCTCTACACATGAAAGCTTCAATGCTCAGCCCAAGCACACATCAAGTGGGCCCGGAATTGGATTTTTATGTCATTTACTCATTTCCGTAAACCCTAGGCTACTAGTTCTCTACAAATAGGACCTTTTACTATTGTATTTTCATCTTTGGACGTCTAGTTCTTAGATCATCTGGGTAGCTATCTTTGAGTAGTCTTATGCTATCTTAGATCATGGGGCTGGCCATTCGGCCATGCCTAGACCTTGTTCTTATGTATTTTCAACGGTGGAGTTTCTACACACCATAGATTAAGGTGTGGAGCTCTGCTGTATCTCGAGTATTAACGCAATTACTATTGTTCTTCTATTCAATTCAGCTTATTCTTGTTATAAGATATCACTTGCTCCTCAACTTGATGAATGTGATGATCCGTGACACTCATCATCATTCTTACCTATGAACGTGTGCCTGACAACCACCTCCGTTCTACCTTAGATTGAGTGGATATCTCTTGGATCCCTTAATCGGAATCTTCGTGGTATAAGCTAGAATTGATGGCGGCATTCAAGAGAATCCGGAAGGTCTAAACCTTGTCTGTGGTATTCTAAGTAGGATTCAATGATTGAATGACTGTGACGAGCTTCAAACTCCTAAAGGCTGGGCGTTAGCGACAGACGCAAAAGAATCACTGGATTTTATTCCAACCTGATTGAGAACCGACAGATGATTAGCCGTGCTGTGACAGAGTGCATTGAACATTTTCACTGAGAGGACGGGATTGTAGCCACTGACAACGGTGATGCCCAACATACAGCTTGCCATGGAAAGGAGTAAGAAGGATTGGATGAAGACAGTAGGAAAGCAGAGAGACGGAAGGGACAAAGCATCTCCATACGCTTATCCGAAATTCTCAGCAATGAATTACATAAGTATCTCTATCCTTGTTTTATGCTTTATTCATAAATCATCCATAACCATTTGAATCTGCCTGACTGAGATTTACAAGGTGACCATAGCTTGCTTCATATCAACAAACTCCGTGGGATCGACCCTTACTCGCGTAAGGTTTATTACTTGGACGACCCAGTGCACTTGCTGGTTTGTTGTGCGAAGTTGTGAAATTATGTTTAGACCATGGTATTGAGAACCAAGTTTTTGGAGCCATTACCGGGGAGTGTTTGAGTTGTGAAAAGTAGAGATCATAATTTCGTGCACCACTTGGTTTATGGAAAGGCCTGTCATCTCCCAGTTAAGTTAGAACACAAGGCCTTCTGGGCGGTAAAAGAATGCAACATGGACTATGAGAGAGCCGGAGCTGAACGGAAGTTGCAACTGCAAGAATTAGAGAACCTTCGCCTAGAAGCTTATGAAAACTCCAGGCTGTATAAAGAGAAGGTGAAGGCTGTGCATGACAAGAACATCAAGAGAAGAGAATTTCAACCTAGGGACTTAGTCCTACTTATAACTCCAGAATACGGCTCATGCCAGGCAAGCTGAGATCCAGATGGGATGGCCCCTATCGAGTAGAGAGGGTGGAACCATACGGAGTCTTTCACTTGAGCCATCCTTCAAGCTCTGAGCTTATTAAAGTCAATGGACATCGCTTGAAGTTATTTCATGGCGAAAAGATGGCGAGAAACCAGGAACTGGAGATCTTCCTCTTGGAAGATCCACCCACAGTGGACGACTGAGCTAGTGGAGCGTCCAACTTAAGGATGTTAAAGCAAAGTGCTGGGTGGGAGACAACCCACCATGGTATGATCGTTCCTTCCACTCTCCTTAATTTCCTTCGTCGATAACTCTTTTCAGTACTAATGCCTATATTTTGCATCTCATCCGCATATTGCATATTGCATAAAAAAAAGGGGATTAAGGCATGCGACGTGCCAGCGTCGTTGACGCGCTCGCGTCATAGTGCCTTCGCAACATTGAAGAAAAGAAACAGAGAGTTACGCAGGAGTGTGGATGATGCAATCACGTCATTTGTCAAATGGCCTCCCCACGCATCCGCGTCAACCACGCGAACGCGTGGCTCTGCAATTCGACGTAAAAGGGTGTATGTCAGTGAGTTGCGCTGGAGCTGAGCTGAACCTGTGCTAGCCGCACAAGTCCTGCCGCGCGAACGCGTGCCCCACGCGACCGCGCCATTTTCTTAATTTGGCCATCCACACAATCGCGTCAACCACGTGACCGCGTCACCCTGAAATTTGGCAAAACATGTTTCACACAGATAGTTGTGCGAGTGCGAAGCTGCCCTCGCGCCCCTAGCGCAAATCATGTCACGCATCCGCGTGATCGACGCGTCCGCGTCATTTCTTTCAAGGGCTCTCCGCTCGACTGCGTGCCCCACGCGTCCGCGTCGCTTGCGCCGCCCAACTCATTCAAATCTGCCAGATTATCTTATCTTCTCTTACCCCAATCTTACTTTTTATTCCTTCTTCCTTCTTCCCTTCTTTCTCCCTTCTACTCCCTCTTTCTCACCACCATTATCAAGGTTTTTCTTTTCTTCTTCCCTCCCTACTTTTTCATTCTTCTTCTTATTTTCACGTTTTCTTTTTTTTCTCTTCTACTTTCCCTATCCATGTTTTCTTTTTCTTTCTTCTTTCTCCTATTGGTGTTGGAGATTTATTTGGGTCATTATTTTTATATGTTGCTTGTAGATTGTTTAGGACTTGTTAACAATTATATATCATTTTTATAGGGTTACTTGCATGTTCAATTTACTACTTTCCATACCTTATTTAACATGCATTCTATGTGTTTGTGAAAATGCCCATATGGCATTGTGCACTATTTTTAGATTTCTTTTAATCTACTACTCTAAATGCGTGCTTTTCACAAAACCCTTTTTCTATTTTATTAATTTTTATATAATTGTTATTATAAACATATTGTTAGTTTGGAAGACTTGGTAATCTAACATGGACATTGAATGCTTGATCTATGCTACTCATGCCCTTGCCGGCATGCCAATAAACACCTTGCATTTAACTGTCATCACATGCACTTGCTATATTTTCGTTGTTGATTTTTCACATGTAGTCATGACTATGTGTTAACATCATTATTCCTTCTGGTGCATTGATTACCACCTTTCCCATTCTTTTCCTTGCTAGAACCCTTGAAATGTTCATGTCTTTCTTTGCTCCCTTTCAGGATGGCCACCAAGAAAGGCAAGGAGAAAGCTACTCCCAAATCCACAGCAAGGAGAGGAACAAAAAGAGCATTAGTGGTAGAGCCATCTTCAACTGCAGTTAAGCCCTCAACAAAAAGAATTAAAAGGATTATAAAGGTTGATGAAAAGAAGAAATCATTCCCAGCAAAGGACACTGCACGATTTTCCAATCGCTACTGTGAGCAGATGTTCTCCATTCTGGCAGCTCGGAATTACAACAACGAACACCTTCTTATCCTTCCATCTCGTATTGCTAATTTGTTGAGCCGCTAATTACACAAAGACACTGGGGATTCCTACAGAGACAGCTACGACAGGTTAATCTTTCTTGGGTAGTTGAGTTCTACTCCAATTTCCACCTGCCGACCCTGCAATCTGTTTATGTTCGTCAGAAGCAAGTCCCTATTACAGAAGAGGCCATTCAGCAAGCCTTAGATCTTCCCCCTGCTCCAGAAGGACTGGACGCATTTCAAGAAGCCGCACTCAAGCGCCAGACGTACAAATTTGACTGGGACGCTGTTCTCAGAGTTATCGCACAATTTGGCAGCAGATGGATTTTTGGATACCATCGTTCCCATCCTAAGGGAATATCGACTTCTGCAGTCACCTTGGAGGCTCACATATGGGCACAGATTATGTCCCATTACGTCTTTCTAAGCACTCATGAGTCCTCCTTCACTGCAGACATGGCCGTTCTACTATGGTTCATCCTCACAGACCAACCTCTAAATCTACCAAGACACATCCGGAATGCTATGGGACACGTGCAAATTGTGGGCAACCTACCTTTTCTCGCCTTGGTCTCAGATCTTATCTCAGTAACCGGAGTCTCCTACAGAGCTGGGGACACCAAAGCCATACTTCCATGGGATGATCAATACGTCCCTAACGGGAGATATCTCAGGCCACCACCAGCCACTACCAGCCAGTCCGCAGAATATGCTGCAGACATTCCACCTTCTGCTAGTCAGCTGCTGCATCAAATATTGGAGAGGTTAGACCGGCAAGACCAGAAAGCGAAGCTATGAGAGCGCCGCAACCACCATCGATTCAAATACCTCAAGGAGCTACTCACAGGCAACCATAGACCTGATGAGGACCCAGACACTCCGGACTCCACTTCCTTTACCAGCACAGGGAGCCATGACGGTCCCGACTGTGGAGATACTGCCACCAGCCCACCCTTGTTCCTTACAGATGGCACCGAGGACGGTGCAAAGCCTTAAGTGTGGGGAGGTCGGTCAGTACCTGATTTCCGGAGGTAATTCTTTCCCCCTAACACTAATTTCTTTTTCTTTAGAATAGAATAGATTGCATAGTAGTAGGTTAATTGCATGCATATTCTACCTGATTGAAAAGATAATAAGTTTCTTTTAAGACCATATTTTTTTTAAAATTTCACTAATTTATGTCAAAATAATTATGTTAATTTGTTTGAAGTTGAAATTGGAACAGCATTTTTGAGCTAAAGAACACACAACCCGTGAAACTTTGAGCCTTAACACATGGTTACACTATTTAACCATAAACATTTTTTTCTTATGTGTTTACTTCTCTATGATTGTAATCTGAATTTTGTTTTATCCTATATGTCCAATGTTAATGTGTTATGTGCATGCATATGATTGAGGCCATTGTTTGTTTAGCTCACGTATCCCAAATAAGCTTACCCTTTTAATTACCTTTGTTAACCACTTTGAGCCGTTTTTAATCCCATTTGTTCTATATTTTACCACATTACTAGCCTTAAGCAGAAAAACAATTGAAAATCCCAATTGAATCTTTGGTTAGCTTAAGATAGAATTTGTGTGTTAACTGAGTATGGGAAAATTGTGGGAATAAAGGGTAATAGGAGAATATGTCATGATAAATAAAGGGAATTTGGGTACCTATTCATGTAAAACCATCAAAGAAAGATTACAAATATATGTGCATTGATAAGCTATAAAAAAATAAAAAATAAAAATAAAAAATCTTTATTTTAGTAAATAAGGGGACAAAATTACCCCAATGATAAGTCAGAGTTCAATAATCAATGCACATGTGATAAAATTAAAATAAAGGTTGATGCATGAGTATGGAATGTGAAAAATAAATTTTGGGTAGCTAAGTATGAATGTTGAAATTATATAGAGTATATGTATGTTAGGTGAGAGCTTAGGTTAATTAAAGATTCATTGTATAAGCTCACTTAGCCATATGTGTACCCTCACCCTTACCTTAGCCTCATTACAACCGTGAAAAGACCTCATGATGTTTGCATTGGCACTTTAAAATTGTTGATTGGTTAGGTGAAAAACAAAATTTTTGAAAGCATGATTAGAGAAGGATAGAGTGATTACCCCATATACTAGAGAAGATTAAAGTGCACACGCACCAATAGTAAGGGTTCAATGCTCAATCCTGTGTTCTCTACTTTCACGAGCTATCTTCTTACAAATTTACCTGCTTTTACTGTATGATTTGAATTAGTGGAGTCTACCCCATGTTTTGTCTTAGAGAACTTATCTATCTTTAATCATATAAACAAAATCATATAGTTGCATTCATGTGTATATAGGTTGCATTGCATTGCATGAGTCTCACATGTCCCTTTTCATTTAGATTTATCTTCTTCAACTAAGCATGAGGACATGCTAATGTTTAAGTGTGGGGAGGTTGATAAACCATTATTTTATGAATTATATTGTGTTTAATTGAGTGGTTTTATCAAGTCTTCACCCACTTATTCATATAATTTGCATGTATTTACAATTCCTTCCTGAAAATGTTCCATGATTAAAAACTTGCTTCCTAAAGACCTTTTAATTGTATATTTTTATTTTCCTTTGTACCATTCGATGCCATGATCTGTGTGTTAAGGGTTTCAGGCTTCATAGGGCAAGAATGACGTAAGGAATGGAGAGGAAGCTTGCAAAAATGGAAGGAACACAAGGAATTGAAGAGATGACCAGTGAGAAGTGTCGCGGGCGTATGGCTCACGCGACCGCACGAAATAGAAGAAATTATAGTGACGCGATCGCATGCCTGACGCGACCGCGTGGATTGGAAGCTGCACGAGTGACGTGAATGCATGGACGACGCGCACGTGTGGCACGGAAAATGCTGAGTGACGCGAACGCGTGGACGACGTGGTCGCGTGACGTGCGCGATCTGTAGAATTACAGAAGTCGCTGGCATAGATTTTGGGCCACGTTTCAACCCAGTTTTCGGCCCAGGAACACAGATTAGAGCCAGGGAACATGCAGAGACAAAGAGGAACAATTCATTCCGCATAATTTCTAGTTTTTAGATCTGATTTTACTCCTCCCCTAGGTTTTCTCTTTTGACATTCATAAATTAGGATTTAAAGATTTTTTTGCTTTGGCTTTTAAGAAGAGTCTACCTCCGGAACTAGTCATTATAGTTTATTATTTACTTTTCATTTACTCTTCCATATTCTTAATTTGTCCAGAGTCGATATTGGATTATTTTCAGAGTTTATTAATACAAAACTATTTTTACTTTTAATTAATCTCTTTCATTATTGTTTATTATGTCTCTTTTTATTTTTCCCATTGATTTTGTGAAGTCTACATTTATGATGATGGAGTAGTTCCCTAACTTGATTGGGAGTTGATTAAAAGGAGAACCTTGAGTTGGAATACTCAAGAGTTCGATTGTAATTGGTTCATTGTTGGTTGGCTTGTTAGTCACTAACTCTAATCCTTCCCAAGGGAGAGGATTAGGAATTGTGAATAGAAGTTGACTTTTAATTTGACTTTCCTTCATTCGTTGAGGGTTAACTAAATTAAAACAATGACTAATTATTAATTGATCTTGACAAAATTCCAACAAGGATAGAACTTCCAATTAATCTTCTCCCGGTCAAGGTTTTATTTAAATCATATAAATTCTCTAATTTAATATTCTGTTTATCAAACTCAAAAACCCATTTGGAAAACCTCTAATTGATAAAATAGCACATTTTCCTGCAACTTGTTGGGAGATGACCTGGGACTCATACTCCCAGTATTTTATTTCTAAAATTTGTGACAACTCTTTTCTAAATTGACGAGTGGATTTTCGCCGGTTAAGAACTGTACTCACAACGCCATTTTTTTTAAATAATTCTTAATCTGCCAATTTCCGCTCACGTCAATGATATATGGAGGATGGCGGTGGAAGTGCTTTATGTATCATTAGCCAAAGGGCTATATTTGTTGATAAATTGGCCGGTTTTGGATTGAACTGTGAGCCGGATGGCTGAGTTATTACCGAGTTACGGTGGAGCTATTATTGAGTAATGGCTGAGTATAACTGCATATATGCTTATTGAATGAAATGTGCATGTTGCACTTCCACTATCTGAGATACGAGTTTCCCTTGATGAAAGTAGTGGCTAGCCATTACGTGCTCTAGGTGGAGACTTGATACTCTACTAACCCTATGTCGTAAGTGTGGCCGGACACTATGAAAGTTTCAGATGAGCTTGCCCCCATGGATAAACACCGATATGGGTATTGTATGGATACACACCATTGTGGGTGTTGTATGATTATGATTATGATCATGATGATGATCGAGAATAACTCGAGTTGGGGATGCACGACAGAGGGACAATCCAATGGTTAGCTACCAGTACTTGTCGGGTTGGGTATATAACCAACAGATGATATCATCAACCATTAGAGACAGGCATTCATCATATGCATATTATGTGAATTGTTTGGAATTGCCTAATTGACTACATTTTACTTGCTAATTGTCTAAATGTCGTATCTGTTTTCTATTTGTATATCTCTCATCTAAAATAACTGTGTTTGCCATATTATACTTCTACTGGTGGTTGGGAGGTCTGAAGGACTTGGAAAGGTAAGTAATAGATAGACTGAAGAATCTTTAGTTAGTTGCCATTTATGCTTTAGTCTGTTTATAAGCTTTGAATTTATCTGGAGGAAGTTCTAGGATTTCCTTTGCCTTTCCAAGGACATCCATGATAGATATGTGGGCACTACTACCATACTGAGAACCTCGGATTCTCACCCATACGGATTTTGTGGTTTTCAGATGCAGGACGTGAGGCTTCTCGCTGAAGCATGCTGGAGACTTCTGGATTAGCAAAGATCTTTTGTTCTCAGGACTCTATTTTGGTTTTATATGTTTTGCTTAGATAGTTTTGTCTCCATTAAATAATAAAAACTGTGATGACTCCTCTTAGAGGAGGTTTGGAGAATAGATTTTCTGTATTTATGTCCCTTTGGGTTTGTCTTAGGGTTTCTTATTTTATTTATATGTATATATTGCTATGCTCGGACCGGTTATCTTCGCAACTGGATGTTGGGTTTTGATATTCTTGTTTTTGGCACTCTTTTATATATATATATCCAATCTTGTTTTAGCTTATTCCTTTTTGTTACGTTATCGATCGGAGTGTTGCACTTTCCAAGTTGCGATTTTGTTTTATCCCTTTTCTTGAAAGGCTTCTAGTTATAATCATTTTTCATACTACTATACGTACTAAATTTTTATTTTAGAGGTCGTAATACCTTGCCATCTCTAAATTATGACTTAAGCATAATACTCTATATGGTAGGATGTTACATTATGGTACCAGAGCAGTTCGTTCCTATAGAGCCTGAGGGACAGACTGACTATGCTTCTGTGCATTCTCTGTATGTGTGTTATGGCTATTAGTATATCTACTTGATATAACTGGCATAAACATTCATGAGAATGCATTTGGGACTTTGAAGCACTAAACTTTCGATATTGAGACTAATTAACTTAATATTGATTGTTTAGTGTGTATAGGAACTAGATGGCACCTCGTGGACGCGGTAGAGGCCGTGGGAGAGGTCATAAGAATGTTCGTACATCGGGGGTCGACCCGAATAACCCGGTAGATTTTATGGCAGCATTGGAGAATATGGCTGCTGCTATGCAGGCCACTGTAGAGGCTCTTGGGCAACAGATGAACAACCATGGCAATGACAGAGGTGGAGCTCAGGGCCTGATGACATTGGAAAATTTTCTGAAGGTTAATCCACCTAACTTCAAGAGAACTACTAGCCCAACTGAAGCCGATACCTGGTTCCAGGCTATGGAGCAAGCACTGCAAGTGCATGTGGTACCTAAAGGGCAGCGTGTTGAGTTTGCTACCTATTTGCTCACCGGGGAAGCATCACATTGGTGGTAAGGAGTCCGACATCTCCTGTAGCAGGGTGATGACTATATCACCTGGAATGCCTTTCGAGAGGAGTTCTATAAGAAGTACTTTCCGACTTCTGTCAGGACGGCCAAGGAACTTGAGTTGCTGTGGCTGAAGCAACGTACTATGTCCGTATCTGAGTATACTGACAAGTTTGAGGAGTTGTTCAGGTTTTCCCATATGTGTCAGGGAACTCTGGGAGACTATGAGGAATGGAAGTGCATTAAGTATGAAGGAGGACTCCGGAGTGATATCTTCAGCTCAGTGGGACCAATGGAGATTAGGACTTTTTTCGAATTGGTGAATAAGAGTAGGGTTGCTGAAGAGTGTGTGAAGAAGGCAGCTGCCAAGAGAAGAAGTCACAAGGGATCATTCCCACCGAACCGAGGGAAGAACTTTGCACCTAGAGGTTTGCCTTTCAAGCGGGGAGGCTCCTTCAGGAGGCTCAACAACAACAACTCCCAAGGGAAAAGGTTTGGGAAGCGGCCTGAAAATGAGCAAGCTTGTGCTAGGTGTGGGAGTCACCATCCGGGAGCCCCGTGGAAGGACGGATGGGGTTTGTGCTATTCTTGTGGTAAGGCGGGACATAAGGCCGCAAACTGTCCGGAGAAGCATAAATAAGGTGCCGGGAAGGCACAGCAGACTAGTCGGTGTTCACCACCTTAGCTATACGTGCCAAGGGATCCGAGACACTTATCTGAGGTAACTGCGAAATGGCTGGTCAAACTTTAAATGCTTTATTTGATTCGGGAGCAACGCATTCATTCATTGCATTCGAAAAAGCTAGTGAGTTAGGCTTGAAGATTGTCGTTTTAGGTTATGACCTAAAGGTGTATAATGCCACCCATGAAGCCATCATAACTAGGCTAGGATGCCCACAAGTTTCATTTAGGGTCAAGCAACGTGACTTTGTCCATAATTTTATCTGCTTGCCGATGATCAGTCTTGATCTTATCTTGGGGTTGGACTGGTTATTTGAGAACCATGTCCTGCTTGATTGTTCTGCAAAATTGGTGTACTTTATGCCGGAAGATACAAAAGGATCGGTTGTATTGAATAGTTATTACTTGAATTCAATTATGGTGAATTGTTCAAGAACCGAATATCAGGGTATCTTGTTGTTAACCGCGGGTGTTTCGGGTGAAAATCAAAGATTGGAAAAAATCCCGGTTGTGTGTGAGTTTCTGGAGGTGTTTTCCGATGATATTGATGAATTTTCACCTAATCGGGAGGTTGAGTTTGCTATTGAGTTGGTGCATGGGGCGGGACCAACCTCGATTGCTCCATATAGGATGTCACCGTTAGAAATGGCCGAGCTAAAGTCTCAGCTAGAAGATCTGTTGGGTAAGAACTTTATCCGACCAAGTGTTTCCCCGTGCGGTGCGCTAGTGTTACTGGTAAAGAAGAAAGACGTGAGTATGCGGCTCTGTGTGGATTACAGGCAGCTGAACAAGGTTACAATAAAGAATAAATACCCATTTTCGAGCATTGATGATCTCATGGATCAGTTACAAGGAGCTGGGGTTTTTTCCAAGATCGATCTGCGATTCGATTATCACCAGAAGATGGTAAGGGGTGAGGACATCCCTAAGACTATTTTCAGGACTCGTTATGGTCATTATGAGTACACTATAATGTCTTTTGGGTTGACAAACACTCCTGCCGTATTTATGGATTATATGAACAGAGTTTTCCGTCAATTATTGGATAAATTTTTTGCTGTTTTCATCAACGACATACTAATTTATTCCAAAACTAAAGAAGAGCATGTAGAACAATTGAGGACCATGTTGCAGATACTAAAGGAAAGGAAACTCTATGTGAAATTATCCAAATGTGAATTCTTGAAGAGTGAGGTGAAGTTTTTGGGTCACGTGGTGAGTAAGTAAGGATAGCAATAGACCCATCTAAGGTGGATGCGGTAATGAATTGGGGGCGACCAACCTCAACTACTGAGATAAGGAGTTTTTTGGGCTTAGCTGTCTATTACCGAAGGTTCATCAAGGGCTTTTCGTAAATAGCTTTGCCGTTGACAAAGTTAACCCACAAGGACAGGCCATTTGTATGGACTCCTGAGTGCGAGGAGAGTTTTCAGGTGTTGAAGCAAAAGTTGACCACTGCATCCGTTGGTGTTACCTGAGCCAAATGAGTCATTTAAGGTGTACTGTGATGCCTCACTAAAGGGTCTAGGGTGCGTGCTGATGCAGCATTGTAATGTGGTGGCGTATGCCTCACGACAATTGAGACCTCATGAAGTTAATTATCCTACGCATGATTCAGAACTCGCTGCGGTTGTGTTTGCACTAAAGGTGTGGAGGCATTACCTCTATGGGGTTAAGTTCCAAGTTTTCTCTGATCACAAGAGCTTGAAGTATCTCTTTGATCAGAAAAAGCTTAATATGAGATAGAGGAGGTGGATGGAATTATTGAAGGACTACGACTTTGAGTTGAATTACCATCCGGGGAAAGCGAATGTAGTGGCAGATGCGTTAAGTCGGAAGTCATTGTATGCTGCTTGGATGATGCTTCGAGAAGAGGAGTTGCTCAAAGAATTCGAGAGTTTGAAGATTGGTGTTCAAGAAGTGTCTGGGACTCTATGTTTGAGTCGATTACAAATCTCAAGTAATTTTAAATCCGAACTCCTAAAGGCTCATGAAAATGATGAAGCGTTATGGAAGGTGTTACGAGCAAGGGAAATAGTGGAGAGTGTCAGAGGATAAAGATGGGTTATGGAGATTCAAGGGTAGGATTATTGTGATGGATGTTGGCACTTTGCGGCAAGATATAGGAAGCACACAAAAGCAGATTCTCCATTCACCTGGGAAGTACTAAGATGTACCATGATTTAAAGGCGATTTTTTGGTGGCTGGGTATGAAGAATGATGTGGCAGAATAAGTTTCAAAGTGTTTAACCTGACAGAAGGTGGAGATTGAACACCAGAGACCTTCTGGGACGTTGCAACCTTTAGAGGTTCCGCAATGGAAGTGAGAAAGTATTGCAATGGACTTTGTGTCTGGATTGCCAAGGACTAGGGCTGGTTTTGATGCTATCTAGGTGATTGTGGATCGACTAACGAAGTCAGCTCACTTTTTACCAATTTAGATGACTTACACCCTTGAGGAGCTAGCACGGTTATACATAAAGGAGATTGTGAGATTTCATGGTGTACCTGCTACTATAATCTTTGATAGAGATCTTTGTTTCACTTCGAGGTTTTGGGGTGCATTTCAGAAAGCTTTCGGAACTCGATTAAGCTTGAGCACAGCTTACCATCCTCAAACATATATTCAATCTAAGAGGACGATCTAAACCCTAGAAGATATGTTGAGGGCTTGTGTTCTAGATCAGCTGGCGAGCTGGGATTGATATATACCGCTAGTGGAGTTTGCGTACAATAATAGCTACCATGCGAGCATCGGAATGGCTCCGTATGAGGCTTTGTATGGGAGGAAATGTCAATCTCCGCTATGTTGGTATGAAGCTGGGGAGAAAGGCTTGTTGGGGCCGGAGATGATAGCTGAGACCACTAAACAAGTCAAGAAAATCCGAGATAGGATGCTTACTACTCAGAGTCGTCATAAGAGTTATGCTGATCAGAGGCGAAGGCCCTTGGAATTTGAGGAAGGAGATCATGTTTTCCTTAAAATTACTCCAACCACCGGAGTAGGTAGCGCAATGATAAACCCATATTTTATGATATATTTTGTGCTTAGTTTGAGTGATTTATTCAATCCTTCACCCACTTATTCATATTAATTGCATGGTTTTACTTTTCCTTCCTTATTATGTGATGTATGTGAAAAACATGTTTCCTATGCTTTAAAATTAATTAATTTAATTACCCTTTATTATCATTCGATACCATGATTTGTGTGTTGAGTAGTTTCAGATCTTCTAAGGCAGGAATGACTTAAAGGATGCAAAGAAAACATACAAAAATGGAAGAAAAGCACAAAACGGAGTTTTTGAAGAAACTAGCAGCGACGCGACCGCATGGACGACGCGGCCGCATGACTGACGCGATCGCGCACCTAAAGAAGAACACCTATGACGCGGCCGTATGACTGACGCGACCGCGCGACAAGAAAAACTCCAATTGACGCGACTGCGTGATCCACGCGGACGCGTGACAGAGGCCACGCACCAGAAATTGCAGAAAACGCTCATAGCGGATTCTGAAGCCATTTTCCAAGTCCAGAAGGCATAGACCAGGGGTTATGAAGTGAGGGAATGCATCCATTCAAGGAGTCTCCAATTTTTTTAGTCACTTTCCATGATTTAGGTTTAGTGGGGAGAGAGGTTCTCTCCTCTCTCTTTAGGATTAGGATTTAGGACTTCTCTTAGTTTTAGGAGTGACTCTCGATCCCAGGTTCAATGTTCTTTTACTTTATATTTATCTCTTATTCTCAGATACTTTAATGCTTATATTAGTTATGTTGCCTATTTGGCTTATGCCACATTCATGATGATTTTCTTATTTAATGTTATTTGAGGTATTTCAGTTTAATATTGCCTTCTTTTATTTATGCCATTGATTATTCCCAATCTGAAGACATTTTCATTCCAGTAGAATTAATTTACTTTTCCCTTTTTGGTCTTGGTTAAGAAATCAGTAACTCAAGAGTTATCTTAGCTCAACATAATTGATAAGTGTTATCTTTGCTAATTGAACTGAACTTCAATAATCCCAACCTTTTCTTAGGAAATAAATAGGATTCGAAGGTCAAACTAATTAGTCCCTTGACTTTCCTTTGCTTTAGCAAAGGTTAACTAAGTGGAATTAAGATTCAACTTTCATTATTATTGATAAGAATAACTAAGTCTGGACTTCCAATTTCTCATACCTTGCCAAAGGATTTGCCTTAGTATTTATTTATTTTAATTGCCATTTAAATTATTTGCCATATTCATTCCTCATTCTAAAACCCCCAATTTACAAACTCATAACCAATAATAAGAACATACCTCCCTGCGAATCCTTGAGAAGAGGACCCGAGGTTTAAATACTCGGTTATCAATTTTAAAGGGGTTTGTTACTTGTGACAACCAAAACGTTTGCACGAAGGGATTTTTGTTGGTTTAGAATCTATATCTACAATGCGACTATTTTTATAAAATTCTTTACTAGCAAAAATCCTAACGTCACGCAATTAAAGTGAAGAAGTTGAATCCTCGGTACATTGGTCCATTTCAGATCCTGGAGAGGGTTTGGACCGGTGACATATCGAATGGCTCTACCACCTCATCTTTCGAACCTGCACGATGTATTTCACATGTCACAGCTTCGAAAGTATATTCCTGATGCTAGCCCTGTGTTAGAACCTGAATCAGTTTAGTTAAAAGAAGATTTGACGCTTCCGGTGGCTCCAGTCAGAATTGATGATACTTGTATCAAATGGTTGTGTGGAAAAGAGGTTTTGTTAGTCAAAGTGGCATGGAGTCGAGGCGGTGTTGAGGAACACACTTGGAAACTTGAGTCGGAGATGCGAACGGATTACTCGCACTTATTCTCAGGTAATTGAATTTGAATTTTGTGGGCAAAATTCTTAATTAGGTGGGTAGAATATAAAACCCGGTTAATTAATGACTAATTAGCCCATAAATGAGAATTTATTCTAGAAAGCCAAAAATGTGATTTTTATGGCTTAATATGATGGAGGAGATTGAGACGATAATTTTGATACCAATTTTATAGAAATCGGACCAAGATTGGACCGAACGGGCCAAACCAGGAAAACTGGACCCATGGTGCGCCCTTGGCCCAACATAACTAAACCTAATAAACCCTAAAACAGCACTCTCTCTCCTCTCTAAGCTCTCATTCACGCTGAAATGGTGAAAGGGAAGGGAAGAACACTCTCTCAAGTTCTCTCCCTTGGTTGATCTTCAAAGTTCAAACCACCATAACTTTTGATCTAGCACTCTGATTGCCGCACCGTTTGCGGCCACGCGTTGACCACGAAGAGCTCTACAAAATCTACTACTATATTCTTGAGGTAAGTGATGAGCGGATAATTTATACAATTTTTGGCATTATTTTTACATAGTTTTTAGTATGATTTAGTTACTTTTTAGTATATTTTTATTAGTTTTTAGGCAAAATTCACATTTTTGGACTTTACTATGAGTTTGTGTATTTTTCTGTGATTTCAGGTATTTTCTGGCTGAAATTGAGGGACCTGAGCAAAAATCTGATTCAGAGGCTGAAAAAGGACTGTTGAGGCTGTTGGATTCTGACCTCCCTGAACTCGAAATGGACTTTTTGGAGCTACAAAACTCCAAATGGCGCGCTCTCAACTGCCTTGGAAAGTGGACATCCAGGGCTTTCCAGCAATATATAATAGTCCATACTTTGCCCGAGTTTAGATGATGCAAACTGGCGTTTAACGCCAGCTTTCTGCCCTATTCTTGCGTTAAACGCCAAAAACAAGTTGCAAAGCAAAGTCAAACGCCAGAAACACGTTACAAACTGGCGTTTAACTCCAATGAAGACCTCTACACATGAAAGCTTCAATGCTCAGCCCAAGCACACACTAAGTGGACCCGGAAGTGGGTTTCTGCATCATTTACCTAATTATGTAACCCTAGTAACTAGTTTAGTATAAATAGAACTTTTTACTGTTGTACTAGGGGTCCTTTTTCCCTATTTTCGAATTCATATCACATTTTGGGGGCTGGCCATTTGGCCATGCCTGGACCTTTATCACTTATGTATTTTCAACGGTGGAGTTTCTACACACCATAGATTAAGGTGTGAAGCTCTGTTGTTCCTCAAGTATTAATGCAAAGTACTATTGTTCTTCTATTTAATTCATGCTTATTCTTATTCTAAGATATTTGTTCGCACATAAGAACATGATGAATGTAATGATTATGTGACACTCATCACAATTCTCACTTATGAACGCGTGATTGACAACCACTTCCGTTCTACATGAAGACAAGCTTGAATGTATATCTCTTGGATTTCTAATCAACGATTCACATCGACTCCCCTCTGACAATGGGGCATCTGAATCCGAGATCAAAGTCTTCGTGGTATAGGCTAGAACCCATTGGCAGCATTCTTGAGATCCGAAAAATCTAAACCTTGTCTGTGGTATTCCGAGTAGGATCTGGGATGGGATGATTGTGACGAGCTTCAAACTCGCGACTGTAGGGCATGGTGATAGACGCAAAAGGATAGTAAATCCTATTCCTACACGATCGAAAACCAACAGCTGATTAGCCATACGATATCTGTGCATGGTATGTTTCATCCGAGACGAGCAATTCGACAGTTGATTAGCCGTACAGAAACCGTAGAGGACCATTTTCACGGAGAGGACGGGAAGTAGCCATTGACAATGGTGACACCCAACATACAGCTTGCCATAGAAAGTAGTATGAAGGATTGAAAGAAAGCAGTAGGAAAGCAGAGATTCATGAGGGATAAAGCATCTCCACACACTTATCTGAAATTTTCACCAATGAATTGCATAAGTATCTCTATCTTTATTTTATGTTTTATTTATCTTTTAATTCTCAAAACTCCATAACCATTTTAATCCGCCTGACTAAGATTTGCAAGATGACCATAGCTTGCTTCAAGCCGACAATCTCTGTGGGATCAACCCTTACTCACGTAAGGTTTATTACTTGGACGAACCAATGCACTTGCTAGTTAGTTGTGCGAAGTTGTGAAAAAGAGTGATATTACAATTGTGTGTACCAAGTTGTTGGCGCCATTGAGATCACAATTTCGTGCACCAAGTTTTTGGCGACGTTGCAGGGGATTGTTCGAGTTTAGCAACTGATGGTTCATCTTGTTACTGAGATTAGGTAATTTTCTTCTTGTTTTAACCATTATTCTATTTTCAAAAAGTTTTCAAAAATCTTTCAAAATTTTTCTTCTTTTTCGTTTTTCTAAAAATAATTTTCAAAAAATCCAAAAAAATTTTAATAAAATCATAAAAACCAAAAATTTTGTGTTTCTTGTTTGAGTCTTGAGTCAATTTTTAAGTTTGGTATCAATTGCATGTTTTAATTTTTCTAAAAAATATATATATTTTCGAAAATTCATGCATGTGTTCTTCATGATCTTCAAGTTGTTCTTGGTAAGTCTTCTTGTTTGATCTTCATATTTTCTTGTTTTGTGTCTTTTGTTATTTTTCATATGCATTTTTGCATTCATAGTGTCTAAACATGAAAAATCTCTAAGTTTGGTGTCTTGCATGCTTTTCTTTTCTTGAAAATTTTTCAAAAATAAGTTCTTGATGTTCGTCATGATCTTCAAAGTGTTCTTGGTGTTCATCTTGACATTCATAGTGTTCTTGCATACATCATTTGTTTTGATCCAAAATTTTTATATGTTGAGTCATTTTGTGGTTTTTCTCTTTCCTCATAAAAATTCAAAAAATCAAAAAAATATCTTTCCCTTATTTCTCTCATAAATTTCGAAATCTTTGGGTTGACTTAGTCAAAAATTTTTAAAATAAGTTGTTTCTTGTTGGTCAAGTCAAGATTTCATATCTTTTAAATTCTAGAATCATATCTTTTAGTTTCTTGTTAGTCAAGTAATCAATTTTAATTTTAAAAATAAAATCTTTCTAAATTTCTTTTCCAAATCTTTTTCAAAATAATTTTCAATCATATCTTTGCAATCATATCTTTTTTAATCATATCTTTTTCAAACTTCAATTTCAAAATCTTTTCTAACTTCTTATCTTTTCAAAATTGATTTTCAAATCTTTTTCAACTAACTAATTGATTTCTTTGTTTGTTTTACCATTTCTTATCTTTTTCAAAACCACCTAACTAATTCTCTCTCTAATTTTCGAAAATCACCTTCCTCTTTTTTAAAAATCTTTCTAATTAAATAATTGTTTCAAATTTTAATTTTTATTTTATTCCTTTTCTTAATTTTTGAATTTCTCTCTCTTTTTCTATTTATTTTATTTATTTACTAACACTTCTCTTCTCAAAATTCGAACCCCTCCCTTCTCTGTGTTCAAATTTTTCTTCTTCTTCCTTCATTCTTTTCTTCTACTCACATAAAGGAATCTCTATACTGTGACATAGAGGATTCCTCTTCTTTTCTGTTCTCTTCTTTTTCATATGAGCAGGAGCAAGGACAAGAACATTCTTATTGAAGCAGATCCTGAACCTGAAAGGACTCTAAAGAAGAAGCTAAGAGAAGCTAAAGCACAACAATCCAGAGAAAACCTTACAGAGAATCTCGAAAAAGAAAGAGACATGGCCGAACCCCAACAACAATGCAAGGAAGATGATTGGTGACTTTACTGCACCAAATTCTAACTTCCATGGAAGAAGCATCTCAATCTCTGCCATTGGAGCAAACAACTTTGAGCTAAAGCCTCAATTAGTTTCTCTGATGCAACAGAATTGTAAGTTTCATGGACTTCCATCAGAAGATCATTTTCAGTTCTTAACTGAATTCTTACAGATCTGTGATACTATTAAGACCAATGAAGTTGATCCCGAGGTCTATAAGCTTATGCTTTTCCCTTTTGCTGTAAGAGACAGAGTTAGAATATGGTTGGACTTTCAACCTAAAGATAGCCTGAACTCTTGGGATAAGCTGGTCACGGCTTTTTTAGCCAAGTTCTTTCCTCCTCAAAAGCTGAGCAAGCTTAGAGTGGATTTTCAAACCTTCAGATAGAAAGAAGGTGAATCCCTCTATGAAGCTTGGGAAAGATATAAGCAACTGACCAAAAAGTGTCCTTCTGACATGCTCTTAGAATAGACCATCCTAGATATATTCTATGATGGTCTGTCTGAATTGTCTAAGATGTCATTGGACCATTCTGCAAGTGGATCTATTCACCTAAAGAAAATGCCTGTAGAAGCTCAGGAACTCATTGACATGGTTGCAAATAACCAGTTCAAGTACACCTCTGAAAAGAATCCTGTGAGTAATGGGACGCCTCATATTCACACAACACAAACACCTTTCCCCCCTCTTGGCCGAACCACCTCTTACCCTCCATCTCCTCCATTTTCTTCTTCTTCCCCTTCTTTCTTTCTTCTTTTGCTCGAGGACGAGCAAACCTTTTAAGTTTGGTGTGGTAAAAGCATTGCTTTTTGTTTTTCCATAACCATTTATGGCACCTAAGGCCAGAGAAACCTCTAGAAAGAGGAAAGGGAAGGCAAAAGCTTCCACCTCCGAGTCATGAGAGATGGAGAGATTCATCTCAAAAGTCCGTCAAGACCACTTCTATAAAGTTGTGGCCAAGAAGAAGGTGATCCCTGAGGTCCCTTTCATGCTCAAGAAAAATGAGTATTCGGAGATCCGACATGAGATCCGAAGAAGAGGTTGGGAAGTTCTTACCAACCCCATTCAACAAGTCGGAATCTTAATGGTTCAAGAGTTCTATGCCAATGCATGGATCACTAGGAACCATGATCAAAGTATGAACCCGAATCCAAAGAATTAGCTTACAATGGTTCAGGGGAAATACTTAGATTTCAGTCTAGAAAATGTAAGGTTGGCATTCCACTTGCCAATTATGCAAGAAAACGCACGCCCCTACACTAGAAGGGTCAACTTTGATCAAAGGTTGGACTAAGTCCTCATGGACATATGTGTGGAAGGAGCTCAATGGAAAAGCGACTCAAGAGGCAATCCGGTTCAATTGAGAAGACCAGACCTTAAGCCTGTGGCTAGAGGATGGTTGGAGTTCATCCAACACTCCATCATTCCTACTAGCAACCGATCTGAAGTGACTGTGGATCGAGCCATCATGATCCATAGTATCATGATTGGGGAGGAAGTGGAAGTTCATGAGATCATACCTCTAGAACTCTACAAGGTGGCTAACAAGTCATCCACCTTGGCAAGGTTAGCCTTTCCTCATCTGATTTGTCATCTATGCAATTTGGCTGGAATTGACATAGAAGGAGACATCCTCATTGAAGAGGACAAGCCCATCACTAAGAAAAGGATGGAACAAATAAGAGAGCCCATTCATGGACCTCAACAAGAGCATGAGGAAGATCCTCATCAAGAAATCCCTGAGATGCCTTAAGGGATGCAATTTCCTCCACACAACTATTGGGAATAACTCAACACGTGCTTGGAAGGCTTGAGTTACAACATGGACCAACTAAGGGTGGAGCACCAAGAGTACTCCATTATTCTCCATGAGATTACGGAAGATCAAAGAGCTATGAGGGAGGAGCAACAAAGGCAAGAAAGAGACATAGAGGAGCTTAGGCGTTCCATTGGTTCTTCAAGAGGAAGACGCCACCCCACTAAGGTGGACTCATTCCTTAATCTCCTTGTCTATTTACTTTTCTGTTTTCGGTTTTGAGCTATATGTTTGTCTATGTTTGTGTCTTTATTACATGATCATTAGTGTCTAGTGTCTATGTCTTAAAGCTATGAATAACTCCATAAATCCTTCACCTCTCTTAAATGAAAAATGTTCTTAGTTACAAAAGAACAAGAAGTACTTGAATTTCAAATTTTATCTTGAAATTAGTTTAATTATTTTGATGTGATGACAATATTTTTTGTTTTCTGAATGAATGCTTGAACAGTGCATATTTTTTATAGTGAAATTTATGAATGTTAAAATTGTTGGCTCTTGAAAGAATGATGAACAAAGAGAAATGTTACTGATAATCTGAAAAATCATGAAATTGATTCTTGAAGCAAGAAAAAGCAGTGAAAAAAAAAATAGCGAAAAAAAGAGAAAAAATGGCGAAAAAAAAGAAAGAAAGAAAAAGAAAAAGCAAGCAGAAAAAGGCAATAGCCCTTAAAACCAAAAGGCAAGGGTAAAAAGGATCCAAGGCTTTGAGCATCAGTGGATAGGAAGGCCCAAGGAAATAAAATCCAGTCCTAAGCGGCTAAATCAAGCTGTCCCTAACCATGTGCTTGTGTCATGAAGATCCAAGTGAAAAGCTTGAGACTGAGTGGTTAAAGTTGTGATCCAAAGCAAAAGAGTGTGCTTAAGAGCTCTGGACACCTCTAATTGGGGACTTTAGCAAAGTTGAATCACAATTTAAAAAAGGTTCACCCAATTATGTGTCTGTGGCATTTATGTATCCGGTGGTAATACTGAAAAACAAAGTGCTTAGGGCCACAGCCAAGACTCATAAAGTAGCTGTGTTCAAGAATCAACATACTGAACTAGGAGAATCAATAACACTATACCAAAATTTTGAGTTCCTATAGAAGCCAATCATTCTGAACTTCAAAGGAAAAAGTGAGATGCCAAAACTGTTCAAAAGCAAAAAGCTACAAGCTCCGCTCATCTAATTGGGACTAAGTTTCATTGATATTGTGGGATTCATTGTATATTCTCTTCTTTTTATCCTATTTTGTTTTCAGCTGCTTGGGGACAAGCAACAATTTAAGTTTGGTGTTGTGATAAACAGATAATTTATACGCTTTTTGGCATTATTTTTACAAGTTTTTAGTATGATTTAGTTACTTTTTATTATATTTTTATTAGTTTTTAGGCAAAATTCACATTTCTGGACTTTACTATGAGTTTGTGGGTTTTTCTGTGATTTCAAGTATTTTCTGGCTGAAATTGAGGGACCTGAGCAAAAATCTGATTCAGAGGCTGAAAAAGGACTGCTGAGGCTGTTAGATTCTGACCTCCCTGCACTCAAAATGGAATTTTTGGAGCTACAGAAATCCAAATGGCACGCTATCAACTACGTTGGAAATTAGACATCCAGAGCTTTCCAGTAATATATAATAGTTCATACTTTGCCCGAGTTTAGATGATGCAAAATGGCGTTTAACGCCAGCTTTCTGCCCAATTCTGGCGTTAAACGCCAGAAACAAGTTGCAAAGCAGAGTTAAACGCCAGAAACACGTTACAAACTGACGTCTAACTCCAAGGAAGACCTCTACACGTGAAATTTTCAATGCTCAGCCCAAGCACACACCAAGTGGGCCCGGAAGTGGATTTCTGCATTATTTACCTAATTCTGTAACCCTAGTAACTAGTTTAGTATAAATAGAACTTTTTACTATTGTACTAGGGGTCCTTTTTCCCTATTTTTGAATTCATATCACATTTTGGGGGCTGGCCATTCGGCCATGCCTGGACCATCATCAATTATGTATTTTCAACGGTGGAGTTTCTACACACCATAGATTAAAGTGTAGATCTCTACTGTTCCTCAAGTATTAATACAAAGTACTATTGTTCTTCTATTCAACTCATGCTTATTCTAATTCTAAGATATTCGTTCACACACAAGAACATAATGAATGTGATGATTATGTGACACTCATCACCATTCTCACTTATGAACGCGCGATTGACAACCACTTCCGTTCTACATGAAGACAAGCTTGAATGTATATCTCTTGGATTTCTAATCAATGATTCACATTGACTCCCCTCTGATAATGGGGCATCTGAATCCGAGATCAGAGTCTTCGTGGTATAGGCTAGAACCCATTGGCATCATTCTTGAGATCCGAAAAGTATAAACCTTGTCTGTGGTATTCCGAGTAGGATCTGGAATGGGATGACTGTGACGAGCTTCAAACTCGCGACTGTAGGATGTGGTGACAAACGCAAAAGGATAGTAAATCCTATTCCTACACGATCGAGAACCAACAGCTGATTAGCCATACGATATCTGTGCATGGTATTTTTCATCCGAGACGAGCAATCCGACAGTTGATTAGCCGTACAGAAACCGTAGAGGACCATTTTCACTGAGAGGACGGAAAGTAGCCATTGACAACGGTGACACCCAACATACAGCTTGCCATAGAAAGGAGTATGAAGGATTGGAAGAAGGCAATAGGAAAGCAGAGATTCAAGAGGGATAAAGCATCTCCATACACTTATCTGAAATTCCTACAAATGAATTGCATAAGTATCTCTATCTTTATTTTATGTTTTATTTATCTTTTAATTCTCAAAAATCCATAACCATTTTAATCCGCCTGACTGAGATTTGCAAGATGACCATAGCTTGCTTCAAGCCGACAGTCTCCGTGGTATCGACCCTTACTCACGTAAGGTTTATTACTTGGACGACCTAGTGCACTTGCTGGTTAGTTGTGCGAAGTTGTGAAAAAGAGTGATATTACAATTGTGCGTACTAAGTTGTTGGTGCCATTGAGATCACAATTTCGTGCACCAGTAAGCCACGAAATTATTTCTGTTCTTCATTCCTAAATTTCGAATTTCATGGAGAATGTGTTGAGTTTTGGGCTCTTTGATGTTATAGGACCCAACTCTCTTAAAGGAGAAGATTAATCCTGTCTCCTTGAACCTTGGGTGTGGTAAGATTCTCAACCCTAATATAATTTTTTGTTTTATGATGCTTGGGTATTGAGTTGTGGTGTTTGGGCATGATAATTGTGGCTAAGGTAGCGTGTATGTGAATATTGAAGCTTGATTGATGTAACACCCTCACTATCCGAATGTCACGCTTCCGGCTGCGCCACTCTGATAGCTTGGGCATTACGACAACTCTATACATATTTAATATTAAAATAGGAGCCTGTTTAAAACTTAAAACCGCATAACCTTTCAAAAACACTTTTCCTATCCCTCTTACAAACTTTATAAAGATAAGGCGAGGGAAACATAATAGCTAAGATAATACAAAAAGACCGAATAAACAGAAAATAAACATAACTCTTCTGAAGCTTCATCGTCCATATCCTGAAAAGGAATAACATTTAGGGGAGTGAGAACGTCATCCTCGCTTATTCTCACTATAGGATTACAGAAATTGCTATAACAATATACGTAAAATAAAATTATTCTTAGAGTACAGTGATTATTGCTCATCTTATGAGTCTTTCCAAAAACCTTGGGTTCACATTTCGAAATCCAGAAAATCCTTTTCGAAGACTTGGTAAATTTCTCAAATATTTTAAAACAAAACTTTTTTCATTTCTTTTAAAATCTGAAAAGTTTTTCCTAGACAGTATAAATGACCAATATGTCCCAAACATAAGTTCAATTAAGTCTATGCTGTAAGAGTTTGATTTTCCATACTTTTCTAGACCACAACCATGAAAGCAATTACCTACGCGGTATAAATGATCATCCCATTCCTAACATAGGTTCATTAAGTCTATGCTGAACCGGTTAGATACTTTATACAAAACTAGAACTCAATATACCAATCACAGCCTCAAGCCCATCCAATCCACCACGGCCACCGGCCCAAACAACTCAATCATCAACCAATTCATCACAAACCAACCAATCAAACACAATCACAATTAATGTAGTTCAAACACAATCAATAGCAATTACAACAATTATAGCAGTTAACAGTTAACATAAGTATTCACATAGGCAAATCAATTACAATATGCACACCCAAACAATGTCACATAAATGCATATGATGAATGCATGTTCTACTGGCCATGAGCTCACGCGTTGGTTACGTTACCAACCCCAACTCGGATAAGCGGGATCCAGCCACCGTCCTTACCCATAGGACCCATAGACAAGCAGGATTAAACCACAGTCCTTGCCCGGAACATGCAAGCGGGATCAAACCACCATCCTTACCTCCACCGTAAGCGGGATCAAACCACCGTCCTTACGCAGGCACTGCACCCTCAAAAAACGGGATTAAACCACCGTCTTTGCCAGGTGCCAGTGACATATCAACAATCTCATCTCAGCATAAGTGGGACGAACCCGGCCCTTATACCTACCAAACCATAACTCATCAATCTTGAGGACATTCATAATCAATCAAGATCAATAACTTATTTCAAATTTATTCTTGGCCCATTTTCTTTTAAATAACAAACGTATTCATTTCACATCTTGCCAAGAATCATTTTTCAAAATGGAGCCACTTTCCACATCTTTTCAACACTTCCAAACAATCACAAAACCATGGCAAATTCAAAATCTCTTTGAAAGACTCAAAATCATTCATTTCTAAATCAAGATTTGGTCGTAAAATTCCTCAGCGGAGTCTCAAGACTTCAGGGGAGAATAACCTAACTCATTTCTTAAATTCATTGAAAACCTCCAAAACCTTAACTTCTTGATATGAATAATTAAAAGTAGAATTTAAACCAAAACCAAGTCATGTATCCAAATATTCCGAACCAATTTCAAAACCACTAACTTAACCAAAACCAAATCATTTAAACCAAACACTAACTTTTAGTTTCATTCTTAAATCTATTTCCAAAGGCTCGGAAAGTGTTTCAGTTTCACTAAATCAAAATTTCAGAAAATACTTCAACCTTTTCTTAAAATGTTGTAAAGTGAAATTAGTTAATCGAACTCCATTAAAACTCCTTCTAGTTTTCTTATTTGATCAAATTCCAAACTTGATTATTTTCATCTTTAAATCAACTTTAGAACATGGTTCTCTTCTAAAATAGTTTATATTCAAAATATAATAATTTTCTTAAATAGTTCAAGGCATAACCCGTTCCCTTTTTAAAATACCGTGTCAAATAAAGTCTCGGATTTTATAGAAATTTTGGCAGCATCTCTCCTAAAACTTGGACTTTGCCACCTTGTCCGGGTCCCAACCAAACCAATTCTCAACTCTTTCCAACAGGTTCAAGATCAAATCAGTTTCCAATAAAACAAAAACTCAAACTTTTAGACTATCAACAATCATTTCAAATTAACCAATCTAGAAATCTCCATTTTATCAAAGTAGACATTATTTCAATCAAACAGACAACCATATTCATTCAAGACAAAATCGGACAATTCATAAGACTCACATAATCACCAGAAATATGTTTTACACAACATATCTATTTATAACATTTTCCAATTTAAAATAAATTAGTTTGTATAAAAATCCCCTACCTCGACTCGTCGAAACCATAACCCAAAATGCGTCACGAAATCTTTTCTCTTAACCGAATTCAACAGCAATCCACAAACTCAGTCTTTGATCACTTCCACAGCACTTAGGCAACATAAAAATGACATGCAACGCTCAAAATATGACCCTATGCTACCAGGACCTCAGAGTTTATAACCAAACATAACAGAATACTAATGCAGGGTTTTCTGAAATATGAACACTTACCGAACTAAGAAAATGAAACAACAGCGTTCACTGAACCAGCTTGGTGGCAGCTCCTGCAACCACCTCGAGCGGCAGCGATGACCAGAACTCTGGCGACGACGACTGTAACAAACATGCAGCGATGAAAAGCTTCCGGAAACCCAAAAGGAAAGAAAGCCAACTAAAAACCCTTACCGGCAGGGGATCTCAGTGGCAGCAAAGGCGTTGCTCAGCAACAGAAGTTCGATCATGGCGGTGAAGCTCCCAACAGCGGCAACGGCAACAGCAAGGCACTGACGGCGGCAACAGAAACGGCAAGGATCGGCAGATCTGATGGCAACATGAGCTCCCTCTCTTCTTCATGAACGGCGTTGGCGTCTGGCAGTAGGGAGGATGGATGGCGGTGGCACAAGCAACAGAACGCGGCGGCGACCTCCATCCCGTGGTGGCTCCCTCACGAGTTTTCTCTCTCTCTGCCCGATCTTTCTCTCTCTCTCGTCGGCGTTGGGTGGCAACAGCGGGACAGGCTTCACGGCAAGGACGACGGCGGCGACAGGAACCCACGAAGATGATAGCGGACATGACGCAACGGTGGTTCGCGAGGCTGGCGCGAGCTCTTCCCTCCTCTGCCGATGTTCTCCTTTCGGACTTCCTCTCTCCTCTGCTAGCAGCAGCGACGAGCATAGACGACGACCCAGGCTTCACAGACGGCGGCGAGACGCTGACGCGATGGTGGCGGCGACTGGGTGGTGGCGCAGACAGCTCGCCCCCTCTTCCTCTCCTCCTCCTCGACGGTCCCCTTCATGTTTCCCTTTCTTCTCTCTTCTCGTTTCTGTGTGCGTGTGTGTGATGTTAGAAGGGAGGGGGAGGCTGTGGTGTGGCTAGGGTTTCACTTGGGGAAAAAGGGGAAAAATGTATATTAATTAGGATTAAGGTTTTTATATGAAACTAGAGATTTTGGGACTTAATTTGAAAACTAACTAAAACCTTAAAATTACTCTAAAAATACATTATTTGTTGCATCAAATGAATTCAATAATTAGAAAATTGGATAAAATTCTAATTTAAATATCCAAACATCGTTATTTTTAAATTTCTAAGACTTTAAATAGTAAATAGGAAAATAATTCCCAAATAATAGAATTTGGATAAAAACCTTAATTTGTTTCAAATACAATTAATTAAAACTACCTTTAATTACCTTCAATAAAAAAATTTATGAATTAAAACTGTAAATAAATATATGTATGACTTGAAATTAGTTTGTAATAACTTTTCAAAAGTCTTGGATCTTACAATTGAGATTTTAGAAAGTTTGAAAGAGGGCTTTGGTGTGCAAAAATCTATTCTTGGAGGTGTTGAGTCCTTGAGAGCTTGTGAAAAAGTGATTTGGAAGTGCTCTGGTGGAGCGTGGGAAATCGGCTAAGGTATGGTCTCGGTTTTCTGTGTCTAAAATGTAATGTGGTGTGAAAACTTAGGCTATAGGCCCTAAGATAGGCATTGAATTGTTGATGTTATTGAATGGTTGAGATATATGATGTGGTCATATATGTGGTTATGAATATTGATGCCTTAATGGTGTGATATATGAGAAAAATACATGTTGTGATATATGCTTGATGAATGATTGAGGTTGATTTGTGGGTGAAACCATGTTGATGATGAGTATGATATTGATTATGTATAATGATGGTTGATTGGAAATGGTATTGTTGGAAATTAGGATGAGAAAGGAAGTATGACGTGTTAATGTGTTTGAAAGTTAGCCATTTGATTATGATGGGTTAAAGTGGTTGGATGGTGGTTTTGTGAATTTTTGGTAAAAATGTGAATGTATGAGTTGAAGAGGCTTGAGGTTGATTTTTGGTATATTTTGATTGAATTCAAAAAAGGTTGAAATTGGTATGTTTTGATTGATTTTGAAAAGGGTTGATATTGGCTTGATTTGAAAATCGCACTTTGTGGTTTTGTATGAAAATATGCTTTTTTTGGCATATATTGACGGAGTATAACTTGGACCCCGGATCCTCTCTTTGTGCCAAACTTGTTTAGAAATGAAATTGGATCCGGGATGTTCATGTCGTTCGAAGAACGGGCGAAAATGATTTGAAATGAAGGAGTTATGTCCGTCGGAAGATTCAGGGTTGAATCTGTGAATTCTGCAGCAATTAACTTAGAAAAATTTTTAGCAGAATGCCCCCCATGCGTAGGCGTGACTGACGCGTACGCGTTGTTTTTCAAAAACGCACCATCCACGCGTGTGCGTGGCCCACAAGTGCGCGTCGATGCGCTGCTCCAAATGCCCAGCCATTTTTTCGAAAGTTGTGCGAGAATTGTGCCAGTTTTGTGCGTGGGGCACAGACGCACCCACGCATACGCGTGGCTGACGCGTAGGTGTCGCTTGGCTATTTTTCCATCCACGCGTGCGTGTGGGCGATGCATACGCGTCGATGAAATTTTTGGCGATCCACGCGTGCGCGTCGGCGACGCATACGCATGATCCTATTTTCACCCCTTTTGTCTTAAATCACTATGATATGCCTAGCAATGACAAAAGTGCTAGGGGATGTGGTAACTTTTGAATGAATAATGGGGAAAATTTATGATCAATGATGATCAAAGATGATTATATGAGATATGGAGGATGGCGGTGGAAGTGCTTTATGTGCCATGAGCCGAAGGGCTGTATTTGTTGATAAATTGGCCAGTTCTGGATTGAACTGTGAGCTGGATGGCTGAGTTATTGCCGAATTACGGCTGAGCCATTATTGAGTTATGGCTGAGTATAATTGCATATATGCTTATTGAATGAAATGTGAATGTTGCACTTTCACTATTTGAGATACGAGTTTCCCTAGATGAAAGCAGTGGCTAGCCACCACGTGCTCCAGGTGGAGACTTGATACTCTGCTGACCCTATGTCGTAAGTGTGGCCGGACACTGTGAAAGTTCCGGATGAGCTCGCCCCCGTGGATAAACACCAGTGTGGGTGTTGTTGGATACACACCAATGTGGGTGTTGTATGATTATGATTATGATCATGATGATGATCGAGAATAACTCGAGTTGGGGATGCACGACAGAGGGACAGTCCAATGGTTAGCTACCAGGACTTGTCGGGTTGGCTATATAACTGACAGATGATATTATTAGCTATTAGAGACAGGCATTCATCATATGCATATTATGTGAATTGTTTGGAATTGCCTAATTGACTGCATATTACTTGCTAATTGTCTAAATGTCGTATCTGTTTCCTATTTGTATATCTCTCGTCTGAAATAATTGTGTTTGCCATATTATACTCCTGCTGGTGGTTGGGAGGTCTGAAGGACTTAGAAAGGGAAGTAATAGATAGACTGAATAATCTTTAGTCAGTTGCCATTTATGGTTTAGTCTGTTTATAAGCTTTGAATTTATCTGGTGGAAGTTCTAGAATTGCCTTTGGCTTTTCCAGGACATTACATGTTAGATATGTAGGCACTGCTATCATACTGAGAACCTTCGGTTCTCACCCATGCGGATTTTGTGGTTTTCAGATGCAGGACGTGAGGCTTCTCGCTAAAGCACGCTGGAGACTTCTGGATTAGCGAAGATCCTTTGTTCTTGAGACTCTATTTTGGTTTTATATATCTTTCTTAGATACTTTTGTCTCTATTAAATAATACAAACAGTGATGACTCGTCTTAGAGGAGGTTTGGAGAATAGGTTTTCTGTATTTATGTCCCTTTGGGTTTGCCTTGGGGTTTCTCATTTTATTTACATGTATATATTGCTATGCTCGGACCGGTTATCTTCGCAACGGGATATTGGGTTTCGATATTCCTGTTTTTGGCACTCTTTTGTATATATATCCAATCTCATTTTAGCTTATTCCTTTCTATTACGTTATCGATCGGAGTGTTGCGCTTTCCAAGTTGCGATTTTGTTTTTTCCCTTTTCTTCAAAGGCTCCTAGTTATAATCATTTTTCATACTATTATACGTACTAAATTTTTATTTTAGAGGTCGTAATACCTTGCCATCTCTGAATTATGACTTAAGCATAAGACTCTGTATCGTAGGGTGTTACAGTATATAGTAAAAAGGTTTAGAGGCAAGTAGCGCTCGAACTTTTAGTATGATCATGAGGTGCTAAAAGTTAGGGTGTTACAAATGACACCCAAACAACACTCTATGTCAAGATTGTTGTAAGGGTTTGTTTGCATGAATTGTTAAAAATATCTTTTTTTAAGTGATCTATTTTTAAAAAATCTTTTAAAAAGGTAAAGTAATTTCATGTTTAAATATTTTATGTAAAAATATTCTTTTATTTAATAACTATGTTTGGTTACAATGATATAAAAATATGTTTGATTTAATTTTATTATGTTAAAAATATTTTTTTAAATAAAAAATCTTTTAAAAAAATATAAATTATAATTTCTAAAAAACATATTTTTTATTTTTCTAATATTTTTATTTTTACTATTAAAATTTTGTCAAATACATTAAATAAAGAAAGAAAGATCTTTCTATGTTAAAAAATATCATTTTCTAATAACTTAACGACATCCAAATAAGTATTAAATGTTTTAAGTACTATTCTAAGTTTGCATAAAAGAATAATTGATATTACATTTTAAAGAAAACTATCAAATTGATACCAAAAGATTTTGATGTTGACAAAAATAATTTTAAAAGATACAAACGGTAAATTAAATCCTAAAAGATAATTAAATTAGTTGACAAAAATGATCAAATATTAACCAAATTTATTTTTGTTAATTAACCGAAAACACTGAATAAAGTCTATTTAAATTAACCAAATATTTTTGACATAATAAATAAATAAATAATATTTTATATTATTATATTCAAATATAATTATTAAATAAAAAATATTTACTTTTGCATGAGATATTATAAAAACTAATAGTCACTCTTGAATTTAATAGTATTAATTGGAGATAATACTCAAAATAATTTTTGAAGATCAAACTCAATTTGACTCCCAAAATTACAATAACTCTCAAATTTTAAGATGTAATTCAAGTTAACTTTTTCATCTATTTCAGTCGATGAAAAAATAATGTGACACGTTCAATTGATACCTGCTACTAACAACAGTTATCTAATAAAGTCAAATTATTATAAACATCAATTTAATCCATCTTGATTGAACATAAAAACTAACAAGAACCCCAAATCTATAATTAAGATTGAAGTTGCTATTATCATGGGAAGGATATTGAGAAGTAGCAACCAAAATTCTAGAAGCTCCGATAGATTTTGTTCGCATGGTACTTGGTGGGTGAATAGGAATGCACATCAGAACAGAGTTGAGATCCACATTAGTGTGGTTGTGGGATGCGAAATCAATTTTTTAGTAGCCTAAGACGAATGCAAATTTAAAGAAACCTTTTTTTAAATTATAATATGAGTTATTTGAATTCTTACTATTTGATTCTGTGTCTTCTTTTGTCAATACTTCTTTCTTTTGTAATAATCTTCTTCTAATATAAGTTGTTTGAATGATTGCTACTTGATTCTGCATCTTCTTTTGTCAATATTTCTTTCTTTTGTAATTTTTCTTCAATTTTTTGTATGGGTAGATAATGAAAAAGAAAAAGACATAATTGGGAGAAATAAATCTCAAATTATTGATGAGCATTGAAAATCAAATATGCATCAACAATATATAAAATCAAATATGCAAATTAAAAACTATTTTAACTCAAATATATCTTTTAACTGAATTTTAAAATTTATCATTGTCATCAAAATGAATAATTGTAATTGCTATAATATACCAAAAATAAACAAAAATGATGTCAAAAGTATAGTCAATTATAGAGATATAATTAAGTTTCCAAAATACAACTCTACACAAAGTATCTCAAAAATTTTAAACAATAGAATTTCAAAAGACTTTCTACAAATTAAGTTATACATAACTTGTTGCAATAACTACCTAAATAATTCTCTATTTCTTTCTTAGTGGTTTGAAGCCTGGCCTGAGAACAAATTTTATAAACCTTGCCAGTTATGCATCTGTTCCAAAACATAGGGGTAATGTTAGACTCAATGAATACAAAATATGAAAATGCACATGAACGAGATGAAAGGTGAATGAAAAATAAGAATTAAGCAAAATTCAGCAACCACCAGTAGTTACAATGACGCTACCCCCAGCTTGGAGTCCTGGGAAAATGACTCTTCTACACACTTTGGTGATTCTGTATCCCTCTCTCTCCTTACCCATTACTTTTTATTCCTCTGACATCCTAATTAACTGCCTATATGGATTGACTATCATACTCTCCCTCTATTAGTTCATATGGTAATCCTTCATCCTTGATGGGGCTCTTCTTTCTCTCTTACTTGTTGGGCCTTTCTCAGTTGCTAGCCTATCTGCTGCTTCAACATTCTTTTCTGGTTCCTCAATTGGGTTGCTGTTGTTTTGAGTTTGCTGGCTGTGTTCCTTGTTAGGCGTATCAACTACACCCTCCCTGAGAACAACCTTGTCCTCAAGGTTGAGTTCCTGTAACAACTTCAGTAACTCATCCCAATCCACCTATGCGGTCTCATCTCTTGGCAAGCCTTCCCAGTCCACCAAGACTTGCATCACTTGCCTCCTATCCCTCTCGACTGAGCGCTATCCCACAATTGCCATCGGCACTAGCTGGAATAATGCAGGAGCCACGGCAAGGATGGGTGCGTCGGCAATTTGCGCACCGTGGAACTCTTTCAGCATGGATACATGGAAGACGGGGTGGATTGTAGTCCCCTCTGGTAGCTCCAAGCGATGCGCAGTCTTTCCTACTTTACTCCTCACACGGTAGGTCCCGAAATACCTTCGGCCAAGTTTAGGATGTTCCCAGTGAGACAACGACAATTGCTGGTAAGGTTTGAGCTTAAGCAACACCCAATCTCTCACCTGAAATTCCTTATCTTTCCGATGCTGATCTGCTTGCTTCATCATACGCTTTCTGGCTTGGTGTAGGTAATACACGAGTCCATCATTCAAAATCTCTCGGGTGCGTAAAAACAAGTCAACCTCTATGACTGGAGAGGACCCCGGTGTATATCCTGGTGGTAGATTCATTGGAAACCCATGTAAAGCTTCGTGTGGTGTCATTTGGATGGCTGAATGGTAGGAACTGTTATAATAAAACTCTGCCCATGGTAGGAAGGTTGCCCATTGTTGTGGTTGAGAATGGGAAAAAGCACGCAAATATTGTTCAAAGGAGCGATTAGTGACTTCCGTTTGGCCGTCGGTTTGAGGGTGATATGCCGTAGTATAGTGGAGATGAGTGCCACTGAATTCGAAAAGGTTGTGCCAAAAATGACTGAGGAACAGGGGATCTCTATTGGATACAATGGAGGAAGGGAACCCATGAAGCTTCACTACTGACACAATGAACATTCTTGCCACCGTACTGGCAGTGAACCCAGCTCGCAATGGTTCAAAGTGTGCCGTTTTGCTAAAGCGATCCACAACCACCAAGATTGCAGAGTATCCAGCAGACTTCGGCAGTTGAACAATGAAGTCCATTGAGAGTTCCATCCATGGCCCACTTGGCACAGGTAAAGGTTGCAATAACCCTTGTTGCTTAGAAGTCATATATTTAGTTGATTGGCAAACATCATATTCCTGAATAAATTTATGAATATTTTTACGCAGGCCCGGCCAAAAGAAAAGCTCCCCAATAGCCTTATACATCTTGAGCTCACCATGATGCCTAGCCATTGGGGTGTTATGAAACTCCCGAAGCAGTTGTGTGTGGATACCTTCAAAATCTGGGACCCAAATTTTGCCACGATAAACCAACAATCCATCTTGAAAGAGGAAATCAGAGGGTAATTCTCCTTGCTTCTATTATTCAATTAGCAATTTTATCGCTGGATCTTCTCTAGTGGCACGCAGCAATGTAGGAATTAAAGCCGATTGAACTAATGAGAAGGCTTGAAATCAAACTAGGGTTGCAGTTTCCTCCCCTTGCCGAGATAAAGCATCAGCAGCTTTGTTCAGCGAGCCAGACCGATACACCACCTCAAAATCATATCCCAGCAGCTTAGTGAGGTAATATTGTTGGTCAGGGGTCAACACCACTTGATTCATAAGCTCACGAAGGCCTTGGTGATCAGTTTTAATTACAAAATGGAGACCAAGAAGGTAATGCCTCCACTTTGCAACAGCTTGTGTGATAGCATAAAGTTCTCTAACATACACCGATGCCATCGACAATCTCCCACTGAGTTTCTTACTGAAATAAGCAATGGGGTGTCCCTTTTGGGATAAAACAGCTCCGATTCCATGACTCGAAGCATCTATCTCCACTATAAAGGGTTGAGAAAAATCAGGGAGGGCAAGTACTGGGGTGTGAGTAAGAGCAGCCTTAAATCTCTCAATTGGCTAAGTCAGCTAGATGATTCCAGTGAAAGCTGTTTTATATGAGCAGGTCCGTCAATGGGGCAGCAAAATGCGCATACTGAGCTACAAAGCGTCGATAGTACCTAGTGAGACCGAGAAAATCCCGTAGTTGTTTCAAGCTGGTTGGTTTCGGCCATTCAATTATGGTGACTATCTTGGAAGCATCTACTTGCACCTCGGCACCGCTGACCACATGACCAAGATATTCTACTTGGGTTTGATAGAAGACACATTTCGAAAGTTTGGCAACAAATTGGTTCTGTTGTAGCACTGACAGGGCAGTGTGCAAGTGGCAAAGGTGTTCTTCCTTAGACCGGCTATAAACGAGAATATCGTCGAAGAAAACCGTGATAAACCCCGATTTTGTGGTTTATCTTGTGCTTATTTTGGGGGTTTTTATCAATATTTCTCATACTTATTCATAAGAAATGCATGGTTTTATGTTCACTTTCCAATGTTGCTCCATTGTGGAAAACATGCTTATTTTGCCTTAGAATTGCTATATTTTGATTCTCTTTATTGCCATTCGATGCCGTGACGTATTTGTTGAGTGATTTCAGAATTAGTAGGGTAAGAATGGCCTAGAAGAGAGAAGGAAAGCATGCACCAGAGGATAGAGAATTTCCACCAACGCGTGGATGAGGACAGCTGGAAGCGGCATGCAAGGATGGACGCATCCGCGCAGGCCAAAGAATTTCCACCAACGCGAACGCGCAACTGGCGCGCACGCATGGATCACAAAAGCAATCGGCGTGGGCGCACGCATGGTGCGCACGCACGGGAAGCTGTACGTGACCTCATTAAAAGAAATCGTGCCTGGCGATTTCTGAGGCTCAACAGGCCCAATTTCAGGCTGTTTCTGCATGGAAAAGACCCAAGGATGTTGATGCATGAAAACTTGTCTCTCAACAAATTTCCCTTCGGCAAGTATACCGAATTGTCGTCAAGTAAAACTCACAATAGAGTGAGGTCGAATTCCACAAGGATTGATTGGTCAAGCAACTTTAGTTAGAAGAATATGCTAGTTGAGCTAAACAGAATTTAGATTGAGATGCAGAAATTTAACTGACTGGAAATTAAATAACAGAAATTAAAGCACAGAATCTTAAATGGGGATTTGGGGTAAAGAGCATGAAATTAAATGGCAGAAAGTAAAGTGAATGGGTAAGATCAGAAATGGGGAAATCATAGGGTTCAGGAGATGTTGCATTCTCCAGATCAAGTTCATTTTCATCTCTTCCTCAATCAATGCATTCATTGATCTCCTTGGAAATCTTAAGTGATTGGATCCCAATTCCTTGGCAATCCAATCTCTCTAAGCTTGAACAATTGCCCAATTCCTTGATTTAATTGCTCATGGGAAGAGATGAAGTGTGGTCACTGATTATACCACATGTATTTTCAAATCAAAGTGTTGGGAGGATTACATGTCACTATATCCGCCCAGACCCCAATTTGGTCCAACATGAGTGATAAACGAAATTTAGCATGCCGATTTAGAATTCAATGATGAATATGATCGTGAGTATAGTCTAATCGACACTTAAACTTCGCACCAAACAATCCTACAATCTATAACCGAGAGTACTAGTCTCCCGAGTCGTCCTCCCTTGGAATTGCTAAAGTGTGCATCTTATTGATTAGAAAGCCTTGTTAGGATTCTTTGAAGATTTTAGCAAAGTAATAGGAAACAAACAATCAATCATTAAAAGACTTGGCTTAGGGTTGGCATTAGAAATTCTATCCTTATAGTTCCTTCAATGATGACAACAATTAGGCCTTGCTTCATTTAGTTAACCCCTAGGCATAAAGGAAAGTCAAATGATGAGAATAATCAACTTGAGTCACAAGTCCTAGCTTCACCTCATGGAAATCTAGCTTTAGTGCACTCCAAGTCAATTAGCAATCCCTAATTCCAAATCAACAATTAACACAACTATTCAACTTCTTCTAATGGCCCAAACCCTATGCCAAGAAATTTCTACTCCATAACTAGTGTTGACATTTTATCAAACATTTGATGAGCAAGAATGAAAGTCATAGTAAAAATGAGAAGAAAATAGAATTAGAAGTATTGCAACACAAGGAACTAACAACAATTATCAAAGAACAACAATGAAAATCAAATTCTCAAGGAATTGATAAAATCCAAAACTACAAAGTTGAATCCTAGATCTATGATAATTGAGCAATTACAAGTACTACTTTAAATTGGAGAAGAAGATATATGACATGAACAAAGTGAATTGAGAATTGCAATGGATCTCACCAAAGAGTGATTGAAAATTCAGAAATTGGATGAAGATGAACCCTAGTGAGAGCTTTGAAATCTCTCTCTTCTTCTCCAAGAGTGTAACTAACTATCTTCAAAATATCTAAAATCTAGAAAATGAGCTAAAAGTCCCTTAACCCTTGTTCCTTTGGTCTTCTTAAGCTTTTCCCGCCAAGGCACTTCCCCAAAATGGGATTCCCAACCGCCTCCATGCCCAAGTCACGTGGCTCTTAAAAAAAATCACATTCGAACATCGGCGCGCACGTGCGATGTACGCGTGCGCGCCACCGAAGCATCTTGTAATGTGCGCGGATGCGTGATGTACGCGTGCGCGCCACTGAAGATCATGGCTTAGCCGCTACGCAAGCCGGCTCGTGGCTTGGCTCTTGGCTTCGACTTCTAGCTGCTCAATCCACGCGGACGCGTCAAGTGCGCGCACGCGCCCATGCTGAGTTTTCCAAAGCTCAATTCTCATGCTCCCTTCCTTTGCACCCGTCCTCCTTCTCTCTTCCGGTCCATCCTTGCCCTATATTCTGAAACCACTTAGCACACAGGTCACGGCATCGAATGGCACCAAGAGAAGATTAGAAATGTATCTAATTTAGTGCAAAATAAGCATGTTTTCATCCATGAGGCAAAATTAGGGAAGGAACACAAAGTCTTGTAATTTCATATAGAAAGCGTGTGGAATTATTGATAAAACCCCTGAAATCAACATAAGATAAACCCTCAAAATGAGGTTTATCAATGAGAAAGCATTTCTAGCATGATCTCCTCATCCCTTTTCCAAGGCTCAAAGGAGATCCAATTATGGAGAGTTTCTTTTCTAAGACAACTAACCAATTGAATTAAGATCGAAAGCTTTCTAGTAAGATCAAGAGAAAAGAAAGAAGAAGAAGAATGAAAACTATAATTGATCCATCAAATTACAACAGAGCTCCCTAACCCAATGAAAGGGGTTTAGTTGTTCATAGCTCTAGAAATGAAAAATGGCAGAAAAGAAGAATACATGCTAAAAGTGCAGAAAAGTAAATCTCTAGAGAGTAGTTCCTAAAAGTGCCAAGCTTCTCTGAAGTTCAAAACTACTCCTATATATACTACTCCTCTTGATCTTCTAGTGAGTTCTTCAAGTCTTGGATGTGGGCTTTGGATCTTGAGTTGAAGTAGTTCTCATCTTTAGTGGGCCCAACTTGCAGAGAAAGATGATTTAGGCTTTGGGTAATTAGTGAGATTTAACGTTGATTTCCATTGTGGGCTCGAGAACGTTAGTGACATTCACTTTTTCCACTAACGTTCCAACCTCATATATCCACGTTAAATCCAACGTTAGTGGTCTTAACGTGACCACTAACGTTGCTTTCTCAAAACTTGGCTAACATTATTGGGACTCACTTTTCCCAATAACGTTGGCTTATACCCCTTCGCAAACGTTAATGGGAATTACTTTTCCCATTTACGTTGCTTAGTGCCCCTATGTTCTTACGTTAGAGTCCACGTTAGCATAGGTAACGTGACTCTTAACGTAGGTGTGATCCACCTTCGAGAGCGTTAGTGACACTCACCTTTGTCACTAACACACCAAATGCCATGTTCTCTACGTTAGAACTCACGTTAACTAAGTTAACGTGGCTCTTAACGTAGTAGTGAAGCCATCTCCCAACGTTAGTGACAAAAGTGAGTGTCACTAACGTTGGTTCCTTGAACCCAACTCCACGTTAACTTTCACGTTAATAAGGTTAACGTGAAAGTTAACGTAGGCAATGCTAGATGGTCCAACGTTAGTGACAAAAGTGAGTGTCACTAACGTTGGCTTGTGTTTCCTCTTCCACGTTAGAGTTCACGTTCACTAAGTTAACGTGACTCTTAACGTGGATCATTGCCAAGTTCTCCAACGTTAATGGTGTTCACTTTTACCATTAACGTTGGAGTTCCTTCTTCTTCTACGTTAACTACTATGTTAACTTAGTTAACGTGGCAAGTATTAACGTTGGTGATAACTTTTCTCATTAACGTTGCAAGCATTACCATTCTACGTTAGTGTTCACGTTAACTAGGTTAACGTGAATACTAACGTGGTTCTCCCTTGCTTCCTTTGCCCTGAAAACAAGCAATTAAAGTGCATCAAAGCTCTAGCCAAAGTCATGAGATTATGCATTATTAATTTATCATGAAATTATGCACAGTTCACAAAAGTTGCTTGAATCAAGGTGTGAGTGTAACTTCATCCAAAACTTGCCTTATTCTCTAAGAAAACGCATGAAACTACCCGAAAACAGTAAAGAAAAGGTCAGTGAAACTGGCCTAGATGCCCTGGCATCACAACACCAAACTTAAAGCTTGTTTGTCCCTAAGCAAGTACTGAAGCATAAGAAGAATGAAATGAAATAATAAGAAGATAAGATAGAAGTAGCATTCTTGGTTTATGGGGTTTCATGCATAGCAACTTAGGTTCTTTCCCTTTAGGTTTCAAGCCTTTATCAAATCCTTAGTCACCTTCTTGATTGCATCCTTTGAGGCTTCTTTCTTATTTATCCTTCCTTCTTTTTCAAAGTTATTTTTCTTTTTGCTAAGTGCTTTGTAAGAGGGCGACTCTTTATGATAAGCTTTCAGCCAACACTCCAAAACCAGTTGGTTTTAAGGTGCTAGGTGTTAAGACACCCCTAAGGACTTACTCCCTCAAGTCTCTTTCCCTCATACATACACACCACAGGCATATGGTTTGTTATTTTTCCTTTCTTGAGACCTTGGTGTCCAGCACCTCTTTGGGTTACTAAGTGTTTTGTATCAAAGGTTACTCTTGATAGTGAACTTTCAGCTGATAATCCCGGATTAGTTAATCCAAGTTACCAAGTGATAATGCACCCCTAAGAGCTTATTCATCCAAGTATATCCTTTGTACATAAACACCACAGACATATGCCTCAGTTTTGAAACCCTTGATGCCTAGCATTGTTTCTTATTATGGTTCTTTCCTTTTCACTTTTATTACTCTTTTTCTTTTCTTTTTGGGATCTTATTGTTTAGCTAGTCTCAAAGGGTGTGTCTCAAACAAAGGACTTAGGATAGATAGTTGCTTTCTTTCCTTCTTTGGTGAACCAACTTAGCTTGCTAATCAACCTACCACAAACATTCAGAATGCACTTCATAAAATAACTCTACTCTTGTTCTTTTCATAACATTTTCTTTTTTTTTGATTAACTTAAAGAGATAAGCATACAAGTAAGAAAGGTGAAAGTGAACACTTAAGGCATTTGGCTAGCACATTAAAATTGTGAATAAAGGGGAACAAGTAAAAGATGCAGGTTCTATTCAATCATTTTTCACTTAGAGTTTTGCAGTTCGAGATGGGTTGAAACAACCTCATGATATCTTCCTTGGTATTCTCATCCTAATAGTTGCATCCCTGTCTGTTTCCTTGGATGATGAGGTATGCTCATTCCCTGAGATTGATTGAATTCCTGCAACACTATTGAAAGTTGCTTGTTCTCCAAGCACTTGGAAGAGGGTTAGCATGCATATATGTTTGTGATCTTCAGAACTTAACTTGGTGTGTGAACACCAAACTTAGTTCTTTGCTTACTTGACAAATTGGATGCATGTAAGAAACTTGTGTGCTTTTTATTAAGAAACAACTATGAGCTAAAAAATATAATCTATATCTTAGAGGCTAAGCCTCTGTCAAGTAGGTTCTCTAATTGCTGGAGGGATGCTTCATCACTAAGGGTTGCAATGCACTCTTCAGCTGGAGTTTTGGTGGAACACCAAACTTAGAGCCCTATATTCACCCTTGAATTGTTTTTGGTGTGTAACACCAAACTTAGTTCCTCACACTATAGAGAATCCAACTTGAAATTTTTATTGAAAGACTTATGAAAAGAGAATTACCTCAGGTTTGGGTTGCCTCCCGACAAAGCGCTTTTTTTAGCGTCGCTAGCTCGACGATTCTTTCCTTAGTTGAGGTTGTACTTCTGTTTGGGATTCTCCCTCATGCTACCTAAGTAGTGTTTGAGTCTTTGTCCATTCATAGTGAATCTTCTCTTTGAGCCTTCTTCCATTATTTCTATGTGTCCATAAGGTGAGACTTTTGTGACTAGAAAGGGTCCCGACCATCTTGATTTGAGTTTCCCAGGAAAGAGTTTCAGTCTAGAGTTGTAGAGAAGCACATGTTGCCCTTCTTCGAAACTTCTGGGTACCAAATTGAGATCATGTCTCCTTTTTGCTTTTTCCTTATAGATTTTGGTATTTTCATAGGCTTGAGATCTAAATTCTTCCAATTCTTGAAGCTGCAAAACCCTCTTTTCACCAGCAGCGTTGCTATCTAGGTTCAGTGTTTTAAGGGCCCAGGAGGCCTTGTGCTCCAGCTCTAATGGCAAGTGACAAGCCTTACCATACACCAGTTGATATGGGGACATCCCAATTGGTGTTTTGAAAGCTGTCCTGTATGCCCAAAGAGCACCATCTAGCTTCTTCGCCCAGTCCTTTCTTGATATCCCCACAGTCTTTTCCAAAATCCTTTTCAACTCTCGGTTAGATATCTCTGTTTGCCCACTTGTTTGGGGATGATAAGGTGTGGCAACCTTATGCTTCACCCCATATCGCAGGAGTAGGGCTTCCAATGGTCTATTGCAGAAATGGCTCCCTCTATCACTGATGAGGGCTCGTGGGACTCCAAACCTAGTGAAGATATTCCTTCGAAGAAAGTTTATGACCACCTTGTTGTCATTACTTAGGGTCGCCACTGCCTCCACCCACATAGATACATAGTCTACCGCCACCAAGATAAACTTGTTTGAATATGAGGGTGGGAATGGTCCCATGAAATCGATTCCCCATACATCAAACAAAGTTCTAGAATGTATTGCTGTGGCATCTCATTTCTCTTGGGTAGGTTGCCAGCCCTTTGGCATTCGTTGCAACTTCTCACCAATTCCTTAGCATCTTTGAAGATAGTGGGCTAGAAGAACCCACATTGCAGCACCTTTGCGGCAATTCTTTCTCCTCCAAAGTGACCTCCATAACTAGCACTATGGCAACTCCACAGGACCCTTCGTCCTTCTTCTTCTGAGATGCACCTCCTAAGGATTCCATCTGATCATTTCTTAAAGAGATAGGGTTCATCCCAAATGAAATACTTGGCATCATTGATGAGTTTCCTTCTTTGATATTTGTTGATTCCAGGGGGTAAGTCACCAGCTGCTTTAAAATTGGCAATATCCGCAAACCATGGTGCTTTATGAATCATCATTAGCTGCTCATCTGGGAAGAATTCATTTACACTTGTATCATGGGCATCATTCTTTTCACAAGGTATTCTGGATAGATGGTCTGCCACTTTGTTCTCCACACCCTTTTTGTCTCTAATTTTAATGTTGAACTCCTGCAACAATAAGATCTATCTGATTAGTCTTGGTTTTGACTCTTGTTTGGTAAATAGATATTTGAGTGCTGTGTGATCAGTGAAAACAATAACTTTAGAGCCAATAAGATATGATCTAAATTTGTCAAATGCAAAAACTATAGCCAACAATTCCTTTTCTGTAGTGGTATAATTCTTTTGAGTATCATTAAGGACCTTGCTAGCATAGTATATCACATGCACCAAACTTTCTTTTCTCTGTCCTAACACTGCCCCAACTGTGAAATCATATGCATCACACATCAGTTCGAATGGTAAATTCCAATCAGGAAGGGTGATGATAGGAGCTTAGGATAACCTCTTTTTCAAGTTTTCAAATGCTAGCATGCATTTCTCATAAAAAATAAATGGTGTATCAGACATTAGGGGATTGCTTAAGGGTTTGGCTATCTTTGAAAAATCTTTGATAAACCTTCTGTAGAAGCCAACATGTCCCAAAAAGCTTCTAATTGCCTTGACATCACTTGGTGGAGGTAACTTTTCAATTAACTCCACCTTAGCTCTGTCTACCTCAATGCCTTGATTAGAAACTTTATGGCCAAGAACTATTCCCTCTGTCACCATGAAATGACATTTTTCTCAGTTCAAGACTAAATTGGTTTCTTGACATCTTTTCAATACCAAGGCAAGATGGTTTAGGCAATTAGAGAAGGAATCTCTAAATATTGAGAAGTCATCCATGAAAACTTCAATGAACTTCTCTATCATATCTGAAAAGATGGAGAGCATACAACGTTGAAAAGTTGCTGGTGCATTACATAGCCCAAATGGCATGCGCCTATAGGCAAACACTCCATATGGGCATATGAATGATGTTTTCTCTTGGTCTCTTGAATCAACCACTATTTGGTTATATCCTGAATAACCATCTAGAAAATAATAGTATGCATGTCCCGCAAGTCTTTCCAACATTTGATCCATGAAGGGAAGTGGAAAATGATCTTTTCTTGTGGCTTCATTGAGCTTCCTGTAGTCAATACATATTCTCCAGCCTGTGATGGTTCTTATAGGGATTAGCTCATTCCTTTCGTTGGGCACCACAGTGATTCCTCCTTTCTTGGGAACCACTTGAGCTGGACTGACCCATTGGCTATCTGAAATTGAATAGATTACTCCACCCTGCTACAATTTCATAACTTCTTTCTGCACTACTTCCTTCATTGATAGATTCAACCTTCTTTGGGGCTGAATGGACGGTCTGGCATCTTCTTCCAGGAGTATCTTATGCATGCATATGGCTGAAATGATTCCTTTCAAGTCAGCAAGTTTCCATTCAATGGCATCCTTATGCTTTCGCAAGACTTGAAGCAACTCTTCCTCTTGTTCTTGACTGAGGGCTGAATTTATGATCACTGGATAACTTTTATTTTCTCACAAGTATGCATATTTGAGAGTGGTTGGCAGTGCTTTAAGCTTCAGTTTGGGCACTTCTTTTCCTTCCTCCATTTCTTCTAGCATGCCTTGAACATGTATTTCAGCGGCTGCAGCTTCTTCGCTTGCTGCTAATTCTTCTTCTGTTGATGCTTCAAGTTCTTCTTCAAGAGTTTCTTGTACCAAAGCCTCTACGGAGTCCAACCTCATACATTCTCCCAATGACATGTGTGGGTAACTGATGAGCGGATAATTTGTACGCTTTTTGGCATTGTTTTTAGTATGTTTTTAGTAGATTTAGTTAGTTTTTAGTATACTTTTTATTAGTTTTTAGCTAAATTTCACTTTTCTGGACTTTACTATGATTTTGTGTGTTTTTCTGTGATTTCAGGTATTTTCTGGCTGAAATTGAGGGACCTGAGCAAAAATCTGATTCAGAGACTGAAAAGGACTGCAGATGCTGTTGGATTCTAACCTCCCTGCACTCAAAGTGGATTTTCTGGAGCTACAGAAGCCCAATTGGCGCGCTCTCAACGACGTTGGAAAGTAGACATTCTGGGATTTCCAGCAATATATGATAGTCCATACTTTGCCTAAGATTTGATGGCCCAAACCGGCGTTCAAAGTCACCTTCAGAATTCCCAGCGTTAAACGCCGGAACTGGCACCAAAGTGGGAGTTAAACGCCCAAACTGGCACAAAAGCTGGCGTTTAACTCCAAAAAAAGTCTCTACACGAAAATGCTTCAATGCTCAGCCCAAGCACACACCAAGTGGGCCCGGAAGTGGATTTTTATGTCATTTACTCATCTTTGTAATTCTTAAGCTACTAGTTCCCTATAAATAGGACCTTTTACTATTGTATTTTCATCTTTTTATCACCTTAGATCTCTAGATCATCTTTGGACATCTAGTTCTTAGATCATTTGGAGGCTGGCCTCACGGCCATGCCTAGACCTTGTTCTTATGTATTTTCAACGGTGGAGTTTCTACACACCATAGATTAAGATGTGGAGCTCTGTTGTACCTCGAGTATTAATGCAATTACTATTGTTCTTCTATTCAATTCAGCTTGTTCTTGTTCCAAGATATTTATTCGTACCCAAGAACATGATGAATGTGATGATTATGTGACGCTCATCATCATTCTCACTTATGAACAAGTGACTGACAACCACTTCTGTTCTACAAGCAAACAAGGCTCTAATGTTTATCTCTTGGGTTCTTTAACCGGAATTTTCGTGGTATAAGCTAGAATTGATGGCGGCATTCAAGAGAATCCGGAAGGTCTAAACCTTGTCTGTGGTATTCTGAGTAGGATTCAATGATTGAATGACTGTGACGAGCTTCAAACTCGCGATTGTGGGGCGTTAGTGACAGACGCAAAAGAATCACTGGATTCTATTCCGACATGATCGAGAACCGACAGCTGGATAGCCGTGCCATGACAGGGTGCGTTGAACATTTCCACTGAGAGGATGGGAGGTAGCCACTGACAACAGTGAAACCCTTGCATACAGCTTGCCATGGAAAGGAGTAAGAAGGATTGGATGAAGACAGTAGAAAAGCAGAGAGACAGAAGGGACAAAGCATCTCCATTCGCTTATCTGAAGTTCTTACCAATGAATTGCATAAGTATCTCTATCTTTATCTTTTATTCATATATCATCCATAACCAATTGAGTCTTCCTGACTGAGATTTACAAGGTGACCATAGCTTGCTTCATACCAACAATCTCCGTGGGATCGACCCTTACTCGCGTAAGGTTTATTACTTGGACGACCCAGTGCACTTGCTGGTTAGTTGTGCGAAGTTGTGTTTATGCCATGGTATTGAGCACCAAGTCTTTGGGGCCATTACTAGGGATTATTTGAGTTGTGAAATGTAGTGATCACAATTTTGTGCACCAAGTTTTTGGCGCCGTTACCGGGGATTGTTTCGTGTATGGACAACTGACGGTTCATCTTGTTGCTTAGATTAGGTATTTTTCAGAATTCTTAAAAATGAGTTCTAGAGTTTCATGATGATCTGTTGAAGTCTGGCTGGCTGTGAAGCCATGTCTAATCTTATTGGACCGAGGTTTCAACTTATCATCACAAGAGCTTGTTGATCTCTATCAATCTTGCTGTTGGAGCAATGATCTGCTAAGGCTTGGCTGGCCATTGGCCATGTCTAGTGTTTTGGACCGAAGCTTTCTTTGAAAGCTTGGCTGGCTGTGAAGCCATGTCTAATTCCTGGACCGAAGTCATAGACTAGCATTGCATGATTCATGGAATTCTCATTAAGAATTTTGATACTTTTATTTTCTTTTCCACTTAATTTTCGAAAAATCCAAAAAAATTTACAAAATCATAAAAAAACCAAAAATATTTTATGTTTCTTGTTGAGTCTAGTGTCTCATCTTAAGTTTGGTGTCTTGCATGCATTGTTTATTTGATCTTGGTTCTATTTTCAAGTCAATAATACAGGGAACTGAAGATTCAGTACATGCAGTAGAGGAATTATACAGAAAAAGCTGGGCGTTCAAAACGCCCAGTGAAGAAGGAAAAACTGGCGTTTAAACGCCAGCCAGGGTGCCTGGCTGGACGTTTAACGCCCAAAAGGGTAGCATTTTGGGTGTTAAACGCCAGAATGGATACCATTCTGGGTGTTTAACGCCAGGATGGCACAAGAGGGAAGATTTTGTTTTTAATGCAATTTTTTTTCAAGTTTTCAAAGTTTTTCAAAATCAAATCTTTTTCAAATCATATCTTTTCAATCAAATCTTTTTCAAAATCAATTTCTTTCCATTTTCAAAGATACTTGCTAACAATTAATGATTTGACTGAACATTTCAAGTATGTTGCCTTTTCTGTTGAGAAAGGTTTAATGTTTGAATCATATCTTTTCTTGTTAGGCAAGTCATTAATTTTTAAAATCAAATCTTTTTAAATTGTTTTTCAAATCATATCTTTTCAATCATATCTTTTTAAATGACATCTTTTTCAAAAAAGTTTTCAATCATATCTTCTTCAAAATGTTTTTTAAAATCTTTACTTATTTTTCGAAAAATCTCTTCCCCTCTTCTCACATCCTTCTATTTATGGAGTACCACTCCTCCTCAATGCACAATTCGAACCCTATCTCACTAAGTTCGAATTCTTCTACCTCTTCCTTCTATTTTTCTGTTCCTTTGACACCTCAAGGAATCTCTATACTGTGACATGGAGGATTCCATATTTTCTTGTTCTCTTCTCTTTCATATGAGCAGGAGCAAAGACAAAAGCATTCTTGTTGAGACTGACCCTGAACCTGAAAGGACCTTGAAGCGAAAGCTAAGAGAAGCTAAGGCACAACTCTCTGTAGAGGACCTAACAGAAATCTTCAAAGAAGAAGAACCCATGGCAGCCAAAAACAACAACAATGCCAACAATGCAAGGAAGGTGCTGGGTGACTTTACTGCACCTACTCCCGACTTCTATGGGAGAAGCATCTCTATCCCTGCCATTGGAGCAAACAACTTTGAGCTTAAGCCTCAATTAGTTTCTCTAATGCAACAGAATTGCAAGTTCCATGGACTTCCACTGGAAGATCCTCATCAGTTTTTAGCTGAGTTCTTGCAAATCTGTGACACTGTCAAGACTAATGGGGTTGACCCTGAGGTCTACAGACTTATGCTGTTCCCTTTTGCTGTAAGAGACAAAGCTAGGATATGGTTGGACTCACAACCTAAAGATAGCCTGAACTCTTGGGAAAAGCTAGTCAATGCCTTCTTGGCAAAGTTCTTTCCACCTCAAAAATTGAGTAAGCTTAGAGTGGAAGTCCAAACCTTCAGACAGAAGGATGGAGAATCCCTCTATGAAGCTTGGGAAATATACAAACAATTAATCAGAAAGTGTCCCTCTGACATGCTTTCTGAATGGAGCATCATAGGTATTTTCTATGATGGTCTGTCTGAACTGTCCAAGATGTCTTTGGATAGCTCTGCTGGAGGATCTCTTCATTTGAAGAAGACGCCTACAGAAGCTCAAGAACTAATTGAAATGGTTGCAAATAACCAATTCATGTACACTTCTGAAAGGAATCCTGTGAACAATGGGACGAATCAGAAGAAAGAGTTCTTGAGATTGATACTCTGAATGCCATACTGGCTCAGAACAAGATATTGACTCAGCAAGTCAATTTAATTTCTCAAAGTCTGTCTGGAATGCAAAATGCACCAAGCAGTACTAAGGATGCTTCATCTGAAGAAGAAGCTTATGATCCTGAGAACCCTTCAATAGAAGAGGTGAATTACATGGGAGAACCCTATGGAAACACCTATAATTCTTTATGGAGAAATCACCCAAATCTCTCATGGAAGGATCAACAGAGACCTCAACAAGGTTTCAACAATAATAATGGTGGAAGAAACAGGTTTAGCAATGGCAAGCCTTTTCCATCATCTTCTCAGCAACAGATAGAGAATTCTAAGCAGAACCACTCTGACTTAGCAACCATGGTCTCTGATCTAATCAAGACCACTCAAAGTTTCATGACTGAAACAAGATCCTCCATTAGGAATTTGGAGGCACAAGTGGGATAGCTGAGCAAGAGAATTACTGAACTCCCTCCTAGTACTCTTCCAAGCAATACAGAAGAAAATCCAAAAGGTGAGTGCAAAGCCATCAACATGGCCGAATTTGGAGAGGAGGAAGAGGCAGTGAACGCCACTGAGGAAGACCCCAATGGGCGTGCACTGGCCTCCAATGAGTTCCCTAATGAGGAACCATAGGAATCTGAGGCTCAAAATGAGACCATAGAGATTCCATTGGACTTACTTCTGCCATTCATGAGCTCTGATGAGTATTCTTCCTCTGAAGAGGATGAGTATGTCACTGAAGAGCAAGTTGCTAAATACCTTGGAGCAATCATGAAGCTAAATGACAAGATATTTGGTAATGAGACTTGGGAGAATGAACCTCCTTTGCTTACGAAAGAACTGGATGACTTGTCTAGGCAGAAATTACCCCAAAAGAGACAAGATCCTGGGAAGTTTTCAATACCTTGTACCATAGGCACCATGACCTTCAAGAAGGCTCAGTGTGACTTAGGGTCAAGTGTAAACCTCATGTCTCTCTCTGTAATGGAGAAGCTAGGGATCTTTGAGGTATAAGCTGCAAGCATCACACTAGAGATGGTAGACAACTCAAAAAAACAAGCTTATGGACTTGTAGAGGATGTTTTGGTGAAGATTGAAGACCATTACATCCCTGCTGATTTCATAGTCCTAGAGATTGGGAAGTGCATGAATGAATCCATCATCCTTGGCAGACCCTTCCTAGCCACAGCAAAGGCTGTGGTTGATGTTGATAGCGGTGAACTGATTATTCAAGTGAATGAGGAATCCTTTATGTTTAAGGCTCAAGGATACCCCTCTGTCACCATGGAGAGGAAGCATGAAGAGCTTCTCTCAAATCAGAGCCAAACAGAGCCCCCACAGTCAAACTCTAAGTTTGGTGTTGGGAGGCCACAACCAAACTCTAAGTTTGGTGTTGAACCCCCACATTCAAACTCTAAGTTTGGTGTTGGGAGGTTCCAACATTGCTCTGAGCATCTGTGAGGCTCCATGGGAGCCCTCTGTCAAGCTACTGACATTAAAGAAGCGCTTGTTGGGAGGCAACCCAATGTTATATTTTATCTATTTCCCTTTGTTATTTTATGATTTTTGTAGGTTGATGATCATGAGAAGTCACAAAATCAATTGAAAAAGCAAAAACAGAAAGAAAAATAGAAAGACAAACTGCACACCCTGGAGGAGAACTTACTGGCGTTTAAACGCCAGTGAGGCTAGCAGATGGGCGTTTAACGCCCAGTCTGGCACTATTCTGGGCGTTTAACGCCAGAAAGGGGCACCAGACTGGCGTTAAACGCCAGAAAAGGGCAAGCACCTGGCGTTAAACGCCAGAAATGGGCACCAGCCCGGCGTTTAACGCCAGAATTGGCATGAAGTGCATTTTTGCACGCCACTTGGTGCATGGTTGAATTTTCCTTGACACCTCAGGATCTGTGGACCCCACAGGATCCCCACCTACCCTACCACCCTCTCTCTTCTTCACCCATTCACCAATCACCTCAACACCTCTTCCCCAAAAACCCTTCACCTATCAAATCCCATCTTTCTCTTCACCACTCACATCCATCCTTCATAAAACCCCACCTACCTCACCATTCAAATTCAAACCACTTTCCCTCCCAATCCCACCCATAATGGCCGAACCCTACCCCTCCCTTCCACCCCTATATAAACCCATCTTCACTCCTTCATTTTCACACACCCTAAACACTACTTCTCCTCCCTTTTGGCCGAACCACAAAGCCACCTCTATCTCCTCCATTTCTTCTTCTTCTACTCTCTTCTTTCTTTTTTTGCTCGAGGACGAGCAAACCTTTTAAGTTTGGTATGATAAAAGCATTGCTTTTTGTTTTTCCATAACCATTTATGGCATCCAAGGCCGGAGAAACCTCTAGAAAGAGGAAAGGGAAGGCAAAAGCTTTCACCTCCGAGTCATGGGAGATGGAGAGATTCATCTCAAGGGTGCATCAAGACCACTTCTATGAAGTTGTGGCCTTGAAGAAGGTGATCCCCGAGGTCCCTTTCAAACTCAAAAAGAGTGAATATCCAGAGATCCGACATGAGATTAGAAGAAGAGGTTGGGAAGTTCTTACCAACCCCATTCAACAAGTCGGAATCTTAATGGTTCAAGAGTTCTATGCCAATGCATGGATCACCAAGAACCATGATCAAAGTGTAAACCCGGACCCAAAGAATTGGCTTACAATGGTTCGGGGGAAATACTTAGATTTTAGTCCGGAAAATGTAAGGTTGGCATTCAACTTGCCCATGATGCAAGGAGATGAACATCCTTACACTAGAAGGGTCAACTTTGATCAAAGGTTGGACCAAGTCCTCATAGACATTTGTGAAGAGGGCGCCCAATGGAAGAGAGATTCAAGAGGGAAGCCGGTTCAACTGAGAAGGCATGACCTCAAGCCCGTGGCTAGAGGATGGTTGGAGTTCATCCAACGCTCAATCATTCCCACTAGCAACCGGTCCGAAGTTACTATAGACCGGGCCATCATGATTCAAAGTATCATGATTGGAGAGGAAGTAGAGGTTCATGAGGTTATAGCCCAAGAACTCTATAAGGTGGCGGACAAGTCCTCTACCTTGGCAAGGTTAGCCTTTCCTCATCTAATTTGTCACCTCTGTTATTCAGTTGGAGTTGACATAGAAGGAGACATTCTTATTGATGAGGACAAGCCCATCACTAAGAAAAGGATAGAGCAAACAAGAGATCCCACTCATCATGAAATCCCTGAGATGCCTCAAGGGATGCACTTCCCTCCACAAAACTATTGGGAGCAAATCAACACCTCCCTAGGAGAATTGAGTTCCAACATGGGACAACTAAGGGTAGAGCACCAAGAACATTCCATCCTCCTCCATGAAATTAGAGAAGATCAAAGAATCATGAGAGAGGAGCAACAAAGACAAGGAAGAGACATTGAGGAGCTCAAGCACTCCATAAGATCTTCAAGAGGAAGAACAAGCCGCCATCACTAAGGTGGACCCGTTCTTTAATCTCCTTGTTCTTTATTTGTCTGTTTTTCAAATTTTATGCTTATGTTTATCCATGTTTGTGTCTTATGATCATTAGTGTCTTAGTGTCTATGCCTTAAAGTTATGAATGTCCTACGAATCCATCACCTTTCTTAAAATTAAAAATGTTCTTAATTGAAAAAGAGAAGAATTGCATGAATTTTGAATTTTATAACAGATTAATTATTTTGATGTGGTGGCAATACTTTTGTTTTCTGAATGTATGCTTGAACAGTGCATATGTCTTTTAAATTTGTGGTTCATGAATGTTGGCTCTTGAAAGAATGATGAAAAAGGAGACATGTTACTGAGGATCTGAAAAATCATAAAAATGATTCTTGAAGCAAGAAAAAGCAGTGAATACAAAAAAAACGAAAAAAAAGGAGAAAGAGAAAAAGAAAGAAAAAGAAAGAAATAAAGTTGTGATCCAAAGCAAAAAGAGTGTGCTTAAGAACCCTGGACACCTCTAATTGGGGACTCTAGCAAAGCTGAGTCACAATCTGAAAAGGTTCACCCAATTATGTGTCTGTGGCATGTATGTATCCGGTGGTAATACTGGAAGACAGAGTGCTTTGGGCCACGGCCAAGACTCATAAAGTAGCTGTGTTCAAGAATCATCATACTCAACTAGGAGAATCAATAACACTATCTGGATTCTGAGTTCCTAAAGAAGCCAATCATTCTGAATATCAAAGGATAGAGTGAGATGCCAAAACTGTTCAGAGGCAAAAAGCTAAAAGCCCCGCTCATCTAATTAATGCTGATCTTCATAGATGTTTTTGGAATTCATTGCATATTCTCTTCTTTTTATCTTATTTGATTTTCAGTTGCTTGAGGACATGCAACAATTTAAGTTTGGTGTTGTGATGAGCGGATAATTTGTACGCTTTTTGGCATTGTTTTTAGTATGTTTTTAGTAGATTTAGTTAGTTTTTAGTATACTTTTTATTAGTTTTTAGCTAAATTTCACTTTTCTAGATTTTACTATGAGTTTGTGTGTTTTTTCTGTGATTTCAGGTATTTTCTGGCTGAAATTGAGTGTCCTGAGCAAAAATCTGATTTAGAGGCTGAAAAGGACTGCAGATGCTGTTGGATTCTGACCTCCCTGCACTCGAAGTGGATTTTCTGGAGCTACAGAAGCCCAATTGGCGCTCTCTCAACGGAGTTGGAAAGTAGACATTCTGGGCTTTCCAGCAATATATGATAGTCCATACATTTCCCAATATTTGATGGCCCAAACCGGCGTTCAAAGTCACCTTCAGAATTCCCAGCGTTAAACGCCGGAACTGGCACCAAAGTGGGAGTTAAACGCCCAAACTGGCACAAAAGCTGGCGTTTAACTCCAAGAAAAGTCTCTACACGAAAATGCTTCAATGCTCAGCCCAAGCACACACCAAGTGGGCCCGGAAGTGGATTTTTATGTCATTTACTCATCTTTGTAATTCTTAAGCTACTAGTTCCCTATAAATAGGACCTTTTACTATTGTATTTTCATCTTTTGATCACTTTAGATCTCTAGATCATCTTTGGACATCTAGTTCTTAGATCATTTGGGGGCTGGTCTCACGGCCATGCCTAGACCTTGTTCTTATGTATTTTCAACGGTGGAGTTTCTACACACCATAGATTAAGGTGTGGAGCTCTGCTGTACCTCGAGTATTAATGCAATTACTATTGTTCTTCTATTCAATTCAGCTTGTTCTTGTTCCAAGATATTCATTCGTACCCAAGAACATGATGAATGTGATGATTATGTGACGCTCATCATCATTCTCACTTATGAACAAGTGACTGACAACCACTTCTGTTCTACAAGCAAACAAGGCTCTAATGTTTATCTCTTGGGTTCTTTAACCGGAATCTTCGTGGTATAAGCTAGAATTGATGGCGGCATTCAAGAGAATTCGGAAGGTCTAAACCTTGTCTGTGGTATTCTGAGTAGGATTCAATGATTGAATGACTGTGACGAGCTTCAAACTCGCAATTGTGGGGCGTTAGTGACAGACGCAAAAGAATCATTGGATTCTATTCCGACATGATCGAGAACCGACAGCTGGATAGCCGTGCCGTGACAGGGTACGTTAAACATTTCCACTGAGAGGATGGGAGGTAGCCACTGACAACGGTGAAACCCTTGCATACAGCTTGCCATGGAAAGGAGTAAGAAGGATTGGATGAAGACAGTAGGAAAGCAGAGAGACAGAAGGGACAAAACATCTCCATTCGCTTATCTGAAGTTCTTACCAATGAATTGCATAAGTATCTCTATCTTTATCTTTTATTCATATATCATCCATAACCAATTGAGTCTGCCTGACTGAGATTTACAAGGTGACCATAGCTTGCTTCATACCAACAATCTCCGTGGGATCGACCCTTACTCGCGTAAGGTTTATTACTTGGACGACCCAGTGCACTTGCTGGTTAGTTGTGCGAAGTTGTGTTTATGCCATGGTATTGAGCACCAAGTCTTTGGGGCCATTACTAGGGATTATTTGAGTTTGAAAAGTAGTGATCACAATTTCGTGCACCAGTAACTCATGGCTTTAAACACATTGAATGTCATTTTCTCCTCATGTAATCTAAGGACGAGTTCACCCTTTTGGACATCAATAATGGCTCCGGCAGTGGCTAAGAATGGTCTTCCCAAGATGATGGAAGTCTTAGCTCCTTCTTCCATGTCTAATACTACGAAATCTGCTGGAAAGATGAAGTCTCCCACCTTCACCAGCAGATCTTCTACTATCCCATGGGGAAATTTGAATGATCTGTCTGCTAGTTGTAGCGCCATTCTTGTTGGTTTGGCTTCCCCAATCTTCATTTTTTTCATCATTACTAGAGACATTAGGTTTATGCTGGCTCCTAAATCACATAAAGCCTTTTCCACAGTAATTTCCCCAATGATACAAGGGATTTGAAAACTCCCAAGATCCTTCAATTTCAGGGACAATTTGTGTTGGATGATGGCGCTGCATTCTTCCGTGAGCACCACGGTCTCATTATTCTTCCATCTTCTCTTCTTGGTCATCAATTCCTTCAAGAACTTGGCATAGAGTGGCATTTGCTCTATTGCTTCAGCAAAGGGTATGTTTATTTGTAGTTTCTTAAAGATTTCTAAGAATCTTGAGAATTGGTTGTCTTCTCCCCTCTTCTTTAACTGCAGCTGCTGGGGGTATGGAGCCTTTGAGAAACATGGTTTGAGTGCTTCTTCTTATTGATGTGGCATAGGACTTGAAGGTTGAGCTTCCTCGTGTCCTTTGTTTTCTTCATCTAATTTCTTCTCTGGTGGTTTCTTATGGGTCTCCTTCAATTCCTTCCCACTTCTGAGGGTGATAGCTTGACATTCCTCCTTTGGTATTGAGTTAATATTGCTGCAATTATTGTGTCCAGGGACTTGCTTAAATAAGAATTCAATTTGTGTTTCCAGTTTCTTGATGGGAGCATCTTGATTCTGCATGTTGGATTGTACTTCTTCCCTAAAAGCTTTACTATCTTGAATTTCCTTGCATAGAATTTCAAGTAGAACCTCAATCCTTGGGAGCCTATCTTCAATTATTGATGGTGGGTTGAGATTAGGTGGTTGATAAGGTTGGTTAGATGGATGATGGTAGTATCTCTGTGAGGTGTTTTGATGAGTAGCATTGTTGTTGGAGTTGAGGTTGTGACGTCTCTGATCTGCCCTTGGTCTTGTTGGTTTCCCCATCCAAAGTTAGGGTGATTTCTCCATCCAGAGTTGTAAGTTTTGGAGTATGGATCATGGACTTGTCTAGGTGAGTTTCCAACATAGTTGGCTTGCTCCCAATCACCTTCTTCTCCTATGTTTACTCCTTCTTGAGCTGATGATAAGGTGATGGCTGCTGCAACTTGGTTCTCCTCCACCTTCTTGGTAAGATCTGCTAGCTGCTCGGTGATCATCTTGTTTTGAGCTAACAATGCATCCATGTGGTTCAGCTCTATTACTCCTCTGGTGTTACTTCTTTCGGAAGCATAGAAGTAGTCATTTTCAGCAACTGTTTCAATGACATCTATGGCTTCTTCAATGGTTTTCTTCTTGTTTAGAGAGCCTCCTGATGAATGATCCACAGCCTTCTTTGACTCATAGGAAAGACCTTCATAGAAGATGCGAAGTTGAACCCACTCATTAAACATCTCTGGTGGGCATCTTCTTGTCAGGTCTTTGAATCTCTCCCATGCTTCATAAAGTGTTTCACCATCTTGTTGTCTAAAAGTTTGCACCTCAGTTCTTAGCCTATTGATCCTTTGAGGAGGGTAAAATCTTGCCAGAAACTTGTTCACCACTTCTTCCCAATTAGTTAAGCTCTTCTTTGGGAAGGATTCAAGCCATTTGGATGCCTTGTCCCTGAGTGAAAAAGGGAACAAGAGCAACCTATAGACATCTAGGTAGACTCCATTGGACTTCACTGTGTCACAAATCCTCAGGAAGGTGGTCAAATGTTGATTAGGATCTTCTTGAGCACCTCCTCCAAATGAGCAATTATTTTGCACAAGAGTGATGAGCTGGGATTTTAGCTCGAAATTGTTGGCATGTATGGTGGGCTTCTGAATGCTACTTCCACAGTTTCCAGGATTAGGATTGATATAGGATCCTAAGACACTCCTTTCTTGCCCAGCCCGGTTTGCATGGCCTTCTCTGACATGATTATGAGCTTCTTCTTCATGATTGTTCTCCTTATTTTCTTCCATGTTGGGTTCAAAATACTCTTCCTCTTCTTCCTCAGCACCAATAATCATTTTCCCTCTTGCTTCCCTTCTTAGTCTCCAAAGGGTTCTTTCAGGTTCTGAATCAAAGGATGTTGAAGCTCCTTCTCTTCTCCCTATCATACAACAAATAGATTGCACAACAGGAGATAAAATGAAGAAACTATTCTTGTTAGAGTAATTGTTAGTGTGAGTGATGCAAATTATCAAACAGTTAGTGGGTTAGTGAGTAGAATAGTAATCAAAGGAAGAAAGAACGAAAGAACTAAAAGAGGGTGCAGGGGGTGAGGAAGAAACTAAAATAAACTAAAAGAAACTAACTGAATAAACTAAACGAAAAGAAAAATGCTCAATCTAGTGATATTCAAACTTAATCATTGTTGATTCAAAATCAATCCCCGGCAACGGCGCCATAAACTTGATGCATGAAAACTTGTCTCTCAACAAATTTTCCTTCGGCAAGTATACCGAATTGTCGTCAAGTAAAACTCACAATAAAGTGAGGTCGAATCCCACAAGGATTGATTGGTCAAGCAACTTTAGTTAGAAGAATGTGCTAGTTGAGCTAAACAGAATTTAGATTGAGATGCAGAAATTTAACTGACTGGAAATTAAATAACAGAAATTAAAGCGCAGAATCTTAAATGGGGATTTGGGGTAAAGAGCATGAAATTAAATGGCAGAAAGTAAAGTGAATGGGTAAGATCAAAAATGGGGAAATCATTAGGTTCAGGAGATGTTGCATTCTCTGGATCAAGTTCATTTTCATCTCTTCCTCAATCAATGCATTCATTGATCTCCTTGGCAATCTTAAGTGATTGGATCCCAATTCCTTGGTAATCCAATCTCTCTAAGCTTGAACAATTGCCCAATTCCATGATTTAATTGCTCATGGGAAGAGATGAAGTGTGGTCACTGATTATACCACATGTATTTCCAAATCAAAGTGTTGGGAGGATTACATGTCACTATATCTGCCCAGACCCCAATTTGGTCCAACATGAGAAAGTATTTCTAGCATGATCTCCTCATCGCTTTTCCAAGGCTCAAAGGAGATCCAATTATGGAGAGTTTCTTTTCCAAGACAACTAACCAATTGAATTAAGATCGAAAGCTTTCTAGTAAGATCAAGAGAAAAGAAAGAAGAAGAAGAATGAAAACTATAATTGATCCATCAAATTACAACAAAGCTCCCTAACCCAATGAAAGGGGTTTAGTTGTTCATAGCTCTAGAAATGAAAAATGGCAGAAAAGAAGAATACATGCTAAAAGTGCAGAAAAGTAAATCTATAGAGAGTAGTTCCCAAAAGTGCCAAGCTTCTCTAAAGTTCAAAACTACTCCTATATATACTACTCCTCTTGATCTTCTAGTGAGTTCTTCAAGTCTTGGATGTGGGCTTTGGATCTTGAGTTGAAGCAGTTCTCATCTTTAGTGGGCCCAACTTGCAGAGAAAGATGATTTAGACTTTAGGTAATTAGTGAGATTTAACGTTAGTGGCATTCACTTTTTCCACTAACGTTCTAACCTCATATATCCACGTTAAATCCAACGTTAGTGGTCTTAACGTGACCACTAACGTTGCTTTCTCAAAACTTGGCTAACGTTATTGGGACTCACTTTTCCCAATAACGTTGGCTTATACCCCTTCGCAAACGTTAATGGGAATCACTTTTCCCATTAACGTTGCATAGTGCCCCTATGTTCCTACGTTAGAGTCCACGTTAACATAGCTAACGTTACTCTTAACGTAGGTGTGATCCACCTTCGAGAGCGTTAGTGACACTCACCTTTGTCACTAACGCTCCAAATGCCATGTTCTCTATGTTAGAACTCACGTTAACTAAGTTAACGTGGCTCTTAACGTAGTAGTGAAGCCATCTCCCAACGTTAGTGACAAAAGTGAGTGTCACTAACGTTGGTTCCTTGATCCCAACTCCACGTTAACTTTCACGTTAATAAGGTTAACGTGAAAGTTAACGTAGGCAATGCTAGATGGTCCAACGTTAGTGACAAAAGTGAGTGTCACTAACGTTGGCTTGTGTTTCCTCTTCCACGTTAGAGTTCACGTTAACTAAGTTAACGTGACTCTTAACGTGGATCATTGCCAAGTTCTCCAACGTTAATGGTGTTCACTTTTACCATTAATGTTGGAGTTCCTTCTTCTTCTATGTTAACTACCACGTTAACTTAGTTAACGTGGCAAGTAACGTGAGCTTTGGGTGGCTTCGCAGGCGTTATTGATGATCACTTTTCTCATTAACGTTGCAAGCATTACCATTCCACGTTAGTTTTCACGTTAACTAGGTTAACGTGAATACTAACGTGATTCTCCCTTGCTTCCTTTGCCCTGAAAACAAGCAATTAAAGTGCATCAAAGCTCTAGCCAAAGTCATGAGATTATGCATCATTAATTTATCATGCAATTCTAGCAAAATACTCATGAAATTATGCAAAGTTCACAAAAGTTGCTTGAATCAAGGTGTAAGTGTAACTTCATCCAAAACTTGCCTTATTCTCTAAGAAAACGCATGAAGCTACCCAAAAACAGTAAAGAAAATGTCAGTGAAACTGGCCTAGATGCCCTGGCATCAGATGCTAGGGAGAAAGGGGGGACCAATCATTTTACACTAAGACACAATTTTTCTAGTTTTTAGGTTTTTTGTTCTTCTAGAGGAAGAAACCCTTGTTCTTCTCTAGATCTAGCTTTAATTTGATTCTTCCTTGTTGAATCTGAATTGGGTTTTGTTAATTACTATCTTTGATTGCTTAATTTGAATTCCTTAGTATATCTCCACTTAGATCTTGTGTTAGTTTATGGATTTTGTCAATTGTCACTTTATACCCATTTCATGAATATTGTGAATCTTGACTTGTTGATGTTACATTGATGATTTTTATGCTTCATTGTGTTGTTTAAGCTCTTATAACTTGATAATTGTTAGTGGGTATTTGTTGATTTCAATTCAATTACAATTTGAACATGTCTTTTATTAATGCTTACCAAGTGTTTGATGAATTGTTTACCTTGACTATAGAGTAGTCCTTTTTACTCTTGGCTTAGGCCAAGGGAATTGGGTAAACTTGAGTCGTTGGGTCTAATGGAATTGATGATTTGAGAGTCCTTAGTGGTCAATTTGATATCCATTAACACTAGCCTACTTCTAGGTTAATTAGTAGTGAGGTTAGGCCTTATGGGTTGATGTTGACCAAACCATTTGACGTACTTCAAGTGTGGAAGTAGACTTAATGATTTTGGCTCCTCATAATTGTCAATATATGGTTATTAAACAAGGATAGTGACCCCAATTCCCATGCCTAACCAAGAGTTGCTTTTATTATTCATATTTGAAAATCAATTTCTCAGTTATCTTGCTTAGTTGTAGTTATTGTTTAGTTAAGAGTAGAGTTAGAGATTGAATGTTGGTTCCTTATTTTGAAATTGTTTACACCTTATGTGTTGTTTGAATTAGTTCTTTGCACTTTAGATTGCTTAATTGCTAAGATTCTCAATTTACTTTCTTGTTAATGAATCACAACCCCAGACTTCTAACCAATGTTGAAGCACATGTTTGCCCATTCTTCGTGAGACGACCTGAGGTTTGAATACTTCGGTTATTTTATTGGGGTTGAACTTGTGACAACCAATTCCATTCTAAATTTGATCCGCGAGGATTATTGTTGGGGGAGCTATACTTGCAACGCAATTTCATTTAGAAAATCTCTTCCGACATTGTTCCTGTGCGTCCATCAAATTTTTGATGCCGTTGCCGGGGAATGGTTGCAACATATGTCTTAATATTGGTTATGTGAATATGTGAATATTGTAGATAGTTTGTTTGTTTTCAATACCTAGTTATAGTTTAGCTTCTTTTATTTTTGTGCCATGACTCCCAAGTGTGATGACTCGGTCCCAACCGAATTCTAGCTTAGCCGATTTTGATCCCGAGATTGAAAGAACTTTGTTACACACTCGGCAAGCTAGACGGCGGTTGGACTATACGGCTAGTACTTCGGTCTCTTTTGAGGAACATATCGAATCACTAGACGGTACCGAGAGCGACTTGGAGTCTGCTACTTCCTATTCTTCTGTTGGCACTACTAATACATCTTTGTATCCTACAGGTGAACTACACATGGCGGAGCCACGCCAGATCACTTTACTTGAGCAAGGAGCTCCGGATATTGTGCTTCAACCATTGCAAGCAAGATATCCCAACCTTGATCCAAACTTTGAATTGAAGAGTAGCTTGATAAATCTACTACCTAAGTATCATGGGTTGCCGTGTCAAGACCCCATCCAACATCTAAAGGATTTTCAAGTTGCTTGTTCTACTACTCGAAGGCATAGAGCCGATGAGGTGGCTATCATGGTCTTTGCTTTCCCCTTCTCCCTTGAAGCTCAAGCAAAGACATGGTTTTATTCGCTACCGGATGAGATTGCTACCAATTGAGATTTCTTGAGAAGAGAGTTCTTAAATAAATTCTTTCCACCAGAGAAGACCGACTACATCCAAAAGGAAATTTCGGGTATAATACAAAGAGATCAAGAGAGTTTGTATGAATATTGGTCTCGATTCAAGAGGCTACTAGAGTCTTGTCCACACCATGGAATGAACACTCACTTGCTCATTAGCTACTTCACCAGAGGTGTTTGTGTGGAAGATAGAAGATTACTCACTGCTTCTAGCGGTGGTTCCCTTTCGAAAAATAAGACGGAGGGAGAAGCTTGGAGTTTGATAGTGGATGTTGTCGAAGCTACGCAACATACAAGAGTGAGAAGTAATCCTCTCCAGGGTGTGGTAGAACCGTCCCCCTCCGAAGCAAGCCTAACCAAAGCACTTGGGGATATGACCACCATTCTCACCCAAATACAAAAGGATCAAAAGGAGTTTTACTCTATCCAAGCTGTCCAAGCCCCACCTCCAGTGGCCTAACTTGAAGGCCCTCCTAGGATTTGTAGTTTGTGCTCTAGCACCACACATTACACCAATCAATGCCATCAAATTCAAGAAGAGCATGCCCTTGTAGTGGCCAATGTGAATTACAACAATCGTCCACCTTACCCTTCTTAAAGCCAAAACCACTACCCTCATGGTAGTAATCAACACCAAGGGTGGAGGGATAATGCACAAGGGAACAATCAAATCCAAAGATAGAACAACTCTCCTTCTCATCACAACAACAATTACCAAGCCAACCAAAACCACCACAACCAAAACCAAAACAACTACACCAAGTACCAAGCACCACACCATAGACAACAATCCAACCACACCTCTCCACCTTCCACCAACTAAATTGAAGAGCTTAAAGCCGCTGTGGAGAAATGGGATGAGGGCTATAGGGCTCAATTCGAGGCTATGAATGCTCAATTGGCCAATCTTGTCGACATAATTTCAAAGATGTCCATGTCCCCCTCCAACAATACCAACCAACCCTTAAGTTCTTCCAACCTTCCATCCGAACCCCAACTAAACCCAAAGGGCAGTCTCAATGCCATCACCCTACGGTCAGGAACTACATTGGAAAAGATACCTCCAAGGATCTTGGAGGACATTCATGAGAAAGAAGTAATTGTTGAAGCTCCACATGAAGAGGAGGAGGTAGGCAAGAGGCATGAGGAAGAAGGAGTAAACCTCAAGGAACCCAAGAGGAAAGCTCTAGTGGATGAGTCCATCCCTATTCCATTCCCTTCCATGGTGAAGAAAGCAAAGAAGACGCCGGAATTTGGTATGAACATGCTTCAAGTGTTCAAGAAGGTTGAGGTAACCATACCACTTCTTGATGCTATCCAACAAATTCCAAAGTATGCAAAATTCTTGAAAGACTTGTGTACACACAAGGATAGGATAGGGGAATTAGAGACATTATCCTTGGAAAGTTCAATTTCTTCCTTGATGGAACCTATACCAAGGAAATGTGGTGACCCTGGGCCTTGTTTGGTGTCTTGTTGTATTGGTGGACACATTTTTCATGATTGTGTGTAATCTTGGAGCTTGTGTAAGCCTCATGCCGCTTTCTACCTTTGTGCGGTTGAATTTGGCTCCATTAAAGAGGTCAGCAGTGAGGTTTGCCTTAGCCGATAAAAGTGTGATCACGGTAACAGGAATAGCCGAAGATGTACTTGTGGAAATCAAGGATTTGATCTTTCTGGTTGACTTTTACATCCTTAAAATGCCCCCAACAGAAAATAGAAGCTCATCCTCCATTCTACTTGGTAGGCCTTTCCTTAAAACCTCTAAATTCAAGTTAGATTCCTTCACCAGCACATATTCCTTTGAGGTTGGGGACAAGACTATCAAGTTCAATTTAGAAGAAGCCATGAAACATCCTCCCGAAGAGCATTCCGTTCTCTGATGTGATGTAATTGATGAAGTGGTAGCGGAAGTGCAAGAAGAAGACCATAACAAGTTATGCTGCCATGCTATTAAAGAGACGGATGACGAAGAAGGTGAACATGAGGAAGTTGTTGAGGATGAAGTCCATGAGCTTGATGAAAAAGAACTTTAGCCTGAGGCAAAGAGTGAATTGAAGCCTCTCCCATCTCATTTGAAGTATGCTTTCTTAGAGGACAACCAAAAGTTTCTGGTCATCATCGCTAATGAGCTCTCTAGTGAGGAAGAAGAGAAGCTCCTAGATGTTCTCAGAAAGTACAAGAAAGTGATTGGTTGGAGCCTAGCCGATATTGTGGGGATTAACCCTCGCAGGTGCATGCATCGCATATTTCTCAAAGAAGGAGCTAGGCCGGTTAGACAACCGCAAAGGAGGCTCAACCTAACCATCCTCGATGTGGTAAAGAAAGAAGTCACTAGGCTACTTGATGCGGGTATCTGATGAGCGGATAATTTGTACGCTTTTTGGCATTATTTTTAGTATATTTTTAATATGTTTTAGTTAGTTTTTAGTATATTTTTATTAGTTTTTAGTTAAAATTCACTTTTCTAGACTTTACTATGAGTTTGTGTGTTTTTCTGTGATTTCAGGTATTTTCTAGCAGAAATTGAGGGACCTGAGCAAAAATCTGATTCAGAGACTGAAAAGGACTGCAGATGTTGTTGGATTCTGACCTCCCTGCACTCGAAGTGGATTTTCTGGAGCTACAGAAGCCCAATTGGTGCGCTCTTAACGGCGTTGGAAAGTAGACATCCTGGGCTTTCCAGCAATTTATAATAGTCCATACTTTGCCCGAGATTTGATGGCCCAAACCGGCATTCCAAATCAGCTCAAGAATGCCCGGCGTTAAACGCCGGAACTGGCACAAGAATGGGAGTTAAATGCCCAAACTGGCACAAAAGCTGACGTTTAACTCCAAGAAGAGTCTCTACACAAAAATGCTTCAATGCTCAGCCCAAGCACACACCAAGTGGGCTCGAAAGTGGATTTTTATGTCATTTACTCATCTTTGTAAACCTTAAGCTACTAGTTCTCTATAAGTAGGACCTTTTGCTATTGTATTTTCATCTTTGGATCTTAGATCATCTTGAGATCTTTGAATCTTTTGATCACTGGGGGCTGGCCTCACGGCCATGCCTAGACCTTGTTCTTATGTATTTTCAACGGTGGAGTTTCTACACACCATAGATTAAGGTGTGGAGCTCTGCTGTACCTCGAGTATTAATGCAATTACTATTGTTCTTCTATTCAATTCAGCTTGTTCTTGTTCCAAGATATTCTTTCGTACCCAAGAACATGATGAATGTGATGATTATGTGACGCTCATCATCATTCTCACTTATGAACGCATGACTGACAACCACTTCCGTTCTACAAGCAAACAAGGCTTGAATGTTTATCTCTTGGATTCTTTAATCGGAATCTTCGTGGTATAAGCTAGAATTGATGGCGGCATTCAAGAGAATCCGGAAGGTCTAAACCTTGTCTGTGGTATTCTGAGTAGGATTCAATGATTGAATGACTGTGACGAGCTTCAAACTCGCGATTGTGGGGCGTTAGTGACAGACGCAAAAGAATCACTGGATTCTATTTCGACATGATCGAGAACCGACAGCTGGATAGCCGTGCCGTGACAGGGTGCATTGAACATTTCCACTGAGAAGACGGGACTGTAGCCATTGACAACGGTGATGCCCAACATACAGCTTGCCATGGAAAGGAGTAAGAAGGATTGGATGAAGACAGTAGGTAAACAAAGAGACGGAAGGGACAAAGCATCTCCATTCGCTTATCTGAAGTTCTCACCAATGATTTACATAAGTATCTCTATCTTTATCTTTATGTTTTATTCATATATCATCCATAACCATTTGAGTCTGCCTGACTAAGATTTACAAGGTGACCATAGCTTGCTTCATACCAACAATCTCCGTGAGATCGACCCTTACTCGCGTAAGGTTTATTACTTGGACGACCCAGTGCACTTGCTGGTTAGTTGTGCGAAGTTGTGTTTATGCCATGGTATTGAGCACCAAGTCTTTGGGGCCATTACTAGGGATTATTTGAGTTGTGAAAAGTAGTGATCACAATTTCGTGCACCAAGTTTTTGGCGCCGTTGCCGGGGATTGTTTCGAGTATGGACAACTGACGGTTCATCTTGTTGCTTAGAATAGGTATTTTTCAGAGTTCTTAAGAATGAATTCTAGTGTTTCAATGTGATGATCTTATCATCACCAAAGCTGATTGATTCTCATCAATTTAGCTCTTGAATGCAATGTCCTGCTGAAGCTTGGCTATCCATGTCTAATTCCTTTAGACTGAAGCTTTAGACTAACATTGCATGATTCCTAGAATTCTCATTAAGAATTTTGATACCTTTATTTTCTTTTCCACTTAATTTTCGAAAAAACCAAAAAAATTACAAAATCATAAAAACCAAAAATATGTTATGTTTCTTATTGAGACACTAGTCTCATTTTAAGTTTGGTGTCTTGCATGCATTGTTTATTTGATCTTGGTTCTATTTTCAAGTCAATAATACAGGGAACTGAAGATTCAGTACATGCAGCAGAGGAATTATACAGAAAAAGCTGGGCGTTCAAAACGCCCAGTGAAGAAGGGCAAACTGGCGTTTAAACGCCAGCCAGGGTGCCTGGCTGGGCGTTTAACGCCCAAAAGGGTAGTGCTTTGGGCGTTAAACGCCAGAATGTGCACCATTCTGAGCGTTTAATGCCAGGATGGCACCAGAGGGAAGATTCTGTTTTCAATTAAGATTTTTTTCAAGTTTTCAAAATTTTTCAAAATCAAATCTTTTTCAAATCATATCTTTTCAATCAAATCTTTTTCAAAATCAATTTCTTTCCTTTTTCAAAGATACTTGCTAACAATTAATGATTTGATTGAACATCTCAAGTATGTTGCCTTTTCTGTTGAGAAAGGTTTAATGTTTGAATCATATATTTTCTTATTAGGCAAGTCATTAATTTTTAAAATCAAATCTCTTCAAATTGTTTTTCAAATCATATCTTTTTAATCACATCTTTTTCAAAATAGTTTTCAATCATATCTTTTTTATTTCTAATTTCAAAATCTTTTTCAAAAATCACTTGATTTCTTTCCCACTCTTAGTTTTCGAAAATTATCAATCAATTTTTCAAAATGTTTTTAATTAATTTTCGAAAATTTCTTCCCCTCTTCTCACATCCTTCTATTCATGGAGTACCACTCCTCCTCAATGCACAATTCGAACTCTATCTCACTAAGTTCGAATTCTTCTACCTCTTCCTTCTATTTTTCTGTTCCTCTGACACCTCAAGGAATCTCTATACTGTGACATAGAGGATTCTACATTTTTCTTGTTCTCTTCTCTTTCATATGAGCAGGAGCAAAGGCAAAAGCATTCTTGTTAAGGCTGACCCTGAACCTGAAAGGACCTTGAAGCGAAAGCTAAGAGAAGCTAAGGCACAACTCTCTGTAGAGGACCTAACAGAAATCTTCAAAGAAGAAGAACCCATGGCAGCCGAAAACAACAACAATGCCAACAATGCAAGGAAGGTGCTGGGTGACTTTACTGCACCTACTCCAGACTTCTATGGGAGAAGCATCTCTATCCCTGCCATTGGAGCAAACAACTTTGAGCTTAAGCCTCAATTAGTGTCTCTAATGCAACAGAATTGCAAGTTCCATGGACTTCCATTGGAAGATCCTCATCAGTTTTTAGCTGAGTTCTTGCAAATCTGTGACACTGTCAAGACTAATGGGGTTGACCCTGAGGTCTACAGACTTATGCTATTCCCTTTTGCTGTAAGAGACAGAGCTAGAATATGGTTGGACTCACAACCTAAAGACAGCCTGAACTCTTGGGAAAAGCTAGTCAATGCCTTCTTGGCAAAGTTCTTTCCACCTCAAAAATTGAGTAAGCTTAGAGTGGAAGTCCAAACCTTCAGACAAAAGGAAGGAGAATCCCTCTATGAAGCTTGGGAAAGATACAAACAATTGATCAGAAAATGTCCTTCTGACATGCTTTCTGAATGGAGCATCATAGGTATTTTCTATAATGGACTCTCTGAACTATCCAAGATGTCTTTGGATAGCTCTGTTGGAGGATTTCTTCATCTGAAGAAGACGCCTACAGAAGCTCAAGAACTAATTGAAATGGTTACAAATAACCAATTCATGTACACTTCTGAAAGGAATCCTGTGAACAATGGGACAAATCAGAAGAAAGGAGTTCTTGAGATTGATACTCTGAATGCCATATTGGCTCAGAACAAAATATTGACTCAGCAAGTCAATTTGATTTCTCAAAGTCTGTCTGGAATGCAAAATGCACCAGGCAGTACTAAGGATGCTTCATCTGAAGAAGAAGCTTATGATCCTGAGAACCTTTCAATGGAAGAGGTGAATTACATGGGAGAACCCTATGGAAACACCTATAATTCTTCATGGAGAAATTATCCAAATTTCTCATGGAAGGATCAACAGAGACCTCAACAAGGTTTCAACAACAATAATGGTAGAAGAAACATGTTTAGCAATGGCAAGCCTTTTCCATCATCTACTCAGCAACAGACAGAGAATTCTAAGCAGAGCCACTCTGACTTAGCAACCATGGTCTCTGATCTAATCAAAACCACTCAAAGTTTCATGACTGAAACAAGGTCCTCCATCAGAAACTTGGAGGCACAAGTGGGTCAGCTGAGCAAGAAAATTACTGAACTCCCTCCTAGTACTCTTCCAAGCAATACAGAAGAGAATCCAAAAGGAGAATGTAAGGTGATGAGCGGATAATTTATACGCTTTTTGGCATTGTTTTTAGGTAGTTTTTAGTAAGTTCAAGCTACTTTTAGGGATGTTTTCATTAGTTTTTATGTTAAATTCACATTTCTGGACTTTACTATGAGTTTGTGTGTTTTTCTGTGATTTCAGGTAATTTCTGGCTGAAATTGAGAGGACTTGAGCAAAATTCTGAAAAAGGCTGACAAAAGGACTGCTGATGCTGTTGGATTCTGACCTCCCTGCACTCGAAATGGATTTTCAGGTAAGTAGACATCCAGAGCTTTCCAGAAATATATAATAGTCCATACTTTATTCGGAAATTGACGACGTAACTTGGCGTTGAACGCCAAGTTCATGCTGCTGTCTGGAGTTAAACGCCAGAAAAACGTCATGATCCGGAGTTGAACCCCCAAAACACGTCATAACTCGGAGTTCAACTCCAAGAGAAGCCTCAGCTCGTGGATAGATCAAGCTCAGCCCAAACATACACCAAGTGGGCCCCGGAAGTGGATTTATGCATCAATTACTTACTCATGTAAACCCTAGGAGCTAGTTTATTATAAATAGAACATTTAACTAATCACTACAACAAATATGGCCTTTAGCAACGCCAAATTTCGCAACGCCTTAAAACCGTTCTCTTAGATAGGTTTAGACAACGGTTTTTTAAAGTGTTACTGTTGAATTCAGTTTTTCATCAATTTCTAGCAACAAAATAAAACCGTTCTTTTTGATTATTTTAAAGAACGGTTTTATAACCGTTACCATGATTTGGCTTTAAACAACGGTTTTTTATTGTTGTTTAAAGAATTGTACAAAAGAAACGCATTAAAACCGTTGCCAAAATGCTACACTTTAAAACCGTTCTATTAGATGGTCTTAGACAACGGTTTTTATAGTGTTGTTGTTAAAGTTCATTTTTTCATTATGCTATAGTAACAAAATAAAACCGTTCTCTTTGACTATTTTAAAGAACGGTTTTACAACCATTACAACAATTATTTATGAAACAACCATTTTCTAATATTATTTAAATAATTGTACAAATTAAACAATACTAATAAAAATAATTTCAAATAATTATATAAATTGAATATTTTTTCTATAAATACTGAATTTATAAAATACTCAAAAACTATTGTTATAGATAAATAACAAATATTATTTTAAAAAAATAAAACTAAAATAAATTTATTATAAATATTATATATTATTATAAACATATAAAAAATATTATATTTTGAACTCATAAGGCTAAAATAAATTTATAATAAATATTAATATAAAGAAATAAAATTAAAATAATTTTAAAATAAATATTATATATCTATTATTGATTATTATATAGCAAATATTATTTTTGAAAAAAATAAAATTAAAATAAATTTATAATAAATATTATATATTTTTATTACAAATAATTATTTTGTTATAACAAATATATATTTTTTGTTAGAAATAATTATTTGAATTTAGCAATAAATTGATAAATAATATTTTTAAATAATTTTAATATAATATATTAGATTTTTTTGGTAATTATAGTATATTAGATTTTAAAATTATTATTCTATCCATCCATTTTTATCAATATATCTATTTTATCTATATCCTCTTATAAAATCTCTCATTCCTAACTAAATTCCCAAATTAAATAAAAAACCCTAATTTCCAAAATTTAAAACCCTAAACACCCCCCCCCACTGAGCACACAACCCCCACTCATAAACGTAACACATACACACACACGGACAAGAGAGGAGGAAGGAGAAGAGGACGCCGCCGGCGGGTTAGGTGCCGCCGTCGCCGTCGTTGCCAAGCCCGAAGGAGAAAGAGAGTCCGCAAAGGGAGAGTGAGGGACGGAGAAGAGAAGCCGCGCTAACCCCGCAACGCCACTGCATCGTCGCCTCCAGTTGAGCGGTCGCCATCATCGTGCGAGAAAGGAGAAGGAGCCGTCGAGGGGTTGCTGAGCCGCTGCCGTCGCCGTCGCGTTCGTTTCTGTCACAGAAGCTTCCATTTCTGTCACTTTCATGTTGCGGAGAGAAAGAACTACGCATGAGTCAGGGGCCAGGGAAAGGGAGCCACCGCCGTTGCATCCTGGCTACGCCGCCGTTCAATTCGTTGTTTCATCATGGCCATGGAGAGGAACGTGAATGGAAAAGGAAACAGGGAAGCTGCTACTTGGGATTTGAGGAAAACGGCTCTGTTCTGCCTCGCCTCTAGGTTCTGCAAGTTGCCGGAGTCCTCAGCCGCTGGGAACCAGCACTGGAGCTACCCAGAATCACTACTGCTGCTGCCATGGGAGCTGGTATTGGAACCACTGATGGAGCTGCTGTGTTTAGTGATTTTCGCGAGTTGTGACATCGAGGTAGGGAATATTTTATTAAATTAAATATTTTAAACTTTGAATGCTTGAAAAGTTTACTGGATTATTACGAATAGTTGAATGCTTCATATGTAATGGATTTTGGTTGTAGATTAAATGTGTGACTGGTTGTGCCTCTTGTTGATTTTACGATAGTAAGGTAGAACATGTTGATATGTGTATGCTGTAGTCTGCAAGAGTGTGTTGCGTGAGTACCATACGACTTTACAAGCAAAATCTCTGCAGATTTCTGGTGACTTTTGTGAGGTAATGAACATTGCCAGCATTACAAATCCAACATCATTCAAAGATGAGGTTTCTAGGTGGTTTATAAATGTGAGACATTCTTTGCCTTTGAGCTAGCTTTGGGGTTGAGTTAAAATAGGTTATAGATTTCCTGTCTCTTGGCAATTTGTCCATCAATTGTTGTTACTTTTACGTTTACAGTTGAGTTAAAGACTCCTGATATTATTCTTAATTTCTACTATTTACTTTGTTGTTGTCAAATGATGGCCTTATTCTGAGCTGTTTTATTAGTGCTGATTTGATTTTAGTGAGTTCATATGGGTTGATGTTGCTGTTTAGTGCTGCTTTATCCTTGTTAATGGCTGATTTCATGCCTTGTTTTGATTGAGCAATGATGATGATGGCCTTATTCTGAGCTGTTTTATTAGTGCTGATTTGATTTTAGTGAGTTCATATGGGTTGATTTTGCTGTTTAGTGCTGCTTTATCCTTGTTAATGGCTGATTCCATGCCTTGTTTTGATTGAGCAGTGATGCTGATGGCCTTATTCTGAGCTGTTTTATTAGTGCTGATTTGATTTTAGTGAGTTCATATGGGTTGATTTTGCTGTTTGTTTAAATTCAGAAACGTCCTATTTACTGCCATAATGTTGCCGAAATTTCTAAAAATTTGTGTGTTAATTGAATTTCAATTTGTGAATTGAATTTGGTAATTTGTTGCTTTAGTTTAATTTCTAAAAGTTACACGAGCATTCAATATGTTTGAATTGGGAATAAGACTAAAAAAATGATGAATTTTATGTTTTGTTAACTCTTGAGATATGTTTAAATTGGCAGATATCAAGTGAAGAAGCTATAGAAACTGCAAAGCAACTAATGCTTAAAGAAGGCCTGTTTGTAAGTTCCCTAATGTATGTGTATTAGTATTCTGTTGTGACACTAGTAATTTATTAACTTTATTGTTGATGCTGAACCTGTTGATTTTGAGAATAATGGAATTCTCTGGCTCCCTCCTGAACCAGAAGATGCAGAAGACGAGCGAGAAACTTTTTGGTTGATGAAGATGATGAAGACAATGACGGGAATGGGAATGCCATTGGTGAGTGGGGATATCTGTGCAATTTAAACAGTTTTGGAAGTGGAGAGCATCGCCACAAGGGTAGGACAAGTGAGGAGCAGAAGAACAAGGATAGGACAAGTGAGGAGCATCGACGGCTGCAGATTCTCGAACCGAAATCAAGGGTTGATATCGGTTCTTTTCCCTAGGTCTCCACGTAGGGTTGATATCAATTCAATTTCAGTTTCCAGCAAAGGTTAAAAATATCTCTGCTTAGGGTTTTAGCACTTTACAAAGGTACTCTCCCAGGCTCCAATTCTCTTCTTTTTCTTCTTCACTGTGCTGCTCTTGTTTATATTTTTTTAATCTCCACCTTGTTCTTTCTTCATCTTTCGATTCAATTTATTGTTGTTTATATTTTTTAATCTCCGCACTTGACAAGTTGAGAATTATCTTGCTATGCTACCTATGATATTGATATATCTCTTTTCGTTTTGGTTTTCAATCTGCTGGTTTTATTTCATTGGTTATTGCAAGGGTTTGATCAAGGAGCTTGAAATTTAATTGATAAATAGCTCTCTGAAACTAATAGTTAGGTAATGAAGCGTTAAAAATGGCTGGCTTTTGAATTTATGTTATTGATTAGGACAAGAACAATGAAATGATTTTATATAGTTTGAGTGTAACAAGCTGAAGTAAATAATTTTTCTTTCTGCACTTCTTTGTTTTTCGTCTCATGTGTGTCGACAATCTGGTTTTTTGTTGTTGAAATACCATATATAGAACATAATAATAATAATCAAGGTTTACGGTTTACTTCAGGTTCCAACGATGGCTTTCTTTGGTTGAATTGGGAATTTACTCAGAAATGCTGCAAACAAGCAGATCAGTTCAGAATTGCTCCCATCCCCATCTATTCTCCAGGAAATACGGTGCATGTCATCTGCTCCAAACTCAAAACTGTTCATTGGAGGTGCATTGAAGTTTGAAATACCTTATAAGTTGCATCCATCATGTTTTATTTTTGGTGTAATGTAGCTGATACTAATAATATAATAGATATTGATATATGGATAGATACATATTAACATTTCCTCTGTTGCAGGTATTTCATATTCTACTGATGAGTAAGGTTTGAGGGAGGCATTTCAAGATATGGAGAAGTTGTTGATGGTACATACAATTACTCATTTTTTCCTATGCAGACTCGATCCATGGCAGGGAAACCCTTTGTTTGAGGAGACTCAGAAAAAGCAGCATTGTTCTTATTCTGAAGAGTTTGCAACCCCCGAGAGAGCTTGAATGAACAAGACTCAGAATTTATAGGAAGAAATGCTGATTCTGGTTCAAACTTGAGGCCTCAGAATTTATAGGAAGCAGCATTGTTCCAAAAATATGATGAAGAAATGTCCCTGTTAGACAGAATTAGTGCACAGAAACTTGAGGAAACAGGTAACAATACATCATCCATAATTATTAAATTTAGAGTTTAATTCATTAACATAGTTGCCTAATCCATCTTCAGAGTATTTAAGATCCATGGAAGCCTCTCCAAGATCAATTTCAGAGCGTATTTGCATCAAGTGTGAAGAAGAAAGCATGTGATATAGGTCACAATAACCCATATGGTGAACTAGAGGCCGCTTATGTTGCTGGAATTATTGGGTGATTGTGTTGTGGATGTTGGAGCTATGTTGCAATAGCTACTATTATTATTCTCCATCTGGTTGAAGCTGCTGCAGGTTCCATCACTGACTACTGGAGAGGATGCTACTAATGTTGGCAACAATTGATGAAGAGTGAGGGTCTCTTGGCCGGAATTAGTCTATCACATTATAATAAAGCTTCCAGTTTAGTGTTTCAATAAACACTCTCACATTCTTTTGTTATTATATTTTTTGCAAACTTAGATGATATTGTGGATCTTACAACAATTTTTATAAATTTGATGGGAAATGTTCAAATTTTTTTCTTTAGTGACTTCATTCAAATAGTTTAGATTATTTATTGACATTAAATAATCTAAAAAAAACTGAAATTAAGTTCATTCACGAGAAAACTATTGTAAATAAAAAATTATATATCACAAAAAAATCGTTGTCAATAGTTACAAAAGACAATGGTGTTAAAACCGTTGCCAAAATACGACTCCAAAGGTAACGCTTTAAAATCGTTGTTTTAGATGACTATAAAATGGCAATGGTATTAAAACCGTTGCTGAAAACGACATCAACAGTAACGCTTTAAAACCGTTGTCCTAGATGGTTATAAACTGGCAACGGTTTTAAAACCGTTGCCAAAACCTGGAGCCAACGGTAACGGTTTATAACCGTTGGCTATGTGAATAATAAAACCACAACAGTTTAAAACCGTTGCCTATCCAGTTACGATTTTAAACCGTTGTCATGTTAATAGGAATGGTTAGAAACCGTTGCTTGTTGAGTAACGGATCAAAACCGTTGTCTAAAATTTTCCGTCAAAACCGTTGTCTATGCCACTAACTGTGGCAACGGTTTTTCTGTTACCGTTGCCTTAGGTAAAAAACCGTTGCCTTTGAGTATTGGCAACGGCCGCATATACCACAGGTCAAAAACCGTTGCCAAAGCGTTGCCTAAAGTTTTGGGAACGGTTTTTCAATCTACGACAACGGTTTTTGACCGTTGTGAAAAGCCTTGTTTGTTGTAGTGTAATGTATTTGACATCTTTGGTCTCAGTTTTGTTTTATTCTTCATCCTAAGAGGCTATTGATCATGTTTTAGGGGGCTGGCCATTCGGCCATGCCTGAACCTCTTACTTATGTATTTTCAACAGTGGAGTTTCTGCACACCATAGATTAAGGGTGTGGAGCTCTGCTGTACCTCAAGTATTAATGCAGTTCTATTTTCTTTTATTCAATTCTCTCTTATTCTTATTCCAAGATATTCATTCGCACTCAAGAACATGATGAATGTGATGATTAGATAACCCTCATTATCATTCTCACTTATGAACGCACGTGATTGACAACCACTTCCGTTCTACATGCAACAGAGCTTGAATGTGTATCTCTTAGATTCCCCAATAGAATCTTCGTGGTATAAGCTAGATAGATGGCGGCATTCATGAGGATCCGGAAAATCTAAACCTTGTCTATGGTATTCCGAGTAGGATTCTGGGATTGAATGACTGTGACGAGCTTCAAACTCCTGAAGGCTGGGCGTGATGACAAGCGCAAAAGAATCAATGGATTCTATTCCAACCTGATTGAGAACCGACAGATGATTAGCCATGCGAGTGACAGCCGCAGAGGACCATTTTCACTGAGAGGATGGGATGTAGCCACTGACAACGGTGATGCCCTACATACAGCTTGCCATGTAAAGGAGTAAGAAGGATTGAGTTGAAGCAGTAGGAGGGCAGGCGTCCTTGAGCCTTACAGTATCTCCATATGCTTATCTGAAATTCCTACCAATGAATCTGCATAAGTGTTCTATCCCTTTTATTTTCTTCTTATTATTAATATTCAAAAATCTATAAACCAATTTAATCTGCCTAACTGAGATTTACAAGGTGACCATAGCTTGCTTCATACCAACAATCTCTGTGGGATCGACCCTTACTCACGTAAGGTTTATTACTTGGACGACCCAGTACACTTGCTGGTTAGTTGAACGGAGTTGTGAATTCAACCAGTGCCATAATAATGATTTCTCTCAAAATAGTTAGAACATGGATCACAATTTCGTCCACCAAGTTTTTGGCGCCGTTGCCGGGGATTGTTCGAGTATGGACAACTGACGGTTCATCTTGTTGCTCAGATTAGGTAATTTTCTTTTCAAAAATCTTTTTCAAATTTTTTCTTTTATTTTTCGTTTTTCTAAACTTTATTTTCAAAAAAATTAATAAAAATACAAAAAAATTCATAAAATCATAAAAATAAAAAAAATTATTTTGTGTTTCTTGTTTGAGTCTTGAGTCAATTTTTAAGTTTGGTGTCAATTGCATGCTTTAAAAATTTTTCTTGCATTTTTTCGAAAATCCCATGCATTCATAGTGTTCTTCATGATCTTCAAGTTGTTCTTGATAAATCCTCTTGTTTGATCTTGATGTTTTCTTGTTTTGTGTTGTTTGTTGTTTTTCATATGCATTTTTCGTTTGTTAGAGTCCATGCATTAAAGATTTCTAAATTTGTGTCTTGCATGTTTTCTTTGCATTAAAAATTTTTCAAAAATATGTTCTTGATGTTCATCATGATCTTCAAAGTGTTCTTGGTGTTCATCTTGACATTCATAGTGTTCTTGCATGCATCATGTGTTTTGATCCAAAATTTTCATGTTTTGGGTCATTTTTATGTTTTTCTCTCTCTTCATTAAAAATTTAAAAATAAAAAAAAATATCTTTTCCTTATTTCCCTCCAAATTTTCAAAATTTTGGGTTGACTTGGTCAAAAATTTTTAAAAAAATTAGTTGTTTCTTACTAGTCAAGTCAAAATTTCAATTTTAAAAATCTTATCTTTTCAAAATCTTTTTCAAAAATCATATCTTTTTCATTTTTTTTCTATTTTTTCGAAAATTTCAAAAATATTTTTCAAATTATTTTCAAAATCTTTTCCTTATCTTTGCATCATATTTTCAAAAAATTCACTAATAATTAATGTGATTGGTTCAAAAATTTGAAGTTTGTTACTTTCTTGTTAAGAAAGGTTCAATCTTTAAGTTCTAGAGTCTTATCTTGTAGTTTCTTGTTAGTGAAGTAAATAATTTTAAATTTTAAAATTTTTGAATTAAATCTTTTTATCTTTTATTTTATCTTTTTCAAAAATTTTATCTTTTTCAAAATTTGATTTCAAAATATCTTATCTAACTTAATATCTTCTTATCTTTTTCAAATTTGATTTCAAATCTTTTTCAATCAACTAACTAACTTCTTGTTTGTTTCTTATCTTTTTCAAAACCACCTAACTACTTTTCCATCTCTAATTTTCGAAAATATCTCATCCCTTTTTCAAAAATTCTTTTTAATTAACTAATTGTTTCATGTTTTAATTTTAATTACATTTTATCTCTAATTTTCGAAAATTACTAACCTCTTTTTCAAAAAATTAATTTCGAAAATTCCCTTCTCTTTTCTTATTCTATTTAATTATTTAATTACTAGCGCTTCTCTTCACCTCTCTTCATCTAAAAATCCGAATTCTTCTTCATTCTTCTACTCCCTTCTTTTTCTACTAACATAAAGGAATCTCTATACTGTGACATAGAGGATTCCTCTTTCTTTTCTTGTTTTCTTCTCTTTCATATGAGCATAAACAGGGAAAAAGGCACTCTTGTTGAAATAGATCCAGAACCTGAAAGGACTCTGAAGAGAAAATTAAGAGAAACTAAAATACAACAATCTAGAAACAACCTTTCAGAAATTTTTGAACAAGAGAAGGAGATGGCAGCCGAAAATAATAATAATTCAAGGAGAATGCTTGGTGACTTCACAAAGCCAACGTCCAAGTTTGATGGAAGAAGCATCTCCATTCCTGCCATTGGAGCCAACAACTTTGAGCTGAAACCTCAGCTAGTTGCTTTAATGCAACAAAACTGCAAGTTTTATGGACTTCCATCTGAAGATCCTTATCAGTTTTTAATTGAGTTCTTGCAGATCTGTGAGACTGTAAAGACGAATGGGGTTGATCCTGAAGTCTACAGACTCATGCTTTTCCCTTTTGCTGTAAGAGACAGAGCTAGAGTATGGTTGGATTCACAACCCAAGGATAGCCTGGACTCATGGGATAAGCTGGTCACTGCTTTCTTGGATAAATTCTTTCCTCCTCAAAAGCTGAGCAAGCTGAGAGTGGATGTTCAAACCTTCAAACAAAAAGATGGTGAATCCCTCTATGAAGCTTGGGAAAGATACAAGCAGCTGACCAAAAGATGTCCATCTGACATGTTTTCAGAATGGACCATATTAGATATATTCTATTATGGTCTCTGAATTTTCGAAAATGTCATTGGACCATTCTGCAGGTGGATCTATTCACCTGAAGAAAACGCCTGAAGAGGCTCAAGAGCTCATTGACATGGTTGCAAACAACCAATTCATGTACACTTCTGAGAGGAATTCCGTGAACAATGGGATACCTCAGAAGAAAGGAGTTCTTGAAATTGATGCTCTGAATGCCATATTGGCTCAGAACAAAGTGTTGACTCAACAGGTCAACATGATCTCTCAAAATCTGAATGGATGGCAACATGCATCCAACAGTACTAGAGAGGCAGCTTCTGAAAAAGCTTATGATCCTGAGAACCCCGCCATGGCAGAGGTTAATTACATGGGTGAACCTTATGGAAACACCTATAACTCATCATGGGGAAATCATCCAAATTTCTCCTGGAAGGATCAACAAAAACCTCAACAAGGTTTTAACAATGGTGGACGCAACAGGCTGGGCAATAGCAAGCCATATCCATCATCTTCTCAGCAACAGACAGAGAACTCTGAACAAAGCACTTCTAATTTAGCCAATGTAGTCTCTGATCTGTCAAAGGCCACTTTCAATTTCATGAATGAAACAAGATCCTCCATTAGAAATTTGGAGGCACAAGTGGGCCAGCTGAGTAAGAAAGTCATTGAAACTCCTCCCAGTATTCTCCCAAGCAATACAGAAGAGAATCCAAAAGGAGAGTGCAAAGCCATTGACATAGTCAATATGGCCGAATGCACAAGAGAGGAGGAGGACGAAAATCCTAGTGAGGAAGACCTCCTGGGACGTCCCTCAAGCAAGAAGGAGTCTCCTATTGAGGATCCAAAGGAATCTGAGGCTCATACAGAGACCATAGAGATTCCATTAAATCTCCTTCTGCCATTCATGAGCTCTGAAGACTATTCATCCTCTGAAGAGGATGAAGATGTAACTGGAGAGCAAGTTGCTCAATATTTAGGAGCTATCATGAAGCTGAATGCCAAGTTGTTTGGTAATGAGACTTGGGAAAGTGAACCTCCCTTACTCATTAATGAACTGGATACTTGGATTCAGAAAATTTTACCTCAAAAGAAACAAGATCCTGGCAAGTTCTTAATACCTTGTACCATAGGCACCATGATCTTTGAAAAAGCTCTATGTGATCTGGGGTCAGGGATAAATCTTATGCCACTCGCTGTAATGGAGAAGCTGGGGATCATTGAGGTACAACCTGCCTTGTTCTCATTACAACTGGCAGACAAGTCATTGAGACAAGCTTATGGAATAGTAGAGGACGTGTTAGTGAAGGTTGAAGGCCTTTACATCCCAACTGATTTCATAATCCTAGACACTAGGAAGGAAGAGGATGATTGCATCATCCTTGGAAGACCTTTCCTAGCCACAGCAGGAGCTGTGATAGATGTCAACAGAGGTGAGTTAGTCCTTCAATTGAATGGGGACTACCTTGTGTTTAAGGCACATGGCCATCCCTCTATGACAAAAGAGAGTAAGCATGAAGAGCTTCTCTCAGTTCAGAGTCAAGAAGAGCCCACACAGTCAAACTCTAAGTTTGGTGTTGTGAGGCCACAACCAAACTCTAAGTTTGGTGTTAAGACCCCATATCCAAACTCTAAGTTTGGTGTTGGGACTACACAACATTGACCTGATCACCTTGTGGCTCCATGAGAGCCACTGTCAAGCTATTGACATTAAAGAAGCGTTTATTGGGAGGCAACCCAATTTTATTTATCTAATTTTTATTTTATTTTATATTATTGTTATTTTGTGTTTTATTAGGTACATGATCATGAGGAGTCACGAAAAAAATCAAAAAAATAAAAAACAGAGTCAAAAACAGAAGAAAAAATTTTTCACCCTGGAGGACGCACAGGCTGGCGTTCAACGCCAGTAAGATGCATCTGGCTGGCGTTCAACACCAGAACAGAGCACCATTCTGGCGCTGAACGCCAGAAACAAGCAACATCCTGGCGCTGAACGCCAGGAATGTGCCCAGAGAGGAAAAACTGGCGCTGAACGCCAGTAACAAGCATGAAACTGGCGTTCAACGCCAGAAACATGCATTACATGGGCGTTGAATGCCCAGAACATGCACCAATGGGCGTTTGAACGCCAGAATGATGCATGAAGGCATTTTACATGCCTATATGGTGAAGGAATGGTATTTCTTTACACCTCAGGATCCTGTGGACCCCACAGGATCACCTCAGGATCTGTGGACCCCACAGGATCCCCACCTACCATATTCCCACCTTACCTTTTAATCCTAATCACACTCTCCTAATCCTAAATCTCATTTTTCCTACTCCCCATGTCACACTTCCCAACACCCATCACCAATCACCTCAATTCCTCTTCCCAATTCCCCCATTCACCATTCACATCACCAAACTCTTCCCCATAAACCCCACCTACCTTCATAAAATTCAAATTCAATTTCCCACCCATTCCCACCCAAATTGGCCGAACACCCACCCTCCCCTCTCCCTATAAATACCCTTCCCTTCTACTTCATTTTCACACAACACAACCTCTTCTTCTCCCACATAGCCGAACCTACCTCTCTCCCCCTCTACCATATTTTCTTCTTCTTCTACTCTTCTTTTCTTTTTTGCTCGAGGACGAGCAAAATTTTAAGTTTGGTGTGGTAAAAAGCATAAGCTTTTTGTTTTTCCATTACCATCAATGGCACCTAAGGCCGGAGTATCCTCTAGAAAAGGGAAAGGGAAGACAAAAGCTTCCACCTCCGAGTCATGGGAGATGGAAAGATTCATCTCCAAGAGCCATCAAGACCACTTCTATGATGTTGTGGCAAAGAAGAAGGTGATCCCTGAGGTCCCTTTCAAACTCAAGAAGAATGAGTATCCGGAGATCCGACATGAAGTTCAAAGAAGAGGTTGGGAAGTCTTAACCAACCCCATGCAACAAGTCGGAATCTTAATGGTTCAAGAGTTCTATGCCAATGCATGGATCACTAGGAACCATGACCAAGGTATGAACCCAAGTCCAAAGAATTATCTCACAATGGTTAGGGGGAAATACTTGGATTTCAGTCCGGAAAATGTAAGGTTGGCATTCCACTTGCCTATGATGCAAGGTGATGAACGCCCCTACACTAGAAGGGTCAACTTTGATCAAAGGTTGGACCAAGTCCTTATGGACATTTGTGTGGAAGGAGCTCAGTGGAAGAGAGACTCCAAAGGCAAGCCAGTCCAACTAAGAAGACTGGACCTCAAGCCTATAGCTAGAGGATGGTTGGAGTTCATTCAACGCTCCATTATTCCTACTAGCAACCGATCTGAAGACACTGTGGATCGGGCCATCATGATTCATGGCATCATGATTGGAGAGGAAGTAGAAGTTCATGAGGTCATCTCCAATGAAATCTACAAAATAGCCGACAAGCCCTCACCTATGGCACGGCTAGCTTTTCCTCACCTTATTTGCCATCTATGTTACTCAGCTGGAGTTATCATAGAAGGAGATGTCTCCATTGAAGAAGACAAGCCCATCACCAAGAAAAGGATAGAGCAAGCAAGAGAAGCTCCTCACGGCCCTCAAGAGGTGCATGAGGAAGCTCATCATCAAGAAATCCCTGAGATACCTCAAGGGATGCACTTTCCTCCAAACAACTATTGGGAGCAACTCAACACTTCCTTAGAAGGTTTGAGTCACAATGTGGAACAATTAAGGGTGGAACATCATGAGCACTCCATCATTCTCCAAGAAATAAGAGAAGATCAAAGAGCAATGAGGGAGGAGCAACAAAGGCAAGGAAGGGATATAGAAGAGCTAAAGAACATCATTGGTCCTTCAAGAAGAAGACGCCACTAGAGGTGGATTCATTCCTTGTTCTTTTTTTTTTTGTTTTCGGTTTTTAGTATTGTGTTTATCTATGTTTTGTGTCTTTATTTCATGATCATTAGTATGTAACCATGCCTTAAAGCTATGAATAAATTCCATTAATCCTTCACTTCTCTTAAAAGAAAAATGTTTTAATTCAAAAGAACAAGAAGTACATAAATTTCAAAAATAGCTCTTGAATTTAGTTTAATTATATTGATGTGGTGACAATACTTTTTGTTTTCTGAATGAATGCTTGAACAGTGCATATGTCTTTTGATCTTGTTGTTTATGAATGTTAAAATTGTTGGCTCTTGAAAGAATGATGAACAAAGAGAAATGTTATTGATGATCTGAAAAATCATGAAATTGATTCTTGAAGCAAGAAAAAGCAGTGAAAAAGAAGAAGCATTCAAAAAAAAAAAGAGTATATAGAAAAAAGAAGGAGCAGTAGAAAAAGCCAGTAGCCCTTAAAACCAAAAGGCAAGGGTAAAAAGGATCCAAGGCTTTGAGCATCAATGGATAGGAGGGCCCAAGGAAATAAAATCCAGGCCTAAGCGGCTAAATCAAGCTGTCCCTAACCATGTGCTTGTGTCATGAAGGTCCAAGTGAAAAGCTTGAGACTGAGTGGTTAAAGTCGTGATCCAAGGCAAAAGAGTGTGCTTAAGAGCTCTGGACACCACTGACTGGGGACTTTAGCAAAGCTAAGTCACAATCTGAAAAGGTTCACCCAGTTATATGTCTGTGGCATTTATGTATCAGGTGGTAATACTGGAAAACAAAGTGCTTAGGGCCACGGCCAAAGACTCATAAGTAGCTGTGTTCAAGAATCAACATGCTTAACTAAGAAAGTCAATAACACTATCCAAAATTCTAAGTTCCTAAAGAAGCCAATCATTCAGAACTTCAAAGGAAAAAGTGAGATGCCAAAACTGTTCAGAAGCAAAAAGCTACAAGTCCCGCTCATCTAATTAATATTCATTGATATTCTGGAATTTATAGTATGTTCTCTTCTTTTTATCCTAATTGATTTTCAGTTGCTTGGGGACAAGCAACAATTTAAGTTTGGTGTTGTGATGAGCGGATAATTTATACGCTTTTTGGCATTGTTTTTAGGTAGTTTTTAGTAAGTTTAAGCTACTTTTATGGATGTTTTCATTAGTTTTTATGTTAAATTCACATTTCTGGACTTTACTATGAGTTTGTGTGTTTTTCTGTGATTTCAGGTAATTTCTGGCTGAAATTGAGAGGACTTGAGCAAAATTCTGAAAAAGGCTGACAAAAGGACTGCTGATGCTGTTGGATTCTGACCTCCCTGCACTCGAAATGGATTTTCTGGAGCTACAGAACTCCAATTGGCGCGCTCTCAACGGCGTTGGAAAGTAGACATCCAGAGCTTTCCAAAAATATATAATAGTCCATACTTTATTCGGAAATTGACGACGTAACTTGGCGTTGAACGCCAAGTTCATGCTGCTGTCTGGAGTTAAACGCCAGAAAAACGTCATGATCCGGAGTTGAACGCCCAAAACACGTCATAACTTGGAGTTCAACTCCAAGAGAAGCCTCAGCTCGTGGATAGATCAAGCTCAGCCCAAACATACACCAAGTGGGCCCCGGAAGTGGATTTATGCATCAATTACTTACTCATGTAAACCCTAGGAGCTAGTTCATTATAAATAGAACATTTAACTAATGTATTTGACATCTTTGGTCTCAGTTTTGTTTTATTCTTCATCCTAAGAGGCTATTGATCACGTTTTAGGGGGCTGGCCATTCGGCCATGCCTGAACCTCTTACTTATGTATTTTCAACGGTGGAGTTTTTGCACACCATAGATTAAGGGTGTGGAGCTCTGCTGTACCTCAAGTATTAATGCAGTTCTATTTTCTTTTATTCAATTCTCTCTTATTCTTATTCCAAGATATTCATTCGCACTCAAGAACATGATTAATGTGATGATTAGATAACCCTCATTATCATTCTCACTTATGAACGCACGTGATTGACAACCACTTCCGTTCTACATGCAACGGAGCTTGAATGTGTATCTCTTAGATTCCCCAACAGAATCTTCGTGGTATAAGCTAGATAGATGGCGGCATTCATGAGGATCCGGAAAGTCTAAACCTTGTCTATGGTATTCCGAGTAGGATTCTGGGATTGAATGACTGTGACGAGCTTCAAACTCCTGAAGGCTGGGCGTGATGACAAGCGCAAAAGAATCAATGGATTCTATTCCAACCTGATTGAGAACCGACAGATGATTAGCCATGCGAGTGACAACCGCAGAGGACCATTTTCACTGAGAGGATGGGATGTAGCCACTGACAACGGTGATGCCCTACATACAGCTTGCCATGGAAAGGAGTAAGAAGGATTGAGTTGAAGCAGTAGGAGGGCAGGCGTCCTTGAGCCTTACTGTATCTCCATATGCTTATCCGAAATTCCTACCAATGAATCTGCATAAGTGTTCTATCCCTTTTATTTTCTTCTTATTATTAATATTCAAAAATCTATAAACCAATTTAATCTGCCTAACTGAGATTTACAAGGTGACCATAGCTTGCTTCATACCAACAATCTCTGTGGGATCGACCCTTACTCACGTAAGGTTTATTACTTGGACGACCCAGTACACTTGCTGGTTAGTTGAACGGAGTTGTGAATTCAACCAGTGCCATAATAATGATTTCTCTCAAAATAGTTAGAACATGGATCACAATTTCGTCCACCATAAGGCCATCAACATGGTCGAACTTGGAGAGGAGGAAAAGGCAGTGAACGCCACTGAGGAAGACCTCAATGGACGTCCACTGGCCTCCAATGAGTTCCCTAATGAGGAACCATGGGAATCTGAGGCTCACACTGAGACCATAGAGATTCCAATGGATTTACTTCTGCCATTCATGAGCTCTGATGAGTATTCTTCCTCTGAAGAGGATGAGTATGTCACTGAAGAGCAAGTTGCTAAATACCTTGGAGCAATCATGAAGCTAAATGACAAGTTATTTGGTAATGAGACTTGGGAGAACGAACCTCCTTTGCTCACCAAAGAACTAGATGACTTGTCTAGGCAGAGATTACCTCAAAAGAGACGAGATCCTGCGAAGTTTCCAATACCTTGTACCATAGGCACCATGACCTTCAAGAAGGCTCTGTGTGACTTAGGGTCAAGTGTAAACCTCATGCCTCTCTCTGTAATGGAGAAGCTAGGGATCTTTGAGGTACAAGCTACAAGAATCTCACTAGAGATGGCAGACAATTCAAGAAAACAAGCTTATGGGCTTGTAGAGGATGTTTTGGTGAAGATTGAAGACCATTACATCCCTGCTGATTTCATAGTCCTAGAGACTGGGAAGTGCATGGATGAATCTATCATCCTTGGCAGACCCTTCCTAGCCACAGCAAAGGCTGTGATTGATGTTGACAGAGGAGAATTGATCATTCAAGTGAATGAAGAATCCTTTGTGTTTAAGGCTCAAGGATATCCCTCTGTCACCATGGAGAGGAAGCATGAAGAGCTTCTCTCAAAACAGAGTCAAACAGAGCCCCCACAGTCAAACTCTAAGTTTGGTGTTGGGAGGCCACAACCAGACTCTAAGTTTGGTGTTGAACCCCCACATTCAAACTCTAAGTTTGGTGTTGGGAGGTTCCAACATTGCTCTGAGTGTTTGTGAGGCTCCATGAGAGCCCACTGTCAAGCTACTAACATTAAAGAAGTGCTTGTTGGGAGGCAACCCAATGTTATATTTTATCTATTTTCCTTTGTTATTTTATGTTTTCTGTAGGTTGATGATCATGAGAAGTCACAAAATCAATTGAAAAAGCAGAAACAGAATGAAAAACAGAAAGAAAAACAGCACACCCTGGAGGAGAACTTGCTGGCATTTAAACGCCAGTAAAGTTAGCAAATGGGCGTTTAACGCCCAGTCTGGCACCATTCTGGGCGTTTAACGCCAGAAAGGGGCACCAAACTGGCGTTAAACGCCAGAAAAGGGCAAGCACCTGGCGTTAAACGCCAGAAATGGGCACCAGCCCGGCGTTTAACGCCAGAATTGGCAAAGGTTGCATTTTTGCACGCCACTTGGTGTAGGGTTTAATTTTTCTTGACACCTCAGGATCTGTGGACCCCACAGGATCCCCACCTACCCCACCACCCTCTCTCTTCTTCACCCATTCACCAATCACCTCAACCACTCTTCCCCAAAAACCCCTCACCTATCAAATCCCATCTTTCTCTTCACCACTCACATCCATCCTTCATAAAACCCCACCTACCTAACCATTCAAAATTTAAACCACTTTCCCACCCAAACCCACCCATAATGGCCGAACCCTACCCCTCTCTCCACCCCTATATAAACCCATCTTCACTCCTTCATTTTCACACACCTTAAACACTACTTCTCCCCCTTTGGCCGAACCATAAGCCATCTCCATCTCCTCTATTTCTTCTTCTTCTACTCTCTTCTTTCTTCTTTTGCTCGAGGACGAGCAAACCTTTTAAGTTTGGTGTGGTAAAAGCATTGCTTTTTATTTTTCCATAACCATTTATGGCATCCAAGGCCGGAGAAACCTCTAGAAAGAGGAAAGGGAAGGCAAAAGCTTCCACCTCCGAGTTATGGGAGATGGAGAGATTCATCTCAAGGGTGCATCAAGACCACTTCTATGAAGTTGTGGCCTTGAAGAAGGTGATCCCCGAGGTCCCTTTCAAACTCAAAAAGGGTGAATATCCGGAGATCCGACATGAGATTCGAAGAAGAGGTTGGGAAGTTCTTACCAACCCTATTCAACAAGTCGGAATCTTGATGGTTCAAGAGTTCTATGCCAATGCATGGATCACCAAGAACCATGATCAAAGTGTGAACCCGGACCCAAAGAATTGGCTTACAATGGTTCGGGGGAAATACTTAGATTTTAGTCCGGAAAATGTAAGGTTGGCATTCAACTTGCCCATGATGCAAGGAGATGAACACCCTTACACTAGAAGGGTCAACTTTGATCAAAGGTTGGACCAAGTCCTCATAGACATCTGTGAAGAGGGCGCCCAATGGAAGAGAGATTCAAGAGGGAAGCCGGTTCAATTGAGAAGGCATGACCTCAAGCCCGTGGCTAGGGGATGGTTGGAGTTTATCCAACGCTCAATTATTCCCACTAGCAACCGATCTAAAGTTACTCTAGACCGGGCCATCATGATTCATAGCATCATGATTGGAGAAGAAGTAGAAGTTCATGAGGTTATAGCCCAAGAACTTTATAAGGTGGCGGACAAGTCCTCTACCTTGGCAAGGTTAGCCTTTCCTCATCTCATCTGTCACCTCTGTTATTCAGTTAGAGTTGACATAGAGGGAGACATCCCCATTGATGAGGACAAGCCTATCACTAAGAAAAGGATGGAGCAAACAAGAGATCCCACTCATCATGAAATCCCTGAGATGCCTCAAGGGATGCACTTTCCTCCACAAAACTATTGGGATCAAATCAACACCTCCATAGGAGAATTGAGTTCCAACATGGGACAACTAAGGGTGGAGCACCAAGAACATTCCATCCTCCTCCATGAAATTAGAGAAGATTAAAGAATCATGAAAGAGGAGCAACAAAGACAAGGAAGAGACATTGAGGAGCTCAAGCACTCCATAAGATCTTCAAGAGGAAGAACAAGCCGCCATCACTAAGGTGGACCCGTTCTTTAATCTCCTTGTTCTTTATTTTTCTGTTTTTCGAAAATCATGCTTATGTTTATCTATGCTTGTGTCTTGTGATCATTAGTGTCTTAGTGTCTATGCCTTAAAGTTATGAATGTCCTATGAATCCATCACCTCTCTTAAATGAAAAATGTTCTTAATTGAAAAAGAGAAGAATTGCATGAATTTTAAATTTTATAACAGATTAATTATTTTGATGTGGTGGCAACACTTTTGTTTTCTGAATGTATGCTTAAACAGTGCATATGTCTTTTGAATTTGTTGTTCATGATTGGTTGGCTCTTGAAAGAATGATGAAAAAAGAGACATGTTACTGAGGATCTGAAAAATCATAAAAATGATTCTTGAAGCAAGAAAAAGCAGTGAATACAAAAAAAAGGAAAAGAAGCGAAAAAAAAAGAAGAGAGAAAAAGAACGAAAAAAAAAGGGAGAAAGAGAAAAAGAAAGAAAAAGAAAGAAATAAAGTTGTGATCCAAGGCAAAAAGAGTGTGCTTAAGAACCTTGGACACCTCTAATTGGGGACTCTAGCAAAGCTGAGTCACAATCTGAAAAGGTTCACCCAATTATGTGTCTGTGGCATGTATGTATCCGGTGATAATACTGGAAGACAGAGTGCTTTAGGCCACGGCCAAGACTCATAAAGTAGCTGTGTTCAAGAATCATCATACTTAACTAGGAGAATCAATAACACTATCTGGATTCTGAGTTCCTATAGAAGCCAATCATTCTGAATTTCAAAGGATAGAGCGAGATGCCAAAACTGTTCAGAGGCAAAAAGCTAAAAGCCCCGCTCATCTAATTAATACTGATCTTCATAGATGTTTTTGGAGTTCATTGCATATTCTCTTCTCTTTATCTTATTTGATTTTCAGTTGCTTGGGGACAAGCAACAATTTAAGTTTGGTGTTGTGATGAGCGGATAAATTGTACGCTTTTTGGCATTATTTTTAGTATGTTTTTAGTATGTTTTAGTTAGTTTTTAGTATATTTTTATTAGCTTTTAGTTAAAATTTACTTTTCTGGACTTTACTATAAGTTTGTCTTTTTTTCTGTGATTTCAGGTATTTTCTGGCTGAAATTGAGGGACCTGAGCAAAAATCTGATTCAGAGACTGAAAAGGACTGCAGATGCTGTTGGATTCTGACCTCCCTGCACTCGAAGTGGATTTTCTAGAGCTACAGAAGCTCAATTGGCGCGCTCTCAACGGCGTTGGAAAGTAGACATCCTGGGCTTTCCAGCAATTTATAATAGTCCATACTTTGCCCGAGATTTGATGCCCCAAACCGGCGTTCCAAATCAGCTCAAGAATGCCTGGCGTTAAACGCCGGAACTGGCACAAGAATGGGAGTTAAACGCCCAAACTGGCACAAAAGCTGGCGTTTAACTCCAAGAAGAGTCTCTACATGAAAATGCTTCAATGCTCAGCCCAAGCACACACCAAGTGGGCCCGAAAGTGGATTTTTATGTCATTTACTCATCTTTGTAAACCTTAAGCTACTAGTTCTCTATAAGTAGGACCTTTTGCTATTGTATTTTCATCTTTGGATCTTAGATCATCTTGAGATCTTTGAATCTTTTGATCACTGGGGGCTGGCCTCACGGCCATGCCTAGACCTTGTTCTTATGTATTTTCAACGGTGGAGTTTCTACACACCATAGATTAAGGTGTGGAGCTCTGCTGTACCTCGAGTATTAATGCAATTACTATTGTTCTTCTATTCAATTCAGCTTGTTCTTGTTCCAAGATATTCATTCGTACCCAGAACATGATGAATGTGATGATTATGTGACACTCATCATCATTCTCACTTATGAACGCGTGACTGACAACCACTTCCGTTCTACAAGCAAACAAGGCTTGAATGTTTATCTCTTGGATTCTTTAATCGGAATCTTCGTGGTATAAGCTAGAATTGATGGCGGCATTCAAGATAATCAGGAAGGTCTAAACCTTGTCTGTGGTATTCTGAGTAGGATTCAATAATTGAATGACTGTGACGAGCTTCAAACCCGCGATTGTGGGGCGTTAGTGACAGACGCAAAAGAATCACTGGATTCTATTCCGACATGATCGAGAACCGACAGCTGGATAGCCGTGCCGTGACAGGGTGCGTTGAACATTTCCACTGAGAGGACGGGACTGTAGCCATTGACAACGGTGATGCCCAACATACAGCTTGCCATGGAAAGGAGTAAGAAGGATTGGATAAAGACAGTAGGAAAACAGAGAGACGGAAGGGACAAAGCATCTCCATTCGCTTATCTGAAGTTCTCACAAATGATTTACATAAGTATCTCTATCTTTATCTTTATGTTTTATTCATATATCATCCATAACCATTTGAGTCTGCCTGACTAAGATTTACAAGGTGACCATAGCTTGCTTCATACCAACAATCTCCGTGAGATCGACCCTTACTCGCGTAAGGTTTATTACTTGGACGACCCAGTGCACTTGCTAGTTAGTTGTGCGAAGTTGTGTTTATGCCATGGTATTGAGCACCAAGTCTTTGGGGCCATTACTAGGGATTATTTGAGTTGTGAAAAGTAGTGATCACAATTTCGTGCACCAGTATCATATACCCAATTTCTGATAGTGAATGGGTAAGCCCGGTACAGGTTGTTCCAAAAAAATCAAGCATCACTGCGGTCACAAAGGATGATGGTGAAGTGGTCACTAAGAGAGTACAAAATGCATGGTGAGTGTGCATCGACTATAGAAGGTTGAATGCCGCTACAAGAAAGGACAACTACCCTTTGCCCTTTATCGATCAGATGCTGGACCGTTTGGCAGGTAAATCCCATTATTATTTTCTTGATCCATTCACTGGTTACTTCCAAATTCACATTGCTCCTGAGAATCAGGAAAAGACCACATTTACTTGCCCTTTTGGCACTTTTTCCTACAAAAGAATGCCATTTGGACTATGTAATGCACCCACTACTTTTCAGTGGTGCATGACCAGCGTCTTTTCTGATCTAATGAAAAATTGTCTAGAAGTCTTTATGGATGACTTCAGTGTTTATGGAACATTTTTTTATTGTTGCTTGGAGAACTTGGCCAAGGTCTTAGCTAGATGTGTTGACACCAACCTTGTCTTGAATTTCAAAAATTGTCATTTTATGGTGAGAGAAGGTATAGTGTTAGGACATGTAATATCTCATGAAGGAATTTCTATAGACCCGGCCAAGGCCGATGTTATCACCACTTTATCTCACCCCTCATCTGTGAGGGAGGTTCGCACGTTTTTAGGACATGCAGGATTCTATAGGCGCTTTATCAAGGATTTCAGCAAGATTGCTTTACCATTGTCGCACCTACTCCAAAAAGATGTGGATTTTGAGTTTGATGGTGAATGTGTGAAAGCTTTTGAAGAGTTAAAGAGAGCTCTTACCACAGCACCGATTGTGTGAGGCCCCAACTGGACCTTGCCATTTAAGATAATGTGCGATGCGTCAAACCAAGCTATAGGTGCCGCGCTTGCACAGCGCGATGGTAAACTCCCTTATGGCATTGCATACTCTTCTAAAACACTTGATGCAGCTCAATCCAACTATACCACTACCAAAAAAGAACTCCTAGCTATTGTTCATGCTTTAGATAAATTCAGATCTTATTTGCTAGGATCAAAAATAGTGGTGTACACGGATCATGCAGCTCTGAAATACTTATTGTCAAAGAATGAGTCAAAACCTAGACTCATACGTTGGATCTTACTTTTGCAAGAATTCGACATTGAGATTAGGAACCGGAGTGGATCTCAAAACTTGGTTGCGGATTATTTAAGCCGCCTTGAGAATTTAAAATCTGATCCATTCCCGATCAATGACTAATTCCCATTGGATAGTTTGCATGCTGTATCGGATAGCTTTCCTTGGTTTGCCCCAATGGCGAACTACTTGGTTGCGAAACTCTTCCCCCCCAACTTTTCTAAACACCAAAGGGATAAGTTGAGGAGTGATTCCAAATATTAAATTTGGGATGACCCTCACTTGTGGAAGAGGGGAGTAGACCAAGTAATTCGAAGACGTGTCCCGGAGTCTGAAATCCAACCGATTCTTGAAGCCTTCCATTCGTCCGAATGTGGTGGCCACTTTGGCCCACAAAGGACCACAAAAAAGGTGTTGGATTGTGGATTCTGGTGGCCAACTTTATTCAAGGACACTAACCGATTATGTATGTCTTGCCATCAGTGTCAAAAGTCGGGAAACACATCCCAAAGGGATGAAATGCCTCAACAACCTATGTTGTTTTGTGAGATATTTCATGTGTGGGGCATTGACTTTATGGGACCGTTTCCTAACTCAAGTGGGTATCTATATATTTTGTTAGCGGTTGACTATGTATCAAAGTGGGTAGAAGCCATACCTACCCGCCTTGGCGATGCCAATACCGTCATTTCTTCCATTAGGAATAACATTGTATGCCGCTATGGGTCGCCACGAGCAATCGTGAGCGACCAAGGATCCCACTTTTGTAACAGGAAGGTAGAGGCACTACTCAAGCGCTATAGAGTGGTGCATAAGGTTGCCACCGCTTATCATCCGCAAGCCAACGGACAAGCGGAAGTGTCCAACCGGGAGATTAAAAGAATCTTGGAGAAAGTAGTCAATCCGCAAAGGAAGGATTGGAGCGTCCGGTTAGGAGATGCACTATGGGCATATAGAACGGCCTACAAGACTCCATTAGAGATGAGTCCCTTTTGGATCGTCTATGGAAAGGCATGCCACCTTCCAGTGGAAATTGAACACAGAGCTTATTGAGCAGTAAAGCAATGCAACATGGATTTGACCCAAGCAGGAGTAGCCAGAAAATTACAGCTAGAGGAGCTCGAATGTTTGAGGAATGAAGCATCTGAGAATGCCCGGATCTACAAAGAAAAGACTAAAGCATTCCATGACCATCACATCCGAAAAAAGGACTTTTAAGAAGGTGATGAGGTGCTCTTATACAATTCGAGGCTTCGTTTCATGCTTGGAAAGCTCCACTCTAGATGGGAAGGACCTTTCAAGGTAAAAGAGATAAAGCCCTATGGAGTGGTGGAATTGTTTGATCATAAAAGTGAAGCAACCTTCAAGGTGAATGGACATAGAGTGAAGAAGTACCATGGCTACAAGCTCCCAAAGGAGCTAGAGGTGTTCCTATTGGAGGATGCACCTAAAGAAGGAGAAGTTTGAGCGACTGACCGTCCAACTTAAGGACGTTAAAGAAAAGTGCTTGGTGGGAGGAACCCCACCGTGGTAAGATCTTCCTTGTGTATACCACTGATGAGCGGATAATTTATACGCTTTTTGGCATTATTTTCAGTATGTTTTGAGTATATTTTAGTTAGTTTTTATTATATTTTTATTAGTTTTTAGTTAAAATTCACTTTTCTGGACTTTACTATGAGTTTGTGTGTATTTTCTGTGATTTCAGGTATTTTCTGGCTGAAATTGAGGGTCCTGAGCAAAAATCTGATTTAGAGGCTGAAAAGGACTGCAGATGCTGTTGGATTCTGACCTCCCTGCACTCAAAGTGGATTTTCTGGAGCTACAGAAGCCCAATTGGCGCGCTCTCAACGGCGTTGGAAAGTAGACATCCTGGGCTTTCCAGCAATGTATAATAGTTTATAGTTTGCCCGAGATTTGATGGCCGAAACCGGCGTTACAAATCAGCTTCAGATTTCCCAGCGTTTAACGCTGGAACTGGCATAAAAATTGGAGTTAAACACCCAAACTGGCATAAAAGCTGGCGTTTAACACCAGAAAAAGTCTCTACATGAAAATGCTTCAATGCTCAGCCCAAGCACACACCAAATGGGCCCGGAAGTGGATTTTTCTGTCATTTACTCAATTCTGTAAACCCTAGGTTACTAGTTCACTATTAATAGGATCTTTTGACATTGTATCAGTACCTCATGACACTTTACACGTTTCTCATTGTATCTTCTACGGCATGAGTCTCTGAACCCCATGGTTGGAGGTGGGGAGCTCTGCTGTGTCTTGATGGATTAATGCAATTACTACTGTTTTTCATTCAATCATGCTTGCTTCTATTCTAAGATATCACTTGTTCCTAAACCTGATGAATGTGATGATCCGTGACACTCATCATCATTCTCAACTATGAACGTGTGCCTGACAACCACCTCCGTTCTACCTTAGATTGAGTAGATATCTCTTGGATTCTTTAATCGGAATCTTCGTGGTATAAGCTAAAATTGATGGCGGCATTCAAGAGAATCCGGAAGGTCTAAACCTTGTTTGTGGTATTCTGAGTAGGATTCAATGATTGAATGACTGTGACGAGCTTCAAACTTGTGATTGTGGGGCGTTAGTGACAGACGCAAAAGAATCACTGGATTCTATTCCGACATGATCGAGAACCGACAGCTGGATAGCCGTGCCGTGACAGGGTGCGTTGAACATTTCCACTGAGAGGATGGGAGGTAGCCATTGACAACGGTGAAACCTTACATACAGCTTGCCATGGAAGGAGCCTTGCGTGTTTGAAGAAGAAGACAGTAGGAAAGCAGAGGTTCAGAAGACAGAGCATCTCCAAAACCTCAACCTATTCTCCATTACTGCAAAACAAGTACTTATTTCATGTTCTTTTGCTTTTCACAATCAATCCTGATAATTTTTGATATCCTGACTAAGAGTTACAAGATAACCATAGCTTGCTTCAAGCCGACAATCTCCGTGGGATCGACCCTTACTCACGTAAGGTATTACTTGGACGACCCAGTGCACTTGCTGGTTAGTTGTGCGGGATTGCAAAAGTGTGATTGCAATTTCGTGCACCAAGTTTTTGGCGCCGTTGCCGGGGATTGTTTCGAGTTTGGACAACTGACGGTCTATCTTGTTGCTTAGATTAGGATTGTTTTAATTTTGTTGGTTTAGAGTCTTTTATTTGAGTGTAGTTTCATATTTTAAGTTTGGTGTCAATTGCATGCTTTTGTTTTTCTTTTAATTTTCGAATTTGCATGTCCTTAGTCCCTTTTTGATCTTTAAAAATTCTAAGTTTGGTGTCTTCTTTGTGTTTTTCTCTAGGTTTTCGAAAATTCATGCTTGATTTTCTGAAAAATTTTAAGTTTGGTGTCTCTTTGTTGTTTTTATCTTTCCTATTTTCAAAAAAATATATATTCATATATATCTTGATTACCATTCACATCAATTCCCTTTTCTCCATCATGGACATAAGTGGGAATGAACAGTCCAAAAGGACTCTGGGGTCATATGCTAACCCCATTACAGCTGCATATGGGAGTAGCATCTGTATACCTCCCATTAAAGCAAGCAGCTTTGAGCTAAACCCTCAACTCATTATCATGGTGTAGCAAAATTGCCAGTATTCCGGTCTTCCACAGGAAGAACCTACTGAGTTTCTGGCACAATTCTTACAACTTGCTGACACAGTACATGATAAAGAGGTGGATCAGGATGTCTACAGATTATTACTGTTTCCATTTGCTGTAAAAGATCAAGCTAAGAGGTGGTTAAATAACCAACCTACAGCAAGCATAAAGACATGGAAACAGTTATCAGACAAATTTCTGAATCAATTTTACCCTCCAAAAAGGATGACACAACTAAGGCTGGACATCCAAGGCTTTAAACAAGAGGATAATGAATCCCTTTATAATGCCTGGGAGAGGTATAGAGGTATGCTAAGAAAATGCCCTTCTGAAATGTTTTCAGAGTGGGTACAGTTAGACATCTTCTACTATGGGCTTACAGAAAAAGCTCAGATGTCTCTAAACTACTCAGCTGGTGGATCTATACATATGAGGAAGATGATTGAGGAGGCTCAAGAGCTTATAGATACTGTTGCTAGAAATCAACATTTGTACTCTAGCAATGAGTCCTCTACACAAAAAGAAGTTATGGCATTAGCCACTGATCCTAATCCTCAAGAACAGATGGTTGAGCTCAATCAACAATTACACCTGATTACAAAACAGTTAGCAGAATTTAAAGAGATGCTCCAAGAGACTAAAATTGCTAACAAGAATATGGAATCACAGTTGAAACAGGCAAAATAGTAGCTATCTAAACAGATAACAGAAGAATGCCAAGCAGTTCAACTGAAGAGTGGGAAGACATTGAATAACACTGCTCAAAGTAGCAAAAAGTCAAGAAAGGAACAATTGACAGAGGATAGCCAAACCACTATCCAAAATCCCTCTGAGGACAGTAAGAGCCCAGAGAGGAATACTATTGGCATTCAAACGCCAGAAAAGGGGGAAAAGTTGGCGTTAAACGCCCATTTTCCACCCAATCCTGGCGTTCAAACGCCAGAGGGGAACCAGACACCTGAGAGTGCTGATAGTAACCCCTCTAAAAAGGCTTCTCCAACCACTTCTGTAAGGAATAAACCTGCAGCAACCAAGGTTGAAGAATATACAGCCAAGATGCCTTATCCTCAGAAACTCCGCCAAGCGGAACAGGATAAGCAATTTGCCCGCTTTGCAGACTATCTAAGGACTCTTGAAATAAAGATTCCGTTTGCGGAGGCACTTGAGCAAATACCTTCTTATGCTAAATTCATGAAGGAAATCTTAAGCCATAAGAAGGATTGGAGAGAAACTGAAAAAGTATTTCTCACTGAAGAATGCAGTGCAGTCATTCTGAAAAGCTTACCAGAAAAGCTTCAAGATCCAGGAAGCTTTATGATACCATGCACATTAGAAGGTGCTTGCACCAAGACAGCCCTGTGTGACCTTGGAGCAAGCATCAATCTAATACCTGCATCCACTATCAGGAAGCTTGGGTTGACTGAAGAAATCAAACCAACCCGGATATGCCTCCAACTTGCTGATGGCTCCATTAAATATCCATCAGGCATAATTGAGGACATGATTGTTAAGGTTGGGCCATTTGCCTTTCCAACTGACTTTGTAGTGCTGGAAATGGAGGAGCACAAGAGTGCAACTCTCATTCTAGGAAGACCTTTCCTAGCAACTGGACGAACTCTCATTGATGTACAAAAAGGGGAAGTAACCCTGAGAGTCAATGAGGATGAGTTCAAGTTGAATGCTGTAAAAGCTATGCAGCATCCAGACACACCAAATGACTGCATGGGCGCTGACATTATTGACCCTTTAGTGGAAGAGGTCAATATGACTGAAAGTCTAGAATCAGAGCTTGAGGACATCTTCAAGGATGCTTAGCCTGATCAAGAAGAGCCAGAGGAAACAAAAGAATTTTTGAAAATTCCTCAGGAGGAGGATAAGCCTCCCAAACCTGAACTCAAACCACTACCACCATCCCTGAAGTATGCATTTCTGGGAGAAGGTGACACTTTTCCAGTGATTATAAGCTCTGCTTTAAATCCACAGGAAGAGGAAGCACTGATTCAAGTGCTAAGGACACACAAGACAGCTCTTGGGTGGTCCATAAGTGATCTTAAGGGCATTAGCCCAGCAAGATGCATGCACAAGATCCTATTGGAGGATAATGCCAAACCAGTGGTCCAACCACAAAGGCGGCTAAATCCAGCCATGAAGGAGGTTGTGCAGAAAGAGGTCACTAAATTACTAGAGGCTGGGATTATTTATCCTATTTCTGATAGCCCCTGGGTGAGCCCTGTCCAAGTTGTCCCCAAGAAAGGAGGCATGACAGTAGTTCATAATGAAAAAAATGAACTGGTTCCTACAAGAACAGTCACAGGGTGGCGCATGTGTATTGACTACAGAAGGCTCAATACAGCCACCAGAAAGGATCATTTTCCTCTGCCATTCATAGACCAAATGCTAGAAAGACTAGCTGGTCATGATTATTATTGCTTTTTGGATGGCTATTCAGGCTACAAGCAAATTGCAGTAGACCCTCAGGACTAAGAGAAAACAGCATTCACTTGCCCTTCTGGCGTGTTTGCCTACAGGAGAATGCCTTTTGGTCTGTGTAATGCTCCTACAACCTTTCAGAGATGCATGCTATCCATCTTCTCTGATATGGTGGAGAAATTCCTGGAAGTCTTCATGGATGACTTCTCTGTATATGGAGACTCATTCAGCTCCTGTCTTAACCACCTAGCACTTGTCCTGAAAAGGTGCCAAGAGACTAACATGGTTTTAAACTGGGAGAAATGTCACTTTATGGTGACTGAAGGAATTGTCCTTGGACACAAAATTTCAAGCAGGGGTATAGAGGTGGATAAGGCAAAGGTAGAGGTAATTGAAAAATTACCACCACCTGCTAATGTTAAGGCAATCAGAAGCTTTCTGGGGCATGCAGGATTCTACAGAAGGTTTATCAAGGATTTTTCAAAAATTGCAAAACCTCTGAGCAATCTGCTGGCTGCTGACACACCATTTGTGTTTGACACACAGTGTCTGCAGGCATTTGAGACCCTGAAAGCCAAGCTGGTAACAGCACCAGTCATTTCTGCACCAGACTGGACATTACCATTCGAATTGATGTGTGATGCCAGTGACCATGCCATTGGTGCAGTGTTGGGACAGAGGCATAACAAGCTTCTGCACGTCATTTATTATGCCAGCCGTGTTTTAAATGACGCACAGAAGAATTACACAACCACAGAAAAAGAGTTACTTGCAGTGGTCTATGCCATTGACAAATTTAGATCCTATTTAGTAGGATCAAAGGTGATTGTGTACACTGACCATGCTGCTCTTAAGTACTTACTCACAAAGCAGGATTCAAAATCCAGGCTCATAAGATGGGTGTTGCTTCTGCAAGAGTTTGATATAGAAATAAGAGACAGAAAAGGGACAGAGAACCAAGTGGCTGATCATCTGTCCCGAATAGAACCAGTAGCTGGGGCGTCCCTCCCTTCTACTGAGATCTCTGAGACCTTCCCAGATGAGCAACTCTTTGCCATTCAGGAAGCTCCATGGTTCGCAGATATTGCAAATTACAAAGCTGTGAGGTTCATACCCCAGGAGTACAGCAGAGTGCAAAGAAAGAAATTAATTTCAGATGCCAAGTACTACCTATGGGATGAACCATATCTCTTTAAGAGATGTGCAGACGGAATAATCCGCAGATGTGTACCCAGAGAGGAAGCACAAAGAATCCTGTGGCATTGCCATGGATCACAATATGGAGGACATTTTGGAGGTGAGCGAACAGCAACCAAGGTCCTCCAATGCGGATTCTACTGGCCTACTCTCTATAGAGATGCCCGAGAGTTTGTGCGTAACTGTGACAGTTACCAAAGAGCTGGTAACTTGCCTCATGGTTACGCCATGCCTCAGCAAGGGATCTTAGAGATTGAATTGTTCGATGTATGGGGAATTGACTTCATGGGTCCCTTCCCACCATCATACTCAAACACTTATATTCTAGTGGCAGTAGACTATGTATCTAAATGGGTGGAAGCAATTGCCACACCCAATAATGATACCAAAACTGTGCTGAAATTCCTCCAGAAACACATCTTCAGCAGGTTTGGTGTTCTCAAAGTACTGATCAGTGATGGAGGCACCCATTTCTGCAATAAATAACTATACTCTGCTATGGTTAGATATGGAATTAGCCACAAAGTAGCAACTCCGTATCACCCACAGACAAATGGGCAAGCTGAGATCTCTAACAGAGAGCTCAAAAGAATCCTGGAACGAACTGTTATTGCCCGTAGAAAGGATTTGGCAAAGAGCTTGGATGATGCTCTGTGGGCATACAGAACAGCATACAAGACTCCTATCGGAACCTCTCCATACCAACTGGTGTATGGGAATGCCTGTCATCTGCCCGTGGAACTGGAACATAAAGCCTACTGGGCAACCAGATTCCTAAACATGGATGCTAAGTTAGCTGGTGAAAAAAGATTGCTCCAGCTAAATGAGCTAGAGGAATTCAGACTCAATGCCTTTGAAAATGCAAAAATTTATAAGAAAAAGGTAAAGAAGTGGCATGACAAGAAATTGTCATCCAGAGTCTTTGAGCCAGGACAAAAGGTCCTGCTCTTCAACTCTAGGCTCAGATTGTTCCCAGGAAAGCTTAAGTCCCGCTGGAGGGGTCCGTATGTGATTACAGGAGTATCACCATATGGATATGTTGAGCTTCAGGATACTGATTCTGACAAGAAGTTCATTGTTAATGGACAGAGGATCAAGCATTATCTTGAAAGCAATTTTGAGCAAGAATGCTCAAAACTGAGACTTGAGTGATTTACAGTGAAGGTCCAGCTAAAGACAATAAAGAAGCGCTTGCTGGGAGGCAACCCAGTGATTAGAAGGGTATCTGTTCTGTCTAATCAAGATTTAATACACATTCTTAAAGGGCAATTATCAAATTTGAAGGAATTCACAGAGTTACAGAAGGATTCAGTGCGAAAAGCAGAGAAAAAGAGCTTACTGGCGAAAAAATGCCAGTAAGGGGTACTTTGGGCGTTAAACGCCAGAATGGGCGCCATTCTGAGCGTTTAACGCCAGTAATTGTGCCATTTTGGGCGTTAAACGCCAGAATGGGCACCATTCTGGACGTTTAACGCCAGGTGTGCAGCATCCTGGGCGTTTAGCAAAACGCCCAGTGATAAAGGGATTTCTGGCATTTAACGCCAGCCAAGATACCTGGCTGGGCGTTAAACGCCCAATTAGGCCACCAAATGGGCGTTAAACGCCAGAATGGATACCATTCTGGGCGTTTAACGCCAGAAAGGCAGGGGGAGGAGTTTTTGTTCCCACTTCAATTTTTTTTTTCAAACTTTCTTGTTTTAATCCATATCTTTTTACATAAACACATTACAAACTTTCATCATTCACCTTCCAATTTCAAAAATTAGAATCTTCTTCAAATCTATTTCAAATCCTTTCATAGACTCTTTCAAAAAAAAATCAATCATCTCCTCAAAATTTTTCCATATCTTCTCAAATCTCCTTCAAATTTTCGAAAATCTCTCCTCCTCTCCTATTTAAACACGTTCGGCCACCCTCCTTCCCCACACCATTCGAATTTGCTCTCCTCTTCTCTCCCCTCTTTGCCTTATTTTGCTTGAGGACAAGCAAACCTCTAAGTTTGGTGTGCTTTCCGTGATCACTAGGCCAAGATTTATCAAGATCATGGCTCCTAGAGGAAAACAAACCAATTCAAGAGGCAAGAAAGAGAATAATCCAAAGGATGTTTGGAGTCAAGAGAAGTTCTTAACCAAAGAACATGCAGACCATTACCACAAAATAATGGGTCTGAGGTCAGTGATCCCGGAAGTCAAATTCAATCTGAAAGAAGATGAATATCCGGAGATCCAAAAGCAAATTCAAAACAGAGGATGGAAAGTTCTAACCAACCCTGAGACAAAGGTTGGAAGGAACATGGTTCAGGAATTCTACTCAAATCTGTGGCTGACAGATAAGCAGAGAATGACTGGAACTGCTTTTCATACCTACAGAACCATGGTCAGAGGGAGAATTATTTACTTCCATATGGACAAAATAAGAGAGGTCTTCAAATTGCCTCAACTGCAAGATGATCCTGAATCCTTTAATAGGAGGATGGTGAGAGCAGATAAAGGGTTGGATCAAGTTCTAGAGGACATATGCCTCCCTGGAACTAAATGGATAACCAATTCAAAAGGTGTCCCAAACCAACTCAAGAGGGGAGACCTCAAACCAATTGCAAGAGGTTGGCTAGACTTTATTGGGCGTTCTATATTGCCCACTAGCAACCGTTCTGAGGTCACCATCAAGAGAGCAGTTATGATTCATTGCATTATGCTTGGAAAAGAAGTGGAGGTTCATCATCTGATTGCTTGTGAGATCTACACAATTGCAAATAAGAATTCCACTAAAGCCAAACTGGCTTACCCAAGCTTGATCTCCTTGCTCTATAAAGAGGCTGGGGTGAAGATGGGAGTAGATGAATTCATACCCATTGAACATCCAATCACCAAGAAGTCAATGGAAGGAAAAATGCAAGACAATTCTATCAAAAAGAGGGCGCAGGAGTTCCTCCCTGAATTTCCTGAAATTGACTACTGGGCCAGCCTAGAAGCATCTATCACCAAGTTGCAAGAAACTATGGAGCAACTTAAGGAAGAACAGCAGAATCAAAACTGCATGCTCTGCAAATTGCTGAAGGAACAAGAGAAGCAGGGGCGTGAACTTCAAGAGATGAAACGCCAAAAGCTCTCCCCTCAAGTGGAGGGAGCATCCACTTCTCAAAATCAAGGTTGTTGAGTCCTAACTCTGTGATAACCTCTATCATTAGGAGCCTATTTAAATTTTTTTTTCTATTATTATTAGTCTTATCTTATATCTATTTTTGAGTCTTGATCTTAGTTCATGATTAATAAAATTTAAAGTTCATGTCTTAAAGCTATAAATGTCCTATGAATCCATCACCTCTCTTAAATGAAAAATGCTTTAATCACAAAAGAACAAGAAGTACAGGATTTCGAATTCATCTCTGAAACTAGTTGAATTAGTTTGATGTGGTGACAATACTTTTTGTTTTATGAATGAATGCTTGAACAGTGCATATGTCTTTTGAATTTGTTGTTCTAAGAATGTTAAAATTGTTGGCTCTTGAAAGAATGATGGAAAGGGAGAACTGTTATTGAGGATCTGAAAAATCATCAAATTGATTCTTGAAGCAAGAAAAAGCAAAAAAAAAACGAGAAAAAAAAGAGAAAAAGAAAAAGAAAGAAATAAAGTTATGATCCAAGGCAAAAAGAGTGTGCTTAAGAACCCTGGACACCTCTAATTGGGGACTCTAGCAAAGCTGAGTCACAATCTGAAAAGGTTTACCCAATTATATGTCTGTGGCATGTATGTATCCGGTGGTAATACTGGAAGACAGAGTGCTTTGGGCCACAGCCAAGACTCATAAAGTAGCTATGTTCAAGAATCATCATACTTAACTAGGAGAATCAATAACACTATCTGAGTTCTGAGTTCTTATAGATGCCAATCATTCTAAACTTCAAAGGATAAAGCGAGATGCCAAAACTGTTCGGAAGCAAAAAGCTACTAGTCCCGCTCATCTAATTGGAGCTAAGTTTCTTTGATATTTTGGAGTCTATAGTATATTCTCTTCTCTTATTCTATTTTAATTTTCAGTTGCTTGGGGACAAGCAACAATTTAAGTTTGGTGTTGTGATGAGCGGATAATTTATACGCTTTTTGGCATTATTTTCAGTATGTTTTGAGTATATTTTAGTTAGTTTTTATTATATTTTTATTAGTTTTTAGTTAAAATTCACTTTTCTGGACTTTACTATGAGTTTGTGTGTTTTTTCTGTGATTTCAGGTATTTTCTGGCTGAAATTGAGGGTCCTGAGCAAAAATCTGATTTAGAGGCTGAAAAGGACTGCAGATGCTGTTGGATTCTGACCTCCCTGCACTCGAAGTGGATTTTCTGGAGCTACAGAAGCCCAATTGGCACGCTCTCAACGGCGTTGGAAAGTAGACATCCTGGGCTTTCCAGCAATGTATAGTCCATACTTTGCCCGAGATTTGATGGCCCAAATCGGTGTTACAAATCAGCTTCAGATTTCCCAGCGTTGAACGCTGGAACTGGCATAAAAATTGGAGTTAAACGCCCAAACTGGCATAAAAGCTGGCGTTTAACTCCAGAAAAAGTCTCTACACGAAAATGCTTAAATGCTCAGCCCAAGCACACACCAAGTGGGCCCGAAAGTGGATTTTTCTGTCATTTACTCAATTCTGTAAACCCTAGGTTACTAGTTCACTATTAATAGGATCTTTTGACATTGTATCAGTACCTCATGACACTTTACACGTTTCTCATTGTATCTTCTACGGCATGAGTCTTTGAACCCCATGGTTGGGGGTGGAGAGCTCTGCTGTGTCTTGATGGATTAATGCAATTACTACTGTTTTTCATTCAATCATGCTTGCTTCTATTCTAAGATATCACTTGTTCCTAAACCTGATGAATGTGATGATCCGTGACACTCATCATCATTCTCAACTATGAACGTGTGTCTGACAACCACCTCCGTTATACCTTAGATTGAGTAGATATCTCTTGGATTCTTTAATCGGAATCTTCGTGGTATAAGCTAGAATTGATGGCGGCATTCAAGAGAATCCGGAAGGTCTAAACCTTGTCTGTGGTATTCTGAGTAGGATTCAATGATTGAATGACTGTGATGAGCTTCAAACTCGCGATTGTGGGGCGTTAGTGACAGACGCAAAAGAATCACTGGATTCTATTCCGACATGATCGAGAACCGACAGCTGGATAGCCGTGCCGTGACAGGGTGCGTTGAACATTTCCACTGAGAGGATGGGAGGTAGCCATTGACAACGGTGAAACCCTACATACAGCTTGCCATGGAAGGAGCCTTGCGTGTTTGAAGAAGAAGACAGTAGGAAAGCAGAGGTTCAGAAGACAGAGCATCTCCAAAACCTCAACCTATTCTCCATTACTGCAAAACAAGTACTTATTTCATGTTCTTTTGCTTTTCACAATCAATCCTAATAATTTTTGATATCCTGACTAAGAGTTACAAGATAACCATAGCTTGCTTCAAGCCGACAATCTCCGTGGGATCGACCCTTACTCACGTAAGGTATTACTTGGACGACCCAGTGCACTTGCTGGTTAGTTGTGCGGGATCGCAAAAGTGTGATTACAATTTCATGCACCAACCACCTTGCTTTTTGTTTAGATTCCTATGGAGATGCTTCTACTGATTGGGTGTTTTATGGAAGGGAAGGAGGTCTCTTTCCCTAGGCTTATCAGACAGTGCATGTGGCGGGCGCATATTCGTGGCCTACTCCCATTTCCTACATTGGTCACGAGTATGGCAGCCCTAGCTGAGGTCCCATGGCTGGACGATGATGTGCGACCACCGCCCCCTGATGCTGATGACAGGGAGGTTACTATTCCCTGGGGTGGTTGGGTGCACGAGAGGCCACTTGCTAGACGCCGTTCTCGGGCTAGAGCTGTCGTGGGGACACCTTCACCATCAGCCCCTACAGCTGCCCCATCATCCTCCACAGCTGCAGCTCCTTCATCATCTACAGATCCACCACCAGTACCTGAGCCTACTTATCTCCTGGTCCAGCGTCTTTTCCGGTTCTTGGAGCGAGAGAGACGCCATGTTAGACGCCGATTAGACCGGATGGATCAGGCACTGATTTCTTTGGGTGCTAAGCTACCTCCGCTCCCCGATTCTCCAGCCTCCGATGAGCAGGATCTTCAGGAGGAGGCTGCGGAGGCACCAGTTCAGCCGGATACCCATGACACTACAGTACCACCAGAGACTCAGGAGGAGCCGGTCCCACAGCCCGAGCCAGAGCCTATCGTTGTACCTCCCACTGATCCTCCGGTTTAGCATCGAGGACGATGCTTGGTTTTAAGTGTGGGGAGGGCACCGGTAGCATTATTTGGGAACCGGTGAACTTTTCGGCCTAGTGATCTTATTTTGCACATTTTGTATATATTTTGATGCATTTCTAGTTGCTTTGGATACTTTTATTGCTTATTTTGGATTTTAGATATTTTGATGCTTTTGGATATTTTTAGATATTTTGGATGATAGATTCCACACTTTTAGTTGGATTTTTCTTTATACATTTTGTTTATCTTTGTTTTTAGTTTGTGGTTGTGATTAGAAATCATACTTTGGATTGCAAATATTTAGTCACCCTTTTTGCATGATATATTGGTTTTAAGTGAAAAAGGGAAGGGTGAACTAAGAAAATTTTTGAACTTTTCAATCACAACAATGCTTAGTCAAACATTAAGATTTTTCAAGAAAAAGTTTAAATATAGAGCATTGACCCAATTGATTGAAAGAAAATTTTTGGTACAACTTGCTTGAATTTCATACCTTGTGAAGCATGTATTGAACTAAGAACACAAGCAAGTGAGTTTTGAGCCTATTGATGTGGTTACATTTTATAACCACTTATTTTCCATTCTTGTGTGAAATTGTTCTCTTTCTATGATTGTAATCCTTGATTTGCTTGATTCTATATGTCCATTTAATTCTTGTATTTATGCATTTGTATGATTGAGGCCATTACTTCCTTAGCCACTTGCCCAAATAGCCAACCTTTTACTCTCCATTGTTAGCCAACTTTGAGCCTATGCTTAACCAACTTGTTCTCAATTTAACACATTACAAGCCCAAGGCGGAAAACTAATAAAAGTCCTTATTTGGATCTTTGATTAGCCTAGGCTAGTGAGAGTGTTTATTATTCAAAGTTGGTGAGGTTTGGGAACATTGGATGGGATAAAAGGGGTAGTACACTTTTATGTTTAGGAATTGGGCACATATTCATGTATAAATTGAATGTAGAAACCTTATGCATTGATGTTCTTGTATTTAGTTTGAAAGAAAAAAAAAAAGAGGAAAATATATAAAGAAAAAAATGATGAAAAGAAAAGAAAAAAAATGGAAAAATGATGATGGAAAAGAAAAAAAAATAATAATAATAACACAATAAAGAAGGGACAAAATGCCCCAAATTGAAGTCAATAAAAAGGAATCAATGCATAGGTGTTGTGAAATTAAAAAGGAATACATGAGTATGTGAAAAAGTGAAGAATGGATAGTTAGAGTAGTTTGAACTTGTATAGGTCATTATATAGGTTAGGTGGGAAAGTCTATGTTAATCAAAGATCCAATCCAAGTCCACTTAACCATAAATGATCCTACCTTGACCCTAACCCCATTACAATCTAAATGAAAGACCTCATGATGAATGTATGCATGCATTGAATAAGTGTTGATTGTTAGAAGAAAATCAAATTTTGGAAAACATGATTAGAAGAGAATTGAGTGAATTAACCCTTAAACACTTGAGTGAATAGAGCGGATACACATCCGGTGAGGGTTCAAAAGTTCAATCACATGTGTTCACCCATATTATCTATATTCTTGCAAGTTTGCACTCCTTTTGATAATTCAATACAATTGTAGCCTAGCTCTTGAGCTCAAACATGCTCTCTTGGGAATTGATTTGTTTGAACTAAGCATTTCCATTTGCATAGATAATTGCATTTAGATAGGACTCACGTAGTTTAGTTGCATTCAATGTCATGACCCTTAATTCCTTCTTATTTTAGCATGAGGACATGCTAAGGCTTAAGTGTGGGGAGGTTGACAAACCCCAATTTGACGGTTTGTTTTGTATTGAATTTAGAGCATATTGATAGCCTTTTGTCACATTTAGCCTAGGAATTAGCATGATTTTGTTATCCCTCCCTTATTTGTGCTTAAGTGTAAAAACATGCTTTTTAAGCCTTATTTTGATGAATTCTATTTCCTCTTTGATTCCACAAGATGCCTTGATGTGTTTGTTAGTAATCTCAGGATGAAATAGGCTAGGCATGGATCAAAGGAAGCGAGGAAGGAAGCATACAAGTGGAGAGAAGCATAAAAGTCAAAGAAGCAAAGTCAGCCATGCACGCGCACGCGCACAAGGCGCTCGCGCGCACATTGCGAAACAGGCCAGGGACGCGCACGCGTACCGTGCGCGCACGCGTCGATGATCGCACATGACCTCATTAAGGCAGCACGTGCCTGGCGATTTTAGGAAGGTTTCAGCAACCAACTTTGGCGCCAAAAATGCATATAAGAGCCAAGGATTGAAGGGGATTGATAGACATTCATACATTCATCCATAGAAAAAAAAGGGAGATCATTAGATAGATAGTTTTTAGTTAGAGTTAGTTTCTAGAGAGAGAAGCTCTCTCTTCTCTCTAGAATTAGGATTAGGTTTAAGTTTAGTTCTTAGATTTAGATTTAGATTCATCTTCTTCTACTTCTATCTTCTCAATTCCTTGTTGTTACATTCATTCCTCTTCCATTCTTTTATTGCAATTTCCTTTATGTTGATCTTATATTTTGTTGTAGATCTAGTATTGTTCCTTCTACTTTCTTCCAATTCAATAAAAGGTAATTCATAATAAATGTGTTTTTTTTATTGTTGTTGATAATTTCTTTCAATAAATGTTGTTAGACTCTATTCTTGTTGTCAAATTGATTTGCTTTTCTTTTGTGCCTTCCAAGTGTTTGATGAAATGCTTGGTTGGATTTTAGTGTAGGTTTTGTTCCTCTTGGCCTAGGTAGAGTAATTAGTGACTCTTGAGTTATCTAATTCCTTTGTTGATTGATAATTGGAGAGATTGCTAATTAATTTGAATGCCTCTAAAGCTAGTCATTCCTTTAGGAGTTGATTAGGACTTGAGGAATCAAATTGATTCATCCACTTGACTTTCCTCCATAGTTAGAGGTTAACTAAGTGGGAGCAATGGACAATTTGTTATCACAATTGAAGAGGATAACTAGGATAGGACTTCTAGTTCTCATATCTTGCCAAGAGCTTTGTTAGTTGTTAGTTTGTTTCCTTTACCATTTATAATTCCTGTCTATAATCTCAAAAACCCCAAAATAACTCACAACCAATAACAAGACACTTTATTGTAAATCCTAGGGAGAACGACCCGAGGTCCAATACTTCGGTTTATAAATTTAGGGGTTTGTTTTAGTGACAAACAACTTTTTGTATGAAAGGATTATTGTGCCTCCAAGAAGAGAAAACACTCTACCCCCTCTATTCCTTCCATCTACAAGCATTATGCTAAGAACCCATTGAATGATGAGGAAAAAGAAAACCAGCAGTTACCTTCTACCAATCCAGACAAATTCCCCAACCTATACTGTGAGCTCCGGTCTTCTAGATATCGAACCACAAAGCTAAACATTGAGAAGAAGTTACTTCTACCTAATGATGTGAGACGGTCCATTACCGGTCGGATCCTCGAGTTGGGTATTGACTTTGTTGACCGGGATTTGGGGGATATCAATGTATCTTGGGTGAAGGAATTCTACTGTAACTTCTTCCGTCCGACATTGGATTCGGTTCAGGTGAGGGGTAGGGAGATTATGATTACTGAGACTGCGATTGAGGAGGCGCTACAGTGCCGCCATGTCCCGGATGAGCTGTGTGCCCATCAGCAGGCTGAGTTGGCCATACACAGCATGACCTTTGATTATGAGGCACTCAGGAGTGTTATTGGGTTACCAGATGCCACATGGGTTATGGATGCCAACAACACCAAGCCGAAAGGGATGCTCTTTACTCATCTGACTCGTGAGGCCAAGACTTGGCAGATGATATTCGCTTGCTATGTCCTTCCCACCACCCACTTCTCTGAGATTCCTATGGAGATGCTTCTACTGATTGGGTGTGTTATGGAGGGGAAGGAGGTCTCTTTCCCTAGGCTTATCAGACAGTGCATGTGGCGGGCGCATATTCGTGGCCTACTCCCATTTCCTACATTGGTCACGAGTATGGCAGCCCTAGCTGAGGTCCCATGGCTGGACGATGATGTGCGACCACCGCCCCCTGATGCTGATGATAGGGAGGTTACTATTCCCTGGGGTGGTTGGGTGCACGAGAGGCCACTTGCTAGACGCTGTTCTCGGGCTAGAGCAGTCGTGGGGACACCTTCACCATCAGCCCCTACAGCTGCCCCATCATCCTCCACAGCTGCAGCTCCTTCATCATCTACAGATCCACCACCAGTACCTGAGCCTACTTATCTCCTGGTCCAGCGTCTTTTCCGGTTCTTGGAGCGAGAGAGACGCCATGTTAGACGCCGATTAGACCGGATGGATCAGGCACTGATTTCTTTGGGTGCTGAGCTACCTCCGCTCCCCGATTCTCCAGCCTCCGATGAGCAGGATCATCAGGAGGAGGCTGCGGAGGCACCAGTTCAGCCGGATACCCATGACACTACAGCACCACCAGAGACTCAGGAGGAGCCGGTCCCACAGCCCGAGCCAGAGCCTATCGTTGTACCTCCCACTGATCCTCCGGTTTAGCATCGAGGACGATGCTTGGTTTTAAGTGTGGGGAGGGCACCGTATTTGGGAACCGGTGAACTTTTCGGCCTAGTGATCTTATTTTGCACATTTTGTATATATTTTGATGCATTTCTAGTTGCTTTGGATACTTTTATTGCTTATTTTGGATTTTAGATATTTTGATGCTTTTGGATATTTTTAGATATTTTGGATGATAGATTCCACACTTTTAGTTGGATTTTTCTTTATACATTTTGTTTATCTTTGTTTTTAGTTTGTGGTTGTGATTAGAAATCATACTTTGGATTGCAAATATTTAGTCACCCTTTTTGCATGATATATTGGTTTTAAGTGAAAAAGGGAAGGGTGAACTAAGAAAATTTTTGAACTTTTCAATCACAACAATGCTTAGTCAAACATTAAGATTTTTCAAGAAAAAGTTTAAATATAGAGCATTGACCCAATTGATTGAAAGAAAATTTTTGGTACAACTTGCTTGAATTTCATACCTTGTGAAGCATGTATTGAACTAAGAACACAAGCAAGTGAGTTTTGAGCCTATTGATGTGGTTACATTTTATAACCACTTATTTTCCATTCTTGTGTGAAATTGTTCTCTTTCTATGATTGTAATCCTTGATTTGCTTGATTCTATATGTCCATTTAATTCTTGTATTTATGCATTTGTATGATTGAGGCCATTACTTCCTTAGCCACTTGCCCAAATAGCCAACCTTTTACTCTCCATTGTTAGCCAACTTTGAGCCTATGCTTAACCAACTTGTTCTCAATTTAGCACATTACAAGCCCAAGGCGGAAAACCAATAAAAGTCCTTATTTGGATCTTTGATTAGCCTAGGCTAGTGAGAGTGTTTATTATTCAAAGTTGGTGAGGCTTGGGAACATTGGATGGGATAAAAGGGGTAGTACACTTTTATGTTTAGGAATTGGGCACATATTCATGTATAAATTGAATGTAGAAACCTTATGCATTGATGTTCTTGTATTTAGTTTGAAAGAAAAAAAAAAGAGGAAAATATATAAAGAAAAAAATGATGAAAAGAAAAGAAAAAAAATGGAAAAATGATGATGGAAAAGAAAAAAAAATAATAATAATAACACAATAAAGAAGGGACAAAATGCCCCAAAGTGAAGTCAATAAAAAGGAATCAATGCATAGGTGTTGTGAAATTAAAAAGGAATACATGAGTATGTGAAAAAGTGAAGAATGGATAGTTAGAGTAGTTTGAACTTGTATAGGTCATTATATAGGTTAGGTGGGAAAGTCTATGTTAATCAAAGATCCAATCCAAGTCCACTTAACCATAAATGATCCTACCTTGACCCTAACCCCATTACAACCTAAATGAAAGACCTCATGATGAATGTATGCATGCATTGAATAAGTGTTGATTGTTAGAAGAAAATCAAATTTTGGAAAACATGATTAGAAGAGAATTGAGTGAATTAACCCTTAAACACTTGAGTGAATAGAGCGGATACACATCCGGTGAGGGTTCAAAAGTTCAATCACATGTGTTCACCCATATTATCTATATTCTTGCAAGTTTGCACTCCTTTTGATAATTCAATACAATTGTAGCCTAGCTCTTGAGCTCAAACATGCTCTCTTGGGAATTGATTTGTTTGAACTAAGCATTTCCATTTGCTTAGATAATTGCATTTAGATAGGACTCACGTAGTTTAGTTGCATTCAATGTCATGACCCTTAATTCCTTCTTATTTTAGCATGAGGACATGCTAAGGCTTAAGTGTGGGGAGGTTGACAAACCCCAATTTGATGGTTTGTTTTGTATTGAATTTAGAGCATATTGATAGCCTTTTGTCACATTTAGCCTAGGAATTAGCATGATTTTGTTATCCCTCCCTTATTTGTGCTTAAGTGTAAAAACATGCTTTTTAAGCCTTATTTTGATGAATTCTATTTCCTCTTTGATTCCACAAGATGCCTTGATGTGTTTGTTAGTAATCTCAGGATGAAATAGGCTAGGCATGGATCAAAGGAAGCGAGGAAGGAAGCATACAAGTGGAGAGAAGCATAAAAGTCAAAGAAGCAAAGTCAGCCATGCACGCGCACGCGCACAAGGCGCTCGCGCGCACATTGCGAAACAGGCCAGGGACGCGCACGCGTACCGTGCGCGCACGCGTCGATGATCGCACATGACCTCATTAAGGCAGCACGTGCCTGGCGATTTTAGGAAGGTTTCAACAACCAACTTTGGCGCCAAAAATGCATATAAGAGCCAAGGATTGAAGGGGATTGATAGACATTCATACATTCATCCATAGAAAAAAAAAGGGAGATCATTAGATAGATAGTTTTTAGTTAGAGTTAGTTTCTAGAGAGAGAAGCTCTCTCTTCTCTCTAGAATTAGGATTAGGTTTAAGTTTAGTTCTTAGATTTAGATTTAGATTCATCTTCTTCTACTTCTATCTTCTCAATTCCTTGTTGTTACATTCATTCCTCTTCCATTCTTTTATTGCAATTTCCTTTATGTTGATCTTATATTTTGTTGTAGATCTAGTATTGTTCCTTCTACTTTCTTCCAATTCAATAAAAGATAATTCATAATAAATGTGTTTTTTGATTGTTGTTGATAATTTCTTTCAATAAATGTTGTTAGACTCTATTCTTGTTGTCAAATTGATTTGCTTTTCTTTTGTGCCTTCCAAGTGTTTGATGAAATGCTTGATTGGATTTTAGTGTAGGTTTTGTTCCTCTTGGCCTAGGTAGAGTAATTAGTGACTCTTGAGTTATCTAATTCCTTTGTTGATTGATAATTGGAGAGATTGCTAATTGATTTGAATGCCTCTAAAGCTAGTCATTCCTTTAGGAGTTGATTAGGACTTGAGGAATCAAATTGATTCATCCACTTGACTTTCCTCCATAGTTAGAGGTTAACTAAGTGGGAGCAATGGACAATTTGTTATCACAATTGAAGAGGATAACTAGGATAGGACTTCTAGTTCTCATATCTTGCCAAGAGCTTTGTTAGTTGTTAGTTTGTTTCCTTTACCATTTATAATTCTTGTCTATAATCTCAAAAACCCCAAAATAACTCACAACCAATAACAAGACACTTTATTGTAAATCCTAGGGAGAACGACCCGAGGTTTAAATACTTCGGTTTATAGATTTTAGGGGTTTGTACTTGTGACAAACGAATTTTTGTATGAAAAGATTAGCGATTGGTTTAGAGACTATACTTGCAACGAGAATTCATTTGTGAAATTCTAAACCATCAAAAATCCGATCGTCAGTCCTACCAGTACCAAGTGACATGGATGGCTACCAAGAGGTCTTACGGCAGTAGGAGAAGTTTGGATTTGATTGGAACTCGATCCTACAAGTCATTGCTGAACCAGGAGCATCTTGGACCCATGGTCGGCTCTGAATGCGACCCAAGTGCATTGATGCACGTTCCCTCACTGTGGAAGCTAGGGCTTGGGCTCAGATCCTATCTCACTATGTCCTACCTAGCACCCACAAATCATCCTTCACGGCGGATCTCGCCTTGCTTGTTTGGCGTGTCCTCACTGGGAGACCGGTGAACATTCCGCTTCTTGTCAAGCAAGCGATGGGTCAAATCTACGACTGGGGCAATTTGCCATTTTCAGTTTTGGTATCTAATGTAGTTGCTGCTGCGGGCATCCCTTGGGAAGCCACGGACACGGAATCTATAATTCTGGCTAAGGGCGATGTGGTTCCAACCAGAAAATACTTACATCTTCCTATGAACAACCCAAGCCTTGACATAGCCACACCACCTATTGTTCCTCCCATCTCATCACCACCACTGCAGCAAAGATCCACCCATCAAGGGATAGAAGATCTACACCGGAAGATTGATAGATATGAGGGGCGCAACCAACGCCGATACACTTACATGAAGAAGCTTCTGCGTTGTGTTACCCCTAGCATGGAGGAACCCGAAATATCCACATCCACCTCTAACCCAAGTGATGGGTGCTCTGATGAAGAAGACAGTGACGGTTCTGGTTCCGACCATCCCTTGCGCATTCTTAGTAGCACGGAGAACTGTGCTAAATTCTAAGTGTGGGGAGGTCGTTCGACCAATCTACATGGGTAACACTCTCTTCCCTTCAATACCCATGGATTTATTTCTTGCTCAGTAGTTAGTACATTGCATGTGTAGTTAGTCTTGCGTGTAAATATTCCTTGCATGATAGTTAGTCTCTATAGAGTTGCTTGGTCAAATAATAACTTATTTTCCAAGAAATCGTGTTTTGGGGTATCCTACCCTACCAAAAAATTTTTATGTTGAACTTGCTTCAAGAATGTATTTTGGAACATAGTGATTGAGTTAAGAACACAAGCATGTTAGTTTTGAGCCTATTGTATGGTTACATCTTTTAACCATTAATTCCCATTCTTGTGTGCATTATTCTCTCTCTATGATTGCAATCCTTGCTTTGCCTGATTCTATATGTCCATTACTTTGTGTATGAAAGAATTTACATGATTGAGGCCATCATTTCAATAGTCACTCTTCCCAAATAGCCTTAACCCTTTTATCTACCATTGCTAACCAAATTTGAGCCTATGATAAACCCTCTTTATTCCTAAAAAGATCACATCAACAACCCTAAGTGAAAAACCATGAATGTCCCTAAATTTGGATCCTTGATTAGCTTAGGAGAATTAGGATGTGTATCATTCGATTGGGAGGGTATACTTGGGAACTTGGGTAGATATAGAGGTGTATTGCAATTGAAAACTCTGGGATTTGGAAACATACTCATGTATTAAATGATTGAACTACATGCATTGAAACTTTTGTACATGAACCCCAAGGAAAAAGGGACAAAAAAAAATGAAAGGCAATGAAAGGGGACAAAAATGCCCTAAGACAAGTAGTAAAAACAATGCATATGGGATATGAATTGAAAGGAATGCATGAGTGTGCAAAAAGTGGAACTCAAGGGTAGCTAGGTAATGTATTATAGTTGTATAGGTTGTTTTATGTGTCTAGTGGGATTCTAAGTTAATCAAGGACTCAAATTTTAAGCTCACTTGACCATATGCATCCTTACCCTCACCCTAGCCACGTTACAACCCATAAATAAGACCTCATGATACTTGTAAGCATGCATTAAGTAATTATTGATTGTTAGATGAAAGACAAATCTTGGAAAGCATGATTAGGAGAGGATTGAGTGATGAACCCTATACACTTGAGCGCATAGAGCGGATACACATCCGGTGAGGGTTCGATGCTCAACTCTTTGTTCCCGACTTTCACAAGCGTTCGTTTAGCAAGTCATATGCACTTCATAGTGATATCCAGTGTGGTAGGATTCATGAATTACATATCATTTTCACCCCATATACTCACATGTGTTCTTGGAAGATGGATTTACCCTTGACCAAGTAGATAGACGATTTTACATTAGTCGCATGCATTCGCCTAGATAGTTTGCATTTCATAAACCCTTTCTCACCATGATCTTTGGTCCTTTTATTTTAAGCATGAGGACATGCTTGGTTTAAGTGTGGGGAGATTTGATAAACCCTGATTTTGTGATTTATCTTGTGCTTATTTTGGGAGTTTTTATCAATATTTCTCACACTTATTCACAAGAAATGCATGATTTTATGTTCACTTCCCAATGTTGCTCCATTGTGGAAAACATGCTTATTTTGCCTTAGAATTGCTATATTTTGATTCTCTTTATTGCCATTCGATGCCGTGACGTATTTGTTGAGTGATTTCAGAATTAGTAGGGTAACAATGGCCTAGAAGAGAGAAGGAAAGCATGCACCAGAGGAAGGAACATGAAGATTTGGATTTTGGGAACTGCAGCATCGGCGCGCACGCGCACGTCATGCGCACGCGTGGATGAGGACAACTGGAAGCGGCGTGCAAGTATGGATGCATCCGCGCAGGCCAGAGAATTTCCACCAACGTGAACGCGAAGCTGGCGCTGATGAGGGGATAATTTATACGCTTTTGGCATTGTTTTTAGGTAGTTTTTAGTAAGTTTAAGCTACTTTTAGGGATGTTTTCATTAGTTTTTATGTTAAATTCACATTTCTGGACTTTACTATGAGTTTGTGTGTTTTTCTGTGATTTCAGGTAATTTCTGGCTGAAATTGAGGGACTTGAGCAAAACTCTGATAGGAGGCTGACAAAGGACTGCTGATGCTGTTGGAATCTGACCTCCCTGCACTCAAAATGGATTTTCTGGAGCTACAGAACTCCAAATAGCGCGCTCTCAACGGCGTTGGAAAGTAGACATCCAGAGCTTTCCAGCAATATATAATAGTCCATACTTTATTCGGAAATTGACGACGTAACTTGGCGTTGAACGCCAAGTACATGCTGCTGTCTGGAGTTAAACGCCAGAAAAACGTCATGATCCGGAGTTGAACGCCCAAAACACGTCATAACTTGGAGTTCAACTCCAAGAAAAGCCTCAGCTCGTGGATAGATCAAGCTCAGCCCAAGCATACACCAAGTGGGCCCCGGAAGTGGATTTATGCATTAATTACTTACTCATGTAAACCCTAGTAGCTAGTTTATTATAAATAGGACTTTTTACTAGTGTATTAGACATCTGGGGACGATTAGTTCTCAGATCATGGGGGCTGGCCATTTGGCCATGCCTGAACCTTTCACTTATGTAATTTCAACGGTGGAGTTTTTGCACACCATAGATTAAGCGTGTGGAGCTCTGCTGTACCTCAAGTTTCAATACAATTACTATTACTTTTTATTCAATTCTTTCTTATTCTTATTCCAAGATATACGTTGCATAACACTTTGATGAATGTGATGATCCGTGACACTCATCATCATTCTCACCTATGAACGCGCGTGATTGACAACCACTTCCGTTCTACCTTAGGCCGGGCGCATATCTCTTAGATTCCCCAACAGAATCTTCGTGGTATAAGCTAGATAGATGGCGGCATTCATGAGGATCCGGAAGGTCTAACCTTGTCTGTGGTATTCCGAGTAGGATCCTGGGAATCCGAAAAGTCTAACCTTGTCTGTGGTATTCCGAGTAGGATTCCGGTATTGAATGACTGTGACGAGCTTCAAACTCCTGAAGGCTGGGCGTGATGACAAACGCAAAAGAATCAATGGATTCTACTCCAACCTGATTGAGAACCGACAGATGATTAGCCGTGCTGTGACAGAGCATTTGGACCATTTTCACTGAGAGGATGGGATGTAGCTATCAACCAAGGGTGATGCCTCCAGACGATTAGCCGTGCAGTGACAGCGCATAGGACCATTTTCCCGAGAGGATTGAAAGTAGCCATTGATGATGGTGATGCCCTACATACAGCTTGCCATGGAAAGGAGTAAGAAGGATTGAAGGAAGAGTGAGTTGTGAAGTAGAGTTTCAAGAGGAGCATAGCATCTCCATACGCCTATCTGAAATTTCCACTATTGATTTACATAAGTATTTTTATCCCTTTTATTTTCTTTTTATTATTAATTTTTGAAACCATAAACCAATTTAATCTGCCTAACTGAGATTTACAAGGTGACCATAGCTTGCTTCATACCAACAATCTCTGTGGGATCGACCCTTACTCACGTAAGGTATTACTTGGATGACCCAGTACACTTGCTGGTTAAGTTGAACGAAGTTGTGTCCACACATAGCAGAGAGCCATAAGAATAATTCCATATAAAATAAAGAATACAATATTGTGAGTATTACAATTTCGTCCACCAAGTTTTTGGCGCCGTTGCTAGGGATTGTTCGAGTATGGACAACTGACGGTTCATCATGTGGCTCAGATTAGGTAATTTTCTTTTCAAAAATCTTTTTCAAAATTTTTCTTTTATTTTTCGTTTTTCCTCACATTATTTTCGAAAAAATTAATAATAAAAAAATTAGAAAATCATAAAAACTAAAAATATTTTGTGTTTCTTGTTTGAGTCTTGAGTCAATTTTTAAGTTTGGTGTCAATTGCATGCTTTTAAAAAATTTTTCTTGCATTTTTTTCGAAAAATCCATGCATTCATAGTGTTCTTCATGATCTTCAAGTTGTTCTTGACAAGTCTTCTTGTTTGATCTTGATGATTTCTTGTTTTGTATTGTTTGTTGTTTTTCATGTGCATCTTGGCATTCATATTTTCCATGCATTAAAAATTTCTAAGTTTGGTGTCTTGCATGTTTTCCTTGCATCAAAAATTTTTCAAAATTATGTTCTTGATGTTCATCATGATCTTCAAAGTGTTCTTGGTGTTCATCTTGACATTCATAGCATTCTTGCATGCATTCATTGTTTTGATCCAAAATTTTCATGTTTTGGGTCATGTTTGTGTTTTTCTCTCTCATAATTAAAATATTCAAAAATCAAAAAAATATCTTTTCCTTATTTTTCTCATAATTTTCGAAAATTGAATTGACTTAGTCAAAAATTTTCAAAATTAGTTATTTCTTACAAGTCAAGTCAAATTTTCAATTTTAAAAATCTTATCTTTTTAAAATCTTTTTCAAAAATCATACCTTTTTCATTTTTTTTATCATTTTCGAAAATTTTAAAAATTATATTTTCAAAATCTTTTTCTTATCTTTATATGATATTTTCAAAAATTAACTAATAATTAATGTGATTGATTCAAAAATTTGAAGTTTGTTACTTTCTTGTTAAGAAAGGTGCAATCTTTAAAGTTCTAGAATCTTATCTTGTAGTTTCTTGTTAGTGAAGTAAGTAATTTCAAATTTTTAAATTAAATCTTTTTATCTTTTATCTTATCTTTTTCAAAAAAATTTTATCTTTTTCAAAATTTGATTTTAAAATATCTTATCTAACTTCATATCTTCTTATCTTTTTAAATTTTGATTTCAAATCTTTTTCAACTAACTATTTGACTTTTTGTTTGTTTCTTATCTTTTTCAAAACCACCTAACTACTTTTCCTTCTCTAATTTTCGAAAATATCTCACCCCTTTTTCAAAAATTCTTTTTAATTAACTAATTGTTTCATGTTTTAATTTTAATTACAATTTATCTCTAATTTTCGAAAATTACTAACCGCTTTTTCAAAATTATTTTCGAAATTTCTCTTTTCTTTTCTTCTTCTATTTAATTATTTAATTACTAACGCTTCTCTTCACCTCTCTCCATCTAATTATCCGAATCCCCTCTTCTACATTCTTCTCCCCTTTCTTCTTCTACTAACATAAAGGAATCTCTATACTGTGACATAGAGGATTCCTCTTTCTTTTCTTGTTTTCTTCTCTTTCATATGAGCAGGAACAGGGAAAAAGGCACTCTTGTTGAAATTGATCCAGAACCTGAAAGGACTCTGAAGAAGAAATTAAGAGAAGCTAAATTAAATTATTCTAAAGGTAACCTTTCAGAAATTTTCGAACAAAAGAAGGAGATGGCAGCCGAAAATAATAATAATGCAAGGAGAATGCTTGGTGACTTCACAAAACCAACGTCCAAGTTTGATGGAAGAAGCATCTCCATTCCTGCCATTGGAGCCAACAACTTTGAGCTGAAACCTCAGCTAGTTGCCTTAATGCAACAAAACTGCAAGTTTTACGGACTTCCATCTGAAGATCCTTATCAGTTTCTAACTGAGTTCTTGCAGATCTGTGAGATTGTAAAGACGAATGGAGTTGATCCTGAAGTCTACAGACTCATGCTTTTCCCTTTTGCTGTAAGAGACAGAGCTAGAATATGGTTGGATTCACAACCTAAGGATAGCCTGGACTCCTGGGATAAGCTGGTCACAGCCTTCTTGAATAAATTCTTTCCTCCTCAAAAGCTGAGCAAGCTGAGAGTGGATGTTCAAACCTTCAAACAAAAAGATGGTGAATCCCTCTATGAAGCTTGGGAAAGATACAAGCAGCTGACCAAAAGATGTCCAGCTGACATGTTTTCAGAATGGACCATATTAGATATATTCTATTATGGTCTATCTGAATTTTCAAAAATGTCATTGGACCATTCTGCAGGTGGATCTATTCACCTAAAGAAAACGCCTGAAGAGGCTCAAGAACTCATTGATATGGTTGCAAACAACCAATTCATGTACACTTCTGAGAGGAATTCTGTGAATAATGGGATACCTCAAAAGAAAAGAGTTCTTGAAATTGATACTCTGAATGCCATATTGGCTCAGAACAAAGTGTTGACTCAACAGGTCAACATGATCTCTCAAAATCTGAATGGATGGCAACATGCATCCAATAGTACTAGAGAGGCAGCTTCTGAAGAAGCTTATGATTCTGAGAACCCTGCCATGGCAGAGGTTAATTACATGGGTGAACCTTATGGAAACACCTATAACTCATCATGGAGAAATCATCCAAATTTCTCATGGAAGGATCAACAAAAGCCTCAACAAGGCTTTAACAATGGTGGACGCAATAGGCTGAGCAATAGCAAGCCATATCCATCATCTTCTCAGCAACAGACAGAGAATTCTGAACAAAATACCTCTAATTTAGCCAATCTAGTCTCTGATCTGTCAAAGGCCACTTTCAGTTTCATGAGTGAAACAAGATCCTCCATTAGAAATCTGGAGGCACAAGTGGGCCAGCTGAGTAAGAAAGTCATTGAAACTCCTCCCAGTATTCTCCCAAGCAATACAGAAGAGAATCCAAAAGGAGAGTGCAAAGCCATTGACATAGTCAATATGGCCGAATGCACAAGGTGGGAGGAGGACGAAAATCCTAGTGAGGAAGACCTCCTGGGACGTCCCTCAAGCAAGAAGGAGTTTTCTATTAAGGATCCAAAGGAATCTGAGGCTCATACAGAGACCATAGAGATTCCATTAAATCTCCTTCTGCCATTCATGAGCTCTGAAGACTATTCATCCTCTGAAGAGGATGAAGATGTGACTGGAGAGGAAGTTGCTCAATATTTAGGAGCTATCATGAAGCTGAATGCCAAGTTGTTTGGTAATGAGACTTGGGAAAGTGAACCTCCCTTGCTCATTAGTGAACTGGATACCTGGATTCAGCAAATTCTACCTCAAAAGAAATAAGATCCTGGCAAGTTCTTAATACCTTGTACCATAGGCACCATGATCTTTGAAAAAGCTCTGTGTGATCTAGGGTCAGGGATAAATCTTATGCCACTCTCTGTAATGGAGAAGCTGGGGATCATTGAGGTACAACCTGCCTTGTTCTCATTATAATTGGCAGACAAGTCATTGAGACAAGCTTATGGAATAGTAGAGGACGTGTTAGTAAAGGTTGAAGGCCTTTACATCCCTGCTGATTTCATAATCTTAGACACTAGGAAGGAAGAGGATGAATGCATCATCCTTGGAAGACCTTTCCTAGCCACAGCAGGAGATGTGATAGATGTCAACAGAGGTGAATTAGTCCTTCAATTGAATGGGGACTACCTTGTGTTTAAGGCACATGGCCATCCCTCTGTGACAAAAGAGAGTAAGCATGAAGAGCTTCTCTCAGTTCAGAGTCAAGAAGAGCCCACACAGTCAAACTCTAAGTTTGGTGTTGTGAGGCCACAACCAAACTCTAAGTTTGGTGTTAAGACCCCATATCCAAACTCTAAGTTTGGTGTTGGGACTATACAACATTGACCTGATCACCTTGTGGCTCATGAGAGCCACTGTCAAGCTATTGACATTAAAGAAGCGCTTGTTGGGAGGCAACCCAATTTTATTTATCTAATTTTTATTTTGTTGTTATTTTATGTTTTATTAGGTACATGATCATGAGGAGTCACAAAAAAATCATAAAAATTAAAAACAGAATCAAAAACAGCAAAAGAAAAAAAATCACACCCTGGAGGAAGCACAGGCTGGCGTTAAACGCCAATAAGATGCATCTGGCCGGCGTTCAACGCCAGAACAGAGCACCATTCTGGCATTGAACGCCAGAAACAAGCAACATTCTGGCGCTGAACGCCAGGAATGTGCCTAGAGAAGAAAAGCTGGCGCTGAACGCCAGTAACAAGCATGAAACTGGCGTTCAACGCCAGGAACATGATTTACATGGGCGTTGAACGCCCAGAAGGTGCACCACTCGGCGTTTAAACGCCAGAATGGTGTGCAAAGGCATTTTACATGCCTATTTGGTGCAGGGATGGAATTTCTTGACACCTTAGGATCTGTGGACCCCACAGGATCACCTTAGGATCTGTGAACCTCACAGGATCCCCACCTACCTCGCCCTCTCTCTCTCCATTCATGGTCATCCCTTCTATTTTTCATTCACCACTCACTTCTATCCACTCTTCCCCATAAACCCCACCCACCTTCAAAATTCAAAACTCTTTCCCACCCAAACCCACCCATATAGCCGAATACACACATTCCTCCATCTCCTCCATATCTTCTTCTTCATCATCTTTTCTTTCTTCTCTTGCTCAAGGGCGAGCAATTTTCTAAGTTTGGTGTGGTAAAAGCATAGCTTTTTGCTTTTCCATAACCATTAATGGCACCTAAGGCCAGAGACATCCAAAAAAAAAAGGAAGAAGAGAAAAAAAAAGGGAAGACAAAAGCTTCCACCTCTGAGTCATGGGAGATGGAAAGACTCATGTAAAGGGTTTATAGCTCAGTGGTAGAACATGTGGCTGCAAATCAAGAGATCCCTGAGATACCTCAGGGGATAAATTGTCCTCCACACAAATATTGGAAGCAACTAAGGGTAGGAACACCAAAATTACTAGGAATCATTCAACAGAAGCAAGGAAGAGACATAGAGGAGCTCAAAGAGCACCATTGGACCTTCAAGAAGGCGCCACCCTCACTCAGGTGGATTCATTCCTTGTTCTTATTTCTTTCTGCTTTTCGGTTTTTATGCTGTGTTTATCTATGTTTTGTGTCTCTACTTCATGATCATTAGTAGTTAGTAACTATGTCTTAAAGTTATGAATAATTCCATGAATCCTTCACCTCTCTTAAATGAAAAATGTTTTAATTCAAAAGAACAAGAAGTACATGAATTTCGAATTTATCCTTGAATTTAATTTAATTATATTGATGTGGTGACAATACTTTTTGTTTTCTGAATGAATGCTTGAACAGTGCATATTTTTGATCTTGTTGTTTATGAATGTTAAAATTGTTGCTCTTGAAAGAATGATGAACAAAGAAAAATGTTATTGATGATCTGAAAAATCATGAAATTGATTCTTGAAGCAAGAAAAAGCAGTGAAAAAGAAAGCTTGAGAAAAAAAATGGCGAAAAAAAATAGAAAGAAAAAGAAAAAGCAAGCAGAAAAAGCCAATAGCCCTTAAAACCAAAAGGCAAGGGTAGAAAGGATCCAAGGCTTTGAGCATCAATGGATAGGAGGGCCCAAGGAAATAAAATCCAGGCCTAAGCGGCTAAACCAAGCTGTCCCTAACCATGTGCTTGTGTCATGAAGGTCCAAGTGAAAAACTTGAGACTGAGTGGTTAAAGTCGTGATCCAAAGCAAAAAAGAGTGTGCTTAAGAGCTCTGGACACCACTAACTGGGGACTCTAGCAAAGCTGAGTCACAATCTGAAAAGGTTCACCCAGTTATTTGTCTGTGGCATTTATGTATCCGGTGGTAATACTGGAAAACAAAGTGCTTAGGGCCACGGCCAAGACTCATTAGTAGCTGTGTTCAAGAATCAACATGCTTAACTAGGAAACTCAATAACACTATCCAAAATTCTAAGTTCCTAAAGAAGCCAATCATTCAGAACTTCAAAGGAAAAAGTGAGATGCCAAAACTGTTCAGAAGCAAAAAGCTACAAGTCCCGCTCATCTAATTATAATTAATATTCATTGATATTCTGGAATTTATAGTATATTCTCTTCTTTTTATCCTAATTGATTTTCAGTTGCTTGGGGACAAGCAACAATTTAAGTTTGGTGTTGTGATGAGCGGATAATTTATACGCTTTTTGGCATTGTTTTTAGGTATTAGTAAGTTTAAGCTACTTTTAGGAATGTTTTCATTAGTTTTTATGTTAAATTCACATTTCTGGACTTTACTATGAGTTTGTGTGTTTTTCTGTGATTTCAGGTAATTTCTGGCTGAAATTGAGGGACTTGAGCAAAACTCTGATAGGAGGCTGACAAAGGACTGCTGATGCTGTTGTAATCTGACCTCCCTGCACTCAAAATGGATTTTCTGGAGCTATAGAACTCCAAATAGCGCGCTCTCAACGGCGTTGGAAAGTAGACATCCAGAGCTTTCCAGCAATATATAATAGTTCATACTTTATTTGGAAATTGACGACGTAACTTGGCGTTGAACGCCAAGTACATGCTGCTGTCTGGAGTTAAACGCCAGAAAAACGTCATGATCCGGAGTTGAACGCCCAAAACACGTCATAAATAGGACTTTTTACTAATGTATTAGACATCTGGGGACGATTAGTTCTCAGATCATGGGGGCTGGCCATTCGGCCATGCCTGAACCTTTCACTTATGTAATTTCAACGGTGGAGTTTCTGCCCACCATAGATTAAGGGTGTGGAGCTCTGCTGTACCTCAAGTTTCAATACAATTACTATTACTTTTTATTCAATTCTCTCTTATTCTTATTCCAAGATATACGTTGCACAACACTTTGATGAATGTGATGATCCGTGACACTCATCATCATTCTCACCTATGAACGCGCGTGATTGACAACCACTTCCGTTCTACCTTAGGCCGGGCGCATATCTCTTAGATTCTCCAACAGAATCTTCGTGGTATAAGCTAGATAGATGGCGGCATTCATGAGGATCCGGAAGGTCTAACCTTGTCTGTGGTATTCCGAGTAGGATCCTGGGAATCCGGAAAGTCTAACCTTGTCTATGGTATTCCGAGTAGGATTCCGGTATTGAATGACTGTGACGAGCTTCAAACTCCTGAAGGCTGGTGATGAGCGGATAATTTGTACGCTTTTTGGCATTGTTTTTAGTATGTTTTCAGTAGGATTTAGTTAGTTTTTAGTATATTTTTATTAGTTTTTAGTTAAAATTCACTTTTCTGGACTTTACTATGAGTTTGTGTATTTTTCTGTGATTTCAGGTATTTTCTGGCTGAAATTGAGGGACCTGAGCAAAAATCTGATTCAGAGACTGAAAAGGACTGCAGATGCTGTTGGATTCTGACCTCCCTGCACTCGAAGTGGATTTTCTGGAGCTACAGAAGCCCATATGGCGCGCTCTCAACGGCGTTGGAAAGTAGACATTCTGGGCTTTCCAGCAATATATGATAGTCCATACTTTGCCCAAGATTTGATGGCCCAAACCGGCGTTCAAAGTCACCTTCAGAATTCCCAGCGTTAAACGCCGGAACTGGCACCAAAGTGGGAGTCAAACGCCCAAACTGGCACAAAAGCTGGCGTTTAACTCCAAGAAGAGTCTCTACACGAAAATGCTTCAATGCTCAGCCCAAGCACACACCAAGTGGGCCCGAAAGTGGATTTTTATGTCATTTACTCATTTCTGTAAACCATAGGCTACTAGTTCTTTATAAATAAGACCTTTTGCTATTGTATTTTCATCTTTGGACATCTAGTTCTTAGATCAGATCTTGGTTTTTCTGGTTCCCTCTCTGGGACCGAAGCCAATGATCACTATTGTTCTTATGTATTTTCAACGGTGGAGTTTCTACACACCATAGATTAAGGTGTGGAGCTCTGCTGTACCTCGAGTATTAATGCAATTACTATTGTTCTTCTATTCAATTCTGCTTGTTCTTATTCCAAGATATTCATTCGTACTCAAGAACATGATGAATGTGATGACAAACGCAAAAGAATCAATGGATTCTACTCCAACCTGATTGAGAACCGACAGATGATTAGCCGTGCTGTGACAGAGCATTTGGACCATTTTCACTGAGAGGATGGGATGTAGCTATCAACCAAGGGTGATGCCTCCAGACGATTAGCCGTGCAGTGACAGCGCATAGGACCATTTTCCCGAGAGGATTGAAAGTAGCCATTGATGATGGTGATGCCCTACATACAGCTTGCCATGGAAAGGAGTAAGAAGGATTGAAGGAAGAGTGAGTTGTGAAGTAGAGTTTCAAGAGGAGCATAGCATCTCCATACGCCTATCTGAAATTTCCACTATTGATTTACATAAGTATTTCTATCCCTTTTATTTTCTTTTTATTATTAATTTTCGAAACCATAAACCAATTTAATCTGCCTAACTGAGATTTACAAGGTGACCATAGCTTGCTTCATACCAACAATCTCTGTGGGATCGACCCTTACTCACGTAAGGTATTACTTGGATGACCCAGTACACTTGCTGGTTAAGTTGAACGAAGTTGTGTCCACACATAGCAGAGAGCCACAAGAATAATTCCATATAAAATAAAGAATACAATATTGTGAGTATTACAATTTCGTCCACCAGGCGCGCACGCATGGATTACAAAAGCAATCGGCGTGGGCGCACGCATGGCGCGCACGCGTGGGAAGCTGCACGTGACCTCATTAAAAGAAATCGTGCCTGGCGATTTCTGAGGCTCAACAGGCCCAATTTTAGGCTGTTTCTGCATGGAAAAGACCCAAGGATGCTAGGGAAAAAAGGGGGACCAATCATTTTACATTAAGAGACAATTTTCTAGTTTTTAGGTTTTTGTTCTTCTAGAGGAAGAAACCCTTGTTCTTCTCTAGATTTAGCTTTAATTTGATCCTTCCTTGTTGAATCTGAATTGGATTTTGTTAATTACTATCTTTGATTGCTTAATTTGAATTCCTTAGTATATTCCCACTTAGATCTTGTGTTAGTTTATGGATTTTGTCAATTGTCACTTTATACCCATTTCATGAATATTGTGAATCTTGACTTGTTGATGTTATATTGATAATTTTTATGCTTCATTGTGTTGTTTAAGCTCTTATAAGTTGATAATTGTTAGTGGGTATTTGTTGATTTCAATTCAATTGCAATTTGAACATGTCTTTTATTAATGCTTACCAAGTGTTTGATGAATTGTTTACCTTGAGTATGGAGTAGTCCTTTTTACTCTTGGCTTAGGCCAAGCAAATTGGGTAAACTTGAGTCGTTGGGTCTAATGGAATTGATGATTTGAGAGTCCTTAGTAGTCAATTTGATATCCATTAACACTAGCCTACTACTAGGTTAATTAGTAGTGAGGTTAGGCCTTATGGGTTGATGTTGACCAAACCATTTGACGTACTTCAAGTGTGGAAGTAGACTTAATGAGTTCGGCTCCTCATAATTGTCAAGATATGGTTATTATACAAGGATAGCGACCCCAATTCCCGTTCCTAACCAAGAGTTGCTTTTATTATTCATATTTGAAAATTAATTTCTCAATTGTCTTGCTTAGTTGTATTCAACATTGCTTAGAATGCGTGAAATTGTTTACACCTTGCTTGTTGTTTGAATTAGTTCCTTGCACTTTAGATTGCTTAATTGCTAAGATTCTCAATTTACTTTCTTGTTAATGAATCACAACCCCGGACTTCTAACCAATGTTGAACACATGTTTGCCCATTCTTCCTGAGACGACCCGAGGTTTGAATACTTCGGTTATTTTATTGGGGTTGAACTTGTGACAACCAATTCCATTCTAAATTTGATCCGCGAGGATTGTTGTTAGGGGAGCTATACTTGCAACGCAATTTCATTTAGAAAATCTCTTCCGACACGGTTCCCGTGCGTCCATCAAACCGCTACAAATTTCCGAATATAAGGACGAAACAGTTTGTTCATAGTAGCCTGAAATGTGAAGGGAGCATTGGTTAACCCAAAGGGTATAACGATGAACTCATAATGTTCCAAGTGCGTCCGAAAGGCTGTTTTCGAAATGTCACTTTCACGCATTCTAATTTGATGATAGCCAGAACGGAGGTCAATCTTGGAAAAGTACTCGGCACCACCTAATTTATCAAGGATCTCATCAATATTTGGGATCGGAAACTTATCCTTAATGGTAATCGCATTCAATGCGCGGTAGTCCACGCAAAAACGCCAGCTCCCATCCTTCTTGCGTACGAGTAATACTGGGCTGGAGAAAGCACTGTGACTTTCTCTAATGACCCCTGCTTGTAGTATTTCCTCCACCAATTTCTCAGTCTCTTCCTTCTGATAGTGTGGGTAACGATAGGGGCATACATTTACCAGGTCTGCTCCTTGTTGGAGGTGGATTCGGTGCTCAATTTCTCTGGGTGGAGGTAATTCGGTGGGTTCTTTGAACACCTCGTGGTACTTTTCCAATACTTACTACACTTGTTGATCTTGCTATTCTGGTGTGGCTACAAGTTCATTCGGTTCCAGCACTCTTAAATGAAGGAAGGAAGCGATGACATCGGCAGTGACCATCTTATTAAGAATTCTACCTCCAATTGCCCCTGGCTGGAACAACTGCTCCCCTTGCAGCTTTATAGTTTGTCCCCTACCACGAATTCCATTGTTAAATTCAAGTAATTCATTGTTACATCACCTAATTGCATTAGCCATTGTGCACCCAAAACAATATTAGCTCCTTTGATATCAAGAATGAAGGTTTCTAACCGGAATCCAAATCCTTGCATATGCAGCGGCACCTGATTGCATTTGGAAACACAACCAATACACTCGCCATTACCAACATACACATTCAACTGCGGTACTTGAGTGATTGGTAAGCCCACTTTCCTTGCTGTCGCTGACTTCATGAAATTATGGGTGCTTCCCCCATCCACTAATACCATTACTGGGTTCCCTTCACAGGTTCCAGCAATTCTGATAGTTTCTGGGTGGTACACCCCCACCATGGCATTGAAGCTTATCTCCACCACGCCTTCCTCTGGACTAGGTGTTCCCAAGCTGGCCGAGTCTCCTTCTGGATTAGTCATTTTGGTCTGCCACCCCTGAAGTAACTCATCCATTTCTTCGCCTCCCACAAGTAGTAGAAAGGATGATTTGCACTTATGTCCCACCGAATACTATTCATCACAATAATAGCAAAGTCCCTTCTCGCGCCGCTGTTTAATCTCGGCAGCTGTGAGTCGACGATGAGGAGTATTGCTCCCGCTTTGTGAGCCGGGGGGGTCCCTTTTCAAGTATCGGGGACTTCAATGATGCAGATGATGAGGGTGGTCGTAGCAACGGTGGCCGAACAGGGCTGAGAGTGGTAGGAGTACCTCCGGCAGTACGGTGGCTGTCTGGTCGTAGATTGAGAGAATTTGCACTATGCTTCTGCTCATGAAATTTGGCAAGGGCGACCGCTTCCACATATGTCTTAGGCTTCGCAAGCATGAGCTCGCACTTGAGTGCATCGTTCAACCCAGCCGTAAAGAGTGACACTAGCCAATCCTCCGTCAGTCCCATGACTTGGTTGGACAGATCTTCGAATTGGGACTGGTACTCTGCGACCGTGGAATGTTGTTGAAGATCTTTCAATGTTGCCTTTGGGTCATGAAAAATATTGCTGCCGAATCTAGTGCATAGCGCCTCCAAGAATCCCTCCCAAGTATACGTGATGCCATTATTTACGCACCAACGATGCCATGTATATGCTGGGCCGGTGAGGTGGAAGGACAAGAGCCGCACTCTCCACGCCTCTGGTACCGCATAAAGCTCGAAATACTCCCTGGCTCGAAAGTTCCATTCCTCCACTCCCTCGCCGTTAAAAACTGGTAGCTCGGCACGAACTCCCTTTGGCCATTGTGACAGATGGAGATTCCCCGTAAAACCTACGGAATTGAAACTCTCTCCATGTTCCGGCATCGCTTGCTTGAGCTTCAAGCTTTCCTTGAGCATCTTCTCAATGCTCTTAACCGATGTTTTCACAGATCCAAGTCGGCTTTGGGTTACCACGACCTGAGTGATGGTTTCGATCTGCCCTCTCAGAAGCGCTAAAATCTCGGACCGATGTTGTTGGTAAGCATCCTCCAAGCGAGGCAGTGGAGTTCCTAATTCCATTTCCGAATCTCTCAATGAAAGCATCAAATTGTTAGACTCAATGAATACAAAATATGAAAATGCACATGAACGAGATGAAAGGTGAATGAAAAATAGGAATTAAGCAAAATTCAGCAACCACCAGTAGTTACAATGACACTACCGCCAGCTTGGAGTCCTGGGAGAATGACTCCTTTACACACTTTGGTGATTTTGTATCCCTCTCTCTCCTTACCCATTACTTTTTATTCCTCTGAGATCTTAACTAACTGCCTATATGGATTGACTATCATGCTCTCCCTCTATTAGTTCATATGGTAATTCTTCATCCATGATGGAGCTCTTCTTTCTCTCTTACTTGTTGGGCCTTTCTCAGTTGCTAGCCCATCTGCTGCTTCAACATTCTTTTTTGGTTCCTCAATTGGGCTGCTATTGTTTTGAGTTTGCTGGCTATGTTCCTTGTTAGGCGTATCAGGTAAACACGTTTCGGATTGAATATGGCCATAATCTCGATTTAATCTGCACTAAAATTATCAGATTTGATCCAATATTCACAATTTTTAAGCTTTGATCCAATTTTATCCGGATCGGATATCGAATATATCCGCAAAATATAAAAATATTTTAAAACATTTATTTTTATTAGAAATATCAATAAAATTCTTTTTTAACTCTTTTAAACATGTTTACTCCTAAAATATTATTAAAAATATATTTTTAAATAATAAAAATAAAATAATACAATATATATGATAATTATTAATTGAAATAAAATATGAAAAGAATATTTGTTTATTTATTCATTTATTTTTTGCAGATCCTCAAATATACGGATCGGACATGCGGATACCTATCTGAAATTTACAATCCGATCCTATTAGTATACGGATCGTATCCGATCTGATCATATAGCTTTGCGGATCGAATTAATATCAACAATTTTTTATCAAATTCAAATAAACACCATGGATATACAGATCAGATCTGATCCATGAACATTCCTATCAAAATTTGCTCCCTGCATTGAGTCCACTCGTGATGTTGATCTTCTTTTAGGTTACAGCTTATCAGGCCTTGTAACGTGTTGATGTGAAGTTAGAGGAGGTGGTAAATCCAACGGAGACATCTAAGAGCAATTTAAAAGTATTTGATTGGTTAATGATAAGATATGGCTGTTTCATACAAGCAATTTGCAGTTTTTAAGTTTAATGTTACCTATTTTTGAATTTCTAATTGTGAATAAATTAGGTGAAGCCAATCCGAAACTTGTAGTTGCATCACCACTTTGTGTAGTTGCATCAGGAGCATTAGGCTCATTAGTAAAATCACCAAATTATTATGTATCAACAGTATGATCATTGTATTAATGTTGTAAATATGAGGAGTATATGAAGTTAGTTTCACATAAAAAAAGCAAGGAAGAGTGAAAAGTTTATAAGATGAGAGACTCGTTAACTTACTATCTTAAGATTTTGAGTTAGATGTGGTGTCTTCTCATCTTATGTTATCTCACTTAATTCCTCCCTAAAATTTTTTTGATGATCGAAAATTTTCTACAATAGCCCAACAATTGGATTGAATTTTTTGATTTCTTACTATAAGATGGTTTTTATCAATATCTTTTCTTCTTTTTTTTGGTCAAATTTCTTATTTTAGATGTTTGAGGTCTATTATATTAATTTTTTTTTCACAGATTCTGTCTTAGTATTGAATTTAAATTAAAGAATGTATATATGTAACTCTATATGCCTTCATAATCATTTAATAATGACAAAAATTTATAATTTTTTTAACCATAATATTCTACATACATAGTCACATGACATATCTACAATAACAAATTCTAATTAGTGATCATTTATAATATGAAATAATACGACTTCAGAATTTTAAAAATTATTTTGAGTATTAACTCCATTAATTCCCTTGTTAAACTGTACTATTCAAGTTTATAATTACAAAAAACAATAGTCACTCCTAAATGTGATATCATTAAGTTAAATAAAGATCATGTTTATATCCGATAATTTCATAATCATGTGTTTATTTCTTCATTTTCGTTACCATTCACCACCATCCATGTGATTAAACGGAACAAGGCAGGGATGGAGTCACATATAATAAAAGGGGGGCAATGGCCCCTCCCAAACTTCAAAATTTCTTTATAAATTGTGTACAAATTTTATTTTAGCCCCCTTAAAAATTTTATTTTATTTTATTTTATTTTCTATTACAAGATTAATTTTTGGCTCCTCCCTCAACTTTAATCTAGCTTCGTCCCTGAAACAAGGGATTATATATATATATATATATATATATATATATATATATATATATATATATATATATATATTGTCGAGTATGTAAACCTGGAGTATAGAATTAATTAAAGAGTATTCAAGAATATTAGTTAATAAAGTTAAAATAGGAAAATGACTTTTTTTAATTCGTTGTTAATGATCGTAATAAAAATAAAAACTATATTTTTATGTATAGTATTCTTAAGGGCATTTGTTACTTAAATTCATCTAATTATTTAACAAAGATTAAAATAACTATTTCTATAATTATTAAATTCATAAAAATTATAAAATAAAAAACTAAGAATTTAGATTCTCTAAAATAAAAAATTAATAACGTAGTAAAATAAAAAATTAATTATTATTGAATTTATAATTTCTAGTATATATAAATTTTATTATCTTAATTCAATAGTAATTAATTTTTTATTTTATTATTTTACTAATTTTTTAATTTAAAAAATCTTGATTCAAAAACTAATATCTTAAAAGTACATGTAATATGTTTTTTATCATTAAAATGGACTACATATTTAAAAAAAAAAAAAAGTTAAAAATAATTTATTAGAGACTCTACCTATAAAAACACTGTTCACATGTCTTCGTGAATAAGCTGTGATCACTTTACGAGTTAACTGTGAGAAGTTAAAACTAGAGAGTATTAATAAATAAAAAAGGAATATTAACATTTCCTCCCTACCTTTTAAGTATAATACATGTATAGAAAATGAGTGAATTTTTTCACATATTCTTACAAATATATCTTTTAAATATTTTATCATTATCTTTAACTTATTTCTTACCAAACGTAGTTTAAAGAATTCATAATATGATAGCATGATACTAAAAAAAATAATAATATTACTATATTACTAGATATGTGAATCAAAAAATAAATAAATAATTGCTGTAATAATTAAAAGATGGTGGTGTCTAACTTATTAAAAAAATAAAAATTAACATTCAATTTAAAAAATTTAAAATAAATAATTTTTAAATATTTAAAATTTATTATAAAAAATAAATTAAAAAAATTGATATTAAATAATAAAACACCATGAAATTCACCAAATATAAGTTAACTAATAGAATATATTTGACACGAGATATAGCCGTTGGGACTTGGGAGGCAACCGCTGGAACGAAAGTAGAAAATCGGTTCGTTAATAACAGTTCAAAAAGTTTTTCGACCGTTAGAGAAAACTGAGCATTACAATTCTTGCAACATTACACTTACGCACTCCCTCTCCCTCCTTCAGCAACAAGCAGCAAGCAGCAAAGCAAACACACGCTCTTTCTGTTTTCCTCTCAAAATATTTAATTAAAAAATTAGATCAAACTCAAAGCAGCAATCGAACTCAACCAGAGACACCCAAACTCGGAGGAAAGAAAAACCCTCTTTCACCTCAACTTGAGGTTGTGCTCAAATAAATTGGACATGGCAACGGCGGCGGCGGAGGAAACTGGAAGTAGTAACATCGGCGGTGGCAGCGGAACCACCATTACCATGATCGATGAGACCTACGAGTTCTCAGCGCCGAGGTTCTTTGATTTCATCAATGGGGAAACCGAGGAGGACGAGCGCAGGGCTCAGCTATGGTTCGATACTGCTCTCTCCTACGCACCTTCACGTAAGTTTTGTTTCTTTAAATTGTTGCTGAGTGAAAAGTTGGGATTTTAGGTTATAGGGTTATACACATAGGATCGAAGCAGGTTAGGGTTGGTTTAAATCCATGCTGATTTCTTAGCAGTGGTTTCTCCTCTGGCTGCTATTCTGTAAATTCTTCAATTAAACCTGTCGCATGGTTCTAAGCTCTTTGATTAAGCTATAAGTTATTTGGAATGTTGGATAATTCGCTTAATAGGAAGTTCAATTCTTTTTGCACCCAACACCTTTTAGGTTAGGGTTAGTTACATACATATTGTTCTCTCTAAACAGGCTATCAGGATAAAAAGTTCAAACTATTGTTTAGTTTGTTTTCTAATTGGTGTTTATTGTATGATTATTTACGTGATTGATCTTTACTTGGTTCTTCAAATTGTTGCAGCATTCATGCCTAAAATCAAAGCTGGTAGATCTATCACTGTAGATACCTTGTGTGATTTTAATGAAGCTGACAAAATAGACACGGTACTCTTACTTCTACATTGATGATATAATTGTTGTGCTTAAAATTTGATTGAATTATCATTACTGATCATATATTGTTTTACTAGACATCCGAAAATGCTGAGAAGACTTTTCAGGAAACAATTAAACAGCCACAGAGCATCACTACTGAAATAAAGGAAGATGATGCACCTTGCAGTGAAGTCAAAGAAGAAAACAAGACAATTACTTCTCATGTGGTAATTATTGCTGCAATCTGAGGATCCCTTTTGGAAAATTTGTTCCCTGATTATTGACTTAAGTTCTCATATAACAATTATGATCAATGGATATCAGGTTCCTGCTGATACGGAAAGAAGTGAAGATGTTTGCAAAGGAGAGAGCTCATGCTTAGGGATTTCATCATCTGGAGATGGGTCTGCTGAAGTAGGAAAAGATGCTTGCACTCCCAAGCCAACACTGCAGAAAAGATTGCCAACCACCACCTCCAAGAAGCAAGAGACAGCTAGAAAGATAGGCACTAGTAAAAAACCACAGTTACAGTCATCATCCATGAAAACCAGCACTGCTGGGACTCCCCATGTGACCCAAGAGAATCAAGCTATTAAAAAGCAAAAATTGGAAGGAGGAAAGAGTAGACAGGTAAATTTTGCCGTTGTTCTTCCGCATTTTCTATTTAAAATTTTTTTTTGTCTTATCTTAATTGTATCCCTTTTTCTTTCTTCGTCAAAACTTTTCAGATTCTGAATGTCAAACATCACAATTTGCCCCATAAGTCTAAATTGGGTTTATTAACCACTGGCAATGCCAACATCCCTTCAAGTACTAGCAAGACTAACAAAGAAGACAGAAAGGTTTGTGTTGTTCATTAATTTCATATATTAATAAAAGATCCTTTTGGTTATAATTTTAGTACTTTACTGCTGGATCATTTTATATCGAACTATCTATGTCTGTATGTGATAGGTTTATGTTCGTGGAACACCAAAAACAGCACCTGCACCATTTATATCAACAGCAGAAATACTTAAAAGATTTCAGTCCAGTACAAGAGACCTGTCATTGCCCAGTGCTCTTTCTAATGTAAGATATGGATCTGTTGTTTTCTCTCCTTTTTTATCATATGGTGCATGTTAAAACTTAAAATACATTTTTGACTAATTAGTTGGGGAAATGTTGCTTCCATGACTAGACAAAACCAAAACTAACATTGACCCGACCAAAAGAACCTGAATTTGAGACAACTCAAAGGGTTCGCCCAACTAAGGTGAAGAGTAGTGCTGAACTTGAGGAAGAGTTGATGGCTAAAATGCCAAAGTTTAAGGCTCGTCCACTGAATAAGAAGGTACTTTTTCATTCTTCTCTGGGTCGTACATGAATGTTATCGTTTATGCCTAGATTTATGAAATTTATTTATTTCCTTTTTTTTATCCATTATAGATTTTGCAGACATCAAGTTTGCCTCCGATACCAAGAAGTATACCCCATCCTCCAGAGTTTAAGGTAAACCACATCAAAATATGTTTAGCAGAAATGCCTAATGTGATACAAGTACTAACAATTATTTATTTATTATTTTCTTTAGGAGTTTCATTTGGAAACAATGGCCAGGTCCCATCAGAATGTAGATTCAGCATCAGTAGCTTCAACAGAGCTGTCTCAAAAGGTAATTTAGAGCAACAGGAGTTATATGATCCCTTTTGGATATGTCGGCTTATTCACTTCGATTCATTAGGTTGTCTCTTTTCCTTCTTTGACACAGGATAATTCATGGAAGCCTCGTCATCTTACAGAACCTAAAACACCTGTACTTCAGACATCACTGAGGGGCCGTCCGCCGAAGGTGAAGAGCTCCATGGAATTAGAGCAAGAGGAGCTTGAGAAAGCCCCCAAATTCAAGGCAAGGCCGCTAAATAAGAAGGTAATGGTGCCAAGTTCGATATTACCTATGTAAGAATTTTGTCCTATCCTTCAAGAATTTTATGGTAACCAAATGATTTCTTGTCAGATTTTTGAAAGTAAAGGGAACATTGGCATATTCTGCAATGCAAAGAAGAATGTTACCGAGCCTCAAGAATTTAACTTTGCAACAAATGAGAGGATCCCACCACCTGCTGCTGTGGCAGATTTGTTTGACAAGGTACTTTAGAGTTAAATTGTATACTTTTCTCTTAGATATTTATTATCAGTTAAGAGATTCATTTGCTTTATGGGGTTTGCAGCTTTCTTTGAAGTCATCTGAATCTGCACGTAGCCATAATGCTCTTCCAAGAAACACAACTCCAAATCCATTTCATCTCCATACTGAGGTTCATTACTTCACCTTTCATGGAAGATTAGTATAGCATGGTGAATAGTCTAGTTTTGGTAATACCAACATTCTTAATCATGTTTTAGGAAAGAGGTGCTGAAAAAGAAAAGAGACTGTTGGTAGAACTTCTAACAAAACAGTGGGAGGAGGAAAGAGCGAGGGTTCCCAAGGCTAATCCATATCCTTATACCACTGACTACCCTGTGGTAAGAAGTTTCTCAATTTCAGCGCCCCATTGATGTTTACTAATTGATAGAATATATATAGTATATATAAAATTGTTGGTGTCGTTTATAGATTCCGCAGAAACCAGAACCCAAGCAATGCACAAAACCAGAACCATTCCAACTGGAGAGTCTAGTGAGACATGAGGAAGAAATGCAGAAGGAAATGGAAGAAAGACTAAGAATGGAGAGAGAAGAGGCCGAGATGAGAACATTCAAGGCACAGCCAATCTTAAAAGAGTGAGTACCAATTCAGAAGTTTATTCTTCCTGACGTGTATGAAGAAATACGATGTTCTTAATAGTCTTTGCGGATATCATTGCAAGCAGGGACCCAATCCCAGTTCCAGAGAAGGTTCGCAAACCCCTTACCCAAGTTCAACAGTTTAATTTACATGTGGAACATCGCGCTGTGGATCGAGCACAATTTGATGAAAGGGTAAAATCTCACTCTGCTTTTTTTTTTTGGTGTGTATGTTATTATTATTGGTATTAGTATAGCTTTTTTGTGGCAGATCAAGGAGAAAGAAATGATGCACAAACGATACAGAGAAGAAAGTGAAGCAGCAAGAATGGTATAATATATTTTGTGAACTTTGGTACATTGTTATAGTCATCTAGTTACATGTTTGATTGATAGTGATAAGTTTGTGAACAATGCAGATAGAGGAAGAGAAGGCTCTGAAACAGTTGAGAAGGACAATGGTTCCTCATGCTAGGCCTATTCCTAAATTTGATAATCCATTTTGTCCCCAAAAGTATATTCTTAAACTCACTCTGTTTTTTATTGAAAAACTTTTTCTTATAATAAAAAATACAACTAATACTTCGTGCATACTAAATGTTGCGTATTTAGGTCTACCAAGGACACAACAAAACCTAAGTCACCAAATTTGCGTGTATTCCATAGAAAGGAGAGGAGGAAGGTATTCAATGGAATTGTAATTTCAAGTCCTGCCTCCAACATGAGATGATGATGGCTACATCAACTTTGTATTAACATTATTGTAGTGTTCAAGATTTCTTGAATGACACACCCCCTATGTATGTTTCATAGTTGTTTTCATAGTCAAATTCCTAATTCTTTGTAAAAAAATTTCCGAGATATTAATGTTGTTCTAATGATATGAATACCTTCATAAAAATACTACGTCACACTAGTAAATTAGTCATATTTTTGTTGTTCTAATGATATTAAAACCGGTGTACTCACCAAATCTCACTTGAAAATAATAATTGCCTGAAAAATATTTTTGTTTCATGTTGTTATTATTGGTACTAGTATTAGTATATCTTCCTTCCTTTGGCAGATCAAGTAGAAAGAAATTATGTACAAACGATACAAAAAAAAAATTCTATATTTTGTGAACTTTGCTACATTGTCATAGTCATTTATTTGTTGTTACATGTTTGATGAACAGAGATAAATTTATAAACAACGCATATAGAGGAAGAGAAGGCTCTGAAACAGTTGAGAACGACGGTGCCTCATGTTAGGCCTATTTTCAAATTTGATAATCTATTTTGTCCCCCAAAAATTTTTCCTTAAATGTTGCGAGTAACCAATACTCCCTACATAATAAATGTTGCGAGTACTCCACGGAAAGGAAAGGAGTTTAGAGGCTTGCTCATTCTTGTGCTCAGGCACTAAGATCCCCACTTTGAGTTGCTCAATCTTGGTATGTGTAGGGAGAGAGAGAGAGTGAGCTCTTTAAGGTCTTTGGCTTCTATCATACTTTTGTCAGTTGGCCCCTCATTATCAGAGGGATGCTTATCTACCTTTTTTTCATTTATCACATAAATGGCCTTATATTTCTCTCTCAAATTTGGAATTGTATCACTGAAAAATGTATTAGGAGGCTCTCAGTAACTTGCTTGCTCAACTATCCTATTTGAACTTCTAAGTTCCTAATTAAAGCTCTAGTTTTCTGTATGAAGCTGTGGCCTGTGGGTGATCTTGGAGAGTTTTGCTAAGGCTATTTCTAAGGCCAGCTTCGAAGATGATGGTTCTTGATAAGAATAGAGAGAGTATGATTCCTAATATGAATGACGAGATGATAGTTCTTGGTATGAGTAAGGAGATGATGGTTCTTGATAGATGGAATATGGAACACCGAAGTTTACTTGGTCTTGACTTTTCCAACCAAAATCCCAATAGTTCCTCCATCTACAGTAATATAAAACATTTTTTGAGTGTGAGTAGTAGCCCGTGTAATCTCTCTCTATTATTTTCCTTAGCACAAAACACAAAAGTGAATTGAACATACCATGTGGTAAAAAGTGAGAAAAAAAAAGAATAGAAAGAAATATTTTTTATTTTTTTAATTTTTTTTTTGAAATAGAAGAGAAATAGGAAAAAAGAAGAAGAATATATAATCTAGGTAATCAATTAACAGGTAGTTGTTAATCACAATTAATCCCCTGCAACAGCGCCAAAAACTTGATACAAAATTTACAATCCACAACTTACCGGTAAGTGCATCATGTCGTACCAAGTAATAAACGCAGGTGAGTAAGTATCGATCCCATGAAGATTAATGGACTAAGGCAGCAATTATTGATTTGTTGTTCTAGTTAGACAAGTTGAACTGAGAGGGTTGATTATCAAATAACATAAAAGAGAGTAAAGTAAGAAAAGAAAATAATAAAGGTTGAGAAAATGGTATGAAAATAAAGTTAAGGCTTTGGAGGTGTTTAAATATCTGGGTTAATATAAGAATGTCAACTACCTTGATCATGCAATAATTTAGTTTATGGCAAACTCCAAGTGATTAAATTCCTATTCCTAGACAATCCAATCTCCTCTAATTCAATCAACTGTTAATTCCTTGATTAATTAACATACTTCACGTTGTACGTGAGCCCATAAATGACACTCCAAGATCACACTTTCAAGTCACATATAACGTGGAACAGCCCATGTATTACATGGGTCTTGCTACCTCTTCTAGAACATCTATTCAAGACTTTATGTTCTTCAAAATTTTAACTTTTGAGGATTATTCACAATTAATGTTGACAATTATTAAAGATCATAAGCAATCAAGGAAGATATCTTCTCGGTGGAGAATAATTAGGAAATAGAGTTAATTATGTTTTAGTTTTAATTTTGTCTTAATTTGAATTTGAATTTGAATTAAGGTTAGTATTTAATACAGAGGGGGACACTTTGTTCCGCTCTCCTACTTTGCAATTTCAATTTCATACAGATTTCAAGAACAGGCATAAGCTTCTAATTCTCCTCGGTTAGGTTAGGAGTTCTGTTAGTTTTATGAATTAATGCAATAATTTTTTTGTTTCTAATTGATGCAATCGATTCCTCTTTAAGAAATGGTTTTGGTTCTTCATCTCAAAGGGTTTAAATGTGTTGGAAAATAATTCTTCTCTAACTTGAATTTTTCTTAATCTCTTGGAAAATTGATTAATTAAATTAAGTTTGAAAATTGATTCTCATAATTTGTATGTTTTGAAACTAGATTGATAAGTGACATAGAATCAACTGGGCTAAAATGTTATGAATTGTGTGGTTTTATAAATCAGAAATATTCTTCAACTCTTTTCCTGATTAAGTGACTATGAAATTAGTATTTAATTAGGTTAAAGAGAAATTGAATCACCCAGAGATTGGAGTTTAATTACTAATAATTTACCATAAAAGAATCATTGCATGATTAGCATAGAAAGTGAAAAGTGTTGATTCAGACGACTAACATCTCTGAAACCTTAACTTTCTCAATTATATAATTTTCTCAACCCATTGTCTTCTTTGTTTCTGTTTTGTTTACTTTCTGTTTATGCTTAAATCCAGTGAAAACCTTAATTTGCTAGTCTGACTAGATTAATCAATTGATTTTGCTTGCTTAATCCGTTAACCCTCATGAGATCAACCCTCACTCACCTGAGGTGATTACTTGATTTGACCCAGTGCACTTGCTGGTGTTTTGTGGATTGTAAAATCTGCATTAAGCTTTTCCAAGATTCAATAGAATTTAAGTTAGATTAGAGTTATTTCCCAATAATCACTAATTTGTAGAATGAAGAACGAAACTAATTCCTAAACATAAATCAATGCATTAATCAAGAGTAGAGGAATAAATAATTATTAATCTATCAAAGTAAACAGAGCTCCTAACCTTAACAATGGGGGTTTAGTTGCTCATGGTGTAAAAAAATCCTAGCAGGAAAAAGTGTTAAAGTACAAAATGAAAATTAGGAGAAGAGAGATCCTCGCGTCGACGGATCTCAATCCTATTTATAATCCTCATAAAAATTGATTTAAAACTTAAATAATACCCTAACAAATATTTTTTAATTAGTATTTGATTTGAAATCAAATCATATTTGCTTTCATTGATTCCTTGCAAACGTGTGGTCCCCATTATAAAACACGCTACCGGCACTAAACACCAGTGACTGGGCATTTAGTCCAACCAACAGAATGACTTGCACGCAACAAAAGGGTCTCTGTGCTAAACGCTGGTGGCTGGGTGTTTAGTGCTAGTGTCCAAAAGGCCAAGCACGAATTACGAAGCTACCTGCGCTAAATGCTGAGTTGTGGCATTTAACGCTACCTGCCCCAGTGAGGGATTATTTTATTAAGCTCTTGTAGTCGTACATTTTTCACCAATTCTTCATCTGAATGCTACCTGAAATCAATAAAAAGCCACAGAAACTCAAAGTAGCATCCAATGGGGGTATAATCCATTGAAATCCTCTAATAAATCAACGGAATACCATACAAATCACATAGAGAAGGCACTAATGATACTCACGCATCATTGGGGAGGTTGAGAATTCCCTCAAAGTTATACATTTATAGATGTCAATGGGGATTTTGATGAGATTATGATTGAAGTGTGACGGACACTATATCCCAAGAGTGTGCCGAATACTTGATATACCACAATTTTATGAGTTATTTTGGATTGAATTGAGTGGATTTTGTTAACTTTTGTCACACTTATTCTTGTAAATTGAATGTTTTTAAGATTCTTTCCTAATTTTGTGCTATGATTGAAAACATGCTTCTTAGAACTTAAAATTACTAATTTTTAATTCTCTCTTATTACCATTCGATGTCGTGATGTGTACGTTGAGTGATCTCATGGTTATAGGGCAGGAATGACATGGAGAATGAAGAGGAAGCATGCTAAAGTGGAAGAAACACAAGAAATTGAAGATTGGAGAAGATGGTCCCGATGCGTACGCCTGACTGAAGCGTGGGTGTGACCAGGAGCATCGACCACCGACGCGTACGCCTAACTGATGCGTACACGTGATCTTATGCAAAGTTCGACGACGCGTACCCGTGACTGACACGTACACGTGACAAGCGTCACATGCCTCACTTAAAGAAACACGCTGGGGGCGATTTCAGACTATTTTCTAGCCCAGTTTCAAGCCTAGTCTGCAGATTAGAGGCTGGGAGTGAAGGAGGATGAAAAATTACACATTCCATTAGCTTAGTTTTAGATAGTTTTGAATTCTAAAGAGAGAAACTCTCACTTCTCTCTAGGGTTTTAGTGTTATTCTTCATTTTCATTTGAATTATTGAATTAGATCCTTTTTAATTTCAGTTCTCATTATTTTAGTTGTAGTTTCTACTCTCTAATTCTACTTAATACTCTTGCAATTTTACTTATTTTGATTTTGATTTGGAATCTTGTTGGATTTTGACTTCTATTAATGCATTGAGCTTTCTTTCATGTCCTTTGATGTTATTTGGTTCATTATTAGCAATTATTGTTAGTGGGTAGTTTTGATTTAGATTTATTTCTCAATTTTATAATGTCTTTTTTTAGTGCACACAAGGTGTTTGTGAAAATGCCTTTTATTATTATGGAGTAGATTTCTACTCTTGGCTTTGGGGTTGAGTATTGAAAAATCTTGAATTGTTAAAGCCTATGGTTGATTGAGTGTTGGAAGTTGCTTGTTAGCTTGAACTTCACCAAAGCTAGTCTTTCACTAGGAATTGACTAGGACTTGTGAACTCAAGTTAATTGTATCCACTTGACTTTCCTTCAATTGTTAGAGGATAACTAAGTGGAAGCAATAGACAATTTCCGTCACAATTGGTAATGACAATGAGGATAGGAACTCCAATTCTCACTGTAAAACCCGGTCAAACCGTAATTAACTAAATAATAAATTAAATAGAAGCGAATATGGTTAGAAAATTTAGTAACTGAAATTTTATAATTTAAATATGATATTTGGACTCAGTGAATTTTTCTGAGTCGGAAAACATAGTTTTCTGCGTAAAAATGTGCACTAGAATTTTGACTGGCAGTACTGGCTGAGATCTGTTTGGTACTGCAGCTAAGAAAATTGATTATAAGTAAATAAGGCTACGAAATTAAGATTTATAATTAGGACAGGTAGAAATATTTAAAATGCAATTTAACGCGCTAATCTTAAAGGTTTTGGCCCAAAATTGGGCCAACGGACTAAACCAAGTGAATTGGGCCCAAGTGGACCCCAAGCCCAGCATATATAAGCCTTAACTTAAAGCCATTTAGCCACCATAACCCTCATTTAGTATGTTTGTTGCTGAAATGAAAAGAGAGAGGTGAGAACAGAGGAACCCTAACTATCTTTGATCTTCAAATCACCATAACTTGAGCTACGGAGCTCCGATTGATGAGCTGTTTGCGGCCACGTGTCGCTCTTCTCCTCTTCTTTGAGTCTATCTAAGTTTTGTGGTGAGTATCTAACTCTCCTCTGCCCAGTTTCGATTTTCCTCTTATATTTTGAATTTGGTTTGGGTTTTGAGGAAATCTTGTGTTTTTGGTTGTTTAGGAGTGCTCTAGTATGAGCCATTGGTGATATTCATCACAAAATTTTGTGGGTTAAGGTAAAGAACCCTCCAACCCTTGTGATATATCATTTTCATGAATCCTAGGTTAATGTATATATGTGAAATTGGTTATGTTAGTGTATTTGGTGATTTTTGTGCACAATTAGGAGGTTGGTGTTGCTTGTAGAGCTTTGGTGAGCTTGGAGCTAAGGGTTGGTAGAAACATCCAAGAAGAAGCTCAATTATTTTGGCTACAAGAGGTACCGTTTAAGTTTCATTTAAATACCGTGTAGTGTGATGAGAATTCCTAGGGTAGATGCCTCTAGGATTAAGTTTGGATTATGTGAATGGCTGGTGCTAATATGCATAGTTGATTTGTAATGTAAGTTAGTGATTGGGTTGAGAATTGTGTGATTTTGTATGTTTAGTGTGTTGAGAAATTGATGAATTGGATAAAGAATATTGGTTTGTGGAATATGCATTTAAATTGTGAATTTTGGGCCGGAGGCCGTGAATCTTGGGCCGAAGGCCGGAAAGAGGTAAGAAAGGTAAGTTGATGTGTGTTTTGTGTGATGACATGAGATATTGGATGGATTTTAGATATTGAATATGTGAATAATTGGTTTGATGATTGAATAATAAGGTTTGAGAAATTGAGGTGTGAAATTTGATAGTTTTGGGTGAAATTGTATAGATGAGGTATATTTGGTTTTGGTTGAGTGTAATTATGTGAATATGGTAGGTTTTGGTCATTTGGATGAGTGGAAATGAACTTGGTTTGTGAACAATGGAAAAATTGGTGATTTCTATTTTTGGGTAAAAACTGATTTTTTTACCAACTTCGGCAGTCCATAACTCGGTCCTCGGAGTTTGGAATTCTTCAAAATTAGATTTTTTATAAAAGTTCATTCAACAATCTTTCCAAGGGTTCAGAAATGGCTGAAAAAGGAATTTCGTAGAAGAATTTATGTGTGTTGGAAGTTTGGGGTTTTAAACTGTAATTCTACAGCTTTTTAATTTAGTAAATTTTTTTGTAAAACATACTCCGATGCGCACACATGGCCGACGCGCACAAGCCACTCACGATTTTCACTCCCTCATGCGTACGCCTGGTCAACGAGTACGCATCGATGTACTGATTCAGGTGCCCAGCCAAAGTTCCCGAGAGTTGTGCAGGTATTGTGATGGTTTTGTCCGAGGGGCACAAACGTACCCACGCGTACACGTGGCTGATGCGCAGGCATCACTTTACTTTTCTCTTATCCAGGCTTAAGCGTTGGCGATGCATACGCATCACTGTAACTTTTCTGCTTTCTACCCGTACGCATGGGCGACGCGCACGCGTGACCCTGTTTTCACCCCAAAGCTGATTTTAAGTTTTCAAAGCCGAATTTCAAACTTCTAAGTCTCCATTCTCACCCTTTATGTCCTAAATGCTTATAGTATGTCTAGCGATGGGAAGAGGCTAGGAGATGTGGTAACTTGTGGATGAAGTAAGGGGAGAATTAATGATGAGTTATGATTAATGATGACTATATAAGTTGCTGAGGGTGATGATGGAAGGGCAGCGTAAGCTGTGAGCCAAAGGGCTGTATTTGGTAATGATTATTAGCTGGTTATGGGTTATGTTAAGAGCCGGATGGCTATGATAAATATTGATTTATGGTGAAAATGAAAATATGGCTTTGAATGATTGTTTTATCTTGAGCTCCCTTCCTCAAAAGTGCGACCCCAGTGAGATGGAGGAAGGTGAGGATCCCCTTCCTTGTTCTTTCTGGTATTGTAAAATCGCTCCCAGCAAGATGGTGGGAGATTAGGATCCCCTACTTTGTTCCTTCTGGGCATATAAGAACGTACCTCTTGGGTAGATGCAAGGGTTGTGGTTGCGCCCCACTTGCTCCAGGTTGGTTAGTATAGAGGCTCCCCAGGTGGACACAAGGATTGTGGTTTTGCCCCACTTGCTCTGGGATGTGGTGAGATATACCTGCCTGGGTAGATGCAGTGGCATTGATTCCACTTACTTCGGGTTTGGTTTGTAACTCCTAGGGTAGATGCAGTGGTTAACCCCCACTTGCTCCCAGTCAAGGTTGATTTGAGATTTGTGGAATTATCTGAGTTTCGGATTTCCCTAGGTAGAGGCAATGGCTAGCCACCATGTTCTCCAGGTTGAGACTCGATACTTTGCTGACCCTATGTCGTAAGTGTGGCCGGACACTATGACAGTTCCGGATGAGCTCACCCCCTTGAATATACACCAGTGAGGGTGTTGGATGTGAATGATGATTATGATTGTGAATAACTCGAGTTAGGGATGCACGACAGAGGGACAATCCAATGGTTAGCTACCAGGACATGTCGGGTTGGCTTTATAACCGACAGATAAGACTCATCAGCCATAGGGCAGGCATACATCATTTGTATATGTTTGAATTGTTTGGGTTTGCCTATTTATTTTGATTGCTATATCATATATGCTATGTTACCTGACTATATGCTATCTGTTCTACTTGTACCTTAACTGTGTATTATTTGTCTGTATTGATTGTGTTTGCACAACTGAGAGGTCCCTCATGCTGGTGTTGGTTGACGCTAAGGGATGTTCTTGCTGAAATGGAATAATGATATGATTAATTTAAAATGATGATTTTTTTAATGAGGTAATTTGAACTCCCTAGGTAGACGCAGTAAAGTGATTTCACTTGTTCCAGGTAGAGAATGAGATAACTTGAGTTCCCTGGGTAGACGCAGTAAAGTGATTTCACTTGCTCCAAGTGAGGATATGAGGTATTGATATAGAATTACTGAGACAGAGTAGTTGGTGATGGTTGTGGTTATAGTTCTGATTGTGAATTGTCGGAGAGTTATAAAGTTGTGAAGCATGAGAAATATGAATTAGATTTAGCATTCCCAAATGACAGTTGCCTATTTATGGATTAGTGAGAATATAGGATGAATGTTTGGTGAAAGGAAGTTTAGGATACTTAGTGAGTTTTTATTACAATGCATTGTATTTATTTGGTACTTTTACCGTACTAAGAACCCATAGGTCGGGGGTTCTCATTCCGTATATATCTCTTCTTTTTCAAATACAGATCCAGGTGCTCAGAAGTGAGCTGTGGTTCATCTGAGAGATAGCGAAGATCTTTATATTCTCTACTTTATATTTTGCTTAGAATCTCTCTACTTTTACTTTGAAAAACTTATATTATGTATTGAACTCTTTTGGACTTGCCTATTGATGAGCGGATAATTTATACGCTTTTTGGCATTGTTTTTATATAGTTTTTAGTAAGTTTAAGGTACTTTTAGGGATGTTTTCATTAGTTTTTATGTTAAATTCACATTTCTGGACTTTACTATGAGTTTGTGTGTTTTTCTGTGATTTCAGGTAAATTCTGACTGAAATTGAGGGAATTGAGCAAAACTCTGAAAAAGGCTGACAAAAGGACTGCTGATGCTGTTGGAATCTGACCTCCCTGCACTCGAAATGGATTTTCTGGAGCTACAGAACTCTAAATGGCGCGCTCTCAACGGCGTTGGAAAGTAGACATCCAGGGCTTTCCAGCAATATATAATAGTCCATACTTTATTCGAAGAATGACGACGCAAACTGGCGTTGAACGCCAAGTACACGCTCCTTTCTGGAGTTAAACGCCAGAAAAACGTCATAATCCGGAGTTGAACGCCCAAAGCACATCACAACTCGAAATTCAACTCCAAGAGAAGCCTCTGCTCGTGGATAAATCAAGCTCAGCCCAAGCACACACCAAGTGGGCCCCGGAAGTGGATTTATGCATCAATTACTTACTCATGTAAACCCTAGGAGCTAGTTTATTATAAATAGGATGATTTACTAATGTAGTAGACATCTTTGGTCTCAGTTTTGTTTTATTCTTCATCTTAGGAGATCATTGATCACGTTTTAGGGGGCTGGCCATTCGGCCATGCCTGAACCCTTTGCTTATGTATTTTCAACGGTGGAGTTTCTGCACACCATAGATTAAGGGTGTGGAGCTCTGCTGTACCTCAAAGATTAATGAAGTTCTATTTTCTTTTATTCAATTCTCTATCTTATTCTTATTCCAAGATATTCATTCGTACCCAAGAACATGATGAATGTGATGAGCTAATAACTCTCATCATCATTCTCACTCATGAACGTGCGTGATTGACAACCACTTCCGTTCTACATGCAACAAAGCTTGAATGTGTATCTCTGAGATTCCCCAACAGAATCTTCGTGGTATAAGCTAGATAGATGGCGGCATTCATCTGGATCCGAAAAGTCCAACCTTGTCTGTGGTGTTCCGAGTAGGATCCTGGGAATCCGGAAAGTCTCACCTTGTCTGTGGTATTCCGAGTAGGATTCCGTTCATGAATGACTGTGACGTGCTTCAAACTTTAACCTGCTGGGCGTTAGTGACAAACGCAAAAGAGGGATTCTATTCCAGTAGGAGCGGGAACCAACCGGTGATTGGCCGTACTGTGACGGAGTGCGTGCATTAGCTTTCACTGCGAGGATGGGATGTAGCTATCAACCATGGGTGATGCCTCCAGACTGGTTAGCTGTGCGAGTGACAGCCGTGCAGGTTATTTCCCCGAGAGGAATGAAAGTAGCCACAGCTGATAGTGAACCCCTATACAAAGCTTGCCATGGAAAGGAGTAAGAAGGATTGGGTAGAAGGAATAGGAGAGCAGGCGTCCTAGAGCTCTACAGCATCTCCATTCCGCTTATCTGAAATTCCTACCAATGAATCTACATAAGTATCTCTATCCCTTTTATTATTCCTTTTCATTAGAACAATCCAATTATCACTATTACAAATGTTCAATCAGCCTAACTGAGATTTACAAGGTGACCATAGCTTGCTTCATACCAACAATCTCTGTGGATTCGACCCTTACTCACGTAAGGTTATTACTTGGACGACCCAGTACACTTGCTGGTTAGTTGAACGGAGTTGTGAAAATAAACAGTGCCTTAAGAGTAAAATCATACAAGACCAAAAAGTCAAATCAAATAACAAGTGATCACAATTTCGTCCACCAAGTTTTTGGCGCCGTTGCCGGGGATTGTTCGAGTATGGACAACTGACGGTTCATCTTGTTGCTCAGATTAGGTAATTTTCTTTTCAAAAACTTTTTCAAAGATTTTCTTTTCTTTTTCGTTTTTCCAAAAATGTTTTTCGAAAAAAAATTGATAAAAATACAAAAAAATTAGAAAATCATAAAATCCAAAAATATTTTGTGTTTCTTGTTTGAGTCTTGAGTCAAATTTTAAGTTTGGTGTCAATTGCATGATTTTAAAAATTTTTCTTGCATTTTTTCGAAAATCCATGCATTCATAGTGTTCTTCATGATCTTCAAGTTGTTCTTGACAAGTCCTCTTGTTTGATCTTGATGATTTCTTGTTTTGTGTTGTTTGATGTTTTTCATGTGCATTTTTGCATTCATATTTTCCATGCATTAAAAATTTCTAAGTTTGGTGTCTTGCATGTTTTCTTTGCATCAAAAATTTTTGAAAAATATGTTCTTGATGTTCATCATGATCTTCAAAGTGTTCTTGGTGTTCATCTTGACATTCATAGCATTCTTGCATGCATCTTGTGTCTTGATCCAAAATTTTCATGTTTTGGGTCATTTTTGTGTTTTTCTTTAAAAATTCAAAAATCAAAAATACCTTTTCCTTATTTCCCTCCACAATTTCGAAATTTTGGGTTGACTTGGTCAAAAGATTTTTAAAATTAGTTGTTTCTTACAAGTCAAGTCAACATTTCAATTTTAAAAATCTTATCTTTTCAAAATCTTTTTCAAAAATTATATCTTTTTCATTTTTTTTATTTATTTTCGAAAATTTCAAAAATCTTTTTCAAATTATTTTCAAAATCTTTTTCTTATCCTTATATGTAAGTTTCGAAAATTCACTAATAATTAATGTGATTGGTTCAAAAATTTGAAGTTTGTTACTTTCTTGTTAAGAAAGGTTCAATCTTTAAGTTCTAGAATCTTATCTTGTAGTTTCTTGTTAGTGAAGTAAATAATTTTTAAATTTTTAAATTAAATCTTTTTATCTTTTATTTTATCTTTTCCAAAAATTTTATCTTTTTCAAAATTTGATTTCAAAATATCTTATCCAAACCTCTTATCTTCTTATCTTTTTCAAATTTGATTTCAAATCTTTTTCAATTAACTAACTAACTTTTTGTTTGTTTCTTATCTTTTTCAAAACCACCTAACTACTTTTCCCTCTTCTATTTTCGAAAATATCTCTCTCTTTTTCAAAAAGTTCTTTTTAATTAATTAATTGTTTCATGTTTTAATTTTAATTACATTTTATCTCTAATTTTCGAAAATCACTAACTCCTTTTCAAAATTATTTTCGAATTTTCTTTTCTCTTTTCTTCTTCTTTTTAATTATTTAATTACTAACACTTCTCTTCACCTCTCTTCATCCATAAAACCGAATCCCTTCTTTATTCTTCTACCCCCTTTCTTTTTCTACTAACATAAAGGAATCTCTATACTGTGACATAGAGGATTCCTTTTTCTTTTCTTGTTGTCTTCTCTTTCATATGAGCAGGAACAAGGATAAAGGCACTCTTGTTGAAATTGATCCAGAACCTGAAAGGACTCTGAAGAGAAAATTAAGAGAAGCTAAATTACAACAATCCAAAAACAACCTTTCAGAAACATTAGCACAAGAGGTGATGACCGAAAATAATAATAATGCAAGGAGAATGCTTGGTGACTTCACAAAGCCAACATCCAAGTTTGATGGAAGAAGCATCTCCATTCCTGCCATTGGAGCCAATGATTTTGAGCTTAAGCCTCAACTAGTTGCTTTAATGCAACAAAACTGCAAGTTTTATGGACTTCCATCTGAAGATCCTTATCAGTTTTTAACTGAGTTCTTGCAGATCTGTGACACTGTAAAGACAAATGGAGTTAATCCTGAAGTCTACAGACTCTTGCTTTTCCCTTTTGCTGTAAGAGACAGAGCTAGAGTATGGTTGGATTCACAACCCAAGGATAGCCTGGACTCATGGGATAAGCTTGTCACTGCATTCTTAGACAAATTCTTTCCTCCTCAAAAGCTGAGCAAGCTGAGAGTGGATGTTCAAACCTTCAAACAAAAAGATGGTGAATCCCTCTATGAAGCTTGGGAAAGATACAAGCAGCTGACCAAGAGATGTCCATCTGACATGTTTTCAGAATGGACCATATTAGATATATTCTATTATGGTCTCTCTGAATTTTCGAAAATGTCACTGGATCATTCTGCAGGTGGATCTATTCACCTGAAGAAAACGCCTGAAGAGGCTCAAGAACTCATTGACATGGTTGCAAACAACCAGTTTATGTACACCTCTGAGAGGAATTCCGTGAACAATGGGGTACCTCAGAAGAAAGGAGTTCTTGAAATTGATGCTCTGAATGCCATATTGGCTCAGAACAAAGTGTTGACTCAACAGGTCAACATGATCTCTCAGAATCTGAATGGACTGCAACATGCATCCAATAGTACTAGAGAGGTAGCTTCTGAAGAAGCTTATGATCCTGAAAACCCTGCCATGGCAGAAGTTAATTACTTAGGTGAACCCTATGGAAACACCTATAATTCATCATGGAGAAATCATCCGAATTTCTCCTGGAAGGATCAACAAAAACCCCATCAAGGTTTTAACAATGGTGGACGTGCAAGGCTGAATAATAGTAAGCCATATCCATCATCTTCTCAGCAACAGACAGAGAACTCTGAACAAACCAATTCTAATTTAGCCAACATAGTCTCTGATCTGTCAAAGGCCACTTTCAGTTTCATGAATGAAACCAGATCTTCCATTAGAAATCTGGAAGCACAAGTGGGCCAGCTGAGTAAGAAAGTTATTGAAACTCCTCCCAGTATTCTCCCAAGCAATACAGAAGAGAATCCAAAAGGAGAATGCAAGGCCATTGATTTAATCAAAGTGACCGAATGCACTAGGGAGGAGGAGGACGAAAATCCTAAGGAGAAAGACCTCCTGGGACGTCCTTCAAGCATGAAGGAGTTTCCTATTAAGGATCCAGAGGAATCTGAGGCTCATCTAGAGACCATAGAGATCCCATTAAATCTCCTTCTGCCATTCATGAGCTCTGAAGAATATTCATCCTCTGAAGAGGATGAAGATGTGATTGGAGAGCAAGCTGCTCTATATCTAGGAGCTATCATGAAGCTGAATGCCAAGCTGTTTGGTAATGAGACTTGGGAAAGTAAACCTCCCTTGCTCATTAGTGAACTAGATACTTGGATTCAGAAAACTCTACCTCAAAAGAAACAAGATCCTGGCAAGTTCTTAATACCTTGTACCATTGGCACCATGAGCTTTGAAAAAGCTCTATGTGATCTGGGGTCAGGGATAAATCTTATGCCACTCTCTGTAATGGAGAAGATGGGGATCATTGAGGTACAACCTGCTTTGTTCTCATTACAACTGGCAGATAAGTCAGTGAGGCAAGCATATGGATTAGTAGAGGACGTGCTAGTAAAGGTTGAAGGCCTTTACATCCCTACTGATTTCATAATCCTAGATACTAGGAAGGAAGATGATGAATGCATCATCCTAGGAAGACCTTTCCTAGCCACAGCAGGAGCTGTGATAGATGTCAACAGAGGTGAGTTAGTCCTTCAGTTGAATGGGGACTACCTTGTGTTTCAAGCACATGGCCATCCCTCTATGACAAAAGAGAGTAAGCATGAAGAGCTTCTCTCAGTTCAGAGTCAAGAAGAGCCTCCACAGTCAAACTCTAAGTTTGGTGTTGTGAGGCCACAACCAAACTCTAAGTTTGGTGTTCAAACCCCATATCCAAACTCTAAGTTTGTTGTTGGGAATACCACACTTAAATTGACCTGATCACCTTGTGGTTCCATGAGAACCACTGTCAAGCTATTGACATTAAAGAAGCGCTTGTTGGGAGGCAACCCAATTTTATTTATCTAATTTTATTTTATTTTGTTTCTTTGTTATTTTTGTGTTTAATTAGGTACATGATCATGAGGAGTCACGAAAAAATCAAAAAAAATTAAAAACAGAGTCAAAAACAGAAGAAAAAAATTTTTCACCCAGGGGACGCACGGGCCGGCGCTCAACGCCCAGAAGGAGCATCTTTCTGGCGTTCAACGCCAGAACAGAGCATCTTTCTGGCGTTGAACGCCCAAAACAAGCAACAACCTGGCGTTTAACGCCAGGATGCGCACACAGAGGACAATCTGGCGCTGAACGCCAGAAACAAGCATGAAACTGGCGTTCAACGCCAGAAACATGCATAACATGGGCGTTTAACGCCCAGAACTAGCATCAATGGGCGTTTGAACGCCAGAATGATGCATCAAGGCGTGTTACATGCCTATATGGTGAAGGAATGATATTTGTTTTCACCTCAGGATCTGTGGACCCCACAGGATCCTCACCTCAGGATCTGTGGACCCCACAGGATCCCCACCTACCACATTTCTTTTAATCCTAATCACATTCTTCTAATCCAAATCTCATTCTCAATGTCACACTTCCCAAAAACCTTCACCTATCACCTCAATTCCTCTTCCCAATTACCCCATTCACCATTCACATCATCCTCCTCTTCCCCATACACCCCACCTACCCCCACTACTTTCAAATTCAATTTCCCACCCTTTCCCACCCAACATGGCCGAACCTATACCCTCCCCCCTCCCTATAAATACCCTTCTTTTCTTTTCCATTTTCACACAACACAACCCCACATTCTCCCACATAGCTGAACCCTCTCTTCTCCCTCTCTACCATATTTTCTTCTTCTTCTTATACTCTTCTTTTCTTTTTTTGCTTGGGGACAAGCAAATTTTAAGTTTGGTGTGGTAAAAAGCCTAAGCTTTTTGATTTTCATTCACCATCAATGGCACCCAAGACCGGAATTTCCTCAAGAAAAGGGAAAGGGAAAGCAAAAGCTTCCACTTCCGAGTCATGGGAGAAAGAGAGATTTATCTCCAAAAGCCATCAAGACCACTTCTATGATGTTGTGGCAAAGAAGAGGGTGATCCCTGAGGTCCCTTTCAAGCTCAAGAAAAATGAGTATCCGGAGATCCGACATGAAATTCAAAGAAGAGGTTGGGAAGTCTTAGCCAACCCCATGCAACAAGTCGGAATTCTCATGGTTCAAGAGTTCTATGCCAATGCATGGATCACTAGAAACCATGACCAAAGTATGAACCCAAGCCCAAAGAATTATCTCACAATGGTTAGGGGGAAATACTTGGATTTCAGTCCGGAAAATGTGAGGTTGGCGTTTCATTTGCCTATGATGCAAGGTGATGAACACCCCTACACAAGAAGGGTCAACTTTGATCAAAGGTTGGACCAAGTCCTTAGGGACATTTGTGTGGAAGGCGCCCAATGGAGAGTTGACTCCAAAGGCAAGCCAGTCCAACTAAGAAGACTGGACCTCAAGCCTGTAGCTAGAGGATGGTTGGAGTTCATTCAAATATCCATCATCCCCACAAGCAACCGATCTGAAGTTACTGTGGATCGGGCCATCATGGTTCATAGCATCATGATTGGTGAAGAAGTAGAGGTTCATGAAGTCATAGCCAATGAACTCTACAAAATAGCTGACAAACCTTCATACATGGCACGGCTAGCATTCCCTCACCTCATATGCCATCTATGTTATTCAGCCGGAGTTATCATAGATGGAGATGCCTCCATAGAAGAAGACAAGCCCATCACCAAGAAAAGGATGGAGCAAACAAGGGAAGTTCCTCACGGCCCTCAAGGAGAACAAGAGGAGGTTCACCATCAACAAATGCCTCAAATGCACTTTCCTCCCAACAACTATTGGGAGCAACTTAGCACCTCCTTGGAAGATTTGAGCCATAATGTGGAACAACTAAGGGTGGAACACCATGAGCACGCCCTCACTCTTCAAGAAATAAGAGAAGATCAAAGAGCAATGAGGGAGGAGCAACAAAGGCAAGGAAGGGACATAGAAGAGTTGAAGAACATCATTGGTCCTTCAAGAAGAAGACGCCACTAGAGGTGGATTCATTCCTTATTCTTTATTTCTTTCTGTTTTCGGTTTTTAATTATTATGTTTATCTATGTTTTGTGTCTTTATTTCATGATCATTAGTATGTAACCATGCCTTAAAGCTATAAATAAATTCCATTAGTCCTTCACCTCTCTTAAAAGAAAAATGTTTTAATTCAAAAAGAACAAGAAGTACATAATTTTCGAAATTATTATTGAATTTAGTTTAATTATTTTGATGTGGTGACAATGCTTTTGTTTTCTGAATGAATGAATGAACAGTGCATATGTCTTTGGATCTTGTTGTTTATGAGTGTTAAAATTGTTGGTTCTTGAAAGAATGAGGAACAAAGAGAAATGTTATTGATGATCTGAAAAAGATCATGAGATTGATTCTTGAAGCAAGAAAAAGCAGTGAAAAAGAAAGCTTGCGAAAAAAAAAAAAGAAAAAAAATGGCGAAAAAAAAAAAAAGAAGGAGCAGTAGAAAAAGCCAATAGCCCTTAAAACCAAAAGGCAAGGGTAAAAAGGATCCAAGGCTTTGAGCATCAATGGATAGGAGGGCCCAAGGAAATTAAATCCAGGCCTAAGCGGCTAAACCAAGCTGTCCCTAACCATGTGCTTGTGTCATGAAGGTCCAAGTGAAAAGCTTGAGACTGAGTGGTTAAAGTCGTGATCCAAAGCAAAAGAGTGTGCTTAAGAGCTCTGGACACCACTAACTGGGGACTTTAGCAAAGCTAAGTCACAATCTGAAAAGGTTCACCCAGTTATGTGTCTGTGGCATTTGTGTATCCGGTGGTAATACTGGAAGACAAAGTGCTTAGGGCCACAGCCAAGACTCATAAGTAGCTGTGTTCAAGAATCAACATGCTTAACTAGGAAAGTCAATAACACTATCCGAAATTCTAAGTTCCTAGAGAAGCCAATCATTCATAAACTTCAAAGGAAAAAGTGAGATGCCAAAACTGTTCAGAAGCAAAAAGCTACAAGTCCCGCTCATGCAATTAAATTAATATTCATTGATATTTTGGACTTTATAGTATATTCTCTTCTTTTTATCCTATTTGATTTTCAGTTGCTTGGGGACAAGCAACAATTTAAGTTTGGTGTTGTGATGAGCGGATAATTTATACGCTTTTTGGCATTGTTTTTATATAGTTTTTAGTAAGTTTAAGGTACTTTTAGGGATGTTTTCATTAGTTTTTATGTTAAATTCACATTTCTGGACTTTACTATGAGTTTGTGTGTTTTTCTGTGATTTCAGGTAAATTCTGACTGAAATTGAGGGAATTGAGCAAAACTCTGAAAAAGGCTGACAAAAGGACTGCTGATGCTGTTGGAATCTGACCTCCCTGCACTCGAAATGGATTTTCTGGAGCTACAGAACTCTAAATGGCGCGCTCTCAACGGCGTTGGAAAGTAGACATCCAGGGCTTTCCAGCAATATATAATAGTCCATACTTTATTCGAAGAATGACGACGCAAACTGGCGTTGAACGCCAAGTACACGCTCCTTTCTGGAGTTAAACGCCAGAAAAACGTCATAATCCGGAGTTGAACGCCCAAAGCACATCACAACTCGAAATTCAACTCCAAGAGAAGCCTCTGCTCGTGGATAAATCAAGCTCAGCCCAAGCACACACCAAGTGGGCCCCGGAAGTGGATTTATGCATCAATTACTTACTCATGTAAACCCTAGGAGCTAGTTTATTATAAATAGGATGATTTACTAATGTAGTAGACATCTTTGGTCTCAGTTTTGTTTTATTCTTCATCTTAGGAGATCATTGATCACGTTTTAGGGGGCTGGCCATTCGGCCATGCCTGAACCCTTTGCTTATGTATTTTCAACGGTGGAGTTTCTGCACACCATAGATTAAGGGTGTGGAGCTCTGCTGTACCTCAAAGATTAATGAAGTTCTATTTTCTTTTATTCAATTCTCTATCTTATTCTTATTCCAAGATATTCATTCGTACCCAAGAACATGATGAATGTGATGAGCTAATAACTCTCATCATCATTCTCACTCATGAACGTGCGTGATTGACAACCACTTCCGTTCTACATGCAACAAAGCTTGAATGTGTATCTCTGAGATTCCCCAACAGAATCTTCGTGGTATAAGCTAGATAGATGGCGGCATTCATCTGGATCCAGAAAGTCCAACCTTGTCTGTGGTGTTCCGAGTAGGATCCAGGGAATCCGGAAAGTCTCACCTTGTCTGTGGTATTCCGAGTAGGATTCCGTTCATGAATGACTGTGACGTGCTTCAAACTTTAACCTGCTGGGCGTTAGTGACAAACGCAAAAGAGGGATTCTATTCCAGTAGGAGCGGGAACCAACCGGTGATTGGCCGTACTGTGACGGAGTGCGTGCATTAGCTTTCACTGCGAGGATGGGATGTAGCTATCAACCATGGGTGATGCCTCCAGACTGGTTAGCTGTGCGAGTGACAGCCGTGCAGGTTATTTCCCCGAGAGGAATGAAAGTAGCCACAGCTGATAGTGAACCCCTATACAAAGCTTGCCATGGAAAGGAGTAAGAAGGATTGGGTAGAAGGAATAGGAGAGCAGGCGTCCTAGAGCTCTACAGCATCTCCATTCCGCTTATCTGAAATTCCTACCAATGAATCTACATAAGTATCTCTATCCCTTTTATTATTCCTTTTCATTAGAACAATCCAATTATCACTATTACAAATGTTCAATCAGCCTAACTGAGATTTACAAGGTGACCATAGCTTGCTTCATATCAACAATCTCTGTGGATTCGACCCTTACTCACGTAAGGTTATTACTTGGACGACCCAGTACACTTGCTGGTTAGTTGAACGGAGTTGTGAAAATAAACAGTGCCCTAAGAGTAAAATCATACAAGACCAAAAAGTCAAATCAAATAACAAGTGATCACAATTTCGTCCACCACCTATATATGCTTTTATGTTTTATTTGGGAGAGATTAGGAGGTACTGTTGTCATCTACTTTTATGTTGTATCCTAGCCGGCCTAAACTTTGTGGGTCGTGACTAGTGACTATCTACTTATGTTATATATTCATATACTGTACTTCTCTTACTCTTCTTTATGCCTCTATCTGTATACCATTTTGACTCCACGCTTTATCTTTTAGTTGTTGATGCGTGAGTGATTTGACTTCGCAATTTTATTTTACTTAATTTCAGGCTTTTAGCTTAATACTATCTTTCAATTCTAATTATAATTATGTATTAAAAATCCACGTGAGAGTCGTACCACCGTAATATCATTGACTTATGACTCGAGAATAAGGATTTGAATATCAGAGTGTTACACTCACCCCGAGCTAAGACCTTTATATTGATTGATTGTCATTCAAATTCACTAGCTAGTTTTGATTTCTTAGCTTTCTCACTTTAAATTCATAACTCTTATTCTTATATGCTTTTAGTTGTAGTTATCTTGATGCATGCTTGTTAGTTAGATAATGTTTTTTTGGTATTTCTAGTTATCTTACTTTAATTGTTAGTTGTTTGTTACTTTTCTATACTTGTCATTTTACTTCTTCTGTAAACAATCCAAAATCCCAAAATTTTCTAACCAACAATGTGCATTCTAATGCAAGTCCTTGGAAGAACGACTCGGGATTCTACTCCCGGTTATTGATTGGATTGCTGTGACATTCTAGTAAGCTTTGATTTGGGATACTTCGTCGATTGGGACTATATTTTGCGACATTGAATTGAGAAAAAATCTTTTGGTGAATTTCCTAACCGGAATTTATCCCACATCAATACCATATCCCGAAATGAATAGGCGAGTTGAGGTTAAGGATTTTCTCTCTCATGTTTGATTGAATTGAGATTTGGATTGATATGGTGAGGATGGTGGCTTTTTCCCGCTCACATATAGGCAAGTTGAGATTGAAGATTCTCTCGCTATGATAGACAAATTGAGGTTGAAGATTCCCTCTCTTGTTGCGATGGGCAAGAGAGATTGAGGATTCCTTCTCTTGTTACATCAGAAAATTGAATGGAGAAGGTTGAGGATTCCCTTCGATTTAATTTCTGGTTGTGGTATGAACAAGTGAGGTTGAGGATTCCTTATCATTACATCATGGTTTATCTCTAAATGGGAGGTTGAGGATTCCCTTCGTGTTGAGAGACAATATCCGGGTTAGCTATCAGATGTGTCGAGTTCTGGCTGTATAACCGACAGATAAGCTCATTGGTCATAGGGCAGACATGCATTATTTGCACTTGTTGTTATTGCTTTCTTGAGTTTGGTAGTTATAGCTTTTATAATTCATGCAATTCATGATGCTTTTCATTTAATCCTTGCAAGTGTTTGATAAAATGCTTCTTTCAATTATAGAGTAGATTTTATACTCTTGACTTGGGATTGAGGACTTAGGTGACCTTAGGTCATTGATGTCCAATATTGACTGGTGATTTAGAGTTGCTAGTTGATTTTGTTTCCACTAATGCTAGTCTTTCACTAAGCTAATTAGTGAGTTAGCTAGGATTTGTGGATTGAGATCAATTATACTTATTTGACTTACCCTCGATGTCAGGTTGACTAAGTGGGATTAACTCTTCATAATTTCCATGTTTATGGTTAATGACTATGATAGAAAACCTTGACTCTCAACCCTTGCTAAGACCCTTTTTAGCATTTAAATCTCCTTTCATTTTCTTAGTTAATTACCTTTATTGTTTCTTTATTTTCTTACAATTTAATTTCTTGTCAATTGCTATCACAACTCCCTTTTTTCTCATAGCCAATGATACACATACCTCACTGCAATTCCGTGGGAGAATGACTCGGGGCTTAAAATACCCGGTTTTTGTTGATTTGAATTGTGACAATCATTTAAACTTTGACTAGGGTCATTTATTAGTTTGGAACTATACTATTGAAAAAGCAATTTTTTTCGAGAAATTCTAAACTGATGTTTGGCCCTTGTCACGTACGCAAAAAGGTGTTTGCATATGTGATCACCCCTGTTTTTCTGAAAAAGTGAATTCTTAAGTCCTCAACCATTCTTCGAGCCTTCTAAACCTCTGTAAATCCTGTTATGAGCCTAGAGCCAGTGTAATAGAGGGTAGAGGAGTTAAGAATGAGAATCTATGAGTTGAGTTAGTGAATTGAAGAAAGATGGATTAAATGTAATGAGGGGTGATTAAGATTGATTATGATGAGAATGATTAAGATTACGAGAAATGAGGGTGATTGATTATGATTAAGTATGATGAAAATGGTGAAGAGATGAAGATTGATGGTTTAGAAGTTGTAATAAACTCTCATTGTAAGTATAATTACTAAACCAAGCAATCAACCTTTCTTACAAACGTTTTGGTTGTCACAAGTAACAAACCCTTTTTAAAATTGATAACCGAGTATTCAAACCTCGGGTCATCTTCTCAAGGAATTGGAGGGAGGTATGTTTTATTATTGGTTATGGAAAAATAGTGTTTGGGTTTGAAAAAAGGGTTTTAAGCAAGAGAAAAAGATTGCAAGAATTAATAAATTAATAACTAATAAAACTCCTGGCAAAGTATGAAAACTGGAAATCCTATCCCAGTTATCCTTATCAACTGTGATGAGAATTGGATTTTTCTCCCACTAAGTTAACCTCTAACTATGAAGGTAAGTTATGTGGACGGAATAAGTTTGGTTCCTCAAGTCCTAGTCTTTCCTTAGGAAAGACTAGAGTTAGTAGAACTCAAGTTAATTCTTGAAGAATTCCAAAATTCAGTCAACAATGAGTTTGACAATTCAAGAGTTACCAATTAATCAATTAAAGCCAAGAATATAAAAAGCTAAATGAAAATCATAGATCTGAAAATACCTCAATTGTATTTATATATAAATTTAAATCTAACATGGAAAGATTTATGAATCAAATGGGCAACATAAATAATAAACAGATAAAAGTATTAGAGTATCCAAAGTAGAAGAGAAACATAAATTAAAGAATATTAAACCTGTGATGAAAAAGTAATATTCCTAATTTCTAAAAATCCTAATCCTAAATTCCTAAGAAAGAGGAGAGAACCTCTCTCTCTAAAAACTACATCTAAAACTATGAAAAGTGAATTATGAAAGCCTCATTATGAATGGATGCATTCCCCCACTTTATAGCCTCTAATCTGTGTTCTCCGGGCCAAAAACTGGGTCAGAAACAGCCCAGAAATCGCTGATTGTGAAATCTGGTCCGTACAGGTCGCGGCAAAGTGACGCGGAGGCATCATCCACGCGTCCGCGCGGAATGAGATTCGCAGATGCGACGCATCCGCGTGGAGCGCGCATTCGCGTCGCCTATCTGTACGGCCACTATGACAAATTATATATCAAATCGAAGCTCCGGACGTTAGCTTTCCAACGAAAGTAGAACAGCATCATTTGGACCTTTGTAGATCAAGTTATGATCATTTTAGTGCGAGAGGGTCAGGCTGACAGCTTTGCAGTTCCTTCAACTTCTTGTATTCCTTCCACTTTTGCATGCTTCCTTTCCATCCTCTAAGCCATTCCTGCCCTGTAATTCTTGAAATCACTTAACACACATATCAAGGCATCTAATGGTAATAAGAGAGGATTAAATAAAAGAAAATAAAAGCCAAAGAAGCATGTTTTCAATCAAAGCACATAATTAGGAAGGCAAATATAAAACCATGCAAATAGTATGAATAAGTGGGTAAAGAGTTGATAAAAACCACTCAATTGAGCACAAGATAAACCATAAAATAGTGGTTTATCAAATGGTTATGAGAATGAGAAAATATGATGGTTGATTTTAATTGAGGATGATGAGGATGATCAAGATGATGATGAAAGATAATGATTGATATGATTGAGGACGATTTTGATAATGAGTAATCGGGAGTAAGGAGCCTGAGTTTGGTAAATTGATGACGGATTGGGGAGGTTGAGGATTCCCTTCGAGTTATATGTTTATAGATGTGAATGGGGATAATGATGAGATTATGATTAAAGTGTGATGGGCACTATATCTTAGGAGTGTAGCAGGCGATATATCTCGGAATGAATAGATGAGTTGAGGTTGAGGATTCCCTCTCTCGTGTTTGATTGAATTCAGATTTGGATTGATATGGTAAGGACGGTGGCTTTGTCCCACTCACGTATAGGCAAGTTGAGATTGAGGATTCTCTCTCTTGCTGTGATAGACAAGTTAAGGTTGAGGATTCCTTCTCTTGTTGCGGTGGGCAAGCGAGGTTGAGAATTCTCTCTCTTGTTACATCGGGGAATTGAATGGAGAAGGTTGAAGATTCCCTTTGATTCAATTTCTGGCTATAATATGAATGAGTGAGATTAAGGATTCCCTATTGTTACATCACAGTCTCTCTCTAAATGGGAGGTTGAGGATTCCTTCCTAGAAGGCTAAGGATTCCCTTCGTGTTGAGAAACGATATTCAGGTTAGCTGCCAGGTGTTTTGGATTTTGGCTGTATAACCGATAGATGAACTTATTGGCCATAGGTAAGACATGCATCATTTGCACTTAATTACTTTTGCAACGACCTAACTTCTAGTATGTCATGATCGTACCAAAAGTAAGCGTTACTAACCTAATTTCTTTATTATCTATTTTATATTAAGCCTTTACACGATAACCTGTGGACAATTTTACTAAAAAGTTAAAACTTTTCATCAAGAACAAATAACACATATTTACAAACTTAATATTAATAATATATTATAGCATTACATACAAAACCTACCCCTCTGAATAAAATTTCGACTAACAAGGCGAGGGAAAAAATAAATTCTAATAACAAGGCAATAAGCCTTTGCATCTATAGCTGAAAGGGGGTGGAAAGGGGATAAGAATTGGGGAGTTCTTAATGGGGTTGGGGTAGATAGTTATGTTTATTTTTTTCTTTGTTACACAGCAATTCCACAACAGAATACATACAATCTTTAATAGATAGCCAACAGCAACTAACAACAGGACACATTCCAACATAATAAATAAAAGAACACTGAAGTCAATCAATCATATAACACACACAATCACAGAATTACACAACACTGAGATATGCGCAAGCAAGCATGATGCATGTCTAGTCCTATGCAGGCCATGAGCTCATGTGTTGGTTTCCTACCTGCTCCCGACATTACCCAGGCACAAGTCGCAGATATGGCTTTCCAGATGAATACAGTGTGCATATAGGTCTTATTGTCAGGCCGCATACAATGTGACTTTTAAATGTATTGTAATATGCTTACAACTGGAAAATAATTTACAAAGTGTGGGTGTCCCCACTATATATTTGGCCCTAAGGCCCAAACAAGATTGCATCTGTTCTCATGTAGCAAACAGTCTTTTTATCTTTGCCCTTTGCTCTCCTGTGGCAGAGATCCCTTTAATTAATACATTCTTTTTATTTGTGCTCTGCTCTCCTGTGGCAGAGGTTTGTTAGAATCTTTCAGTCTTTACTCTCTGATTTCTTGTGATAGATCATTCTTTTAGTTAATATATTCTTTTCTTTGCTCTCATGTGGCAGAGATCTGCTCTCATGTGGTAGATATCCCTTTAATCCTTTTTTTTTTCTTCTTTTTTTCTTTTCTATTTATTATTCTTTTGCTTTTCTTATTTTAATACCACAAATCATCTTCACACTCTTCCCTCATCTCTCCTTAGATTTTTTATGAAGAGTGAATCATAAGATTCTCAGTTAAGGTTCGCCTTTCTACAACTTTTAAATAAGTTACTATTTAACTCTTCTATTATAATACAAATTACTAATACATATTATATATTAAAAATACATAGATAATAATCTTAATACCAAAGTAAGAGTAGTATTTTTTTATTACCCAAAACTTATTAACTTGAACTTTAAATAATCTTATGACTCAAAACTTATTAACTTAAGCTTTATGATGAGCGGATAATTTATACGCTTTTTGGCATTGTTTTTAGGTAGTTTTTAGTATATTTTAGTTACTTTTTAGTATATTTTTATTAATTTTTATGCAAAATTCACATTTCTAGACTTTACTATGAGTTTGTGTGTTTTTCTGTAATTTCAGGTATTTTCTGGCTGAAATTGAGGGACCTGAGCAAAAGTCTGATTCAGAGGCTGAGAAAGGACTGCAGATGTTGGATTCTGACCCTCTTGCACTCGAAGTGGATTTTTTGGATCTACAAAAGCCCAATTAGCGCACTCTCAATTGCGTTAGAAAGTAGACATCTTGGGCTTTCTAGAAATGTTTAATAGTCTATACTTTGCCCGAGATTTGATGGCCCAAATAGGCGTCCAAACGCCCACCAGAGACCCTTTTCTGGCGTAAAACACCAGAACTGGCACCAGAACTGGAGTTAAATGCCCAAACTGGCATCCAAGCTGGCGTTTAACTCCAAGAATGGCCTATGCATGTGAAAGCTTCAAAGCTCAGCCCAAACACACACCAAGTGGGTCCCGGAAGTGGATTTTTGCACTATCTGCACTTAGTTACTTATTTTCTGTAATCCCTAGTAACTAGTTTAGTATAAATAGCACTTTTTGACTATTGTATTTTATCTTTGGATCATCTTTTGATCTTTTGATCATATTTGGGAGGCTGGCCATTCGGCCATGCCTAGACCTTTTTCTCTTATGTATTTTCTAACGGTGGAGTTTCTACACCTCATAGATTAAGGTGAGGAGCTCTGCTGTTGTTCATGAGTTAATGCAAGTACTATTGTTTCTCTTTCAATTCACACTTACTTCTTCTATAAGATATATGATGAGCGGATAATTTGTATACTTTTTGGCATTGTTTTTAGTATGTTTTTGTTATGATTTAGTTAGTTTTTAGTATATTTTTATTAGTTTTTAATTAAAATTTACTTTTCTGGACTTTACTATGAGTTTGTGTGTTTTTCTGTGATTTCAGGGATTTTCTGGCTGAAATTGAAGGACCTGAGCAAAAATCTGATTCTGAGACCAAAAAGGACTGCAGATGCTGTTGGATTCTGACCTCCCTGCATTCGAAGCGGATTTTCTGGAGCTACAGAAGCCCAATTGGCGCGCTCTCAACGGCGTTGGAAAGTAGACATCCTGGGCTTTCCAGCAATATATAATAGTCCATACTTTGCCTAAGATTTGATGGCCCAAACCGGCGCTCAAAGTCACCTCAAGAAATCCCAGCGTTAAACGCTGGAACTGGCACCCAAATGGGAGTTAAACGCCCAAACTGGCACCAAAGCTGGCGTTTAACTCCAAGAAGAGTCTCTAAACGAAATTGCTTCATTGCTCAGCCCAAGCACACACCAAGTGGGCCCGAAAGAGGATTTTTATGTCATTTACTCATTTCTGTACACCCTAGGCTACTAGTTTCTTATAAGTAGGACCTTTTACTATTGTATAGAAATCTTTTGATCACTTTTAGATCTCTAGATCATCTTTGAACATTTTAGTTCTTAGATCATTGGGAGGCTGGCCATTCGGCCATGCCTAGACCTTATGCTTATGTATTTTCAACGGTGGAGTTTCTACACACCATAGATTAAGGTGTGGAGCTCTGCTGTACCTCGAGTATTAATGCAATTACTATTGTTCTTCCATTCAAATTCCGCTTGTTCTTTGTCCAAGATATCACTCGTTCTTCAACATGATGAAGGTGATGATTGATGCCCATCACCATTCTCACCCACGAACAAGGTGACTGACAACCATTCTTGTTCTACAAGCATCTGAGGCTTAGTGAATATCTCTTGGATTCCTGATTGCACGATGCATGGTTGATCGCCTGACAACCGAGTGCTCGCCTGACAAACGAGCCAACCATTCCGTGAGATCAGAGTCTTCGTGGTATAGGCAAGAACTGATGGCAGCATTCAAGAGAATCCGGAAGGTCTAACCTTGTCTGTGGTATTCTGAGTAGGATTCAATGATTGAATGACTGTGACGTGCTTCAAACCTGTAACCTACTGGGCGTTAGTGACAGACGCAAAAGAGTTATTCTATTCCGGTGGGGGAGGGAACCAAACCGGTGATTGGCAGCACTGTGACAGAGTGTGTGCATTAGCTTTCTCTGCGCAGATGGGAGGTAGCTGCTGACAACAGTGAGACCCTATACGAGCTTGCCATGGAAAGGAGTAAGAAGGGTTGGATGAAGACAGTAGGAAAGCAGAGAGACGGAAGGGAAGGCATCTTCATGCGCTTATCTGAAGTTCCTACCAATGAATTACATAAGTATCGCTATCTTTATCTTTTATGTTATTTTCGTTCATCATCATATACATTTGAGTTTGCCTGACTAAGATTTACAAGATGACCATAGCTTGCTTCAATACTAACAATCTCCGTGGGATCGACCCTTACTCACGTAAGGTTTATTACTTGGACGACCCAGTGCACTTGCTGGTTAGTTGTGCGAAGTTGTGTAATGCCATGGTATTGAGCGCACCAAGTTTTGGGAGCCATTACCAGGGATTATGAGAGTTGTGAAAAAGTATAGTTCACAATTTCGTGCACCAAGTTTTTGGCGCCGTTGCCGGGGATTGTTCTAGTTTTGAGCAAGCCTTTGGTAACATCAGTGCCAAGATCCGGCAACAACATCAAATTTTTGGTGTTATTGCCCGGGATTGTTCAGGCTGGACAACTGACGGTTCATCTTGTTGCTTAGATTAGGTATTTTTTTTTCGAAATTCTTGAAGATGAATTCTAGAGTTTCATGATGATTTGTTGAAATCTGGCTGGCTGAGAAGCCATGTCTAATCTGATTGGACCGAGGTTTCAACTTATCACCACAAGAGCTTGTTGATTTCGTATCAATCTTGCTCTTGGAGCAGTGATTTGCTAAGGCTTGGCTGACCTTTGGTCATGTCTAGTGTTTTGGACCGAAGCTTTCTTTGGAAGCTTGGCTGGCTGTGAAGCCATGTCTAATTCCTGGACCGGAGTCTTAGACTAGCATTGCACTGATTCCTGGAATTCTCATTAAGAATTTTGATACCTTTTTCCACTTAATTTTCGAAAAAACACAAAAAAAAAAATCACAAAATCATAAAATTCAAAAATGTTTCTTGTTTGAGTCTAGTGTCTCATCTTAAGTTAGGTGTCAATTGCATGCATTCATTCATGTGTCTTAAGGATCTTCAAATAATTCTTGATGATTTCTTGCTCTGATCTTTGAATTCTATTGACTTGAAGTATTTTGTGTGTCTCATATGCATTCTCATATTGTTAGTGTCAGTAGTATACAAACTGCTAAGTTTGGTGTCTTGCATGCATTGTTATTTGATTCTTGTTGCATTTTAATTATTAAAAATCCAAAATATTTTTAATTTGTGTCTTTTCAAGTCAATGATACAAGGGATTGAAGATTCAGAACACACTGCAGAGGAATTATACAGAAAAAGCTGAGCATTCAAAAATGCCCAGTGAAGAAGGCAGACTGGCGTTCAAACGCCAGCCAGGGCACCTGGTTGGGCGTTTAACGCCCAAAAAGGTAGCATTTTGGGCGTTAAACGCCAGAATGTATACCATTCTGGGCGTTTAACGCCAGGATGGTGCTAGGGGGAAGATTTTGTTTTCAAATCAATTTTTTTCAAGTTTTTCAAAATCAAATCTTTTTCATATCAAATCTTTTCATTCAAATGTTTTCAAAATTAATTTCTTTCCTTTCAAAGATACTTACTAACAATTAATGATTTGATTGAACATTTTTTTCCTTTTCTGTTAAGGAAGGTTTTATGTTTGAATCATATCTTTTCTTGTTAGGCAAGTCACTAATTTTCCAAATCAAATCTTTTAAAATAATTTTCAAAACATATCTTTTAAAATTGTTTTCAAATCATATCTTCTCAATCACATCTCTTTAAAACTAATCATATCTTCTTAATCATATCTTTTTCAAATTAGTTTTCAATCAAATCTTTTTAGTTTCTAATTTCAAAATCTTTTTCAAAAATCACTTGATTTCTCTTCCACTTTCAATCTTCGAAAATCATCAATCAAATTTTCAAAATGTTTTCAAAATCTTTTGATTGAATTTTCGAAAATCATCTTCCCTCCTTCCCACATCCTTCTATTTATGGAGTACTACTCCTTCTTAATGCACAATTCGAACCTTATCTAATTAAAGTTCGAATTCTTCTTCTCCTTCTTCTTTCTATTTCTCTTTTCCTCTGACATTTCAAGGAATCTCTATACTGTGACATAGAGGATTCCACATTTTCTTTTTCTCTTCTCTTTCACATGAGCAGGAGCAGAGACAAAGGCATTCTTGTTGAAGCTGATCCTGAACCCGAAAGGACCTTGAAGAGAAAGCTAAGAGAAGCTAAAGCACAACTCTCTTTAGAGGACCTGACCGAATTCTTCAAGGAAGAAGAACCCATGGCAGCCGAAAACAACAACAATGCCAACAATGCAAGGAAGGTGCTGGGTGACTTTACTGCACCTACTCCCGACTTCTATGGGAGAAGCATCTCTATCCCTGCCATTGGAGCAAACAACTTTGAGCTTAAGCCTCAATTAGTTTCTCTAATGCAACAGAATTGCAAGTTCCATGGACTTCCAATGGAAGATCCTCATCAGTTTTTAGCTGAATTCTTGCAAATCTGTGACACAGTCAAGACTAATGGGGTTAACCCTGAGGTCTATAGACTGATGCTATTCCCTTTTGCTGTAAGAGACAGAGCTAGGATATGGTTGGATTCTCAACCTAAAGAAAGCCTGGACTCTTGGGAAAAGCTAGTCAATGCCTTCTTGGCAAAGTTCTTTCCACCACAAAGATGGAGTAAGCTTAGAGTGGAAGTCCAAACCTTCAGACAGAAGGATGGAGAATCCCTCTATGAAGCTTGGGAAAGATACAAACAATTAATCAGAAGATGTCCTTCAGACATGCTTTCTGAATGGAGCATCATAGGTATTTTCTATGATGGTCTCTCTGAACTATCTAAGATGTCCTTGGATAGCTCTGCTGGAGGATCTCTTCATCTGAAGAAGACGCCTGCAGAAGCTCAAGAATTGATTGAAATGGTTGCAAATAACCAATTCATGTACACTTCTGAAAGGAATCCTGTGAACAATGGGACTAATCAGAAGAAAGGAGTTCTTGAGATTGACACTCTGAATGCCATATTGGCTCAGAACAAGATATTGACTCAACAAGTCAATTTAATTTTTCAGAGTCTGTCTGGAATGCAAAATGCACATGGCAGTACTAAGGAAGCTTCATCTGAGGAAGAAGCTTATGATCCTGAGAACCCTTCAATGGAAGAGGTGAATTACCTAGGAGAACCCTATGGAAACACCTATAATTCTTCATGGAGAAATCACCCAAATCTTTCATGGAAGAATCAAGAGAGACCTCAACAAGGTTTCAATAACAATAATGGTGGAAGAAACAGGTTTAGCAATGGCAAGCCTTTTCCATCATCTTCTCAGCAACAGACAGAGAGTTCTAAGCAGAATACTTCTGACTTAGCAACAATGGTCTCTGATCTAGTAAAGACCACTCAAAGTTTCATGAATGAAACAAGGTCCTCCATCAGAAATTTGGAAGGACAAGTGGGTCAGCTGAGCAAGAAAATTACTGAACTCCCTCCTAGTACTCTTCCAAGTAATACAGAAGAAAATCCAAAAGGAGAGTGCAAGGCCATCAATATGGCCGAATATGGAGAGGAAAGAGAGGAGGAGGACGCCACTGAGAAAGACCCCAGTGGGCGTGCACCACTCTCCTCTGAGTTCCTCAATGAGGAACCTTGGGAATCTGAGGCTCAAAATGAGACCATAGAGATTCCATTGGACTTACTTCTGCCATTCATGAGCTTTGATGAGTATTCTTCCTCTGAAGAGGATGAGTATGTCACTGAAGAGCAAGTTGCTAAATACCTTGGAGCAATCATGAAGCTAAATGACAAGTTATTTGGAAATGAGACTTGGGAAGATGAACCTCCCTTGCTCACCAAAGAACTGGATGACTTGTCTAGGCAGAAACTGCCTCAGAAGAGGCAGGATCCTGGAAAGTTTTCTATACCTTGTACCATAGGCACCATGACCTTCAAGAAGGCCTTGTGTGACTTAGGGTCAAGTGTGAACCTCATGCCCCTCTCTGTAATGGAGAAGCTAGGGATCTTTGAGGTACAAGCTGCAAGAATCTCACTAGAGATGGCAGACAACTCAAGAAAACAAGCATATGGACTTGTAGAGAATGTTTTGGTTAAGATTGAAGACCACTACATCCCTACTGATTTCATAGTCCTAGAGACTGGGAAGTGCATGGATGAATCCATCATCCTTGGCAGACCCTTCCTAGCCACAGCAAAGGCTGTGATTGATGTTGATAGAGGAGAGTTGATCATTCAAGTGAATGAAAAATCCTTGGTGTTTAAGGCCCAAGGATATCTCTCTGTCATCATGGAGAGGAAGCATGAAGAGCTCCTCTCAAAACAGAGCCAAACAGAGCCCCCACAGTCAAACTCTAAGTTTGGTGTTGGGAGGCTACAACCAAACTCTAAGTTTGGTGTTGAAACCCCACATTCAAACTCTAAGTTTGGTGTTGGGAGGTTTCAACACGGTTCTGAGCATTTCTGAGGCTCCATGAGAGCCCTCTGTCAAGCTAATGACATTAAAGAAGCGCTTGTTGGGAGGCAACCCAATGTTTTATAATTAATTATTTTATTTTGTTATTTTATCTTTTTTGTAGGTTGATGATCATAAGAAGTCACAAAAACAATGAAAAAAGCAAAAACAGAATGAAAAACAGGAAGAAAAACAGCACACCCTGGAGGAGAAGAAGCTGGCGTTCAAACGCCAGTGATGCTAGCTGTTGGGCGTTTAACGCCCAGTCTGGCACCATTCTGGGCGTTTAACGCCAGAAAGGGGCACCAGACTGGCGTTAAACGCCAGTAAAGGGCAAGAACCTGGCGTTAAACGCCAGGAATGGGCACCAGCCCGGCGTTTAACGCCATAAATGGCTCAAAACGTGATTTTGAGCAACAATTGGTGCAGGGATGACTTTTCCTTGACACTACAGGATCTGTGGACCCCACAGGACCCTACCATCACCCTCTCTCTTCTTCCCCCATTCACCAATCACCTCAACACCTCTTCCCCAAAAACCCCTCACCCATCAAATCCCATCTTTCTCTTCACCACTCACATCCATCCTTCATAAAACCCCACCAACCTCACCCTTCAAATTCAAACCACTTTCCCTCCCAAACCCACCCATAATGGCCGAACCTTTACCCCCCTCTCTCCTATAAATACCCTTCTTCAACTCTTCATTTTCACACAACCTAAACACCCTTCTTCCCCCTTCTTGGCCGAACACACTACCATCCCCCTCTCCCTCATTTCTTCTTCTTCTACTCTCTTCTTTCTTCTTTTGCTCGAGGACGAGCAAACATTTTAAGTTTGGTGTGGTAAAAGCGTTGCTTTTTCATAACCATTTATGGCATCCAAGGCCGGAGAACCCTCTAAAAAGAGGAAAGGGAAGGCAAAAGCTTCCACCTCCGAGTCATGGGAGATGGATAGATTCCTCTCAAGGGTGCATCAAGACCACTTCTATGAAGTTGTGGCCTTGAAGAAGGTGATCCCCGAAGTCCCCTTTTCACTCAAAAAGGGTGAATATCCGGAGATCCGCCATGAGATCCGAAGAAGAGGTTGGGAAGTTCTTACCAACCCCATTCAACAAGTCAGAATCTTGATGGTTCAAGAGTTCTATGCCAATGCATGGATCACAAAGAACCATGACCAAAGTGTGAACCCGAATCCAAAGAATTATCTCACTATGGTTCGGGGGAAATACTTGGATTTTAGTCCGGAGAGTGTGAGGGTGGCGTTCAACTTGCCTATGATGCAAGGAGATGAGCATCCTTACACTAGAAGGGTCAACTTTGATCAAAGGTTGGACCAAGTCCTCACAGTCATATGTGAAGAGGGCGCACAATGGAAGCAAGATTTAAGAGGAAAGCCGGTCCAATTGAGAAGGCATGACCTCAAGCCCGTGGCTAGAGGATAGTTAGAGTTCATACAACGCTCAATCATCCCCACTAGCAACCGGTCCGAAGTTACCATAGACCGGGCCATCATGATCCATAGTATCATGATTGGAGAAGAAATAGAAGTTCATGAGGTTATAGCCCAAGAACTCTATAAGGTGGCGGACAAGACCTCCACCTTGGCAAGGTTAGCCTTTCCTCATCTCATTTGTCACCTCTGTTATTCAGTTGGAGTTGACATAGAGGGAGACATTCCCATTGATGAGGACAAGCCCATCACCAAGAAAAGGATGGAGTACACAAGAGATCTCACTCATCATGAGATCCCTGAGATTCCTCAAGGGATGAATTTTCCTCCACAAAACTATTGGGAGCAACTAAACACCTCCCTAGGAGAACTAAGTTCCAACATGGGACAACTGAGGGTGGAGCATCAAGAACACTCCATCATCCTTCATGAAATTAGAGAAGATCAAAGAATCATGAGGGAGGAGCAACAAAGACAAGGAAGAGACATTGAGGAGCTCAAGCACTCCATAGGATCTTCAAGAGCAAGAAAGAGCCGCCATCACTAAGGTGGACCCATTCCTTGATTTCCTTGTTCTTTATTCTTCTGTTTTTCGATTTTTATGCTTTATGTTATCCATGTTTGTGTCTTGTGATCATTAGTGTCTTAGTGTCTATGCCTTAGAGTTATGAATGTCCTATGAATCCATCACCTTTCTTGAATAAAAATGTGCTTAATTGAAAAGGAAAGAATTGCATGAATTCTGAATTTTATACTAGTTTAATTATTTTGATGTGGTGGCAATATTTTTGTTCTCTGAATGTATGCTTAAACAGTGCATATGTCTTTTGAATTTGTGGTTCATGAATGTTGGCTCTTGAAAGAATGATGAAAAAGGAGACATGTTACTGAGGATCTGAAAAATCATTAAAAATGATTCTTGAAGCAAGAAAAAGAAAAAAAAAAGAGAAAAAAAAAGCAAACGAAAAAAAAAATTCGAAAAAAAAAGAAAGAAAAAGAAAGAAATAAAGTTGTGATCCAAGGCAATAAGAGTGTGCTTAAGAACCCTGGACACCTCTAATTGGGGACTTTAGCAAAGCTGAGTCACAATCTGAAAAGGTTCACCCAATTATGTGTCTGTGGCATGTATGTATCCGGTGGTAATACTGGAAGACAGAGTGCTTTGGGCCACAGCCAAGACTCAATAAATGGCTATGTTCAAGAATCATCATACTTTACTAAGAGAATCATTAACACTATCCGGATTCTAAGTTCCTAAAGAAGTCAACCATTCTGGATTTCAAAGGATAGAGTGAGATGCCAAAACTATTCAGAGGCAAAAAGATAAAAGCCCCGCTCATCTAATTAATACTGATCTTCATAGATGTTCTTGGAGTTCATTGCATATTCTCTTCTTTTTATCTTATTTGATTTTCAGTTGCTTGGGGACAAGCAACAATTTAAGTTTGGTGTTGTGATGAGCGGATAATTTGTATACTTTTTGGCATTGTTTTTAGTATGTTTTTGTTATGATTTAGTTAGTTTTTAGTATATTTTTATTAGTTTTTAATTAAAATTCACTTTTCTGGACTTTACTATGAGTTTGTGTGTTTTTCTGTGATTTCAGGGATTTTCTGGCTGAAATTGAAGGACCTGAGCAAAAATCTGATTCTGAGACCAAAAAGGACTGCAGATGCTGTTGGATTCTGACCTCCCTGCATTCGAAGCGGATTTTCTGGAGCTACAGAAGCCCAATTGGCGCGCTCTCAACGGCGTTGGAAAGTAGACATCCTGGGCTTTCCAGCAATATATAATAGTCCATACTTTGCCCAAGATTTGATGGCCCAAACCGGCGCTCAAAGTCACCTCAAGAAATCCCAGCGTTAAACGCTGGAACTGGCACCCAAATGGGAGTTAAACGCCCAAACTGGCACCAAAGCTGGCGTTTAACTCCAAGAAGAGTCTCTACACGAAATTGCTTCATTGCTCAGCCCAAGCACACACCAAGTGGGCCCGGAAGAGGATTTTTATGTCATTTACTCATTTCTGTACACCCTAGGCTACTAGTTTCTTATAAGTAGGACCTTTTACTATTGTATAGAAATCTTTTGATCACTTTTAGATCTCTAGATCATCTTTGAACATTTTAGTTCTTAGATCATTGGGAGGCTGGCCATTCGGCCATGCCTAGACCTTATGCTTATGTATTTTCAACGGTGGAGTTTCTACACACCATAGATTAAGGTGTGGAGCTCTGCTGTACCTCGAGTATTAATGCAATTACTATTGTTCTTCCATTCAAATTCCGCTTGTTCTTTGTCCAAGATATCACTCGTTCTTCAACATGATGAAGGTGATGATTGACGCCCATCACCATTCTCACCCACGAACAAGGTGACTGACAACCATTCTTGTTCTACAAGCATCTGAGGCTTAGTGAATATCTCTTGGATTCCTGATTGCACGATGCATGGTTGATCGCCTGACAACCGAGTGCTCGCCTGACAAATGAGCCAACCATTCCGTGAGATCAGAGTCTTCGTGGTATAGGCAAGAACTGATGGCAGCATTCAAGAGAATCCGGAAGGTCTAACCTTGTCTGTGGTATTCTGAGTAGGATTCAATGATTGAATGACTGTGACGTGCGTCAAACCTGTAACCTACTGGGCGTTAGTGACAGACGCAAAAGAGTTATTCTATTCCGGTAGGGGAGGGAACCAAACCGGTGATTGGCAGCACTGTGACAGAGTGTGTGCATTAGCTTTCACTGCGCGGATGGGAGGTAGCTGCTGACAACAGTGAGACCCTATACGAGCTTGCCATGGAAAGGAGTAAGAAGGGTTGGATGAAGACAGTAGGAAAGCAGAGAGACGGAAGGGAAGGCATCTTCATGCGCTTATCTGAAGTTCCTACCAATGAATTACATAAGTATCGCTATCTTTATCTTTTATGTTATTTTCGTTCATCATCATATACATTTGAGTTTGCCTGACTAAGATTTACAAGATGACCATAGCTTGCTTCAATACTAACAATCTCCGTGGGATCGACCCTTACTCACGTAAGGTTTATTACTTGGACGACCCAGTGCACTTGCTGGTTAATTGTGCGAAGTTGTGTAATGCCATGGTATTGAGCGCACCAAGTTTTGGGAGCCATTACCAGGGATTATGAGAGTTGTGAAAAAGTATAGTTCACAATTTCGCGCACCAATATACTCTCATACTTAATTCAGTTAAGTCAAAATGAAGGGGTGACCCATGACAATCACCCACTATCTTCGTTACTCGCTTAGCCAAGATCCGCGTGCCTAACAACCACAAGCGGTCTACATGATGTTCAACATAGTCATTAGACGACAGCCAGAGTATAGTCTCTTGGGTCTCTGATCCACGGATTTGACTTGCCTCTCCTGACAACAGAGCATTCGAATCCGTGAGGTTAGAACCTTCGTGGTATAGGCTAGAACCAATTGGCATCATTCCTGAGATCCGAAAAGTCTAAACCTTGTCTATGGTATTTCGAGTAGAATCAGGGATGGGATGACTGTGACGAGCTTCAAACTCACGAATGTTGGGCGCAGTGACAGTGCGCAAAAGGATAGAGAGATCCTATTTCGACACAAGTGAGAACTGAAAGATAATTAGCCGTGCGAAAACCGTACCTAGACCATTTTTACTGAGAGGACGGATGGTAGCCATTGATAACGGTGATCCACCAACATACAGCTTGCCATGGAAGGGAGCACGCATGATTGGATGAAAACAATAGAAAAGCAGAGGTTCAGAAGCAACTAAGCATCTCCAAACGCTTATCTGAAATTCCCACCAATGAATTACATAAGTATCTTTATTTTAAATTACGTTTTATTTATATTTTAATTACCAAAACTTCATAACCATTTGAATCTGCCTGACTAAGATTTACAGGATAACCATAGCTTGCTTCAAGCTGACAATCTCTGTGGGATCGACCCTTACTCGCGTAAGGTTTTATTACTTGGACGACCCAGTGCACTTGCTGGTTAGTTGTGCGGAGTTGCAAAAGTGTGATTGCAATTTCGTGCACCACTTTATTATTAGGCTTTTATAAATTATTCTGTATCTCTGAACTTTTTTAAAACATTTATATTTTTACCCCAACATAGTATAAAAGTTACTAAAATATCCTTATATATAGTATAATCACCAAAATAACCTTGCACATTTTATAAAATACCCATTTTATCCCTGAACTTCTTAATTATTATCCAAAATACCCCAAAACTTATATAATTAAAAAACTAACTTCGATTTTTACTAAATTACCATTTTCATCTCAAAAATAAATTTTTATTTTCATGATTATAGTTTTACCAAAGGACCGAACCCCATTCCCAAAATTTTTCAAGTTTTCTGCTTGCTTTTTAAGTCTGTTTTCGATCTTTACGGTTACCAATGTCTCTTAATGTTCAATTCTAATTTTCTCTTAATGTTCAATTCTAATTTTCTGTCACCAAATCACATGGATTTCATCATGTTTCAAGCTTAGAATTGCCTCATTTTTTACATAAATCAGTTTGGTCATTTCAGCTTTCCAAGGAACCAAAATTACAAGCTATAAAACATCAAAATTTTATGAGCATTTTCTCAATTTTTGGATCAAATTAGAAAGGTGTGAAATCTTCGCTGTCATGCATGCACAAACACAAAAGAAATAACAAGTATGGTGTGGAATAAAGAAGCAAAAAAAAGATCTAATTTAGTGATTCAACTAAATATTCGTTGTCAATCTCAATTAATTTTTGGCAACGGCACCAAAAATTTGATGTTATTTTTTGGCAAATGCACCAAATCGCTTCAAGTAATACTACGGTGAGTAGGTATTATTCCCACGAAGAATGAAAGATTGAGAAAATAATGTTGAATTGAACTATTAATTAGATTCACAAACCTTTATAAGGGAAGGAATTAATTAAAAAAATAACGAGTTAAAGCGTATGAATAATGAGCAAAATGTTAAGGTTTTTGAGATGTTTAATTCTTAGGAAAGGAAACATTCATGTTCATTGCCTTTATTCATGGAAAGATATTTTCAAGAAAATAATCGTATGTAATCAAATCCCAATCTCTTAGCAATTCAATTTCTCTTTATCCTACCTAATCGCCAATTTCTTGGTCAATTAGTTAGCAAGAAGAGGTTAAGCGCAATTCTCATTTGATGTCACACAACATTCAAAGATATTTCTAATCAATTGAAAAAGTTATAAGAATGAGTTTCAAGCTAATCCTAATACTAACTTTCCCAAGATAATAAAGGAATCCAAGATAAACTTAAAATATTTTTTAATACTTCTAATCATTTAGAATAAAATGAAACCCAAATTCTTAAAAAGTATCAATGCATTAATCAAAATAAAAGAACAATCAATTACCAATCCATAAAACTAAACAGAGCTCCTAACTCGAACACAGAAGAATTAGTAACTCATAGAGATTAAAAAAAGATGAAATATGCTAATGAATGCTGGATGATGGATCCTCTTAGATGGATTCTCCCCAACTTATTTATAATCTAGATCCTAACCTAAATTTCAAAGTTAAAGTAAACCTAATCTTATCTTTTCTAGAAGAATAAGATAAACCTAACAATATTTCAAGCTAACTGCAATCAAATCTTAAATTCTTGGAGTGTGTAGGCTGAGTGAATTTCTTTTCATCGTTCATTCCCATTTTGTCTCCAACAATAATTCGTTAGGAAGCTATGAATTTCAGAAATCAAAGTTTTTGATAACTTAAAATATTATACGATATAGATAGGAATTGCTTTCTTAATGGCTCTAAATATAATTTGTCTTCTCTCAACCGAAAGAAAATGTTGCTTCACCCATAAATTTTCTTTCTTACTTTTTCTTTAATATCACTAAATGTAACTCTTTTAGACTTATGCACAAGAGAGGATAATCCAAAATTCTTATCTTGAGTACTGACATGAGAAATATTAAGTCTAGTAGCCACTTCTATCAGAGTTGAGTGAGAGATATTTTTGCTAAAAACAAGTGTTGATTTACTAAGATTAATGTCCACTAAAACTTTTATAAGACCCCAAAACAAGAAAAACATTGTCATAATTAGATTTGGTGATAAACCCATATTTTATGATATATTTTATGCTTAATCTGAGTGATTTATTCAATTCTTCACCTACTTATTCATATTAATTGTATGGTTTTACTTCTCCTTCCTTAGTATGTGATGTATGTGAAAAAAAATGTTTCCTATGCTTTTAAATTAATTATTTTAATCACCTTTAATTCCATTCGATGCCGTGATTAGTGTGTTGAGTAGTTTCAGATCTTCTAAGGCAGGAATGACTTAAAGGATGGAAAAGAAAACATACAAAAATGGAAGGAAAGTGCAAAATGGAGTTTCTGAAGGATCTGGCATCCACGCGATCGCATGGACGACGCAATCGCATGCCAGAAGCGAAGAGGCAACGACGCGGCCCCACGACTGACGCAACCGCACGACCTGAGCAAATCGCATACGACGCGGACGCGTGACCGACGCGACCGCGTGACAAGGAGAACTCCGAATGACGCGACCGCGTGACCCACACGGACGCGTGACAGAGGTTACGCACCAGAAATTGCAGAAAACACTCATAGCGGATTCTGAAGCCTTTTTGGCCCAACAAGTCCAGAAGTCGTAGACCAGAGGTTATAAAGTGGAGGAATGCATCCATTGAGGGAGTCTCTGAATTTTTTGTTATCTTCAATGATCTAGATCTAGTTTTGAGAGAGGTTATCTCCTCTCTCCCTTAGGATTAGGATTTAGGACTTCTCTTAGTTTTAGGAGTGACTCTCAATCACAGGTTCTTTGTTTTTAATTATTTTCCCAATTTAATTTATGAACTCTTTCATGTTATGATTTTCTTTGAATTAATATTATTTGAGGTATTTCAGTTATTATTGCTTTCTTTTATTTACATGATTCTTGCTTCCCATCTGAAAGCATTTTTATTCCAGCAGCTTCAATTTCCTTTCCTTTTGGCCTTGGTTAAATAATTGGTAACTCTAGAGTTATCAAACTCATTATTGATTGAAAATTGGATTTCTTCATTTCATTAATTCATATTCCAATAACTCTAGCCTTTCCCAGGGAAAGATTAGGACTTGAGGATTCGAATTAATTCATCCATTTAACGTACCTTTATAGTTAGAGGTTAACAAGGTGGGAGAAGAATCCAATTCTCTTCATTATTGATAAGGATAACTAGGATAGGACCTCCAGTCTTTATACCTCGCCAAGAGTTTATTTTACTGTTAATTTATTTTACTTGTTATTTAAATATGCTTGTGCCCATTGCCCAAATTACAAAAACCCCAATTTTACCTTTTTCATAGCCAATAATAAGAACACACCTTCCTGCAATTCCTTGAGAAGACGACCCGAGGTTTAAATACTCGGTTATCAATTTTAAAAAGGGGTTTGTTACTTGTGACAACCAAAACATTTGTACGAAGGAATTTCTGTCGGTTTAGAGACTATATCTACAACGCGACTGTTTTTATGAAATTCTTTACTGGCAAAAATCTTAACGTCAAGGTGGTGGACGAAATTGTGATCCATATTCTTTGTATTAGTATGAAATCATTATTATGGCACCGGTTGAATTCACAACTCCGTTCAATTAACCAGCAAGTGTGCTGGGTCGTCCAAGTAATAAACCTTACGTGAGTAAGGGTCGATCCCACAGAGATTGTTGGTATGAAGCAAGCTATGATCACCTTGTAAATTTCAGTTAGGCAGATTAAATTTGCTTATGGTTTCGAAAATTAATAATAAAATAGAAATAATAAAAGGGATAGAATACTTATGCAGATTCATTGGTGGGAATTTCAGATAAGCGAATGGAGATACTGTATGGCTCAAGAACGCCTACTTTCCTACTGCTTCAACTCAATCCTCCTTACTCCTTTCCATGGCAAGCTGTGTATGGGGGTTCACCTTTCGACGATGGCTACTTTGTATCCTCTCTGGAAAATGGTCCTCTGCGCTGTCACTCGTATGGCTAATCGTCTGGAGGCATCACACTGGCCGAAGGCTACATCTCATCCTCGCAGTGAAAACTACGCTCACGCGCTCTGTCACAGCACGGCTAATCACTGGTTGGTTCCCACTCCTGCTGGAATAGAATCCCTTGATTCTTTTGCGTCTGTCACTAAATCTGTCAAAAGCCACTTTCAGTTTCATGAGTGAAACAAGATCCTCCATTAGAAATCTGGAGGCACAAGTGGGCCAGCTGAGTAAGAAAGTCATTGAAACTCCTCCCAGTATTCTCCCAAGTAATACAGAAGAGAATCCAAAAGGAGAGTGCAAAGCCATTGACATAGTCAATATGGCCGAATGCACAAGGGAGGAAGAGGACGAAAATCCTAGTGAGGAAGACCTCCTGGGACGTCCCTCAGGCAAGAAGGAGTTTCCTATTAAGGATCCAAAGGAATCTGAGGCTCATACAGAGACCATAGAGATTCCATTAAATCTCCTTCTGCCATTCACGAGCTCTGAAGACTATTCATCCTCTGAAGAGGATGAAGATGTAACTGGAGAGCAAGTTGCTCAATATTTAGGAGCTATCATGAAGCTAAATGCCAAGTTATTTGGTAATGAGACTTAGGAAAGTGAACCTCCCTTGCTCATTAATGAACTAGATACTTGGATTCAGAAAATTCTACCTCAAAAGAAACAAGATCCTGGCAAGTTCTTAATACCTTGTACCATAGGCACCATGATCTTTGAAAAAGCTCTGTGTAATCTAGGGTCAGGGATAAATCTTATGCCACTCTCTGTAATGGAGAAGCTGGGGATCATTGAGGTACAACCTGCCTTGTTCTCATTACAATTGGCAGACAAGTCAGTGAGACAAGCTTATGGATTAGTAGAGGACGTGCTAGTAAAGGTTGAAGGCTTTTACATCCCTGCTGATTTCATAATCTTAGACACTAGGAAGGAAGAGGATGATTGCATCATCCTTGGAAGACCTTTCCCAGCCACAGCAGGAGCTGTGATAGATGTCAACAGAGGTGAATTAGTCCTTCAATTGAATGGGGACTACCTAGTGTTTAAGGCACATGGCCATCCCTCTGTGACAGAAGAGAGTAAGCATGAAGAGCTTCTCTCAGTTCAGAGTCAAGAAGAGCCCACACAGTCAAATTCTAAGTTTGGTGTTGTGAGGCCACAACCAAACTCTAAGTTTGGTGTCAAGACTCCATATCCAAACTCTAAGTTTGGTGTTGGGACTATACAACATTGACCTGATCACCTTGTGGCTCCATGAGAGCCACTGTTAAGCTATTGACATTAAAGAAGCGCTTGTTGGGAGGCAACCCAATTTTATTTATCTAATTTTTATTTTATTCTATATTATTGTTATTTTGTGTTTTATTAGGTACATGATCATGAGGAGTCACGAAAAAAATTAGAAAAATTTAAAACAGAGTCAAAAACAGCAGAAAAAAATTTACACCCTGGAGGAAGCACAGGCTGGCGTTCAACGCCAGTAAGATGCATCTGGCCGGCGTTCAACGCCAGAACAGAGCATCATTCTGGTGCTGAACACCAGAAACAAGCAACATTCTGGCGCTGAACGCCAGGAATGTGCCCAGAGAAGAAAAGCTGGCGCTGAACGCCAGTAACAAGCATGAAACTGGCGTTCAACGCCAGAAACATGCTTTACATGGGCGTTGAATGCCCAGAATGTGCACCACACGGCGTTTAAACACCAGAATGGTGTGCAAAGGCAATTTACATGCCTATTTGGTGCATGGATGGAATTCTTTGACACCTCAGGACTTGTGGACCCCACAGGATCACCTCAGGATCTGTGGACCCCACAGGATCCCCACCTACTTTCAAAAATTCAAAACCATTTTGCCACCCATTCCCACCCAATATGGCCGAACATACACTCCCCCCTCTCCCTATAAATACCCTTCCATTCTACTTCATTTTCACACAACACAAACCCCTCTTCTCCCACTTAGCCAAACCTACCTCTCTCCCTCTCTACCATATTTTCTTCTTCTTCTTCTTCTCTTCTTTCTTCTCTTGCTCGAGGGCGAGCAATATTTTAAGTTTGGTGTGGTAAAAGCATAAGCTTTTTGTTTTTCCATTACCATCAATGGCACCTAAGGCCGGAGTATCCTCTAGAAAAGAGAAAGGGAAGACAAAAGCTTCCACCTCCGAGTCATGGGAGATGGAAAGATTCATCTCCAAGAGCCATCAAGACCACTTCTATGATGTTGTGGCAAAGAAAAAGGTGATCCCTGAGGTCCCTTTCAAGCTCATCATCAAGAAATCCCTGAGATGCCTCAAGGGATGCACTTTCCTCCCAACAACTATTGGGAACAACTCAATACTTCCTTAGAAGATTTGAGCCACAATGTTGAACAACTAAGGGTGGAACATCATGAGTACTCCATCATTCTCTATGAAATAAGAGAAGATCAAAGAGCAATGAGGGAGGAGCAACAAAGGCAAGGAAGGGACACAGAAGAGCTTAAGAACATCATAGGTCCTTCAAGAAGAAGACGTCACTAAAGGTGGATTCATTCCTTGTTCTTTATTTCTTTCTGTTTTCGGTTTTTAATATTATGTTTATCTATGTTTTGTGTCTTTACTTCATGATCACTAGTATGTAACCATGCCTTGAAGCTATGAATAAAATCCATTACTCCTTCACCTCTCTTAAATGAAAAATGTTTTAATTCAAAAGAACAAGAAGTACATGAATTTCGAATTTATCCTTGAATTTAGTTTAATTATATTGATGTGGTGACAATACTTTTGTTTTCTGAATGAATGCTTGAACAGTGCATATGTCTTTTGATCTTGTTGTTTATGAATGTTAAAATTGTTGGCTCTTGAAAGAATGATGAACAAGGAGAAATGTTATTGACAATCTGAAAAATCATGAAATTAATTCTTGAAGCAAGAAAAAGCAGTGAATAGCAAAAGCTTGCGAAAAAAATGGTGAAAAAAATAGAAAGAAAAAGAAAGAAGCAAGCAGAAAAAGCCAATAGCCCTTAAAACCAAAAGGCAAGGGTAAAAAGGATCCAAGGCTTTGAGCATCAATGGATAGGAGGGCCCAAGGAAATGAAATCCAGGCCTAAGCGGCTAAACCAAGCTGTCCCTAACTATGTGCTTGTGTCATGAAGGTCCAAGTGAAAAGCTTGAGACTGAGTGGTTAAAGTCGTGATCCAAAGCAAAAAGAGTGTGCTTAAGAGCTCTGGACACCTCTAACTGGGGACTCTAGCAAAGCTGAGTCACAATCTGAAAAGGTTCACCTAGTTATGTGTCTGTGGCATTTATGTATCCGGTGGTAATACTGGAAAACAAAGTGCTTAGGGCCACAACCAAGACTCATAAGTAGCTGTGTTCAAGAATCAACATGCGTAACTAGGAAAGTCAATAACACTATCCGAAATTCTAAGTTCCTAGAGAAGCCAATCATTCTAAACTTCAAAGGAAAAAGTGAGATGCCAAAACTGTTCAGAAGCAAAAAGCTACAAGTCCCGCTCATCTAATTATAATTAATATTCATTGATATTCTGGAATTTATAGTATATTCTCTTCTTTTATCCTATTTGATTTTCAGTTGCTTGGGGACAAGCAACAATTTAAGTTTGGTGTTGTGATGAGCGGATAATTTATACGCTTTTTGGCATTGTTTTTAGGTAGTTTTTAGTAAGTTTAAGCTACTTTTAGGGATGTTTTCATTAGTTTTTATGTTAAATTCACATTTCTGGACTTTACTATGAGTTTGTGTGTTTTTCTGTGATTTCAGGTAATTTCTGGCTGAAATTGAGGGACTTGAGCAAAACTCTGAAAAAGGCTGACAAAAGGACTGCTGATGTTGTTGGAATCTGACCTCCCTGCACTCGAAATGGATTTTCTGGAGCTACAGAACTCCAATTGGCGCGCTCTTAACGGCGTTGGAAAGTAGACATCCAGAGCTTTCCAGAAATATATAATATTCTATACTTCATTCGGAAATTGATGACGTAACTTGGCGTTGAACGCCAAGTACATGCTGCTGTCTGGAGTTAAACGCCAGAAAAACGTCATGATCCGGAGTTGAACGCTCAAAACACATTATAACTTGGATTTCAACTCCAATAAATGCCTCAGCTCATGGATAGATCAAGCTCAGCCCAAACATACACCAATTGGGCCCCGAAAGTGGATTTATGCATCAATTACTTACTCATGTAAACCCTAGTAGCTAGTTTATTATAAATAGGACTTTTTACTAGTGTATTAGAGATCTCTTATTCCATGGTATTTACATAAGATTCCTCTTTCTTATTCTTCTTATTCTTAAGCAAGTCCCCGAGAGGGCTTAGTTGATCCATGATTTATGTTTCGTCTTTCGTTTCCTTTTCGTTTGTTTCGAGAGATATATTGATCACTTCCGATTCTTTTTCCATTGATTCTTTTCCGATCGAGATGTATGGATCCATGGGTCTAAATATTAATATAAATCGAATTTGATTATATTTTTAGTAATTTGTTTTTATTATTATTATATAAATAAATATATTCTAGTTGATATTTGTCAATATTCTTTTTAATTTTTTAGAAAAATTATTAAATTATTAATTCAATTTTTTCTATTTCTCTTTATTGAAATACTCCAATTTAACTATTCCATATCCATTTATTTATATACTCTACATTTCTAAACTCTAATATATATCTAATAGATAAGATATATCTAATCGATTAGAATATAGAACTTTATGGATATAATAAAAAAGAAAAATAAGATATATTATGTTTATGCAATAAATTAAGTATCTTTGTCTTCGGCTCAATCCTTTTTTGAAGATTGAGCCGAGTTTAATTGCAATTATCTGGAAATAAACATTAAGAAAGCGAGAATAAAAAAGGGATAGGTGCAGAGACTCAGGGGGTTAAATAACTGGGGTTCGCGGTGGTGGAGGAACTGGATCGGAAAAAAGAGAGATTCTAGTTGTAAGATATCTAATGAAACCATCGCTGGAATTGAGATCTCATTCAAAGAGAAAGATATCAAATATCTGGAGTTTCTTTTTGTATATTATATGGATGATCCGATCCAGAAGGACCATGATTGGGAATTTTTTGATCGTCTTTCTCCGAGGAAGAGGCGAAACATAATCAACTTGAATTCGGGACAGCTATTCGAAATCTTAGTGAAAGACTGGATTTATTATCTCATGTTTGCTTTTTGTGAAAAAATACCAATTGAAGTGGAGGTTTTCTTCAAACAACAAGGGGCTGGGTCAACTGCGCCCCCTTTTTACCATTAGCAAGAACTTGTTTGATTTGCATATCATAAGGAATTCGAACAACCGCTTCAAATTATTTGATTCCAAATTTAAAGCAATCCCTATGGTACCCTCCTCAAATTCCACTAACTCCCCCGCCATTACTTCATCAAGACCATAAATACGAGCAATACCGTCACCTACTTGAAGTACAGTACCAGTATTTACAACTTTCACGTCCGATTTTGAAAGGGGGAGATCCCATTGATCCATTGGTTGGATCCTATCCAAATTTTTCGTTTGCTAGACCCGTCGTTAAAAAGCCTACTTTCTTACGATTACGAGGTTTATTCGAATATGAAATCCAATCCTGGAAATATAATAATAGATACGTATTCTTTTTTATCGGATGTTGATACATATTAATTTATCCATCTAGGTGTCTGGAGATGTTTACTAGATGAGTAAAGAATAGGTGTATGTTCCCGGTATATGTTTATGTCTATAACATTAAATTAAATAGAATATGTAAAAAAGTGAACCCCCCTTTTTTTTGTGGGGGGGCTCCCGGCACTTGCGAGTCTGAAGCACGTCACAGTCATTCATTACCGGAATCCTACTCGGAATACCACAGACAAGGTTAGACTTTCCGGATTCCCAGGATCCTACTCGGAATACCACAGACAAGGTGAGACTTTCCGGATCCTCATGAATGCCGCCATCTATCTAGCTTATACCACGAAGATTCTGTTGGGGAATCTAAGAGATACACATTCAAGCTCGGTTGCATGTAGAACGGAAGTGGTTGTCAATCACGCGCGTTCATAGGTGAGAATGATGATGAGCGTCACATAATCATCACATTCATCATGTTCTTGGGTGTGAATGAATATCTTGGAATAAGAACAAGTTGAATTGAATGGAAGAAAATAGAATTGCATTAATACTTGAGGTACAGTAGAGCTCCACACCCTTAATCTATGGTGTGCAGAAACTCCACCGTTGAAAATACATAAGTAAAAGGTTCAGGCATGGCCGAATGGCCAGCCCCCTGAGTGATCAAGAGACCGAATAATCAAAGGCTAAACAGTCAAGAGATTAAACTGTCAAAAGATGTCTAATACAATAGTTAAATGTTCTATTTATAATAAACTAGCTCCTAGGGTTTACATGAGTAAGTAATTGATGCATAAATCCACTTCCGGGGCCCACTTGGTGTATGCTTGGGCTGAGCTTGATCTATCCACGAGCTGAGGCTTCTCTTGGAGTTGAACTCCAAGTTATGACGTGTTTTGGGCGTTCAACTCCGGATCATGACGTTTTTCTGGCGTTTAACTCCAGACAGCAGCATGTACTTGGCGTTCAACACCAAGTTACGTCGTCAATTTCCGAATAAAGTATGGACTATTATATATTGCTGGAAAGCTCTGGATGTCTACTTTCCAACTCCATTGAGAGCGCCCCATTTGGAGTTCTATAGCTCCAGAAAATCCATTTTGAGTGCAGGGAGGTCAGATTCCAACAGCATCAGCAGTCCTTTTGTCAGCCTTTTTTCAGAGTTTTGCTCAAGTCCCTCAATTTCAGCCAGAATTTACCTGAAATCACAGAAAAACACACAAACTCATAGTAAAGTCCAGAAATGTGAATTTAACATAAAAACTAATAAAAACATCCCTAAAAGTAGCTTGAACTTACTAAAAACTACCTAAAAACAATGCCAAAAAGCGTATAAATTATCCGCTCATCACAAGGCCTTTGAGGAAAGGATAGAATCATCAACAAAACAAAAGGTGATTTATCATAGGATAACTTCATTTAACTTGAATTTTCGAAATCTATCTATTTTTTTTTTGCTTTGTGTAGTGATGAAAAGATTTATGATGGTTCGGAATTTAGACAAAACAAGAATCACTTGTTGATAGCATAGTCCAAATTGAAAATGGATTTTCTCAATCAAAGTTTAATTCAAATTAAAATAACCGAGAGTAATTAAACATCGGGCCGTCTTCCCTAGGAACTAGTGACCACAAGCGCACAAATTTGGTTGCGAAATCAAAAGGGGATTTTCAATGATGAAGCAAACAATTCAAGGAATTAAAGAACAATCAAAATTGCAATTAATGAAGTAATAAAGGAATTAAAGAACTATCTGTGTAATATGGACAAGTAATGCTTTAAAATGATGGAAATGTGGTTCAAAACATAAATGGAGCCTTGACTTGTGATGCGTGATCATCTTTCCTATCTTTTTCTAGTGAATTTGCATTCAATTTGTTGAGTTTAATCAAGAATTAATTATCTTTTAGCTACTATGGATGTTACTTTGAGTCGTGTGCAATTTTGTTTATTTTAGGTAGCATTTGGCTAGATTTGATGGAGTTTCTGCAGAAAAAGAGAAGAAGGCGAATGATGCTGTCAACCCTGACCTCTCTGCACTCAAACCTGAATAACTCGAGTTATAGAGGTCCAATAGACGTGATTCCAGTAGCGTTAGAAAGCTAACTTCCAGAGCTTTCCAATGATATATTCTCTCCCACCAATTCGGCCAAGGCTGCGCCTAACTTGAGATTTCTCAAGTTAGGTGGTGCACGAAATGCAATCTCACTCTTTGACAATTCGCACAACTAACCAGCAAGTGCACTGGGTCGTCCAAGTAATACCTTACGTGAGTAAGGGTCGATCCCACGGAGATTATTGGTTTGAAGCAAGCTATGTTTATTTTATTATTCTTAGTCAGGATATCAATTAAAATTATCAGTTGGAATTATTAGAAAAATAAAAGAGTGTGAAATAGTTACTTGTTGTGCAGTAATGGAGAATATGTTGGGGTTTTTGGAGATGCTTTGTCCTCTGAATCCCTGCAACATAATGCTTACTCACTTTCATAAATGCAAGGCTCCTTCCATGGCAAGCTGTATGTAGGGAATCACCATTGTCAGTGGCTACCTCCCATCCTCTCAGTGAAAACGGTCCAGATGCTCTATCACAGCATGGCTAATCAGCTGTTGGTTCTCGATCATGTTGGAATAGGATCCATTGATCCTTTTGCGTTTGTCATCACGCCCAGCAATCGCGAGTTTGAAGCTCGTCACAGCCATTCAATCCTTGAATCCTACTCGGAATACCACAGACAAGGTTTAGACTTTCCGGATCCTCAAGAGTGGCCGCCATCAGTTCTAGCTTATTTATGATTGGGATTTTTTGACGGTTTAGAATTCACAAATGAATTCTCGTTGCAAGTATAGTTTCTAAACCAATCACTAATCCTTTCATACAAAAAGTTGTTTGTCACTAAAACAAACCCCTAAATTTATAAACCGAAGTATTGGACCTCGGGTCGTTCTCCCTAGGAATTGTAATGAAGTGTCTTGTTATTGGTTGTGAATTATATTTGGGGTTTTTAAGCTTTTGGACAAGAAATATAAATGGCAAAGAAAATAAACTAACAACTAACAAAGCTCTTGGCAAGATATGAGAACTAGAAGTCGTATCCTAGTTATCCTTCTCAATTGTGATGAGAATTGTTCATTGCTACCACTTAGTAAACCCTTACTAAAGAAAGGAAAGTCAAGTGGATGAATTGACTTGAGCCACAAGTCCTAGCCAACTCCCAAGGAAAGACTAGCTTTAGTGCACTCCAAACCAATTAGCAATCTCTCCAATTATCAATCAACAAAGAAATTAGATAACTCAAGTGTCACTAATTACTCTACCTAGGCCAAGAGGAACAAAATCTACACTAAAACTAAAAGAGACATTTCAACAAACACATAAAGTGCAATAGAAGTAATCATTATTAAATGCAAGAATTAAAGGAATCTACAACTACAAAAAACAAGAGATCAACAATAGAAAAGCAAAGAAGACACATTTAGTATGAATTACCTCTTATTAAATTGGAAGAATGTAGAAGGAACAATACTAGATCTACAACAAAATATAAGAACAACATAAAGGAAATTACAACAAAAGAGTGGAAGAAGAATGAATGTAACTACAAGGAATTGAGATGTAGAAGTAGAAGAAAGCAAAGATTAAAATCTAGATCTAAGAACCAAACCTAATCCTAATCCTAATTCTAGAGAGAAGAGAGAGCTTCTCTCTCTAGAAACTAACTCTAACTACTAAACTAAACTAATGTTTAAAAGTTAGTTGATTCCTCTTCAATCCTTGGCTTAAATAGCATCAGAAATGAGTTGGATTGGGCCCACAAGGCTTCTAAAATCGCTGGCCACGTTTTGCTTTAAATGGACCAGGTGGCAGCAACGGCACGTGCGCGTACTATGCGCGTGCGCGCCACCATACGTGTGGCAAATATGGCAAATCTTATATCGTTTCGAAGCCCCGGATGTTAGCTTTCTAACCCAACTAAAACTGCATCATTTGGATCTCTGTAGCTCAAGTTATGGTCGTTTAAGTGCGAAGAGGTCGGCTTGACAGCTTTCCGGTTCTTTCATTTCTTCATGAGTTCTCCAACTTTTCATGCTTCTTTCTTCATTCCCTTGATCCAATCTTTGCCTCCTAAACCTTAAATCACTTAACAAACATATCAAGGCATCTAATGGAATCAAGGAGAATTAGATTTAGCTATTTTAAGACCTAAAAAAACATGTTTTCACTCTTAAGCACAATTAAAGGAGAAGTTATAAAACCATGCTATTTCATTGAATAAATGTGGGTAAAAGGTCTAAAAATCCCTTAAATGAAGCATAAGATAAACCCTACAAATGGGGTTTATCAACCTCCCCACATTTATTCAACATTTATTCAATGTAAATAAACTATATGCATCTATCTACATGAATGCAACTAAATGCAAAATGATTCTACCTACTTGGTTAAAATAAATCAATCTCCAAGACATACATGCACAAGTAGGGCTTAAGATCATATAAACATGAAGTTCACCTAGATTTGCAAGAAGAATGCTCGTGAAAGCCGGGAATCAAGGAATTGAGCATCGAACCCTCACCGGAAGTGTTTGCACTCTAGTCGCTCGGTGTTTGGGGTTGATTCACTCAATTCTCCCCTAATCATGCTTTCCAAGATTTGTTTTTTTTTCATCTAACAATCGACAATTATTCAATGCATGCATACAATTATCATGAGGTCTTTTCTTTAGGTTGTAATGGGGCTAGGGTTAAGGTAGGGTCATATTTGGCTAGTGGACTAGGGTTGGAATCTTTGATTAACCTAGACCTTCCCACATAACCTATATAATGACCTAATACAATTAAGTACTAATCTAACTACCCATTCCTCACTTTTTCACATACTCATGCATTTCTTTTTTTTAATTCACATTCCATATGCATTGATTCTTTATTGTTTGAGCTTCATTTTGGGGCATTTTGTCCCCTTTTTATTGTTTTTTTTCTTTTTCTTTCTTTTCTATTTTTTTTCTTTTCTGTTTCTTTTCTTTTTTTTTTCTTTCAAACTATACATAAGAACATCAATACATAAGGTCTATACATTTAATCAATACATGAGTATGTACCCAATTCCCCAATATAAAAATACAAAACACAAACACCCTCTTATCCCAACCAATGTCCCAAAGTTCCCACACTTGAATGATACTCACATACACTGGCCCAAGCTAATCAAAGATTCAAATAAGGACTTTTATTGTTTTTCGCTTTAAGGCTTGTAATGTGCTAAATTAAGAACAAAGTGGGTTAATCGTAGGCTCAAATTTGGCTAACAAAGGAAGATAAAAGGTAAGGCCATTTGGGTAAATGAGATAATGAAATGATGGCCTCAATCATATAAATGCATGAATACACAAAATAATGGACATAAAGAATCAAACAAATCGAATATTATAATCATAGGAAGAGAATAATGCACACAAGAAGGAAAAATAAGTGGTTATAAGATGTAACCACACAATTAGGCTCAAATCTCACAAGCTTGTGTCCTTAGCTCAAAAACCATGTTCCAAAATAAATTCTTTCAAGCAAGTTTAACAAAAAAATTTTCAAATTGGTAGGGTGCCCTAAAACGGTTTCTTGGGAAAGAAATCATCACCCTAACCAAGTAGTCCTAATAAGAAGAAGGTAGTAAAATATGTACAAATTCTATCTAACATGCAACCTATCATGCAAATGCAATAAGTAACTAACATTGGTGTTGAAAAAGAATTGTTACCCATGGAGATCGGTCGAACGACCTCCCCACACTTGAAGATTGCACCGTCCTCGGTGCACGCAAAGAAGAGCAGAGTGGATGGGTTGCTACAATTGATGAGCTTCTCAAATGGTAGTGCGGATGACTTGTTTGTTGCCCCATATAAAGGTATTCATTTCTCCCTTCTTGGTGGCCAACCTAAAAGGGGAGGAAAGAAGAACGACAATTAGGCCTACAACAAAGATATCAAAACAAGTATAACGTAGGTCGGGGCTAATGCCAAATAAGAGTAAGGTTCTCACTACATGGTAGCTACGCATGTAGGTGAGAAAACAATATAAGCTAATGGCATATTAACTAATACTTGATACAAGAGTAAAATCGAAGCATGAAGAGAATATGGCACATCAAGTTCACATAAGAAGAAGTGGGTCATGAAAGACAATATGAGGTCATATCAATGCACAAAGACATAAGAGTCATACAAGATGAAGCATTGATTTAAAAGTGCCATCACCTAACAATATCAAACAAGTCAAGAAGCACCAAAATAATGCAAGAATTTCTCAACAATTGAGTGTAAGAATCCAACACCATTATTGAAATGACACTTAAAAAAAAACTGAAAACATGCTATAGAAACAAAATGAAAATGGAAAGAGTAGAAGTATGCGAATGCAGTGAACAAAAGAAAATGGAAGATGAGAAAAAAACTGTTTTTTTTTTACCGACGCGTGCGCGTCATGCACGTTTATGCGTCGATGGGCAAATTGGTTGAAGGGCGCGTCCGCGCCAGGTGCGCGCACGCGTGCGTCGAGTTAGGCCGGAGGCATAGTGTCGGCCCAAGTCTGGCACAACTCTCGGGTAAAAGTACCGAGGGTGCAGATTGTGCAATCGACACGCGCGCGCGCATTGCGAATTTAAGATCATGTGCGCGTACGCGCCAGGTGCGCGCACGCGTGCATAGACTTGTGCCCTAGGCCCAATGTTCGCACAGTGCAGGCTTGACTCTCGGGCTTTTGGCTGGGGTCGAATTTTTGCATCCACGCGTAAGCGTACAGTGCGCGTCCGCGTGGATGGTCAAAAAAATGCTCAGATGCGCGTACGCGTTAGGTGCACGCACGCGTGGATGGTGTTCTGTTTTTCAAAAAATATTTTTCTAAGTTCTTACACCAATCCAAGCCTTTAAATCCTCCAAACAGCTACCAAAACGCCCCAAAACCTTATTTATCATATTATACTACCAATCAAACTCAACTATCTAAACAAAACATGAAATTAAACTAATTCTATCAATATGTACAAAAAGGGAAAATGAAAAGAATTTACCATGGTGGGTTGTCTCCCACCTAGCACTTTTGTTTATTGTCCTTAAGTTGGACTTATGGGGAGCTCCTCATCAAGGTGGCTTGTGCTTGTATTCATCTTGGAACTCCCACCAATGCTTGGTTCTCCATTGTGCCCCAAGGTTTCCTATGGGTTGAGCCAAGTGTTGATGGAGTTCTTCACAAGCTTGGGGCTCCCAAAGTTGGTCCTCTTTTTGTAATCCGGGATCCCACACTTTGTTTTCACACCCGTCTTGAGGTTGATCATCATTATTAGTCCATCCGGGTGGTAAGCAAGATGAATTCTCTATGAAGTGTCCAACAATCCTCCTAGACCCATCTATTTGAGCACTACTCCAACCTTTATATCTCATGTTTGATGCATCAACCATAATGAGCCTTGATTTGCAACGCCCACCACAAAATCTTTTCCGCTTACGCTTCATCCCACAAACTTTCCTAAGTTGGCCATCCGTTTCAAGCAAACCATATTCAAGTGGGATAATAAAACTAATAGAAATGAATTTCACCCACTCAAATGAAGGTGTAGATGGCAACCTAGGCAAAGATGCTTCCAAAGATCTTGACAAAGCATAACCAACCCTCGTTCTTCTATTTCTAGGGACTTCTACCTCTTCACAAGATCTCTTAATCTTAATCATTTGTTCAACAATTTTATCAAAACCTTTTCCTTTACTCAAATCATAATAGGGAGGGTGAGAAAAATTTACCTCCTCAACGCTTTCAAATCCAACCGGAGAAGGTTCTTCATGCTCAAAGGATTCTTCACCACTAAGACTTGATGCTTGATCTTCATCACCAAGGGAACTCAATTCTTTCTCTATCCCATCCAAGTCTTCATATGGAATATGCCTTGGAAGGTGTGCACTTTCCTCCCTAGCATCAATTTAAATCATCTTGGAGGGATTTTCTTCAACTCTATATTCCCATGGAGGCTCCGCATCTCCTAAGTCTTCTACCACTTCTTCCTTGTCTTCAACAATTAAAGCTTCCTCCAATTGTTCCAATACAAAGCAACTTCCCTCATTTCCCACCGGAGTTTCCAATCTCTCCTTCATGCTATGTTCTTTATTTGATTCTCCACATGTAGCCATGGGAGTTCCTTGAGTGTTCAAGCATTGGGAGGCTAATTGATTTGTTACCGCATCCAAGGTGGCCATGAAATTTTGCACATCCCTTTTCATCTCTTCTTGCCCTTGAACAAGAACACCAAGAGTTTCATCCATTAGAGATTGGGGTTGGTGGAAGGATTCATCATTTTGGGGGAAGGGTTCATAGTAGGAAGGTGGTTCTTCTTGGTAGAGTTGTGGTGGTTCAATGTTTTCCATTCTTTCCACTTGTTGCACAACACACTCCATGGTTGCTTGAAATTGATCCAATGCTTCCTTGAGATGATCCCTTGACTCTTGTTCCTCTTGGATAATATGATTAGGATCATGTGGCTCTTGGATCAATGGATATGAGTATTCTTCCATGGGAGGTTATGGTGGAAAGTAGTATTCATCCTGTGGTTGAAAATTTTCATATATTGGAGGTGGTTCATCTTGGTAATAATGTGGAAGAGGTGGCTCTTGAAAGTGGTGATGTTGGGATGGTGGTGGCTCTATGTGTGGTTCATATGGCTCATATGGTTGTTAGAATGGTGGATATGGATTAGGGTCATATGAAGGTGGTTGGTGAAAAGAGGCTTGTGAGTATGGTTGAGAGTTATGTTGAGGATATGGTTCATAGGCATATGGTGGTGGTTCTTGAAAGTCACAAGGTGATTCACCATAGCCATTGGATTGATATGCATCATAGAATGGCTCTTCTTCATAGTGCATTGGTGGAGGTTGTTGCCATGAAGATTGATCATATGCATATGGTTTCTCCCACCTTTGATTGTCCCATTCTTGATGCACATCTTCATTATAGTCCTCATTTCCTACAACATGTTGATAACCAAACTCATAGCCAAGGTAAGAATTCATGATAGCAAGAGGAAAATGAAAACAAAATCAAATAAGAAGCAAGAAAATTAAATCCTCAAACTAGTAAGAGCTAACAAAAGCAAACATATTCACACTATTCACATATATACAATAACCAATAACATAACACCATTGCAAATCCCCGGCAACGGCGCCATTTTGATGATTGGGATTTTTTGACGGTTTAGAATTCACAAATGAATTCTCGTTGCAAGTATAGTTTCTAAACCAATCACTAATCCTTTCATACAAAAAGTTGTTTGTCACTAAAACAAACCCCTAAATTTATAAACCGAAGTATTGGACCTCGGGTCGTTCTCCCTAGGAATTGTAATGAAGTGTCTTGTTATTGGTTGTGAATTATATTTGGGGTTTTTAAGCTTTTGGACAAGAAATATAAATGGCAAAGAAAATAAACTAACAACTAACAAAGCTCTTGGCAAGATATGAAAACTAGAAGTCCTATCCTAGTTATCCTTCTCAATTGTGATGAGAATTGTTCATTGCTACCACTTAGTAAACCCTTACTAAAGAAAGGAAAGTCAAGTGGATGAATTGACTTGAGCCACAAGTCCTAGCCAACTCCCAAGGAAAGACTAGCTTTAGTGCACTCCAAAACAATTAGCAATCTCTCCAATTATCAATCAACAAAGAAATTAGATAACTCAAGTGTCACTAATTACTCTACCTAGGCCAAGAGGAACAAAATCTACACTAAAACTAAAAGAGATATTTCAACAAACACATAAAGTGCAATAGAAGTAATCATTATTAAATGCAAGAATTAAAGGAATCTACAACTACAAAAAACAAGAGATCAACAATAGAAAAGCAAAGAAGACACATTTAGTATGAATTACCTCTTATTGAATTGGAAGAATGTAGAAGGAACAATACTAGATCTACAACAAAATATAAGAACAACATAAAGGAAATTACAACAAAAGAGTGGAAGAAGAATGAATGTAACTACAAGGAATTGAGATGTAGAAGTAGAAGAAAGCAAAGATTAAAATCTAGATCTAAGAACCAAACCTAATCCTAATCCTAATTCTAGAGAGAAGAGAGAGCTTCTCTCTCTAGAAACTAACTCTAACTACTAAACTAAACTAATGGTTAAAAGTTAGTTGATTCCTCTTCAATCCTTGGCTTAAATAGCATCAGAAATGAGTTGGATTGGGCCCACAAGGCTTCTAAAATCGCTGGCCACGTTTTGCTTTAAATGGACCAGGTGGCAGCAACGGCGCATACGCGTACTATGCGCGTGCACGCCACCATACGTGTGGCAACTATGGCAAATCTTATATCGTTTCGAAGCTCCGGATGTTAGCTTTCTAACCCAATTGAAATCGCATCATTTGGACCTCTGTAGCTCAAGTTATGGTCGTTTAAGTGCAAAGAGGTCGGCTTGACAGCTTTCCGGTTCTTTCATTTCTTCATGAGTTCTCCAACTTTTCATGCTTCTTTCTTCATTCCCTTGATCCAATCTTTGCCTCCTAAACCTTAAATCACTTAACAAACATATCAAGGCATCTAATGGAATCAAGGAGAATTAGATTTAGCTATTTTAAGACCTAAAAAAACATGTTTTCACTCTTAAGCACAATTAAAGGAGAAGTTATAAAACCATGCTATTTCATTGAATAAATGTGGGTAAAAGGTCATAAAATCCCTTAAATAAAGCATAAGATAAACCCTACAAATGGGGTTTATCACTTATACCACGAAGATTCTGATTAAGGAAGCTAAGAGATACTCATTCAATCTAATGTAGAACGGAGGTGTTTGTCAGGCACACGTTCATGGATTGAGGAAGGTGATGAGTGTCACGGATCATCACCTTCTCCATAATTAAGTGCAAATGAATATCTTAGATAGGAACACGCATGTTTGAAAGGAGAAACAGAAACAATTGCATTAATTCATCGAGACGCTGCAGAGCTCCTCACCCCCAACAATGGAGTTTAGAGACTCATGCTGCCAAGGAATATAAAATCCAGTTCTATAGACGTCATGAGATGCAAAATAAATCTCTAAAAGTTGTTTTAAATAGTAAACTAATAACCTAGGTTTACAGAATATGAGTAAACTAAGATAATTGGTGCAGAAATCCACTTCTGAGGCCCACTTGGTGTGTGCTGGGGCTGAGACTTAAGCCTCTCACGTGCTTGGGCTATTTCTGGAGTTGAACGCCAGGTTGTAACGTGTTTTGGGCGTTGAACTCCAACTTGTAACCTGTTTCTGGCGCTGAACGCCAGACAGCAGCATGAAACTGGCGTTGAACGCCAATTTACATCATTTATCTTCGCGCAAAGTATGGACTATTATATATTGCTGGAAAGCCCTGAATATCTACTTTCCAACCCAATTGAGAGCGCGTCAATTGGACTCCTGTAGCTCCAAAATATCCATTCCGAGTGCAGGGAGGTCAGGATCCAACAGCATCAGCAGTCCTTTTTTAACCTAACTCAAATTTTTGCTCAGCTCCCTCAATTTCAGCCAGAAAATATCTGAAATCACAGAAAAACATACAAACTCATAGTAAAGTCCAGAAATATGATTTTTGCCTAAAAACTAATAATATTCTACTAAAAACTAATTAAAACATACTAAAATCTACATGAAATTACCCCCAAAAAGCGTATAAAATATCCGCTCATCACAACACCAAACTTAAACTGTTGCTTGTCCTCAAGCAACTAGATAAATAAAATAGGATGAAAAGAAATTAAGAAGTAATAATATCTCAGAGTTTTTAAATGGAGCTCAGATTCTTATTAGATGAGCGGGGTTTGTAGCTTTTTGTTTCTGAACAGTTTTGGCATCTCCCTTTATCCTTTGAAATTCAGAATGATTGGCATCCATAGGAACTCAGAATTCAGATAGTATTATTGATTCTCCTAGTGTAGTATGTTGATTCTTGAACACAGTTACTTTATGAGTCTTGGCCGTGGCCCTAAGCACTTTGTTTTCCAGTATTACCACCGGATACATAAATGCCACAGACACATGACTGGGTGAACCCTTTTCAGATTGTGACTCAGATTTGCTAGAGTCCCCAGTTAGAGGTGTCCAGAGCTCTTAAGCACACTCTTTTTGCTTTGGATCATGACTTTAACCACTCAGTCTCAAGCTTTTCACTTAGACCTTCATGACATAAGCACATGGTTAGGGACAGCTTGATTTAGCCGCTTAGGCCTGGATTTTATTTCCTTGGGCCCTCCTATCCATTGATGCTCAAAGCCTTGGATCTTTTTTTTTTTTACTCTTGCCTTTTGGTTTTAAGGGCTATTGGCTTTTTCTGCTTGCTTTTTCTTTTTCTTTCTATTTTTTTTCCACTTTTCTTCTTTCTTTTTTTCGCAAGCTTGTTTTTTCACTGCTTTTTCTTGCTTCAAGAATCACTTTCATGATTTTTCAGATCATCAATAACATTTCTCTTGTTCATCATTCTTTCAAGAGCCAACAATTTTAACACTCATAAAATTCAATATCAAAAATATAAACTGTTCAGGCATTCATTCAGAAGACAAAATGTATTACCACCACATATAAATAATTAGAATTTTCCTTATTAAGAACTCGAAAAAAATATTGCCTCTTTATTCTAAAAATCTACTATTTTATTCATGTTTGATGATGATGAGAAAAATAAATTATAGCTTAATTGGAGATAAAATCAAAATAGAGATACTAATTACTACTACTAATATATAACTTCTAAGGTAAATTCATAATAAGAACAGTTATCACAGAGTTAAGGCAAAGATTAGGACTCAACAACCTTTATTTTGGGAAGTGGGGGTTCCTCTAGTCTGTGGGATGCTTGATCCTTCAAGAGATAATTTCTGACGCTTCAGTTCCTTCAAGTCACATCCTTGCTCTTCCTGTTCCCTTAGGTGCCATGATCTTGATGAGTTTTAGCTCAGTGATCATGACAAATCACACAAACTTAGAGGTTTGCTTGTCCTCAAGCAAAAGAAAGGATAGGAGAGGAATATAGGGAGAGAAAATTTCGAAATCCAAAAGATATGATGAGTTGAAAAAGATTTGAAAAAGATTTGGATTGGAGAAAGATTTGTGTTATGAATTAAGATACATTTGATATTTTTGAAAAAGGGATTTTAGAAATTAAGGTTTTTAGAAATTAGGATTAAAATTTTTGAAATTAAAGGATGACATTTTGAAACATGTTTATGTAAGAAATCATGATTTGAAACATAAAAAATTAGAAAATTTGTAAAGAAAAACGAATTTTACCTCCTCCCTACCATTCTGGCGTTAAACGCCCAACTGCTGCATGTTTTGGGCGTTTAACGCCCAATTGCTGCTTCTCCTGGGCGTTCAACGCCCAGCTGTTGCTTCTTTCTGGCGTTGAATGCCAGGAAGTCCTTTATTACTGGGCATTTTTCTAAACGCCTAGGATGCTGTAATTCTGGCGTTAAATGCCCAGAAGGAGCTTCGTTCTGGCGTTCAGCGCCCAGAAGATGCTCCTTTCTGGCGTTCAACGCCCAGATGGCTATCCTTATTGGCGTTGAATGCCCAGTGGATGCTTCTTTTGGGCGTTCAACGCCCAAAACATTTCTTATTGGCTTTTTCACGCCAGTGAGCTTCCAAATTCCCCTGTAACTCTATGAATTCAATCAATTGCTATTTTACCTTTTGAAGATACTTTGACCTATACCTGTAAAAATTAATTAGCAAAAACAAATAAAATTAAATTTTGTGAATGGCTGGGTTGCCTCCCAGCAAGCGCTTCTTTATTATCCTTAGCTGGACTATTACTGAGCTCTAATCAAGTCTCAGTTTTGAGCATTCTTGCTCAAAATTGCCTTCAAGATAATGTTTAACTCTCTGTCCATTAACAATGAACTTTTTGTTAGAGTCATTATCTTGAAGCTCTACGTATCCATATGGCGATACACTTGTAATCACATATGGACCTCTCCACCGGGACTTCAATTTTTTGGGGAATAATCTGAGCCTAGAATTGAATAGCAGAACTTTCTGCCCTAGCTCAAAGACTCTGGATGACAATTTCTTATCATGCCATCTTTTTGCTTTCTCTTTGTATATTTTTGCATTCTCGAAAGCAGTGAGTCTAAATTCCTCTAGCTCATTTAACTGAAGCAATCATTTTTCTCCAGCCAACTTGGCATCAAGGTTCAGGAATCTGGTTGCCCAGTAGGCCTTATGTTCCAGTTCCACTGGCAAGTGACATGCCTTTCCATACACAAGCTGGTATGGAGAGGTCCCTATAGGGGTCTTGCTGTTCTGTATGCCCACAGAGCATCATCCAAGCTTCTTGCCCAATCCCTTCTACGGTTAATTACAGTCCGTTCTAGGATTCTTTTGAGTTCTCTATTTGAGACTTCAGCTTGCCCATTTGTCTGTGGATGATATGGAGTGGCTACCATGTGGCTAACTCCATAACGAACCAAAGCAGAGTAAAGCTGTTTATTACAGAAATGAGTGCCCCCATCACTGATTAATACTCTAGGGGTACCAAATCTGCTAAAGATGTGTTTCTGGAGGAATTTTAACACTGTTTTAGTGTCATTAGTAGTGTTGCAATAGCTTTCACCCATTTGGATACATAATCCACTGCCACCAGAATATAAGTGTTTGAGTATGATGGTGGGAAAGGTCCCATGAAGTCAATACCCCATACATCAAACAACTCAATCTCCAAGATCTCTTGTTGAGGCATGGCATAACTGTGAGGCAAATTACCAGATCTTTGGCAACTGTCACAATTAAGTACAAAAACTCGGGAATCAGAGTAGGCCAGTAGAAGCCACATTGGAGGACTCTTGTGGCTGTTCGCTCACTTCCAAAATGTCCCCTATATTGGGATCCATGGCAGTGCCATAGGATCTTCTGTGCTTCTTCTTTAGGCACACATCTACGGATTACTCCGTCTGCACATCTCTTAAAGAGATACGGCTCATCCCAAAGATAATACTTTGCATCCGTGATCAGCTTCTTTGATTGCTGCCTACTGTATTCTTTGGGTATGAATCTCACTGCGTTATAGTTTGCAATGTCTGCAAACCATGGCACTTCCTGGATGGCAACGAGTTGCTCATCCGAAAAGTTTTCAGAAATCTCAGTAAGAGGGAGGGATGCCCCTTCTACTGGTTCTATTCGGGACAGGTGATCTGCTACCAGATTCTCTGTCCCCTTTCTGTCTCTTATTTCTATATCAAACTCTTGCAGAAGCAACACCCATCTTATAAGTCTGGGTTTTGAATCCTGCTTTGTGAGTAGATATTTAAGAGCAGCATGATCAGTGTACACAATCACTTTTGATCCTACTAAATAGGATCTGAATTTGTCAATGGCGTAAACCACTGCAAGTAGTTATTTTTCTGTGGTTGTGTAGTTCTTCTGTGCGTCATTTAAAACATGACTGGCATAGTAAATGACGTGCAGAAGCTTGTCATGCCTTTATCCCAACACTGCACTAATGGCATGGTCACTGGCATCACACATTAGTTCAAATGGCAATGTCCAGTTTGGTGCAGAGATGATTGGTGCTGTGACCAATTTAGCTTTCAGAGTCTCAAATGCCTGCAGACACTCCTTATCAAAGACAAATGGCATGTCAGAAGCTAACAGGTAGCTCAGAGGTTTGGCGATTTTTGAAAAATCCTTTATAAACCTTTTATAGAATCCTGCATGCCCCAAAAAGCTTCTGATTGCCTTAACATTGGCAGGTGGTGGTAATTTTTCAATTACCTCTACCTTAGCTTGATCCACCTCTATTCCCTTGTTCGAAATTTTGTGCCCAAGGACAATTCCTTCAGTCACCATAAAGTGACATTTCTCCCAGTTTAAAACCAGGTTAGTCTCTTGGCATCTCTTTAGAACAAGTGCTAGATGGTCAAGACAGGAGCTGAATGAGTCTCCAAATACTGAAAAGTCATCCATGAAGACTTCCAAAAATTTTTCCACCATATCAGAGAAAATTGAAAGCATGCACCTTTGAAAGGTTGCAGGTGCATTACACAGGCCAAATCGCATCCTTCTGTATGCAAATACTCCGGATGGACATGTGAATGCCGTTTTCTCTTGATCCTGGGGATCTACTGCAATTTGATTATAACCTGAATATCCATCCAGGAAGCAGTAGTATTCATGACCTGCTAGTCTTTCTAGCATCTGGTCTATGAATGGTAAAGGAAAATGATCCTTTCTGGTGGCTGTATTGAGCCTTCTATAATCAATACACATACGCCACCCTGTAACTGTTCTTGTAGGAACCAGTTCATTTTTTTCATTATGAACCACTGTCATGCCTCCCTTCTTAGGGACGACTTGGACAGGGCTTACCCAGGGGCTGTCAGAAATAGGATAAATAATCCCAGCCTCTAGTAATTTAGTGACCTCATTCTGCACCACTTCCTTCATGGCTGGATTCAGCCGCCTTTGTGGTTGGACCACTGGCTTAGCGTCACCCTCCAATAAGATCTTGTGCATGCATCTGGCTGAGCTAATGCCCTTAAGATCACTGATGGACCACCCAAGAGCTGTCTTGTGTGTCTTTAGCACTTGAATTAGTGCTTCCTCTTCCTATGGCTCTAAGGTAGAGCTTATGATTACAGAAAAGGTATCACCTTCTCCCAGAAATGCATATTTCAGGGATGGTGGCAATGGTTTGAGCTCGGGTTTAGGAGGTTTCTCCTCTTCCTGAGGGATTTTCAGAGGTTCTGTTATTCTCTCTGATTCCTCCAGATCAGGCTGAACATCTTTAAAGATGTCCTCTAGCTTTGATTCGAGACTCTCAGTCATATTGACCTCTCTTACCAGAGAGTCAATAATATCAACACTCATGCAGTCATTTGGGGTGTCTGGATGTTGCATGGCTTTGACAACATTCAACTTGAACTCCTCCTCATTGACTCTCAGGGTTACTTCCCCTTTTTGGACGTCAATGAGGGTTCGGCCAGTTGCTAGGAAAGGTCTTCCTAGAATGACAGTTGCACTCTTGTGCTCCTCCATTTCCAGCACCACAAAGTCAGTAGGAAAGGCAAATGCCCCAACCTTGACAATCATGTCTTCAATCACGCCTGATGGGTATTTAATGGAGCTATCAGCAAGTTGAAGACATATCCGGATTGGTTTGACTTCTTCAGTCAAACCAAGCTTTGTGATAATAGATGCAGGTATTAAGTTGATACTTGCCCCAAGATCACATAGAGTCTGCTTGGTACAAGTACCCTCTAATGTGCATGGTATCATAAAGCTTCCGGGATCCTTAAGCTTCTCAGGTAAGCTTTCCAGGATAACTGCACTGCATTCTTCAGTGAGGTAAACTTTTTCAGTTTCCCTCCAATCCTTCTTATGACTTAAGATCTCTTTCATGAACTTGGCATAAGAGGGTATTTGCTCAAGTGCTTCTGCAAACGGAATCTTTATTTCAAGAGTCCTGAGATAGTCTGCAAAGCGGGCAAATTTCTTATCCTGTTTCGCTTGGCGGAGTTTTTGAGGATAAGGCATTTTGGCTTTGTATTCCTCAACCTTAGTTGCTGCAGGTTTATTACCTGTAGAAGTGAGTTGGGAAGCCTTTTTAGAAGGGTTGTTATTAGCACTTGTATGTGTCTGATCCCCCACTGGCATTTGAATGCCAGGGGTGGAAGCTGGAGTGGCGTTAGACGCCAGCTCCTTGCCTGATTCTGGCGTCTGAACGCCAAAACTATGCTCCCTTTGGGCGTTCAACGCCAAGTCCTTGCTTATTTCTGGCGTTAAACGCCAGAAATGAGCATGGTTTGGGCGTTCAGCGCCAGCATTGTTCCTCTCTGGGCTCTGATTGTCCTCAGAGGGATTTTGAGTTGCCATTTGTTCATTTCTTGGCTTCCTACTGCTTTGAAGTGAGGTATTTAATGTTTTTCCACTTCTTAATTGAACTGCTTGGCATTCTTCTGTTATTTGTTTTGACAGTTGCTTTTTTGTTTGCTTCAACTGTACTTCCATATTCATATTAGCCATTCTTGTTTCTTGTAATATCTCCTTGAACTCGGCTAGCTGTTTTGTTAGAAAGTCTAATTGCTGATTGAATTCATTAGCCTGATCTACAGGACTGAGTTCAGCAGTTACTGGTTTAGCTTCTTTTTTCATGGAAGCTTCACTGCTTAGGTACAGATGTTGATTTCTGGCAACTGTATCAATAAGCTCTTGAGCTTCTTCAATTATTTTTCTCATATGTATAGATCCACCAGCTGAGTGATCTAGAGAAATCTGAGCTTTTTCTGTAAGCCCATAGTAGAAGATGTCTAATTGCACCCACTCTGAAAATATTTCAGAGGGGCATTTTCTTAGCATCTCTCTGTATCTCTCCCAAGCATCATAAAGGGATTCATTATCTCCTTGTTTGAAGCCTTGGATGCTTAGGCTTAGCTGTGTTATCCGTTTTGGAGGAAAATAGTGATTCAGGAATTTTTCTGACAGTTGTTTCCATGTCTTTATGCTGTTCTTAGGTTGGTTATTTAACCACCTCTTAGCTTGATCTTTTACAGCAAATGGAAACAGTAATAATCTGTAGACATCCTGATCTACTTCTTTATCATGTACTGTATCAGCAATTTGTAAAAATTGTGCCAGAAACTCTATAGGTTCTTCATGTGGAAAACCGGAATACTGGCAGCTTTGCTGCACCATGATAATGAGCTGAGGATTCAACTCAAAGCTACTAACTCCAATGGAGGGTATACAGATACTACTCCCATATGAAGTAGTAGTGGGGTTAGTGTATGACCCTAGAGTCCTCCTGGACCGTTCATTTCCACTTAGTTCCATGATGGAGCAAGGGAGATGGTATAAATGTTGATATTGTCTATTTTATTTAATTTATTATATAAAGAAAATTGATTTTCGAAATAATAAAATAAAATAAAATAAAAATCGAAATAAAAATAAAATAAATAAAGAAAGAAAATTAAAAATTAAAAATTTGAAAACTTTTATGAAGATTTTCGAAAACTTGAGGAGAGAGAAAGTGGTTAGGATATTTTTGAAAAAGATATTTATATTTTTTTTAATTTTGAATTTTATGATGAAAGAGAAAAACACACAAAAGACACAAGACTTAAAATTTTTAGATCTAATGCTCCTTATTTTCGAAAATATTTGGAGGGAAAACACCAAGGAACACTAAACTTAAAAATTTTATGATCAAAACACAAGAAAGACTCAAGAACACCTTGAAGATTCACAAGAACACCAAGAACAAAAGAAAGAACACAAAACTTAAAATTTTTAGAAAACCAAGATAAATTTTCGAAAATTAAAGAAAGATCAACAAGAAAACACCAAACTTAAAGTTTGGCACAAGATTAAATCAAGAAAAATTATTTTTGAAAAAGATTTTAAAAAGAAGATACCCAATTGCCAAGAACATAAGCCAACGCTCTAGCCAACTGAGCTAAAAATGTAACGTGTTTTAAAGATGTATTATCTTTATAGATAAGAATAAAATTTTTTGAAAACTAATGTTTTAAAAAAGCACAAGAAAAACAAGAAAAGACACAGAACAAGACAAACCAAAGATCTAACAAGAAAATTGACAAGAACAATTTGAAGATCAAGGAAAAACAAAGAACACTAATTCGAAAATTTAAAGGAAAATACAAGATATGCAATTGACACCAAACTTAGAACAAGACACTAAACTCACGAAAAAAATTAGAAATTGATAAAGAAAAATAATATTTTTGAAAAATTTTTGAAAAGGGAATAAAGGACTCAGAATTTAATGACTCTATAACAACAAAAATAAATTATTCCTAATCTAAGCAACAAAATAAACCTTTAGTTGTTCAAACTCGAATAATCCCCGGCAACGGCGCTAAAAATTTGGTGCACGAAATGCAATCTCACTCTTTGACAATTCGCACAACTAACCAGCAAGTGCACTGGGTCGTCCAAGTAATACCTTACGTGAGTAAGGGTCGATCCCACGGAGATTATTGGTTTGAAGCAGGCTATGTTTATTTTATTATTCTTAGTCAGGATATCAATTAAAATTATCAGTTGGAATTATTAGAAAAATAAAAGAGTGTGAAATAGTTACTTGTTGTGCAGTAATGGAGAATATGTTGGGGTTTTTGGAGATGCTTTGTCCTCTGAATCCCTGCAACATAATGCTTACTCATTTTCATAAATGCAAGGCTCCTTCCATGGCAAGCTGTATGTAGGGAATCACCATTGTCAGTGGCTACCTCCCATCCTCTCAGTGAAAACGGTCCAGATGCTCTGTCACAGCATGGCTAATCAGCTGTTGGTTCTCGATCATGTTGGAATAGGATCCATTGATCCTTTTGCGTTTGTCATCACGCCCAGCAATCGCGAGTTTGAAGCTCGTCACAGCCATTCAATCCTTGAATCCTACTCGAAATACCACAGACAAGGTTTAGACTTTCCGGATCCTCATGAGTGGCCGCCATCAGTTTTAGCTTATACCATGAAGATTCTGATTAAGGAAGCTAAGAGATACTCATTCAATCTAATGTAGAACGGAGGTGTTTGTCAGGCACACGTTCATGGATTGAGGAAGGTGATGAGTGTCACGGATCATCACCTTCTCCATAATTAAGCGCAAATGAATATCTTAGATAGGAACACGCATGTTTGAAAGGAGAAACAGAAACAATTGCATTAATTCATCGAGAAGCTGCAGAGCTCCTCACCCCCCGACAATGGAGTTTAGAGACTCATGCTGCCAAGGAATATAAAATCCAGTTCTATTGACGTCATGAGATGCAAAATAAATCTCTAAAAGTTGTTTTAAATAGTAAACTAATAACCTAGGTTTACAAAATATGAGTAAACTAAGATAATTGGTGCAGAAATCCACTTCTGGGGCCCACTTGGTGTGTGCCGGGGCTGAGACTTAAGCCTCTCACGTGCTTGGGCTGTTTCTGGAGTTGAACGCCAGGTTGTAACGTGTTTTGGGTGCTGAACTCCAACTTGTAACCTGTTTCTGGCGCTGGATGCCAGACAGCAGCATGAAACTGGCGTTGAACGCCAATTTACGTTATTTATCTTCGCGCAAAGTATGAACTATTATATATTGCTGGAAAGCCCTGGATGTCTAATTTCCAACCCAATTGAGAGCGCGTCAATTGGACTCCTGTAGCTCCAAAAAATCCATTCCGAGTGCAAGGAGGTCAGGATCCAACAGCATCAGCAGTCCTTTTTCAGCCTAACTCAGATTTTTGCTCAGCTCCCTCAATTTCAGCCAGAAAATACCTGAAATCATAGAAAAACACACAAACTCATAGTAAAGTCCAGAAATATGATTTTTTCCTAAAACTTAATAATATTCTACTAAAAACTAATTAAAACATACTAAAATCTACATGAAATTACCCCCAAAAAGCGTATAAAATATCCGCTCATCATTAGGCGCAAGACAACAACAACAACACTCAACCATAGGCTTGAAACTTCAAGTAAGGCACACGAATTCTCCAAGTAAGGTGCAGAATCATTCAAGTTAACTAAAAACCATGCGGCCATGTTCAACTAAGGCGCAAGGTATCCTTGAGTTAGGCGCAACACATGAGCTTGGATAGTCATTCCTCACTGCACCCTTCAAGTAAGGCGCAATGTCAAGCCAAGTTAGGCGTGCCTTCCAACGAAGCAAGTGGTCCCCATTCATCAGTTGAAAACGCGCGGATTATTTAATTAACTCTAAATTAAAACTTTAATTTTTATTTTAAAATAGGAAAAGATATTATTTTAGCTTTAGAAAATAGATTTTAAATTAATTAGGATTAGATATAAAAGAGAAAAGAAACTTCTCTTCTGGGGATGATTCCACCTCATTCGAAATTTACAGTTTACCAGAATCCTAGTTTTCACTCTGAACCATGAGCAACTAAACCTCCACTATTAAGGTTAGGAGCTCTATCTATTGTATTGATTGATTCTATTGTTTTTCTATTTTAATTCATGTACTGATTTATAATTCAAGAATTATTTTCGTTCTTTTTTTATGAATTTGGGTGGAACGGAAGTATGACCCTCTTTCTAATTTAGTTCTTGTATAACTTGGAAAAGCTCTTTACTTGAACAACAGCTTGAAAACTTACTCTCCTAAATTTCTAATTATCTGGACTTAACGGGATACGTAACATATAATCCTCTTATATTTGGGTAATTAGGATTTTTGTGGCATATAACTAGAATTGAACTTCACCCTCTAATTGGAATCAAGTGACCAAGGAATTGGCGGTTGATGAATTTTAGAGGAGACTAAAAAGGTCTAAGGAATTAGGGTTTAATCGCCTATAGTTTGCCATGAATTAAATCTTGTATGATTAAAATAGTTAGTAAGAAAAGTCAATTCGGAAAATAGATAACTCTGAAGCCTTAACTGTTTCTCCATATATTATTCCCAACTTGTTTACTGCTTACTTTCTAATATTCTGAACTTACTGTTAATTATTTTGAACCTTCAAAACACCATTTTCTGCTTGTCTAACTAAGTAAATTAATCAACCATTGTTGCTTAGTCCATCAATCCTTGTGGGATCGACCCTCATTCACTTGAGGTACTACTTGGTACGACCCGATGCACTTGCCGGTTAGTTTGTGGGTTATAAATACCGCACCAAGTTTTTGGCGCCATTGCCGAAGATTGACTATGATTAACAACTATCAATTGTTTGATTGCTTAGATTAGATCATTTTTTTTAATTAATTTTATTTTAGTATTATTAATTTTTAATTCTCATTTTTTCTTTTCCTTTATTTTTCCTTATTTTTCATTTCCCATTCCCCTGTCCCCTCTTTGGTTTTATTTTTTTTCTTTTGATTTTTTTTAAAACTTACGGCATTCCTCTTTTTTTATTTTCCTTTTTATCATATATTTTTTTTTTATTTCTGAAATTAAGTTTGGTGTCCCCTAGTTATTTTTATTTTAAATTTCTGTTTATTTTTATTTATAATTTTGAAATTTTTCAGCTTTAATTATTTAGTTGTTTTATTTTATTTCTTTTACAAAAGTTATCTCACTGGGAATTTTCTGCACTCTGACGTAGAGATTTCCATCTTTTCTTGTTTTTTGTTTGTTTATGAGCAGGAACAGAGATAAGGAACCTCTTTTAGATTTTGATCCTGAACCCGAAAAGACTTTCAGGCAACATTTGCAACAAGCAAGATTTTACAAGGCTGTAGAGTCCACTATGGATCATAATAATGCTACTAATGTCAATGTGGCAAATCCAGTTGGGAATGAGCAACTTAAAAGAGTGCTTGGCTCATACACTGCTCCTACTGCAGATCTTTATGGAAAAAGTATTGTGGTGCCTTCTATAGCTGCAAACAACTTTGAACTGAAGCCACAGCTAGTCACTTTGGTGCAATAAAACTGTCAATATCATGGACTCCCTCAGGAAGATCCCAATCAGTTTATCTCTAATTTTCTGCGAATTTGTGATACTGTGAAAACTAATGGAGGGAATTCTAAGGTGTACAAACTCATGCTCTTCCCATTTACCTTGAAGGACAGTGCAAAGCTGTGGTTAGATTCTTAACCCAAGGAGAGTTTGGATACTTGGGATAAGATTGACACTGGGTTTCGTACTAAATTTTTCCCACCAAAGAAGCTGACTAAGCTTGGGGTGGAGGTTCAGACTTTCAGATAGAAGGATGGTGAGACCCTCTATGAAGCTTGGGAGAGGTACAAGTTGCTGACTAGGCAATGCCCTCCGGACATGTTCTCTAAATGGACCCAACTAGATATCTTTTATGAAGGCTTGGGTGAAATGTCCAAGATGTGCTTAGATAATTCTGTAGGTGGTTCATTGCACATGAAGAAGACATCGGAAGAAACTATTGAGCTTATTGAGTTGGTTGCTCGCAACCAATATTTATACTCATCTAATAGGAATCCTGTGAACTCTGAGATTCCTCAGAAGAGAGGTGTTTTGGAAGTGAAAGTTGTTGATGCCATTCTTACTCAGAACAAGCTTTTCACTCAGCAACTAAATCTAATTACTCAACAGTTGAGTGGAATGCAAATTTCAGCTGTCAACACTCAGAATGCACATCAATAGGTCCCTTATGACATGACAGGTAATTTTATGCAACATAAAAATTATGATTATGCTCAATCTTCTTCTGAACAGGTCAATTACATTGGGAGTGCTCCTAGAAATCCCAATAATGATCCCTATTCTAAGACCTACAATCAAGGGTGGAGAAATCACCCAAATTTTAGGTGGAGAGAGCAACCCCAGAGGCCACAGAATTTTAATAATAATTCTCAGGGTGGTTTTCAATAGAATAATTTTAATAACCACCAATTTTAGTCATCTCAGCAAGCAACTTCTCAGCCCCAGCAGAACAATGATTTGGAAGCAATATTGGCAAGTTTTAGACAGGAAAACAGAGCATCAATCAAGAACTTGAAGATTCAGATGGGTCAATTAGTTGCAAAAGCTAATGAAATTGATTAGAGGACCACTAATAGCCTTCCTGGTAACACAATTCCAAATCCAAGAGAGGAATGCAAGGCTATCACCTTGATAAGTGGACAAGTGACAAGTACGGAAGTACAAGTTAATGAGGAGACAGCTGAAAAAAAAGCTCCAGAGAAGAAGAAGGAAGAAGTAGAGCACGTCCCTCCAAAGCGTGCAGACAACCCATTTCCAGACTCTCTTGACACTTATTCTACATTGCCAAAGGCTCCTGAGTACAAGCCTAAAATGCCATATCCTCAAAGACTTCAAAAGGAGACCAAAGACAAGTAGTTTTCAAAGTTCTTGGAAGTCTTCAGAAAGTTGCAAATCAATATTTCTTTTGCTTAGGTTTTGGAGCAAATGCCTCTCTATGTCAAATTCATGAAGGAGCTGTTGTCAAAGAAGAAGCCTTTAAAGGGAGACGAGACAGTGATCCTGACTAAGGAATGTAGTGCCATCATTCAGAATAACTTGCCAAGGAAGATGCCGGATCCAGGGAGCTTTCAAATTCCATGCACCATTGGGAGCACAACCTTTGAGAAAGCATTATGTGATTTGGGAGCAAGCATCAATTTAATGCCCTTGTCTGTGATGAAGAAGCTGCAAATCCAAGAGGTACAACCCACAAGGATAGCATTACAGATGGTAGACAAATCTATGTAGCCTACATACGGATTAGTGGAGAATATCTTGGTCAAAGTGGGTAAGTTCTTCCTCCCAGCAGATTTTGTGATTCTTGACACAGGGGAGGATGAGAATGCCTCTATAATTCTAGGAAGACCATTTCTAGCCACTGAAAGAGCTCTGATTGATGTAGAAGTGGGTGAATTAGTGCTTAGAGTGAATGATGAGTAACTAATCTTTCATGTCTTCAAAGATATACATTCAGTAGGTGAAAAAGAAAGGTGCATGCAGACTGAGCTTATTAATCCAAATCTTCAAGAATCCCCTGATGATGCACAGCAGAATCTGCAGCTCAAACCTCCTTTAGTGACAATCAATAAAATTCCTCCTGACATCAAACCTAAGTTTGGTGTCGAGAATGCATCATCCACCAAGGAGGAGGGTCCTAAAAAGAAAGTATTCAGAGGATGGAGAAATAAAAAGATCCCCACTGAAGGTTTCTCCTCAGGAATGAAGGTGGTGTTGACTAGCAATCCAGTGTTGACTTATACAGTAAACCGAATCCTCTCTCTAGAGCATATGGAACTACTTTATGGAGACACGGGAAAGAAGTTCAAAGTGAAGGGGTGAAGAGATGAGCCCCTATGATCCTCCTCCCTAGAGGAGCTGACCATCAAGCTAATGACGGTAAAGAAGCACTTGTCGAGAGGCAACCCGATATTTTCCTATCCTTTAGTTTAATTTCTGTTGGTTTGATTTTGTTATTTATTTAGTTTTAGTTGAGTTTTACTGTTTTTCCTTTGTTTTACGTATGCTTTGATCATGCAGAGTAATTGGAACAGAAACAGGTACCTGAAGACAGAGTTTCGAACACCCTAGAGAAGCTGAGCTTGGATTGGGTGGTGCCTAACTTCACCCTTAAAGTTAGGCACCAGTGATGCATATAAAGTGGAATTTTTCTCTGGAGGGGTGACGCCTAACTTGAGGTTTCTCAAGTTATGCGCCACATGAGGCATTGAAAATGCATTCCTTTCGGGAGCCTTGAAGTTGGGCGCACCAAAAGTTGAAGTTAGGTGCACCAAAAGTTGAAGTTAGGTGCCAGAAGAAGCATGCCATTTAGGACAGCTCACGCTTAACTTCCCAGCAATAAAGTTAAGCGCTAGGACAGATTTCCAAGCAAAGTTAGGCGCCATTGGCACCAAGTTAGGCGCCAACTTCATTGCTTTCTATACTTCCAAACCGAATCTCCCTATTCCAGAAACATATCTTTCCTTTCCCCATATCTTATTCCTAGCCTATATATATGATTCCCAATCCTATAACTCTCCTAATCAAGACCCTACCATGAACCCCACCCCCCTTTCCATGTGTGTGTGTGTGTGTGTGTGTGCGCGCGCGCCCCTATCCTCACCATAATCAATCCCCCTCCCCCCAATATATACATATAAATAACTATATATATAAAATACAAAAAAATAAAAAAATAAAATAAATATATTTTTTAATTAATTTTAAACTCTCTTATCATTTTATTATTTTTTTTCTATAATAATTTTTGTTTACTCCTCCGTGCATTCTTTATGTCTCTCTTCTTTTTCAGATTTTCTTTGCTTGAAGACAAGCAAACTTTTAAGTTTGGTGTTGTCACTTCACTTGTGGTTTTTCTGTTTATTTTAATGGCACCAAAGGGAGACGAATTATCTTCACGGAGGAGCACAACCTGAAGAATGAGACGGCCACTAGGATAACTGAGGTGGTTGAGTTCCTTTCATTCTATATTTTCTCCTTGTTCTTATTATGTTATGTTCCTATTTTCTGTTGTTTTGTCTTAGTTCCTGCATGATCCTTTGTTATTTCAATTCTTAAGTTCTAATTTGATTTGCTATTTTAATTATGTTATTTGATTTTAGTTCTAAAAAGTGTCTCATGTATCACTTACTGAGCTTGAATTCAAAAGAAAAAGAAAAAAATGTATTGCATGAGAAATAGAGTTTATAACAAAGAATAGTCTTATTTACTTAAATGTTGTAGTATTATCTGTGGTTCTGAATGCATGACATGAACAGTGCATATCTGAATTTGAATCAAAGGATATTGATGTATAAGGAACAAGAATTTAAAGAACTATTATGAATTCTCTGAAGTTAGTAAAAGCTTAATCCTTGAAGAAAAAGAAACAGCATGAGAAAAATAAAAACAAGGTCCAAGGCTCTGAGCATCAATAACTAGGGAAGTCAGTCATGATTAAAAACTCAAAGAGTTGTGTCCCTAGTCATTTGCTTGTGGTGTGAATGTGTCAAGTAATTCTTGATACAGAGCACTAAGAATCGAGATCAAATGCATTTAACAGAGTATGCTAAAGGCTTTGAGCACCATTGTCTGGGAGTAACTGGAAAAAAAATTTCAGAACTTACAGAGAGTTCCCCAGTTAAGTGCTTGTGGTGTTTTTGTGTCAAGTGAAGTGATGAGCGGATAATTTGTATGCTTTTTGGCACTGTTTTTAGTATATTTTTAGTATCCTTTAGTTAGTTTTTAGTATATTTTTATTAGTTTTTAGTTAAAATTCACTTTTCTGGACTTTACTATGGGTTTGTGTGTTTTTCTGTGATTTCAGGTATTTTCTGGCTGAAATTGAGGGACCTGAGCAAAAATCTGATCCAGAGACTCAAAAGGACTGCAGATGCTGTTGGATTCTGACCTCCCTGCACTCGAAGTGGATTTTCTGGAGCTACAGAAGCCCAATTGGCGCGCTCTCAACGGCGTTGGAAAGTAGACATCCTGGGCTTTCCAGCAATATATAATAGTCCATACTTTGCCCAAGATATGATGGCCCAAACCGGCGTTCAAAGTCACCTCAAGAAATTCCAGCGTTAAACGCCGGAACTGGCACCTAATTGGGAGTTAAACACCCAAACTGGCACTAAAGCTGGCGTTTAACTCCAAGGAGAGTCTCTACACGAAATTGCTTCATTGCTCAGCCCAAGCACACACCAAGTGGGCCCGGAAGTGGATTTTTATGTCATTTACTCATCTATGTACTAGTTTTCTATAAGTAGGACCTTTTACTATTGTATTAGGGAGAGCCTTTTGATCATGTTTTTATGATTGAACCCTCTTTGGGAGGCTGGCCATTCGGCCATGCCTAGACCTTGTTCTTATGTATTTTCAACGGTGGAGTTTCTACACACCATAGATTAAGGTGTGGAGCTCTGCTGTACCTCGAGTATTAATGCAATTACTATTGTTCTTCCATTCAATTCCGCTTGTTCTTTTACCAAGATATCACTTGTTCTTCAACATGATGAAGGTGATGATTGACGCCCATCACCATTCTCACCCCATGAACAAGGTGACTGACAACCATTCTTGTTCTACAAGCATCTGAGGCTTAGTGAATATCTCTTGGATTCCTAATTGCACGATGCATGGTTGATCGCCTGACAACCGAGTGCTCGCCTGACAAACGAGCCAGCCATTCCGTGAGATCAGAGTCTTCGTGGTATAGGCAAGAACTGATGGCGGCATTCAAGAGAATCCGGAAGGTCTAACCTTGTCTGTGGTATTCTGAGTAGGATTCAATGACTGAATGACTGTGACGTGCTTCAAACCTGTAACCTACTGGGCGTTAGTGACAGACGCAAAAGAGTGATTCTATTCCGGTAGGGGAGGGAACCAAACCGGTGATTGGCAGTACTGTGACAGAGTGCGTGCATTAGCTTTCACTGCGCGGATGGGAGGTAGCTGCTGACAACAGTGAAACCCTACACGAGCTTGCCATGGAAAGGAGTAAGAAGGATTGGATGAAGGCAGTAGGAAAGCAGAGAGACGGAAGGGAAGGCATCTTCATACACTTGTCTGAAGCTCTTACACCAATGATATACATAAGTATCACTATCTTTATCTTTATATTATTTTCGTTCATCATCATATACATTTGAGTTTGCCTGACTAAGATTTACAAGATGACCATAGCTTGCTTCAATGCTAACAATCTCCGTGGGATCGACCCTTACTCACGTAAGGTATTACTTGGACGACCCAGTGCACTTGCTGGTTAGTTGTCCGAAGTTGTGTAATGCCATGGAATTGAACCACCAAGTTTTTGGAGTTCATGACCAGGGATTATGAGAGTTGTGAAAAGTATTGTTCACAATTTCGCGCACCAAGTTTTTGGCGCCGTTGCCGGGGATTGTTCAAGTTTTGAGCAAGCTTTTGGTAACAATGCCTGGGATTGTTCTAGTTTGGACAACTGACGGTTCATCTTGTTGCTTAGATTAGGTATTTATTTTTTTCGAAATTCTTGAAGAAGAATTCTAGAGTTTCATGATGATTTGTTGAAATCTGGCTGGCTGAGAAGCCATGTCTAATCTGATTGGACCGAGGTTTCAACTTATCACCACAAGAGCTTGTTGATTTTAATCAATCTTGCTTTTGGAGCAGTGATCTGCTAAGGCTTGGCTAACCTTTGGTCATGTCTAGTGTTTTGGACCGAAGCTTTCTTTGAAAGCTTGGCTGGCTGTGAAGCCATGTCTAATTCCTGGACCGTAGTCTTAGACTAGCATTGCACTGATTCCTGGAATTCTCATTAAGAATTTTGATATCTTTTTCCACTTAATTTTCGAAAAATACAAAAAAAAAATTTGCAAAACCATAAAATCCAAAAATATTTCTTGCTTAAGTCTAGTGTCTCATCTTAAGTTTGGTGTCAAATGCATGTTTTTGTTATATTTTTCGAATCCATGCATATATTTCTTGTTTTGATCTTTAAATTCTATTGACTTGAGTGTTCATGTGTCTCATATAGTGTCAGTAGCACACAAACTGCTAAGTTTGGTGTCTTGCATGCATTGTTATTTGATTCTTGTTGCATTTTGATTATTAAAAAACCAAAAAAATATTTTTAATTTGTGTCTTTTCAAGTCAATGATACAAAGAATTGAAGATTCAGAACATACTGCAGAGGAATTATACAGAAAAAGCTGAGCATTCAAAAATGCCCAGTGAAGAAGGCAGACTGGCGTTTAAACGCCAGCCAGGGTACCTGGTTGGGCGTTTAACGCCCAAAGAGGTAGCATTTTGGGCGTTAAACGCCAGAATGTATACCATTCTGGGCGTTTAACGCCAGGATGGTGCTAGGGGGAAGATTTTGTTTTCAAAATCAATTTTTTTTCAAGTTTCCAAAGTTTTTCAAAACCAAATCTTTTTCAAATCATATCTTTTCAATCAAATGCTTTCAAAATCAATTTCTTTCCTTTTTCAAAGATACTTACTAACAATTAATGATTTGATTGAACATTTTTTGCCTTTTCTATTAAGAAAGGTTTTATGTTTGAATCATATCTTTTCTTGTTAGGCAAGTCATTAATTTTTACAATCATATCTTTTCAAATTGTTTTCAAATCATATCTTTTAAAATTGTTTTCAAATCATATCTTCTCAATCACATCTTTTTAAAACCATAACTTTTCAATCAAATCTTTTTAACCTCATCTTTTTCAAAATAGTTTTCAATCAAATCTTTTTTATTTCTAATTTCAAAATCTTTTTCAAAAATCAATTGATTTCTTTTTCACTTTGAATTTTCGAAAATTTTCAATCAAATTTTCAAAATGTTTTCAAAATCTTTTGATTGAATTTTCGAAAATTCTCTTCCCTCCTTCCCACATCCTACTATTTATGGAGTACCACTCCTTCTAAATGCACAATTCGAACCTTATCTAATTAAAGTTCGAATTCTTCTTCTCCTTCTTCTTTCTATTTCTCTTTTCCTCTGACACTTCAAGGAATCTCTATACTGTGACATAGAGGATTCCACATTTTCTTTTTCTCTTCTCTTTCATATGAGCAGGAGCAGAGACAAAGGCATTCTTGTTGAAGCTGATCCTGAACCTGAGAGGACCCTGAAGAGAAAGCTAAGAAAAGCCAAAACACAACTCTCTTTAGAGGACCTGACCGAATTCTTCAAGGAAGAAGAACCCATGGCAGCCGAAAACAACAACAATGCCAACAATGCAAGGAAGGTGCTGGGTGACTTCACTGCACCTACTCCTGATTTCTATGGGAGAAGCATCTCTATCCCTGCCATTGGAGCAAACAACTTTGAGCTTAAGCCTCAATTAGTTTCTCTAATGCAACAGAATTGCAAGTTCCATGGACTTCCAATGGAAGATCCTCATCAGTTTTTAGCTGAATTCTTGCAAATCTGTGACACAGTCAAGACTAATGGGGTTGACCCTGAGGTCTATAGACTGATGCTATTCCCTTTTGCTGTAAGAGACAGAGCTAGAATATGGTTGGACTCTCAACCTAAAGAAAGCCTGGACTCTTGGGAAAAGCTAGTCAATGCCTTCTTGGCAAAGTTCTTTCCACCACAAAGATGGAGTAAGCTTAGAGTGGAAGTCCAAACCTTCAGACAGAAGGATGGAGAATCCCTCTATGAAGCTTGGGAAAGATACAAACAATTAATCAGAAAATGTCCTTCTGACATGCTTTCTGAATGGAGCATCATAGGTATTTTCTATGATGGTCTCTCTGAACTATCCAAGATGTCTTTGGATAGCTCTGCTGGAGGATCTCTTCATCTGAAGAAGACGCCTGCAGAAGCTCAAGAATTGATTGAAATGGTTGCAAATAACCAATTCATGTACACTTCTGAAAGGAATCCTGTAAACAATGGGACTAGTCAGAAGAAAGGAGTTCTTGAGATTGACATTCTGAATGCCATATTGGCTCAGAACAAGATATTGACTCAACAAGTCAATTTGATTTCTCAAAGTCTGTCTGGAATGCAAAATGCACCAAACAGTACTAAGGATGCTTCATCTGAGGAAGAAGCCTATGATCCTGAGAACCCTTCAATGGAAGAGGTGAATTACCTAGGAGAACCCTATGGAAACACCTACAATTCTTCATGGAGAAATCACCCCAATCTCTCATGGAAGAATCAAGAGAGACCTCAACAAGGTTTCAATAACAATAATGGTGGAAGAAACAGGTTTAGAAATAGCAAGCCTTTTCCATCATCTTCTCAGCAACAGACAGAGAGTTCTAAGCAGAATACCTCTGACTTAGCAACAATGGTCTCTGATCTAATAAAGACCACTCAAAGTTTCATGAATGAAACAAGGTCCTCCATCAGAAATTTGGAAGGACAAGTGGGTCAGCTGAGCAAGAAAGTTACTGAACTCCCTCCTAGCACTCTCCCAAGTAATACAGAAGAAAATCCAAAAGGAGAGTGCAAAGCCATAGACATGGCCGAATATGGAGAGGAAAGAGAGGAGGAGGACGCCACTGAGGAAGACCTCAGTGGGCGTGTACCAATCTCCTCTGAGTTCCTCAATGAGGAACAATGGGAATCTGAGGCTCAAAATGAGACCATAGAGATTCCATTGGACTTACTTCTGCCATTCATGAGCTCTGATGAGTATTCTTCCTCTGAAGAGGATGAGTATGTCACTGAAGAGCAAGTTGCTAAATACCTTGGAGCAATCATGAAGCTAAATGACAAGTTATTTGGAAATGAGACTTGGGAGAATGAACCTCCTTTGCTCACCAAAGAACTGGATGACTTGTCTAGGCAGAAACTGCCTCAAAAGAGACAGGATCCTGGGAAGTTTTCTATACCTTGTACCATAGGCACCATGACCTTCAAGAAGGCCTTGTGTGACTTAGGGTCAAGTGTAAACCTCATGCCCCTCTCTGTAATGGAGAAATTAGGGACCTTTGAGGTGCAAGCTGCAAGAATCTCATTAGAGATGGCAGACAATTCAAGAAAACAAGCTCATGGACTTGTAGAGAATGTTTTGGTGAAGATTGAAGACCATTACATCCCTACTGATTTCATAGTCCTAGAGACTGGGCAGTGCATGGATGAATCCATCATCCTTGGCAGACCCTTCCTAGCCACAGCAAAGGCTGTGATTGATGTTGATAGAGGAGAGTTGATCATTCAAGTGAATGGAGAATCCTTGGTGTTTAAGGCCCAAGGACATCCCTCTATCATCATGGAGAGGAAGCATGAAGAGCTTCTCTCAAAACAGAGCCAAGCAGAGCCCCCACAGTCAAACTCTAAGTTTGGTGTTGGGAGGCCACAACCAAACTCTAAGTTTGGTGTTGAACCCCCACATTCAAACTCTAAGTTTGGTGTTGGGAGGTTCCAACACGGTTCTGAGTATCTCTGAGGCTCCATGAGAGTCCTCTGTCAAGCTAATGACATTAAAGAAGCGCTTGTTGGGAGGTAACCCAATATTTTATAGTTAACTATTTTCTTTTGTTATTTTATCTTTTTTGTAGGTTGATGATCATAAGAAGTCACAAAAACAATAAAAAAAGCAAAAACAGAATGAAAAACAGGAAGAAAAACAGCACACCCTGGAGGAAGAAGCTGCTGGCGTTTAAACGCCAGTAAGCCTAGCATTTGGGCGTTTAACGCCCAGTCTGGCACCATTCTGGGCGTTTAACGCCAGAAAGGGGCACCAGACTGGCGTTAAACGCCAGTAAAGGGCAACAACCTGGCGTTAAACGCCAGGAATGGGCACCAGCCCGGCGTTTAACGCCAGAAACAGCTCAAAACGTGATTTTGAGCAACATTTGGTGCAGGGATGACTTTTCCTTGACACCACAGGATCTGTGGACCCCACAGGACCCCACCATCACTCTCTCTCTTCTTCCCCCACTCACCAATCACCTCAATACCTCTTCCCCAAAAACCATTCACCTATCAAATCCCATCTTTCTCTTCACCACTCACATCCATCCTTCATAAATCCCCACCAACCTCACCCTTCAAATTCAAACCACTTTCCCTCCCAAACCCACCCTCCATGGCCGAACCATCACCCCCCTCTTCCTCATTTCTTCTTCTTCTACTCTCTTCTTTCTTCTTTTGCTCGAGGACGAGCAAACATTTTAAGTTTGGTGTGGTAAAAGCGTTGCTTTTTCATAACCATTTATGGCATCCAAGGCCGGAGAAACCTCTAAAAAGAGGAAAGGGAAGGCAAAAGCTTCCACCTCCGAGTCATGGGAGATGGATAGATTCCTCTCAAGGGTGCATCAAGTCCACTTCTATGAAGTTGTGGCCTTGAAGAAGGTGATCCCCGAAGTCCCCTTTTCACTCAAAAAGGGTGAATATCCGGAGATTCGCCATGAGATCCGAAGAAGAGGTTGGGAAGTACTCACCAACCCCATTCAACAAGTCAGAATCTTGATGGTTCAAGAGTTCTATGCCAATGCATGGATCACCAAGAACCATGACCAAAGTGTGAACCCGAATCCCAAGAATTATCTCACTATGGTTCGGGGGAAATACTTGGATTTTAGTCCGGAGAGTGTGAGGGTGGCGTTCAACTTGCCTATGATGCAAGGAGATGAGCATCCTTACACTAGAAGGGTCAACTTTGATCAAAGGTTGGACCAAGTCCTCACAACCATATGTGAAGAGGGCGCACAATGGAAGCAAGATTCAAGAGGAAAGCCGGTTCAATTGAGAAGGCATGACCTCAAGCCCGTGGCTAGAGGATGGTTAGAGTTCATACAACGCTCAATCATTCCCACTAGCAACCGGTCCGAAGTTACCATAGACCGGGCCATCATGATCCATAGCATCATGATTGGAGAAGAAATAGAAGTTCATGAGGTTATAGCCCAAGAACTCTACAAGGTGGCGGACAAGACCTCCACTTTGGCAAGGTTAGCCTTTCCTCATCTCATCTGTCACCTCTGTTATTCAGTTGGAGTTGACATAGAGGGAGACATCACCATTGATGAGGATAAGCCCATTACCAAGAAAAGGATGGAGCACACAAGAGACCCCTCTCATCATGAGATCCCTGAGATACCTCAAGGGATGCACTTTCCTCCACAAGACTATTGGGAGCAACTAAACACCTCCCTAGGAGAATTAAGTTCCAACATGGGACAACTAAGGGTGGAGCACCAAGAACACTCCATTCTCCTCCATGAAATAAGAGAAGATCAAAGAATCATGAGAGAGGAGCAACAAAGACAAGGAAGAGACATTGAGGAGCTCAAGCACTCCATAGGACCTTCAAGAGGAAGGAAGAGCCGCCATCACTAAGGTGGACCCATTCCTTGATTTCCTTGTTCTTTATTCTTCTGTTTTTCGAATTTTAGTGCTTATGATTATCTATGTTTGTGTTTTATGATCATTAGTGTCTTAGTGTCTATGCCTTAAAGTTATGAATGTCCTATGAATCCATCACCTTTCTTGAATAAAAACGTGCTTAATTGAAAAGGAAAGAATTGCATGAATTCTGAATTTTATAATAGTTTAATTATTTTGATGTGGTGGCAACACTTTTGTTCTTTGAATGTATGCTTGAACAGTGCATATGTCTTTTGAACTTGTGGTTCATGAATGTTGGCTCTTGAAAGAATGATGAAAAAGGAGACATGTTACTGAGGATCTGAAAAATCATTAAAAATGATTCTTGAAGCAAGAAAAAGCAGTGAATACAAAAAAAAAAGAGAGAAAAAAAAACGAAAAGAAAAAAAAAAGAAGAGAAAGAAAGAAATAAAGTTGTGATCCAAGGCAAATAAGAGTGTGCTTAAGAACCCTGGACACCTCTAATTGGGGACTTTAGCAAAGCTGAGTCACAATCTGAAAAGGTTCACCCAATTATGTGTCTGTGGCATGTATGTATCCGGTGGTAATACTGGAAGACAGAGTGCTTTGGGCCACAGCCAAGACTCAATAAGTAGCTGTGTTCAAGAATCATCATACTTAACTAGGAGAATCAATAAACACTATCTGGATTCTAAGTTCCTAAAGAAGCCAATCATTCTGAATTACAAGGGATAGAGTGAGATGCCAAAACTATTCAAAGACAAAAAGTTAAAAGCCCCGCTCATCTAATTAATACTGATCTTCATAGATGTTTTTGGAGTTCATTGCATATTCTCTTCCTTTTATCTTATTTGATTTTCAGTTGCTTGGGGACAAGCAACAATTTAAGTTTGGTGTTGTGATGAGCGGATAATTTGTATGCTTTTTGGCACTGTTTTTAGTATGTTTTTAGTATCCTTTAGTTAGTTTTTAGTATATTTTTATTAGTTTTTAGTTAAAATTCACTTTTCTGGACTTTACTATGGGTTTGTGTGTTTTTCTGTGATTTCAGGTATTTTCTGGCTGAAATTGAGGGACCTGAGCAAAAATCTGATCCAGAGACTCAAAAGGACTGCAGATGCTGTTGGATTCTGACCTCCCTGCACTCGAAGTGGATTTTCTGGAGCTACAGAAGCCCAATTGGCGCGTTCTCAACGGCGTTGGAAAGTAGACATCCTGGGCTTTCCAGCAATATAATAGTCCATACTTTGCCCAAGATTTGATGGCCCAAACCGGCGTTCAAAGTCACCTCAAGAAATTCCAGCGTTAAACGCCGGAACTGGCACCTAATTGGGAGTTAAACGCCCAAACTGGCACTAAAGCTGGCGTTTAACTCCAAGGAGAGTCTCTACACGAAATTGCTTCATTGCTCAGCCCAAGCACACACCAAGTGGGCCCGGAAGTGGATTTTTATGTCATTTACTCATCTATGTACTAGTTTTCTATAAGTAGGACCTTTTACTATTGTATTAGGGAGAGCCTTTTGATCATGTTTTTATGATTGAACCCTCTTTGGGAGGCTGGCCATTCGGCCATGCCTAGACCTTGTTCTTATGTATTTTCAACGGTGGAGTTTCTACACACCATAGATTAAGGTGTGGAGCTCTGCTGTACCTCGAGTATTAATGCAATTACTATTGTTCTTCCATTCAATTCCGCTTGTTCTTTTACCAAGATATCACTTGTTCTTCAACATGATGAAGGTGATGATTGACGCCCATCACCATTCTCACCCCATGAACAAGGTGACTGACAACCATTCTTGTTCTACAAGCATCTGAGGCTTAGTGAATATCTCTTGGATTCCTAATTGCACGATGCATGGTTGATCGCCTGACAACCGAGTGCTCGCCTGACAAACGAGCCAGCCATTCCATGAGATCAGAGTCTTCGTGGTATAGGCAAGAACTGATGGCGGCATTCAAGAGAATCCGGAAGGTCTAACCTTGTCTGTGGTATTCTGAGTAGGATTCAATGACTGAATGACTGTGACGTGCTTCAAACCTGTAACCTACTGGGCGTTAGTGACAGACGCAAAAGAGTGATTCTATTCCGGTAGGGGAGGGAACCAAACCGGTGATTGGCAGTACTGTGACAGAGTGCGTGCATTAGCTTTCACTGCGCGGATGGGAGGTAGCTGCTGACAACAGTGAAACCCTACACGAGCTTGCCATGGAAAGGAGTAAGAAGGATTGGATGAAGGCAGTAGGAAAGCAGAGAGACGGAAGGGAAGGCATCTTCATACACTTGTCTGAAGCTCTTACACCAATGATATACATAAGTATCACTATCTTTATCTTTATATTATTTTCGTTCATCATCATATACATTTGAGTTTGCCTGACTAAGATTTACAAGATGACCATAGCTTGCTTCAATGCTAACAATCTCCGTGGGATCGACCCTTACTCACGTAAGGTATTACTTGGACGACCCAGTGCACTTGCTGGTTAGTTGTGCGAAGTTGTGTAATGCCATGGAATTGAACCACCAAGTTTTTGGAGTTCATGACCAGGGATTATGAGAGTTGTGAAAAGTATTGTTCACAATTTCGCGCACCATGAAGCTTGAGACAAAATATTTAAAGTCACGACTAGGCTCAAGGTACAAAGCACCAAAGAAAAGAGAATAAAAAGGGAATTGCTTTATTCAAGGATTAAACTGAAGTATAAAAGAGTAGAGAATTCATAATATTCTCCGGATTCTAATTCCGAATGACAGTTACATCCTTTAGATTCAAAAGAGAGTGAGATGCCAAAACTATTCAGGATTGCAGTTGTAAACCCCACTTCAAGAAGAGACATGAGCTTAATTGAACTCTCACACTAATGCAAATTGACATCCTAAGTTTACGTTAGTTTTGGTTGCTTGAGGATAAGCAACAATTCAAGTTTGGTGTTGTGATGCGTGATCATCTTTCCTATCTTTTTCTAGTGAATTTGCATTTAATTTGTTGAGTTTAATCAAGAATTAATTATCTTTTAGCCACTATGGATGTTATTTTAAGTTGTGTGCAATTCTGTTTATTTTAGGTAGCATTTGGCTGAATTTGATGGAGTTTTCACAGAAAAAGAGAAGAAGGCGAATGATGCTGTCAACCCTGACCTTTCTGCACTCAAACCTGAATAACTCGGGCTACAGAGATCCAATGGACATGATTTTAGTGGCAATGGAAAGCCAACTTCCAGAGATTTCCAACATATAATAGTTCACACTTCTCTCCCACCAATTTGGCCAAGGCTGGGCTAACTTGAGATTCTCAAGTTAGGCGTAAGACAACAACAACAACACACAACCATAGGCGTGACACTTCAAGTAAGGCACACGAATTCTCCAAGTAAGGCACAGAATCATTCAAGTGAACTAAAAACCATACGGCCAAGTTCAACTAAGGCGCAAGGTATCCTTGAGTTAGGCGCAACACATGAGCTTGGATAGCCATTCCTCACTGCACCCTTCAAGTAAGGCGCAATGTCAAGCCACGTTAGGCGTGCCTTCCTACGAAGCAAGTGGTTCCCATTCATCAGTTGAAAACGCGCGAATTGTTTAATTAATACTGAATTAAAAATTTAATTTATATTTTAAAACAGAAAAGATATTATTTTAGTTTTAGAAAATAGATTTTAAATTAATTAGGATTAGATATAAAAGAGAAAAGAAACTTCTCTTCTGGGGATGATTCCATCTCATTCGAAATTTACAGTTTACCAGAATCCTAGTTTTCACTCTGAACCTTGAGCAACTAAACCTCCACTGTTAAGGTTAGGAGCTCTATCTATTGTATGGATTGATTCTATTTTTTTCTATTTTAATTCATGTACTAATTTATAATTCAAGAATTGTTTTCGTTCTTTATTTTATGAATTTGGGTGGAACGGAAGTATGACCCTCTTTCTAATTGAGTTCTTGTATAACTTTGAAAAGCTCTTTACTTGAACAACAGCTTGAAAACATATTCTCCTAAATTTCTAATTATCTGGACTTAACGGGATACGTGACATATATTCCTCTTATATTTGGGTAATTAGGATTTCTATGGCATATAAATAGAATTGAACTTCACCCTCTAATTGGAATCAAGTGACCAAAGAATTGGCGGTTGATGAATTTTAGAGGAGACTAAAAAGGTCTAAGGAATTAGGGTTTAGTCACCTATAGTTTTCCATGAATTAAATCTTGCATGATTAAAATAGTTAGTAAGAAAAGTCAATCTGAAAAATAGATAACTTTGAAGCCTTAACTGTTTCTCCATATATTATTCCCAACTTGTTTACTGCTTGCTTTCTAATATTCTGAATTTACTGTTAATACTTTTGAGCCTTCAAAACACCATTTTCTGCTTGTCTAACTAAGTAAATTAATCAACCATTGTTGCTTAGTCCATCAATCCTCGTGAGATTAACCCTCATTCACTTGAGGTACTACTTGGTACGATCCGGTGCACTTGCCGGTTAGTTTGTGAGTTATAAATTCTGTACCAATTTGCTAGTCATCTAACAATCAACAAATACTTGTTGCATGAATGCAAATATCATGAGATCTTTCGAGAGTTGTAATGGGGTTAGGGTAAGGATAGGATTAATATGGTTAAGTGGACTAGGGAATTGAATCTTTGATTAGCTCAAGTGTCCCACCTAATCCTATATTTACCCATTTACACCAAAGAAAATAACCTAACTTCCCAGTCATCTCCTTTGTCACATTCACTCATGCATCTTCTTTCTAATTTAACCACATATGCATTCTTTATTTACATTATTATTATCATTTCTTTTCTTTTCTTTTCTTTTTCTTCTCTTTTTTTAAGCAATGGTATATACACCAAAATTTTTCTTTTGTCACAAAAAAAAGATGTATATGTTTTAAGTAATGAATGCATGAGCGTTTACCCATTCTTTCAAAATTTCTCAATGAATACTCAAAGTAAACTAACTACCCGTGTGTCTCCAAAAATCCCCCCACACTTGATTAACACACATTCCTCAACCCAAGCTAATCAAAGATACAATTCATGGACGTTCATGTTTTTTCGCTTAGAGAGAATGATGTTCTTAGAATTAGAACAAAAGGGAAATTTAAAGGCTCAAAAGTAGGTTAAAATGATAGATATAAGGGTATGGCCATATGGGTTAGTGAGTTTTGATTTTAAAAATGGCCTCAATCATATTAAATGCATTCAAAACACCAAATATAGGACATAAAGAATCAAGCATATCGAAGATCACAATCATGAAAGATATAGCACACAAGAACAAAATTTTGTGGTTTAAAATGTGCAACCACACATTAAAGCTCAAATCTCACTTGGTGTTTTGTTCTAGCTCTTTTCTATTTTCCATAAGAAAAATACTTCAAACAAGTTCAAAAATAAGTTTTCAAATCTAATTAATGGAACACCCTAAAAGGGAAATATCAACAAATATCTAGAAAAGACATAATAATAAAAGCAAGAAATATTTCAAAGTGTTCGGAAAGAGATGTTTACGTCCCAAAATTGCAGATCCTCCCCCGCACTTAATCATTGCACGGTCTTCCGTGCATGCACACAATCCGGGGGTGAAGAACTATGAAGCTCCACCTTTAGCTAGTGGGCACTTGGGTGCAGGCTGCTATATAAAATAAATAAACAAAAATTGTGGAAGAGTTCATATGTGTGTGGTATGATCAAAGACAATGTGTGTTTTCTAAATGTGCGTACGGTTTAGAACACACACACATTGGCTGAATAAAACGGTAACCACACAATCAAAAGAAATAGCATGTGTTCCTCAATTAAGTAGCCTAGGTTGCAAGAAAAGAATAAGCAAGAGTTAAGGCACAAACAAACCTAGGTAACCACAACTAAAGTGAATTGAATATTTGATATATTGGATATTAAAATTGTGCAAGTGAAAGCGCAAAATTGATATGGAAGCACAATAAACAATAACCAATGCAATAATAAAAAGAAAACTCCTTATTCATCTTGAAACATAATGAAATAGTCACATGGTAGAGGTACTTGTTGCAAAAAGTGATAAGCTTGATAAGAATCAAGTCAAGTCACTCAAACAAATGCAAAGCATTAACAAGAAACAAGTACCTGGTATGCGACTAAATCAATATGAAAATCATAATGAACAAGTAATTCAACTCAATTCACATAATTCAAAATGCAGTTGTAAATAATTTTTCCTAGGATGAAATTAAAACATGAATATTCAAACCCACTAGGTACTAGTAATTTAAAGCAAAGTATAAATGCATTGATGAGATTCAATCTTAAATAACCTCAACGATCATCTAAGGTGCACAATTGATGATTAAGTTTCCAAACGAGGATATAGTTTAATGCATATGGTAGCTACAACATATGAATCAAACTTAAAATTCATTCAGGCAATTAGACAAGGACTTAATGCTTAGTGCACATATTCATAAAAAATTAAGCCAAGATTCAAGTAAAAAGCAACCCAATCAACAACAAGAAAACACTTGCAACTTATTTAATTGACAAACAACTAAACTAAACCTAATATAATTACAAAAATGAAAATAAAATGCAATTAAAAGTAACTAGACTAAGTAAAAAAATAGGGGAAAAGCAAGAGAAGAGAGGGACTGAGGGGGCGGAAGTGCCTTAGGGCTAAAGTCAAAGTGCAATCAATATTTTTCCCAAACCAGCACTTGTGTGTATGCACAGACATGTGTGCGTATGCACACGAAGTGGAAAACAGAAGGTGTGTGGACACACAATGTAACACCTTACCATACAGAGTCTTATGCTTAAGTCATAATTCAGAGATGGCAAGGTATTACGACCTCTAAAATAAAAATTTAGTACGAATAGTATTGTGAAAAATGATTATAACTAGGAGCCTTTTTAAGAAAAAGGGGTAAAACAAAATTCGTAACTCGAAAGCGCAACACTTCGATCGATAACGTAACGAACAAGGATAAACCAATGGAAGATTATATATATACAGAAGAGTGTCAAAAACGGGAATATAGAAACTCAAATCCAGATGCGAAGATAACCGATCCGAGCATTGCAATATATACATATAATAAAATAAGGAAACCCCAAGGAATCCCAAAGGGACACAAATACAGAAAACATATTCTCCAAAAATTCGCTCTAAGAGGAGTCATCACAGTTTGTATTATTTAATGGAGAAAGAAGTATTTAAGAAAGACATATAAACCAAAACAGAGTCCCGAGAATAAAGGATCTTCGCTAAACCAGAAGTCTGCAGCATGCTTCAGCGAGAAACCTCACGTCCTGCATTTGAAAACCACAAAATCCGTATGGGTGAGAACCAGAGGTTCCCAGCAAGGTAACAGCTTCCACATATATAACACGTAATAATAGAGGAAAGCCGAAGGCAATCCTAGAACTTCCTCTAGATAAAATCAAAGCTTATAAACAAGCTAAACCATAAGTGGCAACTGACTAAAGATCCTTCAATCTAACTAATACTTCCCTTTCCAATTCCTTCAGACATCCCAACCACCAGCAGGAGTATAATATGGCAAACACAGTTATTTCAGACAAGAGATATGCAAGTAGGAACAGATAAGGCATTTAGACAGATAGCAAGTAATATGCAGTCAAATAGGCAATCTCAAACAATTCACATAGTATGCATATGATGAATGCCTGTCCCTAATGACTGATGATATCATCTGTCGGTTATAGAGCCAACCTGACAAGTCCTGGTAGCTAACCATTGGACTGTCCCTCTGTCATGTCTCCCCAACTCGAGTTATACTCAATATAAATTTGATCATAATCATGATCCATATCCATCACCCTCACTGGTGAATATTTATGGGGGTGAGCTCATCCGGGACTTTCACAGTGCCCGGCCACCCTAACAACATAGGGTCAAAAGAGCTTCGAGTCTCAACCAGGAGCACGTGGTGGCTAGCCACTGTTTTCTCCCAGGAAAACTCTTATCTCCGATAGTGGAAGTGCAACATTCATAATTCATTCAGCACCATATATGCATTTATTCTTAGCCATAATCATGGCTCCGCTGTAACACGGCAATAATCTAGCCATCCGGCTCATGGTTAAATCCATAACCAGCCAATTCATTAACAATTCTGGCCCTTCGGCCCATGGCATAACAAGCACTTCCACCGCCATCCTCCGCATCTCACATAATCATCTTTGATCCCTATTGATCATTCATTTTTCCCTTGCTTCACTCGCAAGTTACCACATCCCCTAGCTCTTTTTCTCATTGCTAGGCATATCATAATGATTTAAGATACAAGTGGTGAGATCAGAGGCTTAGAAGTATGAAATTTGGCTTTTAAAACTCAAAAATCAACTTTGGAATGAAAATAGAGCCACACGTACGCGTACTCCAGGCGCACGCGTGGATGGCCACAAAGCTCATCGACGCGCAAGCGTCATACACGCGGACGCGTGGATTGAAAAATAGCCAAATGACGCATACACGTTAGCCACACATACACGTGGGTGCTTTTGCGCCCCAAGCACAAAACTGGCACAACTCTAGCACAACTCTCGGAAAAATGGCTGGGCATTTGGTGCAGCGCATCGACGCGCCCGCGCACACGTGGATGGTGCCTTCTTGAAGAATGACACATACACACCAAGTGCGCCTACGTGCGGAGGGTCATTCTGCTAAAAATTTTCTAAGTTAAAAGCTGCAGAATTCACAGATTCAACTCCCAATCTTCCGACGGAATTAGCTTTCTCATTTTAAATAATTTTCCGCCCGTTCTTCCAGCAGCATGGACATCCCGGATCCAATTTCATTTCTAAAACAAGTTTGGTACAAAACAGGGATCTGTAGTCCAAGTTATGTCCCGTCAAAGTATGCCCAAAAACCATATTTTCATACAAAACCACAAGGTGCCACTTTCAAAATAAGCCATTTTAACTCTTTTCAAAATCAACCAAAACATGCCAATTTTAACCCTTTTTGAAATCAATCAAAATGTACCAAAATCAACATCAAGCCTCCTCAACTCACACATCAACACTTCACCACAATTCACAAAACATCATCCCACCATTTTAACACTTCTCAATCAAATGGCTAAGATACAAACATATAAACATATCATACATACTTTCTCATTCCAATTTCCAATAATACCATTTTCAATTAACCATCATTACACATACTTAATATCATACTCACCTTCAATATGGTGTCACTGATAAACCACTATTTTATGGTTTATCTTGTACTCAATTGAGTGGATTTTATTAACTCTTTACCCACTTATTCATACTATTTGCATGGTTTTATATTTCCTTCCTAATTATGTGTTTTGATTGAAAACATGCTTCTTTGATCTTATATTTGCTTATTATTAATCCTCTCTTATTACCATTAGATGCCTTGATATGTGTGTTAAGTGTTTTCAAAGATTATAGGGCATGAATGGCTCAGAGGATGGGAAGAAAGCATGCAAAAGAGGAAGGAATGCAAGAAGTTGGAGAAATTGCTAAGCTGTCCAGCCTGACCTCTCTGCACTCAAACGGCTATAACTTTAGCTACAGAGGTCCAAACGACGCGGTTCTAGTTGCGTTGGAAAGCTAACGTCCGGGGCTTCGATTTGATATATAATATGATATAGTTTCCCTGACGCTAGGCGATGCGACCGCGTGATTCATGCGGCCGCGTCGCAATGACGAAAATCCAGCGTGGCCAAATTCGAAACCAGCGAATTCTGGACTGTTTCTGACCCAGTTTGCGGCCCAGAAAACACAGATTAAAGGCTATAAAGTGGAGGAATGCATCCATTCATAGGATGCTCTCATAATTCACTTTTCATGCTTTAGATGTAGTTTTTAGAGAGAGAGGTTCTCTCCTCTCTCTTAGGATTAGGATTTAGGACTTCTCTTAGTTTTTAAGAGTGACTCTCGATCCGGGTTCAATGTTTCTTTAATTTATGTTTCTCTTTTATTTTATTTACTCTAATACTTTTATTTGTATTTAATTTATGTTGCCCAATTGGCTTATGAACTTTTCATGTTAAGATTTAAATGTTCTATTTATTATAATTTGAGGTATTTCAGTTTAATATTACTTTCTTTTATTTACATGATTAATGCTTCCCATCTGAAGGCATTTTTATTCTAGCAGTTTCAATTTTCTTTCCTTTTGGCTTTGGTTAAATAATTGGTGACTCTAGAGTTATCAAACTCATTGTTGATTGAAAATTAGAATTCATCCACTTAACTTACCTTCATAGTTAGAGGTTAACAAAGTGGGAGAAAAATCCAATTCTCATCACAATTGATAAGGATAACTAGGAAAGGACCTCCAGTTCTTATACCTTGCCAAAGGTTTATTTTGTAGCTATTATTCTTTTATTTTACTTGTCATATAATATATTCCCACCTTACTTCCAAAACCCCAATTTTACCTTTTTCATAGCCAATAATCAGAACATACCTCCCTGCAATTCCTTGAGAAGACGACCCGAGGTTTAAATACTCGGTTATCAATTTTAAAGGGGTTTGTTACTTGTGACAACCAAAATGTTTGTACGAAGGGATTTCTGTCGGTCTAAAGACTATATCTACAACGCGACTGTTTTTATGAAATTCTTTACTGGCGAAAATCTCGACGTCAAAATGGCGCCGTTGCCGGGGAATTGCAAACGTGTGCCTTATTATTGGTTATTGTAAATATTTTATTTTTGCTTGTTTATTTGTTTTTATTTTTATTTTTGCTTTTTCTTAAGTTAAGAGGTTATTGGTTTTTATTTTAAAATTTTTATCTTATCTTATCTTATCTTATTTCAAAAATCAAATTTCAAAAATCAAATTTAAAAATTTTCAAATTTAAATTTAAAAATTTTCAAAATTCAAATTTCAAATTTCAAAAATTCAAATTTCAAAAATTTCAAATTTCAAAAATTTGAAAATTCAAATTTTAAAAATTTAATTTTCAAATTCAAAATTTAAATAACCTTTTAATTTAAATTTATTTTTTTATTTTTTTATTTTTAATTTTTTATTTCTATTTACTACTATGAACTCGCACCCCTTTGGCTATGAGTTTGGTTACAATAATGTTGCAGGAAGAAGAAATTACAATGAGAACAGGCATCAAGGTTGGAACAATCAAAGATGGGAGGAGCCACAAGGATTTGATCAACCCTCATGGCAATAACCACCTCCAATGGACTATCAACAACCACCACCATATGCCTATGAACCCTTTCCTCAACATAACTTTGGACCACCACACTCACAAGCCCCTTTCCGCCATTCACCTCCATATAACCTTAACCCTCAACCACCATACCAACCACTTTATGAGCCTATGAACCATATATAGAACCACCCCAATTCCAACCCAATTACTTACAAGAACCACCACTTCAATATTCACCATCTCCATATCCATCAATCCAAGAGCATTATGATCCTACTTATGAAAACCGAGTGCATCAAGAGGCAAAGGATCGTCTCAAGGAAACAATGGATCGATTTCAGGCAACCACTCAACAACTGGGGCAAGTATTAATTCAATGGGCTTCTAGACGCTTAAATACACAAGGATCAGCCACATCCCCATGTGGACAGTCTAGTGAAGAGCATAGCATAAAGGAGATACCAGAAACTCCAGTGGACAAGACAGAGCATGAATTCATACTAGAACAAGTAGAAGAAGCTATCATTGTTCAAGAAGAAGAGTTGGTTGAAGAATTAGGAGACGCAGAACCTCCATGGGAAAGACAAGACATAGAGCCTCCTTCCAAGACGGTTGAAATTGATGCTGAAGAGGGTGTACAACCTCCAAAGCATATCATGGTTGAAGACTTGGAAGAGGTTGATCAAGAGATGGAGATTCAAGAAGAAGAAGCACAACCTCCCATGCCCTTGGAAAGCAATGAAAAGCAGATTGAATTGAAAGAGAGCTACCAAGAGGAAGAGGTTGAAATTGAAGAAGTTTGCAAAGAGGTGGTAATTATCAGAGAAGAGCACAAGGGAGTGGAGCTTGCAATTTCATTAAAGATACCTCCCCCTAAGTCGCCATCATCCTTCACAACATTCAAGTGGGTAAAATTCATATCCCATAGCTTTCTAATCCCACTTGAATATGGGCTACTGGAGACGGATGGTCAACTTAGAGCTCTTTGTGGCATTAAGAGTAAAAGGAAGATGGTCAGTGGTAAGAATTGTCCTGCAAGGTTCATCATGGTTGGAAGCTTTAAGCTTAAACGTAAAGGTTGGTATAGAGCTCAACTGAATGGGTCTAGGAAGTTGTTTCGCCGCTTTAGTGAGAATTCAGATTGCTTGCTGATGAGCGGATAATTTGTACGCTTTTTGGCATTATTTTTAGTATGTTTTTAGTAGATTTAGTTAGTTTTTAGTATATTTTTATTAGTTTTTAGCTAAAATTCACTTTTCTGAACTTTACTATGAGTTTGTGTGTTTTTCTGTGATTTTAGGTATTTTCTGGCTGAAATTGAGGGACTTGAGCAAAAATCTGATTCAGAGACTGAAAAGGACTGCAGATGCTGTTGGATTCTGACCTCCCTGCACTCGAAGTGGATTTTCTGGAGCTACAGAAGCCCAATTGGCGCGCTCTCAACGGCGTTGGAAAGTAGACATCCTGGGCTTTCCAACAATATATAATAGTCTATACTTTGCCCGAGATTTGATGGCCCAAACCGGTGTTCCAAATCAGCTCAAAACTGCCCGGCGTTAAATGCCGGAACTGGCACAAGAATGGGAGTTAAACGCTCAAACTGGCACAAAAGCTGGCGTTTAACTCCAAGAAGAGTCTCTACACGAAAATGCTTCAATGCTCAGCCCAAGCACACACCAAGTGGGCCCGGAAGTGGATTTTTATGTCTTTTACTCATCTTTATAATTCTTAAGCTACTAGTTCCCTATAAGTAGGACCTTTTGCTATTGTATTTTCATCTTGGTAGCTATCTCTGAGTAGTTTTATGCTATCTTAGATCATTGGGAGGCTGGCCATTCGGCCATGCCTAGACCTTGTTCTTATGTATTTTCAACGGTGGAGTTTCTACACACCATAGATTAAGGTGTGGAGCTCTGCTGTACCTCGAGTATTAATGCAATTACTATTGTTCTTCTATTCGATTTAGCTTGTTCTTGTTCCAAGATATTACTTGTTCTTCAACTTTATGAATGTGATGATCCGTGACACTCATCATCATTCTCACCCATGAACGTGTGACCGTCAATCACCTCCGTTCTACCTTAGATTAGGTAGATATCTCTTGGGTTCTTTAACCAGAATCTTCGTGGTATAAGCTAGAATTGATGACTGCATTCAAGAGAATCCAGAAGGTCTAAACCTTGTCTGTGGTATTCTGAGTAGGATTCAATGATTGAATGACTGTGACGAGCTTCAAACTCGCGATTGTGGGGCGTTAGTGACAGACGCAAAAGAATCACTAGATTCTATTCCGACATGATCGAGAACCGACAGCTGGATAGCCGTGCCGTGACAGGGTGCGTTGAACATTTCCACTGAGAGGACGGGACTGTAGCCATTGACAACGGTGATGCCCAACATACAGCTTGCCATGGAAAGGAGTAAGAAGGATTGGATGAAGACAGTAGGAAAGCAGAGAGACGGAAGGGACAAAACATCTCCATTCGCTTATCTGAAATTCTCACCAATGAATTACATAAGTATCTTTATCTTTATGTTTTATTCATATATCATTCATAACCATTTGAATCTGCCTGACTAAGATTTACAAGGTGACCATAGCTTGCTTCATACCAACAATCTCCGTGGGATCGACCCTTACTCGCGTAAGGTTTATTACTTGGACGACCCAGTGCACTTGCTGGTTAGTTGTGCGAAGTTGTGTTTATACCATGGTATTGAGCACCAAGTTTTTGGATTCATTACCGAGGATTATTTGAGTTGTGAAAAGTAGTGATCACAATTTCGTGCACCAAGTTTTTGACGCCGTTGTCGGGGATTGTTTCGAGTATGGACAACTGACGGTTCATCTTGTTGCTTAGATTAGGTATTTTTCAGAGTTCTTAAGAATGAATTCTAGTGTTTCATGATGATCTGTTGAAGTCTGGCTGGCTGTGAAGCCATTTCTAGTCTTATTGGACCGAGGTTTCAACTTATCATCACAAGAGCTTGTTGATTTCTATCAATCTTGCTATTGGAGCAATGATCTGCTAAGGCTTGGCTGGCCATTGGCCATGTCTAGTGTTTTGGACCGAAGCTTTCTTTGAAAGCTTGGCTGGCTGTGAAGCTATGTCTAATTCCTGGACCGAAGTCTTAGACTAGTATTGCAATGATTCCTGGAATTCTCATTAAGAATTTTGATACCTTTATTTTCTTTTCCACTTAATTTTCGAAAAAAAAAAGACCAAAAAAATTACAAAATCATAAAAACAAAAAATACTTTATGTTTCTTGTTGAGTCTAGAGTCTCATTTTAAGTTTGGTGTCTTGCATGCATTGTTTATTTGATCTTGGTCCTATTTTCAAGTCAATAATACAGGGAACTGAAGATTCAGTACATGCATTAGAGGAATTATACAGAAAAAGCTGGGCGTTCAAAACGCCCAGTGAAGAAGGAAAAACTAGCGTTTAAACGCCAGCCAGGGTGCCTGGCTGGACGTTTAACGCCCAAAAGGGTAGCATTTTGGGCGTTAAACGCCAGAATGGATACCATTCTGGGCGTTTAACGCCAGGATGGCACAAGAGGGAAGATTTTGTTTTTAATGCAATTTTTTTTTCTCAAGTTTTCAAAGTTTTTCAAAATCAAATCTTTTTCAAATCATATCTTTTCAATCAAATCTTTTTTCTTTCTTTTTTCAAAGATACTTGTTATCAATTAATGATTTGATTCAACATTTCAAGCATGTTGCCTTTTCTGTTGAGAAAGGTTTAATGTTTGAATCATATCTTTTCTTGTTAGGCAAGTCATTATTTTTTAAAATCAAATCTTTTTAAATTGTTTTACAAATCATATCTTTTAAATCACATCTTTTTCGAAAAAGTTTTCAATCATATCTTCTTCAAAATCTTTTTCAAAATGTTTTTTTAAAATCTTTTACTTAATTTTCGAAAAATCTCTTCCCCTCTTCTCACATCCTTCTATTTATGGAGTACCACTCCTCCTCAATACAAAATTTGAACTCTATCTCACGAAGTTCGAATTCTTCTACCTCTTCCTTCTATTTTTCTGTTCCTCTGACACCTCAAGGAATCTCTATACTGTGACATAGAGGATTCCACATTTTCTTGTTCTTTTCACTTTCATATGAGCAGGAGCAAGGACAAAAACATTCTTGTTAAGGCTGACCCTGAACCTGAAAGGACCTTGAAGCGAAAGCTAAGAGAAGCTAAGGCACAACTCTCTGTAGAGGACCTAACAGAAATCTTCAAAGAAGAAGAACCCATGGCAGCCGAAAACAACAACAATGCCAACAATGCAAGGAAGGTGCTGGGTGACTTTACTGCACCTACTCCCGACTTCTATGGGAGAAGCATCTCTATCCCTGTCATTGGAGCAAACAACTTTTAGCTTAAGCCTCAATTAGTTTCTCTAATGCAACAGAATTGCAAGTTCCATGGACTTCCATTGGAAGATCCTCATCAGTTTTTAGCTGAGTTCTTGCAAATCTGTGACACTGTCAAGACTAATGGGGTTGACCCTGAGGTCCACAGACTTATGCTATTCCCTTTTGCTGTAAGAGACAGAGCTAGAATATGGTTGGACTCACAACCTAAAGAAAGCCTGAACTCTTGGGAAAAGCTAGTCAATGCCTTCTTGGCAAAGTTCTTTCCACCTCAAAAATTGAGTAAGCTTAGAGTGGAAGTCCAAACCTTCAGACAGAAGGAAGGTGAATCCCTCTATGAAGCTTGGGAAAGATACAAACAATTAATCAGAAAGTGTCCCTCTGACATGCTTTCTGAATGGAGCATCATAGGTATTTTCTATGATGGTCTGTCTGAACTATCCAAGATGTCTTTGGATAGCTCTGCTGGAGGATCTCTTCATATGAAGAAGACGCCTACAGAAGCTCAAGAGCTCATTGAAATGGTTACAAATAACCAATTCATGTACACTTCTGAAAAGAATCCTGTGAACAATGGGACAAATCAGAAGAAAGGAGTTCTTGAGATTGATACTCTGAATGCCATACTGGCTCAGAACAAAATATTGACCCAACAAGTCAATTTGATCTCTCTAAGTCTATCTGGAATGCAAACTGCACCAGGCAGTACTGAGGACGCTTCATCTAAAGAAGAAGCTTATGATCCTAAGAACCCTTCAATGGAAGAGGTGAATTACATGGGAGAACCTTATGGAAACACCTATAATTCTTCATGGAGAAATCATCCAAATTTCTCATGGAAAGATCAACAGAGACCTTAACAAGGTTTCAACAACAATAATGGTGGAAGAAATAGGTTTAGCAATGGCAAGCCCTTTCCATCATCTTCTCAGCGACAGACAGAGAGTTCTAAGCAGAACCACTCTGACTTAGCAACCATGGACTCTGATCTAATCAAAACCACTCAAAGTTTCATGACTGAAACAAGGTCTTCCATTAGGAATTTGGAGTCACAAGTGGGACAGCTGAGCAAGAAAATTACTGAACTCCCTCCTAGTACTCTTCCAAATAATACAGAAGAGAATCCAAAAGGAGAATGTAAGGCCATCAACATGGCCGAACTTGGAGAGGATGAAGAGGCAGTGAGCGCCACTGAGGAAGACCTCAATGGACGTCCACTGGCCTCCAATGAGTTCCCTAATGAGGAACCATGGGAATCTGAGGCTCGCACTGAGACGATAAAGATTCCATTGGATTTACTTCTGCCATTCATGAGCTCTGATGAGTATTCTTCTTCTGAAGAGGATGAGTATGTCATTGAAGAGCAAGTTGTTAAATACCTTGGAGCAATCATGAAGCTAAATGACAAGTTGTTTGGGAATGAGACTTGGGAGGATGAACCCCCTTTGCTCACCAAAGAACTGGATGACTTGTCTAGGCAGAAATTACCTCAAAAGAGACAAGATCCTGGAAAGTTTTCAATACCTTGTACCTTAGGCACCATGACCTTCAAGAAGGCTCTGTGTGACTTAGGGTCAAGTGTAAACCTCATGCCTCTCTCTGTAATGGAGAAGCTAGGGATCTTTGAGGTACAAGCTGCAAGAATCTCACTAGAGATGGCAGACAATTCAAGAAAACAAGCTTATGGACTTGTAGAGAATGTTTTGGTGAAGATTGAAGACCATTACATCCCTGCTGATTTCATAGTCCTAGAGACTGGGAAGTGCATAGATGAATCCATCATCCTTGGCAGACCCTTCCTAGCCACAGCAAAGGCTGTGATTGATGTTGACAGAGGAGAATTGATCATTCAAGTGAATGAAGAATCCCTTGTGTTTAAGGCTCAAAGATATCCCTCTGTCACCATGAAGAAGAAGCATGAAGAGCTTCTCTCAAAACAGAGTCAAACAGAGCCCCCACAGTCAAACTCTAAGTTTGGTGTTGGGAGGCCACAACCAAACTCTAAGTTTGGTGTTGAACCCCCACATTCAAACTCTAAGTTTGGTGTTGGGAGGTTCCAACATTGCTCTGAGTATCTGTGAGGCTCCATGAGAGCCCTCTATCAAGCTACTGACATTAAAGAAGCGCTTGTTGGGAGGCAACCCAATGTTATATTTAATCTATTTTCCTTTGTTATTTTATGTTTTCTGTAGGTTGATGATCATGAGAAGTCACAAAATCAATTGAAAAAGCAGAAACAGAATGAAAAACAGAAAGAAAAACAGCACACCCTGGAGGAGAACTTACTGGCGTTTAAATGCCAGTGAAGTTAACAAATGGGCGTTTAACGCCCAGTCTGGCACCATTCTGGGCGTTTAACGCCAGAAAGAGGCACCAGACTGGCGTTAAACGCCAGAAAAGGGCAAGCACCTGGCGTTAAACGCCAGAAATGGGCACCAGCCCGGCGTTTAACGCCAGAATTGGCATGAAAAGCAATTTTGCTCGCCATTTGGTGCAGGGATGACTTTTCCTTGACACCTCAGGATCTGTGGACCCCACAAGATCCCCACCTACCCCACCACCCTCTCTCTTCTTCACCCATTCACCAATCACCTCAACCACTCTTCCCCAAAAACCCCTCACCTATCAAATCCCATCTCTCTCTTCACCACTCACATCCATCCTTCTTAAAACCCCACCTACCTCACCATTCAAAATTCAAACCACTTTCCCACCCAAACCCACCCATAATGGCCGAACCCTACCCCTCTCTTCACCCCTATATAAATCCATCTTCACTCCTTCATTTTCACACACCCTAAACACTACTTCTCCCCCCTTTGGCCGAACCACAAAGCCACCTCCATCTCCCCCATTTCTTCTTCTTCTACTCTCCTCTTTCTTCTTTTGCTCGAGGACGAGCAAACCTTTTAAGTTTGGTGTGGTAAAAGCATTGCTTTTTGTTTTTCCATAACCATTTATGGCATCCAAGGCCGGAGAAACCTCTAGAAAGTGGAAAGGGAAGGCAAAAGCTTTCACCTCCGAGTCATGGGAGATGGAGAGATTCATCTCAAGGGTGCATCAAGACCACTTCTATGAAGTTGTGGCCTTGAAGAAGGTGATCCCTGAGGTCCCTTTCAAACTCAAAAAGGGTCAACTTTGATCAAAGGTTGGACCAAGTCCTCATAGACATCTGTGAAGAGGGCGCTCAATGGAAGAGAGATTCAAAAGGGAAGCCGGTTCAATTGAGAAGGCATGACCTCAAGTCCTCATTTGTTACCTCTGTTATTCAGTTGGAGTTGACATAGAGGGAGACATCCCCGTTGATGAGGACAAGCCCATCACCAAGAAAAGGATGGAGCAAACAAGAGATCCCACTCATCATGAAATCCCTGAGATACCTCAAGGGATGCACTTTCCTCCACAAAACTATTGGGAGCAAATCAACACCTCCCTAGGAGAATTGAGTTCCAACATGGGACAACTAAGGGTGGAGCACCAAGAACATTCCATCCTCCTCCATGAAATTAGAGAAGATCAAAGAATCATGAGAGAGGAGCAACAAAGGCAAGGAAGAGACATTGAGGAGCTCAAGCACCCCATAAGATCTTCAAGAGGAAGAACAAGCCGCCATCACTAAGGTGGACCCGTTCTTTAATCTCCTTGTTCTTTATTTTTCTGTTTTTTTCGAAAATCATGCTTATGTTTATCTATGCTTGTATCTTGTGATCATTAGTGTCTTAGTGTCTATGCCTTAAAGTTATGAATGTCCTATGAATCCATCACCTTTCTTGAATGAAAAATGTTCTTAAAAAAGAGAAGAATTGCATGAATTCTAAATTTTATAACAGATTAATTATTTTGATGTGGTGGCAATATTTTTGTTTTCTGAATGTATGCTTAAACAGTGCATATGTCTTTTGAATTTGTGGTTCATGAATGTTGGCTCTTGAAAGAATGATGAAAAAGGAGACATGTTACCGAGGATCTGAAAAATCATAAAAATGATTCTTGAAGCAAGAAAAAGCAGTGAATACAAAAAAAAAAGAGAAAAAAAACGAAAAAAAGAAAAAAAAGGGAGAAAGAGAAAAAGAAAGAAATAAAGTTGTGATCCAAGGCAAAAAGAGTGTGCTTAAGAACCCTGGACACCTCTAATTGGGGACTCTAGCAAAGCTGAGTCACAATCTGAAAAGGTTCACCCAATTATGTGTCTGTGGCATGTATGTATTCGGTGGTAATACTGGAAGACAGAGTGCTTTGGGCCACGGCCAAGACTCATAAAGTAGCTGTGTTCAAGAATCATCATACTTAACTAGGAGAATCAATAACACTATCTGGATTCTGAGTTCCTATAGAAGCCAATCATTCTGAATTTCAAAGGATAAAGTGAGATGCCAAAACTGTTCAGAGGCAAAAAGCTAAAGCCCCGCTCATCTAATTAATACTGATCTTCATAGATGTTTTTGGAATTCATTGCATATTCTCTTCTTTTTATCTTATTTGATTTTCAGTTGCTTGGGGACAAGCAACAATTTAAGTTTGGTGTTGTGATGAGCGGATAATTTGTACGCTTTTTGGCATTGTTTTTAGTATGTTTTTAATAGATTTAGTTAGTTTTTAGTATATTTTTATTAGTTTTTAGCTAAAATTCACTTTTCTGGACTTTACTATGTATTGAGGGACCTGAGCAAAAATCTGATTCAGAGACTGAAAGGAACTGCAGATGCTGTTGGATTCTGACCTCCCTGCACTCAAAGTGGATTTTCTGGAGCTGCAGAAGCCCAATTGGCGCGCTCTCAACGGCGTTGGAAAGTAGACATCCTGGGCTTTCCAACAATATATAATAGTCCATACTTTGCTCGAGATTTGATGGCCCAAACCGGCGTTCCAAATCAGCTCAAAATTGCCCGGCGTTAAACGCCGGAACCGGCACAAGAATGGGAGTTAAACGCCCAAACTGGCACAAAAGCTGGCGTTTAACTCCAAGAAGAGTCTCTACACGAAAATGCTTCAATGCTCAGCCCAAGCACACACCAAGTGGGCCCGGAAGTAGATTTTTATGTCTTTTACTCATCTTTCTTAAGCTACTAGTTCCCTATAAGTAGGACCTTTTGCTATTGTATTTTCATCTTGGTAGCTATCTCTGAGTAGTTTTATGCTATCTTAGATCATTGGGAGGCTGGCCATTCGGCCATGCCTAGACCTTGTTCTTATGTATTTTCAACGGTGGAGTTTCTACACACCATAGATTAAGGTGTGGAGCTCTGCTGTACCTCGAGTATTAATGCAATTACTATTGTTCTTCTATTCGATTCAGCTTGTTCTTGTTCCAAGATATTACTTGTTCTTCAACTTGATGAATGTGATGATCCGTGACACTCATCATCATTCTCACCCATGAACGTGTGACCATCAATCACCTCCGTTCTACCTTAGATTGGGTAGATATCTCTTGGGTTCTTTAACCGGAATCTTCGTGGTATAAGCTAGAATTGATGACTGCATTCAAGAGAATCCGGAAGGTCTAAACCTTGTCTGTGGTATTCTGAGTAGGATTCAATGATTGAATGACTGTGACGAGCTTCAAACTCGCGATTGTGGGGCGTTAGTGACAGACGCAAAAGAATCACTAGATTCTATTCCGACATGATCGAGAACCGACAGCTGGATAGCCGTGCCGTGACAGGGTGCGTTGAACATTTCCACTGAGAGGACGGGACTGTAGCCATTGACAACGGTGATGCCCAACATACAGCTTGCCATGGAAAGGAGTAAGAAGGATTGGATGAAGATAGTAGGAAAGCAGAGAGACGGAAGGGACAAAGCATCTCCATTCGCTTATCTGAAATTCTCACCAATGAATTACATAAGTATCTTTATCTTTATGTTTTATTCATATATCATCCATAACCATTTGAATCTGCCTGACTAAGATTTACAAGGTGACCATAGCTTGCTTCATACCAACAATCTCCGTGGGATCGACCTTTACTCGCGTAAAGTTTATTACTTGGACGACCCAGTGCACTTGCTGGTTAGTTGTGCGAAGTTGTGTTTATACCATGGTATTGAGCACCAAGTTTTTGGATTCATTACCGGGGATTATTTGAGTTGTGAAAAGTAGTGATCACAATTTTGTGCACCACTTGCTACCCGGATGGAATCATGATAATCAACACGAAGACGGGTGTAAAAGCAAGATTTGGGATCCTGGAATCTGTTCTGACATCCAACACCCCGGGAGCCTAAGAATCTTTTTGAAGCTGCTCAAGGGTTTTACATGCCTAGTTTGGGACCCCGGAGATTACTGGAATCACAAACACTGGTGGAGATTCCTGGATGAGTTCAAGCAGAAGCCACCATAACAGGAAGCTCATCAAATGTCCAACTTAAGGACTTTAACTAAAAGTGCTAGGTGGGAAACAACCCACCATGGTATGATGGTGCATGAAATTGCAATAACACTTTTGTAACTCCGCACAACTAACCAGCAAGTGCACTGGGTCGTCCAAGTAATACCTTGCGTGAGCAAGGGTCGATCCCACGGAGATTGTCGGCTTGAAGCAAGCTATGGTTATCTTGTAAATCTTAGTCAGGATATCAGAAATTATCAGGATTGATTGTAAAAAGCAAAAGAACATGAAAAAGGTACTTGTTTTGCAGTAATGGAGAATAGGCTGAGGCTTTGGAGATGCTCCATCCTCTGAATCTCTGCTTTCCTACTGTCTTCTTCTTCATACACGCAAGTCTCCTTCCATGGCAAGCTGTATGTAGGGTTTCACCGTTGTCAGTGGCTACCTCCCATCCTCTCAGTGAAAGCGATTGCATATGCTCTGTCACAGCATAGCGGAATTCATCTGTCGGTTCTCAATCAGGCCGGAATAGAATCCAGTGATTCTTTTGCGTCTGTCACTAACGCCCCGCCTTCAGGAGATTGAAGCACGTCACAGTCATTCAATCATTGAATCCTACTCAGAATACCACAGACAAGGTTTAGACCTTCCGGATTCTCTTGAATGCCGTCATCAGTCTAGCTTATACCACGAAGATTCCGATTAAAGAATCCAAGAGATAACTACTTAATCTAAGGTAGAACGGAGGTGGTTGTCAGTCACACGTTCATGGTTGAGAATGATGATGATTGTCACGGATCATCACATTCGTCCGGATTAAGAACAAGTATTATCTTAGAATGGAAGCAAGCATGTTTGAATAAGAAACAGTAGTAATTGCATTAATCCATCAGGACACAGCAGAGCTCCTCACCCCAACCATGGGGTTTAGAGACTCATGCTGTGGAAGTACACAAGAAACGTATAAAATGTTATGAGGTCATAAGGTGCGGATACAATGTCAAAAGATCCTATTAATAGTAAAACTAGTGTCCTAAGGTTTACAGAAATGAGTAAATGACAGAAAAATCCACTTCCGGGCCCACTTGGTGTGTGCTTGGGCTGAGCAATGAAGGAATTTCATGTAGAGACCTTTTCTGGAGTTAAACGCCAGCTTCCATGCCAGTTTGGGCGTTTAACTCCAAATTTTATGCCAGTTCCGGCGTTTAACGCTGGAATTTCTGTAGGTGACTTTGAGCGCCAGTTTGGGCCATCAAATCTTGGGCAAAGTATGGACTATTATATATTGCTGGAAAGCCCAGGATGTCTACTTTCCAATGCCGTTGAGAGCGCGCCAATTGGGCTTCTGTAGCTCCAGAAAATCCACTTCGAGTGCAGGGAGATCAGAATCCAACAGCATCTGCAGTCCTTTTCAGTCTCTGGATCAGATTTTTGCTCAGAACCCTCAATTTCAGCCAGAAAATACCTGAAATCACAGAAAAATATACAAACTCATAGTAAAGTCCAGAAAAGTGAATTTTAATTAAAAACTAATAAAAATATACTAAAAACTAACTAAAAGATACTAAAACATACTAAAAACAATGCCAAAAGCATACAAATTATCCGCTCATCACAACACCAAACTTAAATTGTTGCTTGTCCCCAAGCAACTGAAAATCAAAATAGGATAAAAAGAAGAGAATACTATAGACTCCAAAATATCAAAGAAACATAGCTCCAATTAGATGAGCGGGACTAGTAGCTTTTTGCCTCCGAACAGTTTTGGCATCTCACTCTATCCCTTGAAGTTCAGAATGATTGGCATCTATAAGAACTCAGAACTCAGATAGTGTTATTGATTCTCCTAGTTAAGTATATTGATTCTTGAACATAGCTAGTGTATGAGTCTTGGCTGTGGCCCAAAGCACTCTGTCTTCCAGTATTACCACCGGATACATACATGCCACAGACACATAATTGGGTGAACCTTTTTAGATTGTGACTCAGCTTTGCTAAAGTCCCCAATTAGAGGTGTCCAGGGTTCTTAAGCACACTCTTATTGCTTTGGATCACCACTTTATTTCTTTCTTTTTCTTTTTTTCTCTTTCTTTTTTTTTTCGAAAAAAAAATTTTTTTTTTTGTATTCACTGCTTTTTCTTGCTTCAAGAATCAATTTGATGATTTTTCAGATCCTCAATAACAGTTCTCTTTTCTCCTCATTCTTTCAAGAGCCAACAAATTTAACATTCTTAAAAACAACAAATTCAAAAGACATATGCACTGTTCAAGCATTCATTCAGAAAACAAAAAGTATTGTCACCAAATCAAACTAATTCAGCTAGTTTCAGAGATAAATTTCGAAATCCTGTACTTCTTGTTCTTTTGTGATTAAAGCATTTTTCTTTTAAGAGAGGTGATGGATTCATAGGACATTCATAACTTTAAGGCATAAATTTTATTAATTATGAACTAAGAACAAGACTCAAATATAGATATAAGATGAGACTAAAAATAAAAATAGAAAATAAGACAAGAAAAACGAAAAAAAATAGGCTCCTAATGATAGAGGTTTTCACAGAGTTAGGACTCAACAACCTTGATTTTGAGAAGTGGATGCTCCCTCAGCTTGAGATGAGAGCTTTTGGCGTTTCAACTCTTGGAGTTCACGCCCCTGCTTCTCTTGTTCCTTCAGCAATTTGCAGAGCATGCAGTTTTGATTCTGCTGTTCTTCCTTCAGTTGCTCCATAGTCTCTTGCAACTTGGTGATAGATGCTTCTAGGCTGGACCAGTAGTCAATTCTTGGGAATTCAGGGAGGAATTCCTGCGCCCTCCTCTTGATGGAGTTGTCTTGCACTTGTCCTTCCATTGACTTCTTGGTGATTGGGTGTTCAATGGGTATGAACTCATCTACTCCCATCTTCACCCCAGCCTCTTTACAGAGCAAGGAAATCAAGCTTGGATAGGCCAATTTGGCTTCAGTGGAATTCTTATTTGCAATTGTGTAGATCTCACAAGCAATCACATGATGCACCTCCACTTCTTTTCCAAGCATAATGCAATGAATCATCACTGCTCTCTTGATGGTGACCTCAGAACGGTTGCTAGTGGGCAATATGGAACGCCCAATAAAGTCTAGCCAACCTCTTGCAATTGGTTTGAGGTCTCCCCTCTTGAGTTGGTTTGGGACACCCTTAGAATTGGTTATCCACTTAGTTCCAGGGAGGCATATGTCCTCTAGAACTTGATCCAACCCCTTATCTACTCTCACCATCCTCCTATTAAAGGAATCAGGATCATCTTGCAGTTGAGGCAACTTGAAGATTTCTCTTATTTTGTCCAGATGGAAGTATATAACTTTCCCTCTGACCATGGTTCTGTAGGTATGGTAGGCAGTTCCAGTCATTCTCTGCTTATCTGTTAGCCACAGATTTGAGTAGAATTCCTGAACCATGTTCCTTCCAACCTTTGTCTCGGGATTGGTTAGAACTTCCCATCCTCTGTTTCGAATTTGCTCTTGGATCCCCGGATAATCATCTTCTTTCAGATCAAATTTCACTTGCGGGATCACTGACCTCAGACCCATTATTTTGTGATAATGGTCTTCATGTTCTTTGGTTAAGAACTTCTCTTGATTCCAAAGATTCTTTGGATTATTCTCTTTCTTGCCTCTTAAATTGGTTTGTTTTCCCTTAGGAGCCATGATATTGATGAATCTTGGCTTAGTGATCACGGAAAAGCACACCAAACTTAGAGGTTTGCTTGTCCTCAAGCAAAAGAAAAGAAAGAAGAGAGAGAGAAAGAGGAAATTCGAATGGTGTGGGAAAAGGGGGTTCCAAACGTGAATTTATAAGGGAGGGGAGAAGAGATTTCGAAAAAAAAATAAAAATAAAAATTAGAAAGAAGATTTGAGAAGATATGGGGAGAAATTGAGAAAAGGGTGAGTTTTTGAAGAAGATTTAGGATTAATTTGAAATAGATTTGAAGAATGGTTTTGATTTGTGAAGATTTGAAAGTGAATGATGAAAGGTTGAAGTGCATTTATGTAGAAGAGTATGGTTAAAAAGAGGAAAGTTTGAAAAAAATTGAGTTGAAAACAAAAATGTGGTCCCCCCCACCTTTCTGGCGTTAAACGCCCAGAATGGCACTCATTCTGGCGTTTAACGCCCATTTGCTACCCCTTTTGGGCGTTTAACGCCCAGCCAGGGCACCTGGCTGGGCGTTAAACGCCAGAAATCCTTTGTCACTGGGCGTTTTTCCAAAACGCCCAGGATGCTGCACACCTGGCGTTAAACGCCCAGAATGGTGCCCATTCTGGCGTTTAACGCCCAAAATGGCACCATTCCTGGCGTTAAACGCCCAGAATGGTACCCATTCTGGTGTTTAACGCCCAAAATGCCCCTTACTGGCGTTTTTTCGCCAGTAAGCTCATTTTCTCTGCTTTTTGAGCTGAATCCTTCTGTAACTCTGTGAATTCCTTCATTTTTGATACTTGCCTCTGTAAGAACAATTCATACAACTTTCTAATGACTGGGTTGCCTCCCAGCAAGCGCTTCTTTACTGTCTTTAGCTGGACTTTCACTGAGAATCACTCAAGCCTCAGTTTTGAGCATTCCTGCTCAAAATTTCCTTCAAGATAGTGCTTGATTCTCTGTCCATTTACAATGAACTTTCTGTCAGAATCAGTATCCTGAAGCTCAACATATCCATATGGTGAGACTCCTATAATCACATACGGACCCCTCCACCGGGATTTGAGTTTTCCTGGAAACAGTTTGAGCCTGGAGTTGAAGAGCAGAACTTTTTGTCCTGGCTCAAAGACTCTGGTTGACAATCTCTTGTCATGCCATTTCTTTGCCTTTTTCTTATAAATTTTTGCATTTTCAAAGGCATTGAGTCTGAACTCCTCTAGCTCATTTAACTGGAGTAATCTTTTTTCACCAGCTAACTGTGCATCCATGTTTAGGAATCTGGTCGCCCAGTAGGCTTTGTGTTCCAGTTCCACAGGCAAATGACAGGCCTTCCCATACACCAATTGGTATGGAGAGGTTCCTATAGGAGTCTTGAATGCTGTTCTGTATGCCCACAGAGCATCATCCAAGCTCTTTGCCCAATCCTTTCTTCGGGCTATCACAGTCCGTTCTAGGATTCTTTTTAGCTCTCTGTTAGAGACTTCAGCTTGCCCATTTGTCTGTGGATGATACGGAGTTGCCACTTTATGGCTGATTCCATATCTAACCATAGCAGAGTATAGCTGTTTATTGCAGAAATGAGTGCCCCCATCACTGATTAGCACTTTGGGGACGCCAAACCTGCTGAAAATGTTTTTCTGGAGGAATTTCAGTACGGTTTTGGTATCATTAGTGGGTGTAGCAATTGCTTCTACCCACTTAGATACATAATCCACTGCCACCAGAATATAAGTGTTTGAGTATGATGGTGGGAATGGTCCCATGAAATCAATTCCCCATACATCAAACAATTCTATCTCTAATATCCCTTGTTGAGGCATGGCATATCCGTGAGGCAGGTTACCAGCTATTTGGCAACTGTCACAGTTACGTACAAACTCTCGGGAGTCTTTGTAGAGAGTAGGCCAGTAGAAGCCGCACTGGAGAACTTTAGTGGCTGTTCGCTCACTTCCAAAATGTCCCCCATACTGTGATCCATGGCAGTGCCATAGGATCCTTTGTGCTTCTTCTCTAGGTACACACCTGCGGATCACTCCGTCAGCACATCTCTTAAAGAGATATGGTTCATCCCAAAGGTAGTACTTGGCATCTGAAATTAGTTTCTTTCTCTGCATATAACTGTACTCTTTGGGTATGAACCTCACAGCTTTATAGTTTGCAATATCTGCAAACCATGGAGCTTCCTGAATGGCAAAGAGTTGCTCATCTGGGAAAGTCTCAGAGATCTCAGTAGAAGGGAGGGACGTCCCAGCTACTGGGTCTATTCGGGACAGATGATCAGCCACTTGGTTCTCTGTCCCTTTTCTGTCCCTTATTTCTATATCAAACTCTTGCAGAAGCAACACCCATCTTATAAGCCTGGGTTTTGAATCCTGCTTTGTGAGTAAGTATTTAAGAGCAGCATGGTCAGTGTACACAATCACCTTTGATCCCACTAAGTAGGATCTAAACTTGTCAATGGCATAGACCACTGCAAGCAACTCTTTTTCTGTGGTTGTGTAATTCTTCTGTGCATCATTTAGAACACGGCTAGCATAATAAATGACATGCAGAAGTTTGTTGTGCCTTTGTCCCAATACTGCACCAATGGCATGATCACTGGCATCACACATTAATTCAAATGGTAATGCCCAATCTGGTGCAGAGATGACTGGTGCTGTGACCAGTTTAGCTTTCAGGGTCTCAAATGCCTACAAACACTGTGTGTCAAACACAAATGGCGTGTCAGCAGCTAACAGGTTACTCAAAGGTTTAGCAATTTTCGAAAAATCCTTGATAAACCTTCTATAGAATCCTGCATGCCCCAGAAAGCTTCTGATTGCCTTAACATTGGCAGGTGGTGGTAATTTTTTAATTACCTCTACCTTTGCCTTATCCACCTCTATTCCCCTGCTTGAAATTTTGTGCCCAAGGACAATTCCTTCAGTCACCATAAAGTGATATTTCTCCCAGTTTAAAACTAGGTTAGTCTCTTGGCATCTTTTCAGGACAAGTGATAAGTGGTTAAGACAGGAGCTGAATGAGTCTCCATATACTGAGAAGTCATCCATGAAGACTTCCAAAAATTTCTCTACCATATCTGAGAAGATAGAGAGCATGCACCTCTGAAAGGTTGCAGGTGCATTGCACAGACCAAAAGGCATTCTCCTATAGGCAAACACGCCAGAAGGGCAGGTAAATGCTGTTTTCTCTTGGTCCTGGGGATCTACTGCAATTTGATTGTAGCCTGAATAGCCATCCAAAAAGCAGTAATAGTCATGACCAGCTAGTCTTTCTAGCATTTGGTCTATGAATGGTAAAGGAAAATGATCCTTTCTGGTGGCTGTATTGAGCCTTCTGTAGTCAATACACATACGCCACCCTGTGACTGTCCTTGTAGGAACCAGTTCATTTTTTTCATTATGAACCACTGTCATGCCTCCCTTTTTGGGAACAACTTGGACAGGGCTCACCCAGGGGCTATCAGAAATAGGATAAATAATCCCAGCCTCCAGTAATTTAGTGACCTCTTTCTGCACCACCTCCTTCATGGCTGGATTTAGCCTCCTCTGTGGTTGGACCACTGGTTTGGCATTATCCTCCAACAGGATCTTGTGAATGCATCTAGCTGGGCTGATGCCCTTAAGATCACTTATGGACCACCCAAGAGCTGTCTTGTATGTCCTTAGCACTTGAATCAGTGCTTCCTCTTCCTGTGAATTTAAAGCAGAGCTTATAATCACTGGAAAAGTGTCACCCTCTCCCAGAAATGCATATTCAGGGATGATGGTAGTGGTTTGAGTTCAGGCTTAGGAGGCTTATCCTCCTCCTGAGGAATTTTCGAAAATTCCTTTGCCTCCTTTGGCTCTTCCTGGTCAGTTTGAGCATCCTTGAAGATCTCCTCAAGCTCTGATTCTAGGCTTTCAGCCATATTGATCTCTTCTACCAGAGAGTCAATAATGTCAGCGCCCATGCAGTCATTTGGTGTGTCTGGATGCTGCATAGCTTTTACAGCATTCAACTTGAACTCATCCTCATTGACTCTCAAGGTTACTTCCCCCTTTTGTACATCAATGAGAGTTCGTCCAGTTGCTAGGAAAGGTCTTCCTAGAATGAGAGTTGCACTCTTGTGCTCCTCCATTTCCAGCACCACAAAGTCAGTTGGAAAGGCAAATGGCCCAACTTTGACAATCATGTCCTCTATTATGCCTGATGGGTGTTTAATGGAGCCATCAGCAAGTTGGAGGCATATCCTGGTTGGTTTGACTTCTCCAATCAACCCAAGCTTTCTGATAGTGGTTGCAGGTATTAGATTGATGCTTGCTCCAAGATCACATAAAGCTGTCTTGGTGCAAGTGCCTTCCAATGTGCATGGTATCAGAAAGCTTCCAGGATCTTGAAGCTTTTCTGGTAAGCTTTTTAGAATGACTGCACTGCATTCTTCAGTGAGAAACACTTTTTCAGTTTCTCTCCAATCCTTCTTATGACTTAAGATTTCCTTCATGAACTTAGCATAAGAAGGTATTTGCTCAAGTGCCTCTGCAAAAGGAATCTTTATTTCAAGAGTCCTCAAATAGTCTGCAAAGCGGGCAAATTGCTTATCCTGTTCTGCCTTGCGGAGTTTCTGAGGATAAGGCATCTTGGCTTGATATTCTTCAACCTTAGATGCTGCAGGTTTATTCCTTACAGAAGTGGTTGAAGAGGCCTTTTTAGAGGGATTACTGTCAGCACTCTCAGGTGTCTGATCCTCCCTTGGCGTTTGGACGCCAGGAATGGGTGGAAAATGGGCGTTTAACGCCAACTTTTCCCCCTTTTCTGGCGTTTGAACCCCAGAATTGGGCAAGGAATGGGCGTTTAACGCCAGTTTTCTTTCCCTTTCTGGCGTTTGAACGCCAATATTCTTCTCTGGGCTCTTACTGTCCTCAGAGGGATTTTGAACAGTGGGTTGGTTGTCCTCTGTCAATTGTTCCTTGTTTGGCTTTTTGCTCTTTTGGGCAGTGTTATTCAAGGTCTTCCCACTCCTCAATTGAACTGCTTGACACTCCTCTGTTATCTGTTTAGATATTTGCTGTTTTGCTTGATTCAACTGTAGTTCTATGCTCTTATTAGCAACTTTAGTTTCATGGAGCATCTCTTTAAATTCTGCTAACTGTTCAGTCATCAGGAGTAGTTGTTGATTAAGCTCCATTATCTGTTCTTGAGGATTAGAGTCAGTGACTACTGTCATGACTTCCTCTTCTGAAGAGAACTCATTGCTAGAGTACAAATATTGGTTTTTAGCAACAGTGTCTATAAGCTCTTGAGCTTCTTCAATTGTCTTCCTCATGTGTATAGATCCACCAGCTGAGTGGTCTAAAGACATCTGAGCTTTTTCTGTAAGCCCATAGTAGAAAATGTCTAACTGTACCCACTCTGAAAACATTTCAGAGGGACATTTCCTTAGCATACCTCTATACCTCTCCCAGGCATTATAAAGGGATTCATTATCCTCTTGTTTAAAGCCTTGGATGTCCAGCCTTAGCTGTGTCATCCTCTTTGGAGGGTAAAAATGATTCAGGAATTTGTCTGATAACTGTTTCCATGTCTTTATGCTTGCTGTAGGTTGGTTATTCAACCACCTTTTAGCTTGATCTTTTACAGCAAATGGAAACAGTAATAGTCTGTAGACATCCTGATCTACCTCTTTATCATGTACTGTGTCAGCAATTTGTAAGAACTGTGCCAGAAACTCAGTAGGTTCTTCCTGTGGAAGACCGGAATACTGGCAATTTTGCTGCACTATGATAATTAGTTGAGGGTTTAGCTCAAAGCTGCTTGCTTTGATGGGAGGTATACAGATGCTACTCCCATATGCAGCTGTAATGGGGTTAGCATAAGACCCCAGAGTCCTCTTGGACTGATTGATTCCACCTGAGTCCATAATGGACAAAAGGGAAATGATGATGATTGCAAAGAGATGAATTTTGTTTATTTTTATTTTTTTTTTTGAAATAACCGAAAAAAATTAAAATAAAATAAAGGAAAATTAAAATGAAAATTCGAAAATCAAAAGAGAATAAGATCAAAGTAAATTGAGAACTGAATCAATTAGTAAAAAAAAAGATTTTGAAAACAGCAATTAAAAAGATATGATTGAAAAAAAAAATTTTTTTTATGAAAAAGATTTGATTTTTTTAAAAAGAGGAAAGAGAAAAACACAAAAAGACACCAAACTTAAAATTTTTAGAAAATCAAACACTAAATTTTCGAAAATTTTGAGAGAAAAACACAAAGAGGACACCAAACTTAGAATTTTTATGAATCAAAAAGGGACTAAGAACATGCAAAACGAAAATTAAGAGAAAAACACAAAAAAAAAAGCATGCAATTGACACCAAACTTAGAATATGAAACTAGACTCAACTAAAAGACTCTAAACCAACAAAAATAGTCCTAATCTAAGCAACAAGATAAGCCGTCAGTTGTCCAAACTCGAACAATCCCCGGCAACGGCGCCAAAAACTTGGTGCACGAAATTGCAATAACACTTTTGCAACTCCGCACAACTAACCAGCAAGTGCACTGGGTCGTCCAAGTAATACCTTGCGTGAGCAAGGGTCGATCCCACGGAGATTGTCGGCTTGAAGCAAGCTATGGTTATCTTGTAAATCTTAGTCAGGATATCAGAAATTATCAGGATTGATTGTAAAAAGCAAAAGAACATGAAAAAGGTACTTGTTTTGCAGTAATGGAGAATAGGCTGAGGCTTTGGAGATGCTCCATCCTCTGAATCTCTGCTTTCCTACTGTCTTCTTCTTCATACACGCAAGTCTCCTTCCATGGCAAGCTGTATGTAGGGTTTCACCGTTGTCAGTGGCTACCTCCCATCCTCTCAGTGAAAGCGATTGCATATGCTCTATCACAGCATAGCGGAATTCATCTGTCGGTTCTCAATCAGGCCGGAATAGAATCCAGTGATTCTTTTGCGTCTGTCACTAACGCCCCGCCTTCAGGAGATTGAAGCACATCACAGTCATTCAATCATTGAATCCTACTCAGAATACCACAGACAAGGTTTAGACCTTCTGGATTCTCTTGAATGCCGCCATCAGTCTAGCTTATACCACGAAGATTCCGATTAAAGAATCCAAGAGATAACTACTTAATCTAAGGTAGAACGGAGGTGGTTGTCAGTCACACGTTCATGGTTGAGAATGATGATGATTGTCACGGATCATCACATTCGTCCGGATTAAGAACAAGTATTATCTTAGAATGGAAGCAAGCATGTTTGAATAAGAAACAGTAGTAATTGCATTAATCCATCAGGACACAGCAGAGCTCCTCACCCCCAACCATGGGGTTTAGAGACTCATGCTGTGGAAGTACACAAGAAACGTATAAAATGTTATGAGGTCATAAGGTGCGGATACAATGTCAAAAGATCCTATTAATAGTAAAACTAGTGTCCTAAGGTTTACAGAAATGAGTAAATGACAGAAAAATCCACTTCCGGGCCCACTTGGTGTGTGCTTGGGCTGAGAAATGAAGTAATTTCGTGTCGAGACCTTTTCTGGAGTTAAACGCCAGCTTCCATGCCAGTTTGGGCGTTTAACTCCAAATTTTATGCCAGTTCCGGCGTTTAACGCTGGAATTTCTGTAGGTGACTTTGAGCGCCGGTTTGGGCCATCAAATCTTGGGCAAAGTATGGACTATTATATATTGCTGGAAAGCCCAGGATGTCTACTTTCCAATGCCGTTGAGAGCGCGCCAATTAGGCTTCTGTAGCTCCAGAAAATCCACTTCGAGTACAGGGAGGTCAGAATCCAACAGCATCTGCAGTCCTTTTCAGTCTCTGGATCAGATTTTTGCTCAGAACCCTCAATTTCAGCCAGAAAATACCTGAAATCACAGAAAAACATACAAACTCATAGTAAAGTCCAGAAAAGTGAATTTTAATTAAAAACTAATAAAAATATACTAAAAACTAACTAAAAGATACTAAAAACATACTAAAAACAATGCCAAAAAGCATACAAATTATCCGCTCATCATATGATCATCCTTTTTCATTTTTATTTAGTTTTATTTGTTTTTGAATTTTATTTTATTTTATTGAACCTGGAGTTTTGCATCACATTCATATTAACAATGAATTTTGCATCTTTTCAGATTAAAAAAAAAAGCGAGCACGCGACGCGACCACATCAGCGACGCGTCCGCGTCGCAAGGAGACGAGAGAATAATAAATTGAACAGAGAGTTACGCAGGAGCATGGCTGGAGGTGGGCTATTAGCACAAATTGACTCCACGCGAACGCGTCGATGACGCGTCCACGTCATTTGGAAAAATAGCCTCCCACGCGACTGCGTCACCCACGCGGCCGCGTGACCTGAAATCGGCGTAAAAAGGGTGTATGGCCGAAAGTTGAGCTGGAATTGGGCTGGACCCGTACTAGCAGCACAAGCCCTGCCACGCGAACGCGTCACCCACGCGTTCGCATCATATTGGAAATAAGGCCACCCGCGCGATCGCGTCGACCACGTGACCGCGTCACCCTGGATTTTAGTAATACCAAGTTTCGAACAGAAAGTTGTGCGACCGCGAGGCTGCACTCGCACCACTAGCACAAATCGAGTCACGCGATCGCGTGCCCCACGCGTCCGCGTCGCCCAACCTTATCGCACACCACGCGACCGCCTCACCCACGCGACCGCGTCGCCAGCGTCGCACAACCTATCCAGATTAGTGCCAATTTTCTTATCTTTTCTCTTCTAATCCTAATTTCTTCCTTCTCTCTCCTTTCTCACTTTCTTTTTCTACTTCTCATTCTTTTTCACTTTCATTTTATTTTATTTAATTTATTTGCATACTTTCATTCATTGCATATTTTATTTTTCTAAAAGTTATTATTGGTGTTCAAATATTCTTATTCAACTGTTACATCTTTTCTGGTATTTTCTTGGTGCTTCATGACTTGTTTAATTCTGATTGAGTAATATTATTTAAATCAATGCCAATCTTTTATAACTATATTACTTTTGTATTGACATGAATTTATATTATCTCTCCTTACCCACACTCTCTTCCCTATTGTTGCAAATTTTTGCACTTTTGATTTGCCATGTCCTTCTATTATTTTCTCACTTGCATGTTGTAGCTACCATGTAATTGAGACCCTTATTTTTTGGCATTAACCAACCCCTGTTTTATTTGTTTTCTATCTTTGCTTTGGGTTACTTTCCTTCCCTTTTTCTTTCAGGATGGCCACCAGGAAGAGACCGGAAGACGTTTACATGGGAGAGACAAACAAGTTCCTACACACATTCCTTGATGAGAAAAGCATCAGTTGGAGTAACCCGTCCACCTGCACATCTCAGCATGCACCGAGGACGGTGCAATCTTTAAGTGTGGGGAGGTCGATACCGATCTCCATGGGTTAGTACTTTCCTGTCTCAAACACCAATATTTTATTTTCTTTGTTAATTGTTGCATTTGCATATTTAATTTCATGTTTATTTGATTTTTGCATTTAGTTACTGCTTGGTTAAAATAATAAGTTTCTTCTTAAGATCCTATTTTTTGAAAAATTTTACTAATTTAAATTGAAAATTTTTTTGTTAAATTTGTTTGAGGTTGTATTTGGAACATGGTTTTTGAGCTAAAGAACACACAACCTGTAAGACTTTGAGCTTATTTACATGGTTATATTATTTAACCATAAATATTTTATTCTTGTGTGTTCCCTTCTCCATGATTATAATCTGTATTTTGTTCCAGTCTATATGTCCTTTGTTTAGTATATTTACATGCTTGCGTATGATTGAGGCCATATTTGATTATCAACTCACTTACCCCAAATAAGCCTACCTTTTACATCACCTTTGTTAGCCCCTTGAGCTTTTAATCCCCTTCTGTTCTATAACCACATCACTAGCCTTAAGCGAAAAACAAATTAATTATCCCAATTGAATCTTTGGTTAGCTTAAGATAGAGATTGTGTAGCAAATAAGTGTGGGAAAATTTTGGGAACATAGGTTGATAAGAGAATGTAACATGTTTCTAATTTATTTGAATATTAGGAATTTGGGAACCTACTCATGAAAAACCAAAATAGAAAAATAATAGAAAATCCATGTGCATTGATAAGTTATGTTTATTTCTCTACAAAAAAAAAGAGAAAAAGAAAAAAATAAAAAATAAAAAAATAAAAAAATAAAATATATAATATAAATAAATAAATAAAGGGGACAAAATTACCACAATGTTAAGTTAATGAAAAAATCAATGCACATGTAATAAATTAAAAAGAAAAAGTTGATACATGAGTATGGGAATTATACAAAAGTGGGAATTATGGGTAGCTAGGCATGAATTTAAAAGTATATAGAGTATATGTATATTAGGTGAGAGTTTAGGTTAATTAAAGATTCAATTTATAAAGCTCACTTAGCCATATATATACCTTTATCCTTACCTTAGCCCCATTACAACCTTGAAAAAGACCTCATGATGTTTGCTGATGACAAGTCATCTTAGCCTAGTTTCACTAGTCTTTTTCTTTTGTTTTCACTTGAATTATGCACTTTCTTGAGGCTTAAGCAAGCCAATTTAGGTAGATTTTCATGTTTCCTTTGATTAAATCAACCATAGATAAATTAATGCAATTTCATGAGGTTTGATGCCATAATTGGTGCATATTAGGATAGAATGATCATCTCATGATTTCAAGCATAGCTTTGATGTGTTTGGTTGATTTATGATAGGTGAAGAAAGCTTGGAAAAGGATTGAAGTGAGAAGGAATGGCTAGAGGCTAAGAGAAGACAATGAAACAAGTGAAATTGAACCAGGAAGAATGAAGTTGGAGTTGAAGTTAGCCCTCAAACGTTGGCACAAACTTTTGAATGAAAAGTTAGCCTCAACGTTAGCCCCCTAACTTGGAGGCTAACGTTGGGAATTGAAAATGTCTCCCAGGGGTTCCAACGTTAGCGCCAACGTTAGCCCCTTAACTTCAAGGCTAACTTTGAAGGCTAACTTTGAAACCAACTTTGCAAAACTCACATCCGGTTCAGTTGGTTCACTTGGGTTCCTCTCCAAACTTCAAGAGCAATCAACCAAGGCCTCTTTCAACCCAATTCCACCAAGAGCAAAGGCCCAACTCAAGGCTTGAAGATCAATTGAAGAAAGTGTATAAATAGGCTAGAATTCGATTTATTCGGGGAGTTCCCTTTTTAGAATTTTTCATAGAGCTTCCCTTTGATAGTTTTTAGAGAGTTTTCTTTTCTGTTTTGGGAGCTTGAGTGACCTTGTTTAATTGCTTTCAATTTCAATTACACTTGTCTTGGATCTTGGGTTAGAGAATTGAAGGAATTCTGTTTCAATCTCACCTTGGATCTTGTTTACTTTCACTGCAAATTGAATTTCCTTTTCTGCTACTTGCTTTCTCATTTAATTTCCTTGCAATTTACAATTCCTTTGATATTGTTCTTGTTGGATCTAGGAAGGCATTGAGATCTAGACTTGGTTTTCTAGTCTCTGGGTCCTGAGATCCAATTTCCCATTTCGATTCCCTGCTCCTTGCTTTAATTGTTCATTTAATTTCCTGTTTCGAATCTGTTTCAACTCATTCCCCATTTACTTTTCTGTTTGATGCAATTTAAATTCTCTTTGTTTAATTCTTGCAAATCAAAGTCCCAATCCCCTTTACAATTCAAGTCATTTACAATTCTTGCCATTTAAGATTCTTGCAATTTACATTACTTGCTCTTTAAGTTTCTGCCATTTAATTTCTTGCTTCTTAAGATTCATCACTTTAATTTCTGTTCCCTTTAAATTCATGCCAATTCCCCATTCCCTTTACTTTCAATGCAATTTAAATTCTGCAAATCATCAATCAATCAACCAAATCTTGATTCGCTTGACTAATTCAACCACTAAACTAAAATTGCTCAATCCTTCAATCCCTGTGGGATCGACCTCACACCCGTGAGTTTTTATTACTTGATACAACCCGGTACACTTGCCGGTTAGATTGGTGTGTTTTTGGGAGAAATTCATTTTTCCTTCAAAAATATCCCATCATTTGCATTGGTATATTAAATATTGTTGATTGGTTAGATGAAGAACAAGGTTTAGAAAGCATGACTAGAGAAGAGTAGAGTGAATAACCCTATACACTTGAGAGATTAGAGTGATACACACTACCAGTGAGGGTTCAATGCTTGATTCTATGTTCCCTGCTTTCATGAGCTGTCTTCTTACAAGTTTACTTGCTTTTTATTGTATGATTTGAATTAGTGAAATCTGGTTTATGTTTGTCTTGAAGAGCTTATTTACTTTTAACCAAGTAGGTAGAAACATTTTTTTGCATGTAATTGCATTCATATAGATAGGTTGCATTTCATACATTCTACCATTCCTCTTCATCTTTATAGTCTCTCTTGAGCTTAGCATGAGGACATGCTAATGTTTAAGTGTGGGGAGGTTGATAAACCACTATTTTATGGTTTATCTTGTACTCAATTGAGTGGTTTTTATTAACTCTTTATCCACTTATTCATACTATTTGCATGGTTTTATATTTCCTTCCTAATTATGTGTTTTGATTAAAAACATGCTTCTTTGATCTTATATTTGCTTATTATTAATCCTCTCTTATTACCATTAGATGCCTTGATATGTGTGTTAAGTGTTTTCAAAGATTATAGGGCATGAATGGCTCAAAGGATGGGAAGAAAGCATGCAAAAGAGGAAGGAATGCAAGAAGTTGGAGAAATTGCTAAGCTGTCCAGCCTGACCTCTCTGCACTCAAACGGCTATAACTTTAGCTACAGAGGTCCAAACGACGCGGTTCCAGTTGCGTTGGAAAGCTAACGTCCGGGGCTTCGATTTGATATATAATATGATATAGTTTCCCTGACGCTAGGCGACGCGACCGCATGATCCATGCGGCCGCGTCGCAATGACGAAAATCCAGCGTGGCCAAATTCGAAACCAGCGAATTCTGGACTGTTTCTGACCCAGTTTGTGGCCCAGAAAACACAGATTAAAGGCTATAAAGTGGAGGAATGCATCCATTCATAGGATGCTCTCATAATTCACTTTTCATGCTTTAGATGTAGTTTTTAGAGAGAGAGGTTCTCTTCTCTCTCTTAAGATTAGGATTTAGGACTTCTCTTAGTTTTTAAGAGTGACTCTCGATCCGGATTCAATGTTCCTTTAATTTATGTTTCTCTTTTATTTTTATTTACTCTAATACTTTTATTTGTATTTGATTTATGTTGCCCAATTGGCTTATGAACTTTTCATGTTAAGATTTGAATGTTCTATTTATTATAATTTGAGGTATTTCAGTTTAATATTACTTTCTTTTATTTACATGATTAATGCTTCCCATCTGAAGGCATTTTTATTCTAGCAGTTTCAATTTTCTTTCCTTTTGGCTTTGGTTAAATAATTGGTGACTCTAGAGTTATCAAACTCATTGTTGATTGAAAATTGGAATTCATCCACTTAACTTACCTTCATAGTTAGAGGTTAACAAAGTGGGAGAAAAATCCAATTCTCATCACAATTGATAAGGATAACTAGGAAAGGACCTCCAATTCTTATACCTTGCCAAAGGTTTATTTTGCAGCTATTATTATTTTATTTTACTTGTCATATAATATATTCCCACCTTACTTCCAAAACCCCAATTTTACCTTTTTCATAGCCAATAATCAAAACATACCTCCCTGCAATTCCTTGAGAAGACGACCCGAGGTTTAAATACTCGGTTATCAATTTTAAAGGGGTTTGTTACTTGTGACAACCAAAACGTTTGTACGAAGGGATTTCTGTCGGTCTAGAGACTATATCTGCAACGCGACTGTTTTTATAAAATTCTTTACTGGCAAAAATCTCGACGTCAGTCACCCACAATTCAATCTCAATTACTCATCAAACATATATTACAACATGCATATTTCTCATACATCATACCATCAAGGCATCAATAATCATCATCACATATATGACCATATCATATATCTCAACCATTCAACAATATCAACAATTCAATGCCTATCTTAGGGTTTCTAGCCTAATTATTTCCCACCACATTACATATTAGATACGAGAAACCGAGACCATACCTTTGCCGATTTCCCAAACTCAACCGGAGCACTTCCAAACCACTTTTTCTCAAGCTCTCAAGGTCTCAACACCTCCAAGAACAGATTTTTGCACACAAAACCCTCTTCAAGCTTTTTAAAGTCTCAATCAAGCTCAAATATTCACATATACACAACCTAAGCCACAATCATCATACCCATACACAACATCTCAATACCCAAACATCATAGAACAACAAATTACACTAGGGTTGAGAATCTTACCACATCCAAGGTCCAAGGAGACAAGATTAATCTTCTTCTTCAAGAGAGTTGGGTCCTATAACATCAAAGAGCCCAAAATCTCAACATTTTTGCTCATAAAACTCGAAAATAAGGCTGGAAATTCAAAGAGAAAAACGTGACTTACCTCAAGATTTGTTGTATGGGTTTTGTAGAGCTCTCTGCAGTGAATGCGTGGCCATAAACGGTGCGGCAATCGGAGCTCTAGATCAAAAGTTATGGTGGTTTGAAGATCAAGGGAGAGATAGAACTTGAGAGAGTGTTCTTCCCCCTCCATTGTAATTTCAGCGTGTTCTTAGTGCTAGTGAGGAGAGAGAGTGCTGAAATGAGTGTTTTAGGACTTAGTTATGTTGGGCTAAGGGCCCACTTTGGGTCCGGTTGGCCAGGTTTGGCCCGTTCGGTCCAATCTTGGTCCGATTTCTATAAAATTGGTACCAAAATTCTCGTCTCAATCTCCTCTATCATATTAAGCCATAAAAATCACATTTTTGGCTTTCTAGAATAAATTCTTATTTATGGGTTAACTAGCCATTAATTAATCGGGTTTTACATTCTACCCACCTAATTGGGAAATTTACCCACAAAATTCAAATTCAATTACCTGAGAATAAGTGCGGATAATCCGTTCGCATCTCTGACTCAAGTTTCCAAGTGTGTTCCTCAACATCGCCTCGACTCCATGCCACTTTGACTAATGAAACCTCTTTTCCACGTAACCGTTTGATACTAGTATCATCAATTTTGACTGGAGTCACTGGAAGCGTCAAATCTTCTCTTAACTGAACCGATTTAGGTTCTAACACATGGCTAGCATAAGGAGTATACTTCCGAAGCTGCGACCCGTGAAACACGTCGTGCAGGTTTGAAATATGAGGTGGTAGAGCCATCCGATATACCACCGGTCCAATCCTCTCCATGATCTGAAATGGACCAATGTATCGCGGATTCAACTTCTTCGCTTTAATTGCCCTACCTACTCCTGTGGTTGAAGTAACCTTAAGGAAAACATGGTCTCCTTCCTCAAATTCCAAGGGCTTCCGCCTCTGATTGGCGTAACTCTTCTAGCGACTCTGTGCCAAAAGCATCCTATCTCGGATTTTCTTGACTTGTTCAGTGGTCTCAGCTATCATTTCCGGTCCCAACAAGCCTTTCTCTCTAGCTTCATACCAACATAATGGAGATTGACATTTCCTCCCATACAAGGCCCCATATGGAGCCATTCCGATGCTCGCATGGTAACTATTATTGTATGCAAACTCCACTAACGGTATATACTGATCCCAACTCACCAGTTGGTCAAAAACACAAGCTCTCAACATATCCTCTAGTGTTTGGATCGTCCTCTCGGATTGACCATCTGTTTGAGGATGGTAACCTATACTCAAGCTTAATCGGGTTCCAAAAACTTTCTGAAATGCACCCCAGAACTTCGAAGTGAAACGAGGATCTCTATCAGAGATTATAGTAGCAGGTACACCATGAAGTCTCACAATCTCCTTTATGTATAACCGTGCTAGCTCCTCAAGGGTGTAAGTCATACGAATGGGTAAAAAGTGAGCTGACTTCATTAGTCGGTCCACAATCACCCAGATAGCATCAAAACCAGCCCTAGTCCTTGGCAATCCCGACAAAAAGTCCATTGCAATACTTTCCCACTTCCATTGCGGAACCTCTAAAGGTTGCAATATCCCGGAAGGTCTTTGATGTTCAATCTTTACCTTTTGACAAGTTAAGCACTTTGAAACATATTACGCCACATCATTCTTCATACCCGGCCACCAAAACATCGCCTTTAAATCATGGTACATCTTAGTACTTCCCGGGTGAATGGAGAATCCGCTTTTGTGTGCCTCCTTTAAGATATCTTGCCTCAAAGTTCCAACATCTGGCACAATGATCCTACCCTTGAATCTCCATAACCCATCTTTTTCTTCCGACACTCTCCACTGTTTCCCTTGCTCAATAGCCGGTAACACCTTCCATAATGCTTCATCATTTTTTTGAGCCTTTAGGAGTTCGGACTTAAAGTCACTTGAGATTTCTAATCGGCTCAAACGCAGAGTTCCAGATACTTTTCGAGCACCAATTTCAGACTTTCGAATCCCTTGAGCAACTTCTCCTCTTGAAGCATCATCCAAGCCGCATATAACGACTTTTGACTTAACGTATCCGCCACTACATTCGCCTTTCCCGGATGGTAATTTAACTAAAAGTCGTAGTCCTTCAATAATTCCATCCACCTCCTCTGCCTCATATTAAGCTCTTTCTGATCAAAGAGATATTTCGAGCTCTTGTGATCGGAGAAGACTTGGAACTTAACACCATAGAGATAATGCCTCCACACCTTCAAGGCAAACACGACCGCAGCAAGTTCTAAATTGTGCGTAGGGTAACTAACTTCATGAGGTCTCAACTGTCGTGAGGCATATGCTACCATATTATGATGCTGCATAAGCACACACCCTAGACCCTTTAATGAGGCATCACAGTACACCTCAAATGGTTCGTTCGGCTCAAGTAGCACCAACACAGGTGCAATGGTCAACTTTTTCTTCAATGCCTGAAAGCTCTCCTCGCACTCAAAAGTCCAAACAAACGAAGTGTCTTTGCGGGTTAACTTTGTCAACGGCAAAGCTAATTGCAAAAAGCCTTTGATGAACCTTCAGTAATAGCCAACTAAGCCCAGAAAACTCCTTATTTCAGTTACTATGGTTGATTGCTTCCATTCCATCACTGCCTCCACCTTAGCTGGATCTACGGCTATTCTCTTCTTACTCACCACGTGACCCAAAAACTTCACCTCACTCTTTCAAAACTCACACTTAGACAGTTTTGCATAGAGTTTCTTCTCCTTTAGAATCTGCAACATGGTCCTCAAGTGTTCCGCATGCTCTTCTTCAGTCTTGGAGTAAATCAGTATGTCGTCAATGAAGACAACAACGAATTTATCCAGAAACGGATGGAACACTCTATTCATATAATCCATGAATACTGCAGGAGTATTTGTCAACCCAAATGACATTACAGTGTACTCGTGATGACCATAACGAGTCCTAAAAGAGGTCTTAGGGATATCCTCACCCCTCACCCTTATCTGGTGATAACCGGATCGCAAATCGATCTTGGAGAAAACCCCATATCCTTATAACTGATCCATGAGATCATCAATCCTCGTCAATGGGTACTTATTCTTTATTGTGACCTTGTTCAGCTGCCTGTAATCTGCACAGAGTCGCATACTCCCATCTTTCTTCTTTACTAGTAACACTGGAGCACCCGACAGGGAAACACTTGGTCGGATAAAGTTCTTACCCAATAAATCCTCTAACTGATACTTTAGCTCGGCCATCTCTAACGGTGATATTCTATAAGGAGTAGGGGTAGCAGTGGGGCGGGTAGGGGCGGGTTTTTGCCCTACCCGACCCCGCCCCGCCGTCCTGTTTTGCATATACTACCCGCCCCATCACTACCCGCGAGTAGTAAATAACAGAACCCGAACCCGCCCCACCCGACCCGCCCCTGTAAAAATTAAATATTTTAATTTTTATCTATTCATATATAAATTAAGACAAAAATTTAAAATTCATAGATAAATTAAAATATAAACATAAAATTCATACAATGTCATTAGCTAAAATAACTTGAAATTAAAAAAAATATTGTTAGATCACTACAAATTTAACATCATAATAAAGAAATTACAATATTAGATATAAAATTATTTTCAACCCTTATTCTTGATCACTTTCAATATCTTCATCATCATTAAAAGTTTGCAAATCAAAATTTAAACCTGAAAATTAAAAGAGATAACAATTAACAAATTAATTGGTACTATGAAAAAAATTACCATAAAAGTACTTTTCCTACAAATTTAAAAAGAAAAAAGAAGCAAATTAGTGAAAAGGCAATCAAACCGATTTTAAGTTTACAATAATTGAAATTTTTAATTTACTTACCGAAAACAAGAAAAACCTCAAAATCAGAATGCACAATTTTTCAAAACTAAGTAACAGTTGCTCATGATTTAGCATGTAGATGAAGCATACTTATCAAACAAACTGCTGATTGAAATATAATTTCATGTCATGAGAAAATCAAGGCACAAAAGTGCACAATAAAGTATCCACATACATATATGTATCATGGAAAAAAGGGGAAACAAGTATCTATGCACAGATGATTTTATCCAGAAAATAACAAACGAACTGATCACCCGTTTAGGAAGACATTGATGAAAATCATAATCAAAAGACAAGAAGAAAGATAGTGTGCGCTGCATTGTGCCGAAGTTAGGAATCTAGTTTTTCCTATAACAGGACATCTGTCTCAACTGAATAATATCTCAAATGAAAACTGCATCAAAACATTCTCTTTCACATAAGATCTCTCATAATTTCTTCAAACAGATACTACAAGATAGTTTTTGAACTAAAATTTTTGACGTAGGGATAAATCAACATATAAAGTTTTAATATACATATTTCTCATTTCTCACTGTAATTATGACCATAAATATCATCCAGATAATTACTGAGGTAACTTTCAAATTTTGGGGGGATCCCTTAGGATAAATCAAGAGACACACAATTTGGAATATGCAAAATAAGATTAGTAGATTACACACACCAACCCGGTAGTTTATAGAACTGAGTTTCCAAACTTTCAGAGAATCCTTTCAGCCAAATTCAACAGAAAACAATTTGCAGTACCATCAAAAGAACTTCTTCTTTGTCTATTCGCATGACATCCAAAATTAGCCAGAGATTAAACATATCAAATCATTCAAAAAGAAAAGAAAGGCTGGGAGTACCATCACTTTGTTTACTCTACTATAATCTTTATTCTTATAATTGAATCTTATATATAAAAATAAATAAATAATATTCAAGAGAAAAATACAGTGGCAAAATAAGCATGATTCAACCATTTTTATCATATTAATCTGAACAGATTTGCATACAAATAGAATTGCATGCAGCAACAAACATGCTCAAATAAAAATTAGGACAAAATTGTAACTCAAATTAAAATTAGGGAACATTGCAAACCCTGAATAAAAATTATCAAAAAAAAGTAGTGATTCGCAGCAGACTCACAGCAACGGTGACAGACTCACGGCGACGAAGGACGGAGGACAGAGGACATCGGGTAAGTTCTGCGCTTGGACGGAGGATGACGGTGGCAAAGTTCTGCTCAGCTGCTCTCGGACGAAGGGTACGGCGATGGACTCACGGCGACGGTAACAGATTTATAGCGACAAAGGAAGGAGGACGGAAGACGGAGACTAGGTTCTGCGCTCGGACAGAGGACGTTGACGCTGCTCAGCTGCTCTCGGACGGAGGACGGTGGCAAGAACGAGTAGGTGTTGGAGAATAAGAAGGCAAGAAGCTCGATGCTCTATTGGCTATTGCTCTCAGCCTCAGCCTCTCACTGTGATTTCTGGAATTTGGAGAAGAGAAGAATAAATTTAGGGTTTCAAACTTTTAATGTTGCATTTGAAAGAAAAGTTGTTTATATCTTTTTAATATTTAATAATATTTATTAATTTTTATATATTTATATTATATATTTTATTTTATATTATATTATATAATATATACTGCGGGGCGGGTAGGGGCGGGTTCATCCTAACCCCGACCCCGCCCCGCCCCGCTAACAAACCCGCCCCGCACCCGGGGCGGGTAATAACCCGCCCCGACCGGGTAGGGGCAGGGCGGGTACTCCTGCCACCCCTAATAAGGAGCACTTGAGATTGGTCCCACCCCAAGCACCAATTCAATAGCAAATTCAACCTCTCGGTTAGGTGGAAATTCATCAATGTCATCGAAAAAAACCTCCGGAAACTCACATACTACCAGAATATGTTCCAACCTTTGATCATCACCCGAAACACCAGCGGTTAATAACAGGATACCCTGACATTCGATTTCGGAACAGTTCACCATTATCGAATTCAAGTAATAACTATTCACCACGACCGGCCCTTCTGTATCTTCTGGCATAAAGTACATCGACTTTGTAGAATAATCAAGCAGGACATGGTTCTCAGATAACTAGTCCAATCCCAAGATAAGATCAAGACCGATCATCGGCAAGCAGATTAAATTATGGACAAAATCACGCTGCTTGAACCTAAACAAAACTTTCGGGCATCCTAGCCTAGTTACCATGGCTTCATGGGTAGCATTATACACTTTTAGGTCATAACCTAAGGTTACAATCTTCAATCCTAACTCATGGGCTTTCTCAAATGCAATGAATGAATGCGATGCTCCCGAATCAAATAAAGCATTTAAAGTTTGACCAGCCATTTCACAGTTACCTTGAATGAGTGTCTCGAATTCCTCGGCACCTATAGCTGAGGTGGTGAACACCCGACCAGTCTGTTGTGCTTTCCCAGCACCTTGCTACTGCTTCTTCGGATAATTTGTGGCTTTATGCCCCGCCTTTTCATAATTGTAGCACAAACCCCATCCGGCCTTGCATGGTGCTCCCAGATGGTGACTTTCACACCTAGTACAAGCTTGATCATTCTGAGGCTGCTTCCCAAACCTTTTTCCTTGGGAGTTGTTGTTGTTAGGCCTCCTAAAAGAACCTTCCCTCTTGAAAGGCAGGCCTCTAGGTGCAAAGCTCTTCCCTCAGTTCTGTGGGAATGATCCTTTGTGACTCCCTCTCTCAGCAGCTGCCTTCTTTACACACTCTTCAGCAACTCTACACTTGTTCACCAACTCGGAGAAAGTTCTGATCTCCATTGGTCCCACTGAGCTGAAGATATCACTCCGGAGTCCTCCTTCATACTTAACGCACTTCCACTCCTCATAGTCTCCCGGAGTCCCCTGGCACATACGGGAGAACCTGAACAACTCCTCAAACTTGTCAGTATACTCAGACACGGACATAGTACCCTACTTCAGCTGCAGTAATTCAAGTTCCTTAGCCGTCTTAGCAGAAGTTGGAAAGTACTTCTTATAGAACTCCTCCCGGAAGACATTCTAGGCGATATAGTTATCACCCTGCTGCAAAAGACATCAGATACCTTGCCACCAATGCGACGCTTCACCAGTGAGCAAATAGGTAGCAAACTCAACATGCTATCCTTCAGGCACCACACGCGCTTGTAGTGCTCGCTCCATAGCCTGAAACCATGTATCGGCTTCAGTCGGGCTAGTTGTTCCCTTGAACTTAGGTAGATTAACCTTCAAGAAGTTTGCCAATATCATCGGGCCCTAAGCTCCGCCTCCGTCATTGCCATGATTTTTCATTTGTTGCCCAAGGACCTCAGCAGTGGCTTGCATAGCAGCAGCCATGTTCTCCAACACCATCATAAAATTTACCGGGTCATTAGGGTTAATCTCTGATGCACGAGCATTAGTACGACCTCTCCCACGGCCTCTACCTCGTCCACGAGGTGCCATCTGGTCCCTATACACACCAAACAATTGATATTAAGTTGACCAGTCTCAATATCAGAAGTCTAGTGCTTCAAAGTCCCAAATGCATGCTCATGAATGTTTATGCCAATTATATCAAATAGATATACTAATAGCACATAACACACATACAGAGAATGCACAGAAGCATAGTCAGTCCGTCCCTCAGGCTCTACAGGAACTAACTGCTCTGATACCATAATGTAACACCCTACCATACAAAGTCTTATGCTTAAGTCATAATTCAGAGATGACAAGGTATTACGACCTCTAAAATAAAAATTTAGTACGAATAGTATTGTGAAAAATGATTATAACTATGAGCCTTTTTAAGAAAAAGGGGTAAAACAAAAGTCGTAACTCGAAAGCGCAACACTTCGATCGATAACGTAACGAACAAGGATAAACCAACGCGAGATTATATATATACAGAAGAGTATCAAAAACGGGAATATCAAAACTCAAATCTGGATGCGAAGATAACCGGTTCGAGCATAGCAATATATACATATAATAAAATAAGGAAACCCCAAGGAAACCCAAAAGGACACAAATACAGAAAACCTATTCTCCAAAAATCCCCTCTAAGAGGAGTCATCACAGTTTGTATTATTTAATGGAGAAAGAAGTATCTAAGCAAGACATATAAACCAAAACAGAGTCCCGAGAATAAAGGATCTTAGCTAATCCAGAAGTCTCCAGCATGCCTCAGCGAGAAACCTCATGTCCTGCATCTGAAAACCACAAAATCCGCATGGGTGAGAACCAGAGGTTCCCAACATGGTAACAACTTCCACATATATAACACGTAATAATAGAGGAAAGCCGAAGGCAATCCTAGAGCTTTCTCCTGATAAAATCAAAGCTTATAAACAAGCCAAACCATAAATGGCAACTGACTAAAGATCCTTCAATCTAACTAATACTTCCTTTTCAAATTCTTTCAGACCTCCCAACCACCAGTAGGAGTATAATATGGCAAACACAGTTATTTCAGACAAGAGATATGCAAGTAGGAATAGATAAGGCATTTAGACAGATAGCAAGTAATATGCAATCAAATAGGCAATCTCAAACAATTCACATAGTATGCCTATGATGAATGCCTGTCCCTAATGGCTGATAATATCATCTATCGATTATAGAGCCAACCCGACAAGTCCTGGTAGCTAACCATTGGACTTTCCCTCTGTCGTGTCTCCCCAACTCGAGTTATACTCAATATAAATTTGATCATAATTATGATCTATATCCATAACCCTCACTGGTGAATATTTATGGGGGTGAGCTCATCCGGGACTTTCACAGTGCCCGACCACCTTGACGAAATAGGGTCAAAAGAGCTTCGAGTCTCAACCTGGAGCACGTGGTGGCTAGCCACTGCTTTCTCCCAGGGAAACTCTTATCTCCAATAATGGAAGTGCAACATTCACAATTCATTCAACAGCATATATGCATTTATTCTTAGCCATAATCATGGCTCCGTCGTAACACGGCAATAATCTAGCCATCCATCTCATGGTTAAATCCATAACCAGCCAATTCATTAACAATTTTGGCCCTTCGGCCCATGGCATAACAAACACTTCTACTGCCATCCTCCACATCTCACATAATCATCTTCGATCCTCATTGATCATTCGTTTTTCCCTTGCTTCACTCGCCAGTTACCACATCGCCTAGCTCATTTTCTCATTGCTAGGCATATCATAATGATTTAAGACACAAGTGGTGAGATTGGAGGCTTAGAAGTATAAAATTTGGCTTTTAAAACTCAAAAATCAACTTTGGGATCAAAATAGGGCCACGCGTACTCCACGCGCACGCGTGGATGACCACAAAGCTCATTGACGCGCAAGCGTCATACACGCGGATGCATGGATTGTAAAACAGCCAAACGACGCATAGGTGTCAGCCACGCGTACGCGTGGGTGCTTTTGCGCCCCAGGCACAAAACTGGCACAACTCTGGCACAACTCTCGGAAAAATAGCTGGGCATTTGGTGCAGCGCATCGACGCGCCCGTGCACACCACGCGCACGCGTAGATGATGCCTTCATGAAGAACGACGCGTACGCGCTAAGTGCGTTTACGCGCAGATGGTCATTCTGCTAAAAATTTTCTAAGTTAAAAGCTGCAGAATTCACAAATTCAACCCCCAATCTTCCGACGGACATAGTTTTCTCATTTTAAATTGTTTTCCGTCCGTTCTTCCAACGGCATGGACATCCTGGATCCAATTTCATTTCTAAATAAGTTTGGTACAAAACGAGGATCCGTAGTCCAAATTATGTCCCGTCAAAGTATGCCCAAAAACCATATTTTCATACAAAACCACAAGGTGCCATTTTCAAAACAAGCCATTTTCAACTCTTTTCAAAATCAACCAAAACATGCCAATTTCAACCCTTTTTGAAATCAATCAAAATGTATCAAAATCAACATCAAGCCTCCTTAATTCACACATCAATACTTCACCACAATTCACAAAATATCATCCCACCATTTTAACACTTCTCAATCAAATGGCTAAGATACAAACACAAAAACATATCATACATACTTTCTCATTCCAATTTCCAATAATACCATTTTCAATTAACCATCATTACACATACTCAATATCATACTCACCTTCAACATGGCGTCACCCACAATTCAACCTCAATTACTCATCAAGCATATATCACAACATACATATTTCTCATACATCATACCATCAAGGCATCAATAATCATCATAACATATGTGACCACATCATATATCTCAACCATTCAACAACACCAATAATTCAATGCCTATCTTAGGACCTCTAGCCTAAGTATTTCCCACCACATTACATATTAAATACGAGAAACCGAGACCATACTTTAGCCAATTTTCCAAACTCAACCGGAGCACTTCTAAACTACTTTTCCTCAAGCTCTCAAGGTCTCAAAACCTCCAATAACATATTTTTGCACACAAAACCCTCTTCAAGCTTTTCAAAGTCTCAATCAAGCTCAAATATTCACATATACACAACCTAAGCCACAATCATCATACCCATACACAACTTCTCAATATCCAAACATCATAGAACAACAAATTACACTAGGATTGAGAATCTTACCACATCCAAGGTCCAAGGAGACAAGATTAATCTTCTCCTTCAAGAGATTTGGGTCCTATAACATTAAAGAGCCCAAAATCTCAATATTTTTGCTCATAAAACTTGAAAACAAGGCTGGAAATTCGAAGAGAAAAACGTGACTTAACTCAAGATTGGTTGTATGAGTTTTGTAGAGCTCTTCACAGTGAACGCGTGGCCGCAAACGGTGCGGTAATCGGAGCTTTATATCCAAAGTTATGGTGGTTTAAAGATCAAGGGAGAGATAGAACTTGAGAGAGTGTTCTTCCCCCCTCTATTGTAATTTCAGCGTGTTCTTAGTGCTAGTGAGGAGAGAGAGTGCTGAAATGAGTGTTTTAGGGTTTAGTTATGTTGGGTCAAGGGCCCATTTTGGGTCCGGTTGGCCCATTTTGGCCCGTTCGGTCCAATCTTGGTCCGATTTCTATAAATTGGTACCAAAATTCTCGTCTCAATATCCTTTATCATATTAAGCCATAAAAATCATATTTTTGGCTTTCTAGAATAAATTCTTATTTATGGGTTAATTAGCCATTAATTAACCGGGTTTTACACACATGGGTGTGCGAGCACTTTCAGCAGAGAGGGGATTAAGAAGTGTGCGTACGTATAGGAAGGTGCATACGCACAAAAGACTTTTTTTTAACTTGAAAAAGGATTATGTGTGCATGCGCACATATGCGTGCGTGCACACAAAGAGCAAAAATATCAATGGTGCATGCGCACAGGAACATGCGAGTGCTCCCAACAGAAGGGGCGCAAGTGAATTCACATACGTACAAGTGGGTGCATACGTATAGAGTGCGTGAAAAAGGGTTGGTGTGCATACGCACAATGGTGTGCATGTGCACACTGAGAGGAAAAAACTGGGTGCGCACGCAGAGACGGATGCGAGCGCTCCCAACAGGGGCTGTGCAGGCTAGTGTGCGTACACACAAGACGTAGAATATGGCCATTTTGTGCGTGCGTGATGAGCGGATATTTTATACGCTTTTTGGGGGCAATTTCATGTAGATTTTAGTATGTTTTAATTAGTTTTTAGTAAAATATTATTAGTTTTTAGGCAAAAATCATATTTCTGGACTTTACTATGAGTTTGTGTGTTTTTCTGTGATTTCAGGTATTTTCTGGCTGAAATTGAGGGAGCTGAGCAAAAATCTGAGTTAGGCTGAAAAAGGACTACTGATGCTGTTGGATCCTGACCTCCCTGCACTCGGAATGGATTTTTTGGAGCTACAGGAGTCCAATTGACGCACTCTCAATTGGGGTGGAAAGTAGACATCCAGGCTTTCCAGCAATATATAATAGTCCATACTTTGCGCAAAGATAGACGACGTAAACTGGCGTTCAACGCCAGTTCCATGTTGCAGTCTGGCGTCCAGCGCCAGAAACAAGTTACAAGTTGGAGTTCAACGCCCAAAACACGTTACAACCTGGCGTTCAACTCCAGAAACAACCCAAGCACGTGAGAGGCTTAAGTCTCAGCCCCAGCACACACCAAGTGGGCCCCAGAAGTGGATTTTTGCACCAATTATCTTAGTTTACTCATATTCTGTAAACCTAGGTTACTAGTTTACTATTTAAACAACTTTTAAAGATTTATTTTGTATCTCATGACGTCTATAGAACTGGATTTTTTATTTCTTGGTAGCATGAGTCTCTAAACTCCATTGTTGGGGGTGAGGAGCTCTGCAGCGTCTCGATGAATTAATGCAATTGTTTCTATTTCTCCATTCAAACGTGTGTGTTCCTATCTAAGATGTTTATTCGCGCTTAATTATGAAGAAGGTGATGATCCGTAACACTCATCACCTTCCTCAATCAATGAACGTGTGCCTGACAACCACCTCCGTTCTACATCAGATTGAATGAGCTTCTCTTAGATTCCTTAATCAGAATTTTCGTGGTATAAGCTAGAATTGATGGCGGCTGCTCTTGAGGATCCGGAAAGTCTAAACCTTGTCTGTGGTATTCCGAGTAGGATTCAAGGATTAAATGGCTGTGACGAGCTTCAAACTCGTGATTGCTGGGCGTGATGACAAGCACAAAAGGATCAATGGATCCTATTCCAACATGATCGAGAACCAACAGCTGATTAGCCGTGCTGTGACAGAGCATTTGGACCGTTTTCACTGAGAGGATGGGAGGTAGCCACTGACAATGGTGACACCCTACATACAGCTTGCCATGGAGGGAACTTTGCACTTTTCCATGGATGGAATATTACATTATAGAAATTCAGAAGACAAAGCATCTCCAAAACTCCAACATATTCTCCATTACTGCATTATGGGGGACAAAATTGTGATCACATCAATGTAGTACTCTTTGTTATTATATGGAATCATTATTATGGCTCTTGACTCTGTGTGGACACAACTCCGTTCAACTTAACCAGCAAGTGTACTGGGTCATCCAAGTAATACCTTACGTGAGTAAGGGTTGATCCCACAGAGATTGTTGGTATGAAGCAAGCTATGGTCACCTTGTAAATCTCAGTTAGGCAGATTAAATGGTTATGGGTTTCGAAAATTAATAATAAATAGAAAATAAAAAAGGATAGAAATACTTATGTAAATCAATAGTGGGAATTTCAGATAGGCGTGTGGAGATGCTAGAATCCTTTCGAATCTCTACTTTCTTATTGCTTTCATCCAATTCTTTTTACTCCTTTCCATGGCAAGCTGTATGTAGGGCATCACCATCATCAATGGCTACTTTTAATCCTCTCGGGAAAATGGTCCTATGCGCTGTCACTGCACGGCTAATCGTCTGGAGGCATCACCCTTGTTGATAGCTATATCCCATCCTCTCAGTGAAAATGGTCCAAATGCTCTGTCACAGCACGGCTAATCATCTGTCGGTTCTCAATCAGGTTGGAGTAGAATCCCTTGATTCTTTTGCGTTTGTCATCACGCCCAGCCTTCAGGAGTTTGAAGCTCGTCACAGTCATTCAATACTGGAATCCTACTCGGAATACCACAGACAAGGTTAGACTTTCCGGATTCCCGGGATCCTACTCGGAATACCACAGACAAGGTTAGACTTTCCGGATCCCCATGAATGCCGCCATCTATCTAGCTTATACCACGAAGATTCTGTTGGGGAATCTAAGAGATATGCGCCCGGCCTAAGGTAGAACGGAAGTGGTTGTCAGTCACGCACGTTCATAGGTTAGAATGATAATGAGTGTCACAGATCATCACCTTCATCAAGTTAAAGTGCAACGTATATCTTGGAATAAGAATAGAAGAGAATTGAATATAAAGTAATGGTAATTGTATTGAAACTTGAGGTACAGCAGAGCTCCACACCCTTAATCTATGGTGTGCAGAAACTCCACCGTTGAAAATACATAAGTGAATGGTTCAGGCATGGCCGAATGGCCAGCCCCCTGAATGATCAAAAGACCGAATGATCAAAGACTAAACAGTCAAAAGATTAAATTGTCAAAAGATGTCTAATACAATAGTAAATTATCCTATTTATACTAGACTTGCTACTAGGGTTTACATGAGTAAGTAATTGATGCATAAATCCACTTTCGGGGCCCACTTGGTGTATGCTTGGGCTGAGCTTGATCTATCCACGAGCTGAGGCTTCTCTTGGAGTTGAACTCCAAGTTATAACGTGTTTTGGGCGTTCAACTCCGGATCATGACGTGTTTCTGGCGTTTAACTCCAGACAGTAGCATGTACTTGGCGTTCAACGCCAATTTACGTCGTCAATTTCCGAATAAAGTATGAACTATTATATATTGCTGGAAAGCTCTGGATGTCTAATTTCCAACGCCATTGAGAGCGCGCCATTTGGAGTTCTGTAGCTCCAGAAAATCCATTTCGAGTGCAGGGAGCTCAGATTCCAACAGCATCAGCAGTCCTTTTGTCAGCCTTTTTCAGAGTTTTGCTCAAGTCCCTCAATTTCAGCCAGAAATTACCTGAAATCACAGAAAAACACACAAACTCATAGTAAAGTCCAAAACTGTGAATTTAACATAAAAACTAATGAAAACATCCCTAAAAGTAGCTTGAACTTACTAAAAACTACCTAAACACAATGCCAAAAAGCGTATAAATTATCCGCTCATCACAACACCAAACTTAAATTGTTGCTTGTCCCCAAGCAACTGAAAATCAAATAGGATAAAAAGAAGAGAATATACTATAAATTCCAAAATATCAATGAATATTAATTCTAATTAGATGAGCGGGACTTGTAGCTTTTTGCTTCTGAATAGTTTTGGCATCTCACTTTTTCCTTTAAAGTTTAGAGTGATTGGCGTCTCTAGGAACTCAGAGTTCAGATAGTGTTATTGACTTTCCTAGTTAAGCATTTTGATTCTTGGACACAGCTACTTATGAGTCTTGGCCGTGGCCCTAAGCACTTTGTTTTCCAGTATTACCACCGGATACATAAATGCCACAGACACATAACTGGGTGAACCTTTTCAGATTATGACTCAGCTTTGCTAGAGTCCCCAGTTAGAGGTGTCCAGAGCTCTTAAGCACACTCTTTTGCTTTGGATCCTTTTTACCCTTGCTTTTTGGTTTTAAGGGCTATTGGCTTTTTCTGCTTGCTTTTTCTTTTTCTTTCTATATTTTTTTTCGCCACCTCTTTTTTTTCGCAAGCTTTTGTTTTTCACTGCTTTTTCTTGCTTCAAGAATCAATTTCATGATTTTTCGGATCATCAATAACATTTCTCTTTGTTCATCATTCTTTCAAGAGCCAACAATTTTAACATTCATAAACAGCAAGATAAAAAATATGCACTGTTCAAGCATTCATTCAGAAAACAAAAAGTATTGTCACCACATCAATATAATTAAATTAAATTCAAGGACAATTTTCAAAATTTATGTACTTCTTGTTCTTTTAAATTAAAGCATATTTCATTTAAGAGAGGTGAAGGATTAATGAATTTTATTCATAGCTTTAAGACATAGTTACTACATACTAATGATCATGAAGTAGAGACACAAAATATAACATAGAAACCGAAAAACAGAAAGAAATAAGAACAAGGAATGAATCCACCTTAGTGGCGTCTTCTTCTTAAAGGACCAACAATGTCCTTAAGCTCTTCTATGTCCCTTCCTTGCCTTTGTTGCTCCTCCCTCATTGCTCTCTGATCTTCTCTTATTTCACGGAGAATGATGGAGTGCTCATGATGTTCTACCCATAATTGTTCCATATTGTGGCTCAAATCTTCTAAGGAAGTGTTGAGTTGTTCCCAATAGTTGTTGGGAGGAAAGTGCATCCCTTGAGGCATCTCAGGGATTTCTTGATGATGAGCTTCCTCATGCATCTCTTGAGAACCGTGGAGGGTCTCTCTTGCTTGCTCCATCCTCTTCTTGGTGATGGGCTTATCCTCTTCAATGGAGATGTCTCCTTCTATGATAACTCCAGCTGAGTAACATAGATGGCAAATAAGGTGAGGAAAAGCTAGCCTTGCCATGGTGGAGGGCTTTTCGGCTATTTTGTAGAATTCATTGGAGATGACTTCATGAATTTCTACTTCCTCTCCAATCATGATGCTATGAATCATGATGGCCCGACCCACAGTAACTTCAGATCGGTTGCTAGTGGGAATCATGGAGCATTGAATGAACTCCAACCATCCTCTAGCCACAGGCTTGAGGTCCAATCTTCTTAGTTGGACTGGTTTGCCTTTGGAGTCTCTCTTCTATTGAGCTCCTTCCACACATATGTCCATAAGGACTTGGTCCAACCTTTGATTAAAGTTGACCCTTCTAGTGTAGGGGCATGCATCTTCTTGCATCATGGGCAAGTGGAATGCCAATCTCACATTCTCCGGACTAAAATCTAAGTATTTCCCCCGAACCATTGTGAGATAATTCTTTGGACTCGGGTTCATACTTTGATCATGGTTCCTAGTGATCCATGCATTGGCATAGAACTCTTGAACCATTAAGATTCCGACTTGTTGCATGGGGTTGGTTAGGACTTCCCAACCTCTTCTTCGGATCTCATGTCGGATCTCCGGATACTCATTTTTCTTAAGCTTGAAAGGGACCTCAGGGATCACCTTCTTCTTTGCCACAACATCATAGAAGTGGTCTTGATGGATTTTGGAGATGAATCTTTCCATCTCCCATGACTCGGAGGTGGAAGCTTTTGTCTTCCCTTTTCCTTTTCTAGAGGATTCTCCGGCCTTAGGTGCCATTGATGGTAATGGAAAAACAAAAAGCTTATGCTTTTACCACACCAAACTTAGAATATTGCTCGCCCTCGAGCAAGAGAAGAAAGAAGAGAAGAAGAAGAAGAAAATATGGAGGAGAAGGGTGAATGTGTATTCGGCCAAGGGGGAGAAGAGAGGGTTGTGTTGTGTGAAAATGAAGTGGGATGGAGGGGTTTATATAGGGAAAGGGGAGAGGGAAGTTTCGGCCATATAGGGTGGGATTGGGTGGGAAAGAAAATTTGAATTTGGAAGGTAGGTGGGGTTTATGGGGAAGAGTGGATGGATGTGAATGGTGAAGATGGTAATTGGGAAGAGAGATTGAGGTGATTGGTGAAGGGTTTTGGGAAGGAGTGTTTATTGGGAAGAGTAAAATAGGATTAGGAGGTAAGGGGGGAATATGTTAGGTGGGGATCCTGTGGGGTCCACAGATCCTGAGGTGTCAAGGAATTCCATCCCTGCACCAAATAGGCATGTAAAATGCCACTGCACACCATTCTAGCGTTTAAACGCCGAGTGATGCACATTTTGAGCGTTCAACGCCCATATGTAACATGTTTCTGGCGTTGAACGCCAGTTTCATCCTTGTTACTGGCGTTCAGCGCCAGCTTTTCCTCTAGGCACATTCCTGGCGTTCAAATGCCAGGATGTTGTTTGTTTCTGGCGTTCAGTGCCAGATTCATGCTCTGTTCTGGCGTTGAACGCCAGCCAGATGCTTCTTACTGGCGTTGAACGCCAGTCTGTGCTTCCTCCAGGGTGTGATTTTTCTTCTGCTGTTTTTGATTCTGTTTTTAATTTTTATATTTTTTTTGTGACTCCACATGATCATGTACCTAATAAAACACAAAATAACAATAGAATAAAATAAAATAAAAATTAGATAAATAAAATTGGGTTGCCTCCTAACAAGCGCTTCTTTAATGTCAATAGCTTGACAGTGGGCTCTCATGGAGCCACAAGGTGATCAGGTCAATGTTGTATAGTCCCAACACCAAACTTAGAGTTTGGATATGGGGTCTTAACACCAAACTTAGAGTTTGGTTGTGGCCTCCCAACACCAAACTTAGAGTTTGACTGTGAGGGCTCTTTTTGACTCTGAACTGAGAGAAGCTCTTCATGCTTACTCTCTTTTGTCACAGAGGGATGGCCATGTGCCTTAAACACAAGGTAGTCCCTATTCAATTGAAGGACTAATTCACCTCTGTTGACATCTATCACAGCTCCTGCTGTAGCTAGGAAAGGTCTTCTAAGGATGATGCATTCATCCTCTTCCTTCCTAGTGTCTAAGATTATGAAATCAGCAGGGATGTAAAGGCCTTCAACCTTTACTAACACGTTCTCTACTATTCCATAAGCTTGTCTCAATGACTTGTCTGCCAATTGTAATGAGAACAAGGCAGGTTGTACCTCAATCATCCCCAGCTTCTCCATTACAGAGAGTGGCATAAGATTTATCCCTGACCCCAGATCACATAGAGCTTTTTCAAAGGTCATGGTGCCTATGGTACAAGGTATTAAGAACTTACCAGGATCTTGTCTCTTTTGAGGTAAAATTTGCTGAATCCAGGTATCTAGTTCACTAATGAGCAAAGGAGGTTCACTTTCCCAAGTCTCATTACCAAACAACTTGGCATTCAGCTTCATAATAGCTCCTAAATATTGAGCAACTTGCTCTTCAGTCACATCTTCATCCTCTTCAGAGGAAGAATAGTCTTCAGAGCTCATGAATGGTAGAAAGAGATTTAATGGAATCTCTATGGTCTCTATATGAGCCTTAGATTCCTTTGGATCCTTAATAGGAAACTCCTTCTTGCTTGAGGGACGTCCCAAGAGGTCTTCCTCACTAGGATTTTCGTCCTCCTCCTCCCTTGTGCATTCGGCCATATTGATTATATCAATGGCCTTGCACTCTCCTTTTGGATTCTCTTCTGTATTGCTTGGGAGAATACTGGGAGGAGTTTCAATGACTTTCTTACTCAGCTGGCCCACTTGTGCCTCCAGATTTCTGATGGAGGATCTTGTTTCACTCATGAAACTGAAAGTGGCCTTTGACAGATCAAAGACTAGATTGGCTAAATTAGAAGTGTTTTGTTCAGAATTCTTTGTCTGTTGCTGAGAAGATGATGGGAAAGGCTTGCTATTGCTCAGCCTATTGCATCCACCATTGTTAAAGCCTTGTTGAGGCTTTTGTTGATCCTTCCATGAGAAATTTGGATGATTTCTCCATGATGAGTTATAGGTGTTTCCATAAGGTTCACCCATGTAATTAACCTCTGCCATGGCAGGGTTCTCAGGATCATAAGCTTCTTCAGAAGCTGCCTCTTTAGTACTGTTGGATGCATGTTGCCATCCATTCAGATTTTGAGAGATCATGTTGACCTGTTGAGTCAACACTTTGTTCTGAGCCAATATGGCATTCAGAGCATCAATTTCAAGAACTCCTTTCTTCTGAGGTATCCCATTATTCACGGAATTCCTCTCAGAAGTGTACATGAATTGGTTGTTTGCAACCATGTCAATAAGTTCTTGAGCCTCTTCAGGCGTTTTCTTTAGGTGAATAGATCCACCTGCAGAATGGTCCAATAACATTTTCGAAAATTCAGATAGACCATAATAGAATATATCTAATATGGTCCATTCTGAAAACATGTCAGATGGACATCTTTTGGTCAACTGCTTGTATCTTTCCCAAGCTTCATAGAGGGATTCACCATCTTTTTGTTTGAAGGTTTGAACATCCACTCTCAGCTTGCTCAGCTTTTGAGGAGGAAAGAATTTATCCAACAAGGCAGTGACCAGCTTATCCCAGGAGTCCAGGCTATCCTTGGGTTGTGAATCCAACCATATTCTAGCTCTGTCTCTTACAGCAAAAGGGAAAAGCATGAGTCTGTAGACTTCAGAATCAACTCCATTGGTCTTCACAGTCTCACAGATCTGCAAGAACTCAGTTAAAAACTGGTAAGGATCTTCAGATGGAAGTCCATAAAACTTACAGTTCTGTTGCATTAAAGCAACTAGTTGACGCTTAAGCTCAAAATTATTGGCTCCAATGGCAGGAATGGAGATGCTTCTTCCATCAAATTTGGACGTTGGCTTTGTGAAGTCACCAAGCATTCTCCTTGCATTATTATTATTTTCGGCTACCATCTCCTTCTCTTGCTCTAATATTTCTGAAAAATTACCTTTAGATTGTTGTAACTTAGCTTCTCTTAATTTTCTCTTCAGAGTCCTTTCAGGTTCTGGATCAATTTCAACAAGAGTGCCTTTTTCCTTGTTCCTGCTCATATGAAAGAGAAGAAAACAAGAAAAGAAGAGGAATCCTCTATGTCACAGTATAGAGATTTCTTTATGTTAGTAGAAAAAGAAAGGGAAGAAGAATGAAGAAGAGTGGGTTCGGATTTTTTTTTTTTTTTGATGAAGAGAGGTGAAGAGAAGTGTTAGTAATTAAATAATTAAACAGAAGAAGAGAAGAGGAAGAGAATTCGAAAATAATTTTAAAAAAGGGGTTAGTGACTTTCGAAAATTAGAGATAAGATGTAATTAAAATTAAAACATGAAACAATTAGTTAATTAAAAAGAATTTTTGAAAAAGGGGTGAGATATTTTCGAAAATTAGAGAGGAAAGAGTAGTTAGGTGGTTTTGAAAAAGATAAGAAACAAACAAAAAGTTAATTAGTTAGTTGAAAAAGATTTTAAAATCAAGTTTGAAAAGATAAGAAGATAAGATAAGATAGGATATTTTTGAAATCAAGTTTTGCAAAAGATAAGATAAAAAGATAAGATTTTTAAGAAAAAGATATTTTGAAAAAGATTTAATTTTAAAATTAAAATTAATTACTTATCTAACAAGAAACTAAAAGATAGGATTCTAGATTTTAAAGATTGAATCTTTCTTAACAAGAAAGTAACAAACTTCAAATTTTTGAATCAATCACATTAATTGTTAGCTAATTTTCGAAAATTTGATATAAAGATAAGAAAAAGATTTTGAAAATATTTTGAAAATATTTTTTGAAATTTTCGAAAAATAGAAAAAAAATGAAAAAGATATAATTTTTGAAAAAGATTTTGAAAAGATAAGATTTTTAAAATTGAAAATTTGTCTTGACTTGTAAGAAACAACTAATTTTGAAAATTTTTGACTAAGTCAATTCAAATTTTCGAAAATTATGAGAAAAATAAGAAAAAGATATCTTTTTGATTTTTGAATATTTTAATTATGAGAGAGAAAAACACAAACATGACCCAAAACATGAAAATTTTGGATCAAAACACTTGATGCATGTAAGAACACTATGAATGTCAAGATGAACACCAAGAACACTTTGAAGATCATGATGTACATCAAGAACATATTTTTGAAAAAAAAAATTTTTTTTGATGCAAAGAAAACATGCAAGACACCAAACTTAGAAATCTTTAATGCATGGACTCTAACAAAAAATGCATATGAAAAACAACATAAGACACAAAACAGGAAAACATCAAGATCAAACAAGAAGACTTGTCAAGAACAACTTGAAGATCATGAAGAACACTATGAATGCATGAAATTTTCAAAAAATGCAAGAAAAATTTTTAAAGCATGCAATTGACACCAAACTTAAAACATGACACAAGACTCAAACAAGAAACACAAAATACTTTTGATTTTTATGATTTTATGATTTTTTTGGATTTTTATTAAATTTTTTCGAAAATAAAGTTTGGAAAAACGAAAAAGAAAAGAAAAATTTTGAAAAAGATTTTTGAAAAATTTTTTTTGAAAAGAAAATTACCTAATCTGAGCAACGAGATGAACCGTCAGTTGTCCATACTCGAACAATCCCCGGCAACGGCGCCAAAAACTTGGTGGACAAAATTGTGATCACATCAATGTAGTACTCTTTGTTATTGTATGGAATCATTATTATGGCTCTTGACTATGTGTGGACACAACTCCGTTCAACTTAACCAGCAAGTGTACTGGGTCATCCAAGTAATACCTTACGTGAGTAAGGGTCGATCCCACAGAGATTGTTGGTATGAAGCAAGCTATGGTCACCTTGTAAATCTCAGTTAGGCAGATTAAATGGTTATGTGTTTCGAAAATTAATAATAAATAGAAAATAAAAAGGGATAGAAATACTTATGTAAATCAATAGTGGGAATTTCAGATAGGCATGTGGAGATGCTAGAATCCTTTCGAATCTCTACTTTCTTATTGCTTTCATCCAATCCTTTTTACTCCTTTCCATGGCAAGATGTATCTAGGGCATCACCATCATCAATGGCTACTTTTAATCCTCTCGGGAAAATGGTCCTATGCGCTGTCACTGCACGGCTAATCGTCTGGAGGCATCACCCTTGTTGATAGCTACATCACATCCTCTCAATGAAAATGGTCCAAATGCTCTGTCACAGCACGGCTAATCATCTGTCAGTTCTCAATCAGGTTGGAGTAGAATCCCTTGATTCTTTTGCATTTGTCATCACGCCCAGCCTTCAGGAGTTTGAAGCTCGTCACAGTCATTCAATACTGGAATCCTACTCGGAATACCACAGACAAGGTTAGACTTTCCGGATTCCCGGGATCCTACTCGGAATACCACAGACAAGGTTAGACTTTCCGGATCCCCATGAATGCCGCCATCTATCTAGCTTATACCACGAAGATTCTGTTGGGGAATCTAAGAGATATGCGCCTGGCCTAAGGTAGAACGGAAGTGGTTGTCAGTCACGCACGTTCATAGGTGAGAATAATGATGAGTGTCACGGATCATCACCTTCATCAAGTTAAAGTGCAACGTATATCTTGGAATAAGAATAGAAGAGAATTGAATATAAAGTAATGGTAATTGTATTGAAACTTGAGGTACAGCAGAGCTCCACACCCTTAATCTATGGTGTGCAGAAACTCCACCGTTAAAAATACATAAGTGAAAGGTTCAGGCATGGCCGAATGGCCAGCCCCCTGAATGATCAAAAGACCGAATGATCAAAGACTAAACAGTCAAAAGATTAAACTGTCAAAAGATGTCTAATACAATAGTAAATTATCCTATTTATACTAGACTTGCTACCAGGGTTTACATGAGTAAGTAATTGATGCATAAATCCACTTCCGGGGCCCACTTGGTGTATGCTTGGGCTGATCTTGATCTATCCACGATCTGAGGCTTCTCTTGAAGTTGAACTCCAAGTTATAACGTGTTTTGGGCGTTCAACTCCGGATCATGACGTGTTTCTGGCGTTTAACTCCAGACAGCAGCATGTACTTGGCGTTCAACGCCAATTTACGTCATCAATTTCCGAATAAAGTATAAACTATTATATATTGCTGGAAAGCTCTGGATGTCTACTTTTCAACGCCATTGAGAGCGTGCCATTTGGAGTTCTGTAGCTCCAGAAAATTCATTTCGAGTGCAGGGAGGTCAGATTCCAACAGCATCAGCAGTCCTTTTTGTCAGCCTTTTTCAGAGTTTTGCTCAAGTCCCTCAATTTCAGCCAGAAATTACCTGAAATCACAGAAAAACACGCAAACTCATAGTAAAGTCCAGAACTATGAATTTAACATAAAAACTAATGAAAACATCCCTAAAAGTAGCTTGAACTTACTAAAAACTACCTAAAAACAATGCCAAAAAGTGTATAAATTATCCGCTCATCACATTACAAGTAATTAATTCACGCTCTTTTATTTTTCTAATAATCCAAACTGATAATTTTAATTGAAATCCTGACTAAGAATAATAAAATAAACATTGCTTGCTTCAAACCAATAATCTCCGTGGGATCGACCCTTACTCACGTAAGGTATTACTTGGACGACCCAGTGCACTTGCTCGTTAGTTGTGCGGATTGCAAAAGTGTGATTGCAATTTCGTGCACCATGTTTTTGGCGCCGTTGCCAGGGATTGTTCGAGTTTGAACAACTAAAGGTTTATTTTATTGCTTAGATTAGGAATAATTTATTTTTGTTGCTATAGAGTTATTAAATTCTGAGTCCTTTATTCCCTTTTCAAAAAAATTTTCAAAAAAATTATTTTCCTTTATCACAATTTTAATTTTTCGTGAGTTTAGTGTTTTGTTCTAAGTTTGGTGTCAATTACATATTTTATATTTTCCCTTTAAATTTTCGAATTTGTGCTCTTTGATCTTCAAGTTGTTTTTGTTGATTTTTCTTGTTGATCTTTAATTTTTCTTGTTCTGTGTCTTTTCTTATTTCACTTGTGTTTTTCCAAAACATTAGTCTTTCAAAAGAAATATACCTATTCAGAACAAGTGTTACATTTACTGCCCAATTGGCTAGAGCGTTGATCTATGTTCTTGGTAATTGGGTATCTTCTTTTTAAAATCTTTTTCAAAAATAATTTTTCTTGATTTAATCTTGTGCCAAACTTTAAGTTTGGTGTTTTCTTGTTAATTTTAATATAATTTTCAAAAATTTTATTAAAGTTTTCTAAAAATTTTAAGTTTGGTGTTCTTTCTTTTGTTCTTGGTGTTCTTGTGAATCTTCAAGGTGTTCTTGAGTCTTTCTTGTGTTTTGATCTTAAAATTTTTAAGTTTAGTGTTCCTTGGTGTTTTCCCTCCAAAATTTTCGAAAATAAGGAGCATTAGATCTAAAAATTTTAAGTCTTGTGTCTTTTATGTGTTTTTCTCTTTCATCATAAAATTCAAAATTCAAAAAAATATCTTTTCTAACTAATTTTAAACTATATTTTCGAAATTTTTTTTTATAAAAATTCAGATTTCTATTTCAAAATTTTTCAATTCTTATCTTTTTAAAATTTAAAAAAAAATTATATATATTTTTATCTTTTTTCGAAAATATCCTAACCACTTTCTCTCTCCTCACTTTTTCGAAAATCTTCATAAAATATTTTCAAATTCTTAGTAACTTTTTTTATTTTAATTTTCCTATTTTATCTTATTTTTATTTTGGTTTTTATTTTATTTTATTTCGAAATTTTTTTTATTTTTTTATAAACTAAAAATTTAAATCCACATTACCCCCTTTACTCCAACATGGACATAAGTGGAAATAAACAGTCCAGAATGACTCTGGGGTCATATGCTAGCCCCACTACTACTTCATATGGGAGTAGTATATGTATACCCTCCATTGGAGTTAGTAGTTTTGAGTTGAATCCTCAACTCATTATCATGGTGCAGCAAAGCTGTCAGTATTCCGGTCTTCCACATGAAGAACCTACAGAGTTTCTGGCACAATTTTTACAAATTGCTGACACAGTACATGATAAAGAAGTAGATCAGGATGTCTACAGATTATTACTGTTTCTATTTACTGTAAAAGATCAAGCTAAGAGGTGGTTAAATAACCAACCTAAGAACAGCATAAGGACATGGAAACAGCTGTCAGAAAAATTCCTGAATCACTATTTTCCTCCAAAACGGATGACACAGCTAAGGCTGAGCATCCAAGGCTTCAAACAAGGAGACAATGAATCCCTTTATGATGCTTGGGAGAGATACAGAGAGATGCTAAGAAAATGCCCCTCTGAAATGTTTTCAGAGTGGGTGCAATTAGACATCTTCTACTATGGGCTTACAGAAAAAGCTCAGATTTCTCTAGATCACTCAGCTGGTGGATCTATACATATGAGAAAAATAGTTGAAGAAGCTCAAGAGCTCATTGATACAGTTGGCAGAAATCAGCATCTGTACCTAAGCAGTGAACCTTCCATGAAAGAAGAGGCTAAAACAGTAACTGCTGAACTCAGCCCTGTAGATCAGGCTAATGAATTCAATCAGCAGATGGATTTTCTAACTCAGCAGCTAGCCGAATTCAAAGAAATACTACAAGAAATAAGAATGGCTGATAGGAATATGGAAGTACAGTTGAAGCAAACAGAAAAGCAACTGTCAAAACAAATAACAGAAGAATGCCAAGCAGTTCAATTAAGCAGTGGGAAAACGTTAAATACCTCACTTAAAGGCAGTAGGAAGCCAAGAAATGAACAAATGGCTACTCAAAATCCCTCTGAGGACAATCAGAGCTCAGAGAGGAATAATGCTGGCGCTGAACGCCCAAACCATGCTCAGTCCTGGCGTTTAATGCCAGAAACAAGCAATGGTTTGGCGTTGAACGCCCAAAGGGAGCACAGTTCTGGCGTTCAGACGCCAGAAACAGGTAAGGAGCTGGCGTCTAACGCCACTCTAGCTTCCACCCCTGGCATTCAAATGCCAGTGGGAGATCAGACACATACAAGTGCTGATAACAATCCTTCTAAAAAGGCTTCCCAATCCACATCTGTAGGCAATAAACCTGCAGCAACTAAGGTTGAGGAATACAAAGCCAAATTGCCTTATCCTCAAAAACTCCGCCAAGCGGAACAAGATAAGCAATTTGCCCGCTTTGCAGACTACCTTAGGACTCTTGAGATAAAGATTCTGTTTGCAGAAGCACTTGAGCAAATACCCTCTTATGCCAAGTTCATGAAAGAGATCTTAAGTCATAAGAAGGATTTGAGGGAAACTGAAAAAGTTTACCTCACTGAAGAATGCAGTGCATTTATCCTGGAAAGCTTACCTGAGAAGCTTAAGGATCCCGGAAGCTTTATGATACCATGCACATTAGAGGGTACTTGTACCAAGCAAGCTCTATGTGATCTTGGGGCAAGTATCAACTTAATACCTGCATCTATTATCACAAAGCTTGGTTTGACTGAAGAAGTCAAACCAACCCGGATATGTCTTGAACTTGCTGATGGCTCCATTAAATACCCATCAGGCGTGATTGAAGACATGATTGTCAAGGTTGGGCCATTTGCCTTTCCTACTGAATTTGTGGTGCTGGAAATGGAGGAGCATAAGAGTGCAACTCTCATTCTAGGAAGACCTTTCCTAGCAACTGGCCGAACCCTCATTGACGTCCAAAAAGGGGAAGTAACCCTGAGAGTCAATGAGGAGGAGTTCAAGTTGAATGTTGTCAAAGCCATGCAATATCCAGACACCCCAAATGACTGCATGAGTGTTGACATTATTGACTCTCTGGTAAGAGAGGTCAATATGACTGAGAGTCTCGAATCAGAGCTAGAGGACATCTTTAAAGATGTTCAGCCTGATCTGGAGGAATCAGAGAGAATAATAGAACCTCTGAAAATCCCTCAGGAAGAGGAGAAACCTCCTAAACCCGAGCTCAAACCATTACCACCATCCTTGAAATATGCATTTCTGGGAGAAGATGATACCTTTCCTCTAATCATAAGCTCTACCTTAGAGCCATAGGAAGAGGAAGCACTAATTCAAGTGCTAAAGACACACAAGACAGCTCTTGGGTGGTCCATCAGTGATCTTAAGGGCATTAGCCTAGCCAGATGCATGCACAAGATCTTATTGGAGGGTGACGCTAAGCCAATGGTCCAACCACAAAGGCGGCTGAATCCAGCCATGAAGGAAGTGGTGCAGAAGGAGGTCACTAAATTACTAGAGGCTGGGATTATTTATCCTATTTCTGATAGCCCCTGGGTAAGCCCTGTTCAAGTCGTCCCTAAGAAGGGAGGCATGACAGTGGTTCATAATGAAAAAATGAACTTGTTCCAACAAGAACAGTTACAGGGTGGCGTATGTGTATTGATTATAGAAGGCTCAATACAGCCACCAGAAAGGATCATTTTCCTTTACCATTCATAGACCAGATGCTAGAAAGACTGGCAGGTCATGAATATTACTGCTTCCTGGATGGATATTCAGGTTATAATCAAATTGCAGTGGATCCCCAGGATCAAGAGAAAACAGCATTCAAGACCCCTATAGGGACCTCTCCATACCAGCTTGTGTATGTGATGAGCGGATAATTTGTACGCTTTTTGGCATTGTTTTTAGTATGTTTCTAGTAGGATTTAGTTAGTTTTTAGTATATTTTTATTAGTTTTTAGTTAAAATTCACTTTTCTGGACTTTACTATGAGTTTGTGTGTTTTTCTGTGATTTCAGGTATTTTCTGGCTGAAATTGAGGGACCTGAGCAAAAATCTGATTCAGAGACTGAAAAGGACTGCAGATGCTGTTAGATTCTGACCTCCCTGCACTCGAAGTGGATTTTCTGGAGCTACAAAAGCCCAATAGGCGCTCTCTCAAAGGCGTTGGAAATTAGACATCCTGGGCTTTCCAGCAATATATGATAGTCCATACTTTTTTCGAGATTTGATGGCCCAAACCGGCGTTCAAAGTCACCTTCAGAATTCCCAGCGTTAAACGCCCAAACTGGCACCAAAGTGGGAGTTAAACGCCCAAACTGGCACAAGAGTTGGCGTTTAACTCCAAGAAGAGTCTCTACACAAAAATGCTTCAATGCTCAGCCCAAGCACACACCAAGTGGGCCCGGAAGTGGATTTTTATGTCATTTACTCATCTTTGTAATTCTTAAGCTACTAGTTCCCTATAAATAGGACCTTTTACTATTGTATTTATCATCTTTTGATCACTTTAGATCTCTAGATCATCTTTGGACATCTAGTTCTTAGATCATTTGGGGGCTGGCCTCACGGCCATGCCTAGACCTTGTTCTTATGTATTTTCAACGGTGGAGTTTCTACACACCATAGATTAAGGTGTGGAGCTCTGCTGTACCTCGAGTATTAATGCAATTACTATTGTTCTTCTATTCAATTCAGCTTGTTCTTGTTCCAAGATATTCATTCGTACCCAAGAACATGATGAATGTGATGATTATGTGACGCTCATCATCATTCTCACCTATGAACAAGTGACTGACAACCACTTTTGTTCTACAAGCAAACAAGGCTCTAATGTTTATCTCTTGGGTTCTTTAACCGGAATCTTCGTGGTATAAGCTAGAATTGATGGTGGCATTCAAGAGAATCTGGAAGGTCTAAACCTTGTCTGTGGTATTCTGAGTAGGATTCAATGATTGATGACTGTGACGAGCTTCAAACTCGCGATTGTGGGCGTTAGTGACAGACGCAAAGAATCACTGGATTCTATTCCGACATGATCGAGAACCGACAGCTGGATAGCCGTGCCATGACAGGGTGCGTTGAACATTTCCACTGAGAGGATGGGAGGTAGCCACTGACAACGGTGAAACCCTTGCATACAGCTTGCCATGGAAAGGAGTAAGAAGGATTGGATGAAGACAGTAGGAAAGCAGAGAGACAGAAGGGACAAAGCATCTCCATTCGCTTATCTGAAGTTCTTACCAATGAATTGCATAAGTATCTCTATCTTTATCTTTATTCATATATCATCCATAACCATTTGAGTCTGCCTGACTAAGATTTACAAGGTGACCATAGCTTGCTTCATACCAACAATCTCCGTGGGATCGACCCTTACTCGCGTAAGGTTTATTACTTGGACGACCCAGTGCACTTGCTGGTTAGTTGTGCGAAGTTGTGTTTATGCCATGGTATTGAGCACCAAGTTTTTGGACTCATTACCGAGGATTATTTGAGTTGTGAAAAGTAGTGATCACAATTTCGTGCACCAAGTTTTTGGCGCCGTTGCCGGGGATTGTTTCGTGTATGGACAACTAACGGTTCATCTTGTTGCTTAGATTAGGTATTTTTCAGAATTCTTAAAAATGAGTTCTAGAGTTTCATGATGATCTGTTGAAGTCTGGCTGGCTGTGAAGCCATGTCTAATCTTATTGGACCGAGGTTTCAACTTATCATCACAAGAGCTTGTTGATCTCTATCAATCTTGCTGTTGGAGCAATGATCTGCTAAGGCTTGGCTGGCCATTGGCCATGTCTAGTGTTTTGGACCGAAGCTTTCTTTGAAAGCTTGGCTGGCTGTGAAGCCATGTCTAATTCCTGGACCGAAGTCTTAGACTAGCATTGCATGATTCCTGGAATTCTCATTAAGAAATTTGATACTTTTATTTTCTTTTCCACTTAATTTTCGAAAAATCCAAAAAAAAAATTTTACAAAATCATAAAAAAACCAAAAATATTTTATGTTTCTTGTTGAGTCTAGTGTCTCATCTTAAGTTTAGTGTCTTGCATGCATTGTTTATTTGATCTTGGTTCTATTTTCAAGTCAATAATACAGGGAACTGAAGATTCAGTACATGCAGCAGAGGAATTATACAGAAAAAGCTGGGCGTTCAAAACGCCCAGTGAAGAAGGAAAAACTGGCGTTTAAACGCCAGCCAGGGTGCCTGGCTGGGCATTTAACGCCCAAAAGGGTAGCATTTTGGGCGTTAAACGCCAGAATGGATACCATTCTGGGCGTTTAACGCCAGGATGGAACAAGAGGGAAGATTTTGTTTTTAATGCAATTTTTTTTCAAGTTTTCAAAGTTTTTCAAAATCAAATCTTTTTCAAATCATATCTTTTCAATCAAATCTTTTTCAAAATCAATTTCTTTCCTTTTTCAAAGATACTTGCTAACAATTAATGATTTGATTGAACATTTCAAGTATGTTGCCTTTTCTGTTGAGAAAGGTTTAATGTTTGAATCATTTCTTTTCTTGTTAGGCAAGTCATTAATTTTTAAAATCAAATCTTTTTAATTTGTTTTTCAAATCATATCTTTTCAATCATATATTTTTAAATCACATCTTTTTCAAAAAAGTTTTCAATCATATCTTCTTCAAAATGTTTTTAAAATCTTTTACTTATTTTTCGAAAAATCTCTTCCCCTCTTCTCACATCCTTCTATTTATGGAGTACCACTCCTCCTCAATGCACAATTCGAACCCTATCTAACTAAGTTCGAATTCTTCTACCTCTTCCTTCTATTTTTCTGTTCCTCTGACACCTCAAGGAATCTCTATACTGTGACATAGAGGATTCCATATTTTCTTGTTCTCTTCTCTTTCATATGAGCAGGAGCAAAGACAAAAGCATTCTTGTTGAGACTGACCCTGAACCTGAAAGGACCTTGAAGCGAAAGCTAAGAGAAGCTAAGGCACAACTCTCTGTAGAGGACCTAACAGAAATCTTCAAAGATGAAGAACCCATGGCAGCCGAAAACAACAACAATGCCAACAATGCAAGGAAGGTGCTGGGTGACTTTACTGCACCTACTCCCGACTTCTATGGGAGAAGCATCTCTATCCCTGCCATTGGAGCAAGCAACTTTGAGCTTAAGCCTCAATTAGTTTCTCTAATGCAACAGAATTGCAAGTTCCATGGACTTCCACTGGAAGATCCTCATCAGTTTTTAGCTGAGTTCTTGCAAATCTGTGACACTGTCAAGACTAATGGGGTTGACCCTGAGGTCTACAGACTTATGCTATTCCCTTTTGCTGTAAGAGACAGAGCTAGGATATGGTTGGACTCACAACCTAAAGATAGCCTGAACTCTTGGGAAAAGCTAGTCAATGCCTTCTTGGCAAAGTTCTTTCCACCTCAAAACTTGAGTAAGCTTAGAGTGGAAGTCCAAACCTTCAGACAGAAGGATGGAGAATCCCTCTATGAAGCTTGGGAAAGATACAAACAATTAATCAGAAAGTGTCCCTCTGACATGCTTTCTGAATGGAGCATCATAGGTATTTTCTATGATGGTCTGTCTGAACTGTCCAAGATGTCTTTGGATAGCTCTGCTGGAGGATCTCTTCATTTGAAGAAGACGCCTACAGAAGCTCAAGAACTAATTGAAATGGTTGCAAATAACCAATTCATGTACACTTCTGAAAGGAATCCTGTGAACAATGGGACGAATCAGAAGAAAAGAGTTCTTGAGATTGATACTCTGAATGCCATACTGGCTTAGAACAAGATATTGACTCAGCAAGTCAATTTAATTTCTCAAAGTCTGTCTGGAATGCAAAATGCACCAAGCAGTACTAAGGATGCTTCATCTGAAGAAGAAGCTTATGATCCTGAGAACCCTTCAATAGAAGAGGTGAATTACATGGGAGAACCCTATGGAAACACCTATAATTCTTCATGGAGAAATCACCCAGATCTCTCATGGAAGGATCAACAAAGACCTCAACAAGGTTTCAACAACAATAATGGTGGAAGAAACAGGTTTAGCAATGGCAAGCCTTTTCCATCATCTTCTCAGCAACAGACAGAGAATTCTAAGCAGAACCACTCTGACTTAGCAACCATGGTCTCTGATCTAATCAAAACCACTCAAAGTTTCATGACTGAAACAAGGTCCTCCATTAGAAACTTGGAGGCACAAGTGGGTCAGCAGAGCAAGAGAATTACTGAACTCCCTCCTAGTACTCTTCCAAGCAATACAGAAGAAAATCCAAAAGGAGAGTGCAAGGTCATCAACATGGCCGAATTTGGAGAGGAGGAAGAGGCAGTGAACGTCACTGAGGAAGACCTCAATGGGCGTGCACTGACCTCCAATGAGTTCCCTAATGAGGAACCATGGGAATCTGAGGCTCAAAATGAGACCATAGAGATTCCATTGGACTTACTTCTGTCATTCATGAGCTCTGATGAGTATTCTTCCTCTGAAGAGGATGAGTATGTCACTGAAGAGCAAGTTGCTAAATACCTTGGAGCAATCATGAAGCTAAATGACAAGTTATTTGGTAATGAGACTTGGGAGAATGAACCTCCTTTGCTTACCAAAGAACTGGATGACTTATCTAGGCAGAAATTACCTCAAAAGAGACAAGATCCTGGGAAGTTTTCAATACCTTGTACCATAGGCACCATGACCTTCAAGAAGGCTCTGTGTGACTTAGGGTCAAGTGTAAACCTCATGCCTCTCTCTGTAATGGAGAAGCTAGGGATCTTTGATGTACAAGCTGCAAGCATCACACTAGAGATGGCAGACAACTCAAGAAAATAAGCTTATGGACTTGTAGAGGATGTTTTGGTGAAGATTGAAGACCATTACATCCCTGCTGATTTCATAGTCCTAGAGACTGGGAAGTGCATGGATGAATCCATCATCCTTGGCAGACCCTTCCTAGCCATAGCAAAGGCTGTGGTTGACGTTGATAGAGGTGAACTGATCATTCAAGTGAATGAGGAATCCTTTGTGTTTAAGGCTCAAGGATATCCCTCTGTCACCATGGAAAGGAAGCATGAAGAGCTTCTCTCAAATCAGAGCCAAACAGAGCCCCCACAGTCAAACTCTAAGTTTGGTGTTGGGAGGCCACAACCAAACTCTAAGTTTGGTGTTGAACCCCCACATTTAAACTCTAAGTTTGGTGTTTGGAGGTTCCAACATTGCTCTGAGCATCTGTGAGGCTCCATGGGAGCCCTCTGTCAAGCTACTGACATTAAAGAAGCGCTTGTTGGGAGGCAACCCAATGTTATATTTTATCTATTTCCCTTTGTTATTTTATGATTTTTGTAGGTTGATGATCATGAGAAGTCACAAAATCAATTGAAAAAGCAAAAACAGAAAGAAAAACAGAAAGACAAACAGCACACCCTGGAGGAGAACTTGTTGGCGTTTAAACGCCAGTGAGGCTAGCAAATGGGCGTTTAACGCCCAGTCTGGCACCATTCTGGGCGTTTAACGCCAGAAAGGGGCACCAGACTGGCGTTAAATGCCAGAAAAGGGCAAGCACCTGGCGTTAAACGCCAGAAATGGGCACCAGCCCGGCGTTTAACGCCAGAATTGGCATGAAGTGCATTTTTGCACGCCACTTGGTGCAGGGTTGAATTTTCCTTGACACCTCAGGATCTGTGGACCCCACAGGATCCCCACCTACCCCACCACCCTCTCTCTTCTTCACCCATTCACCAATTACCTCAACACCTCTTCCCTAAAAACCCTTCACCTATCAAATCCCATCTTTCTCTTCACTACTCACATCCATCCTTCATAAAACCCCACCTACCTCACCATTCAAATTCAAACCACTTTCCCTCCCAATCCCACCCATAATGGCCGAACCCTACCCCTCCCTTCCACCCCTATATAAACCCATCTTCAATCCTTCATTTTCACACACCCTAAACACTACTTCTCCTCCCCTTGGCCGAACCACAAAGCCACCTCCATCTCCTCTATTTCTTCTTCTTCTACTCTCTTCTTTCTTCTTTTGCTCGAGGACGAGCAAACCTTTTAAGTTTGGTGTGGTAAAAGCATTGCTTTTTGTTTTTCCATAACCATTTATGGCATCCAAGGCCGGAGAAACCTCTAGAAAGAGGAAAGGGAAGGCAAAAGCTTCCACCTCCGAGTCATGGGAGATGGAGAGATTCATCTCAAGGGTGCATCAAGACCACTTCTATGAAGTTGTGGCCTTGAAGAAGGTGATCCCCGAGGTCCCTTTCAAACTCAAAAAAAGTGAATATCCAGAGATCCGACATGAGATTAGAAGAAGAGGTTGGGAAGTTCTTACCAACCCCATTCAACAAGTCAGAATCTTAATGGTTCAAGAGTTCTATGCCAATGCATGGATCACCAAGAACCATGATCAAAGTGTGAACCCGGACCCAAAGAATTGGCTTACAATGGTTCGGGGGAAATACTTAGATTTTAGTCCGGAAAATGTAAGGTTGGCATTCAACTTGCCCATAATGCAAGGAGATGAACATCCTTACAGTAGAAGGGTCAACTTTGATTAAAGGTTGGACCAAGTCCTCACTGATATTTGTGAAGAGGGCGCCCAATGGAAGAGAAATTCAAGAGGGAAGCCGGTTCAATTGAGAAGGCATGACCTCAAGCCCGTAGCTAGAGGATGGTTGGAGTTCATCCAATGCTCAATCATTCCCACTAGCAACCGGTCCGAAGTTACTATAGACCGGGCCATCATGATTCAAAGTATCATGATTGGAGAGGAAGTAGAGGTTCATGAGGTTATAGCCCAAGAACTCTATAAGGTGGCGGACAAGTCCTCTACCTTGGCAAGGTTAGCCTTTCCTCATCTCATTTGTCACCTCTGTTATTCAGTTGGAGTTGACATAGAAGGAGACATTCTCATTGATGAGGACAAGCCCATCACTAAGAAAAGGATGGAGCAAATAAGAGATCCCACTCATCATGAAATCCCTGAGATGCCTCAAGGGATGCACTTCCCTCCACAAAACTATTGGGAGCAAATCAACACCTCCCTAGGAGAATTGAGTTCCAACATGGGACAACTAAGGGTAGAGCACCAAGAACATTCCATCCTCCTCCATGAAATTAGAGAAGATCAAAGAATAATGAGAGAGGAGCAACAAAGACAAGAAAGAGACATTGAGGAGCTCAAGCACTCCATAAGATCTTCAAGAGGAAGAACAAGCCGCCATCACTAAGGTGGACCCGTTCTTTAATCTCCTTGTTCTTTATTTGTCTGTTTTTCGAATTTTATGCTTATGTTTATCCATGTTTGTGTCTTATGATCATTAGTGTCTTAGTGTCTATGCCTTAAAGTTATGAATGTCCTACGAATCCATCACCTTTCTTAAAATTAAAAATGTTCTTAATTGAAAAAGAGAAGAATTGCATGAATTTTGAATTTTATAACAGATTAATTATTTTGATGTGGTGGCAATACTTTTGTTTTCTGAATGTATGCTTGAACAGTGCATATGTCTTTTGAATTTGTGGTTCATGAATGTTGGCTCTTGAAAGAATGATGAAAAAGGAGACATGTTACTGAGGATCTGAAAAATCATAAAAATGATTCTTGAAGCAAGAAAAAGCAGTGAATACAAAAAAAAAGAGGAGGAAGCGAAAAAAAACGAAAAAAAAGGAGAAAGAGAAAAAGAAAGAAAAAGAAAGAAATAAAGTTGTGATCCAAAGCAAAAAGAGTGTGCTTAAGAACCCTGGACACCTCTAATTAGGGACTCTAGCAAAGCTGAGTCACAATCTGAAAAGGTTCACCCAATTATGTGTCTGTGGCATGTATGTATCCGGTGGTAATACTGGAAGACAGAGTGCTTTGGGCCACGGCCAAGACTCATAAAGTAGCTGTGTTCAAGAATCATCATACTTAACTAGGAGAATCAATAACACTATCTGGATTCTGAGTTCCTAAAGAAGCCAATCATTCTGAATTTCAAAGGATAGAGTGAGATGCCAAAACTGTTCAGAGGCAAAAAGCTAAAAGCCCCGCTCATCTAATTAATACTGATCTTCATAGATGTTTTTGGAATTCATTGCATATTCTCTTCTTTTTATCTTATTTGATTTTCAGTTGCTTGAGAACAAGCAACAATTTAAGTTTGGTGTTGTGATGAGCGGATAATTTGTACGCTTTTTGGCATTGTTTTTAGTATGTTTCTATTAGGATTTAGTTAGTTTTTAGTATATTTTTATTAGTTTTTAGTTAAAATTCACTTTTCTGGACTTTACTATGATTTTGTGTGTTTTTCTGTGATTTCAGGTATTTTCTGGCTGAAATTGAGGGACCTGAGCAAAAATCTGATTCAGAGACTGAAAAGGACTGCAGATGCTGTTGGATTCTAACCTCCCTGCACTCACTCGAAGTGGATTTTCTGGAGCTACAGAAGCCCAATTGGCGCGCTCTCAACGGCGTTGGAAAGTAGACATCCTGGGCTTTCCAGCAATATATGATAGTCTATACTTTGCCCGAGATTTGATGGCCCAAACCGGCGTTCAAAGTCACCTTCAGAATTCCCAGCGTTAAACGCCCAAACTGGCACCAAAGTGGGAGTTAAACGCCCAAACTGGCACAAGAGCTGGCGTTTAACTCCAAGAAGAGTCTCTACACGAAAATGCTTCAATGCTCAGCCCAAGCACACACCAAGTGGGCCCGGAAGTGGATTTTTATGTCATTTACTCATCTTTGTAATTCTTAAGCTACTAGTTCCCTATAAATAGGACCTTTTACTATTGTATTTATCATCTTTTGATCACTTTAGATCTCTAGATCATCTTTGGACATCTAGTTCTTAGATCATTTGGGGGCTGGCCTCACGGCCATGCCTAGACCTTGTTCTTATGTATTTTCAACGGTGGAGTTTCTACACACCATAGATTAAGGTGTGGAGCTCTGCTGTACCTCGAGTATTAATGCAATTACTATTGTTCTTCTATTCAATTCAGCTTGTTCTTATTCCAAGATATTCATTCGTACCCAAGAACATGATGAATGTGATGATTATGTGATGCTCATCATCATTCTCACCTATGAACAAGTGACTGACAACCACTTTTGTTCTACAAGCAAACAAGGCTCTAATGTTTATCTCTTGGGTTCTTTAACCAGAATCTTCGTGGTATATGCTAGAATTGATGGCGGCATTCAAGAGAATCCGGAAGGTCTAAGCCTTGTCTGTGGTATTCTGAGTAGGATTCAATGATTGAATGACTGTGACGAGCTTCAAACTCGTGATTGTGGGGCGTTAGTGACAGACGCAAAAGAATCACTGGATTCTATTCCGACATGATCGAGAACCGACAGCTGGATAGCCGTGCCGTGACAGGGTGCGTTGAACATTTCCACTGAGAGGATGGGAGGTAGCCACTGACAATGGTGAAACCCTTGCATACAGCTTGCCATGGAAAGGAGTAAGAAGGATTGGATGAAGACAGTAGGAAAGTAGAGAGACAGAAGGGACAAAGCATCTCCATTCGCTTATCTGAAGTTCTTACCAATGAATTGCATAAGTATCTCTATCTTTATCTTTATTCATATATTATCCATAACCATTTGAGTCTGCCTGACTAAGATTTACAAGGTGACCATAGCTTGCTTCATACCAACAATCTCCGTGGGATCGACCCTTACTCGCGTAAGGTTTATTACTTGGACGACCCAGTGCACTTGCTGGTTAGTTGTGCGAAGTTGTGTTTATGCCATGGTATTGAGCACCAAGTTTTTGGACTCATTACCGAGGATTATTTGAGTTGTGAAAAGTAGTGATCACAATTTCGTGCACCAGTATGAAAAGGCATGTCACTTGCCAGTGGAACTGGAACATAAAGCCTACTGGGCAACCAGATTCCTGAACCTTGATACCAAGTTAGCTGGAGAAAAAAGATTGCTCCAGTTAAATGAGCTAGAGGAATTTAGACTCAATGCTTTCGAGAATGCAAAAATATATAAAGAGAAAGAAAAAAGATGGCATGATAAGAAATTGTCATCCAGAGTCTTTGAGCCAGGGCAAAAAGTTCTGCTATTTAATTCTAGGCTCAGATTATTCCCCGGGAAATTGAAGTCCCGGTGGAGAGGTCCATATGTGATCACAAGCGTGTCACCATATGGATACGTAGAGCTTCAGGATAATGATTCTAATAAAAAGTTCATTGTTAATGGACAGAGAGTCAAACATTATCTTGAAGGCAATTTTGAGCAAGAATGCTCAAAACTGAGGCTTGATTAAAAGCTTAGTAATAGTCCAGCTAATGACAATAAAGAAGCGCTTGCTGGGAGGCAACCCAACTATTTACAAAGTTTATTTGTTTATTAATTGATTTTTACAGGTATATGTCAAGTATCTTCAAGGTAAAATAGCAAATTGCTTGAATTCACAAAGTTACAAGGGAATTTGGAAGCTCACTGGCGTGAAAAAAGCCAGTAAGAAACGTTTTGGGCGTTGAACGCCCAAAAGAAGCATCCACTGGGCGTTCAACGCCAGTAAGGATAGCCATCTGGGCGTTGAACGCCAGAAAGGAGCATCTTCTGGGCGTTAAATGCCAGAAAGAAGCTCCTTCTGGGTGTTTAACGCTAGAATTACAGCATCCTGGGCGTTTAGAAAAATGCCCAATGACAAAGGACTTCCTGGCATTCAACGCCAGAAAGAAGCAACAGCTGGGCGTTGAATGCCCAGGAGAAGCAGCAATTGGGCGTTAAATGCCCAAAACAAGCAGCATTTGGGTATTTAACGCCAGAATGGTGGGGAGGAGGTAGAATTCGTTTTTCTTCACAAATTTTCTAATTTTTATGTTTCAATTCATGATTTCTTACATAAACATGTTTCAAAATATCATCCTTCAATTCCAAAAATTTTAACCCTAATTTCTAAAATCCCTTTTCCAAAAATATCAAATGTATCTTAATTCATAAACCCAAATCTTTTTCCAATCCAAATCTTTTTCAAATCTTTTTCAACTCATCATATCTTTTGGATTTCGAAATTGCCTCTCCCTCTATTCCTCTCCTATCCTTTCTTTTGCTTGAGGACAAGCAAACCTTTAAGTTTGGTGTGATTTGCCATGATCACTGAGCTAAAACTCATCAAGATCATGGCACCTAAGGGAACAGGAAGAGCAAGGATGTGACTTGAAGGAACTGAAGCGTCAGAAATTATCTCTTGAAGGATCAAGCATCCCACAGACTAGAGGAACCCCCACTTCCCAAAATAAAGGTTGTTGAGTCCTAATCTTTGCCTTAACTCTGTGATAACTGTTCTTATTATGAATTTACCTTAGAAGTTATATATTAGTAGTAGTAATTAGTATCTCTATTTTGATTTTATCTCCAATTAAGCTATAATTTATTTTTCTCATCATCATCAAACATGAATAAAATAGTAGATTTTTAGAATAAAGAGGCAATATTTTTTCGAATAAAATAGTCTCTAATTATTTATATGTGGTGGCAATACTTTTTGTCTTCTGAATGAATGCCTGAACATTGTATATTTTTATATTGAATTTTATGAATGTTAAAATTGTTTGCTCCTAAAAGAATGATGAACAAGAGAAATGTTATTGATGATCTGAAAAATCATGAAAAGTGATTCTTGAAGCAAGAAAAAGCAGTGAAAAAACAAGCTTGCGAAAAAAAGAAAGAAGAAAAGTGGAAAAAAATAGAAAGAAAAAGAAAAAGCAAGCAGAAAAAGCCAATAGCCCTTAAAACCAAAAGGCAAGGTTAAAAAAAGATCCAAGGCTTTGAGCATCAATGGATAGGAGGGCCCAAGGAAATTAAATCCAGGCCTAAGCGGCTAAATCAAGCTGTCCCTAACCATGTGCTTGTGTCATGAAGGTCCAAGTGAAAATCTTGAGACTGAGTGGTTAAAGTCGTGATCCAAAGCAAAAAGAGTGTGCTTAAGAGCTCTGGACACCTCTAACTGGGGACTCAAGCAAAGCTGAGTCACAATCTGAAAAGGGTTCACCCAGTCATGTGTCTGTGGCATTTGTGTATCCGGTGGTAATACTGAAAAATAAAGTGCTTAGGGCCACGGCCAAGACTCATAAAAGTAGTTGTGTTCAAGAATCAACATACTTAACTAGGAAAATCAATAATACTATCTGAATTCTGAGTTCCTATGGATGCCAATCATTCTGAATTTCAAAGGATAAAGTGAGATGCCAAAACTGTTTGGAAGCAAAAAGCTACTAGCCCCGCTCATCTAATTAGAATCTGAGCTTCACTTAAAACTCTGAGATATTATTGCTTCTTGATTTCTTTTTATCCTCTTTTATTCATCTAGTTGCTTGGGGACAAGCAACAGTTTAAGTTTGGTGTTGTGATGAGCGGATATTTTATACGCTTTTTGGTGGCAATTTCATGTAGATTTTAGTATGTTTTAATTAGTTTTTAGTAAAATATTATTAGTTTTTAGGCAAAAATCATATTTCTGGACTTTACTATGAGTTTGTGTGTTTTTCTGTGATTTCAGGTATTTTCTAACTGAAATTGAGGGAGCTGAGCAAAAATCTGAGTTAGGTTGAAAAAGGACTGCTGATGCTGTTGGATCCTGACCACCCTGCACTCGGAATGAATTTTTTGGAGATACAGGAGTCCAATTGACGCGCTCTCAATTAGGTTGGAAATTAGACATCCAGGGCTTTCCAGCAATATATAATAGTTCATACTTTGTGCAAAGATAGATGACATAAACTGGCGTTCAACGCCAATTCCATGTTACAGTCTGGCGTCCAGCGCCAGAAACAAGTTACAAGTTGGAGTTCAACGCCCAAAACACGTTACAACCTGGCGTTCAACTCCAGAAACAGCCCAAGCACGTGAGAGGCTTAAGTCTCAGCCCCAGCACACACCAAGTGGGCTCCAAAAGTGAATTTCTGCACCAATTATCTTAGTTTACTCATATTCTGTAAACCTAGGTTACTAGTTTACTATTTAAACAACTTTTAGAGATTTATTTTGTATCTCATGACGTCTATAGAACTGGATTTTTTATTCCTTGGCAACATGAGTCTCTAAACTCCATTGTTGGGGGTGAGGAGCTCTGCAACGTCTCGATGAATTAATGCAATTGTTTCTATTTCTCCATTCAAACGTGTGTGTTCCTATCTAAGATGTTCATTCGCGCTTAATTATGAAGAAGGTGATGATCCGTGACACTCATCACCTTCCTCAATCAATGAACGTGTGCCTGACAACCACCTCCGTTCTACATCAGATTGAATGAGCTTCTCTTAGATTCCTTAATCAGAATCTTCGTGGTATAAGCTAGAATTGATGGCGGCCGCTCTTGAGGATCCGGAAAGTCTAAACCTTGTCTGTGGTATTCCGAGTAGGATTCAAGGATTGAATGGCTGTGACGAGCTTCAAACTCGTGATTGCTGGGCATGATGACAAAAGCAAAAGGATCAATGGATCCTATTCCAACATGATCGAGAACCAACAGCTGATTAGCCGTGCTGTGACAGAGCATTTGGACCGTTTTCACTGAGAGGATGGGAGGTAGCCACTGACAATGGTGACACCCTACATACAGCTTGCCATGGAGGGAACTTTGCACTTTTCCATGGATGGAATATTACATTATAGAAATTCAGAAGACAAAGCATCTCCAAAACTCCAACATATTCTCCATTACTGCATTACAAGTAATTAATTCACGCTCTTTTATTTTTCTAATAATTCAAACTGATAATTTTAATTGAAATCCTGACTAAGAATAATAAAATAAACATTGCTTGCTTCAAACCAATAATCTCCGTGGGATCGACCCTTACTCACGTAAGGTATTACTTGGACGACCCAGTGCACTTGCTGGTTAGTTGTGCGGATTGCAAAAGTGTGATTGCAATTTCGTGCACCAAGTTTGTGCGCACGATGCCCTGTTTTTCCAAAAAATTTTCTTCAAATTCTAAGGTATTTAAGCCTTAGCTCACCAATATTTCAACTCCAAACATCTAGAAATCCATAATTGCATGATCCATACAAAAATAAGCTAACTAAGCTCAAATTAAACTAATCCTAAGCTAACCAAGACAAACAAAAATGCAATTAAGGCAAATTATAAACAAAGAGAAAATGTTAGAAAGATGTTACCATGGTGTGGTGTCTCCCACCTAGCACTTTTATTTAAAGTCCTTAAGTTGGACTCTCTTGTTATGGTGGCTTATGTTTCCATTCCTCCTTGAATCTCCATCCAAGCTTGCACTTCAAAGCTCCTTCGGGATCCCATATTTTAGTTTTCCATTATCCTTCTTGTTGATCTCTATGCTTTAAGCCAGATGGACAAACTCTCAAATTACCCTTGAAGCAACCCAACACTCTCTGGAAATCACCCAATTGTACTTTACATCCCACTTGAACTCCAACTCTTGAATTGATTTTCTTGAAGAACCTTGGATTCACTTGGCAATCAACACCCCTTTCTCCAATATGCAACAACCCAAGAAGGATCTTAAGTTAATGGTCCATCTCTAAGATAGCATATTGATGTGGGCAAATAAAATTCATCGGTGAAATTGGCACCCACTCAATTTTCTCTTGGAACGGAATTGTTTCCCTTGATTCTTGCATGAGGGCCGCTACTTCTTGGTTGTCAACTTCTTCCTCACCAACCTCTTCCTCCTCTTCCCCATCACTTAAGTCATACTTTGAAGGTTGTGTGAAGTTCACATCAACCTCTTCTTCAAATTCAAAGGGAGAAGGTCTATCAAGATCATTGAGGGGATTGACCAATGCGGACAAAAAATCATCAATGATGGAATCCACATCTTGATCAATCTCCCTCAATTCTCCCTTTACATTTTCCGGTTCAAATACTTCACTTTCTTCCTCTTGTTGCAATTCATGCTCTAACTCTTCTTCATTCCCTTGTGGCTCCATGTTCTCCTCTTCACTACAATCTTTAGTTGATCCTCCACATTCTTCAAGAGGAGTGCCTTGATCGGATGAGCGTAGGAGGACTAAGTGGTTCACCGCTTCGGCTATGGTAGTCATGAATTGCCCTTGTATCCTTCGAAATTCTTCTTGCTCTTGGAGGAAAGTTTGAAGCTTTTGTTTTTCTTGGGACAAGGATTAGAGAACTTCACATTGGGTCTCATTGTTTCGGAGAAAGGTTGTATATGTGGGAGGTGATTCATGTTGATGAGTATCTTGAGGGGGGTATGTAAGGAGGTGGATGGTGGCGGTGGTGTAGTGTTTGAAAATGTGGTGATTGAGGATTATGTTGGAAGTTCGGGTTATAGGTATATAGTGGTGGAGGTGCATAATCAAGATGAAATTCACCATATCCTTGGTTTAGGTATGTACATTGTGAAGAGTTTGGCTCATTGTAATATGGAGGAGGTTGCTCCTTCCTCAATTGATTTCTCTATCCCATGGTGCAATCCAAAATAGAAGTTATCATTCCCTACAAAATGATCACAACCATACTCCAAACCAAAAGGGTGATAACTCATAGAGAAATTAGAAAAATAAAAACAAAAGACATCAATCAAAAGAAACAAAATTCTATTTACTAACAAAATCAAAGAAACAACCCAAAAAGTGTCTATTCACACTATTCACATATATACAACAACCAAAATTAAAGCACTCATTGCACTAGTTTCCCGACAACGGCGCCAAAAACTTGATGAAAAGATTTATACCGGCTCAGAATTTAGACAAAAACAAGAATCACTTCGTTGATAGCATAGTCCAAACTGGCAATGGATCCTTTCAATCAAAGTTTAATTCAAATTAAAATAATCGAGAGTAATTAAACCTTGGGTCGTCTTCCCTAGGAGCTAGTGACCACAAGCGCACAATTTTGGTTGCAAAATCAAAAAGGGGTTTTCAATGATGAAGCGAACAATTAAAGGAATTAAAGAACAATCAAAATTGCAATTAATAAAGTAATAAAGGAATTAAAGAAGTATCTATGTAATATGGACAAGTAATACTTTAAAATGATGGAAATGTGGTTCAAATCATAAATGGAGCCTTGACTTAGGATGAGTTATGGAATCACTTCCTTACCATCACCACAACTATGATAATTATGATGGATTAATCTCACCTAGTCAACCCTTAATATCGAAGAGTAAGTCAAGTGAGCATAATTGTTATTAATCCACAAATCCTAGGTAACTTACTAATTACCTTAGTAAAAAGCTAGCGTTAGTGGAAACAACAACAACTAACAACCCAAGAATTATCACTAAATGTCGGACATTATGACTCTAGTATTTCATATACTCATTTTCCAAGGCAAGGAGTGGAAATCTACTCCATATTCAAAATTGGCATTTTAACAAACACATGGTGGACATATTCACAAAACATGGCAAAATTGGGAAAATGCTTGAAACTAAGAACAACCAATGAACAAAATCAACAATGGCAACTCAACAAACATAAAATAATCACTAAACATCAAATTCTTTAACTAGAAATCAAAATTGCAAAAGCAAATATGTATTGATAAAGGAAATTAAAATATAAGAAAGGGTAGAACAAGTAATGTAATAAAAGAGAAAATTAAGAAATACTTACAATAAAAATAACTAGAATCCAAGATCAAAATTGGAAAATACAAACTTGTGATATAAACCCTAACTAAAACTTAAGAAAATTGAGAGAAACCTAAGCTAAAACTACCCTAAACTATCTAAAAATATGTCTAAGTGTGATGTGTGAATGTATGGTATCTGCCTTCAGAAATGGGCCAAAAAGCCTCCCAAAACGCGAGCCACATGACTTTTTAATGAAGTCACGCGTAGAGACTTGTGCGTATGCATAAGTGTGTGCGTACGCACACTTGCTTATTTCCTTTTGTGTGTATGCACAAAATGTTGTGCGTATGCACACTTGGCTGTGTCCTTCTCCCTTATTTTCTTCGTGTTTTCTCCCAATTGCATGCTTCTCTTCCACTCTTATCAAAGCCATTCCTACCTAATATATCTGAAATCACTCATAAAAAACATAAAGGTATCGAATGGAATGAAAGTGGAATAAAATTGATTAAATTAAGTACAAAATAGCATGTTTTTACAATTGGACATAATTTAGAGAGAAAACACAAAAGTATGCTATTTAAGTGAATAAATACGGATTTATGTGATGAAATTCACTCAATTCAATTCAAAGTTTATCATCAAATGTGAATTTATTATGTAGCAGAAAAAAAAGATCTTCTACACACAAAAAAAAAAATAGAGGGGGGAGATGATCACCTTGATGATACTTCTACTTGGTTTTAAAAAATCAAAAGAATGACCTTTTATAACAACATAATAAAAAACATATGTAATTGATTCTCGAATTCAATCAATCAACTCTGATCCAAAACCCAATTTCGCCATGATAAATCATAGAAAATGTCACTCAACTTTGTCATATACTTTACTCATATTTAACTTGATAATCATCTCACCTTCTAAATTCTTTCTCTTATTTTTCAAATAATAGATACATTTATGTGCAATAAGAATATTATAAAAAATAAGACGGCCTTTTGTGACTGCATTTTGATTAGAATTGACTAACTTATGCATACAATTTTGTAGTTTATGAATTAGGACTTTAAAATAATTTTGTACATAATCGAAGATATGCTAATAGGTCTTACATGAATAATGTTAGTAGTATTTGAGATCTTTAGAAAGAGATAGATATGAGTGTAATTGAAATTTTTGAAAAAATTTTTATCATAAAAAACATTACGCACTATCTAAAAATATTCTTACTTACCATATCTCAATACGAAAATGTTTGGTAACAAAAATAAATAGTCAAAATAGTCATAATTTACCTTATTTAACATTCATTAATTGTCATTGTTGTTTTTGTCTTCCTAGTATAACCGATCTCTATTTCTAAAGAAACCTAGCCGACATTTCATCAAAACTTTGTAATTTTTTATTTACGTGAGCCGTAATTTTAGGTACAAAATTAATAAATTATATAACAATTAAAAATAATTTTTATGTATAACACGAATTATTTAGACCTGTTAGCATATTGATATGTAATAGTTACGCGATCTCACCCTTTTTATTAGTGATAGATATACTTTATAAAACAATCCAATATATATGTTATTTAACTTTTTTGATAAATAGAACTTAATCAACCATAAATCTTAAAGCAGAAACAATAATCAGTTATTATGGATTTTTATTTTTTAGATGTATAATATTTTTGTTGATCGATTATTTGTAAAAGAAAAGTTGGGTTTCAAATTAACGTGTAATTTTAAGAAGATCCCGAATCAAATATATCACTTTTAGTTTCCTCAACTATTCCCAAACCCAAACACTTGTACTCCAAAAAAAAAAAAAAAACTAAAAAAGATCGAATTTTATTTTCGGTGCATAATAGTAAAAGATTCTCCCAAAAAATAAGTACTTTCCAAGGAGTGTGAACTCTGGTCTCTCAAGGACCCCATTGCCAACTTTTTCCCACAATTTGATTTCTTTTCTTTTTTAAATTTACTTTTGTTTTTTCGTGTCACTCCTCTTCAAGACACTGTTCTTCCCTCTCTCTCTCCCCCACTCTCGGTCTAAACTCCAAACCCTCTTTCTCAGTTCAAAACCAACAACAGAGTGCAGAAAACGCACCATCTCCATTGCAGCACACACATGGGGGCTTCTGAAAACAATTTCCTCCACGTCATTGCCAAGAACTTCGATGTTCTTGCACTGTATGTCTCTCTTTACTCTTTTAGAGCTCTGATTTCATTACATTGTTGTTTTGATCTGTTTCTTACATTGTTTATTTCTGTTTCCTTTATTTAGGCCCTTGGTTACCCTCGTTTACCCTTTGTAAGTATGCTTTTTGCTTTTGTGATATTTTATTTTTATGAATATGTTTTTTTTAGAGCAATCTATGTGTGAATTTTTTTTTTTTGACATTCCCTTTTGTCCTTTTTGAACAGATATGCTTCAATCCAGGCCATAGAGACCAGGTCAATTGCTGATGACCAACAATGGCTCACATATTGGGTTCTCTATTCTTTGATAACTCTCTTTGAGCTCACTTTTGCCAAAGTTCTTGAAGTGTATGTTTCTTTATTTTTATTTTTAAATTGTTAAGAGCATTGAAAAATTTTATACCGAATTGATTACCATGAGGAATAAAAGATGCATAACATTACTTGGGTAGTAAAAAGAAAAGGTAGTTTTGAAAGAAATTATTACATGGGTTATAAAGAAAAAGTAGTTTTGAAAGCAATTAGACAACATCTCTAACATGCATCCGACCAATTTTAATCACATTAGTTTTTGAATGTTCATTTAAAACTATAATAGTAGTTACTAATATCTAAATAATTCAAATTCTAAATGTCAATTTTTCATTCTTTAAACAAAGGCTGCCTTGTCTACTACTTTTGAGTGGCACATTGGCTTCACACTTTTAAGAACCATCAATGTAGTCAAATTTCCATGATGTTTGCCTTTTGTATTTTTACTCTCTGGTAAAGATGGAAGATGAACATGATTTGTTCTTAAAATGGTGTTGTTCTTTTTCTTCTTTCTTTCCTTTTATTTTCGAATTTCCTATTCTAGTTCCCAGTGTAACAACGCTGCTAATTTTCAGGCTTGCCATATGGCCCTATGCCAAGTTGATACTTAGTTGCTGGTTGGTTCTTCCACACTTTAATGGCGCAGCGCATGTTTATAAGCAATACATTAGACCTTTCTATATGAACCCACAACTTCCGCACCTGCCGCAGATGCCACGAACTTCTCACATGTGGTATGTTCCAAGAAAGAACATATTCAGCAAGCAAGACGATGTTTTGACTGCGGCTGAGAGATACATGGAAGAGCATGGAACAGAAGCCTTTGAAAGACTCATAAGCAGGGTAACAAATATTTGCTATGTTATTACATAATTCAAAATTTTCTCACCCATTAGCTTAGATAATACAAAATCTATAAAATTTCTATATTTAGCTATTTTAGCTTTAACTAGAAAAAGGATTCAATCTTAAAGAATAATACGCACATTAAGAGACCATGGCTGAATAGTTACTGATATTACTTTATTCTCGTGTATTGATTTGGGGTTGAGATAAGACCAATCAGTCTCAATTATAATACATTGCACATAATCTATATATGATATTATTGTTATGGGAACATCACTAAGCGAGGTAAAGAAACACTAAAGCATGTTGATGGTGAGTGTTTTATATTACATTTTGGTCTTTCTTATGGACTCAATTTATAAGGTGTTCGTGGCCCTTGTCTAATGCTATCTTCACATGAACATATATTTAGTCATGCTTATATAATCATTAAAAAAAATAATAATAAATTAACTTTTACACAATACTGAAATGCAGGATAGAGAAGCTAGAGCAAGGCATCATGGAGCATACACAAATGGAAATTACACAATCTTCAATGATGATTTTATATATTAGACTTTGTTAACACAAATTTCTCTCATTTGTGGCATTGTCAGTTGCATATATTTTAGTAGTTGTATAATGGTATGAGATACAAACGCTTTTACTGACCTTAATTTCCTTTACATTAATTTTTCAATAGGCATCTACCTAGTACATTGAGATAGCTTAAGTTCTTATGCACAAGGTATGTACTATGTAGTGATCTAATTTTGTTAAGCTTTATTTTTTTGTTCTCCTTTCTTATCGAAGTAAAGTTCAGACATGAGATCGATTTCCTAGTTCCTAGTACTCACCAGTGAATTTCACTTTCTACTGAAACTCGGTGAAAGCCAGAGTTGAGATACTAGAAGTTAAACAACTCCATCACAGAACAAATCAGATTGAGACTATGGTCTTTCTACTTAATGCAAGATTCAAAGAGTTCAAGCCAGAATGCTGCCATAATATAAGCAGAGAGGGTATTCACTCTCTACTATTATAGCATTCAGAAACTATAACCTCACGTGGTGGGCATGTGTCTGAACGGAGTTTGAAGCCATGTATTATGGACAATATTCTCTTGGAGGGACCTTTATGTGCATAATATAATAGCGCAGGCAGCATCAGATCCCAAAGATGCCGCTACCGGCTAGCATAGAATTATTTGTTTCAACATTTTCCATGTTGGTTTTCAATAGCTGAAAATTTTGTTGAAATATGATTGTTACTTGTTTATAAAAAATCAATCACATACAAATGCCAACTTCATAGAGGGAAATAAGCAAGAAGGCATGTTCCTTAAAATCATAGATATTAGAATTGAATCGGTGATTGAACTGGTGAGATTATCAAGTCATTAGGTTACTAGTTCAACTTACTGATCTGGTTATAATTAAATAACTTTATAAAAGTTTACCTTCTTATTTTCATAATCATTGATTTTTTTTAGATTTGCATTTCATAACAACGTAAATGTATTTGCATCTGATTACATGTATTATAGATGAAAATTACAACTTCTGCTCGCAGTTTACAAGATATGAGACTTAATAATACTGATTTCTTTTCCTGCATTCATCCAAATAGTGTACTTGAACGTTAAATTCCATGAACTTGCACAGTGCCTATAACGATGGGAAAAAGCTTGTAACCAGGGATCATTGTTTAAGCATAACTAGTCAAGTTCCTTTTAAGCAAAAAAATATGACATTTCGAGGATCTTAATGTGGCACGATTGAGGTTATCACATGATGATTTTAATGAGACATGATGTAGAAGTTACACAATGGACGTTAAGGCACATAAACTTACACAAGTGCATGTAACCATGAAGCAGAACTTGTAACTTTGTGATTTAGTGCTTCTAACCCTTGACAAATCCATGAACCCAGGGATCAGTGTTCAAATGAAACTAGGTAAGTGCTTATTAGGTAAACAAGTAGGCTAATTTGACGATGTTGGTGTGAAATTAAGAGGCATCATGTGAAGGTTAGACAATGAACATTAAAGCATATGAAGTTGCACAAGTGCTTGAAAGTTGTAACGATGAGGAGAAGTTTGTAGCCGTATGATTCAGTGCCTATAACCCCTCGGCAAAACCTTGTAAGCAGGAACCAATGTTTAAACGCAACTAGTCAAGCCTTTTAGGCAAACAAACACGACGCTTCGAAGGTCTTAATGTGTAACGATTAGGTTGTCACCTGATGGTTATAATGAGGCTCGATGTGAAGGTTATACAACGAATATTAAGGTAGCGTTTCGTTGCTGGCAGTGACACACGATTACTCCTTTCGCTTAAATGGTGATTGCTACGTAAATTCGTCTGTATAACAAGAATTATTGTCACTTTAAAAATTTTAACTGCTTGTAAGTGCAGTTCTCTAATCTCTATTCCTTTCCTTCTTTTTTCAGTTCTCTGTTACCCATATACTTTTTATTGTTTTTACTAGTATCAAGAATTCTCACAAGATGGAAACTCAGGTGTAGTTGACTTCACGTGAAGTTGATAACTAAGAGCCGTTAGATGATTTAACTGATTTGACTAAATTTTCATCTAACGACTCTCAACTATTAACTTTACGTGAAGTCGACTGCACCCGAGTTTTTACCTTCTCCTCACAAAGCATATCTACAACTACTTACTTGAAAACCCTTTCTTTTGTCAATTCCCATCACAAAAAACAGCAGTAATATGCCATTTCTCATGAATATCACTTCATAAAATCCCATTTGTTACTTTATAAATATCTTATTCAATTCAAATACCTTAATCTGCAAAACCATTTTCTAAAACAAACAATCTTTTTCCTTGCAAGTTTATTAACTTATTATATTAAACATTTATCTATTGACGGATTATAAGCTAACTTTACCAACACAAGGATAGGACGCAAACATTCCAGACAAACATGCAATAGATTGGATGCATTACAAATAATCCGCAGAGTAGGACAACTTAACCGAAAATGCATAACTTCATGAAGGGTTTTGAGCATTTAACCATGTACTCATGAAGCATATCTGTTGTATAGGTAAGTTGCTATAACTGTCCTCTTATCTGCCAATATTTAAATGATAATACCTATACAGAATGAAAGAGAATACATGATACTACCTTCTCTCAAGGGGAATGTAACTCTTGTCAACAAGGGTCTTCTCCTTGAACGGTTGAGTAGAGGGATCAGCTAGACTGGGAACCCTAGAGACACTACCCTTCCCTTTCTTAGCATTTGGTCCCACCACCTCTATCATATATTTCCACCCATCAATTGGTCTCCTCCGACTAAATATATGAGTCTTGATAAAACTAGCGATCTGCATTCCAGATTCACAAGATTGTGAATAATAAGTGCTGCAAATAAGGACTGAGGAAGAAATTTGAAGATATAACTGACTGACATTATAGAAAACCAGAATGTATCCATGAACTTTATTGTTTGTGAAAATGGTGTTAGTCCCTTGTTTCAGCACTCGAAATGCATAATTTGAATATATTTTTATAGACACACCTGAAACTTGCTATAAGCAATCCGACGCTCAAATTCCAGGAGAAGTATATCCTCTTCTCTCTGGGACATCTCCCATATGTTTCCATCTTGAGATTTAGATATTGTTTCCCACCCATCAGGCATGTTTTTGAACTCAGAAGTTGGAACTTCTGTGTTGTTCAGATCATTGTTGCCGGAGTCGAAGATGCTACAAGTGTTTAGAGCATTAAGTGCAACATACAGAAATAGTACAGCACTATTGTATATGTATTTGAAATTATTGTAGTTGCTGTAGCATACATAAATTAGGAAAGGAGGAGGAAGCAGATTTGTTTTGTTTTGGGGGTCGGGGGGATCGTGAACTAAAAGAGAAGGTGCATGTTAGGATATATAAAACTAATCGGAGGATTGATTCTTACAACACCATCTAGCTAAATAAAAAATGGAATTTCATCACATAGAAAAGCACTACACTGAGCTATACTTTGTCCAAACTTCAAGCCTAATTATCTATTATAACATGGGGTGGTCACAGAATAATTAGAAATGAATCACAGGCATTAGCAAAAAGATTAAGTTATCGGGAGAGCTGGTCATTAACAGTAGAAAATGGAATAAACTAGGATTAATTGATAAAATGAGATACTATCAAACACTCCTGAATCCTTGCTAAGAATTTTCAAAAATTATACATGGTGCCATGTTTATATTTAACATGAGAAACTATCGTTTTATAATTTATTAATTTTATTTAGATAGACAACCATGTTGAATGGCAACTTGTCAAAGCAACATATGCATTAACATTCCCATTGACGAGACCACATTCAACACAAATTTGACATGCCCTACGCTATCAAAGTAGCTATAATGCCTCATAAGATTGTGTGCAGTCACCAATAACATAAAGACATTAAGGCCTCAGACCTCAGTGCCTCACAAAGCCGACTTTAGTTCAATTCTTGAGATTTCTCATTGATGGATTATTATAAAAATGTAACAGCAATACTATATGACCAACAAATTTATCATATTTTACCAACACCTGGCCAATAAAAGTATTTTATACTAAATTCAAAATCCTAAACCCTAAATCTTAATAGTATAAAAATAAAGTGTTACCTAATATTGATTAAAAGTGTTGGCCTCTCACATTTATCAAAATGTAAATTATAGTAAGTACCTCATTGATCTCAAAGCCATACCTGATCCTAAACTAAGACAACTCTTCCCTGCAACATAAAATTTATGTTTTATCTCATAAAACTAGGAACCCTAAACTTCACTAACATGGTCCAATCCCATCTAAAATTCTCCTCACTCATCAGTATTAGGCAACTTCAACTGACCAACTCTGAATACTTGCTCATAATCCAATTAAGGGACCATCCACACCATGCATTAACGTTACAAAACCTTCATTATTTGAAGAATAAAGTAACAATTAGATCTTTGAAGATGTTGAACTTGGACTAATTAGTCCTTGAAGAAAAAAAAGTACCAATTAGATTCTCCAAAATAGCAAACAGTGAACATATATATCCTTCCGTCAATAAATAGTGTAAAACAAAAGAAATTGTCCATGTATTTCATTATTTATAGTGGTGCATGTTTTGTTACTGTCATATGAACATGAAAACGATGTAATTTTGGACAGTAAAATATTTATTATCTTTTGAGTTTTTATATACCCTTTATCTCTCTATTTATCGCAAATGCTATCAAAACAAGTCAAGTTTAGCTCCAAAAATTGTTATCTATATGCCTCATAGATAGGCACGTCAAAGTAATTAACCGTACATAAACATCACCGGTAAGTTTTAGTTGATAAATTGATAGAAGTTCATCACATGTCTACGGTTTGCTTTTCTGGAGGGCCAAAGTGATATTGTTTTTTTCTTTAGAAACTAATTAGTAGGAAGGCAAAATCTTTGAGACCTAATTGTCCCTTTATTCTTATTTGAAAATAATAAAATAAAACTACAAATAGAAATGCAATTCCAATTTTCAACACCGAAATTACAAGAGAGAGAGAGAGAGAGGCATACTCCGAGCAGCTGTCAAGCAATCTCTGAATGTCATCGCCGCCGCCGCTGCCAATGTGATCCCCCAACTTAGCCTCCTCGAGCTTCTCAATCTCCTTAACCCACAGCCCAGCGTGCACCCTTTGCTTCCTCAACCGGTAATCCTTCTTCATATTCTCCACGCTATAAACGGCACCATTTTGCACCTTCTCTTTCTCCTTCGATCCCTTCTTTCTCCTAACCTCCCAATTCTCGTTCATCTCCTCCACGAACGCCTTCGTCTCCGCGTCAGCATGAGTTTCGATCTCCGCCACCGCGACCCCGTCGGAAACGGCGGTGGAGGAAGACTCCGGCAAGGACGTGGAGGGGGAACCAAAGTTAACGTCGGTCTCCCATGGCGCCCGAGACTTGGGCGTGAGATCCTCCGGAAGCCACGCTGACTCCCACGCCTCGTTCCATTCATCTTCGCCGTTGCCGGAATCGCGCCCCGACGACCAGAACCTGGTCGCGGGAACCTCGTCGGAAAGTTTGAGATAGGGTTTGGCGGCAACCGTGAACGACGGTGTGTTTAATTGCTTCGGTTTTGATACTGAGATAGAGGTTGCGATTCTTCGAAACGCTTGCATTTTTTGTTCCTAGAAATTAGGAAGCTAAGTAGCGAAGTAGGCAAGTAGCTAAGCGCTACTCGGACCGTGAAGTAGACATTGGATTCGGAGTGGAAGAGGATAGAACATACCGTAATATGGGTTATTCGTCATTAGGCTCTATATCGCTCGCCCCATTAATGAAAAAGTAGGCCCAATTATAAACGGGTTCCCAAAAACTTGAAACGCTACGAGACGGCACCCCGTTTTTTATTTTTTTTCAAGTTTGCGAGAGCCGAACAGGCCAATAATTAGCCAATGAATAATAGATTAATTGGTTCAATAATTCAATAGTCTTATCGAAATGGAATTATGGTCAAATCGATTTAATTAAATATAAAATAAATATAAAATAAATATATTAATATTTGAATATAAAATTAAAATATTTAAATATAATAATTTTTAAACTAATAAAATTCAAAAGTTTTATAATTTTATACAATAATTTGTTTATAATTTATCGTTAAAAATTTACAAACATGTATAAATATTAAAGTTTATAACAAAAAAATCAAAATATATATAATTGACAAATATATCATGTTTCACTACACAAAAATAAAGCAATAACAAATTTTTAACTAAAAAAAACACCACTCATTACAAATTATAATCATAACCATATATAAGAACCACCATAATCTGTTACAGTCAGAAGCGAATGAAATCGAACAATACCAATAAGATGATGATGTTAGTTTAATGGTGACCTGAGTTTTCTATGAAAGGAATGTAACTTTACTGTTTGCTTTGATAAGGTTACAGAAAATTAGGGTTGGATGTTAGGATGAGAGAGAAAGAGAAGGAAAAGCGGGTATGTTCTACTTCTAATCACACAAATTAAAAATTAGGGTTGAATTTTGGAGAAAAAGAGAAAGGCTTCTAGCCCCGTTTTGATACGAAATAGCAAATCAGCCCTTTAAAAAATTGGTCCAGTTCAACTAGTTTACCAATTAACTGTCAGTTCGGCCAATTTTTTATTAATTTTTTACAAACCAATTTTAAAAATCAAGCAAACTTGTTAAAAGACTGATATTTAGCTAATCTAATCGAACCGTCAAATTCGGTCTAATTTTTAAAATCTTAATTTTTTTTACTTTTATATATATATATATATAAAACGAGCTAATATATGAAAAGATATAAAATATTTATTTTTTAAAAAATATAAAAAAAACACAACTAAAATTTTAAATTATAAAGTCACAGTCAATTAAAAATTTTAATTATTTTTATTATAAAAATATTTAAAATAAAAATAAATATTTTATATATTTTTAAAGTTAAACAAACTATTTATTAACAAAATTAATAATTTAAAATTAATTTAAAATATTTACATTAAAATTCTATTTTTTAAAGTCTTCTATGTAAAATATATATTATTATTAGTAGAAATAGTAGATATCTTCTCATAATTAATAAATAAAACTTTTAGGGACTTATATTCTTAACTCTTGAAAATGTTATATATAGCTAATCATATATAAAAATTAATTTGTTTAAGTACAACTAAATTTGGAATAAAAAAATTTTAAGATATTTTTTTATTGTTATGACAAAAGATATTAAGATAAAGTACTATTTTAGCCTTTAATATTTGAATTAAGTCCAAAATTTTAATATTTAAAACATTCTATTTTAATTCTAAATATTTTATTTTGTTCTATTTTAATTTTTTGATCAAATTTTTTTTAAAAATATTATATCTTCTATTATATTTTTTTAAATAGCAGCAAATTAAAAATCATAATTATAGTTGCCATAATGGTGGTCGTAGTAATTTAAGAGTAAAAATTACGGAATAATAATAATAATAATAATAATAATAATAATAATAATAATAATAATAATAATAATAATAATAATAATAATAACAAGGGATATTTGTAAATGGCTAAAACAGGATGAAATAAAACGTTTAGGATAACAATAAGATATTTCAAGCATTAGGAACGAAAATTAGGATTTAGTTTAAACATTAACAATTAAAAGAGTACTTTATCAAAAATATTATTGTAAAAAATTGTCTTTATTAGAATCTAACCGAGACAGTTTTATTTATTGATACTATATTTATCCATATAATCAAAATAATATGACCAATATTATCACATATTAAAACTTCATATCATTTTCAAGCCTTCTAATTTGCAACTTTATATTATTACAATAACTATTAAATTGGTCAATATTCTTTAATGATATACTTGGAAAACCAGCCTTATCTATTAGTTTGTGTTGAAGTAAATCAGAACAACTTATGTTATTCGATTATTTAAACCAATGAAAAATAAGAGTCAATATGGTTCTATTTTTGAAAAAATATTTTGATATGTAACCCTTTCAATTCCATCATCGTATTTAACATAAATTGTTGAAACAATCTCCTTAATCTCATATTTATCAACAATTCTCCTTTTTTTTTCTATAAGCGAAAAAATAAAAAATTGCTGCAAAGTGGCTATTTACTTTTTTTTAGTAGATTCAATTTTGAAAAATTGACGTTGCGATATCCACACAAAATCCATCATCCTCACACAAAAATAATAATGGCTATTGTAACGCTAAATACGAGGGATAGAGAATCTCAATGCATTATTGAAGTTTTTTCAATTGACTCACTATAATAATGTCCTTGTTGTCTCTCTTTAATTGGTTGACATTGCCAACAATCAATCTTAGTTACTTTAGACGCATCTGTTAAGTTATATATATTTGATGCGTGAGTTTTTTTTTTATATTATTTTACTATTTTAGATGTGAATTTATTGAGTTTTATTGAGATTTTAGTGCTTGAAGCCTAGTTGGATTTTACTTTGAGGCGCATTGTAGTTTTATTTATTTCAGAAAAAAACTAGACAAATTTGGCAGAATTTGGGCAAAATAAAAAGGAAGAAATTTGAGGCTGTCAAAGTGGCGGTAAACACCGCTACCTGACATTTAGCGCCAAGTGCCTCGTACTGCGTGCAAGTTCTCTGTTGAGTTGGCGCTAAAAACCACTACCTAGAGTTTAGCACAGAAGACCTCGTAAAGCGTGTCCAGAATCTCACGCTATCGGCGCTAAACACCGAACCTGGCATTTAGCGCCAGGAAGAGAGAGACCAGAAACCTCTCTGCCTCAATGGCGCTAAATGCTAGTAGCGCGAATATGATTTTTTAAAGAAGGCTTTGTTGGCTTAGATTTTTTATTAATAATTAGTTTATTTTATTTTCTTTTGGAAATTATTGTTTCAAAACACAATCTTTTAGATTTAGAATTTATTATTCTATTTTATTTTCAAATCAAATCAGGTTAGATATAAAAGAAAAAAAGATTTGGCCTTTCGGGATCCTTCTCTCTCTACTACCTTATTCTGCACTCTACACACTTTACCTTGAGTTTTTCTCTGAGCCATGGGTAACTAAACCTCGACCGTTAATGTTAGGAGCTCTGTTTATTCTATGGATTAATACAATTGTCACTCTATTTTAATTATTGTATTGATTTAAATTCAAGGATTACTTTCGTTCTTCATCTTATGAATTTGAGTGTATTGGAAGATAACTCTTGTTCTACATGAATTCTTGTTGATTTTTGGAAAAGTTAACTCACCTGAATAACAGCTTGAAAGTAAATTCCTCCCAAATCACTAACTACCTAGACTTAACGGGATATGTGATATATAATCCTCTTATATTTGGGTAATTAGGATTTTGGTGGCTAATAAACTAGAATTGAACTTAACCATTTAATCTAAATTAAGTGACCAAGAAATTGGTGGTTTATTAGGTTAGAGGAGACTAGATCCCTAAGGAATTATGGTTTAGTCAATTAAATTTTGCCAAGAATTGAATCTTGCATGATTAACGTATTTGGTAAGAACCATTAATCCGGAAAAATAAATATCTCAGAAACCTTAACTGTTTTCTCACATACTTTTCACATCAAAATTACTGCTTGCTTTCTTGAATTCTCTGAATTTCTGGTTAATGTAATTTAAACCCAAAATACTATTTTCTGCTTGTCTGACTAAGTGAATTGATGAGCGGATAATTTATACGCTCTTTGGCATTGTTTTTACATAGTTTTTAGTATGATCTAGCTACTTTTTAGTATATTTTTATTAGTTTTTAAGCAAAATTCATATTTCTGGACTTTACTATGAGTTTGTGTGTTTTTCTGTGATTTCAGGTATTTTCTGGCTGAAATTGAGGGACCTGAGTAAAAATCTGATTCAGAGGCTGAAAAAGGACTGCTGATACTGTTGGATTCTGACCTCTCTGCACTCGAAATGGAATGTTTGGAGCTACAAAAACCCAAATGGCGCGTTCTTAATTGCGTTGGAAAGTAGACATCCAGGACTTTCCAGCAATATATAATAGTCCATACTTTGCCCAAGTTTTGATGACGCAAACTGGCGTTCAAACACCAACTTTCAACGGTGGAGTTTCTACACACCAAAGATTAAGGTGCGGAGCTCTGCTGTTCCTCGAGTATTAATGCAAAGTACTATTGTTCTTCTATTCAATTCATACTTATTCCAAGATATTCATTCGCACCTAAGAACATGATGAATATGATGATTATATGACACTCATCACCATTCTCACTTATGAACGCGTGATTGACAACCACTTCCTTTCTACATGAAAACAAGCTTGAATGTATATCTCTTGGATTTCTAATCAACGATTCACATCGACTCCCCTTTGACAATGGGGCAGCTGAATCCGAGATTAGAATCTTCGTGGTATAGGCTAGAATCCATTGGCAGCATTCCTGAGATCCGGAAAGTCTAAACCTTGTCTGTGGTATTCCGAGTAGGATCTGGGAAGGGCTGACTGTGACGAGTTTCAAACTCGCGACTGTAGGGCGTGGTGACAGACGCAAAAGGATAGTAAATCCTATTCCTACATGATCGAGAACCAACAGCTGATTAGCCATACGATATCTGTGCATAGTATTTTTCATCCGAGACGAAAAATCCGACAGTTGATTAACCGTACAGAAACCATAGAGGGCCATTTTCACTGAGAGGACAGGAAGTAGCCATTGAAAACGGTGACACCCAACAGACAGCTTGCCATGGAAAGGAGTATGAAGGATTGGATGAAGGCAGTAGGAAAACAGAGATTCAGAAGGAACAACGCATCTCCATACGCTTATCTGAAATTCTCACCAATGAATTACATAAGTATCTCTATCTTTATCTTATGTTTTATTTATATTTTGATTATCAAAACTCCATAACCATTTGAATTCGCCTGACTGAGATTTACAATAGCTTGCTTCAAGCCGACAATCTCCGTGGGATCGACCCTTACTCACGTAAGGTTTATTACTTGGACGACCTAGTGCACTTGCTGGTTAGTTGTGCGAAGTTGTGAAAAAGAGTTGAGATTACAATTGTGCGTACCAAGTTGTTGGCGCCATTGAGATCACAATTTCGTGCACCAAGTTTTTGGCGCTGTTGCCGGGGATTGTTTGAGTTTGGACAACTGACGGTTCATCTTGTTGCTCAGATTAGGTAATTTTCTTTCTGTTTTAACCATTATTTTATTTTCAAAAAATTTTCAAAATTTTTCTTCTTTTTCGTTTTTCTAAAAATAATTTTCGAAAAAATCCAAAAAATTAATAAAATCATGAAAACCAAAAAGATTTTGTGTTTCTTGTTTGAGTCTAGTGTCAATTTTTAAGTTTGGTGTCAATTGCATGTTTTTAAAATTTGTGCATTTTTCAAAAAATTCATGCATTGCATTCTTCATGATCTTCAAGTTGTTCTTGACAAGTCTTTTTGTTTGATCTTCAAATTTTCTTGTTTTGTGTCTTTTGTTGTTTTTCATATGCATTTTTGAATTCATAGTGTCTAAACATGAAAAATCTCTAAGTTTGGTGTCTTGCATGTTTTTCTTTTCTTGAAAATTTTTCAAAAATATGTTCTTGATGTTCATCATGATCTTCAAAGTGTTCTTGGTGTTCATCTTGACATTCAAAGTGTTCTTGCATGCATCATTGGTTTTAATCCAAAATTTTTATGTGTTGAGTCATTTAGTTGTTTTTTTCTTTCCTCATTAAAATTCAAAAATAAAAAATATCTTTTTCTTATTTTACTCATAATCTTCGAAATCTTTGGGTTGACTTAGTCAAAATTTTTTAAAATAAGTTGTTTCTTGTTAGTCAAGTCAAGGTTTCAATTTCAAAAATTTATCTCTTCAAAATCTTTTTAAAAATAAAATCTTTTTCAAAATAAATTTCAATCATATCTTTTTTTCAAATCATATCTTTTTCAATCAAATCTTTTTCAATCATATCTTTTTCAAAAATTTGATTTCAAAAATATTTTCTAACTTCCTATCTTTTCAAAATTGATTTTCAAATATTTTTCAACTAACTAATTAACTTTTTTTTTGTTTGTTTTACTATTTCTTATCTTTTTCAAAACTACCTAACTAATTTTCTCTCTAACTTTGGAACACTCCTCATCTTTTTTCAAATTTCTTTTTAATTAACTAATTATTTCAAATTTTAATTTTAATTTTATTTCTTCTCTTAATTTTCAAATTCTAACAAAATTTTAAAATAAAAACAAAAATATTTTCTTTTTCCTTTTAATTATTTTCGAAAACACTGTCTCTCATCTTCTTCTATTTATTTTATTTATTTACTAACACTTCTCCTCCACTCATCAAAAATTCGAACCCTCTCCCTCTCTCTGAGTTCAAATTTTCCTCATTCTTATTCTTCTTCTCTTCTACTCACATAAAGGAATCTCTATACTGTGACATAGAGGATTCCATACTTTTTCTGTTCTCTTCTTTTTCATATGAGCAGGAGCAAGGACAAGGACATTCTTGTTGAAGCAGATCCTGAACTTGAAAGGACTCTGAAGAAGAAGCTAAGATAAGTTAAAGCACAACAATCCAGAAAAAACCTTACAGAGAATCTCGAAAGAGAAGTATTGGCCGAACCCAATAACAATGGTGGAGGTGCAAGGAAGATGCTTGGTGACTTCACTGCACCAAATTCCAACTTCCATGGAAGAAGCATCTCAATCCCTGCCATTGGAGCAAACAACTTTGAGCTAAAGCCTCAATTAGTTTCTCTGATGCAACAAAATTACAAGTTTCATGGACTTCCATCAGAAGATCCTTTTCAGTTCTTGATTGAATTCTTGCAGATCTGTGATACTGTTAAGACCAATAGAGTTGATCCTGAGGTCTATAGGTTTATGCTTTTCCCTTTTGCTGTAAGAGACAGAGCTAGAATATGGTTGGACTCTCAACCTAGAGATAGCCTGAACTCTTGGAATAAGCTGGTCACTACTTTCTTAGCCAAATTCTTTCCTCCTCAAAAGCTGAGCAAGCTTAGAGTGGATGTTCAAATCTTCATGCAGAAAGAAGGTGAATCCCTCTATAAAGCTTGGGAAAGATACAAGCAACTGTCCAAAAAGTATCCTTCTGACATGCTTTCAGAATGGACCACCCTAGATATATTCTATGATGGTCTATCTGAATTTTCTAAGATGTCATTGGACCATTCTACAGGTGGATCTATTCACCTGAAGAAAATGCCTACAGAAGCTCAGGAACTCATTTACATGGTTGTAAATAACCAATTCATGTACACTTCTGAAAGGAATCCTATGAGTAATGGGACGCCTCAGAGGAAGGGAGTTCTTGAAATTGATGCTCTGAATGTCATATTGGCTCAGAACAAAATGTTGACTCAACAAGTCAATATGATTTCTCAGAGTCTGAATGGATTGCAAAATGCATCCAACAGTACTAAAGAAGCATCTTCTAAAGAAGAAGCTTATGATCCTGAGAACCCTGCAATGGCAAAGGTGAATTACATAGGTGAAGCCTATGGAAATACTTATAATCCCTCATAGAGAAATCATCCAAATTTCTCATGGAAGGATCAACATAAGCCTCAACAAGGCTTTAATAATGGTGGAAGAAAAAGGTTTAGCAATAGCAAGCCTTTTCCATCATCCTCTCAGCAATAGACAGAGAATTCTGAGCAGAACCCCTCTAGCTTAGCAAATATAGTCTCTGATCTATCTAAGGCCACTCTAAGTTTCATGAATGTAACAAGATCCTCCATTAGGAAATTTGGAGGCACAAGTGGGCCAGCTGAGTAAAAGAGTCACTGAAACTCCTCCTAGTACTCTCCCAAGCAATACAGAAGAGAATCCAAAAAGAGAGTGCAAGGCCATAACCTTACTTGGTGTGGTCGAACCTAGAGAGGAAGAGGAGGACGTGAATTCCAGTGAGGAAGACCTCATGGGACGTCCTCTGGACAAAAAGGAGTTCCCATTTGAGGAACCTAAGGAATCTGAGGCTCATCTAGAGATCATAGAGATTCTATTGAACCTACTTCTGCCATTTATGAGCTCTGATGACTATTCCTCTTCTGAAGAGGATGAAGATATTACTGAAGAGCAAGTTGCTAAGTACCTTGGAGCAATCATGAAGCTCAATGCTAATTTATTTGGTAATGAGACTTGGGTGAATGAACCCCCTTGCTCACCAATGAACTGAATGACTTGGTTAGGCAGACATTACCTCAAAAGAAACAGGATCTTGGTAAATTCTTAATTCCCTGTACCATGGGCACCATGACCTTTGAGAAGGCTCTGTGTGACCTAGGGTCAGGCATTAACTTAATGCCACTCTCTGTAATGGAGAAACTGGAAATCTTTGAGGTACAGGCTGCCAAATTCTCATTAGAGATGGCAGACAAATTCATGAAAAAGGCTTATGGACAGGTAGAGGACGTGCTAGTAAAGGTCAAAGGCCTTTACATCCCTGCTGATTTCATAATCCTAGACACTGGAAAGGATGAGGATGAATCTATCATCCTTGGAAGACCCTTCCTAGCCACAGCAAAAGCTGTGATTGATGTGGACAGAGGAGAGTTGATCCTTCAATTGAATGAGGACTACCTTGTGTTTAAAACTCAAGGATCTCCCTCTGTACCCATGGAGAGGAAGCAAGGAAAGCTTCTCTTAATGCAAAGTCAAACGAAGCCCCCACAGTCAAACTCTAAGTTTGGTGTTGGGAGGCCACAACCAAACTCTAAGTTTGGTGTTGAACCCCCACATTCAAACTCTAAGTTTGGTGTTGGGAGGCCCCAACAATGCTCTGAACATATGTGAAGCTCCATGAGAGCTTACTGTCAAGCTATTGACATTAAAGAAGCACTTATTTGGAGGCAACCCAATTTTATTTTTCTATGTTATTTTCTTTTTTAGGTTGATGATCATGTGGAGTCACAAAAACAACTGCAAAAATTAAAGAAAAATAAAAACAGCATTAAAAATAGCACACCCTGGAGGAGAAACTTACTGGCGTTTAAACGCTAGTAAGGGTAGAAAAATGGGCGTTTAACCCAGTCTGGCACCATTCTGAGCATTAAATGCCAGAAAGAAGCACCAGACTGGCATTAAATGCCAGAAAGAAGCAACAAACTGGCGTTAAACGCCAAAAACAGGTTGTAGCTTGGTGTTTAACGCTAGGAAAGGAATAAAAGCTGGCGTTTAACGCCAGAAACAGGCAGCAGTCTGGTGTTAAATGCCAAGATTGCACAATAAGGGCGTTTTGCATGCTTAAAAGGAGCAGGGATGAAAAATCCTTGACCCCTCAGGATCTGTGGACCCCACAGGATCCCCACCTACCCCACCTCTCTCTCTCCCTCATACATCTCTATAACATTTCACCCAAAACACCACTCACCAATCAAATCCTATCCTCTTCCCTATACTCTCTTCACCAATCACCTCCATATCTCTTCCCCAAAAACCCTACCTACCTCACTTTCAAATTCAAACAAATTTCCCTTCCAAAACCCACCCCCATTCCATTCGGCCACTCTCCATCTCCTACCCCCTTGGCCGAACCTATCTCTCCCTCTATGTCCTCCATTTTCTTCTTCTTCCCCTTATTTTTTTCTTCTTTTGCTCGAGGACGAACAAACCTTTTAAGTTTGGTAAGGTAAAAGCATTGCTTTTTTATTTTTCCATAACCATTTATGGCACCTAAGGCCGGAGAAACCTCTAGAAAGAGGAAAGGGAAGGCAAAAGCTTCCACCTCCGAGTCATGGGAGATGGAGAGATTCATCTCAAAGGTCCATCAAGACCACTTCTATGAAGTTGTGGCCAAGAAAAAAGTGATCCCTATGCAATTCAGCTGTAATTGTCATAGAGGAAGACATCCTTATTGAAGAGGACAAGCCCGTCACCAAAAAGAGGATGGAGCAAATAAGAGAGCCCACTCATGGACCTCAACAAGAGCATGAGGAAATTCCTCATGAAATCCCTAAGATGCCTCAAGGGATACATTTTTCTCCACACAACTATTGGGAGTAACTCAACACCTCTTTGGAAGGCTTGAGTTATAACATGGAGCAACTAAGGATAAGAGCACCAAAAGTACTAGGGAGGAGCAACAAAGGCAATGAAGAGACATAGATGAGCTTAGGCGTTCCATTGGACCTTCAAGAGGAGGAACTAGCCGCCATCACTAAGGTGGACCCGTTCCTTGAATTCCTTATTTTTTTATTTTTCAGTTTTTTCGATTTTATGCTTTATGTACTATCTATGTTTGTGTCTTTACTACATGATCATTAGTTTCTAGTGTCCATGTCTTAAAGCTATGAATAATTCCATGAATCCTTCACCTCTTTTAAATGAAAAATGTGCTTAATTACAAAAGAACAAGAAGTACTTGGATTTCAAATTTTATCTTGAAATTAGTTTAATTATTTTGATGTGGTGGCAATACTTTTTATTTTCTGAATGAATGCTTGAACAGTGCATATTTTTGATAGTGAAGTTTATGAATGTTAAAATTGTTGGCTCTTGAAAGAATGATGAACAAAGAGAAATGTTATTGATAATCTGAAAAATCATGAAATTGATTCTTGAAGCAAGAAAAAGCAGTGAAAAAGAAAAAAAAAAGTAGCAAAAAAAAAGAAAGAAAAAAAAGAAAGAAAAAGAAAAAGCAAGCAGAAAAAGCCAATAGCCCTTTAAACCAAAAGACAAGGGTAAAAAGGATCCAAGGCTTTGAGCATTAATGGATAGGAGGGCCCAAGAAAATAAAATCCAGGCCTAAGCGGCTAAATCAAGTTGTCCCTAACCATGTGCTTGTGTCATGAAGGTCCAAGTGAAAAGCTGAGACTGAGTGGTTAAAGTCGTGATCCAAAGCAAAAATAGTGTGCTTAAGAACTCTGGATACCTCTAACTGGGGACTTTAGCAAAGCTGAGTCACAATCTGAAAAAGGTTCACCCAGTTATGTGTCTGTGGCATTTATGTATCCGGTGGTAATACTAGAAAACAAAGTGCTTAGGGCCACGGCCAAGACTCATAAAGTAGCTGTGTTCAAGAATCAACATACTGAACTAGGAGAATCAATAACACTATCTAAAATTCTGAGTTCCTATAGATGCCAATCATTCTGAATTTCAAAGGATAAAGTGAGATGCCAAAACTGTTCAGAAGCAAAAAGCTACTAGCCCCGCTCATCTAATTGGGAGTAAGTTTCATTGATATTGTGAGATTCATTGTATATTCTCTTCTTTTTATCCTATTTTGTTTTCAGTTGCTTGGGGACAAGCAACAATTTAAGTTTGGTGTTGTGATGAGTGGATAATTTATATGCTTTTTGGCATTGTTTTTACATAGTTTTTAGTATGATCTAGCTACTTTTTACTATATTTTTATTAGTTTTTAAGCAAAATTCACATTTCTAGACTTTACTATGAGTTTGTGTGTTTTTCTATGATTTCAGATATTTTCTGGCTGAAATTGGGAGACCTGAGCAAAAATCTGATTCAGATGCTGAAAAAAGACTGCTGATGCTGTTGGATTCTGACCTCCCTGCACTCGAAATAGAATTTTTGGAGCTACAGAAACCCAAATAGCGTGCTCTCAATTGCGTTGGAAAGTAGACATCCAGTGCTTTCCCGTAATATGTAATAGTCCATACTTTGCCCGAGTTTTGACGATGCAAACTGGCGTTCAAACACCAACTTCCTGCTCTATTCTGGTGTTAAACGCCAGAAACAGGTTACAAGCTAGAGTTAAACGCCAAAAACAGGCTGCAAATTGGCGTTTAACTCCAAGAGAAGTCTCTACACATGAAAGCTTCAATGATCAGCCCAAGCACATACCAAGTGGGCCCAGAAGTGGATTTCTGCATTATTTACTTATTTCTGTAAACCCTAGTAACTAGTTTAGTATAAATAGAACTTTTTACTATTGTATTAGACGTCTTGGTTATTCTGGTTCCCTCTCTGGGGCCGAAGGCAATGAACACCATTATCACTTATGTATTTTCAACGGTGAAGTTTCTACACACCATAGATTAAGATGCGGAGCTCTGCTGTTCTTCGAGTATTAATGCAAAGTACTATTGTTCTTCTATTCAATTCATGCTTATTCTTATTCTAAGATATTCATTCACACACAAGAACATGATGAATATGATGATTATGTGACACTCATCACCATTCTCACTTATTAACGCGTGATTGACAACCACTTCCGTTCTACATGAAAACAAGCTTGAATGTATATCTCTTGGGTTTCCAATCAACGATTCACATCGACTCCCCTCTGACAATGGGGCATCTGAATCCAAGATTAAAATCTTCGTGGTATAGGCTAGAATCCATTGGTAGCATTCCTGAGATCCAGAAAGTCTAAACCTTGTCTGTGGTATTCGAGTAGGATCTGGGAAGGGATGACTGTGACGAGCTTCAAACTCGTGACTGTAGGGCATGGTGACAGACGCAAAAGGATAGTAAATCCTCTTCCTATACGATCGAGAACAAATAGCTGATTAGTCATAGGATATCTGTGCATGGTATTTTTCATCCGAGACAAGAAATCCGACAGTTGATTAGCCGTACAGAAACCGTAGAGGACCATTTTCACTGAGAGGACGGGAAGTAGCCATTGACAACGGTGACACCCAACAGACAGCTTGCCATGGAAAGGAGTATGAAGGATTGGATGAAGGCAGTAGGAAAACATAGATTCAGAAGGAACAACGCATCTCCATACGCTTATTTGAAATTCCCACCAATGAATTACATAAGTATCTCTATCTTTATCTTATTTTTTATTTATATTTTGATTATCAAAACTCCATAACAATTTGAATCTGCCTGACTGAGATTTACAAGATGACCATAGCTTGCTTCAAGCCGACAATCTCCGTGGGATCGACCCTTACTCGCGTAAGGTTTATTACTTGGACGACCCAGTGCACTTGCTGGTTAGTTGTGCGAAGTTATGAAAAAGAGTTGAGATTATAATTGTGCGTACCAAGTTGTTGGCGCCATTGAGATCACAATTTCGTGCACCATAAATCACTCAATTATTATTGCTTGGTCCATCAATCCTCGTGCAATCGACCCTCACTCACCTGAGGTATTACTTGGTACGACCCGGTGCACTTGCCGGTTAGTTTGTGGTGTTGAAAATCCATGACCAAGTTTTTGGCACCGTTGCTAGGAATTGACTGTAATTAATAACTACTCGTTGTTTGATTGTTTAGATTAAACGTTTTTACTTTAATCTTGTTTAATTTTTTTACTTGAATTTTAAAAAAATTTGCTTTAAAGTATTTAAAAATTTCTTCTCCTTAATTTCTGAAATTAAGTTTGGTGTCCCGCTAATTTCTTTAATTTATTTTCTCCATTTATTTTTTCCTTTAAAATTTTCGAACTCATTAGCTTATTTTTCTTTAATTAAGTTTCGAATTTGTTGGCTTATTTCTTTCATTTATTTTAAAAAATTTTGTGTTATTTATTTGATTTATTTTATTTCCTTTACTCAGGTTACCTCACTGAAAATTTTTTTCACTCTGACGTAGAGATTCCCATTTTTTCTTGTTTTTTGTTTGTTTATGAGTAAGAACAGGAACAAAAAACCTCTTCTTGACTTTGATCCTGAGATTGAGAGAACCTTGAGAAGACGTTTACTTACAAAGCTACTGAGAATCTCAAAGACAATTTTGAGAAAGAAGTTGAAGGAGCTACTATGGATCCAAACAACAACAATAACATTATTAATCCACTGTTAATCCTTATGTTCTCAATGCTCCTAATGTGCCCGAGAAACCAAGAAAGACACTGGGCCCATACACTGCTTCTAACCCCCAATTTCTATGGCAATAACATTGTTGTACCTCCTGTTGCTGCTAATAATTTTGAGTTGAAACCTCAGCTCATCTCTCTGGTGCAACAGAATTGTCAGTTTCATGGACTCCCACGAGAAGACCCAAACTTGTTTATCTCTAATTTCCTGCAAATTTGTGACACTGTGAAAATTATTGGAGTTCATCCAGATGATTATAGGTTGCTTTTCTTTCTGTTTGCTGTACGGGACAGAGCCAAGTAGTGGCTTGATATACAGCCCAAGGAGAGCTTGGATACATGGGATAAGTTGGTTAATAGATTTTAACCAAGTTTTTTCCACCTCAGAAGCTGATTAAGTTGAGGATGGATGTTCAGATTTTTGGGTAGAGAGAGGGTGAGTCTCTTTATGAAGCCTGTGAGAGGTACAAAATAATGCTTAGGAAGTGTCCTCCTGATATATTCTCGGACTGGATTCAGTTACAGATTATGGGGTGTGGTGGAGGAGAAAGTTAAATTTGAATTTGGGTTGTTGGGAGGAGAGATTGATGGAATAGATGAGAGTGGATTGGGTGAAGTGAGAGGTAGGTTGAGAGAATCAAGGGAAGTCATGGGTGATGGGAATTTTGAATGTGGATGGAAAAGTGGGCGAAAGAGGCCGGAGAGAGAATGGATAAAGTTTGAACTGGTCAAAAGTGGTTGAGGTTGGGGTTTAACCATAGTTACAAAGCCTTCCTTCCATGCTCACACCCCCCTCTGGGCGTTAAACGTTGGCTTGGCATTTAACGCCAGCACGGGGTAAAATTTTTTTTTTTGAAGCATCCCCGGCGCTAAACGCGCGCCCCGGGGGGGGGTGCAAAAATTGAAGTTGAATGTCCAAAATGGGCGTTAAATGCCCATGCTCTACTCCTCTCCTGGCACTAAACGTCAGAGCTGGCGTTTAGCACCCCCAGCAGGCTCCACCAGGGTGTGCTGTTTTCTCGTCTAAGTGGTCCTGTTCCTTTTCTAAGTGCCATACATGATCACAAATATTAGAAGAACTAGGAAAACTATGAAAATCAATGAGAAATAAAATGATATGAAATCAAACTAAAATAAACTAAACTAAAGCTGACATAAAGTAAAGATAAGCTACAGGATTCTAATGGTTGGGTTGCCTCTCAACAAGCGCTTCTTTATCGTCATTAGCTTGACGGATAGCTCCTCTAAGGAGGAGGATCATATGGGCTCAGATCTTCACCCCTCATGGTGAACTTCTTTCCTGTACTCTCATGAATCAGCTCAACATGCTCTAAAGACAGGAATCTGTTCATAGTGTGTGGTATGACTGGACTATGAGTGAAGACTACTCTCATGCCTGGTGAGAAGTCCTCGGTAGAAATCTTCTTATTTATCCAGCACTTGGGTAGGCCTACTCCATCTTTGGTGGGTGGTAAATGCTCAACACCAAACTTAGGTTTGATGTCAGAGGGGATGGTATGGCTTTCCACCAAGTGAGAAGGCTTAAGGATTGAGCTCTGCATGTTAGTACGATCTTTGTCAGATAGTGGAGGGGGTTTAAAGATCTTGAACATCATATGGTCCTCATACATCCTCAGGACTAATTCTCTTCTCTCTACATCAATCAAGGCTCTCCCAGTTGCTAGGAATGGCATTCCTAGGATGATGGAGTCATCCTTCTCCTTCTCCTTTTCTGTGTCAAGTATCACGAAGTTTGTAGGGAGGTAAAGGTCTTCAACCCTTACTAGAACGTTCTCCACCAATCCATATGTCCGTTTCAGGGACTTGTCCGCCATCTCTAATGAAATCCTTGTGGGTAGGGCTGGAAGTGAGCTGAGCTAGACCAAGCTCAAGCTCGGCTCACAAAAATTAAGCTTGGCTCACGGCTCGGCTCATTAACAATTGAGCCCATTTCGTAAGCTCAAGCTCGGCTCAACGAAAGCTCACGAGCTGGCTCAAATAATAGAAACATAATCTATAATTCTATATCAATAAATTATAACTTATATATATTAAAAATATTAAAAAATAAATTTAGTATATTGTCTATCTATCAATTATAAATTTTTTATTTATATCCTACATCAACATTATATATAAAAAATGACTATAAAATTTTAAACAATTAAGAACATATGTAAAATTATATATATATATATATATATATATATATATATATATATATATATATATGTATATATATTAAATTATTAATACGCATATCCTATATGCATTTAATCTATGCTTTAAATATTATATATATAATTGAGCCAGCTCACGAGTTTAGCTTATCAAGCTATTAATCAGTCGAGCTCGAGGTGGCTCATGAGCAGGCTTGACTCACTTCCAGCCCTACTTGTGGGTTGCACCTCTTGGATCACCAACTTCATCACATAGAGAGGCATCAGATTTATGCTTGATCTAAGGTCGCATAGTGCATTCTCAAATGTGATGGTCCCTATGGTACAGGGAATCAGGAAGCTTTCAGGATCTAGCAACTTTTGAGGCAGCTTCTTCTGCACCAGTGCACTACACTTTTTGGTCAGCACCACAATTTCATCTCCCCTCAAGACCTTCTTCTCAGAGAATACACTTTTCAGATAGGTAAAGGGAGGCTTCTTCTCTAACACCTCAGCAAAAGGAATATTTATTTGTAACTTTTTAAAGACTTCCAAGAATTGATTGAGTTGCTCATCCTTCTCCTCTTGCACGTTCTGAAGGAGTTGTACTTCAGGATCCTTCATCACCACTGGGGCATGTACTATTGTACTGCCAGTCTTCTCTTGAGCCTTTTCTCCTTCAAATCCTCAGAAACATTCTCCTCTTTAGACACGACCTCCTTGCCTATGGTGAGGACCTTGCACTCTTCCCTTGGATTCACTTTTATGTTGCTTGGAAGAGTGTTGGAAGGTCTCTCAGGTATCTTTTTGCTCAACTGACCCACTTGCACTTCCAAGTTCCAAATTGAAGATCTAGTCTCTTGTATAAAGCTGTGAGTGGTCTTGGAGAGGTCAGAGACTATTGTGGCTAAGTCAGAGAAACTGTGTTTCTGAGAGGACTCTTGCTGCTATTGAGAAGGTTGGAACTGTCTGCTGTTGAACCTATTCTAATTGGTTCCACCCTAATTATTGATGAAGCTTTGTTGGGGCTTTTGATGTTGCTCCTTCCACCCAAAGTTAGTGTGATTCCTCCATCCCTGATTGAAAGTGTTCGCATAGAGATCATTTTTGGGATTTATAGATGATTTTCCCATGTAATTAACTTCTTCCATGGTGGGCTGAGCAATGTCACAAACGTCCCCTTGGGTGTAGCTTCCAACCATGTCATAAGATGCATCTTGAGTATTGACAGTTGAAACTTGCATTCCGGTCAAATGCTGAGAGATCATGCTTATCTAATGGGACATGAGCTTGTTTTGAGCCAAATTAATGTCTAGTGTGTCCACCTCCATGACGCCTTTCTTTTGAGTAATACCAGTGTTCACAGGGTTCCTCTCAGAAGTGTAAAGATACTGGTTGTTGGCAACCATCGCAATAAGCTCGTCTACCCCTTCGGGTGTCTTTTTCATATGTAGAGAGCCACCAACTAAGTGATCGAATGACCTCTTGGCCATTTCAGAGAGGCCATCATAAAAGATCTTCAGCTTGGTCCAATCAGAAAATATATCCGGATGGCACCTGCTGATCATCTACTTGAATCTCTCCCAAGCTTCATAAAGGGACTCTCCATCTTTCTATCTAAAGGTCTGGACATCCACCATAAGCTTAGTCAGCTTCTGAGGTAGAAAAATTTATTCAGAAATCCTGTGACCACCTTGTCCCACGTGTCCAGACTTTGCTTGGGCTGTGAGTCAAGTTACTGCCTTGCTCTGTCCCTTACAGCAAAAGGGAAGAGCATGAGCTTGTAAACCTCAGGGTTCACTCCATTTGTCTTTACAATGTCACAGATCTGCAGAAAGTCAGAGATGAATTTATTGGGGTCCTCTTGCAAGAGTCCATGATACTGGCAATTTTGCTGCACAAGAGTAACCAGTTGAGGCTTCAGCTCGAAGTTATTAGCACCAATAGCTGGTATATCTATACTGCACCCATTGAAGTCGGGCGTTGGTGTTGTGTACGAGCCAAGCACCTTCCTTGCTTGCTCCCCAGTATTTTCACCATTAGCTTCCATGGTGGGTTCTTCAGCTTCCTTCTCAAAAATCTCCCTGAGATTTTCTCCGGCTTTGTAAGCTCTGGTTTGTTGCAAATGCTACCTCAAAGTCCTCTCAAGTTCAGGATCAAACTTAGGAAGGGATTTCTTGTCTCTATTTCTACTCATAAACAAACAAGACACAAGAAAAAGTGGGAGTCTCTAGGTCATAGTATAGAGAGCTCCCAGTGAGATACCTAAAAGAAATAATATAAAAGAAAATAAAGCAAACTATTAAGCCAAAAAATCGAAAATAACAAAAAAAATTCAAAAACTAGAAAAAAAATGCAAAAAAAAAAAATACTAAACTTTCACAAATAAAGAGAACTAAGGGACACCAAACTTAAAATCGGAAATTAAAGAAAAATAGATAAGATAAAAATCAAAAATTAAGAAAAATAAACAAAATAGAAATAAAAAATTAAAAAGAAAAAAATAAATAAACAAAAACTAATAAAATTACCTAATCTAAGCAACAAGACAACTGGTAAAATCACAAACAATCCCCAGCAACAGTGTAAAAAACTTAGTGCACGAATTAGGATTTCGCACAACTTAACTAGTAAGTGCACCGGGTCATCCAAGTAATACCTCAGGTGAGTAAGGGTCGATTCCACGAGGATTGTCGGACTGAGCAAGCAATGGTTGTCTTGTGTACTTAGTCAGGAAAATTAAAAAGGGGTTTGGTGAATGCAATTTGCATAAAAACAATAACCAATAAAATAAAGAAAGCAAGTTTAGCGCCACGAAAATCCTAATTACACAAGACTAACAGGATTATATGTCACATATCTAAATTAGTTCATACAATTAGCGGTTCAAGAGGAATTTGTTTTCAAGCTGTAGTCCAAGCGAGATAACTCTCTCTCGAATCACAAGAACTCATGTAGAAAAGGGTCATACTCTCGTTCCACCCAATTTAAAAGATTAAGAACAAAAACAATCCTTAGAATTGAATCAAACATAAATTAAAATAGAAGAATAATAATTATAATCCATAGAACAAAATAGACAGAGCTCCTAACCTTAACCAAGAGAGGATTAGTTGCTCATACTTACAGAGAAAACACAATTGTCATCTAATGATGCTTGATGCCCAGAAAGGGTGCATCTTATTCCTTTAAATACTAACCTAGTAATAAATGCTAGACCTAAAAAGATATTATTTATAAATAAAGCTTACAAAAGAAAATTAAAATAAAATTGAGAAGTTCTAAGTCCAATAGGAAGCCCAAAGAGAAGGTGTCTTCGGCCTGCTCTTGGTGTTTCACACCAGAGATGGGCGTATAACGCCCCATGGGGAATAGAGTTGTTAATGCCTGGGTCCCCTGCTGGCACTAGATGTCAGCTGGGCGTTTAGCGCCCAGGGAGGGTGCTGCAGTATTTCTTCTTTTTGCTCCAAAACTCCGCAAAATTGCTTCGAATTTCACCTAAAAAATCATAAAAATACCAAAACAATTCAAAGTAGCATCCAAAGAGGATTTTTGCACTAAAATCAAGTAAAACTAAATAAAATCTTACTAAAAACAACTAGAAAATGCTAGAAAAAAGGGTATAAGATGCTCAAGCATCAGATAACTCTCTCGAGAATCACAAGAACTCATGTAGAATAAGGGTCATACTCCCGTTCCACCCAAATTCATAAGATTAAGAACGAAAATAATCCTTAGAATTGAATCAATACATTAATTAAGATAGAAGAATAATAATCTAAATCCATAGAAATAAACAGAGCTCCTAACCTTAACCGAGAGGTTTAGTTGCTCATGACTTACAGAAAAATTAGGGTTCTGAAAACGTGCGGAAGAGAGAGGATCCGAATCACAAGAAATCTTTTCCCTTTTATACTAACCTAATTTGATACGAAAATAATATAAAATAATAAATTCTAAGACTAAAAGATATTGTTTGTAAATAAAAATTACAAAAGAAAAATAAAATATAACTAATAAATGCTAAATCCACTTGAGAAGTCCAAAGAGAAGGGAATTCGGACTGCTTGCTGGCATTAAACGCCATAGTGGACGTTTAATGCTCTAGATGGAGTAAGCCTGCATACGCTTCTGGCGCTAAACGCTGGCTGGGCGTTTAGCGCCCTGGGGGGACTATCAGCTTTGTTCTTTTTTTTTTTCCTCCAAATTCTGACAAATTGCTCCGAATTTCACATGAAATCATAAAATACTAAAATAACTCAAAGTAGCATCCAAAGAGGATTTTTGCACTAAAATCAAGTAAAACTAAATAAAATCTAACTGAAAATAACTAGAAAATGCTAAGAAAAATAGTACAAGATACTCACGCATCACTTACCAAGTATGCTCACCTTATTACCGTGAAATCAGATTTCTCAAGTAATAGTGCTGCTGAGAGTTTTGTTATTAATGTGGTGCACCTTCATGGAATGCCTAAGTCTATTGTTTCTGATCAGGACAGTGTTCATTAGTGCTTTTTGGCAGCAATTGTTCAAACAACAGGGCACTAGATTAGCCATGAGTTCAGTATATCACCCAACGACTGATGCGCAGATTGAGGTGGTGAATTGATGTGTGGAAATGTACCTTCGTTGCTTTGTCTTTTATCTTTCCAAATCTTGGAATAAATATTTACCTTGGGCTAAATTCTGGTATAATACTACTCATTATTGAAGCATTGGCATGACACCTTTTAAGGCTCTATATGGCAAGTCCCTCCAAGTATAGCTAGATACGAGCTGACTTTTGCTGATCCACCAGAACTACAACTTCTTCTCCAAGATAGAGATTCAGCTTTAGCATAACTAAATGCTAACCTACTTAACACACAAAGTCATATGAAGCTAGAAGCAAATAAAAAGCAAAGAGATCTTCAATTTGAGCCAGGTGATGAAGTGCTACTCAGACTACAACCATACAGGCAACATTCTGTTGGTTTTTGGAAAACCCATAAATTGGATTGAGGTATTTTAGCCTTTTTAAGGTCCTAGCCAGGATGGGGGCAAGTAGCTTAGAAATTGCAAATTTCAGACAACTTTAAAATACATAATGCATTTCATGTGTCGATTCTTGAAAAATTCAGGGATAATTCAAGTATGCATTATTTGCCGCTAACTATAGATTGTATTGAAAATGGCCTACTTCTACATCTACTAGTTATTTTGGCTCAATAAACCCTCCTTAGAGGATATGACCAGGTGCACCAAGTATTGATTTAATGGGACTATATTCAGAGTTTAGAGACAATTTGAAAAGATACCAAACAATTCTAACAGAATTTTTCTAATTTTAACATTGAGGACAAGGTTGTCCTCGAAGGGGAGGGTAATGATGCTGAAACAATGAACACAAGAGTGAATCTTGAAAAATTTAGCACAAAAGAAGAAGACAATTTTGTTAATTGGATATATGATCAAAATAAAAGTTTGAGTTGTTCAAAAAAGCAGTTTAAATTTTCATAATTTTAAAAATGTCATTAAAAGTAAATTTTCATAATAAAGTGCCAAAATAAATAAAAATTTAAAATCTCATTATTGTTAAATTGGCTTATTATTCATTGTTTTATATTGTTACATTTTTTCCTCAACCTCTTGTTTTATTCTTTGCAAAATTGCATTTTTTTTACTTAGAAATATGGATAAAAATAGAAAATTAAACCTAAGATTAGTCATAACATCATCTTCATAAATGAAACATCATCATAATGCTTTACAAATATAGTTTTCACTTTATCAGATATAATAATAAGTAATAACAGATGGCTGTGCTTCATGATTTAATGTAGAATCCTTGTTGCTCACTCGCTCCTCTTGAAGATCTACCTGCTAACACCAATTTGCAGCCAATAAAAGCGCAAACATCAATTTGATAAGTATTAACTAACTACAACTGCAACAAATTTTAATTAACATTTTTAGTTATTAGCTCAAATTTTATTAATTTTGAGCAAGGAAATTTTATACTTATATTAATTTTTTCTTTTAATATAAGAAATGAATTTATTTTCTACCATTCTTTAGATGGTTGAATTTATGGTATTTGTTACTTTGTTATTTTTAATCAATCAATTTTTATAAATACTCATATATGTGATGAACTGATAAGAATAAAACACAATTCCCTACTTGCAAGAATCAGAGGAGCAACAATATCCACTCACAACAAATATTAACACCAGCACAATAATACCCAATAGCAGTGGAAAAATCACATAAACCAAAAATTATAAGCAAGCTAACACACCAAGATTTTTAACGTGGAAAACCTCCTCAATGAGAGAAGTAAAAACCACGAGTCACCAAGACCAGGATATAGCTTCACTATGATGAAAAATAAGGTACAAGAGAGTCATAAATTACTGCACAAAACGTGCATACAACAAGCCAAACAACCCAAGCTTCAATGCTTTCAAAACAAGAACAAGAAGATGAAAATACCACAAAAACAGAGCTACTGTGCGTGGCCAATATCTCCAGCTACAGATGTCGAATTGAAGATCCGAACGGTGAAATCAAAGAACCAGATGTGTAGAACACACTGTCCAAATTTGAGCTCGATCCAACGGTTAACGAATCTGCAGTGACCAATTTACAGAGACAGCTTTGTGTATGTGCGAAAATGACTTTCTCTCCTCTCTTCTCTCTAGTGTTTGGTGTTCTCCTTGCAAATGACCTCTCTCTCTCAACCCTAATTCACCTCAGCCACTTCAACTAATCATGGGCTTGGATACTAGCATTTGGGCTTTTTCTCCACATAGGAAGGGAGCCCAAAAACCCAACAAATCTCCCCCTCACGACTATGTGGAGGTAACCGCCAATCCGGCGATTAAGCAACAAACTTCAAACTTCCATCTTGGTAATGCCTTGGTCATCATATCAGAACCATTCTCATCAGTATGAACCTTTTCAAGTTCCAACAACTCAGCATCCAAAACATCACGTATCCAATGATACCTCACATCAATATGTTTGGACCGAGAATGAAAAGTAAAATTTTTACCAAGATGTATAGCACTTTGACTATCACAAAATAACACATACCTCTCTTGAGTAGACCCGAGTTCCTTCAAGAATTTCTTCATCCAAAGCATCTCCTTGCACGCTTCGGTAATGGCAATAAACTCGGCCTCGGTAGTAGACAAAGCAACACATTTTTGCAATCTTGATTGCCAAGACACAGCTCCACCCGCAAAGTTGATCAAGAAGCCTGAAATGGACCTTCTAGAGTCAATATCTCCTGCCATGTCTGAGTCAGTGTAACCAACTAGAATAGGCTTATCACTTCCATAACACAACTTCATGTTAGAAGTACCACGAAGATATCTCATTATCCATTTTACAGTATTCCAATGCTCTCTTCCTGGGTTTGAAACAAAACGGCTAACACAACCAACAGCATGAGCTATATCCGGTCTTGTGCACACCATAGCATATATTAAACTACCCACGGCTGATGCATATGGAACTTTTTCCATGTCTTTCTTCTCTTCATCACTTGATGGACTTTGCTTGCAACTCAATTTGAAGTGTGTAGCAAGAGGAGTACTAACAACCTTTGCTTTCTCCATTTGGAACCTGTGCAATATTGTCTCTATGTATTTCTCCTGTGACAACCAAAGTTTCTTCTCCTTTCTATCACGCTCGATTCTTATGCCAAGAATCTCCTTTGCTGGACCAAGGTCCTTCATTGCAAATGACATTGCAAGTTGCTTCTTCAACATATCAATCCTAGAAGCATTCTGACCAACAATAAGCATATCATCAACATATATCAAAAGGATAATAAAATCATTACTAGCAAACTGTTTAACAAATACACAATGATCAGAAGTAGTCTTCTTGTAGCCTTGTTCTGCCATAACAGACTCGAACTTCTTGTACCACTGTCTTGGAGCTTGCTTCAAGCCATACAAGCTCTTCTTCAGTTTGCAAACATGATCCTCTTTGCCTTTTACCATGAAACCTTCAGGTTGTTCCATGTAAATTTCATCCTTAAGATCGCCATGAAGGAAAGCAGTTTTCACATCCATCTGCTCTATCTCTAAATCAAGACTTGTAGCCAAACTCAAAACAGTCCTAATAGAAGATCTTCTCACAACCGGTGAAAAGATTTCATTATAGTCAACTCCCTTTTTCTGCCTGTAGCCCTTGACCACCAATCTAGCCTTGTACCTTGGACACTGAGAATTTTCTTCATGCTTCAACCTATAAACCCACCTGTTCTGCAAAGCTTTCTTTCCTTTTGGCAACTTCACAAGCTCAAATGTTTGATTATCATACAAGGATTTTATTTCATCTTGCATTGCATCAAACCATTTCTTATTGTCGTCACCTTCCATAGCTTCCGTATAACATTCAGGTTCTCCCCCATCAGTCAAGGTCACATATCCATCAGTAAATGTTATATACTCACTAGAAGGATACCTCGTTGAAGGTCATCGCTCTCTAGTAGACCTCCTAGGATGGAAACCTGGTGGATCTTCAGGTAGCTCAGGTTGATTATCAGCATCATCATCAACTGGAGCATCAATTGGATCTCCCATCTCCTGGTCATCAGGAACCAAAGGCTCATTTTATTGCATATGCTCCTGATATTAATTCTCTATTTGTTCTGACGAAGGAGGCAGCTGAACTGGATCTACATCAGTGAAGTCACTGCTCTCTTGTGATTGACTCTTCTTTGCCTTATCAATGTCCTCAATGGTCTGGTCTTCAATAAACTCTACATCACGGCTCCTTACAAGCTTCTTTTCAACTGGATCATAAAGCCTGTAACCAAACTCATCTTGACCATACCTAATAAAAATGCACTGCCTTGTCTTCACATCCAACTTGGACCTCTCATCCTTTGGAACATGAACAAATGCTTTGCATCCAAAGACTCTCAAGTGACCATACGAGACATCTTTACCCGACCAAACATGATCCGGAACATCATTGTCCAAAGCAATTGTAGGACTCAGATTAATCACATGAGCCGCTGTAAGTAGCGCTTCACCCCAAAAGACTTTAGGTAGCTTAGCTTCAGTAAGCATACACCTAACTCTTTCAATCAGTGTTCTATTCATCCTTTCTGCCAAACCATTCAACTGAGGTGTTTTAGGAGGTGTCTTTTCATGCCTAATGCCTTGCTGCTTACAATACACATCAAATGGTCCACAATACTCACCACCATTATCAGTGCGAATACATTTAAGCTTTTTACCTGTTTGCCTCTCAACCAAAGCTTGGAATTGTTTGAATTTTTCCAAAGCTTGGTTCTTTGTTTTTAAAGCATAAGTCCAAAGCTTTCTTGAATGATCATCAATAAAAGTAATAAAGTAAATAGCTCCACTAAAATACCGTACCTTCAAAGGACCACAAATATCGGAGTGCACCAATTCCAAGAATTCTGATTTTCTTGAAGGTTGATGCTTCTTGAAGGATAATCTTCTTTGTTTGCCAGCCATGCAATGAGAACATTTCTCCAACTCTGCATTCTTCAAACCTGAAAGAGCATCCTTTCTAGCCAAATAGCTAAGTCCTTTTTCACTAATATGACCAAGTCGTCTGTGCCACAAGCTACAAACTTCTTTACTTTCAATCGCATTCACACTACCTTTTGCAATCATGGCATGCATCACATACAAACTTGAAGTACCTTTTTCTCGAGCCACCACTAAGTTGCCTTTAGTAAGCTTCCATTGTCCAAAGCCGAAAGTGTTTACAAAGCCTTCATTATCAAGCCTTTTAACTGAAACCAAATTCAAGCGAACATCTGGAGCGTGTCTAACATCTTTAAGTAGTAGCTTCATTCCCATATTGGTCTCAAGACAAACATCTCCTACACCAATAACCTTGGCCAAACCATCATTACCCATCTTAAGCACTCCAAAATTACCTGGAGTATAAGAAGTGAAGAACTCCTTCTTCGGTGTAACATGTATTGAGGCGCCACTATCAATTACCCAGCTGAACTCATCATCAGAAACAAGATTGACCTTGTACTCATAATCAGCAATATCAACAGTAAGAAGATCATCTGAAATAGAAGATACACGATCATTACCACCATCATCCTTCTTTTCTTGCTTACCTTTGTTCTCCTTTTTCCAAAGATAGCAATATTTTTGAACGTGACCTATTTTGTGACAGTAGTGACATTCAACATTCTTGTATCTTCCCTTGGATTTGCTCCTGCTTTTACCTCTACCCTTTTGAACTCTATTCTGATTTCTTCCCCTGGTTTCAGTGACTAACATTTCAGAGTGTGACGAAGAATTCTGCGTCTTCCTTCTCATCTCTTCATTTAAAATGCCACCTTTAACAAGTTGCATGCTCACTTTACCATTCGGAGCAGAATTAGTAAGAGAAATACGAAATGTCTCCCAAGAATCTGGTAGAGTATTTAGCAACCACAATCCTTGAACCTCATCTTCAAACTTGATTCCCATGCTTGACAACTGATCCAGAACTCCTTGAAATTCATTCAAGTGATCTAATACTTGTGACCCCTCTTTGTATCTCAAATTCATCAACATATTCAACAAGTACAATTTATTGTTGCCAGACTTGGAAGCATACAAGGATTCAATTTGATTCCACAAAGCCCTAGCATGAGTCTCATTAGCAATGTGATTATAAACATTATCATCCACCCATTGCCTAATAAAACCACAAACTTGTTGGTGTTCAAACTCCCATTCTTCATTTGTTTTAGATTCTGGTTTTTGTGTAGAAAATACAGGTAAATGTAGATTTTTGACAAACAACAAATCTTTCATTTTTCCCTTTCATAGATGGTAATTAGTGCCATTCAAACTTATCATCCTAGTAGAATTATTTGCCTCCATCTTTCAAGCAAGTTATAACCAAATACCAAAACTGAGCTCTGATGCCAATTGATAGGAATAAAACACAATTCCCTACTTGTAAGAATCAGAGGAGCAACAATATCCACTCACAACAAATATTAACACCAGCACAATAATACCCAATAGCAGTGGAAAAATCACATAAACCAAAAATTATAAGCAAGCTAACACACCAAGATTTTTAACGTGGAAAACCTCCTCAATGAGAGAAGTAAAAACCACGAGTCACCAAGACCAGGATATAGCTTCACTATGATGAAAAATAGGGTACAAGAGAGTCATAAATTACTGCACAAAACGTGCATACAACAAGCCAAACAACCTAAGCTTCAAAGCTTTCAAAACAAGAACAAGAAGATGAAAATACCACAAAAATAGAGCTACTGTGCGTGGCCAATATCTCCAGCTACAGATGTCGAATTGAAGATCCGAACGGTAAAATCAAAGAACCAGATGTGTAGAACACACTGTCCAAATTTGAGCTCGATCCAACGGTTAACGAATCTGCAGTGACCAATTTACAGAGACAGCTTTGTGTATGTGCGAAAATGACTTTCTCTCCTCTCTTCTCTCTAGTGTTTGGTGTTCTCCTTGCAAATGACCTCTCTCTCTCAACCCTAATTCACCTCAGCCACTTCAACTAATCATGGGCTTGGATACTAGCATTTGGGATTTTTCTCCACATAGGAAGAGAGCCCAAAAATCCAACATGAACCTCAGCTCGAAGATCAATTTCTTCTGCAAGCAAAGACCGAAAAAGAAAAAATGGAATCCAGAAATATTGCCTAACACAAAAAATAAAATAAAATACGAACAACATACAACAATAGCCTGCTAAGACAAATAAGAATAGTTTTTTTTTTAAGAACAGACTTTCATTCATAGAAATTATCAAATGACCCTTACTTATCGCAACAAAAAAACTTAGAATTCATATGAAGAAAGGACAGATAAATATCATCTATGTTAAATTGTGAATTAAGAGGTGACACAATATTTGATTATAGAAATTTTTAAAAGATAAAAATAAAAACAAATTTGAGTCTTTTTCGTTTCTAAAACTATATAGATGTACTGCAACATAATGAAATACCTATTTTTTTTTCTGAGTATAAATTTGAACTCTTTCTAGATCTGCAAAAATTTTCATAAATATCAAATTTTTTTTAGAATGTCTTTTTCTCAAATCTGAAAAGTCTACATTGTCAACTCTAAGACATTCATAGAAAAGTATCATGACACTACAAATTAAAGAAACGATTATACCACAAAATAAGAGAAATAAACCACTAACGTTATTGAGATTTGAATTACAAAAGAAGAAAAAGACAATAACAGAAAATATAACCAAAACACAAAGAGAAACAGAGGTGGGTATTGATGGTTATCCAAGTTTAATGTAAAACTGAAAGACAATGAGTAATGTATTGCTTAATTGCATACAAGCAGAAAAATTTTCTATATAAAAAATTCAAACTAAAAGGCTTGCTTTTAAAAGTGATCCATTATCCTTCTATGATGTCTTCTTTGAGCTTTTAGGTTTGCATACAAAGTTTGCTTCTTCATTTCATTCCTGTTTTGGTTTGTGTGATGTTTGGCGGTGGCTTTGTGATAAACTCTAATTTTGTGGCTTATTTTGTGTTGAATTTAGGGGATTTTATCAACTTATCTCATATTTATTCAATGAAATAGCACGGTTTCATGAAATTTTTCTAATTGTGTTTAATGGTTAAAAACATGCTTTTTAGGCCTTTAATTGGTTAAGTTTAATGCATTTTAATTCTACTCGATGCCTTGATATGTTTGTTAGTGATTTCAGGGTTAAAAGGCAAGCAATGGATCAAAGGAGTGAAGAGAAAAGCATGCAAGAAGGACAATTCATGGAAAATAAGAATTTGGAAGATTCAAAGCGACGTGTACGCGTGACTGACGCGCACGCGTGAAGAAGGAATTCGTCAAGAGAACGCGTATGCGTGACTGACGTGTACGCGTGATAAGGAAAGTTGCCAGTGACGCGTACGCGTGACCCAGGCATACGCATGATAAGCCGCATGTGACCTCATTAAAGGCAGTACACTAGGGGCAATTTCTGAGCTGAAGGAGGCCCGAATCCAACTCATTTCTGATGCTTTTGAACCCAAGAATTAGAAGGGAATGGGAAGAAGTAGTCATACTTTAGTTTTTCATCATGTTTTAGGTTAACATTCTAGAGAGAGAAGCTCCCTCTTCTCTCTAGAATTTAGGGTAGTTTAGGTCAAATTTTCTTAGATCCAAGTTTTAATTTTCGTTTTTTGTTCAACTCTCTTTATATTTTATTGTTCTATTATCTAAATCTTCTTAGTTTTTCTTGTTGATTTCTTTATGTTGTCATTTTTACTTTCATGAACCCTTGTTGGATTTTTATTTTCTCTAATGCAATTTTATGTTTTCTTGTCTTTTTATGTTTATCTTAGTTGCTATTGTTGATTTCTTGTGTGTGGTAGTTATGGTTTTCATTAATTCTTGCAATTTATGATGTTTACTTTTATTGCACTCTAGGTATTTGATAATATGTTTGCACTAGTTATGTAGTAGTTTTCTATACTCTTGAACTAGGCTAACGGAATTGGGTGACCTTGAGTCGTTGGGTCTAATTGAATTGGTGATTTGGGTCCCTTGTTGGTCAATTTGATACCTATTAACACTAGCTTACTACTAAGTCAATTAGTAGCTAGGTTGGGACTTATGGGTTGATGTTGATCAAGCTTATTTGACACGCTTCAAGCATAGAAGTAGATTTGATGGGTTTGGTCCCTCATAATTGTCAATATATGGCTGTTAGACAAGGATGGTGATCTCAATTTCTATGCCTTAGCCAAGAGTTCTTTTTCTTTCTTTTATTAGTTAATTTTCATTTACTTTCTTGTTATTTACTTTTCTTGTCAATCACCAAATCAACCCCCCTTGTTCCTTTATAGCCAATAATTGAGCACTTCATTGCAATTTGTAACACCCTACCACACAGAGCCTTATGCTTAAGTCATAAAAATAGAGGTGGCGAGATATTACGACCTCTAAAAATAAAATATAGTATATATAGTAGTGTGAAAAATGTTTATAACTAGGTGCCTTTGAAAAAAAAGGGGGTAAAACAAAATCGTAAATTGAAAAGTGCAACACTCCGATCGATAACGTAACGAAATAGATAAAGGAAAAGCTAACGCAAGTATATATACAAGAGAATGCCAAAATACGGATATCAAAACTCAAGACCCAATTTGTGAAGATAACCGGTTCGAGCATACATACATACATACATACATACATATATATATGACGTAAGGAACCCAAAAGAAACCCAAAAGACAAGTTACAGAACCTGTTATCCAAGATAACCTCTAAGAGGAGTCAAAACAGTATATATGTATATAGTGGAGATAATAAGTATCTAAGTCAATACATAAAATCCAAAATAAAGTTCCAAGAGCTAAGGAGCCTCACGTCCTGCATCTAAGAACCACAAAATCCACATGGGTGAGAACCGAAGGTTCTCAGTATGGTAACAGTGCCCACATATCTAACATGTAATGTACTGGAAAAGCCAAAGGCAATCTTAGAACTTCCAACAGAAAATCAAAGCTTATAAATAGACTAAACCATAAATGAAATAGGCAACTAGCTAAAGATCTTCAGTCTAACTAACATTCCCCTTTCCAAATCCTTCGGACCTCCCAACCACCATCGGTAATTTGATATCGCAAACACAATTATATCAAACAAGAAAATGCACAAATAGAAAGCAGATACGGCATTTAGACAGTTAGCAAGTAATATGCAGTCAATTAGGCATTCCAAGCAATTCACATATAATGCACATGATGTATGCATGTCCTAGTGGCTGATGAATCTCATCTGTCGGTTATAAAGCCAATCCGACAAGTCCTGGTAGCTAACTATTAGACTGTCCCTGATAAACCACTATTTTATGGTATATCTTGCACTTATTTGAGGGGATTTTATCAATTAATCACACACTTATTCATATAAACTAAATAGTTTTACAAATCCTTCCTAATTTTGTTCCATGATTGAAAACTTACTTCCTTAGCCTTTAAATTTTTAATTATTAATTCTCCTTTATTACCATTTGATGTCGTGATGTGTTTGTGAAGTGTTTTCAGGTTTACAGGGCATGAATGGCTTAAAGGATAAAGAGGAAGCATGTCAAAGTGGAAGGAACACAAGAAACTAAAGAGATTAGAAGCGCGGAGCGACGCGCATGCATGGTTGACGCGTGCACGTGAATGGGCGCATTTTACAGCGATGCGTACGCGTGAGCGACGCGTACGCGTGAGCGATGCGTACGCGTGACAAGCACAAAAGTCCATCGACGCGTACGCGTCGCACGCGTCGACGACGCGTACGCGTGACAGCGAGTCACGTGCTGCATATATCAGAACTCGCTGGGGGTGATTTTTGGGCTGATTTGGACCCAATTTCAAGCCCAAAAACGCAGACTAGAGGCAGGGGTGTAGCGGAGACTGAGGACACACTTCACTTTACTTTCACTTTTAGTTTTGTTTTAGTTTTTGAATTCTAGAGAGAGAAACACTACTTCTTCTAGGGTTCTTAGCACTTTTAGGTTTTGCTTTTGAATGGACATTGAGAGAGCTACAACTACCTTCGATTGAAGTCTTCATCTATATAGTTTGCTTTTCTAATAACTCAGTTACTTTTTTCATTTTGTTGCCTTGTGTTCATACTTGGATATTGTTACTTTTGAATTCTATTAATGCAATGAATTATTTTTATATTTAATTCTATTACTTGTTTAATTTCTTTTAATTAATTATCAGTGCCAAATTCGATTTTATTAATTTAATTTTGATTACCATGTCTCCTATTTACTCCTTTTACATGTTTGTGAAAATGGAATTCATGTTAATGGAGAAGAGCTTCCAACTTGGCTTAGAAGTTGATTAATTGAAAACCCTTGAGTTGTGATACTCAAGTGTAATATGTAATTGAGAATTGCTGGCTAACTCAATTTTTCACTACCTCTAGTCCTTCCCTAGGAAGTGACTAGGACTTGTGAATCAGAGTTAGTGCTACCCAGTTAATCTTCCTTTGTAACTGCCAGAGGATAACTGAGTGGAAGCAATAAACCTTTACTATTTCACTTGGAAAAAAAAACCACAAGGATAGAAATTCTAATTATCTCTCCTAACCAAGATCTCTTATTTCAAATACATAACATCTCTTGCTATTGTTCGCTGCTTTAATTTCTCATCATTTATTTTTTTGTTCTCCGCTTCAAAAATTACTCAGAAAATTCCTAACCAATAAATTGCACCTTTTGTCAACTCTTTGGAAAATGACTTGGGAATTCTACTCCCAGTTATTTAATTTTAATTGTGACACAAATTAAATTGATAGTGGGAATTTCATCGGTTAAGACTGTACTGACAACGCTGTTTTTATTAGAAATTCTTAACCTGCATTTTTCCACCCATCAATTTTTGGCGCCGTTGCGAGGGAGTTGCAATAGTGTGCTAAATTATTGGTTGGTGTAAATATTTTTATATTTACATAATCATATTTTTTTATTTTATTTTTGTTTGTGTGCTTTTTGTTTATTAGAAGTTTATTATTTAATTTTCCTAATATATTTTATTACCATGAGCTCTATGTTTCTTTCATTAAATGACGCGTTCGTTACCGGATCCGAGCTTAGTCGCATTTGATCCTGAGATTGAAAAGACTATTTCATGTATTAGGCGAGCTCGGGGTCAGTTAGCCTTTGAGGGTGGTGTAGAGGTTTCTACCAATTCACCAGTCTTATCTGAGGTTGAGTCTGAAGCGTCATTTGAGGAAGAAACTAGTTACTCTCCTGCTAATTCTATTGACGCCTCTTCTATCGATTTAATTGCAGATACTATGGCAGAGCCTAGAAGAGTTACTCTCAAGGAAGCAGGAACTCCAGATTTTACACTGCAGTCATATTAAGCGCGTCATCCAAATTTGACTACAAATTTTGAACTGAAGACCGCTTTGATCAACTTACTGCCTAAGTTCCATGGCTTACCTACTTAAGAGGCTATCAAGCACCTTAGGGATTTTCAGACAGCTTGCTCAAATACTAGGCGGCATGGTGCGGATGAGACTACCGTTTGGCTATACGCCTTCCCATTTTCTCTAGAGGGAAAGGAGTGGTTCTACACGCATCCGGAATCTGTTGTTACTAATTGGGATTTGCTCAGAAGGGAATTCCTGGACAAGTTCTTTCTAGTAGAGGTTACAGATAGATTGAGGAAGAAGATCTCCTGTATCATTCAAGGCAAATCAGAGACTCTCTACGAGTATTGGGAGCACTTCAGGAATCTCCTAGACTCATGTTCCATTACATGATTGACCAGTTGGTGTTGATTAGCTATTTCTGCCAAGGCATGAAGCCTCGAGACAATATTTTATTAGATGCTGTGAGTAATGGCTCTCTGACAAAGTACAAGACGGCGACAGAAGCATGGCAACTGATCACCGATCTAGCTGAGTTGACCCAAAATGCAAGGCAAAGGAACAATCATCCTAAAGCAATTGTAGAAGTTTCTTCTAGTAGTGAGATTGCTACTCTCACAAAGACTCTGGGAGAGATAACCAATATACTCAAGCAGCTCCAGCTGAATCAACAACAACCCCCGCCTCCTCCACAGCAGCAATGTCAACAGTTAGTCCCTCAGAGAGTGTGTGGAATATGCGCTTGCTATTATCACTACACTGATGAGTGTCCACAACTCCAAGAAGACAACACCTTGGCAGCCACCATTGCCTATTACAACTGTTCGAATAAAGGGAACTATCAACAAGGCGGTAATTATAATCAAGGTGGTAACTACAATTAAAGATGGAGAGACAATCCCAACTAAGGATGGAGAGACAATTCCAACCAAGGATGGAGGGACAACTACAACCAAGGAGGCAGAGACAACGGTGGAAATCAAAGGTGGAATAACAAATATCAATAGAACCGGTATCAACAAAACCCTCTATACCGAGCACCTCACCAAAGACAAGCCCAAGCACCTCAACCCAACCAACCATAAGCCCCCCAAGTTACCTACCCTCCTTCTACCTCCAATGATGAGATGCTTCGCTCTCTTATGCAAGGACAAAAAGAGTTTCAAGCCACAGTTGCCTCTAGCATCACAGGTCTTACCTCTACCATCCAAGCTCTTCTATCCCGTATGGACCCACCATCTACCTCCAACAATCAACCTTCAAGCTCTAGTGCACTTCCCTCTCAACCTTTACCTAACCCCAAGGGTGGAATCAATGCCATTAGTTTGAGGTCCGACATTACATTACAACATAGGAGTCTCGAGGAACCAAGCTCAAGAGAAGACGTTCAAGTTAAAGACATTGTTGAGGTAGAAGATGTTGAAGAGGAGGATGAGGTACAAGAGGTGGTTGAAGAAGAAGTTGCTTAACCAAGGAATGGAGTATCCAAGGAAGATGATGTTGTGAGAGAAGCCATTCCCATTCCATTTCCACACCTTGCTAGGAGGACTAAGAAGCAAGTGGATCTAGATCCCAAGATGGTAGAGATCTTCAAAAAGGTTGAGGTAACTATTCCCCTTTCTGATGCTATTCGCCAAATACCTAAATATGCTAAGTTTATAAAAGATTTGTGCATGAATAAAGAAAAAATACATGATTTTAGAAACTATTCCTTTGGGTAGCTCAATTTATGATCTTATGGGTGCTATACCGGAGAAATGTGGTGATCCCGGTCCTTGTATGGTTACTTGTAGTATACGGGGTGTACAATTTGTTGACTGCATGTGTGATTTAGGTGCATGTGTTAGTATTATGCCATTATCTGTATATGATGCTTTGAGGCTCCCACCCTGAAAAGGTCGGCAGCATGTTTTGTTTTGGCAGATAAGAGCATAATCTCAGTAGTTGGCATTGCGAAAGACGTCTTGGTGAGCATTAAGGGGTTGACATTTCCTATTGACTTCTATATTTTAGAGATGCCCCCTAGTAGCTCCGGAAGACCTTCATCCATCTTTCTTAGAAGTCCATTTTTAAAGACCTTACGGTTTAAATTGGATGCCTTCTCGGGTACCTATTCTTTTGAGATAGATGGAAGAACAGCGAGCTTTAACCTTGATGAAGCTATGAAGCACCCACCAGAAGACCACTCCATCTTCCAGTATGACATTATTGATGAGACTGTGGCTGGAGTTCACCAAGAGGTAGTAGATGAGAAGAACATGGAGCAAGGTGCAACGTGGGAAAGCCCTCCGAAGATACTGAAGACACCTTGCTACCTCCATTGGTTTCGGATGATGAAGTGCCAAGCCATGAGCTGAAAATGGAGTTGAAGCCCCTTCCGCCTCACCTCAAGTATGCTTATCTTGAGGACAATCAAAAGCTCCCGGTTATCATTGCAAAGGAACTTACTTCCCAACAAGAGGAGCGATTGCTTAGTGTGCTGAGAAGACACAAGAAGGCTATTGAGTGGAGTTTGGCAGACATAGTAGGTATAAGCCCTCAAGTATGTGAGCACCGAATATTTCTCGAGGAGAGAGCAAGGCCTATCCGTCAACCTCAAAGGCGGTTGAACCCCACCATTTTAGAAGTTGTGAAGAAGGAAGTGACCCAACTGCTTGAAGCCGACATCATCTATCCAATCTCGGATAGTGAATGGGTTAGTCCAATACAGGTGGTTCCAAAGAAGTCGGGCGTCACAACAGTGAAAAATGAGCTTGGGAAACTCATGGCTACTGGTGCCCGAAATTGTGATCATCAACAATGGTGCCAAAAACTTGGTAGCGCTCTCAAACATGAATCACACTTTGTCACAACTTCGCACAACTAACCAGCAAGTGCACTGGGTCGTACAAGTAATAAACCTTACGTGAGTAACGGTCGATCCCACAGAGATTGTTGGTATGAAGCAAGCTATGGTCATCTTGTAAATCTCAGTTAGGCAGATTATAATAGTTATAAATGGTTTTCGAAAATAATAATAAATAAAGCATAAAATAAAGATAGAGATACTTATGTAAATCATTGGTGGGAATTTCAGATAAGTGTATGGAGATGCCGTGTTCCTTCTGAATCTCTGCTTTCCTACTGCTTTCATCCAATCCTTCTTACTCCTTTCCATGGCAAGCTGTATGTAGGGCATCACCGTTGTCAATGGCTACTTCCCATCCTCTCAGTGAAAATGGTCCAAATGCTCTTGTCACAGCACGACTAATCATCTGTCGGTTCTCGATCATGTCGGAATAGAATCTATTGATTCTTTTGCGTCTGTCACCACGCCCAACAATCGCGAGTTTGAAGCTCGTCACAGTCATTCAATCCCTGAATTCTACTCAGAATACCACAGACAAGGTTTAGACTTTCCGAATTCTCAAGAATGGCCGCCAAAGGGTTCTAGCTTATACTACAAAGATTCTGATCAAGGAATCCAAGAGATATTCATTCGTTCTGAGGTAGAACGGAAGTGGTTGTTAGGCACACGTTCATAGGTGAGAATGATGATGAGTGTCACGGATCATTACATTCATCATGTTGAAGTGCAACGAATATCTTAGAACAAGAATAAGCTGAATTGAATAGAAAATAGTAGTACTTTGCATTAAAACTCGAGGTACAGCAGAGCTCCACACCTTAATATATGGTGTGTAAAAACTCCACCGTTGAAAATACATAAGTGATGGTCCAGGCATGGCCGAATGGCCAGCCCCCATAAACATGATCAATAGTCTCCTAAGATGAACAATTAAAACTGAGACCAAAAATGTGGTCAAAAGACACTAGTACAATAGGAAAAAGTTCTATTTATACTAAAACTAGTTACTAGGGTTTACAGAAATAAGTCTAAGTGCAGAAATCCACTTCTGGGGCCCATTTTGGTGTGTGCTTCAGCTGAGCTTGAGCTTTACACGTGCAGAGGCTTCTCTTGGAGTTAAACGCCAAGTTGTAATGTGTTTTTGGCGTTTAACTCTGGTTTGTGACGTGTTTCTGGCGTTTTACTCCAGAATGCAGCATGGAACTGGCGTTGAACGCCAGTTTGCATCGTCTAAGCTCGAACAAAGTATGAACCATTATATATTGCTGGAAAGCTCTGGATCTATACTTTCCAACGCCGTTGAGAGCGCGCTATTTGGAGTTCTGTAGCTCCAGAAAATTTATTTCGAGTGCAGAGAGGTAAGAATCCAACAGCATCAATAGTCCTTTGTCAGCCTGAATCAGATTTTTGCTCAGGTCTCTCAATTTCAACCAGAAAATACCTGAAATTATAGAAAAACACACAAACTCATAGTAAAGTCCAGAAATGGGAATTTTTCATAAAAACTAATGAAAACATCCCTAAAAGTAGCTAGATCCTACTAAAAACTACCTAAAAACAATGCCAAAAAGCGTATAAATTATCCGCTCATTGATGAACGGATTTTTGATGGTTTAGAATTTCACAAATGAAATCTCGTTGAAGTATAGTCTCTAAACCAACAATAATCCTTTCATGCAAAAAGTTGTTTGTCACTAAAACAAACCCCTAAAATTTATAAACCGAAGTATTCAAACCTCGGGTCGTTCTCCCTAGGAATTACAATAAAGTGTCTTGTTATTGGTTAGAAATGTTTTTTGGGGTTTTGGATAAGAAGCATGAAAGTAAATGGCAATGAAAATAAACTAACAACTATAAAAGGCTCCTGGCAAGGTATGAAAATTAGAAGTCCTATCCTAGTTATCCTTCTCAATTGTGATGAGAATTGATCATTGCTACCACTTAGTTAACCCTTACTAAATAAAGGAAAGTCAAGTGGATGAATTGACTTGAGCCACAAGTCCTAGCCAACTCCCAAGGAAAGGCTAGCTTTAGTGCACTCCAAACCAATTAGCAATCTCTCCAATTACCAATCAACAAAGGAATTAGATAACTCAAGTGTCACTAATTACTCTACCTAGGCCAAGAGGAACAAAATCTATACTATATCTAGAAGAGGCATTTCAACAAACACATAGAGTGCAATAGAAGTAAACATTATTTAAATGCAAGAATTAAAGGAATCTACAACTACAAAAACAAGAGATCAACAATAGAAAAGCAAATAAGACACATTTATTATGAATTACCTCTTATTGAATTGGAAGAATGTAGAAGGAACAATACTAGATCTACAACAAAATATAAGAACAACATAAAGGAAATTACAATAAAAGAGTAGAAGAAGGTGAATGTAACAACAAAGAATTGAAAGGTAGAAGTAGAAGAAAGCAAAGATTAAAACCTAGACCTAAGAACTAAACCTAATCCTAATCCTAATCCTAGAGAGAAGAGAGAGTTTCTCTCTCTAGAAACTACTTCTAAACTAATCCTAATGAGTGTGAATGATTGGAATCTCCCCTTTGCTCTTCAATCCTTGGATTTAAATAGCATTTCTGGCGCCAAAGTTGGTTGAGATTGGGCCCCCACAGCCTTCAGAAGTCGCTGGGCACATTTTCATTAGAAAAATCATAAACCAGCACCGACGCGTACGCGCACAGGACGCGTACGCGTCCATGGGGTGATTCGCAGGTGCGCGCAAGCGCCAGGTGCGCACGCGCGTCCATGGACGAGTTCAACTTCTTTGACTTTTCATGATTTCTCCACTTTGCATGCTTTCCCCTTCACTCCTTTGATCCATTCCCAGCCTTTCCAATCTGAAATCACTAGCAAACATATCAAGGCATCTAGTGGAATCAAAGGGAGATTAAAACCATCAAATTAAGGGTCTAAAAGCATGTTTTCACATCTAAGCACAAATAAGGAGACAATCACAAAACCATGCCATTTCATTGAATAAATGTGGGTAAAAGGTGATAAAATCCCCTAAAATCAATACAAGATAAACCCTACAAATGGGGTTTATCACTCATCACAACACCAAACTTAAATTGTTGCTTGTCCCCATGCAACTGAAATTCAAATAGGATAAAAAGAAGAGAATATACTATAAATCCCAAAATATCAATGAATATTAGTTCTAATTAGATGAGCGGGACTTGTAGCTTTTTGCTTCTGAACAGTTTTGGCATCTCACTTTATCCTTTGAAGTTTAGAATGATTGGCATCCATAGGAACTCAGAGTTTAGATAGTGTTATTGATTCTCCTAGTTAAGTATGTTAATTCTTGAACACAGCTACTTTTATGAGTCTTGGCCGTGGCCCTAAGCACTTTGTTTTCCAGTATTACCACCGGATACATAAATGCCACAGACACATGACTGGGTGAACCTTTTCAGATTGTGACTCAGCTTTGCTAAAGTCCCAAGTTAGAGGTGTCCAGAGCTCTTAAGCACACTCTTTTTGCTTTGGATCACGACTTTAACCACTCATTCTCAAGCTTTTCACTTGGACCTGCATGCCACAAGCACATGGTAAGGGACAGCTTGATTTAGCCGCTTAGACCTGAATTTTATTTCCTTGGGCCCTCCTATCCATTGATGCTCAAAGCCTTGGATCCTTTTTACCCTTGCCTTTTGGTTTTAAGGGCTATTGGCTTTTTTTGCTTTCTTTTTCTTTTTCTTTTATTTTTTTCGCCATTTTTTTTCGCAAGCTTCTTCTTTTTCACTGCTTTTTCTTGCTTCAAGAATCAATTTTATGATTTTTCAGATCATCAATAACATTTCTCTTTTTCATCATTCTTTCAAGAGCCAACAATTTTAACATTCATAAACAACAAGATCAAAAAATATGCACTGTTCAAGCATTCATTCAGAAAACAAAAAGTATTGTCACCACATCAATATAATTAAACTAATTTCAAGGATAAATTCGAAACTCATGTACTTCTTGTTCTTTTGTATTAAAAACATTTTTCATTTAAGAAAGGTGAAGGATTCATGGAATTATTCATAGCCTTAAGACATAGACACTAGACACTAATGATCATGTAGTAAAGACACAGACATAGACAAATATGAAGCTCAAAAATCGAAAAACAGAGAGATAAGAACAAGGAAGTTAAGGAATGAGTCCACCTTAGTGATGGTGGCGCCTTCTCCTTGAAGGACCAATGGTGTTCTTGAGCTCCTCTATGTCTCTTCCTTGCCTTTGTTGCTTGATCCCTAGTGATTTTGGTGCTCCTATCCTTAGTTGCTCCCAATAATTATGTGGAAGAAAATGTATCCCCAGAGGTATCTCAGGGATTTCTTGATGAGGGAATTCCTCATGCTCTTGTTGAGGTCCATGAGTGGGCTCTCTTGATGTGCAGTCAAATGCTCTACTTCTGAGCTATGGACCCTTGAGATGAATCTCTCCATCTCCCATGACTCGGAGGTGGAAGCTTTTGTCTTCCCTTTCCTCTTTCTAGAGGTTTCTCCGGCCTTAGGTGCCATCAATGGTTATGGAAAAACAAAAAAGCTATCTTTTACCACACGAAACTTAGAATGTTGCTCGTCCGCGAGCAAAAGAAGAAAGAATAGATGAAGAAGAAGAAGATATGGAGGAGAGGGAGAGAGATGTGTATTTGGCCAAGGGGGAGAAAAGAGGGTTGTGTTGTGTGAAAATGAAGAAGGATCGATGGGTTTATATAGTGGAGGGAGAGGGGTTGGGTTCGGTTATTTAGGGCGGGTTTGGGTGGGAAAGAGATTTTGAATTTGAAGGTAGGTGGGGTTTATGGGGAAGAGTGGATGGATGTGAGTGGTGAAGAGGCGATGGGGAAGAGAGATTGAGGTGATTGGTGAAGGGTGTTTGGGAAAGAGTGTTATTGGATAGTGTGAAGAAGAGAGATGGTTAGTTGAGGTAGGTGGGGATCCTGTGGGGTCCACAGATCCTGAGGTGATTGATAAACCACTATTTTATGGTTTATCTTGTACCCAATTGAGTGGTTTTTATACTATTTGCATGGTTTTATATTTCCTTCCTAATTATGTGTTTTGATTGAAAACATGCTTCTTTGATCTTATATTTGCTTATTATTAATCTTCTCTTATTACCATTAGATGCCTTGATATGTGTGCTAAGTGTTTTCAGAGATTATAGGGCATGAATGGCTCGGAGGATGGGAAGAAAGCATGCAAAAGAGGAAGGAATGCAAGAAGTTGGAGAAATTGCTAAGCTGTCCAACCTGACCTCTCTGCACTCAAACGGCTATAACTTTAGCTATAGAGATCCAAATGATGCGGTTCCAGTTGCGTTGGAAAGCTAACGTCCGGGGCTTCGATTTGATATATAATTTGCCATAGCTGCCTCGACACCAGGCGACGCGAACGCGTGGGTCACGCGGACGCGTGACTTGGCAGGAGCGCAACCCGCGCGGCAGCGTGGACGACGCGACCGCGTCACTCTTCCGCGATCTGTACGGACCAGAAAGCGCTGGAAGTGACTTTTGGGCTGTTTCTGACCCAGTTTTTGGCCCAGAGAACACAGATTAGAGGTTATAAAGTGGGAGAATGCATCCATTCACAAGAATGCTTTTCATAATTCACTTTCCATGATTTAGATTTAGTTTAGAGAGAGGTTCTCTCCTCTCTCTCTTTAGGATTTAGGTAGTGTTTTTAGAAATTAGGATTTAGGACGTCTCTTAGCTTTCAAGAGTAACTCTGGATCCAGATTTAAATGTTCTTTTATTTTAAGTTTTACTTTTATTTATTTATTTATTCCAACATTTGAATTGATTATTATAATTTGATTTATGAATTTCTCCCATGTCACGGATTGTTCTTTGAATTAATGATAATTGAGGTATTTTCAGTTTATAATTGTTCTCTTGAATTAAGTTGCCATTGCTTCCTATCTAAGGATATTTTTATTATTCCAGCAATTTTACTCTTTCCCCTTTTGGCCTTGGTTAAATAATTGGTAACTCTTGAGTTATTAAACTCATTGTTGATTGAAAATTGGAATTCATCCACTTAACTTACCTTCATAGTTAGAGGTTAACAAAGTGGGAGAAAAATCCAATTCTCATCACAATTGATAAGGATAACTAGGATAGGACCTCCAGTCTTTATACCATGCCAAGAGTTTATTTTACAGTTATTTATTTATTTTTATTGCTTTGAAAATATGCTTGTGCCCATTGCCCAAATTCTCAAAACCCCCAATTTACAATCTCCATAGCCAATAATAAGAACATACCTCCCTGCAATTCCTTGAGAAGACGACTCGAGGTTTGAATACTCGGTTAACAATTTTTAAAGGGGTTTGTTACTTGTGACAACCAAAACGTTTGTATGATAGGACTTTTGAAGGTTTAGAAACTATACTTGCAACGAGGATTTATCCGCAAATTTCTAGACCACGCAAAAGTCCTCTCATCAAAATGGCGCCGTTGCCGGGGAATTGCAAACGTGTGCCTTATTATTGGTTATTGTAAATATTTTAAAAATATATATATATTTAAAATTTCTTCCTATCTTTTTCAAAATATTTCCTTTTTATTAATTTTTGTTTTTATTTTCTCTAACTACTATGAATTCTCACCCCTCTCGCTTTGAGTTTGGTTCTAACTTTGTTGAAGGAAATAGAAACCACAACAGGAATATGCATCAAGGTCAGACCAATCAAGGATGGATGGAGCCAAGAGGATCTAATCAACCCTTTAGGCAACAACACCATCCTAGATATCATGGACAAAGACCAGGCTACAATGCATCCCAAGCTGATAGATATGGTGGACCACCTTGTAGCTACCAACAAGCCCCACCCTATGCTCAGAGATCATCCTTTCAACACAACTTCAACCCACCACACTCACAAGCCCCTTTCCGCCATTCACCTCCATATGACCCTAACCCTCAACTACCATACCAACCACTTTATGAGCCATATGAACCATATATAGAACCACCCCAATTCCAACCCAATTACTCACAAGAACCACCACTTCAATATTCACCATCTCCATATCCATCAATCCAAGAGCATTATGATCCTACTTATGAAAACCGAGTGCATCAAGAGGCAAAGGATCGTCTCAAGGAAACAATGGATCGATTTCAGGCAACCACTCAACAACTGGGGCAAGTATTAATTCAATGGGCTTCTAGACGCTTAAATACACAAGGATCAGCCACAGCCCCATGTGGACAGTCTAGTGAAGAGCATAGCATAAAGGAGATACCAGAAATTCCAGTAGACAAGACAGAGCATGAATTCATACTAGAACAAGTAGAAGAAGCTATCATTGTTCAAAAAGAAGAGTTGGTTGAAGACTTAGGAGATATAGAACCTCCATGGGAAAGTCCAGTCATAAAACCCCCTTCCAAGACGGTTGAAATTGATGCTGAAGAGGGTGTACAACCTCCAAAGCATATCATAGTTGAAGACTTGGAAGAGGTTGATCAAGAGATGGAGATTCAAGAAGAAGAAGCACAACCTCCCATGCCCTTGGAAAGCAATGAAAAGGAGATTGAATTGAAAGAGAGCTACCAAGAGGAAGAGGTTGAAATTGAAGAAGTTTGCACAGAGGTGGTAATTATCAGAGAAGAGCACAAGGGAGTGGAGCTTGCAATTTCATTAAAGATACCTCCCTCTAAGTCGCCATCATCCTTCACAACATTCAAGTGGGTAAAATTCATATCCCATAGCTTTCTAATCCCACTTGAATATGGGCTACTGGAGACGGATGGTCAACTTAGAGCTCTTTGTGGCATTAAGAGTAAAAGGAAGATGGTCAGTGGTAAGAATTGTCCTGCAAGGTTCATCATGGTTGGAAGCTTTAAGCTTAAACGTAAAGGTTGGTATAGAGCTCAACTGAAGGGGTCTAGGAAGTTGTTTGGCCGCTTTAGTGAGAATTCAGATTGCTTGCTACCCGGATGGAATCATGATAATCAACACGAAGACGGGTGTAAAAGCAAGATTTGGGATCCTGGAATCTGTTCTGACATCCAGCACCCCGGGAGCCTAAGAATCTGTTTGAAGCTTCTTAAGGGCTTTACATGCTTAGTTTGGGACCCCGGAGGTTTCTGGAAGTACAAACACTGGTGGGGATTCCTGGATGAATACAAGCATAAGCCACCATGACAGGAAGCTCATCAAATGTCCAACTTAAGGACTTTAACTAAAAGTGCTAGGTGGGAGACAACCCACCATGGTATGATCGTCCTTTTTCATTTTTATTTAGTTTTATTTGTTTTTGAATTTTATTTTATTTTGTTATATTGAACCTGGAGTTTTGCATCACATTCATATTAACACTGCATTCTGCATTTTTCAGATTATAAAAAAAAAAGCGAGCACGCGACGCAACCGCATCAGCGACGCGTCCGCGTCGCAAGGAGATGGGAGACAATATTAATATGAACAGAGAGTTTCACAGGAGCAGCGCTGGAGGCGTACCAATGACACAAATCGACCCACGCGACCGCGTCGCTGACGCGACCGCGTCACATGGGAATAATGGCCTCCCACGCGACCGCGTCACCCACGCGGCCGCGTGACCTGAAATCGGCGTAAAAATGGTGTATGGCCGAAAGTTGAGCTGGAATTGGGCTGGACCCGTGCTAGCAGCACAAGCCCTGCCACGCGAACGCATGCCACACGCGTCCGCGTCATATTGGAAATAAGGCCACCCGCGCGATCGCGTCGACCACGCGACCGCGTCACCCTTGATTTTGGCAATACCAAGTTTCGAACAGAGAGTTGTGCGACCGCGAGGCTGCACTCGCGCCACTAGCACAAATCGAGTCACGCGATCGCGTGCCTCACGCGTCCGCGTCGCCCAACCTTATCGCGCACCACGCGACCTCGTCACCGACGCGACCGCGTCGCCAGCGTCGCACAACCTATCCAGATTAGTGCCAATTTTCTTATCTTCTCTTTTCTAATCCTAATTTCTTCCTTCTCTCTCCTTTCTCACTTTCTTTTTTCTTTTCATCCTTTTTCCCTCTCATTTTATTTTTTTACTTCATTTATTTGCATATTTCATTCATTGCATTATTCTCATTGGTGTTGGAATTTTATTTGGGTCATTGTGGATTGTTGCAAAACTGTTTGGCAATTATATTTTTAAAGGGTTGCTTGTATGTTCACTTTAATACTTTCTATACCGTATTCACCATGCATGCTATGTGTTTGTGAAAAAGCCATATAGCATTATGCACTTCTCTATTTTACTTTATACTATTCAATGCTTGCTTTTCATAAACTCCCTTTACTATTTTATTAATTAAATATAACTGTTAATACAAATGTTATTGTTAGTTTCCTACGACTAACAATACATTAAAGCTTTTGATGCTTGATCTATGCTACTCATGCCCTTGCCGGCATGCTAATAAACATCTTGCATCCAATACTCCCCATGCCTTGCTATATTTCCATTGATGAACTGATCACATGGAATCGCGACCATGTCTTCCATTCACTATTTTCCTTACTTGGCATGCTATTTACTCGTACCGCCCTCCTCTTTGCTCTACACCTTTGACTTCATATCCCTTTCTCTTCTCCCTTTTTCAGGCTGGCCACCAGAACGGGTAAGGAAAAAGCTTCTACAACGAGCAACAGCTGAGGAATCACAACACCCGCCCACCTGTACTTCTCAACATGCACCGAGGACGGTGCAATCTTTAAGTGTGGGGAGGTCAATACCGATCTCCATGGGTTAGTACTTTCTTGTCTCAACACCAATGTTTAAATTTTCTTTGTAGATTAGTTGTTGTATTTGCATGTTTAATTGTTTTTGTGCATATTTTACTACTTGGTTAAAGTAATATTCTTCTTTTTCAAGAAATTTTTGTAGTATTTCACTAATTTGAATAAAACTTTTTGAAAAACTTGTTTGAAGAAATATTATTTTGGAACATAGTTTAGAACTCGAACACACAAAACCTGTGAGATTTTTGAGCCAATTTGATTGGTTGCATTTTATCAACCAATATTTTATTTTTGGTGTGTGTTTCTCTCTCTAAAATTGTGATCTTTGTCTTGCTTAATTCTATATTTCCATTGTTTAATGTATGCATATACTTATATGATTGAGGCCTTGTTTCACTGAGCTTACATACCCATATGGCCTTAACCTTTTCATTATCTATTGCAAACCAATTTTGAGCCTATTTTACCCCTTTTGTTCTTTATTTTAGCACATCATTAACTCTAAGCGAAAAATAATAATGTCCTTAATTTGAATCCTTAGTTAGCTTAGACTAGTGAGAATGCTTATGAATTAAGTGTGGGGAAGAGTGGGTTTGGAAACATCTGGTTTGAGAATTGAGTATGTTAGAATTTTCTGAAAATGTGAAAGAAATGTTTAGGACATGTTCATGCATTCAATAAATTAATCATATGCATTGAGAAAAAAAATATATATATATATATAAAAAAAGAGAGAGAGCAAAATAAGTGAAAGGGGACAAAATGCCCCAAAGTAAGTGGTGAAAGCAATGTATATGAGTTGTACTAGAAATTAGAATGCATGAATATGTGGAAAACATGGTTAATGGATGGTTAGATGTTGTATTATGATTACATGGATTGTTTAAGTGGGAAAGTTTCCGTTAATTAAGGATTCAGATTTTAGTCCACTTGACCAAATACAATCCTACCTTGACCCTAACCCCATTACAACCCTTAAAAGACCTCTTGATATGTGTATCTGTGCATTAAATTTATGTTGATTGTTAGATGAAGAGCAAGCCTTAGAAAGCAAGGTTAGTAGAGAATTGAGAGAATCGAACCTAAAACACTTGAGTGATTAAGAGTGATATACACTACTAAGTGAGGGTTCGAATGTCGATTCTTTGTTCCCGGCTTTCATGAGCTATTTTCTTCTTACAAGTCTATTTGTGCTTCATTTTTATGATTTGAATTAGTGAAATCCAGTTCATATTTGTTCTTGAAAGATTTGTTTATTTTTAATCAAGTAGGTAGAAACATTTTTTTGCATGTAGTTGCATTCATATAGATAGGTTGCATTTCATACATTCTACCATTCCTCTTCATCTTTATAGCTTCTCTTGAGCTTAGCATGAGGACATGCTAGTGTTTAAGTGTGGGGAGGTTGATAAACCACTATTTTATGGTTTATCTTGTACTCAATTGAGTGGTTTTTATTAACTCTTTACCCACTTATTCATACTATTTGCATGGTTTTATATTTCCTTCCTAATTATGTGTTTTGATTGAAAACATGCTTCTTTGATCTTATAATTGCTTATTATTAATCCTCTCTTATTACCATTAGATGCCTTGATATGTGTGTTAAGTGTTTTCAGAGATTATAGGGCATGAATGGCTCGGAGGATGGGAAGAAAGCATGCAAAAGAGGAAGGAATGCAAGAAGTTGGAGAAATTGCTAAGCTGTCCAGCCTGACTTCTCTGCACTCAAACGGCAATAACTTTAGCTACAGAGGTCCAAACGATGCGGTTCTAGTTGCATTGGAAAGCTAACGTCCGGGGCTTCGATTTGATATATAATTTGCCATAGCTGCCCCGACGCCAGGCGACGCGAACGCGTGGGTCACGCGGACGCGTGACCTGGCAGGAGCGCAACCCGCGCGGCCGCGTGAACGACGCGACCGCGTCACTCTTCCGCGACCTGTACGGACCAGAAAGTGCTGGAAGTGACTTCTGGGCTGTTTTTGACCCAGTTTTCGGCCCAGAGAACACAGATTAGAGGTTATAAAGTGGGGGAATGCATCCATTCACAAGAATGCTTTTCATAATTCACTTTCCATGATTTAGATTTAGTTTAGAGAGAGGTTCTCTCCTCTCTCTCTTTAGGATTTAGGTAGTGTTTTTAGAAATTAGGATTTAGGACGTCTCATAGCTTTCAAGAGTAACTCTGGATCCAGATTTAAATGTTCTTTTATTTTAAGTTTTACTTTTATTTATTTATTTATTCCAACATTTGAATTGATTATTATAATTTGATTTATGAATTTCTCCCATGTCACGGATTGTTCTTTGAATTAATGATAATTGAGGTATTTTCAGTTTATAATTGTTCTCTTGAATTAAGTTGCCATTGCTTCCTATCTAAGGATATTTTTATTATTCCAGCAATTTTACTCTTTCCCCTTTTGGCCTTGGTTAAATAATTGGTAACTCTTGAGTTATTAAACTCATTGTTGATTGAAAATTGGAATTCATCCACTTAACTTACCTTCATAGTTAGAGGTTAACAAAGTGGGAGAAAAATCAAATTCTCATCACAATTGATAAGGATAACTAGGATAGGACCTCCAGTCTTTATACCTTGCCAAGAGTTTATTTTACAATTATTTATTTATTTTTATTGCTTTGAAAATATGCTTGTGCCCATTGCCCAAATTCTCAAAACCCCCAATTTAGAATCTCCATAGCCAATAATAAGAACATACCTCCCTGCAATGCCTTGAGAACGGCGCCAAAAATTGATGGGGATGCAGAAGCTGGTGAATTAAAAATTTATTAAAATGGTTACGTTGCAAGTATAGTTCTTAACTCACCAAAAATCTGCCTATTGGTGCGCGAAATTGTGATCACTACAACTTCACACAACTAACCAGCAAGTGCACTGGGTCGTCCAAGTAATACCTTACGTGAGTAAGGGTCGATCCCACGGAGATTGTTGGTATGAAGCAAGTTATGGTCACCTTGTAAATCTCAGTCAGGCAGACTCAAATGGGTATGGTGATAAACGAATAAAGCATAAAGATAAATGATAGAGATACTTATGTATATCATTGGTGAGAGCTTCAGATAAGCGAATGAAGATGCCTTCCCTTCCGTCTCTCTGCTTTCCTACTGTCTTCATCCAATCCTTCTTACTCCTTTCCATGGCAAGCTCGTGTAGGATTTCACTGTTGTCAGCAGCTACCTCCCATCCTCGCAGTGAAAGCTAATGCACGCACTCTGTCACAGTACTGCCAATCACCGGTTTGGTTCCCTCCCCTACCGGAATAGAATCCCTCTTTTGCGTCTGTCACTAATGCCCAGTAGGTTACAGGTTTGAAGCACGTCACAGTCATTCAGTCATTGAATCCTACTCAGAATACCACAGACAAGGTTTAGACCTTCCGGATTCTCTTGAATGCCGCCATCAGGTCCTGCCTATACCACGAAGATTCCGATTAAAGAATCCAAGAGATATTCACTAAGCCTCGAATGCTTGTAGAACAAGAATGGTTGTCAGTCACCTTGTTCATATGTGAGAATGATGATGAGTGTCACGGATCATCACATTCATCAAGTTGAAGAACAAGTGATATCTTAGAACAAGAACAAGCGGAATTGAATGGAAGAACAATAGTAATTGCATTAATACTCGAGGTACAGCAGAGCTCCACACCTTAATCTATGGTGTGTAGAAACTCCACCGTTGAAAATACATAAGAACAAAAGTGATCATTGGTTTCGGCCCCAGAGAGGGAACCAGAAGAACCAAGATCTGATCTAAGAACTAGATGTCCAAAGATGAAAATACAATAGTAAAAGGTTCTATATATAGAAAACTAGTAGCCTAAGGTGTACAAAGGTGAGTAAATGACATAAAAATCCACTTCCGGACCCACTTGGTGTGTGCTTGGGCTGAGCATTGAAGCATTTTCGTGTAGAGACTCTTCTTGGAGTTAAACGCCAGCTTTTATGCCAGTTTGGGCGTTTAACTCCCATTTAGGTGCCAGTTCCGGCGTTTAACGCTGGAATTTCTTGAGGTGACTTTGAACGCCGATTTGGGCCATCAAATCTTGGGCAAAGTATGGACTATTATATATTGCTGGAAAGCCCAGGATGTCTACTTTCCAACGCCGTTGAGAGCGCGCCAATTGGGCTTCTGTAGCTCCAGAAAATCCACTTCGAGTGCAGGGAGGTCAGAATCCAACAGCATCTGCAGTCCTTTTGAGTCTCTGGATCAGATTTTTGCTCAGGTCCCTCAATTTCAGCCAGAAAATACCTGAAATCACAGAAAAACACACAAACTCATAGTAAAGTCCAGAAAAGTAAATTTTAACTAAAAACTAATAAAAATATACTAAAAACTAACTAGATCATATCAAAAACATACTAAAAACAATGCCAAAAAGCGTACAAATTATCCGCTCATCACAACACCAAACTTAAATTGTTGCTTGTCCCCAAGCAACTGAAAATCAAATAAGATAAAAAGAAGAGAATATACTATAGACTCCAAATTATCAATGAAACTAAGCTCCAAATTAGATGAGCGGGACTAGTAGCTTTTTGCCTCCGAACAGTTTTGGCATCTCACTTTATCCTTTGAAATTCAGAATGATTGGCTTCTTTAGGAACTCCGAATCCAGATAGTGTTATTGATTCTCCTAGTTAAGTATGATGATTCTTGAACACAGCTACTTATTGAGTCTTGGCCGTGGCCCAAAGCACTCTGTCTTCCAGTATTACCACCGGATACATACATGCCACAGACACATAGTTGGGTGAACCTTTTCAGATTGTGACTCAGCTTTGCTAAAGTCCCCAATTAGAGGTGTCCAGGGTTCTTAAGCACACTCTTATTGCCTTGGATCACGACTTTATTTCTTTCTTTTTCTTTCTTTTTCTCTTTCTCCCCTTTTTTTTTTCGTTTTTCTCCTTCTTTTTCTCTTTCTTTTTTTTTTATATTCACTGCTTTTTCTTGCTTCAAGAATCATTTTTATGATTTTTCAGATCCTCAGTAACATGTCTCCTTTTTCATCATTCTTTCAAGAGCCAACAATTTTAACATTCATGAACCACAAATTCAAAAGACATATGCACTGTTTAAGCATACATTCAGAAAACAACAAGTATTGTCACCACATCAAACTAATTAAGCTAGTTTTAAAGATGAATTTAAAATCCTGTACTTCTTGTTCTTTTGTGATAAAAACAGTTTTCATTTAAGAAAGGTGATGGATTCATATTCATAGCTTTAAGGCATAGACACTAAGACACTAATGATCATAAGACACAAACATGGATAAACATAAAGCATAATTTTCGAAAAATAGAAGAATAAAGAACAAGGAGATTAAAGAACGGGTCCACCTTAGTGATGGCGGCTCTTTCTTCTTCTTGAAGATCCTATGGAGTGCTTGAGCTCCTCAATGTCTCTTCCTTGTCTTTGTTGCTCCTCTCTCATGATTCTTTGATCTTCTCTAATGGAGGAGGATGGAATGTTCTTGGTGCTCCACCCTTAGTTGTCCCATGTTGGAACTCAATTCTCCTAGGGAGGTGTTCAGTTGCTCCCAATAGTCTTGTGGAGGAAAGTGCATCCCTTGAGGTATCTCAGGGATCTCTTGATGAGAGGGGTCTCTTGTTTGCTCCATCTTCTTTTTAGTGATGGGCTTGAGCTCATGCCTTCTCAGTTGAACCGGCTTTGGATGCCATAAATGGTTATGGAAAAACAAAAAGCAATGCTTTTACCACACCAAACTTAAAGGGTTTGCTCGTCCTCGAGCAAAAGAAGAAAGAAGAGAGTAGAAGAAGAAGAAATGGGGGAGAGGGAGATGGCTTTGTGGTTCGGCCAAAAGAGGGGAAGAAGTGGTGTTTTATGAAGGATGGATGTGAGTGGAGAAGAGAAAGAGATGTTGAGGTGATTGGTGAATGGGTGAAGAAGAAGAGAGAGAGGTGGGGTTGTTTGGGGATCCTGTGGGGTCCACAGATCCTTAGGTGTCAAGGAAAAGTCATCCCTGCACCAAGTGGCATCAAAAATCACGTTTTGAGCCAATTCTGGCGTTAAACGCCGGGCTGGTGCCCATTCCTGGCGTTTAACGCCAGGTTCTAGCCCTTTTCTGGCGTTTAACGCCAGTCTGGTGCCCCTTTCTGGCGTTAAACGCCCAGAATGGTGCCAGACTGGGCGTTAAACGCCCAACTGCTAGGCTTACTGGCGTTTAAACGCCAGCAGCATCTTCCTCCAGGGTGTGCTGTTTTTCTTCCTGTTTTTCATTCTGTTTTTGCTTTTTTCATTGTTTTTGTGACTTCTTATGATCATCAACCTACAAAAAAGATAAAATAACAAAAGGAAATAGTTAACTATAAAACATTGGGTTGCCTCCCAACAAGCGCTTCTTTAATGTCATTAGCTTGACAGAGGACTCTCATGGAGCCTCAGAAATACTCAGAACCGTGTTGGAACCTCCCAACACCAAACTTAGAGTTTGAATGTGGGGGTTCAACACCAAACTTAGAGTTTGGTTGTGGCCTCCCAACACCAAACTTAGAGTTTGACTGTGGGGGCTCTGCTTGGCTCTGTTTTGAGAGAAGCTCTTCATGCTTCCTCTCCATGATGATAGAGGGATATCCTTGAGCCTTAAACACCAAGGATTCTTCATTCACTTGAATGATCAACTCTCCTCTATCAACATCAATCACAGCCTTTGCTGTGGCCAGGAAGGGTCTGCCAAGGATGATGGATTCATCCATGCACTTCCCAAGATCTTGTCTCTTTTGAGGTAATTTCTGCCTAGACAAGTCATCCAGTTCTTTGGTGAGCAAGGGGGGTTCATCTTCCCAAGTCTCATTTCCAAATAACTTGTCATTTAGCTTCATGATTGCTCCAAGGTATTTAGCAACTTGCTCTTCAGTGACATACTCATCCTCTTCAGAGGAAGAATACTCATCAGAGCTCATGAATGGCAGAAGTAAGTCCAATGGAATCTCTATGGTCTCATTTTGAGCCTCAGATTCCCATTGTTCCTCATTGAGGAACTCAGAGGAGATTGGTATACGCCCACTGAGGTCTTCCTCAGTGGCGTCCTCCTCCTCTCTTTCCTCTCCATATTCGGCCATGTCTATGGCTTTGCACTCTCCTTTTGGATTCTCTTCTGTATTACTTGGGAGAGTACTAGGAGGGAGTTCAGTAATTTTCTTGCTCAGCTGTCCCACTTGTCCTTCCAAATTTCTGATGGAGGACCTTGTTTCATTCATGAAACTTTGAGTGGTTTTGATTAGATCAGAGATCATTGTTGCTAAGTCAGAGGTATTCTGCTTAGAACTCTCTGTCTGTTGCTGAGAAGATGATGGAAAAGGCTTGCTATTGTTAAACCTGTTTCTTCCATCATTATTATTGAAACCTTGTTGAGGTCTCTCTTGATTCTTCCATGAGAAATTTGGGTGATTTCTCCATGAAGAATTATAGGTGTTTCCATAGGGTTCTCCTAGGTAATTCACCTCTTCCATTGAAGGGTTCTCAGGATCATAGGCTTCTTCCTTAGATGAAGCATCCTTAGTACTGCATGGTGCATTTTGCATTCCAGACAAACTTTGAGAAATCAAATTGACTTGTTGAGTCAATATCTTGTTCTGAGCCAGTATGGCATTCAGAGCATCAATCTCAGGAACTCCTTTCTTCTGATTAGTCCCATTGTTCACAGGATTCCTTTCAGAAGTGTACATGAATTGGTTATTTGCAACCATTTCAATCAGCTCTTGAGCTTCTGTAGGCGTCTTCTTCAAATGAAGAGATCCTCCAGCAGAGCTATCCAAAGACATCTTGGATAGTTCAGAGAGACCATCATAGAAAATACCTATGATGCTCCATTCAGAAAGCATGTCAGAAGGACATTTTCTGATTAATTGTTTGTATCTTTCCCAAGCTTCATAGAGGGATTCTCCATCCTTCTGTCTGAAGGTTTGGACTTCCACTCTAAGCTTACTCAATTTTTGAGGTGGAAAGAACTTTGCCAAGAAGGCATTGACTAGCTTTTCCCAAGAGTCCAGGCTTTCTTTAGGTTGTGAGTCCAACCATGTCCTAGCTCTGTCTCTTACAGCAAAAGGGAATAGCATCAGTCTATAGACCTCAGGGTCTACCCCATTAGTCTTGACTGTGTCACAGATTTGCAAGAATTCAGCTAAGAACTGATGAGGATCTTCCATTGGAAGTCCATGGAACTTGCAATTCTGTTGCATTAGAGAAACTAATTGAGGCTTAAGCTCAAAGTTGTTTGCTTTAATGGCAGGGATAGAGATGCTTCTCCCATAGAAGTTGGGAGTAGGTGCAGTAAAGTCACCCAGCACCTTCCTTGCATTGTTGGCATTGTTGTTGTTTTCGGCTGCCATGTGTTCTTCTTCTTTGAAGAATTCGGTCAGGTCCTCTAAAGAGAGTTGTGTTTTGGCTTCTCTTAGCTTTCTCTTCAAGGTCCTTTCAGGTTCAGGGTCAGCTTCAACAAGAATGCCTTTGTCTTTGTTCCTGCTCATATGAAAGAGAAGAGAACAAGAAAATATGGAATCCTCTATGTCACAGTATAGAGATTCCTTGAGGTGTCAGAGGAAAAGAAAGGTAGAAAACAGAAGTAGAAAATTCGAACTTGTCCAAGAAGATGGAGTTCGAATTTTGCATTTAGGGATAGTGTTAGTCCATAAACAGAAGGATGTGGGAAGGAGGGAAGAGAATTTTCGAAAATTAAATTAAAAAGTTTGAAAACATTTTGAAAAACTGTTTGATAATTTTCGAAAATTCAAAGTGGAAAAGAAATCAAGTGATTTTTGAAAAAGATTTTGAGATTAGAAATTAAAAAGATTTGATTGAAAACTTGTTTTGAAAAAGATGTGATTAAAAAGATATGATTGGTTTAAAAAAATGTGATTGAGAAGATATGATTTGAAAACAATTTGAAAAGATATGATTAAAAAAAAATTAATGACTTGCCTAACAAGAAAAGATATGATTCAAACATAAAACCTTCCTCAACAGAAAAGGCAAAAAATGTTCAATCAAATCATTAATTGTTAGTAAGTATCTTTAAAAAAAGAAAGAAATTGATTTTGAAAACATTTGATTGAAAAGATATGATTTGAAAAAGATTTGATTTTGAAAAACTTTGAAAACTTGAAAAAAATTGATTTTGAAAACAAAATCTTCCCCCTTGCCATCCTGGCGTTAAACGCCCAGAATGGTGCACATTCTGGCGTTTAACGCCCAAACTACTACCCTTTTGGGCGTTAAACGCCCAGCCAGGTACCCTGGCTGGCGTTTAAACGCCAGTCTGTCTTCTTCACTGGGCATTTTTGAATGCCCAGCTTTTTCTGTATAATTCCTCTGCAGTATGTTCTGAATCTTCAATTCTCTGTATTATTGACTTGAAAAGACACAAATTAAAAATATTTTTGGATTTTTAATAATGAGGAATAATCAAAATGCAAATAAAATCAAATAACAATGCATGCAAGACACCAAACTTAGCAGTTTGTATACTACTGACACTAACAAAATGAGAATGCATATGAGAAACAACAAAACACTCAAGTCAATAGAATTCAAAGATCAAAACAAGAAAATCATCAAGAACAACTTGAAGATTAATTAAGACACATGCATAAATTCGAAAAATGCAAGAAGAACAGAAACATGCAATTGACACCAAACTTAAAATGAGACACTAGACTTAAACAAGAAATATTTTTGGTTTTTATGATTTTGTAATTTTTTTGGATTTTTCGAAAATTAAGTGGAAAAGAAATTAAAGGTATCAAAATTCTTAATTAGAATTCCAGGAATCATGCAATGTTAGTCTAAAGCTTTAGTCTAAAGGAATTAGACATAGCTAGCTAAGCCTCAGCAGGACATTGCATTCAAGAGCTCAATTGATGAGGATCAATCAGCTTTGGTGATGATAAGAACATCACCTTGAAACACTAGAATTCATTCTTAAGAACTCTGAAAAAAAATACCTAATCTAAGCAACAAGATGAACCGTCAGTTGTCCATACACAAGAACAATCCCCGGCAACGGCGCCAAAAACTTGGTGCGCGAAATTGTGATCACTACAACTTCACACAACTAACCAGCAAGTGCACTGGGTCGTCCAAGTAATACCTTACGTGAGTAAGGGTCGATCCCACGGAGATTGTTGGTATGAAGCAAGCTATGGTCACCTTGTAAATCTCAGTCAGGCAGACTCAAATGGGTATGGTGATAAACGAATAAAGCATAAAGATAAATGATAGAGATACTTATGTATATCATTGGTGAGAGCTTCAGATAAGCGAATGAAGATGCCTTCCCTTCCGTCTCTCTGCTTTCCTACTGTCTTCATCCAATCCTTCTTACTCCTTTCCATGGCAAGCTCGTGTAGGGTTTCACTGTTGTCAGCAGCTACCTCCCATCCTCGCAGTGAAAGCTAATGCACGCACTCTGTCACAGTACTGCCAATCACCGGTTTGGTTCCCTCCCCTACCGGAATAGAATCCCTCTTTTGCGTCTGTCACTAACGCCCAGTAGGTTACAGGTTTGAAGCACGTCACAGTCATTCAGTCATTGAATCCTACTCAGAATACCACAGACAAGGTTTAGACCATCCGGATTCTCTTGAATGCCGCCATCAGGTCCTGCCTATACCACGAAGATTCCGATTAAAGAATCCAAGAGATATTCACTAAGCCTCGAATGCTTGTAGAACAAGAATGGTTGTCAGTCACCTTGTTCATAGGTGAGAATGATGATGAGTGTCACGGATCATCACATTCATCAAGTTGAAGAACAAGTGATATCTTAGAACAAGAACAAGCGGAATTGAATGGAAGAACAATAGTAATTGCATTAATACTCGAGGTACAGCAGAGCTCCACACCTTAATCTATGGTGTGTAGAAACTCCACCGTTGAAAATACATAAGAACAAAAGTGATCATTGGTTTTGGCCCCAGAGAGGGAACCAGAAGAACCAAGATCTGATCTAAGAACTAGATGTCCAAAGATGAAAATACAATAGTAAAAGGTTCTATATATAGAAAACTAGTAGCCTAAGGTGTACAAAGGTGAGTAAATGACATAAAAATCCACTTCCGGGCCCACATGGTGTGTGCTTGGGCTGAGCATTGAAGCATTTTCGTGTAGAGACTCTTCTTGGAGTTAAACGCCAGCTTTTATGCCAGTTTGGGCGTTTAACTCCCATTTAGGTGCCAGTTCCGGCGTTTAACGCTGGAATTTCTTGAGGTGACTTTGAACGCCGATTTGGGCCATCAAATCTTGGGCAAAGTATGGACTATTATATATTGCTGGAAAGCCCAGGATGTCTCCTTTCCAACGCCGTTGAGAGCGCGCCAATTGGGCTTCTGTAGCTCCAGAAAATCCACTTCGAGTGCAGGGAGGTCAGAATCCAACAGCATCTGCAGTCCTTTTGAGTCTCTGGATCAGATTTTTGCTCAGGTCCCTCAATTTCAGCCAGAAAATACCTGAAATCACAGAAAAACACACAAACTCATAGTAAAGTCCAGAAAAGTGAATTTTAACTAAAAACTAATAAAAATATACTAAAAACTAACTAGATCATATCAAAAACATACTAAAAACAATGCCAAAAAGCGTACAAATTATCCGCTCATCACCTATCAATTTAGAAATATGTCACTGAAAGTTTAAATTAAAATTACTGGGAGTTTTAAGTCCCAGGTCGTCTCCCAACGAGTTGCAGAAAAGTGTGCTGTATTATTAATCAGATATTCCAAAAAGAGTTGAGCTAAGTAAATTGGGATTTAAATTGAGGAATTTGAAATAATAAAAATGAAAGGCCTTGACTGGGAATTGATTGGTTAGAATCTCTATCATTGATGGTGTGATTGTAAGATTAATTTATAATTAATAGTTGTTCTGTTTGGTTATCCCTTACTAGGTAAGAGAAAGTCAAACAAATGGAAATGCCAGATCTGTTCACAAGTTGCAACCCACTTAGTTTAAAGGGATTGGCGTCGGTGACAGGATAGCAATCCAACATTTAACCCAATTACAAATTTTTCTTTCAATCCTTCCAACTCAAAGAGTTCCCTTTAATCAACTCCCCATCAAGTAATGAAACTACTCACGCATTGTAAATAAAGAATCCATGGCACATGAAAGGGAATTAAAAGAAGACATGATTATTGGAATGGAAATTAAATTAAAAAGAAATAATCCTTGCATTAATTAATCATAAAAGTATCTGAATGACAAAATTGAACATAACAAAGAACATGGAAGAATAAAACCAAGTTAAGAGAACAAACTAGAGTGATGAAGTCTTGATGAGGAAAATAACTCTTCTCAATGTTCCAATGCTAAGATCAATTGAAAATTAAAATTCTAAAAACTAGAGAGAAAAACCTAAGAGAGTGAAAAACTAGATCTAAACTACTCAATGAATGTGTCTTTGTTGTTTCTGCATATTCTCTGACTCTAGTCTGCTGTTCCGGGCCGAAAACTAGGCCGAAATAGGGTCCAAAGTCGCTGGTTTCAGATTCTGCAGTTTATGCAGATCGCGCATGTCACGCGATCGCGTCGTCCATGCGGACGCGTCACTGGCGCTTTTCCTCTTTACGCGTTCGCGTCGTCCATGCTTCCGCGTTGCTTGTGCTTTCCAATCCGCGCGGCCGCGTCACTGTGATTTGCGCTCCTTCGCGCGGTCGCGTGAGCCATGCGACCGTGTCACTTTTCGCTGGTTATCTCCTCAAATTCTTGTGTTCCTTCTATTTTTGCTAGCTTCCTCTCCAATCTCCGTCTCATTCATGCCCTATGAAGCCTGAAACACTTGACACACAAATTACGGCATCGAATGGAATAAAGGAGAATTGAAATTAAATAATTAAAGTTTCTAGGAAGCAATTTTCAAACATGTAATAAATTCAGGAAGGAAATCTAAATGCATGCTAAATTGATGAATAAGTGGGTAAGGATCACGACAAAACCACACAATTAAACACAATATAAACTATAAAATAGTGGTTTATCAACCTCCCCACACTTAAACATTAGCATGTCTTCATGCTAAATTGAAGGAGACAAGGAAATAAGTATGAACATGCAGAAACTCATGAAATGCAATGCAATCCTACATATATAAATAAATGCAACTATATGATTATTATCCACTTGATCAAAAGTAAATAAGCCCTTCAAAACAATTACAAATCAAATTCCACTAATTCTATCATCATGTAATAAAACCGATAAAAGTGCAAGAAGATAGCTTATGAAGGCCGGAAACATGAAAATTCAAGCATTGAACCCTCACTGATAAAGTATGTATCCTCTAATCTCTAGTGTATAGGGTAATCACTCTATTCTTCTCTAGTCATGCTTTCTAACTTTTGTTTTTCTCCTAACTAATCAACAACAGTTAATATACCAATGCAAACATCATGAGGTCTTTTCAGGGTTATAATGGGGCCAAGGTGCAGGTAAGGATATACATATGGCTAAGTGAGCTTTATAAATTGAATCTTTAATTAACCTAAGCTCTCACCTAATATACATATATTCTATATACTTTTAAATTCATGCCTAGCTACCTATAATTCCCTTTTTCAACCCATACTCATGTTTCAACCTTGTATTTTAATTCTATCATATGTGCATTGATCTTTGAATTCTGAATTTAACATTGGGGTAATTTTGTCCCCTTATTTATTGATTGATTTTTTTTTAAATAAATAAAGCTTATCAATGCACATAGATTTTTCATTCTTATATTTTCACATAAGCGGGTATCCAAATTTCCTTTAAATTTTCATGACACATTCCCTTAACAACTTTTGTTCCCACAATTTCCCATACTTAACTAGCACACACAATTCTATCTTAAGCTAACCAAAGATTTAATTTGGGATATGCAATTATTTTTCAGCTTAAGGTTAGTAATGTGGTACAATATAGAACAAATAGGGTTTTAAAAGCTCAAAGTGGTTAACAAGGGTAATTGAAAAGGGTAGGCTTGATTTGGATAAGTGAGTTTAAACAAATAATGGCCTCAATCATGTGCAAGCATGTAAATATAATAAATATTGGACATATAAGATAAAACAAAATATAGATTATAATCATAGAGAAGTAAACACACAAGAATAAAATAATTATGGTTAAATAATGTAACCATACATAAAGGCTCAAATCTTTCACAGGTTGTGTGTTCTTTAGCTCAAACATCATGTTCCAAATACAACTCAAGCAGATTTATCATAAAAATTTTGAAAAATTAGTGAAATTTTGTTCCAAAGATAGATTTTTAAAAGAAACTTATTGTCTTTTCAATCAAGTAGAACATGCATGCAACTATCCTAACCTATGCAATTTATTCTATTCTATAAAAAAAAGAAAAATCTAACTAAAATATCCTAATTATTGGTGTCAGAGAAGAGAATTTACCTCCCGAAGTCAGGTACTGACCGACCTCCCCACACTTAAGGCTTTGCACCGTCCTCGGTGCCGTCTGTCAGGAACAGGGGTGGGCTGGTAGCAGTATCTCCACAGTTGGGATCATCATGGCTCCCGGTGCTGGTAAAAGAAGTGGAGTCCGGGGTGTCTGAGTCTCTGAAGCGTCCCTTGAGTAGCTCCTTGAGGTGTTTGAATCGGCGCTCGTTACGGCGCTCTCTCATCTTTGCTTTCTGTTCATGTCGATCCAACTTTTCAAGTATCTGCTAGAGCAATTTCTCAGTGGTAGATGCTTGTGGTGTTGAAGAAGGAATATCTTCAACCGGCTCAGGAGGCTGGCTTGTAGTGGCTGCTGAAAGTCTGAGGTATTTCCCGTTAGGGACATATTGATCATCCCGTGGAAGCATGGCTTTGGTGTTCCCAGCTCTGCAGGAGACTCTGGCTGCTGAGACAAGAGTTGAGACCAAGGCGGGGAAAGGTAAGTTGCCCGCAATTTGTACATGCTCCATAGCATGCCGGATGTGTCTTGAGAGATCCAGAGGTTGGTCTGTAAGGATGCACCATAGTAGAACAGCCATGTCCGCAGTGAAGGAGGACTCATGAGTGCTCGGGAAGACGTAATGGGACATGATCTGTGCCCATACGCGAGCCTCCAAGGTAAGTGCAGAAGCCAAGATTCCCTTAGGGCGGTTGCGGTGGTATCCGTAGATCCAACGGCTGCCAGGTAAAGCAATGACTCTGAGAACGGAGTCCCAGTCAAATTGGTATCACTGGCGCTGAAGGGTGGCTTCTTGAAAAGCGTCCATTCCTGCTGGAATAGGGGGAAGACTCAAAACTAGCTGAATGGCCTCTTCTGTAATGGGGACTTGCTTCTGCCAGACATAAACAGACTGTAGGGTTGGTATGTAGAAGTTGGAGTAGAACTCAACTACCCAAGAAAGATTGACCTGCCTTGGCTGTCTCTGTAGGAAACCCCATTGTCTTCGCTCAATTTGTGGCTCAACAAAGGTGGCAATATTGGGCGGGAGGATGAGAAGGTATTCATTGTTATAGTTCCTTTCTGCTAGGATAGGGAACATCTGCTCACAGTAGCAATTGGGAAATCGCGCAGTGTCCTTTGCTGGAAAGGCTTTCTCTTTGTCGTCAACCTTTATTATCCTCTTAACTCTTTTTGTTGAGAGCTTGACTGCGGTTGAAGAAGGCTCTACCACTAATGCTCTTTTAGTTCCTTTTCTTGCTGGTGGTTTGGAAGTAGCTTTCTCTTTTCCTTTCTTGGTGGCCATCCTGAAAGAAGGGAAGAGAAAGGAAATTAAATTCAAAGAGATAGAGCAAGGAAGAGGGTATTGTAAGTGATAGTCAATGCACAATAAAGATAAATGGCATGAACACATGGTCCGGATTACATGTGAAAAGCTCATCAATAGAAATATAGCAAGTGCATGTAGGACAATGGAATGCAAGAGGTTTATTGGCATGCAGGCAAAGGCATGAGTAGCACATATCAAACATTCAATGTCCAAGTTAGGTTACTATTTGTAACAAACTAACTATCACGTTTGTATTGACAATTAAATTTAATTAATAAAATATGAAAGGAAATTTGTGAAAAGCAAGCATTGCAGAGTAGAGTAAAGTAATGTAGAAAAGTGCATAGTGCTATATGGGCTTTTTCACAAACACATGACATGCATGTTAAACGAGATATAAAAAGTATGAAATTGAACATGCAAGCAATCCCTTAAATAGGAGAAAAATAATTGTCAAACAATTTGCAATAATCCACAAGCATATAATGAGGAATGATGACTCAAAAGGTTTCTAGCACCATGTAAAAGGAAAAGAAGAAGAAAGAAGAATAAAGAGTTGAAAAGAAAAAAAAGAAAAAGAAAATAATAATATATATACATAAGATAATAAGAATGATAGAAAAGAGAAGAAGGAAGAAGAAGGTAAAACCTTGTGAATGGTGGTGAGAGAGATAGAGAGTGAAAGGTGAGGTAGAAGGGGAAAAAGGGAGAAAGAAGAAAGAAGGGGGAAAAGAAAAAGTAGGGTTTGGAGGAGAGAAAGATAAGATAATTTGGCTTATTGGGTTGAGCTGTGCGGCGCATGCGACGCGGCCGCGGACGGCACGAGTTCGCGTAGATGCGCGTCAGGAAGGGGGATGCGATCGCGTCGGTCACGCGGTCGCGTGACCTACGTTGTGCTGCTGGCGCGAGTGCAGCCTTGCTCCAGCACAACTCTCTGTTCAATATAATTTAATTGCCAAATTAAGGTGACGCGATCGCGTGGGTCAAGCGATCGCGTGACTGTGCATCAGAAATTATGTGACGCGGCCGCGTCGGCGACGCGGTCGCGTGATAGGGATTGTGCTTCCAGCACCAATCCAGCACCACTCTCGCACAATATAGCATTGTGCACTCTTTTACGTCGAAAAAGCAGGGCACGCGGCCGCGTGGAGCACGCGGTCGCGTGGGAGGCCACAATTTCCATGCGACGCGGTCGCGTCAGCGACGCGGTCTTGAATACTCGGTTAACAATTTTTAAAGAGGTTTGTTACTTGTTACAACCAAAATGTTTGTATGAAAGGACTTTTGAAGGTTTAGAAACTATACTTGCAACGAGGATTTATCCGCAAATTTCTAGACCATGCAAAAGTCCTCTCATCAGTGATCCTGTGGGGTCCACAGATCCTGAAGTGTCAAGGGTTTATCATCCCTGCACCAATTAGGCGTGTAGAACGCCCTCTGCATGCAATCCTGGCGTTTAACGCCAGACTGAAGCTTGTTTCTGGCGTTAAACACCCAACTGTAGCATGTTTCTGTCTTTTAACGCTAGCCTGATGCTTGTTGCTAGCGTTAAACGCCAACTTTCCTCAGGGTGCAATCCTGGTGTTTAAACACCAGACTGCTGCTTGTTTATGGCGTTCAATGCCAGATTCATGCTCTGTTCTGTCGTTGAACGGCAGCCAGATGCTTCTTACTGGCTTTTAAATGCCAGTAAGCTCTTCCTCCAGGGTGTGCTTTTTCTTCTACTATTTTTGATTCTGTTTTTAAGTTTTGCAATTGCTTTGTGACTCCACATGATCATAAACCTAATAAAATATAAAAGAATAAGAGAATATAGATAAATAAAAATTGGGTTGCCTCCCAATAAACGCTTCTTTAATGTCAATAGCTTGACAGTGAGCTCTCATGGAGCTTCACAGATCATCAGAGCATTGTTGGGACCTCCCAACACCAAACTTAGAGTTTAAATGTGGGGGTTCAACACCAAACTTGGAGTTTGGTTGTGGCCTCCCAACACCAAACTTAGAGTTTGACTGTGGGGGCTTTGTTTGACTCTATATTGAGAGAAGCTTTTCATGCTTCCTCTCCATGTTTACAGAAGGATAACCTTGAGCTTTAAACACAAGGTAGTCTCCATTCAATTGAAGGACTAGTTCACCTTTGTCAACATCAATCACAGCTCCTGCTGTGGCCAGGAAGGGTCTTCCAAGGATGATGCATTCATCCTCCTCCTTCCCAGTGTCTAGGATTATAAAATCAACAAGGATGTAAAGGCCTTTAACCTTCACTAACACATCCTCTACCAATCCATAAGCTTATTTTATTGACTTGTCTGCCATCTCTAATGAGATTCTTGCAGCTTGTACCTCAAAGATTCCCAGTTTCTCCATTACAGAGAGTGGCATAAGATATATACCTGACCCCAGGTCACACAGAGCCTTCTCAAAGGTCATGCTGCCCATGATACAGGGTATTAAGATTTTACCAGGATCTTGTTTCTTTTGAGGTAAAGTTTGCTGAACCCATGTATCTAGTTCACTAATGAGTAAGGGAGGTGCATCTTCCCAAGTCTCATTACCAAACAATTTGGCATTCAGCTTCATGATAGCTCCTAGATATTGAGCAACTTGCTCTCCAGTAACATCTTCATCCTCTTCAGAGGAAGAATGGTTCTCAGAGCTCATGAATGGTAGAAGGAGGTTTAATGGAATCTCTATGGTCTCTATATGAGCCTTAGATTCCTTTAGGTCCTCAATAGGGAACTCCTTTTTGTCTGGGAGACGTCCCATGAGGTCTTCTTCATTGGGATTCACGTTCTCCCCTTCCTCTCTAGGTTTGGCCATTTTGATTATGTCAATGGTCTTGCACTCTCTTTTTAAATTCTCTTTAGTATTGCTTGCGAGAGTACTAGGAGAAGTTTCAGTGATTTTCTTACTCAGCTGGCCCACTTGTGCCTCCAAAATTCTTATGGATGACCTTGTTTCATTCATGAAACTTAAAGTGGCCTTAGACAGATCAGAGACTATGTTTGCTAAGCTAGAGGGGCTCTGCTCAGAATTCTCTGTCTGTTGCTGATAAGATGATAGAAAAGGCTTACTATTGCTAAGCTTGTTTCTTCCACCATTATTAAAGCCTTGTTGAGGCTTTTGTTGATCCTTCCATGAGAAATTTGGATGATTTCTCCATGAGGAATTATAGGTGTTCCCATAGGGTTCACCCATGTAATTCACCTCTGCCATTGTAGGGTTCTCAGGATCATAAGCTTCTTCTTCAGAAGATGCCTCTTTAGTACTGTTGGATGCATTTTGCCATCCATTCAGACTTTGAAAAATCATGTTGACTTGCTGACTCAACATTTTGTTCTGAGCCAATATGGCATTTAGAGCATCAATTTCAAGAACTCCCTTTCTCTGAGGCGTCCCATTACTCACAGAATTCCTTTCAGAAGTGTACATGAATTGGTTATTTGCAACCATGTCAATGAGTTCTTGAGCTTCTGCAGGCGTTTTTTTAGGTGAATAGATCCACCTACAGAATGGTCCAATGACATCTTAGAGAACTCAGATAGACCATAATAGAATATATCCAAAATGGTCCATTCTGAAAGCATGTCAGAAGGACACCTTTTGGTCATCTGCTTGTATCTTTTCCAAGCCTCATAGAGGGTGATGTGTGGAAAAACGATCCAACACAAAACTCACCGGCAAGTGTACCGGGTCGCATCAAGTAATAAAACTCACGGGAGTGAGGTCGATCCCACAGGGATTGAAGGATTGAGCAATTTTAGTTTAGTGGTTGATTTAGTCAAGTGAATCAAGTATTAGTTGAGTGATTTTGTATCCAACAGTAAGTAAATAGCAGGAAATGTAAAGGGAGAGGGATGAATTGCAGAAATTAAAGAGAATTGAAAGTAAAGGTGCTGAATCTTAAAGAACAAGAAATTAAATGACTGAAACTTAAAGTGCAAGAAATGTAAATTGCGGTAACTTAGAGTGAAAGAAATATAAATTGCTTGAATGAAAAAGGGATTGAGGAGCTGGGAATTCAGAATTTAAGCAAGAGAAGTAGCTTGCAGCAATTAACAAAGCAAGAGATGAATTGAAAGTAACTAGAGTTCAAACAGAAAGTGAAAATGTGATTACAGCAGTGGTTCAGCAGAAGAACCAAAAAGAAAATCATATCTCAGGACTCCAGAGACTAGATAGCAGAGTCTAGATCTCAATTGCTTTCCTATATCCAAGTTCACAAAGCAATTAAAGAGAAATTAAAGATTGTAGCAGTAAAGGAAATGGAATTTAACTCAACTATGCAGTAGGAAAATGAAAGAGATCTTAAATGGAGATTGAGACAGAAGTTCCTCAATTCTTCACACTTAAGACTCAAACAAAACCCAGTAAAGAAAACAAAAAGATCAGAGGAAGAAGAAGTGAATCCTCTCCTCCAATTCTCAAGCTAATTGCAGTCCGAAAATAAAAAGTCAAGATCAGAAGTTCTAAAGCAGAAAAATGGAAAGTGAGCTCTCAAGTGACTAAGGATGAAATTCAAAAATGAAAGTGAAGTTTTTTTCTAATCCTAACTAACACCTATTTATACACTTTCTATTGTGGATCTAAGAATTTTGAGTGGGCTTGAAAGATGGGTGAAGAATTGAATTAAATTGGATTTTTAGGTGAGTTTCAGCCCATGTTGCTCCCAGAAGGCTGCTCTGCTCTTGTGGAGAGCAGAGCAGTGAAACCTTGCATGGGGATCCAATTAGCGCACCAAGTGTGGGAGGGGCATCAGGATGCTGCCCTGCCCTTGTGGAGAGCGGGGCAGTGGTGTCATGGTGCGTGCCTTGCCTCCCTGCCCGTGTCAATCATGCGCGCGCCCAAGCTCCTGGCCGTGTCAATTGTGCGTGCCATGCACCAAGGAATGCTGCTCTGCCCTCCTTGTAGGCAGCGCAAAGCTTTCCTTGTTCTTAGGTGAGGTCCCAAGTTCGAAACCTGGCTGAAGGCATGCTGAGCTTTTTCTTCTTGGCACATGATTCACGCCTAAGGCTTGGCTTCCTAGAGGTCTTGTGTTTGATCCTTGGAGGTTGAAAACAAGCCAATTTTGGCTCATTTGAGCGCTACTTCCTTCCCTCTTGAGCTTGGGTTCGAAACCCATGGGTGGCACTTAGAGAACAATTTCCTTTGATTTATTTTGGTGAGAGCTCGATATTGCTCTTGAGGAGGGCCAGGCATAATTTTTCCTTCCCTTGTTTCTTGGCCTAGAATTGTGCTCCGTTCTCAAGGGGGGCAGGGCAGTGAAGCCTTGCATGCTTGGTTCATTGTTGTGCTCCCTTGGAGAGCAGTGTGGCTTCCTTCTTCAATGTTGCGCCACACTTCTTCATCTTTTGCCACACTTCTTAAGCCACGCTTCCTTCTTTTCTTCTTTTCTTCACCTACAAATAATCAAAACAACAAATCAAAGTATCACTAAATTCACAAGGTTTATAAATCAATTAAAAATCAATTAAATTTAGCTTAAACCTCATGATTTAGCATCAATTAAATGGTGGTTGATTGATTCAAATAAAGCATGCAATTCCACTCTAAATTACTTAATTATGGTGCAAGAAAGTGCATAAAAAATAGTGAAACAAGTGAAATGAGCTTGAGAAATGGGTATATGATGACTTGTCATCACAACACCAAACTTAAATCTTGCTTGTCCCCAAGAAAGCACTAAACATAAGAGAAGATAGAATGAAATATAGAACATGCATATCCTTATTAAGCATATAGTTGATCTTGGTTTTTGGGGTTTTATGCAGATCAATAGTAGTTCATTTATTACTTGCTGTCAAAACAAACAATGTCTCCTAAAGGGTTCACCAAGGTTGCTGCTACAATACCTTACTTTTTGTTTATTTCCCTTGTTAGCTTTTTCTTTTTTCTTTTGCATTAGAGAGCTTATTATTTATTGAAGGCTTGGTGGCAAATGTTGCAGTGGCCTTTGGCTTAATTTCACTCAACATGTCTTCACCACAAACACATGGCTCACCTTTTTCTTCCTAGGATCATTGATGCCCAGCATCTCTTTGGATAACTAAATGCTTTGTAACTAGGTTGCTCTTTATTATGGACTTTCAATTGGCCATCCCAAATCAGTTGATCTAAGTGGCCAGGTTTTGAAATACCCCTTAGAATTTACTTGTCCAAGTATATCCTAGTACAAGAACACCACAGGCATGTGTCCTAGGGTCCAAGCTATCGGTGCCCAGCCTTATTCTTTGTTTTTCTTGCCACATTGGCTTTTTCTTCTTCCTTTTCTTTCTGTTTTATTTTATTTTCAAGGGACTTTCATTAATTGAAGGATCATAGCAGCAAACTAGCTTAAGCTTCAAGCAACATGTCATCATGCAGCAATTATTCTATGAGCTAACAATTGAATCAAACAAATACCACCACCAACTTCCATTCTAACATATGCAACATTGGATATTTACTTTCTAATTCAAACATTTCTCTTTTATTCAAGCATATGGGAAACAAAACAAAATTCAAAGCTAAGTGATGAATGGCAAGCATCTATGCAAATTATTTCTCTAGCTACTTATTGAACAAATAGAAGTGCATGATAATGAAATAAAAGGAAATAAACAGTGGAGGCATATCATGTTTCAGACATGCATCTCCTTATTAGAAGTATGAAAGAACTTTGCCACCTTCTAATGATTGTGGCTTCTGCTTGATTCTCCCTTCTTCTTCTTTCTCTTTCCTAGCTTGGAATAGTCTTGGGCTTCTTCACCAGGGCATCTTCTATCCCAAACAGAATCTAAGAGTCCTGAGAGCCCAACTTATTCCAATTTGCTAAGTGTTACCTCCGTATAGTGATTAGACCTTGCTTGCTGCTTGGCTCTAAATTCTTGGCACTGCTCAAATGGCTTGATTTGTGGATTGAATGCTGGCAAATTGTGGGTCAAGTACTCCAACCTTGCTTGTATGTCTTCATCACTCTCTACTTGTTGCACATGTCTAACTTCCCCAATAGTGTGATGAATGTTCTTCCACTGATACAGGTTGTGACTATATTCCCCTGCTTTAGCTTGACTAAAGTACATTTTATCATATGATTCTCGGAATTGTTTGTATTGCTCTTTTTGTCCTTCAAGAATCTTTGCTTGAAACTCTTGCTGCTGAGTCATCATTTGTTGTTGCCAGCTCTCTTGCTTCTCCTCCATTTGACGCTGCCAAGCTTCTCGTTCCTCTTTATCCCTCAAATATTGCTCCCGGTGCTCTGGATACTCCTCTTGGGGCTCTAGATATTGTTCTTGGCGCTTTTGATTTTGCTCTTGTTGAGCTTGCATGAGTTGCTGAGATAGCTCTTCAATAGCTCTTTGTAGTTGGCTCATGTCTATGGCACCACGAGCTTGCTCTTGTCCTTCCTCTCTTTGTGATCTTCTTTGTCTGGGAGCTACCAGCCCCTCTTGATCATCTTCTTCATTCATCCCTTCCATGCTCCTCTTGGTGATTCCTTTCTCCTTTTTCACTTTTTCTGTGTCCTCATCTTCAAAGATCACTCCAGCTTTGTTGCATAGCCTGAGGATGGTACTTGGATGGCTAAGTCAACTTGATTTGCTTGTGCTGTTTGCCATCTCTTGAATACTGTCGGCTATGAGTTGTGCGAGGTTGATTTCACCTCCATGTAGGATGCAGTATGTCAAGAGTGCTCGTTTGATTGTGACCCAAGAGGCGTTTCCAGTAGGAAAGATAGATCTCCTTACTATCTCATACCACCCCTTGGCCACAGGAGTGAGATTTATTCTTTTCAAGTGGCTTGGGATCCCTTTTGAATCTCTTTCCCAGTCTATGTCTTCCATGCATAACCCTTGCAAGATCTCATCAGGATTATTTTTCATCTGCAATCTGGTCTTATAACTAGGCTCTGCATAAGTTATGGTTCTCAACTTCAGGGCCCTTGTGATGGCTGCTGGACTGAAATTCACTTTAACTCCTCTGACAAAACTCTTGTAGGGGGTACTATCTTTGCTCTCTTTTACAGCATTTGCATAGAATTCCCTGATCATGACTGCACTAATGTCAACGAGAGGAGCACATAAAAGTTTCCACCTTCTTTCCTTAGTGATTTGCCTCATGATGGGGTATTCCCCGTCCTTCAGCTCAAAGCCCTTCTCATAAATGACATTCTTTGTCTTCATGAACCTATGATATCTCCCTTCATGGAATTGGGACCTAACTTTTCTTGCATCATAGGATGGAGGTTCGGTCACCATTAGTTCCTTTCCCGGCCTTCTTTTTGAACTTGAAGAGGCCATTAGATTTGAGGTGAGAAGAAGGGAAAAGTGGGAGAAAGGGAAAAATGTGTTGTGTTTGGGATGATGCTCGGTTTTGTTGTGGAAGAGAAGGAAATTGTTGGCTTTAGTTTTGGGAGTAGAGGGGATTATGGTTTACAAGTGAAGGTAGTTTGTATGAATGTGTAAGCCATTTAGTGCTAATGGCATCTTATAGGCAAGTCCTTCAAACTTTCTAACAAAACCATAATGAATGAGGAAGGAGTTCGTTGGTGCTCATGAAGGGTTGAGATTGAGTTGAACATACAGAGGGCTCATGGATTGAACGGCCTGCATGCATTGTTGAAGCTTTGACGAGGATTCTCTTCTCATTGGTTGCATGTATTTAGGTGTTCGATGATGCATATGCATGCAGATTCTGCTTCCCAAGGAGCACGCTTCTCTAGGCACATGTGACCACTCCTCACTTAGCTTGTCCTAGCCGTGGCCCCTCCCCTCCTTGTATTTATCTTAATCTCTTTCTCCTAATTAAACCAAAACAGCTAGCCTTAGAACATAAATATATACGTTGGTAAGTGATTTTGCAATAAAGAAGGAAATTGTTTTTGTTTTTTTTCATAAATGATCAACTGTGTCCCTTAATCAGTGAGCCAAAAGTTGGTGAACACCAAACTTATCTCTTACTGAGGGGATAACTGAGCAATGCAGATAATTCCTCACAATTGATATTTTTTTTTCAAAATGTAATGGTGCATGATCCATCTCTGTATGATTTTGATTCCATGAATAGGATATGATCTTCTGAACATTGTTACATATGCAGACACCAAACTTAGTGTTTGGTCATATGCTTCATCAAAATAACTAAGCACATGGTCTAGAACACCTTTTGAAAACAAATTTGGGTGTGCGTTGAGGCACACCAAACTTAGAAGTCTGACATATGCTTTAGAACAATGCATGCATTTATCAAGTATGTCCATGAATGTTCAAAATCTTGCCAAGGTGATCATAGCTTATTGAATAAAAAAAAGAGAACAGGAATCTTAAATCATGGGTTGCCTCTCATGGAGCGCTCTTTTATTGTCACTAGCTTGACATTGAACTCCCTTTAGGGTGGTTGATGCCTGTGATGTCTCAACTTGTCTCCCCTCACTGTGAGCTTCCTTTTTGTTCCCTAGTGCTCAAATTCAACATGCTCAAGTGAGAGTACTTTGCATACAGTGTAGTAATCATTGATTTGTTGGCTTGTTCCCAACTGTTGATAAATTAATTGCACTTCATCACCCTTGGAGAACCCTTCAGTAGGGATTTTCTTATTTTTCCATCCCTTCTGAGCTTTCTTCTTGCCGCTCTTCCTTTTTCTTGTCACTCTTTCTTCTTTGATAACAACCTTTGCTTTGGGATTCTCCTTCTCAGTCAGCACTTTGATCCCTTCTTGATTTTCTCCTTCACTTTACTCAGTTTCACTCTTCTTTTGGCATGTCGTGTTGTTTATTTCTTGCCTTGGAAAATGATTTTCAACTGTCTTGCTAACTCCTTCCTTCCAATGTAAGCTTCCTTTGTCAACTTCCATGCAGTTATTCTTTTCATTACTGGACTGTGTCTCTGAAAATACATTCAGGATGATGTTCTCTTCATGCATTCGAAGGGTTAGCTTTCCTTGTTCCACATCTATAATGGCTCTAGCAGTGGCCAAGAAAGGTCTCCCAAGTATGACAGAATCACCTTCATCCTCATCTGAATCTAAAACCACCTGCAGGGTATATGAATTTGTCCACCTTGACTAGAAGGTTTTCAATCACACCCCTGGGATTTACTACTGATTTATCTACCAATTCTAGAGACATTTGCATGGGCTTAATTTCCTCTATACATAGCTTTTTCACCAAAGAAGAGGGTATTAAGTTGATACTTGCTCCTAGATCGCAGAGAGCTTTGTTGATGGTCAATCTCCCAATGGTGCAGGGTAGAAAGAAACTTCCAGGGTCTGCAAGTTTAGTGGGAAGCCCTTTTTGAATCAAGGCCCTGCATTCCTCAGTAAGCAGTATAGTCTCTTTCTCATCCCAACTTCTTTTCTTGTTGATAAGCTCCTTTAAGAACTTGGCATGCAGAGGCATTTGCTCCAATGCCTCAGCCAAGGGAATGTTGATCTCTAGCTTCTTGAAAGTCTCAAGGAATTTATGGAAATGTTGATCCTTTGCTTCTTTGTGAAATCTTTGTGGATAAGGTAGTGGAGGTGTAAGGCTCTTCTCCACTTGTTGCTGTCTTGGATTTGGTTCTTCCATGATTTGCTTTTCTTTCTTCAAATTTTATGGTTGGTTGTTCTCTTTGATGAGCCCTTCTGGGACATTCTTATTTGTTATGTTCTTGTTGTTAGCTCCATTTTTCTCTATTGGTTCTTTGTCACTCTCCATAAGCTTCTTGGTTGCCCTTTTGTTGCTATCCACCAATGTCTTTCCACTTCTTAGTTATACAGCTTTGCACTCTTCCTTTGGATTAGGAATGGTGTCGCTTGGTAGTGAGCTTGAAGGTCTCTCAATAGAAATCTGCTTAAAGATTTGTCCAATCTGCCTCTCTAGGCTCTTCATGGAGGCTTCATGGTTCTTTGTGGTCATTTCTTGGTTCTTCATCATCTTCTCCATGAGCATCTCCAGATTAGTAATCCTCTGAGAGTCTTGTGAGATTGGTTGGTTGTGGGGTGTTGATGGTTGATGGTAAGTGTTTTGGTTGGTGGGTTGGTTATTGGACGGATAATGGTTAGAGTTGGGGTAATTGTTTTGAGGTTTTCTGTAAGGATTTTGGTTAGTTGGCTGCTGGTTCTGATTTTGGTTGTTTCTTGGAGTGTTTTGAGCTGAATTCCTCTGCCATGGTTGTTGGTTTTAGTTATGGTTATCTCCCCACCTAAGGTTTGGGTGGTTCTTCGAAGATGGATTGTAGGTGTCACCATACACCTCATTTGATCCAGAATTTTGGTTATGCATATACTGCACTTGCTCTTGTTGCTGTTCTTCTTGGTTTTCTTTATTCTGCCCCCAAGGAGTTGATGGTTGGCTTGTGGCACTCACTGATGCAACCTGTAGGCTATCAATTCTCTTGGCCATTTGCTCAAATTATCGCTGAATCTGCTGCTGCATCACTTTGTGTTAAGCCAAAATTGTATCCACTCCTTCCAATTCTAGCACTCCCTTCCTCTGTGATGGTTGGCGTTGCCTTTGGTGAGCAAAGAAATATTGGTTGTTGGCCACCATATCAATGAGGTTTTGAGCTTCCTCTGCAGTTTTCATCAATTGCAATGATCCTCCAGCTGAATGATCAAGTGCCTCTTGAGCTTTTAGAGTGAGTCCTTTATAGAAGTTCTGCAACTTATCCCACTCAGTGAACATCTCTGGTGGACATTTCCTCAGTAGAGCCTTATATCTTTCCCATGCCTCATATAGATTTTCAGCATCCATTTGAGTGAATGTCTGCACCTCAGTCTTCAATCTTATGATCCTTTGAGGGGGATAAAATTTGGCAAGAAACTTGCTCACCAAATCATCCCAAGTGTTGATGCTCTCCTTTGGAAATGTTTCTAGCCATTGAGTGGCTTTGTCCCTGAGAGAGAATGGGAATAACAATAACTTGTATATGTCAGGGTGCACTCCATTGCTTTTAACTATGTCACAAATCCTCAAAAAAGTGGATAGATGTTGGTTCGGGTCCTCCAATGGCCCTCCTCCAAAAGAGCAGTTGTTTTGGACCAATGTGATGAGTTGTGGCTTCAGTTCAAAGTTGTTTGCATTGACATTAGGGGTAAGAATGCTACTCCCACAATGTCTAGCATTTGCAAATGTATAGGAGGCCAGTACTCTCCTCTGTTGTGGGTTATTGTTGGCCCCTCCTTCTGGTGGATTGGTTGAATGTTCCTCCATGTCTTGAAATTCTTCTTTTGACTCCTCCTCTCCAATAATGTTTTTCCCACTTTCAGCTCTTCTTAATCTCCTGATGGTTCGTTTGTCTTGTTCATGAAAGGTGGGTATAGCTCTTCTTGTATCTGTCATATAAACAAAACACAAGAAACACACAAAACCAGTGACACTTCAATCTATTGCTAGAGTGAAGTTTTAGTTAGCTTAAGCAAAAATTCAAACAGTTAGTGGGTTAATTAAAATTTAAAGAAATAGAAAAGAAAAAGTGCTTGATCTAAACCTCCACTTCACTTAATCATTGTCAATCTAATTCAATCCCCGGCAACGGCGCCAAAAGCATGATGTGTGGAAAAATGATCCAACACAAAACTCACCGGCAAGTGTACCGGGTCGCATCAAGTAATAAAACTCACGGGAGTGAGGTCGATCCCACAGGGATTGAAGGATTGAGCAATTTTAGTTTAGTGGTTGATTTAGTCAAGCGAATCAAGTATTAGTTGAGTGATTTTGTATCCAACAGTAAGTAAATAGCAGGAAATGTAAAGGGAGAGGGATGAATTACAGAAATTAAAGAGAATTGAAAGTAAAGGTGCTGAATCTTAAAGAACAAGAAATTAAATGACTGAAACTTAAAGTGCAAGAAATGTAAATTACGGTAACTTAGAGTGAAATAAATATAAATTGCTTGAATGAAAAAGGGATTGAGGAGCTGGGAATTCAGAATTTAAGCAAGAGAAGTAGATTGCAGCAATTAACAAAGCATGAGATGAATTGAAAGTAACTAGAGTTCAAACAGAAAGTGAAAATGTGATTGCAGCAGTGGTTCAGCAGAAGAACCAAAAAGAAAATCAGATCTCAGGACTCCAGAGACTAGATAGCAGAGTCTAGATCTCAATTGCCTTCCTAGATCCAAGTTCACAAAGCAATTAAAGAGAAATTAAAGATTGCAGCAGTAAATGAAATGGAATTTAACTCAATTATGCAGTAGGAAAATCAAAGAGATCTTAAATGGAGATTGAGACAGAAGTTCCTCAATTCTTCACACTTAAGACTCAAACAAAACCCAGTAAAGAAAACAAAAAGATCAGAGGAAGAAGAAGTGAATCCTCTCCTCCAATTCTCAAGCTAATTGCAGTCCAAAAATAAAAAGTCAAGATCAGAAGTTCTAAAGCAGAAAAATGGAAAGTGAGCTCTCAAGTGACTAAGGATGAAATTCAAAAATGAAAGTGAAGTTTTTTTCTAATCCTAACTAACACCTATTTATACACTTTCTATTGTGGATCTAAGAATTTTGAGTGGGCTTGAAAGATGGGTGAAGAATTAAATTAAATTGGATTTTTAGGTGAGTTTCAGCCCATGTTGCTCCCAGGAGGCTGCTCTGCTCTTGTGGAGAGCAGAGCAGTGAAACCTTGCATGGGGATCCAATTAGCGCGCCAAGTGTGGGAGGGGCATCAGGATGCTGCCCTGCCCTTGTGGAGAGCGGGGCAGTGGTGTCATGGTGCGCGCCTTGCCTCCCTGCCCGTGTCAATCATGCGCGCGCCCAAGCTCCTGGCCGTGTCAATCGTGCGTGCCATGCACCAAGGAATGCTGCTCTGCCCTCCTTGTGGGCAGCGCAAAGCTTTCCTTGTTCTTGGGTGAGGTCCCAAGTTCGAAACCTGGCTGAAGGCATGCTGAGCTTTTTCTTCTTGGCACATGATTCACGCCTAAGGCTTGGCTTCCTAGAGGTTTTGTGTTCGATCCTTGGAGGTTGAAAACAAGTCAATTTTGGCTCATTTGAGCGCTACTTCCTTCCCTCTTGAGCTTGGGTTCGAAACCCATGGGTGGCACTTGGAGAACAATTTCCTTTGATTTATTTTGGTGAGAGCTCGATATTGCTCTTGAGGAGGACAGGGTAGAATTTTTCCTTCCCTTGTTTCTTGGCCTAGAATTGTGCTCCGCTCTCAAGGAGGGCAGGGCAGTGAAGCCTTGCATGCTTGGTTCATTGTTGTGCTCCCTTGGAGAGTAGTGTGCTCTTGTGGAGAGCAGTGTGGCTTCCTTCTTCAATGTTGCGCCACACTTCTTCTTCTTTTGCCACACTTCTTAAGCCACGCTTCCTTCTTTTCTTTACCTACAAATAATCAAAACAACCAATCAAAGTATCACTAAATTCACAAGGTTTATAAATCAATTAAAAATCAATTAAATTTAGCTTAAACCTCATGATTTAGCATCAATTAAATGGTGGTTGATTGATTCAAATAAAACATGCAATTCCACTTTAAATTACTTAATTATGGTGCAAGAAAGTGAATAAAAACTAGTGAAACAAGTGAAATTAGCTTGAGAAATGGGTATATGATGACTTGTCATCAGAGGGATTCACCATCTTTTTGTTTGAAGGTTTGAACATCCACTCTAAGCTTGCTCAGCTTTTAAGGAGGAAAGAACTTAGCCAAGAAGGCCGTGACAAGCTTATCCCAAGAGTCCAGGCTATCTTTAGGTTGTGAGTCCAACCATGTTCTAGCTCTGTCTCTTACAGCCAAAGGGAAAAGCATGAGCTTGTAGACTTCAGGATCTACTCCATTTGTCTTAACAGTCTCACAGATCTGTAAGAACTCAGTTAAAAACTGGTAGGGATCTTCTGATGAAAGTCCATAAAACTTGCAGTTCTATTTCATTAGAGCAACTAGTTAAGGTTTCAGCTCAAAATTGTTTACTCCAATGGCAGGGATTGAGATGCTTCTTCCATCAAATTTCGAAGTAGGTGTAGTATAATCACCAAGCATCTTCCTTGCATTATTATTTTCGGCTGCCATCTCCTCTTCCTTTTCAAAAATTTCTGTAAGGTTGTCTCTGGATTGTTGTAATTTAACTTCTCTTAGTTTCCTCTTCAGAGTCCTTTTAGGTTCAGGATCTGCTTCAACAAGAATATTCTTATCCTTGCTCCTGCTCATATAAAAAAGAAGGGAACATAAAATAATAATAGAGATCCTCTTTACCACAGTAGAGAGATTCCTTTATGTTAGTAGAAGAAGAAAAGAATAGAAGAAGAAAAAGAGGAAAATTCGAACCCAGAGAGGAAGAGGGGGTTCGAATTTTAAGATGAAGAAAAGTGTTAGTAAATGAATAAATAAATAGAAAGAGATGAGAGAGGGGATTTTTCGAAAATTAACCAAAATAAAAGAGAAATTTTAAAGTTAAAATTCGAAAATTATTTTTGAAAAATTAGTGATTTTCGAAAATTAAGAGAAGAATTAAAATTAAAATTAAAATTTGAAACAATTAGTTAATTAAAAGAATTTTGAAAAAGAGAGAGGAGTTTTCAAAAATTAGAGAGATAAAATTAGTTAGGTGGTTTTGAAAAAGATAAGAAACAAACAAAAAGTCAATTAGTTAGTTGAAAAAGATTTAAAAATCAATTTTGAAAAGATAAAAAGTTAGAAAAGATTTTTAAAATCAATTTTGAAAAAGATATGATTTGAAAAAGATATTTTAAAAAAGATATGATTGAAAAAGATATTTTGGAAAAAGATTTGATTTTTAAAATTAAAATTGATTACTTGACTAACAAGAAACTAAAAGATATGATTCTAGAATTTAATGATTGAACCTTTCTTAACAAGAAAGTAACAAACTTCAAATTTTTGAATCAATCACATTAATTGTTAGTAAAGTTTTCGAAATTTTGAAATAAAGATAAGAAAAAGATTTTGAAAATAAATTTTAAAAATTTTCGAAAATAATAAAAAAATGAAAAAGATTTGATATTGAAAAAGTTTTGAAAAGATAGGATTTTTAAAATTGAAAATTTGACTTGACTTATAAGAAATAGCTAAGTTTTAAAAATTTTTGACGAAGTCAACTCAAATTTTCGAAATTTATGAGAAAAAAAGGAAAAGATATTTTTTTATTTTTGAATTTTTAATGAGGAGAGAGAAAAACAACAAAAATGACTTACAACGTGAAAATTATGAATCAAAACACATGATGCATGCAAGAACACTATGAATATCAAGATGAACACCAAGAACACTTTGAAGATCAAGATGAACATCAAGACTTATTTTTGAAAAATTTTCAAGAAAAGAAAAACATGCAAGACAACAAACTCAGAAATTTTTCATGTTTAAACACTATGAATGCAAAAATGCATATGAAAAACAACAAAAGACACAAAACAAGAAAATATGAAGATCAAACAAGAAGACTTATCAAGAACAGCTTGAAGATCATGAAGAACACTATGCACGAGTTTTTCGAAAAAATGCATAAATTTTTAAAATATGCAATTGACACCAAACTTAAAAATTGACTCAAGACTCAAACAAGAAACACAAAATATTTTTGATTTTATGATCTTAATTTTTTTGGATTTTTCGAAAATAATCTTTAGAAAAACGAAAAAGAGAAAAAATTTTTTGAAAGATTTTTGAAAACTTTTTGAAAATAAAATTACCTAATCTGAGCAACAAGATGAACCATCAGTTGTCCACACTCGAACAATCCCCGGCAACGGCGCCAAAAACTTGGTGCACGAAATTGTGATCATCAACAATGGCGCCAAAAACTTGGTAGCGCTGTCAAACGTGAATCACACTTTGTCACAACTTCGCACAACTAACCAGCAAGTGCACTGGGTCGTCCAAGTAATAAACCTTATGTGAGTAAGGGTCGATCCCACGGAGACTGTTGGTATGAAGCAAGCTATGGTCATCTTGTAAATCTCAGTTAGGCAGATTATAATGGTTATAAATGGTTTTCAAAAATAATAATAAATAAAGCATAAAATAAAGATAGAGATACTTATGTAAATCATTGGTGGGAATTTCAGATAAGTGTATGGAGATGCTGTGTTCCTTCTGAATCTCTGCTTTCCTACAGCTTTCATCCAATCCTTCTTACTCCTTTCCATGGCAAGCTATATGTAGGGCATCACCGTTGTCAATGGCTACTTCCCATCCTCTCAGTGAAAATGGTCCAAATGCTCTTGTCACAGCACGGCTAATCATCTGTCGGTTCTCGATCATGTCGAAATAGAATCCATTGATTCTTTTGCGTCTGTCACCACGCCTAACAATCGCAAGTTTGAAGCTCATCGCAGTCATTCAATCCCTGAATCCTACTCGGAATACCACAGACAAGGTTTATACTTTCCAGATTTTCAAGAATGGCCGCCAAAGGGTTCTAGCTTATACCATGAAGATTCTGATCAAAGAATCCAAGAGATATTCATTCGTTCTAAGGTAGAACGAAAGTGGTTGTCAAGCACGTGTTCATAGGTGTGAATGATGATGAGTGTCAGGGATCATCACATTCATCATGTTGAAGTGCAACAAATATCTTAGAACAAGAATAAGCTGAATTGAATAGAAAATAGTAGTACTTTGCATTAAAACTCGAGGTACAGCAGAGTTCCACACCTTAATCTATGGTGTGTAGAAACTCCACTGTTGAAAATACATAAGTGATGGTCCAGGCATGGCCGAATGGCCAACCCCCATAAACATGATCAATAGTCTCCTAAGATGAACAATTAAAACTGAGACCAAAGATGTGGTCAAAAGACACTAGTACAATAGTGAAAAAATTCTATTTATACTAAAACTAGTTACTAGGGTTTACAGAAATAAGTCTAAGTGCAGAAATCCACTTTCGGGGCCCACTTTGGTGTGTGCTTGGGCTGAGCTTGAGATTTACACGTGCAGAGGCTTCTCTTGGAGTTAAACGCCAAGTTGTAACATGTTTTTGGCGTTTAACTCTGGTTTGTGACGTGTTTCTGGCGTTTTACTCCAGAATGCAGCATGGAACTGGTATTGAACGCCAGTTTGCATCATCTAAGCTCCAACAAAGTATGAACCATTATGTATTGATGGAAAGATCTGGATGTCTAATTTCCAACGCCGTTGAGAGCACGCCATTTGGAGTTCTGTAGCTCCAGAAAATCTATTTCGAGTGCAGGGAGGTCAGAATCCATCAGCATCAGCCGTCCTTTGTCCGCTTGAATCAGATTTTTGCTCAGGTCCCTCAATTTCAGCCAGAATATACCTGAAATTACAAAAAGACACACAAACTCATAGTAAAGTCCAGAAATGTGAATTTTGCATAAAAACTAATGAAAACATCCCTAAAAGTAGCTAGATTCTACTAAAAACTACCTAAAAACAATGCCAAAAAGCGTATAAATTATCCGCTCATCAGCTACCAGAGTGCTGAATTCCTGGAGGGTGTGCATTGATTACAGGCGCTTGAACCAGGCCACTCGCAAGGATCACTACCCGTTACCTTTCATCGATCAAATGCTTGATCGCCTGTCAGGTAAATCACACTACTATTTTCTCGATGGTTATACTGGTTATTTTCAAATCCATATTGCTCTAGAAGATCAGAAGAAAACTACTTTTACATGCCCCTTTGGAACATATGCATATAAGAGAATGCCTTTTGGCTTAAGTAATGCATCGGCTACGTTTCAAGGTGCATGATGAGTATCTTCGCCGATCTACTTGAGCATTGTATGGAAGTTTTTATGGATAACTTTAGTGTCTATGGTGATTCTTTTGACTTTTGTTTTGATAGTCTAGCTAGAGTATTAGAAAGATGTACTAGTGCAAACCTTGTACTTAATTTTGAAAAATGTCATTTTATAGTTGATAAACCCCGATTTCGTGGTTTATTTTGTGCTTAATTTGGGGAATTTTATTACCTTTTCCCACATTTATTCAATAAAATAGCATAGTTTTGTAATTCTCCCTCAAATTGTTCTTAAGTGTGAAAATATGCTTTTTAGACTCTTAAATTGGTGATTTTAACTCACTTTAATTCTATTCGATGCCTTGATGTGTTTGTTGAGTGATTTCATGTTCATAAGGAAAGTATTGGATGGAAGAAATGAGGATAAAAGCATGCAAAGTGGAGAATGCATGCGGAAACAAGAATTGGGAATGCATCAATGGGCGTGCACGCGTACAAGGCGCGCACGCGCAAAAGTGATCTCGCATAGAGACGCGCACGCGTACATGACGCGTCCGCGCAGATGAAGAAATAGCCAATCGACGCGCACACGCACATGGCGCGCACGCGCCGATACTCGCACGTGACTCACTTAAGGGCAAAACACTGGGGGCAATTTCTGAGCAGCCCAGGCCCAATTCCAACCTGTTTCTGAGTGTATTTCATGCAGAATTGAAGCTCAAGCAAAGGGGGGGCAATTGATTATAGCATTAGCATCATGTAGTGTAGTTTCTAGAGAGAGAAGCTCCCTCTTCTCTCTAGAATTAGGTTAGATTTAGGACATTTCCATCTTAGATCTAGGTTCAATTACATGTTTTCATCTTGTTTCTTTTATGATTTCTTATTCCTACTACTTGATTCTCTTAGTTTTCATGTTAATTTCTCTTTTATGTTCATGGATGCTCTTGTTGGATTTGATTTACTTTTAGTGCAATTTAATGTTTGATATTCTTTTATTATTGATTTGAGTTGTGATCTCATTTTCCTTGCAATTGGTAGTTGTTAGATTTTATCTTTCCTTGCAATTTACCATGCTTTCCTTTTTGTACCTACCAAGTGTTTGACAAAATGCTTGGTTGAGTTTTAGAGTAGAATTTTATGCTCTTGGCTTGGGAAGGTAACTTAGGAACTCTTGAGTTGCTAATGTCCAAGTGATTGATGATTGGAAGCCATTGACCTTAGATCTCACTAATTGAATTGGTGGAGAACTAGGACTTATAGACTTGGATTGAAATAGCTCATTTGACTTTCCTTTATCATTTAGAGGATGACTTAATGGGGTTGATCCTTGCCAATTTTCATGTTGTGGTTAGTGATAAGGATAGAGATCCTTGATCACCAACCCTTGCCAATGCCTTTTTGTTATTTGAATTTCCTTATCATTTACTTTTCATGTCTCTTATTCCAAAACCCCAAAATATTCCTTCATAGCCAATAATTGACCACTTCATTGCAATCCTCGTGAGACGACCCGGAGTCCAAATACTCCGGTTAATTCTTATTTGGGGTTTGTACATGTGACAAAACCATAATTTTAATTTGATGTGAGAATTGTTTGTTGGTTTGGAGCTATGCTTACAACGAAGTAATTCATTTCTTTAAGAAGAAATTCCTAACCAACGAAATTCTCTCCATCAATGGTAAAGCAAGGTATTGTTCTAGGCCATGTTATTTCTAATACTGGTATTGATGCACTACTATGTCGTGGTACATCTTGTGCTTAATTGAGTGGATTTTATCCACTAATCTCACACTTATTCATTGAATTCGCATGTTTTACATTTTCCTTTCTGATTTTGTGCTATGATTGAAAACATGTTTCTTTGGTCTTAATTTAGCTAATTCTAATCATCTCTCTTTACCATTTGATGCCTTGATATGTGTGTTAAGTATTTTCAGAGAAGCTGAAGGAACTGCAAAGCTATCAGCCCTGACCTCTTTGCACTCAATCAATCATAACTTGAGCTACAAAGGTCCAAATAAGGCGGTTTTAGTTGCGTTGGAAAGCTAACGTTTGGAGCTTCGCAACAATATATAATTTTCTATAGTTGACTTGGCGTTCAGGAATACGCACGTGCTAAGCACGCGGACGCGTGCATCTGCGAAATTTCCATCGGCGCGTACGCACGCATGACGCGTACGCGCGCATGAGCCGCGACTTGCACGTATCAGAAATCACCCCCAGTAATTTTTGGGCTGTTTTTGACTCAGTTTTTGGTCCAGAAAACACAGATTAAAGGCTACAAAGTGGGGGAATCAATCCATCCATTCATCACACAACTTTTCATTCACATAATTTTTAGGTTTTAGATGTAGTTCTCTAGAGAGAGAGGCTCTCTCTTCTCTCTTTGGTTTTAGGATTAGGATTTCTTCTTCTTCTCAATTCCATGTTCAATGTTCTTTTAATTTAGTTTTTCTTTTATTTGTTTATGAACTCCATGTTAGATTTGATTTCTTTATTTAATGCAATTTGAGGTATTTCATATTTATGATTTTAATTTAGCTTTTTACATTCTTAGCTTGTATTATGTAATTAGAGACACTTGAGTTATCAAACTCCTTGTTGATTGAAAATTGGAATTCTTTGCTGATTGATTTGAATTCCCCTAACTCTAGTCTTTTCTTAGGAATTGACTAGGACTTGAGGAATCAAATTGATTTATCCACTTAACATACCTTCATAGTTAGAGGTTGACCAAGTGGGAGCAAAAGCCAATTCTCATCACAATTGATAAGGATAACTAGGATAGGACGTCTAGTTCTCATACCTTGCAAGGGTTTCCATGATAATTAGTTTAATTCCTTATCATTTACATTCCTTGTTCAAACCTTTCAAAAATCCAAAAAGATACTTTTCTCCTAACCAATAATAACACACCTCCCTGCAATTCCTTAAGAGACGACCCGAGGTTTAAATACTTCGGTTATTAATTTTTATTGGGTTTGCTTTAGTGACAAACAAGTTTTTGTACGAAAAGATTATTGTTAGTTTAGAAACTATACTTACAATGTGATTACTTTTGTGAAATTCTTTACTAGCAAAAATCTGTTCGTCAAAATGGCGCCGTTGCCGGGGAATTGCAAACGTGTGCTTTATTATTGGTTATTGTAAATATTTGTTTTTGCTTATTTATTTGTTTTTGTTTTTAATTTTTATTAACTACTATGAATTCTCACCCCTCTAGATTTAAGTTTGGTTCCAACGTTGTTGTAAGGAATGGAAGCTATAATGAGAACAGGCATCAAGGTTGGAAGAATCAAAGATGGGAGGAGCCACAAGGATTTGATCAACCCTCTTGGCAACAACCCCCTCCAATGCGCTATCACCAACAACCATTCTGTGATGCATACCAAGACAATAGTTATTGTGGACCCTTTCGTGACAACCCACTTCCACCAAATTACTATAGTCAAGAGCCATTCCGAGGTGCGTACCAAGATGATGAATATGGTGGACACCCTTGTAGTTACCAACAAGCCCTACCATATGCCTATGACCCCCCTCCTCAACATAGGTTTAAACCACCAAACTCACAAGCCCCCTACTACCAAACACCCTCATATGATCCTAACCCTTATCCACCTAATGAACCATACTTAGAACCACCCCCATTCTAGCACAATTACTCTCATGAGCCGCCACCTCAACATTCACCATCTCCATGCCCTTACCAAGAAGAACAACCTTCCTACCATGCACCCTTTGTCCAAAATAATGAACCCTCCTATCCACCCCAACCTCCACTGGATGACAACACCCTTGGTGTTATTCACCAAGGACAAACAGAGCTTCATACCACACTTGCCTCTATCACTAGTCTCACCTCTACTCTTCAAGCTCTTACATCCCGCATGGACTAATCCTCTACCTCGAGTACTCAACCCTTAAGCTCTAGTGCACTTCCTTTTCAACCACATAATAATCTCTCCATCCCATCACCACCCTCTATGGAAGAGCACCCACATCCATCAATCCAAGAGCAACCTGATCCCAATGATACTACTAACATGGAACAAGATAGAAGGGATCATCTTAGGGACGTAATGGATCGGTTACACACGGCCTTTTCAGAGGAGCAAGAGGAGGCCCAAAATGTGGAGGTAGGAGAGACCCTTGAAGATAAAGGAATAGTTGAAGGGAGTTCATAGAAAGGAAATCATCAAGGAGGAGTACGATTTTATGCTAAAACAACTGGAGGAAGCCGTAATTATTGAAGAGGAAGAAGTGGTTGAAGACTTAGGAGATGCTGAACCTCCATGGGAAAGTCAAGTTATAGAGCCTCCTTCAAAGACGTTTGAAATTGATGTTGAGAAAGGTGTACAACCTCTAAGGCATATCATGGTTGAAGACTTGGAAGAGGTTAATCAAGACATGGAGATTAAAGGAGAAGAAGCACAACTTCCCATCCCCCTTGGTAGGTAATGAAGAAGAGATTGAGTTGGAAGAAAGCTACCAAGAGGAAGAGGTTGAAATTGAAGAGGCTTGCAAGAAGGTGGAAGTTGTCAAAAAAGAGCACAAGGGAGTGGAGCTTGCAAGATCATTAAAAACACCTCTCCCAAGGCCATTACCGTCCAACACAACGTTCAAGTGGGTAAAATTCTTATCCTTGACCTTTACTTTCCCACTTGAATATGGGCTACTCGAGACAGATGGTCAACTTAGAGCTCTCTGTGGCTTTAAGAGTAAGAGGAAGATGGTTAGTGGTAAGAGTTGTCCTGCAAGGTTTAATATGGTTGCATGCTCCAAGTTGAAGTACAAGGATTGGTGTAGAGCTCAATTGAATGGTCTAGAAGGTTGTTTAGATCTCTCTATGAGAATTCAGACTGCTTGCCACCCGGATGGAACAATATTGCTCAACAAGAAGATGGGTGCAAAAGCAAGGTTTCGGACCCCAAAATTCATTCTAGCAATCAACACTCTTGGGGCCTTGTCAGCTACTTTAGATTGCTTGACGGCTGTATGCGCCTAGTTTGGGATCCTGGAGGTTATTGGAATTGCAAACATTGGTAGGGATTCAAGGATCAGTACAAGCATAAGCCACCATGACAAGGAGCTCCCCGAATGTCCAACTTAAGGACTTTAACTAAAAGTGCTAGGTGGGAGACAACCCACCATGGTATGATCTTTCATTTTTATTCTTCTTAGTTTTATTTTATTTTCTTTTTATTAGTGTTCATTCATAATTTATGCATATTCATCTGTATTCTACATTTTGCATTCTACATTAAAAAAAAGCCACCCCACGCGTAAGCGTACTACACGCTAGCGCGTCCATTGCGATTTGGGCGATCTACGCGGTAGTGTGCATGGCGCGCGCTTCCCCTAAAAATCGGTGTAAGAGTATGTCTTGGCAAAAAGTTGTGCTGACTTCGTGCTGGGATGGTGCTGGATGCACAAAATAGCCCACGCGTACGCGTCCTTGAAAAGTACGCGTCACCTTAACCACAAGGCCACCCACGCGTGCGCGTACATGACACGCACACATCGCACGCATTTTCAACACCAATACAAAGTTACAGAGATTTGTGCGTGTGCGGTGCGAGCCTTACGCTAGAGGCACTACCTTGGCCACGCGCAAGCGTACTGGACACGTCCGCGTCCCCTTTCATGTGTACACATCCGCGCGTCCGCACGCAGTATGCGTGCGCGTCGCAGGCACCGCCCAGTTCCGTCTTCTTGCTTTTTTTTCTCCCTACCTCTTTCTTCTTCCTTTCTCACTTTCTTCCCCTCCCCTTTCATCCTTATTCCCTTTCTTTTCTTCTATTTGCTACATTGCATACTCGCATTCATGGCATTTTAACTTCATTGTTTCATCTCCCTTTTTTTATAATTGTTGTTCTCACATTGATGTTAAAAATTTTCTTACTCAACTGTTGCACAATTCTTGCATTTTTTTGGGTGTTCCTTGATTTGTTTGCTAATTAGTTGCCATGCCCTATGCTTCTATTATTTTCTCACTTACATGTTATAGCTACCATAAAGTTGAGAACCTTATTATTTGGCACTAGCCCACATATGTTTTATTTCTTTTCATATATTTGCTTGTGGGTTCTTTCCCTTCCTTTTTCTCTTCTTTCAGGATGGCCACCAAGAGGAAAAAAGGAAAAGTTTCTAACTGGAGCAACAAACAAGTCTGCCACACAATCTTTGGAGAAAAAGCATCAGTTGGAACCACCCATCCACTTGCACATCTCTGCATGCACCAAGAACGGTGCAATCTTTAAGTGTGGAGAGGTCGATACCGATCTCCGTGGGTTTGTCACTTTCTTCTCAACACCAATCTTTGTTTCTCTTTGTTAGTTCATTGTTGCATTTGCATGTTTGATTGCATATTTTTTTTATTTTGTGCATATTTTACCATTACTTGGTTGAAATGATGAATTCTTCTTCAAGAAATTTCTTATAGCAATTCACTAATTTGAATAAAAATCTAACTTGTTTGAAGAAATTTTATATTGGAACATGGTTTAGAGCTCGGACACACAAAACCAGTGAGATTTTGAGCCTAATTGATTAGTTGCATCTTATCAACCAATGTTTTAATTTTGGTGTGTGTTGTTCTCTCTAAAATTGTGATCTTTGTCTTGCTTAATTCTATATTTCCATGATTTAATGTATGCATGCACCTATATGATTGAGGCCTTTGTTTCTCTGAGCTTACTGATGAGCAGATATTTTATACGCTTTTTGGCATTATTTTTAGATAGTTTTAGTAGGATCTAGCTACTTTTTAGTATATTTTTATTAGTTTTTAAGCAAAATTCACATTTCTGGACTTTACTCTTAGTTTGTGTGTTTTTCTGTGATTTCAGGTATTTTCTGGCTGAAATTGAGAGACTTGAGCAAAAATCTGATTCAGAGGCTGAAAAAGGATTGCTGATGCTGTTGGATTCTGACGACGCAAACTAGCATTCAAAAGCCAACTTCCTCCCTTATTCTGGCATTAAACGCCAAATACAGGTTAAACTAAACGCCCAAAACAGGCTGCAAACTGGCGTTTAACTCCAAAAAAAGTCTCTACACACGAAAGCTTCAATGCTCAGCCCAAGCACACACCAAGTGGGCCCGAAAGTAGATTTCTGCATCATTTACTTATTTCTGTAACCCTAGTAACTAGTTTAGTATAAATGGAATTTTTTACTATTGTACTCACATCTTTGGATCATCTTTTGATCTTTTGATCACTTTTGAGAGGCTGGCCATTCGGCCATGCCTGGACCTTCATCACTTATGTATTTTCAACGGTAGAGTTTCTACACACCATAGATTAAGGTGTGGAGCTCTGCTGTTCCTCGAGTATTAATGTAATTACTACTGTTTTCTATTCAATTCATGTTTTTTCTTGTTCTAAGATATCCATTCGCACACAAGAACATGATGAATGTGATGATTATGTGACACTCATCACCATTCTCACTTATGAACGCGTGCCTGACAAACACTTCCGTTCTACCTGCGAAAGCTAGAGTGTGTATCTCTTGGATTCCTGGTCCACGACGCATGGTTGCCTCTCCTGACAACAGAGCCTTCCATTCCTTGAGATCAGAGTCTTCGTGGTATAAACTAGAACTAATTGGCAGCATTCTTGAGATCCAGAAAGTCTAAACCTTGTCTGTGGTATTCCGAGTAGGATCTGGGATGGGATGACTGTGACAAGCTTCAAACTCATGACTGTTGGGCATAGTGACAGACGCAAAAGGATCACTGGATCTTATTCCAACACAAGTGAGAACCGACAGATGATTAGCCCTACGTAACCCGTAGCCGAACCATTTTTACTGAGAGGACGGGAGGTAGTCATTGACAACGGTGATACCCAAACATACAGTTTGCCATACAAAGGAGTATGAATGATTGAATGAAGACAGTAGGAAAGCAGAGATTCAGAAGGAATAACGCATCTCTATATGCTTATCTGAAATTCCCACCAATGAATTACATAAGTATCTCTATCTTTATTTTATGTTTATTTATCTTTTAATTATCAAAACTCCATAACCATTTGAATCCGCTTGACTGAGATTTACAAGATGACCATAGCTTGCTTCAAGCCGACAATCTCCGTGGGATCAACCCTTACTCACGTAAGGTTTATTACTTGGACGACCCGGTGCACTTGCTGGTTAGTTGTGCGAAGTTGTGAAAAAGAGTTGAGATTACAATTGTGCTTACCAAGTTGTTGGCGCCATTGAGATCACAATTTCGTGCACCTAGTTTTTGGCGCCGTTACCGGGGATTGTTCGAGTTTGGACAACTGACGGTTCATCTTGTTGCTCAGATTAGGTAATTTTCTTTTTGTTTCAACCTTTATTTTATTTTCAAAAAGTTTTTAAAAATCTTTCAAAAAGTTTTTCTTTTTTTTTTCGTTTTTCTAAAAATAATTTTCGAAATATCCAAAAAAATTAATAAAATTATAAAAACCAAAAATAATTTGTGTTTCTTGTTTGAGTCTAATATCAATTTTTAAGTTTAGTGTCAATTGCATGTTTTAATTTTTCTAAACAATTTTCGAAAACTCATGCTTGGTGTTCTTCATGATCTTCAAGTTGTTCTTGGTAAGTTTTCTTGTTTGATCTTCATATTTTCTTGTTTTGTGTCTTTTGTTGTTTTTCATATACATTTTTGAATTCATAGTGTCTAAACATGAAAAATCTCTAAGTTTGGTGTCTTGTATGTTTTTCTTTTCTTGAAAATTTTTCAAAAATAAGTTCTTAATGTTCATCATGATCTTCAAAGTGTTCTTGGTGTTCATCTTGACATTCATAGTGTTCTTCCATGCATCATTTGTTTTAATCCAAAATTTTTGTGTTGAGTCATTTTTGTGTTTTTCTCTCTCCTCATTAAAAAAATTCAAAAATCAGAAAAAAATATCTTTTCCTTATTTCTCTCATAAATTTTGAAATTTTGGGTTGACTTAGTCAAAAATTTTTTAAAAATAAGTTGTTTCCTGTTAGTCAAGTCAAGATTTCAATTTCAAAAATTTATCTTTCCAAAATCTTTTTCAAAATAAAATCTTTTTCATTTTTTTCCTTTGTTTTTCGAAAATCTTCAAAAATCTTTTTCAAAACTTTTCAAAATATTTTTCCTATTCTTACCTCATATTTTTCAAAATTAATACTAACATTAATGTTTTGATTCAAAAATTTCAAGTTTGTGACTTGCCTATTAAGAAAGGCTCAATCTTTAAAATTCTAAAATCATATCTTTTAGTTTCTTGTTAGTCAAGTCATCAACTTTAATTTTAAAAATCAAATCTTTTTAATTTCCTTTTCAAATCTTTTTCAAAATAAATTTCAATCATATCTTTTCAATCATATCTTTTCAAACATATCTTTTTCAAATCACATCTTTTTCAAAATCAATTTCAAAATCTTTTCTAACTTTTTATCTTTTCAAAATTGATTTTCAAATCTTTTTTTCAATTAACCACTTAACTTTTTGTTTGATTTTTAAAATTCTTATCTTTTTCAAAACTACCTAACTAATTCTCTCTCTAATTTTCGAAAATAACCTTCCTCTTTTTTCAAAAATCTTTTTATTTAACTAATTGTTTTAACTTTTAATTTTATTCCTTTTCTTAATTTTTGAATTCTAACAAAATTTTAAAATAAAAACAAAAAAATTTTCCTTTTCATTTTAATTATTTTCAAAAACTTCCCCCTCTCTCCTTCTATTTATTTTATTTATTTACTAACACTTCTCCTTCACTCATCAAAAATTCGAACCCTCTCCCTCTCTCTGAGTTCGAATTTTTCTCTTTCTTTCCTTATTCTTATTCTTCTTCTCTTCTACTCGCATAAAGGAATCTCTATACTGTGACATAGAGGATTCCTCTTCCTTTTCTGTCCTCTTCTTTTTCATATGAGCAGGAGCAAGGACAAGGACATTCTTGTTGAAGCAGATCCTAAACCTAAAAGGACTCTGAAGAAGAAGCTAAGAAAAGCTAAAGCACAACAATCCAAAGAAAACCTTATAGAGAATCTCAAAAAAGAAGTAATGGCCAAACCCAACAACAATGCAAGGAAGATGCTTGGTGACTTCACTGCACCAAATTCCAACTTCCATGGAAGAAGCATCTCAATCCCTGCCATTGGAGAAAACAATTTTGAGCTAAAGCCTCAATTAGTTTCTCTGATGCAACAAAATTGCAAGTTTTATGGACTTCCATCAGAAGATCCTTTTCAGTTCTTAACTAAATTTTTGTAGATCTGTGATACTGTTAAGACCAATGGAGTTGATCCTGAGGTCTATAAGCTTATGCTTTTTCCCTTTTACTGTAAGAGACAGAGCTAAAATACGGTTGGACTCTCAACCTAGAGATATCATGAACTCTTGGGATAAGCTGGTCACGACTTTCTTAGCCAAATTCTTTCTTCCTCAAAAGCTGAGCAAGCTTAGAGTGGATGTTCAAACCTTCAGACAGAAAGAAAGTGAATCCCTCTATGAAGCTTGGGAAAGATACAAGCAACTGACCAAAAAGTGTCCTTCTGACATGCTCTCAGAATGGACCATCCTGGATATATTCTATGATGGTCTATCTGAATTGTCTAAGATGTCATTGGACCATTCTGCAGGTAGATCTATTCACCTAAAGAAAATGCCTGCAGAAACTCAAAAACTCATTGAAATGGTTGCAATAACCAGTTCATGTACACCTCTGAAAGAAATCCTATGAGTAATGGGACGCCTCAAAGGAAGGGAGTTCTTGAAATTTATGCTCTGAATGCCATATTGACTCAGAACAAAATGTTGACTCAGTAAGTCAATATGATTTCTCAGAGTTTGAATGGATTGCAAAATGCATCCAATAGTACTAAAGAAGCATCTTCTGAAGAAGAAGCTTATGACCCTGAGAACCCTGCAATGACAGAGGTGAATTACCAGGGTGAAGCCTATGGAAACACCTATAATCCCTCATGGAGAAATCATCCAAACTTCTCATAGAAAGATCAACAAAAGCCTCAACAAGGCTTTAACAATAATAATGGTGGAATAAATAGGATTAGCAATGGCAAGCCTTTTCCATCATCCTCTCAGTATCAGACAGAGAATTTTGAGCAGAGCCCCTCTAGCTTAGCAAATATAGTCTCTGATCTATCTAAGGCCACTCTAAGTTTCATGAATGAAACAAGGTCTTCCATTAGAAATTTGGAGGCACAAGTGGGCCAGCTGAGTAAAAGAGTCACTGAAACTCCTCCTAGTACTCTCCCAAGCAATACAGAAGAGAATCCAAAAAGAGAGTGCAATGCCATAACCTTACTTGGTGTGGCCGAACCTGGAGAGGAGGAGGAGGACGTGAGTTCCAGTGAGGAAGACTTCATGGGACGTCCTCTGGACAAAAACGAGTTCCCAATTGAGGAACCTAAGGAATCTGAGGCTCATCTAGAGACCATAGAGATTCCATTGAACCTACTTCTGCCATTCATGAGCTCTGATGAGTATTCCTCCTCTGAAGAGGATGAAGATATTACTAAAAAGCAAGTTGCTAAGTACCTTGGAGCAATCATGAAGCTGAATGACAAGTTATTTGGTAATGAGACTTGGGTGGATGAACCCCCCTTGCTCACCAATGAACTGAATAACTTGATTAGGCAGACATTACCTCAAAAGAAAGAGGATCCCGGAAGGTTCTTAATACCTTGTACCATAGGCACCATGACCTTTGAGAAGGCTCTGTGTGACCTGGGGTCAGGCATAAACCTCATGCCACTCTCTGTAATGGAGAAACTGGAAATCATTGAGGTTCAAGCTGTAAAAATCTCACTAGAGATGGCAGACAAATCCATGAAAAAGGCTTACAGACTAGTAGAGGACGTGCTAGTGAAGGTTGAAGGCCTTTATATCCCTGCTGATTTCATAATCCTAGACACTGGGAAGGATGAGGATGAATCCATCATCCTTGCCAGACCTTTCCTAGCCACAGCAAAAGCTGTGATTGATGTTGACAGAGGAGAGTTGGTCCTTCAATTGAATGAGGACTACCTTGTATTCAAGACTCAAGGTTCTCATTCTGTACACATAGAGAGGAAGCATGAAAAGCTTCTTTCAATACAGAGTCAAATAAAGCCCGCACATTCAAACTCTAAGTTTGGTGTTGGAAGGCCACAACCAAACTCTAAGTTTGGTGTTGAGAGGCCACAACCGAACTCTAAGTTTGGTGTTGGAAGGCCCCAACCATGCTCTGAATGTCTGTGAGGCTCCATGAGAGCCCACTGTCAAGCTATTGACATTAAAGAAGCGCTTATTGGGAGGCAACCCAATTTTATTTATCTATGATTATTTTATGTTTTTTTTAGGTTGATGATCATGTGGAGGATAAGCTTACTGGCATCAAAGAAAATTCAAAAACAGCATTAAAAATAGCACACCCTGGAGGATAAGCTTACTGGCATTTAAATGCCAGTAAGAGTAGCAGAATGGGTGTTAAAAGGCCAGTCTGGCACCATTCTGGGCGTTTAATGCCAGAAATGGGCACCAGACTGGCGTTTAACGCCAGAGCAGAGCACCAACTTGGCGTTAAATGCCAAAAAACGTATAAAAGCTGGCATTTAATGCCAGAAATAAGCAGCAGTCTCTCGTTAAACGCCAGAATTGCAGTCTAAGGGCATTTTGCACACCTGAATGGAGCAGGGATGAGAAGTCATTGACCCCACAGGATCTTCACCTACCCCACCTCTCTCTCTCTCTCCCCCCTCATACATCTCTATAACACTCTACCCAAAACACCACTCACCTATCAAATCCTATCCTCTTCCCTATATTCTCTTCACCAATCACCTCCATATCTCTTCCCCAAAAACTCCACCTACCTCACTTTTCAAATTTAAACACTTTTCCCTCTCAAACCCATCCAATTCCATTCGGCTACTCCCCCTCTCTTTCCCTATAAGTACCCCTCTTCACTCCTTCATTTTCACACATCACAAACCCTATCCTACTCCCTTGGCCAAATCTATCTCTCCCTCTATCTCCTCCATTTTCTTCTTCTTTCCCTTCTTTCTTTCTTCTTCTGCTCGAGGATGAGCAAACCTTTTAAGTTTGGTATGGTAAAAGCATTGCTTTTTTGTTTTTCCATAACCATTTACGGCACCTAAGGCCAGAGAAACCTCTAGAAAAAGGAAAGGGAAGGCAAAAGCTTCCACCTCTGAGTCATGGGAGATGGAGATATTCATCTCAAAGGTCCATCAAGGCCACTTCTATGAAGTTGTGGCCAAGAAGAAAGTGATCCCTAAGGTTCCTTTCATGCTCAAGAAGAATGAGTATCTGGAGATTCGACATGAGATCCGAAGAAGAGGTTGGAAAGTTCTCACCAACCCCATTCAACAAGTCAGAATATTAATGGTTCAAGAATTTTATGCCAATGCATGGATCACTAGGAACCATGATCAAATTATGAACTCGAATCCAAAGAATTGGCTTACAATGGTTCAAGGAAATACTTAGATTTTAGTCCGGAAAATGTAAGGTTGGCGTTCAACTTGCCAATGATGCAAGAAAATGCATGCCCCTACACTAGAAGGGTCAACTTTGATCAAAGGTTGGACCAAGTCCTCATGGACATATGTGTGGAAGGAGCTCAATGGAAAAGAGACTCAAGAGGCAAGCCGGTTCAATTGAGAAGACCGGACCTTAAGCCTGTGGCTAGAGGATGGTTGGAGTTCATCTAACGCTCCATCATTCCTACTAACAACCAATCCGAAGTAACTGTGGATCGGGCCATCATGATCTATAGTATCATGATTCAGGAGGAAGTGAAAGTTCATGAGATCATACCTCTAGAACTCTACAAGGTGGCTGACAAGTCCTCCACTTTGGCAAGGTTAGCCTTTCCTCATCTCATTTGTCACCTATGCAATTCGGCTGGGATTGACATAGAAGGAGACATCCTCATTGAAGAGGACAAGCCCATCACTAAGAAAAGGATGGAGCAAACAAGAGAGCCCACTCATGGACCTCAACAAGAGCATGAGGAAATTCCTCATAAAAAAAATACCTGAGATGCCTCAAGGGATGCATTTTTCTCAACATAATTATTAGGAGCAACTCAACACCTCTTTGGAAGGCTTGAGTTACAACATGGACCAACTAAGGATGGAGCACCAAGAGCACTCCATCATTCTCCATAAGATTAGAGAAGATCAAAGAGCTATGAGGGAGGAGCAACAAAGGCAAGGAAGAGACATAGAGGAGCTCAGGTGTTCCATTAAATCTTCAAGAGGAAGAACTAGCCGCCATCACTAAGGTGGACCCGTTCCTTGATTTCCTTGTTCCTATTTTTCTATTTTTTGAATTTGATGCTTTATGTGTTATCCATGTTTGTGTCTCCATTACATGATCATTAGTGTCTAGTGTCTATGCCTCAAAGCTATGTATAATTCCATGAATCCTTCACCTCTCTTAAATGAAAAATGTGCCTAATTACAAAAGAACAAGAAGTACTTGGATTTCAAATTTTATCTTGAAATTAGTTTAATTATTTTGATGTGGTGGCAATACTTTTTGTTTTCTGAATGAATGCTTGAACAGTGCATATTTTTTATAGTGAAGTTTATAAATGTTAAAATTGTTGGCTCTTGAAAGAATGATGAACAAAGAGAAATGTTATTGATAATCTAAAAAATCATGAAATTGATTCTTGAAGCAAGAAAAAGCAGTGAATAACAAAGCTTGCGAAAAAAAATTTTGGCGAAAAAGAAAAAAAAGAAAAAGAAAAAGTAAGCAGAAAAAGCCAATAGCCCTTTAAACCAAAAGGCAAGGGTAAAAAGGATCCAAGGCTTTGAGCATTAATGGATAGGAGGGCCCAAGAAAATAAAATCCAGGCCTAAGCGGCTAAATCAAGGCTCCTTCTGTCCCTCTGCTTTCCTACTGTCTTCTTCTTCAAACACGCAAGGCTCCTTCCATGGCAAGCTGTATGTAGGGTTTCACCGTTGTCAATGGCTACCTCCCATCCTCTTAGTGGAAATGTTCAACGCACCCTGTCACGGCACGGCTATCCAGCTGTCGGTTCTCGATCATGTCGGAATAGAATCCAGTGATTCTTTTGCGTCTGTCACTAACGCCCCACAATCGCGAGTTTGAAGCTCGTCACAGTCATTCAATCATTGAATCCTACTCAGAATACCACAGACAAGGTTTAGACCTTCCGGATTCTCTTGAATGCCGCCATCAATTCTAGCTTATACCACGAAGATTCTGATTAAGGAATCCAAGAGATATCGACTCAATCTAAGGTAGAACGGAGGTGGTTGTCAGGCACGTGTTCATAGTTGAGAATATGATGAGTGTCACGGATCATCACATTCATCTGGGTTAAGAACAAGTGATATCTTAGAACGGAAGCAAGCATGGTTGAATAAGAAACAGTAGTAATTGCATTAATCCATCAAGACACAGCAGAGCTCCTCACCCCCAACCATGGGGTTTAGAGACTCATGCTGTAGAAGATACAATGAGAAACGTGTAAAGTATCATGAGGTACAGATACAATGTCAAAAGATCCTATTAATAGTGAACTAGTAACCTAGGGTTTACAGAATTGAGTAAATGACAGAAAAATCCACTTCTGGGCCCACTTGGTGTGTGCTTGGGCTGAGCATTGAAGCATTTTCGTGTAGAGACTCTTTCTGGAGTTAAACGCCAGCTTTTATGCCAGTTTGGGCGTTTAACTCCCACTTTGGTGCCAGTTCCGGCGTTTAACGCTGGGAAATCTGAAGGTGACTTTGAACGCCGGTTTGGGCCATCAAATCTTGGGCAAAGTATGGACTATCATATATTTCTGGAAAGCCCAGGATGTCTACTTTCCAAAGCCGTTGAGAGAGCGCCAATTGGGCTTCTGTAGCTCCATAAAATCCACTTCGAGTGCAGGGAGGTCAGAATCCAACAGCATCTGCAGTCCTTTTCAGTCTCTGAATCAGATTTTTGCTCAGGTCCCTCAATTTCAGCCAGAAAATACCTGAAATCACAGAAAAACACACAAACTCATAGTAAAGTCCAGAAAAGTGAATTTTAACTAAAAACTAATAAAAATATACTAAAAACTAACTAAATCATACTAAAAACATACTAAAAACAATGCCAAAAAGCGTATAAATTATCCGCTCATCACAACACCAAACTTAAATTGTTGCTTGTCCCCAAGCAACTGAAAATTAAAATAGAATAAAAAGAAGAGAATATACTATAGACTCCAAAATATCAAAGAAACATAGTTCCAATTAGATGAGCGGGACTAGTAGCTTTTTGCTTCCGAACAGTTTTGGCACCTCGCTTTATCCTTTGAGGTTCAGAATGATTGGCATCCATAGGAACTCAGAATTCAGATAGTGTTATTGATTCTCCTAGTTAGGTATGATGATTCTTGAACACAGCTACTTTATGAGTCTTGGCCGTGGCCCAAAGCACTCTGTCTTCCAGTATTACCATCGGATACATACATGCCACAGACACATAATTGGGTGAACCTTTTCAGATTGTGACTCAGCTTTGCTAGAGTCCCCAATTAGAGGTGTCCAGGGTTCTTAAGCACACTCTTTTTATCTCGGATCACGACTTTAACCGCTCAGTCTCAAGTTTTCACTTGACACCTTCACGCCACAAGCACATGGTTAGGGACAACTTGGTTTAGCCGCTTAGGCCAGGATGTTATTCCTGTAGGACCTCCTATCCACTGATGCTCAAAGCCTTGGATCCTTTTTATTACCCTTGCCTTTTGGTTTAAAGGGCTATTGGCTTCTTCTGCTTGCTCTTTCTTTTTCTTTTTTTTTCATTTTTTTTGAATACACTGCTTTTTCTTGCTTCAAGAATCATTTTTATGATTTTTCAGATCCTCAATAATAGTTCTCCTTTTCCATCATTCTTTCAAGAGCCAACAATTTTAACATTCTTAAAACAACAAATTCAAAAGACATATGCACTGTTCAAGCATTCATTCAGAAAACAAAAAGTATTGTCACCACATCAAACTAATTCAACTAGTTTCAGAGATGAATTCGAAATCCCTGTACTTCTTGTTCTTTTGTGATTAAAGCATTTTTTCATTTAAGAGAGGTGATAGATTCATAGGACATTCACAGCTTTAAGACATGAATTTTAAATTTTATTAATCATGAATTAAGAACAAAACTCAGAAATAGATATAAGATAAGGCTAATAATAATATAAAACAAAAAATTTAAATAGGCTCCTAATGATAGAGGTTATCACAGAGTTAGGACTCAACAACCTTGATTTTGAGAAGTGGATGCTCCCTCAACTTGAGGGGAGAGCTTTTGGCGTTTCATCTCTTGAAGTTCACGCCCCTGCTTCTCTTGTTCCTTCAGCAATTTGCAGAGCATGCAGTTCTGATTCTGCTGTTCTTCCTTAAGTTGCTCCATAGTTTCTTGCAACTTGGTGATAGATGCTTCTAGGCTGGTCCAGTAGTCAATTTCAGGAAATTCAGGGAGGAACTCCTGCGCCCTCTTTTTGATAAAGTTGTCTTGCACTTGTCCTTCCATTGACTTCTTGGTGATTGGATGTTCAATGGGTATGAATTCATCTACTCCCATCTTGACCCCAGCCTCTTTACAGAGCAAAGAGATCAAGCTTGGGTATGCCAGTTTGGCTTCAGTGGAATTCTTGTTTGCAATTGTGTAGATCTCACAAGCAATCAGATGATGAACCTCCACTTCTTTTCCAAGCATGATGCAATGAATCATCACTGCTCTCTTGATGGTAACCTCAGAACGGTTGCTAGTGGGTAATATGGAACGCCCAATAAAGTCTAGCCAACCTCTTGCAATTGGTTTGAGGTCTCCCCTCTTGAGTTGGTTTGGGACACCTTTTGAATTGGTTATCCATTTAGTTCCAGGGAGGCATATGTCCTCTAGAACTTGGTCCAACCCTTTATCTGCTCTCACCATCCTCCTATTAAAGGATTCAGGATCATCATACAGTTGAGGTAATTTGAAGACCTCTCTTATTTTGTCCAGATGGAAGTAAATAATTCTCCCTCTGACCATGGTTCTGTAGGTGTGAAAAGCAGTTCCAGTCATTCTCTGCTTATCTGTCAGCCACAGATTTGAGTAGAATTCCTGAACCATGTTCCTTCCAACCTTTGTCTCAGGGTTGGTTAGAACTTCCCATCCTCTATTTCGAATTTGCTCTTGGATCTCCGGATATTCATCTTCTTTCAGATTGAATTTGACTTCCGGGATCACTGACCTCAGACCCATTATTTTGTGGTAATGGTCTGCATGTTCTTTGGTTAAGAACTTCTCTTGACTCCAAACATCCTTTGGATTATTCTCTTTCTTGCCTCTTGAATTGGTTTGTTTTCCTCTAGGAGCCATGATCTTGATAAATCTTGGCCTAGTGATCACGGAAAGCACACCAAACTTAGAGGTTTGCTTGTCCTCAAGCAAAAGAAGGCAAAGAGGGGAGAGAGAAGGAGAGCAAATTCGAATGGTGTGGGGAAGGAGGGTGGCCGAATGTGTTTAAATAGGAGAGGAGGAGAAATATTCGAAAATTTGAAGGAGATTTGAGAAGATATGGAAAAAATTTGAGGAGATAATTGAGTTTTTTGAAAGAGTCTAGGAAAGAATTTGAAATAGATTTGAAGAAGATTCTAATTTTTGAGATTGGGGGGTGAATAATGAAAATTTGTAATGTGTTTATGGAGAAAGATATGGATCAAAACAAGAAATTTTGAAAAAAATTAAAGTGGGAAACAAAATCTCCTTCCCCTGCCTTTCTGGCGTTAAACGCCCAGAATGGTATCCATTCTGGCGTTTAACGCCCACTTGGTGGCCTATTAACGCCCAGCCAGGTATCCTAGCTGGCGTTAAACGCCAGAAATCCCTTTATCACTGGGCGTTTTGCTAAACGCCCAAGATGTTGCACGCCTGGCGTTTAACGCCCAAAATGGCACAATTACTGGCGTTAAACGCCCAGAATGGTGCCCATTCTGGCGTTTAACGCCCAGAATGTCCCTTACTGGCATTTTTTCGCTAGTAAGCTATTTTTCTCTGCTTTTTGCACTGAATCCTTCTGTAACTCTGTGAATTCCTTCAATTTTAATAATTGCCTTTTAGGAATATGTATCCAACCTTGATTAGACAGAACTGATGCCCTTCTAATCACTGGGTTGCCTCCCAGTAAGCGCTTCTTTATCGTCTTTAGCTGGACCTTCACTGAAAATCACTCAAGTCTCAGTTTTAAGCATTCTTGCTCAAAATTGCTTTCAAGATAATGCTTGATCCTCTGTCCATTGACAATGAACTTCTTGTCAGAATCATTATCCTGAAGCTCAACATATCCATATGGTGATACTCTTGTAATCACATATGGACCCCTCCAGCGGGACTTAAGCTTTCCTGGAAACAATCTGAGCCTAGAGTTGAAGAGCAGGACCTTTTGTCCTAGCTCAAAGACTCTGGATGACAATTTCTTGTCATGCCATTTCTTTGCCTTTTCCTTATAGATTTTTGCATTTTCAAAGGCATTGAGTCTGAATTCCTCTAGCACATTTAGCTGGAGCAATCCTTTTTCGCCAGCTAACTTAGCATCCATGTTTAGGAATCTGGTTCCCCAGTAGGCTTTATGTTCCAGTTCCACGGGCAGATGACAGGCCTTCCCATACACCAGTTGGTATGGAGAGGTTCCTATAGGAGTCTTGTATGTTGTTCTGTATGCCCACAGAGCATCATCCAAGCTCTTTGCCTAATCCTTTCTACGAGCAATAACAGTCCGTTCCAGGATTCTTTTGAGCTCTCTGTTGGAGACCTCAGCTTGCCCATTTGTCTGTGGGTGATACGGAGTTGCTACTTTGTGGCTAATTCCATATCTAACCATAGCAGAGTACAGTTGTTTATTGCAGAAATGAGTGCCCCCATCACTGATCAGTACTCTGGGAACACCAAACTTGCTGAAGATGTGTTTCTGGAGGAATTTCAGCACGGTCTTAGTATCATTATTGGGTGTGGCAATTGCTTCCACCCATTTAGATACATAGTCTACTGCCACTAGAATATAAGTGTTTGAGTATGATGGTGGGAAGGGGCCCATGAAGTCAATTCCCCATACATCAAACAATTCAATCTCTAAGATCCCTTGCTGAGGCATGGCGTAACCATGAGGCAAGTTACCAGCTCTTTGGCAACTGTCACAGTTACGCACAAACTCTCGGGCATCTCTATAGAGAGTAGGCCAGTAGAATCCGCATTGGAGGACCTTGGCTGCTGTTCGCTCACCTCCAAAGTGTCCTCCATATTGTGATCCATGGCAATACCACAGGATTCTTTGTGTTTTCTCTCTGGGTACACATCTGCGGATTATTCCGTCTGCACATCTCTTAAAGAGATAAGGCTCATCCCATAGGTAGTACTTGGCATCAGAAATCAATTTCTTTCTTTGTACTCTGCTGTACTCCTGAGGTATGAACCTCACAGCTTTATAATTTGCAATATCTACAAACCATGGAGCTTCCTGAATGGCAAAGAGTTGCTCATCTGGGAAGGTCTCAGAGATCTCAGTAGAAGGGAGGGACGCCCCAGCTACTGGTTCTAGTCGGGACAGATGATCAGCTACTTGGTTCTCTGTCCCTTTTCTGTCTCTTATCTCTATATCAAACTCTTGCAGAAGCAATACCCACCTTATGAGCCTGGGTTTTGAATCCTGCTTTGTGAGTAAGTACTTAAGAGCAGCATGGTCAGTGTACACAATCACCTTTGATCCTACTAAATATGATCTAAATTTGTCAATGGCATAGACCACTGCAAGTAACTCTTTTTCTGTGGTTGTGTAGTTCTTCTATGCGTCATTTAGAACACGGCTAGCATAATAAATGACGTGCAGAAGCTTGTTATGCCTCTGTCCCAACACTGCACCAATGGCATGGTCACTGGCATCACACATTAATTCGAATGGTAATGCCCAGTCTGGTGCAGAGATGACTGGTGCTGTGACCAGCTTAGCTTTCAAGGTCTCAAATGCCTGCAGACACTGTGTGTCAAACACAAATGGTGTGTCAGCAGCTAGCAAATTGCTCAGAGGTTTTGCAATTTTCGAAAAATCCTTTATAAACCTTCTGTAGAATCCTGCATGCCCCAGAAAGCTTCTGATTGCCTTAACATTGGCAGGTGGTGGTAATTTTTCAATTACTTCTACCTTTGCCTTATCCACCTCTATTCCCCTACTTGAAATTTTGTGCCCAAGGACAATTCCTTCAGTCACCATAAAGTGACATTTCTCCCAGTTTAAAACCAGGTTAGTCTCTTGGCACCTTTTCAGGACAAGTGCTAGGTGGTTAAGACAGGAGCTGAATGAATCTCCATATACTGAGAAGTCATCCATGAAGACTTCCAGGAATTTCTCCACCATATCAGAGAAGATGGATAGCATACATCTCTGAAAGGTGGCAGGAGCATTACACAGACCAAAAGGCATCCTCCTGTAGGCAAACACGCCAGAAGGGCAAGTGAATGCTGTTTTTTCTTGGTCCTGAGGATCTACTGCAATTTGGTTGTAGCCTGAATAGCCATCTAAAAAGCAATAATAATCATGACCAGCTAGTCTTTCTAGCATTTGGTCTATGAATGGCAAGGGAAAATGATCCTTTCTGGTGGCGGTATTGAGCCTTCTGTAGTCAATACACATACGCCACCCTGTGACTGTTCTTGTAGGAACCAGTTCATTTTTTTCATTATGAACTACTGTCATGCCTCCCTTCTTGGGGACAACTTGGACAAGGCTCACCCAGGGGCTATCAGAAATAGGATAAATAATCCCAGCCTCTAGTAATTTAGTGACCTCTTTCTGCACCACCTCTTTCATGGCTGGATTTAGCCGCCTTTGTGGTTGGACCACTGGTTTGGCATTATCCTCCAATAGGATCTTGTGCATGCATCTTGCTGGGCTAATGCCCTTAAGATCACTTATGGACCACCCAAGAGCTGTCTTGTGTGTCCTTAGCACTTGAATCAGTGCTTCCTCTTCCTGTGGATTTAAAGCAGAGCTTATAATCACTGGAAAAGTGCCACCCTCTCCCAGAAATGCATACTTCAGGGATGGTGGTAGTGGTTTGAGTTCAGGTTTTGGAGGCTTATCCTCCTCCTGAGGAATTTTCAAAAATTCTTTTGTTTCCTCTGGTTCTTCCTGATCGGGCTGAGCATCCCTGAAGATGTCCTCAAGCTCTGATTCTAGACTTTTAGTCATATTGATCTCTTCCACCAAAGAGTCAATAATGTCAGCGCCCATGCAGTCATTTGGTGTGTCTGGATGCTGCATAGCTTTTACAGCATTCAACTTGAACTCATCCTCATTGACTCTTAGGGTTACTTCCCCTTTTTGTACATCAATGAGAGTTCGTCCAGTTGCTAGGAAAGGTCTTCCTAGAATGAGAGTTGCACTCTTGTGCTCCTCCATTTCCAGCACTACAAAGTCAGTTGGAAAGGCAAATGGCCCAACCTTGACAATCATGTCCTCAATTATGCCTGATGGATATTTAATGGAGTCATCAGCAAGTTGGAGGCATATCCGGGTTGGTTTGACTTCTTCAGTCAACCCAAGCTTTCTGATAGTGGATGCAGGTATTAGATTGATACTTGCTCCAAGGTCACACAGGGCTATCTTGGTGCAAGCACCTTCTAATGTGCATGGTATCATAAAGCTTCCTGGATCTTGAACCTTTTCTGGTAAGCTTTTCAGAATAACTGCACTGCATTCTTCAGTGAGAAACACTTTTTCAGTTTCTCTCCAATCCTTCTTATGGCTTAAGATCTCTTTCATGAACTTAGCATAAGAAGGTATTTGCTCAAGTGCCTCTGCAAACGGAATCTTTATTTCAAGAGTCCTTAGATAGTCTGCAAAGCGGGCAAATTGCTTATCCTGTTTCGCTTGGCGGAGTTTCTGTGGATAAGGCATCTTGGCTTTATACTCTTCAACCTTAGTTGCTGCAGGGTTATTCCTTACAGAGGTGGTTGGAGAAGCCTTTTTAGAGGGGTTACTATCAGCACTCTCAGGTGTCTGGTTCCCCTTTTGCGTTTGAACGCCAGGGTTGGGTGGAAAATGGGCGTTTAACGCCAACTTTTCCCCCTTTTCTTGCGTTTGAACGCCAGAACTGGGCAGGGAATGGGCGTTTAACACCAGCTTTCCCTCCTTTTCTGGTATTTGAATGCCAATAGTGGTTTGGCTATCCTCTGTCAATTGTTCCTTTACTGACTTTTTGCTACTTTGAGCAGTGTTATTCAGTGTCTTCCCACTCCTCAGTTGAACTGCTTGGCATTCTTCTGTTATTTGTTTAGATAGCTACTGTTTTGCCTGATTCAACTGTGATTCCATGTTCTTGTTAGCAATTTTAGTCTCTTGGAGCATCTCTTTAAATTCTGCTAACTGTTTTGTCATCAGGTGTAACTGTTGAGTAAGCTCAACCATCTGTTCTTGAGGATTAGGATCAGTGGCTAATGCCATAACTTCTTCTTTTGTAGAGGACTCATGGCTAGAGTACAAATGTTGATTTCTAGCAACAGTATCTATAAGCTCTTGAGCCTCTTCAATAGTCTTCCTCATATGTATAGATCCACCAGCTGAGTGATCTAGAGACATCTGAGCTTTTTCTGTAAGCCCATAGTAGAAGATGTCCAACTGCACCCACTCTGAAAACATTTCAGAGGGGCATTTTCTCAGCATACCTCTATACCTCTCCCAGGCATTGTAAAGGGATTCATTATCCTCTTGTTTAAAGCCTTGGATGTCCAGCCTTAGCTGTGTCATCCTTTTTGGAGGGTAAAAGTGATTCAGGAATTTGTCTGATAATTGTTTCCATGTCTTTATGCTTGCTGTAGGTTGATTATTCAACCACTTCTTGGCTTGATCTCTTACAGCAAATGGAAACAGTAATAATCTGTAGACATCCTGATCCACTTCTTTATCACATACTGTGTCAGCAATTTGTAAGAACTGTGCCAGAAACTCAGTAGGTTCTTCCTGTGGAAGACCGGAATACTGGCAATTTTGCTGCACCATGATAATGAGTTGAGGGTTTAGCTCAAAGCTGCTTGCTTTGATGGGAGGTATACAGATGCTACTCCCATATGCAGCTGTAATGGGGTTGGTATATGACCCCAGAGTCCTTTTGGACTGTTCATTCCCATTTATGTCCATATTGGAGAAAAGAGAATTGATGTGAATAGTAATCAAGATATATATGTATATATATTTTTTTGAAAAAAGGAAAGATGAAAACAACAAAGAGACACCAAACTTAAAATTTTTCAGAAAATCAAACATGAATTTTCGAAATTTTAAAGAAAAACACAAAGAAGACACCAAACTTAGAATTTTTAAAGATCAAAAAGGGACTAAGGACTTGCAAATTCGAAAATTAAAAGAAAAAACAAAAGCATGCAATAGACACCAAACTTAAAATATGAAATTATACTCAAATAAAAGACTCTAAACCAACAAAAACAAAACGGTCCTAATCTAAGCAACAAGATAAGCCGTCAGTTGTCCAAACTCGAACAATCCCCGGCAACGGAGCCAAAAACTTGGTGCACGAAATTACAATCACACTTTGTAATCCCGCACAACTAACCAGCAAGTGCACTGGGTCGTCCAAGTAATACCTTACGTGAGTAAGGGTCGATCCCACGGAGATTGTCGTCTTGAAGCAACCTATGTTTATCTTGTAACTCTTAGTCAGGATATCAAAGATTATCAGGATTGATTGTAAAAAGCAAAAGAACATAAAACAGGTACTTGAATTGCAGTGATGGAGAATAGGTTGAGGTTTTGGAGATGCTCTGTCTTCTGAACCTCTGCTTTCCTACTGTCTTCTTCTTCAAACCTGCAAGGCTCCTTCCATGGCAAGCTATATGTAGGGTTTCACCGTTGTCAATGGCTACCTCCCATCCTCTCAGTGGAAATGTTCAACGCACCCTGTCACGGCACGGCTATCCAGCTGTAGGTTCTCGATCATGTCGGAATAGAATCTAGTGATTCTTTCGCGTCTGTCACTAACGCCCCACAATCGCGAGTTTGAAGCTCGTCACAGTCATTCAATCATTGAATCCTACTCAGAATACCACAGACAAGGTTTAGACCTTCCGGATTCTCTTGAATGCCGCCATCAATTCTAGCTTATACCACAAAGATTCTGATTAAGGAATCCAAGAGATATCGACTCAATCTAAGGTAGAACGGAGGTGGTTGTCAGGCACGCGTTCATAGTTGAGAATATGATGAGTGTCACGGATCATCACATTCATCCGGGTTAAGAACAAGTGATATCTTAGAACGGAAGCAAGCATGATTGAATAAGAAATAGTAGTAATTGCATTAATTCATCAAGACACAGCAGAGCTCCTCACCCCCAACCATGGGGTTTAGAGACTCATGTTGTAGAAGATACAATGAGAAATGTGTAAAGTATCATGAGGTACAGATACAATGTCAAAAGATCCTATTAATAGTGAACTAGTAACCTAGGGTTTACAGAATTGAGTAAATGACAGAAAAATCCACTTCCGGGCCCACTTGGTTTGTGCTTGGGCTGAGCATTGAAGCATTTTCGTGTAGAGACTCTTTCTGGAGTTAAACGCCAGCTTTTATGCCAGTTTGGGCGTTTAACTCCCACTTTGGTGCCAGTTCCGGTGTTTAACGCTGGGAAATCTGAAGGTGACTTTGAACGCCGGTTTGGGCCATCAAATCTTGGGCAAAGTATGGACTATCATATATTTCTGGAAAGCCCAGGATGTCTACTTTCCAACGCCATTGAAAGCACGCCAATTGGGCGTCTGTAGCTCCAGAAAATCCACTTCGAGTGCAGGGAGGTCAGAATCCAACAGCATCTGCAGTCCTTTTCAGTCTCTGAATCAGATTTTTGCTCAGGTCCCTCAATTTCAGCCAGAAAATACCTGAAATCACAGAAAAACACACAAACTCATAGTAAAGTCCAGAAAAGTGAATTTTAACTAAAAACTAATAAAAATATACTAAAAACTAACTAAATCATACTAAAAACATACTAAAAACAATGCCAAAAAGCGTATAAATTATCCGCTCATCACCTTCCCACTCCCTTCTTTCGGGCATATCCTCCACCAAAGGCTTCACATACACCCTCCTAGCCATCTTGAGAATAGCCCAACACATCAACTATCATGTATGGCATCATCAAGTTCCAAAAGGCGAAGAGGAAAGGAACCCATGGAGCGGCCTTCCTTCGACGCCGGGAGATTCAAAACAGCCTTCCATGAGCTCGAGTTTGAACGAATAAAGGACAAAAAGATACTACCTGAGTCAACATTCTAGTTCAACGAAGATGAATGTCCACAAATTCGAAAGAAGATTGAGCAAAGAGGTTGGCAAAGGCTCACCAATCCAGAAACAAGAATTAATGCAAACCTCATCAAGGAATTCTATGCAAATGTGGTTAGAGAAGATAAAACCATGAACCTCACCTTCAAGAGTTACGTAAGAGGAACAGAGGTGGATTTCAGCCCTGAGGCTATAACAAGGGTTCTCCAGCTGAAATCACCATGTTTTGTTGAGCTCGGCTATCAAGAAAGAATAAATAATGGCCCCAATGATGATGAAGTGGAAGAAATTGCGGGCGACATATGTCTTTTGGGGTCTGACTGGGAAAGTTATTCGGATGGGAGGTCCAGGTTCATCAAAAGAGGGGACCTCACCCCGGAAGTCAAAGGATGGTTTGAGCTCGTGAGACGATCCATCCTCCCAGCTGCAAACAATTCCAAGGTCAACATCGCTAGAGCCACTATGGTACATTGCTTAATAAAGGGTGGGGGCATCAATGTGCACGAAATCATAGCTAAGGAAATTCAAGAATCAGCAGAGAAGAGTTATTCAGGTGCTAGACTTTGGTATCCCAGCACCATTTTCAGATTATGTACAAAAGCCAAGGTAGTCTTCTAGGATAGTAATCCAATGTGGGTAGGTCTTGGGAGGTCACTTACACTTCAACGCATAATGCATTTGACACCAACTCAACAGCAGAAAAGACCCCATCTAAGGAAGAGGACATCAGGAAAGGAACCTCTCCAAGAAGAACCCCAACCAACAGAACATCATCAAGAAGGGTATCATGACCCAACCAGCATCAATTTGGGTCACATTCGAGGAGCCATTGATGATTTATCAAGAATATACATGGAAGGACAAGAACAACAGTTACAATTTCAATCTTAGAGAATGGATCGTCAAGAGGAAATGCTAACCAATTAGATGAATCAACAAGGGGAATGGCAGAAACAGATAATGGAGCAACAACAAGAGCACTACTCTCAGCTGACTCAAGCCATCAATCAAGTGTCTGAAAGGCAAGAAAACCAAGATAAACGCCTCCAGAAACTCAATCAACGCCAGATAGCTCAAATGAAAGCATTCAATGAATTCAGTGTGCTCAATGAAGGAAGGCACTGCATCGAGAAGAATTCAGCGTCAACACTCAAGCAAGGTTAAACTATATGACTGAGCATATGCATAACCTGCACCCTGACATCCCAAGTTATGAGGCAGTTCGCAAGAACTTAACAGAGCAAGAAGAGGGAAAGGTGAAACAGCAAAAGGAAGCATTAAAGAAGAAGATGGAGGATGCTGGTTTCTGGAAAAAGCTGATAGGAAAGCGCAAGGGGAATGGAGATTCAAGCAGTCAAAGAGGATCCCAAGACAAAGGAACATGATTATGAAAGGTGGTGAAGTTCTCTCTTATTTTACTTTATTTTTTTTCAAAGCTTTAAATAAGAAAAATCATGTATGAAATAGTACATGCTTCCATGAGTAGTTTAGGACTTTTAATTCTGCATTTAAGTTTTGTTGCTTAGGTTAAATGTGCTAGCTTAATGTCTTGAGTGTTCACTTCCATCTTTCTTACTTGTATGCTTGTCTCTTTAAGTTAATCAAAAAGAAAATGTTATGAAAAAAATAAGAGTGGAGTTATTTTATGAAGTGCATTCTGAATGTTTGTGGTAGGATGATTAGTAAGCTAAGTTGGTTCACCAAATAAGGAAAGAAAGCAACTATCTATCCTGAATCCTATGTTTTAGACACACCCTTTGAGACTAACTAAACAGTAAGATCCCAATAAGAAAAGAGGAAGAGCAATAAAAGTGAAAAAGAAAGAAACACAATAAGAAACAATGTTAGGCACCAAGGGTTTCAAAATTGAGGCATGTGTCTGTGGTGTTTATGTACAAGGGATATACTTGGATGAATACGCTCTTAGGGGTGCCTTATCACTTGGTAACTTGGATTAACTAATCCGGGATTATCAGCTGAAAGTCCACTATCAAGAGTAACCTTTGCTACAAAACACATAGTAACCCAAAGAGGTGCTGGACACCAAGGTCTCAAGAAAGGAAAATAACAAACCATGTGCCTGTGGTGTGTATGTATGAGGGAAAGAGACTTGAGGAAGTAAGTCCTTAGGGGTGTCTTAACACCTAGCACCTTAAACCAACTGGTTTGGGAGTGTTGGCTGAAAGCTTATCATAAAGAGTCGCCCTCTTACAAAGCACCTAGCAAAAAGAAAAAAAATAAACTTTGAAAAAGAAGGAAGGATCAATAAAGAAAGAAGTCTCAAAGGATGCAATCAAAAAAGTGACCAAGGAATTGATAAAGGCTTGAAACCTAAAGGGGAGGGACCTAAGTTGCTATGCATGAAACCCCATAAACCAGGAAGTTTAATTCTATTTTATCTTCTTGTTCTTTCATTTCATTCTTCTTATGCTTCAGTACTTGCTTAGGGACAAGCAAGCTTTAAGTTTGGTGTTGTGATGCCAGGGCATCTAGGCCAGTTTCACTGACCTTTTCTTTACTGTTTTAGGGTAGTTTCATGCATTTTCTTAGTGAATAAGGCAAATTTTGGATGAAAATACACTCACACCTTGATTCAAGCAACTATTGTGAACTTTGCATGATTTCATGAGAATTTTACAAGAATTGCATAATAAATTGATGATGCATAATCTCATGACTTTGGCTAGAGCTTTGATGCACTTTAATTGCTTGATTTCAGGGCAAAGGAAGCAAGGAAGAACCACGTTAGTATTCACGTTAACCTAGTTAACATGAACACTAATGTGGAATGGTAAAAAGCTTGCAACGTTAATGAGAAAAGTAATCACCAATAACGCCTACGAAGCCATCCATAGCTCACGTTACTTGCCACGTTAACTAAGTTAACGTGGTAGTTAACGTAGAAGCAAAAGGGAACTCCAATGTTAAGATAAAACGTGAACACTAATAACATTTTCCTCCAACGTTAGTGGTAAAAGTGAACACCACTAACGTTGGAGAACTTGGCAATGATTCATGTTAAGAGTCACGTTAACTTAGTTAATATGAACTCTAACGTGGAAGAGGAAAACAAAAGCCAATGTTAGTGACACTCACTTTTGTCACTAACATTGGACCAACTAGCATTGCCTACGTTAACTTTCACGTTAAGACCATTAACGTGAAAGTTAACATGGAGTTGAGATCAAAGAGCCAACGTTAGTGACACTCACTTTTGTCACTAACGTTGGAAGATGGCATCACTACTACGTTAAGAGCCACGTTAACTTAGTTAACGTGAATTCTAACGTAGAGAATTTGGGCATTTGGAGCGTTAGTGACAAAGGTGAGTGTCACTAACGCTCTCGAAGGTGAGACACACCCACGTTAAGAGTCACGTTAGCTACACTAACGTGAACTCTAACGTAGGAACAAAAGGCATCAAGCAACGTTAATGGGAAAAGTGATTCTCACTAACGTTCGCAAAAGGGGTATAAGCCAACGTTATTGGGAAAAGTGAGTCCCAATAACGTTGGACAAAAATTGAAAAGGCAACGTTAGTGGTCACGTTAAGACCACTAACATTGGAGTTAATGTAGGTACATAAGGGTGGAACGTTAGTGGAGAAAGTGAATGCCACTAACGTTCTCAAACCCACAATGGCACTCAACATTAATCTCACTAAATACCCAAGCCTAATTCATATTTCTCTACAAGCTGGGCCCACTAAAGATGAGAACTGCTTCAACTCAAGATCCAGAACCCACATCCAAGACTTGAAGAACTCACTAGAAGATCAAGAGGAGTAGTATATATAGGAGTAGTCTTGAACTATAGGAGAGCTTTTGGCACTTTTGGGAACTACTCTCTATACATTTACTTTTCTGCACTTTTAGCATGGATTCTTCTTTTCTGCCATTTTTCATTTCTAGAGCTATGAACAACTAAACCCCTTTCATTGGGTTAGGGAGCTCTGTTGTAATTTGATGGATCAATTATAGTTTTCATTCTTCTTCTTCTTTCTTTTCTCTTGATCTTACTAGAAAGCTTTTGATCTTAATTCAATTGGTTAGTTGTCTTGGAAAAGAAACTCTCTATAATTGGATCTCCTTTGAGCCTTGGAAAAGGGATGAGGAGATCATGCTAGAAATGCTTTCTCATGTTGGACCAAACTGGGGTTTGGGCGGATATAGTGACATGTAATCCTCCCAACACTTTGATTTGGAAATACATATGGTATAATCAGTGACCACACTTCATCTCTTCCCATGAGCAATTAAATCGAGGAATTGGGCAATTGTTCGAGCTTAGAGAGATTGGATTGCCAAGGAATTGGGATCCAATCACTTAAGATTGCCAAGGAGAATAATGAATGCATTGATTGAGGAAGAGATGAGAATGAATTTGATCCGGAGAATGCAACATCTCCTGAACCCAATGATTACCCCATTTCTGATCTTACCCATTCTCTTTACTTTCTACCATTTATTTTCATGCTCATTACCCCAAATCCCCATTTAAGATTCTGCACTTTAATTTCTGTTATTTACTTTCCAGTCATTTAAATTTCTGCAAGTTCTCAATCTGAATTCTGTTTAGCTCAACTAGCATATTCTTCTAACTAAAGTTGCTTGGCCAATCAATCCTTGTGGGATTCGACCTCACTCTATTGTGAGTTTTACTTGACGACAATTCGGTATACTTGCCGAAGGAAAATTTGTTGAGAGACAAGTTTTCATGCATCAACATGCACTTGCTATATTTCCATTGTCAATTTGCCATATGTAGTCATGACCATGTGTCCACATCATTATCCATACCTGTGCATTGATTACCACCTTTCCTATTCTTTTCCTTGCTATAACCCTTGAATGCTAATGTCTTTCCTAGCTTCCTTTCAGGATGGCCACCAAGAAAGGCAAAGAGAAAGCTACCTCCAAATCCACAGCAAGGAAAGGAACGAAAAGAACCTTAGTGGCAGAGCCTTCTTCAACTGCAGTCAAGCCCTCAACAAAAAGAATTAAAAGGATTATAAAGGTTGATGAAAAGGAGAGAGCCTTCCCAGCAAAGAGAGGCTTCCGCACTTACCTTAGAGGCTCACGTATGGGCACAGATTATGTCTCAAGGGATGATCAGTACGTCCTTAACGGGAGATATCTCAGGCCACCACTTGCCACTACCAGCCAGTCCACAGAGGATGCTGCAGTTCCTCCACCATCTACTAGTCAGCTGTTGCATCAAATACTGAAGCGGTTGGACCACCAAGATAAGAAAGCAAAGCTCCGAGAGCGCCGCAACCACCGCCGTTTCAAATACCTCAAGGAGCTACTCACAGGCAACCACAGACCTGATGAGGACCCAGACACTCTGGACTCCACTTCCTTCACCAGCACAGGGAGCCATGACGGTCCCGACTGTGAAGACACTGCCACTAGCCCACCATTGTTCCTGACAGATGGCACCGAGGATAGTGCAAAGCTTTAAGTGTGGGGAGGTCGGTCAGTACCTGACTTCCGGAGGTAATTTCCCTTCCCTAAACACCAATAAATTAAGATATTTAGTTAGTTTTTCTTTTGTAGAATAGGATAAATTGCATAGTAATAGATTAGTTGCATGCATGTTCTACTTGATTGAAAAGACAATAAGTTTCTTCTAAGACTCTATTTTTGGAACAAAAATTTTACTAATTTTAATTAAAACTTTTATGTTAAATTTGCTTGAAGTTTTATTTGGAACATGATTTTTGAGCTAAAGAACACACAACCTGTGAGATTTGAGCCTTTATGCATGGTTACATTATTTAACCATAATTGTTTTATTCTTGTGTGTTTACTTCTCTATGATTGTAATTTATATTTTGTTCCATCCTATATGTCCAATGTTTAATATATTTATATGCTGCATATGATTGAGGCCATTAATTGTTAGCTCACTTATCCAAATTAAGCCTACCTTTTCAATTACCGTTGTTAGCCACTTTGAGCCTTTAAATCCCATTTGTTCTGTGATTTACCACATTACTAGCCTTAAGCGAAAAAACAATTATATACCCCAATTTGAATCTTTGGTTAGCTTAAGATAGAATTGTGTGTGCTAATTAAGTATGGGAAATTGTGGGGACAAAGGATAATAAGGAAATGTGTCATGATAATATAATGGAAATTTGGACACCTACTCATGTGAAACTATAAGAATAAAAAATCTATGTGCATTGATTAGCTATGTTTATTTTTATGTTTATGTTAAAAAAAATTCAATAAATAAATAAGGGGACAAAATTACCCCAATGCTGAGTTAAGAATTCAAAGATCAATGCATGTATGATAAAAATTAAAATAAAAAAAAGTTGATACATGAGTATGGAATGTGAAAGGGAATTCTAGGTAGCTAGGTACGGACCCCAAAGTTATATAAAATATATAGGTTATGTTAAAGTTTGGGTTAATTAAAGATTCAATTTATAAGCTCACTTAACCATATATGTATCCTTACCTTTACCTTAGCCCCATTACAACCTTGAAAAGACCTCATGAAGTTGCATTAGTATATTAAATGTTGTTGATTGGTTAGGAGAAGAACAAAAATTAGGGAGCATGATTAGAGAAGGATAGAGTGATTACCCTATACACTAGAGAGACTAGAGTATACATACATCATCAATGAGGGTTCAATGCTTAAAATTCCATGTTCCTTGCTTTCATGAGCTACCTTCTTGCATTTTTATCTGTTCTTACTATATGAGAATTGATTTAGTGGAACTTGATTTGTGATTATTTTGAAGAGCTTATTTACTCTTGATCAAGTGGACAAGAATCATATAGTCGCATTCACATATATCGGTTGCATTGCATTGCATAAGTTTTTACATGTTCCTACTCATTTATTTTATCTCCTTCAACTAAGCATGAGGACATGCTAATGTTTAAGTGTGGGGAGGTTGATAAACCACTATTTTATGGTTTATAATATGTTTAATTGTGTGGTTTTATCATGATCTTTACCCACTTATTCATATAATTAGCATGCATTTATATTTCCTTCCTAAAATTATTACATGATTGAAAACTTACTTCCTAGAGACTTTTAATTAGGTATTTTAATTCTCCTTTATTCCATTCGATGCCGTGATCTATATGTTAAGTGTTTCAGGCTTTATAGGGTATGAATGAGTTGGAGATTGGAAAGGAAGCATGCAAAAATGGAAGGAACACAAAGAATTGAGGAGATAACCAGCGAGAAGTCACGCAGTCGCATGGCTGACGCGACCACGCGAGTTGGAAGAAATAACAGTGACGCGCTCGCGTGCCTGACGCAACCGCGCGGATCGGAAGCTGCATGAATGACGCGAATGCGTGAACGACGTGCACGCGTGGTACGAGAAACGCCGAGTGACGCAAACGTGTGGATGACGCGGCCGCGTGACGTGCGTGATCTGCAGAATTTCAGAAGTCGCTAGCAGAGTTTCTGGGCCGGATTTTAACCCAATTTTCGACCCAGAAACACAGATTAGAGCCAGGGAACATGCAGAGACAGGGGAGAACATTCATTCCACATAATTTTTAGTTTCTAGATCTAAAATTGCTCCTCCCCTAGGTTTTACTCACTTGAACATTCATAGTTAGGATTTTGAAGGTTTTGGCTTTAGCTTTTGAGAAGAGTCTACCTCCGGTACCAGTTACTATAGTCTGTTATTTACTTTTCATTTATTCTTTCATATTCTTAATTCCCCTAGAGTTGACATTAGATTATTTTCATGAGTTATTAATATAGACTATTTTTATTTTCAATTAATCCCTTTCATTATTATTCATCATGTCTTTTTTTATTTTCCCCATTAATTCTGTGAAGTTTATAATTATGATGAGTGAGTAGTTCCATAACTTGATTGGGAGATGATTGAAAGGAACCCTTGAGTTGAATCACTCAAGAGAGAAATTATAATTGGGTTATTTGTTGGATCACCCTCTAATCATTGACACTAGTCCTTCCCAAGAGAGAGGACTAGGACTTGTGACTAGAAACAGCTTTCCAACTTGCTTGACTTTCCTTTACCTAGTAAGGGATAACTAAGCAAAGCAACTTCCAATTATTAATTAATCTTGAGAGTACTTCAACAAGAATAGGACTTCCAACTAATCTACTCCCAGTCAAGGCTTTTATTTAAGATTAATTAAATTCTCTAATTTAATTTCCTGTTTATCAACTCAAACATTTTTGAAAACACCTGATTGATAAAATAGCACATTTCTCTACAACTCGTTGGGAGACGACCTGGGATTCATACTCCCAGTATTTTAATTTCAATATTGTGACAACCCTTTTAAATTGATAAGCGGATTTTCGGCTGGTTAAGGACTGTACTTGCAACGTATTTCTATTAATAAATTCTTAACTCGCCAATTTCCGCCACGTCAATTTTTGGTCAGTCATCTCCTTTAATTCTTGTGCTCCTTCTATTTGTGCAAGCTTCCTCTCCATCAAATCTAGCCAAATGCTACCTAAAATAAACAGAATTGCACGAGACTCAAAGTAGCATCCATAGTGGCAAAAAGACAATTAATTCTTGATTAAACTCAACAATTTAAATGCAAATTCACTAGGAAAAAATAAGAAAAATGCTCACTGATGGTGTTTTTATGGAAAAACGAATTTCCAAACACATAAATCTAACCGGCAAGTATACCGGGTCGCATCAAGTAATAATAACTCACAAGAGTGAGGCCAATCCCACAGGGATTGATGGATCAAGCAACTTTAGTGGGTGATTAGTTTAGTCAAGCTAACATTGAAGTGAATTTGTGTGAAGTTGATCAACAGAAAGTAAATTGCAGGAATGATAAAGTTGCAGAATGTAAATGGCAGGAAACTTAAAGAGCAAGAAAAGTAGATTGCATCAAATGTAAAGGGGGCTGGGGTGCTGGAAATTAAATGAAAGCAGTAGATCCAAGCTTAAAACAATTGCAAGGAAATTAAATTGCAGGAAAAGTAAATTCAAGGTCACAGTAGCTTAAATGTAAATTGCAGAAGAACATAAGTGCAGGAAATTAAATTGGGAGCAATGAGATGCAACAAAGAGACATATATCATTTCTCAAGTCTCAAAGTGAAACTAACAATTTCAATGAAACAGTAAAAATAGAAGGAAAGCCAAGAGCTCAATTGCTCACTTGATCAAGACAGAAACAAAATTTAACTCAATTGTGAAATTCAGAAAAAAAATTCAAGATCTCAGGGAATCAATGAGACTAGAGAACAAGTCTAGATCTCAAGCCCTTCCTTGATCAATTCAGAGAACAATTTGCAGAAGAAAAAGAAGATGAAAGAAATAAATGAAAACTCAGATTCAATTCTCAATTTTCTGAAATTATGTAGAAGAAGAACAAGAGATTTCAGATCAAGTGAAACAAAATTCCTTCAATTCTTCATCCAAAATTCAAACAGAAATGAAAACTAAGAGAGAGAACTCCCAATTCCAAATGCTCCCTAGTGGAGCTAGCCTTTTTCTCATGGAGCTCTATTAGAGCCAACCTCCTTTTTGGAATAGAGTGATGCCTTTATATAGGCTTTTTACAAAATAAAAATAAAATGAAATTGAAATTAAAAACAAATTCACAAAAATGAAATTCCTAATCTAGCTTCTCTGTGTGCCTTTGAGTCATGTTGAGTGGGCTTTGCTTGCTTTGGATTTGAGGAGAAATGGGTTTGGTTGGCCTTGATTCAATTTGGAGAAAAATTGAATTTAAATGGAATTTTAGTTGAATTTTGGCCCATGTTGCTCCCAGGAAGCTGCTCTGCACTTGTGGAGAGCAGAGCAGTGAAGCCTTGCATGGGGATCCAATTAGTGCGCCAAGTGTGGGAGGGGCATCAGGATGCTGCCCTGCCCTTGTGGAGAGCAGGGCAGTGTTATCATGGTGCGACCAAGCTGCGCGCCCAAGCTCCCTTGCTGTGCGCCAAGGATGCCCGTGTCATGCATGCCCATGCGCGTGCCAAGGGGAGTTCCCAAATTCGAACCTTGGTGAAAGCATTTGGGGGAGCAATTTTCCTTGATTTTTCATGAAGAGAAGCACGACATTGCCCTGCTCTCCAAGAGGGCAGAGCAGAATAATGAGCTACTTTGCTTTGGAGTGAGGCTCCAGCTTCGAACCTTGGTGGAAGCACTTTGGTTTATTTTCGCTTATTTTTTACCCTTAAAGATGCCTTTCACTCATGCCTTAATTGTACGCCAAATAAGAATTGTCATATATCGTTGGAAAGCTCTGAATGTCAGCTTTGAAACGCAACTGGAAGCACATCAATCGGACGTCTGTAGCTCAAGTTATAGCCCTTTGAAGTAGGCATGGTCGTGCTGTGAGCGCCCCAAATTTAACTTAGCGAAAATTTGCTCCAACCTCACTTTGTTTTCACGATATTGCCCTGCTCTTGGCAAGGGCAGAGCAACGTGCGTGCTGGTTGCTTCCTTCTTTGATTTTGTCATGGGCCACGCTTTTAAAAGCGTGGCCTAAGGCTCCAAAGTGTGCTCCAACTTCAAAGTGTGTCCCAAAGCTCTTTGTTTCTCCTTTTTAGCTTATTTTGTGCTTCTTTGCTTCTTTTTCTTCTTATTTCCTACAAGATTTATAAAATTAAAAGATCAAGAAAATATATCATTTAAGCACAAAAGCATTCAATATTTAAGCACAAATCATCAATTTCTTGTATGAAAAAGCATAGAAAAATAGGTATATGATGACATGTCATCACAACACCAAACTTAAACCTTGCTTGTCCTCAAGCAAGAAAAGAATCATGCAATAAAGATTGACAATCCAAGGTAAGAAGAATAGCAACTCAATGTTCATGGTAAGCTAGTTTTCTATGCATGCTTCAATCACAAAAGAAATGTAAATGATTGATGCTTCTATCTAGCTCAATTTATGAAATCTTTTTCTTATAATTCTTCCTTGAAACAAGCTTTTGATGTTTTTTTTTTTTAGCTTCTCCTTTTGGGTGCTTTGCCCCATGAGTTGATAACAAAGCTACGACTTCTAAATGCTTTGTTTTCAAGTATTACCACTTGATACATAAGCACCACAAGCATTTAATTAGAGGACTTCATTAAGCTCATCATTTTTTTTTCTTTTCTTGACTCTCTAATCATTGATGCTCAGAGCCTTGAGCTTTGAGGGAGTGCTTTTGCACTTGAGCCTAGCCTTGACTTCTAAGTGTTTTGTTTTCAAGCATTTGGCTTGATACATAAACGCCACAAGCACTTAGCAAATAAATTGCCATTGGTACTCAGAGCCTTCAGCTTTCTCATTCTTTCCCTTTTTCTTTTCTTGCTTTAATTGTATTTGCTTCTTCAAGGTTTTCATGATTTCAAAAGATTTCACAAAATGTACTAGATGAAAAACTTCAATTAAATAAAATCCAATGCAATTGAGCAACAATTAATCATACTAGCTTTCCAATACTTGTATGCACATGCTAAACTCTTCTTTAATTCCTTGTTTGTTTATGATCATGATGATTTACTGCTTTTGAACTCACAGAATTCAAGTTGGTAGTCATAATGGTACAACACCATGTTATAAATCAAAATTCAAGCTATGCTTATTCATACCACACATGCATACAGAGAAAATGAAGACAATCATGCAATTTAAAGTGCTGGAAATAAATGAGAGGAAAAGGAACTTTACAACCTTGTAATTCATCTTCTCTATTATTGTCATTTTCCTCCCATTCTTCTCCTTCCCATACCAACTCAGAATGCTTGCTCATCATCAAGCAACAATTAGAACAATGGCTATGGGGCTAAGATGCATCATGAATGTCTTACACAATAATATGTTAGTAGCACATGTGTTTTAAGCAAGCAAAATTAAAGATAACAATCAAGGCACAAGAGACAGAGACATTTTGATTGCATAGATAAGAAGGTGTGCACAATACATTGCATAAAAGATAAGTGGCACACCAAACTTAGTGTGACACTTTCACTTGGAATTAATGCAAGTATCTTGTAAGAATTAGAACCAAATTTTGTTGCATAGCAACACCAAACTTAGAATGCAACCATATGTCAATTTATTTGAACTAAAACTAAACAAAAGAAACTGTTATTTGTTGAATACAATCACTAAGCCAAGATTTGTTATGAGTAAGGATCTCTTGGTGATGTATTAACAAAAATAGTTAATAAAAGAAAACAAAAAAAAAGTGACTAAAACAAATTGAATGCAAACAAAATGTCAAAACAAAAGAAAAATAACAATGCAAAGGCAATATGATTATGCAGACAAGTGATGTTGCTGGATGAGTTGCATAGAAAAATAAGTGGCATACCAAACTTAGAATCTTAGTGTGACACTTTCATGTAGAATTGATGCAATCATCCTAAGGAATTGAAAACAATTTGTTGCAGGGCAACACCAAACTTAGAATGTGATCATATGCCAATTTATTGAAATTTAAACAAGGCAAGGCGAAGGAATATTACCTACTGTTTACCTATTATTCACTTTCTTCCTCTTTTTCCAGTTTGTTAAGAGGAATGACTTCAAATGAGGAGAAGTTTCAGCTATTATCCCCTGTCTTGGTCTCCTTTCAGCAAGCTTTCTTTTGAAATTGGCTTGATTGAGCTTGCTTGCTTGATCAGGGGGAGGATTGTTTGCAGTTGACCTTTTCTTGAATGTTGTCCTTGGTATCTTGTCACAATCCTCTTCTTGGCGCTTTTGTTAATTGCCTTCACTTCTTGGATGTCAAGACATGGTTGCTGTGTGATTTTTGGAGTAATTTCTTCATCAAGAGCCTCTTGCATTGGTGGTTCCATGAGTTTTTCTTCTTTGCACTTCTCTACTTCACTTGAGTTTGGACGTCCTTGATTGTTCTTCTCACTTTCTTGTTCTTCCACTTCCTCTTTTACACTCAACATTTGTTTTAATAGCACTTTCATTGAAGAGGTTTGTTGTTCTTTCCATGATTTCTTCATCTCCTCTTCATACCTTTCAATCATGGATTCAAGTGTTGAGGCGTTTTGGTCCAGGGAAGTTTGTGAGAGTTGTGAGTTGTCATGTGCTCTTGTCATCTCAAGTGCAGTTTTAGGTTCAAATATTTCCACCACATCTTCCTTCTTCACTAAAATTTCACTTGACTCAGTAGCCTCTTCCTCTTGTTTTTCCTCTTTCCTTGTTGCACTCACCAATTGAGCTAACATTATTTCCATGTTTTTGAATGAATTCTCTTGCTCGTTCCAGGATATCTGTGCCTACCTCTCATATTTTTCAAACATGGTCTCAAGCTTTGAGAGGCTTTGGTTCATGGAAGTTTGTGTGGGTGGTGAATTTTGATAGAGGCTTTCTGTTGAAGCATGGTCAAGTGATGATATCTTTGGATGAATATCATATGGAGCATTAGAATTTCCTTCCCAGCCACCATTAGAATCATGACTAGCATCATTTTGTGGTGGAAGAAAATATCCCATATGATTTTCTTGCTCATCTTGTGTCTGTGAAGCAAATCTCCATGGATTGGAGTGCTTAGAATTTGTATTTTCTTGGTGATATTCCCAACCACCATTAGAGATTGGTGATGGTAGGTGATATCCCATAAAATTTGTTTGATCATAAGATGAGTTGAACTCCATTTGAATTTTAGAACACACAACACCAAGGAAAATTGAAATTACTCATATCAGAGATGAGAATTTCTTAGTGAGGCAAAAACTCAAACACCTTGGTTTCAACTTAGAACAGAGAACAAAAAAAAAAGAAAATGCTTGATCTAGACTTCTCACCCACTTAATCATTGTTGATCTAATGAATCCCCGGCAACGGTGCCAAAAACTTGATGGTGTTTTTGTGAAAAAATGAATTTCCAAACACATAAATCTAACCGGCAAGTATACCGGGTCGCATCAAGTAATAATAACTCACAAGAGTGAGGTCGATCCCACAGGGATTGATGGATCAAGCAACTTTAGTGGGTGATTAGTTTAGTCAAGCTAACATTGAAGTGAATTTGTGTGAAGTTGATCAACAGAAAGTAAATTGCAGGAATGATAAAGTTGCAGAATGTAAATGGCAGGAAACTTAAAGAGCAAGAAAGGTAGATTGACAAAATCTTAAATGACAAGAAATGTAAATTGCATCAAATGTAAAGGGGGTTGGGGTGCTGGAAATTAAATGAAAGCAGTAGATCCAAGCTTAGAACAATTGCAAGGAAATTAAATTGCAGGAAAAGTAAATTCAAGGTCACAGTAGCTTAAATGTAAATTGCAGAAGAACATAAGTGCAGGAAATTAAATTGGGAGCAATGAGATGCAACAAAGAGACATAGATCATTTCTCAAGTCTCAAAGTGAAACTAACAATTTCAATGAAACAGTAAAAATAGAAGGAAAGCCAAGAGCTCAATTGCTCACTTGATCAAGACAGAAACAAAATTTAACTCAATTGTGAAATTTAGAAAAAAAAATTCAAGATCTCAGGGAATCAATGAGACTAGAGAACAAGTCTAGATCTCAAGCCCTTCCTTGATCAATTCAGAGAACAATTTGCAGGAGAAATGGATTTGGTTGGCCTTGATTCAATTTGGAGAAGAATTGAATTTAAATGGAATTTTAGTTGAATTTTGGCCCATGTTGCTCCCAGGAGGCTGCTCTGCTCTTGTGGAGAGCAGAGCAGTGAAGCCTTGCATGGGGATCCAATTAGTGCGCCAAGTGTGGGAGGGGCATCAGGATGCTGCCCTGCCCTTGTGGAAAGCAGGGCAGTGTTGTCATGGTGCGTCCAAACTGCGCGCCCAAGCTCCCTTGCTGTGCGCCAAGGATGCCCGTGTCATGCATGCCCATGCGCGTGCCAAGGGGAGTTCCCAAATTCGAACCTTGGTGAAAGCATTTGGGGGAGCAATTTTCCTTGATTTTTCATGAAGAGAAGCACGACATTGCCCTTCTCTCCAAGAGGGCAGAGCAGAATAATGAGCGCTACTTTGCTTTGGAGTGAGGCTCCAGCTTCGAACCTTGGTGGAAGCACTTTGGTTTATTTTCGCTTATTTTTGGCCCTTAAAGATGCCTTTCACTCATGCCTCAATTGTATGCCAAATATGAATTTCCATATATCGTTGGAAAGCTCTGAATGTCAGCTTTCCAACGCAATTGGAAGCACATCAAACGGACGTCTATAGCTCAAGTTATAGCCCTTTGAAGTAGGCATGGTCGTGGTGTGAGCGCCCCAAATTTAACTTAGCGAAAATTTGCTCCAACCTCACTTTGTTTTCACGATATTGCCCTGCTCTTGGCAAGGGCAGAGCAATGTGCGTGCTGGTTGCTTCCTTCTTTGATTTGGTCATGGGCCACGCTTTTAAAAGCGTGGCCTAAGGCTCCAAAGTGTGCTCCAACTTCAAAGTGTGCCCCAAAGCTCTTTTTTTCTCCTTTTTAGCTTATTTTGTGCTTCTTTGCTTCTTTTTCTTCTTATTTCCTACAAGATTTATAAAATTAAAAGATCAAGAAAATATATCATTTAAGCACAAAAGCATTCAATATTTAAGCACAAATCATCAATTTCTTGTATGAAAAAGCATAGAAAAATAGGTATATGATGACATGTCATCACTCACGCATCAGCGACGCATGCGCGTCATATGCGCCGCGTCACTTAACTCAGCGCGCCACCCAAATTTTCTTTCTTCCACTCTTCTTTTCTTTTCTTAATCCTAATTCTTCGTCTTTCTTCTTCATTCTTTCTACTTCTTCCTTCTTTCTTCTTCTCTTCTCTCACCACCACCGGCAGACCACCTCCGGTGATCACCAACTCCGGCAGTTACAATTTTCTTTCCTTTTCTTCTTCCCTTCTTACTCCTCTTCTACTATTCTTACTTCCATTTATCTCCTTATTTTTATCTTCTCTTTAAGGTTTTTTTTCTCTTCCCTTCTACTTTTTTATTCTTCTTTTAGTTATTGCACTTGCCTATTTTACTTATTTTTAATTCCATATTAGCTTTGTTATTTATAATTTCTTTTTCATCCTTTTATCTTGTATTTTTATGTTGGTATTAGAACTTTATTTGAGTCATTATTTTGCTATATTTTAGCTTGTTTGTTGGTGCACGAAATTATAGTCCCAATATCAAAATCAAGATTTCTTATGATTTCGTACCACTAACCAGCAAGTGTACTGGATCGTCCAAGTAATACCTTACGTGAGTAACGATTGATCCCACGGAGATTATTGGTTTGAAGCAAGCTATGTTTATTTTATTATTCTTAGTCAGGATATCTATTATAATTATCAGTTTGAATTATTAGAAAAATCAAAGAGCGTGAAATAATTACTTGTTATGCAATAATGGAGAATATGTTGGAGTTTTTGAGATGCTTTGTCCTTCTCATTTAAGCTTTCCTCTTGTATTCCTCTTCCCACACGCAAGGCTCCTTCCATGGCAAGCTATATGTAGGGTGTCACCGTTGTCAATGGCTACTTCCCATCCTCTCAGTGAAAATGGTCCAAATGCTTTGTCACAGCACGGCTAATCAGCTGTTAGTTCTCGATCATGTCGGAATAGAATCCATTGATTCTTTTGCATTTATCATCATGCCCAACACTCGCAAGTTTGAAGCTTGTCACAGTCATCCAATCCGAGAATCCTACTCAGAATACCACAGACAAGGTTTAGACTTTTCAGATTCTCATGAATGCCGCCATCAATTCCAGCTTATACCACGAAGATTCTGATTAAGGAATCTAAGAGATACTCATTCAATCTGATGTAGAACAGAGGTGGTTTTCAGGCACACGTTCATGGATTGAGGAAGGTGATGAGTGTCACGGATCATCACCTTCTTCATAGTTAAGCGCGAATGAACATCTTAAATAAGAACAAGTGTGTTTGAATGGAAAACATAAGTAATTGCATTAATTCATCGAGACGCTGCAGAGCTCCTCACCCCCAACAATGGAGTTTAGAGACTCATGCCGTCAAAGAGTATAAAATTCAGATCTAAAAATTTCATTAGGTACAAAATAAGTCTCTAAAAGTTGTTTAAATACTAAACTAGTAACCTAGGTTTACAGAAAATGAGTAGACTAAGATAATTGGTGCAGAAATCCACTTCTGGGGCCCACTTGGTGTGTACTGGGGCTGAGACTTAAAATTCTCACGTGCCTGGGCTGTTTCTGGAGTTGAACGCCAGGTTGTAACGTGTTTTTGGCGTTGAACTCCAACTTGTAACCTGTTTCTGGCGCTGGACGCCAGACTGCAACATGGAACTGGCGTTGAACACCAGTTTACGTCATCTATCTTTGCGCAAAGTATGGACTATTATATATTGCTGAAAAGCCCTGGATGTCTATGATGAGCGGATAATTTATACGCTTTTTGGCATTGTTTTTAGGTAGTTTTTAGTAAGTTCAAGCTACTTTTAAGGATGTTTTCATTAGTTTTTATGTTAAATTCACATTTCTAGACTTCACTATGAGTTTGTGTGTTTTTCTGTAATTTCAGGTAATTTCTGGTTGAAATTGAGGGACTTGAGCAAAACTCTAAAAAAGGCTAACAAAAAGGACTGCTGATGCTGTTGGAATCTGACCTCCCTGCACTCAAAATGGATTTTCTGGAGCTACAGAACTCCAAATGGTGCGCTCTCAACGGCGTTAGAAAGTAGACATCCAGAGCTTTCCAGTAATATATAATAGTCCATACTTTATTCGGAAATTGATGACGTAACTTGGCGTTGAACGCCAAGTACATGCTGCTGTCTGGAGTTAAACGCCAGAAACACGTCATGATTCGGAGTTGAACGCCCAAAACACGTTATAACTTGGAGTTCAACTCCAAGAAAAGCCTCAGCTCGTGGATAGATCAAGCTCAGCCCAAGCATATACCAAGTGGGCCCCGGAAGTGGATTTATGCATCAATTACTTACTCATGTAAACCCTAGTAGCTAGTCTAGTATATATAGGACATTTAACTATTGTATTAAACGTCTTTTGACCACGTTTCATCTTTGGTCTCAGTTTTGTTTTATTCTTCATCTTAGGAGGCCATTGAGCACGTTTTAGGGGGCTGGCCATTCGGCCATGCCTGAACCTTTCACTTATGTATTTTCAACGGTGGAGTTTCTGCACACCATAGATTAAGGATATACGTTGCACAACACTTTGATGAATGTGATGATCCGTGACACTCATCATCATTCTCACCTATGAACGCGCGTGATTGACAACCACTTCCGTTCTACCTTAGGCCGGGCGCATATCTCTTAGATTCCCCAACAGAATTTTCGTGGTATAAGCTAGATAGATGGCGGCATTCATGGGGATCCGGAAAGTCTAACCTTGTCTGTGGTATTCCGAGTAAGATCCTGGGAATCCAAAAAGTCTAACCTTGTCTGTGGTATTCCGAGTAGGATTCCGGTATTGAATGACTGTGACGAGCTTCAAACTCCTGAAGGCTGGGCGTTAGTGACAAACGCAAAAGAATCAATGGATTCTACTCCAACCTGATTGAGAACCGACAGATGATTAGCCGTGCTGTGACAGAACATTTGGACCATTTTCACTGAGAGGATAGGATGTAGCTATCAACAAGGGTGATGCCTCCAGACGATTAGCCGTGCAGTGACAGCGCATAGGACCATTTTCCCGAGAGGATTAAAAGTAGCCATTGATGATGGTGATGCCCTACATACAGCTTGCCATGGAAAGGAGTAAGAAGGATTGGATGAAAGTAGTAAGAAAGTAGAGATTCGAAAGGATTCTAGCATCTCCACACGCCTATCTAAAACTCCCACTATTGAATTACATAAGTATTTCTATCCCTTTTTATTTTCTATTTATTATTAATTTTCGAAATTATAAACCAATTTAATCTGCCTAACTGAGATTTACAAGGTGACCATAGCTTGCTTCATACCAACAATCTCTGTGGGATCGACCCTTACTCACGTAAGGTATTACTTGGATGACCCAGTACACTTGCTGGTAAAGTTGAACGGAGTTGTGTCCACACATAAGTGCCATAATAATGATTCCATATAACAACAAAGAATACTACATTGATGTGATCACAATTTCGTCCACCAAGTTTTTGGCGCCGTTGCCGGGGATTGTTCGAGTATGGACAATTGACGGTTCATCTTGTTGCTCAGATTAGGTAATTTTCTTTTCAAAAATCTTTTTCAAAATTTTTCTTTTATTTTTCGTTTTTCTAAACTTTATTTTCGAAAAAATTAATAAAACTCCAAAAAAAATTAGAAAATCATAAAAACAAAAAATATTTTGTGTTTCTTGTTTGAGTATTGAGTCAATTTTTAAGTTTGGTGTCAATTGCATGCTTTAAAAATTTTTCTTGCAATTTTCTAAAATTTCATGCATTCATAGTGTTCTTCATGATCTTCAAGTTGTTCTTGACAAGTCTTCTTGTTTGATCTTGATGTTTTCTTGTTTTGTGTTGTTTGTTGTTTTTCATATGCATTTTTCGTTTGTTAGAGTCCATGCATTAAAGATTTCTAAGTTTGGTGTCTTGCATGTTTTCTTTGCATCAAAAATTTTTCAAAATTATGTTCTTGATGTTCATCATGATCTTCAAAGTGTTCTTGGTGTTCATCTTGACATTCATAGTGTTCTTGCATGCATTAAGTGTTTTGATCCAAAATTTTTAAGTTTTGGGTCATGATTGTGTTTTTCTCTCTCATAATTAAAAAAATTCAAAAATAAAAAAATATCTTTTCCTTATTTCTCTTCAAATTTTCGAAATTTTGGGTTGACTTGGTCAAAAATTTTCAAAATTAGTTGTTTCTTGCAAGTCAAGTCAAATTTTCAATTTTAAAAATCTTATCTTTTCAAAATCTTTTTCAAAAATCATATCTTTCTCATTTTTTTCTATTTCTCGAAAAATTCAAAATTCTTTTTCAAAATATTTTCAAAATCTTTTTCTTATCTTTATATCAAATTTTCGAAAATTAGCTAACAATTAATGTGATTGATTCAAAAATTTGAAGTTTGTTACTTGCTTATTAAGAAAGGTTCAATCTTTAAGTTCTAGAATCTTATCTTGTAGTTTCTTGTTAGTGAAGTAAGTAATTTCAAATTTTTAAATTAAATCTTTTTATCTCTTATCTTATCTTTTTCAAAAATTTTATCTTTTTCAAAATTTGATTTCAAAATATCTTATCTAACTTCTTATCTTCTTATCTTTTTAAAATTTGATTTCAAATCTTTTTCAATCAACTAACTAACTTTTTGTTTGTTTCTTATCTTTTTCAAAATCACCTAACTACTTTTCCCTCTCTAATTTTCGAAAATATCTCACCTCTTTTTCAAAAATTCTTTTTGTTCTAAATTTTAATTTTAATTATATCTTATATTTAATTTTCGAAAATTACTAACCCCTTTTTCAAAATTATTTTCGAAATTCTCCCTCTCTTTTCATATTCTATTTAATTATTTATTTACTAACACTCTCTTCACCTCTCTTCATCTAAAAATCCAAACCATTCTTCTTCACTCTTCCCCCCTTTCTTTTTCTACTAACATAAAGGAATCTCTATACTGTGACATAGAGGATTCCTCTTTCTTTTCTTGTTTTCTTCTTTTTCATATAAGCAGGAACAAGGATAAAGGCACTCTTGTTGAAATTGATCCAGAACCTGAGAGGACTCTGAAGAGAAAATTAAGAGAAACTAAGTTACAACAATCCAGAAACAACCTTTCAGAAATTTTCGAACAAGAGAAGGAGATGGCAGCCGAAAATAATAATAATGCAAGGAGAATGCTTGGTGACTTCACAAAGCCAACGTCCAAATTTGATGGAAGAAGCATCTTCATTCCTGCCATTGGAGCCAATAATTTTGAGCTTAAGCCTCAATTAGTTGCTTTAATGCAACAAAACTGCAAGTTTTATGGACTTCCATCTGAAGATCCTTATTAGTTTTTAACTGAGTTCTTGCAGATCTGTGAGACTGTAAAGACGAATGGAGTTGATCCTGAAGTCTACAGACTCATGCTTTTCCCTTTTGCTGTAAGAGACAGAGCTAGAATATGGTTGGATTCACAACCCAAGGATAGCCTGGACTCCTGGGATAAGCTGGTCACAGCCTTCTTGGATAAATTCTTTCCTCCTCAAAAGCTGAGCAAGCTGAGAGTGGATGTTCAAACCTTCAAACAAAAAGATGGTGAATCCCTCTATGAAGCTTGGGAAAGATACAAGCAGCTGACCAAAAGATGTCCATCTGACATGTTTTCAGAATGGACCATATTAGATATATTCTATTATGGTCTATCTGAATTTTCGAAAATGTCATTGGACCACTCTGCAGGTGGATCTATTCACCTAAAGAAAACGCCTGAAGACGCTCAAGAACTCATTGACATGGTTGCAAACAACCAATTCATGTACACTTCTGAGAGGAATTCCGTGAATAATGGGATGCCTCAGAAGAAAGGAGTTCTTGAAATTGATGCTCTGAATGCCATATTGGCTCAGAACAAAGTGCTGACTCAACAGGTCAACATGATCTCTCAAAATCTGAATGGATGGCAACATGCATCCAACAGTACTAAAGAGGCAGCTTCTGAAGAAGCTTATGATCCTGAGAACCCTGCCATGGCAGAGGTTAATTACATGGGTGAACCTTATGGAAACACCTCTAATTCATCTTGGAGGAATCATCCAAATTTCTCATGGAAGGATCAACAAAAGCCTCAACAAGGCTTTAACAATGGTGGACGCAATAGGCTGAGCAATAGCAAGCCTTTCCCATCATCTTCTCAGCAACAGACAGAGAATTCTGAACAAAACACTTCTAATTTAGCCAATCTAGTCTCTGATCTGTCAAAGGCTACTTTCAGTTTCATGAGTGAAACAAGATCCTCCATTAGAAATCTGGAGGCACAAGTGGGCCAGCTGAGTAAGAAAGTCATTGAAACTCCTCCCAGTATTCTCCCAAGCAATACAGAAGAGAATCCAAAAGGAGAGTGCAAGGCCATTGATATAATCAATATGGCCGAATGCACAAGGGAGGAGGAGGACGAAAATCCTAGTGAGGAAGACCTCCTGGGACGTCTCTCAAGCAAGAAGGAGTTTCCTATTAAGGATCCAAGGGAATCTGAGGCTCATATAGAGACCATAGAGATTCCATTAAATCTCCTTCTGCCATTCATGAGCTCTGAAGACTATTCTTCTTCTGAAGAGGATGAAGATGTGACTAGAGAGCAAGTTGCTCAATATTTAGGAGCTATCATGAAGCTGAATGCCAAGTTGTTTGGCAATGAGACTTGGGAAAGTGAACCTCCCTTGCTCATTGGTGAACTAGACACCTGGATTCAGAAAATTCTACCTCAAAAGAAACAAGATCCTGGCAAGTTTTTGATACCTTGTACCATAGGCACCATGACCTTTGCAAAAGCTCTGTGTGATCTGGGGTCAGGGATAAATCTTATGCCACTCTCTGTAATGGAGAAGCTGGGGATCATTGAGGTACAACCTGCCTTGTTCTCATTACAATTGGCAGACAAGTCATTGAGACAAGCTTATGGAATAGTGGAGGACGTGTTAGTAAAGGTTGAAGGCCTTTACATCCCTGCTGATTTCATAATCTTAGACACTAGGAGGGAAGAGGATGAAGGCATCATCCTTGGAAGACCTTTCCTAGCCGCAGCAGGAGCTATGATAGATGTCAACAGAGGTGAATTAGTCCTTCAATTGAATGGGTAATACCTTGTGTTTAAGGTACATGGCCATCCCTCTATGACAAAAGAGAGTAAGCATGAAGAGCTTCTCTCAGTTCAGAGTCAAGAAGAGCCCCTACAGTCAAACTCTAAGTTTGGTGTTGGGAGGCCACAACCAAACACTAAGTTTGGTGTTAAGACCCCATATCCAAACTCTAAGTTTGGTGTTGGGACTATACAACATTGACCTGATCACCTTGTGGCTCCATGAGAGCCACTGTCAAGCTATTGACATTAAAGAAGCGCTTGTTGGGAGGCAACCCAATTTTATTTATCTAATTTTATTTTATTTTTATTGTTATTTTGTGTTTTATTAGGTACATGATCATGTGGAGTCACGAAAAAAATATAAAAATTAAAAATAGAATAAAAAATAGCAGAAGAAAAATTACACCCTGGAGGAAGCACAGGCTGGCGTTCAACGCCAGTAAGGAGCATCTGGCTGGCGTTCAACGCCAAAACAGAGCATAAATCTGGCACTGAACGCCAGAAACAAGCAATATTCTGGCGCTGAATGCCAGGAATGTGCCTAGAAGAAAAGCTGGCGCTGAACGCCAGTAACAAGCATGAAACTGGCGTTCAACACCAGAAACATGCTTTACATGGGCGTTGAACGCCCAGAACGTGCACCACTCGGCGTTTAAACGCCAGAATGATGTGCAAAGGCATTTTACATGCCTATTTGGTGCAGGGATGGAATTCCTTGACACCTCAGGATCTGTGGACCCCACAGGATCACCTCAAGATCTGTGGACCCCACAGGATCCCCACCTAACATATTCCCACCTTACCTCCTAATCCTATTTTACTCTTCCCCGTGTCACACTTCCCAACAACTTCAATCTCTGAATCTCTCTTCCCAATAAACACTCCTTCCCAATTACCCTTTTCACCAATCACATCCATCCACTCTTCCCCATAAACCCCACCTACCTTCAAAATTCAAAAATATTTTCACACCCAATCCCACCCTAAATGGCCGAACCAACCCTCCCCCTCTCCCTATATATACCCTTCCATTCTACTTCATTTTCACACAACACTACCCCCTCTTCCATACCTTGGCCGAACCTACACTTACCCTTCTCCTCCATATTCTCTTCTTCTTCTTCTTCTCTTCTTTCTTCTCTTGCTCGAGGGCGAGCAATATTTTAAGTTTGGTGTGGTAAAAGCATAAGCTTTTTGTTTTTCCATTACCATCAATGGCACCTAAGGCCGGAGAATCCTCTAGAAAAGGAAAAGGGATGACAAAAGCTTCCACCTCCGAGTCATGGGAGATGGAAAGATTCATCTCCAAGAGCCATCAAGACCACTTCTATGATGTTGTGGCAAAGAAGAAGGTGATCCCTGAGGTCCCTTTCAAGCTCAAGAAAAATGAGTATCCGGAGATCCGACATGAAATCCGAAGAAGAGGTTGGGAAGTCCTAACCAACCCCATGCAACAAGTCAGAATCTTAATGGTTCAAGAGTTCTATGCCAATGCATGGATCACTAGGAACCATGATCAAAGTATGAACCCGAGTCCAAAGAATTATCTCACAATGGTTCGGGGAAAATACTTAGATTTTAGTCCGGAGAATGTGAGGTTGGCGTTCCACTTGCCCATGATGCAAGGAGATGAACGCCCCTACACTAGAAGGGTCAACTTTAATCAAAGGTTGGACCAAGTCCTTATGGACATATGTGTGGAAGGAGCTCAATGGAAGAGAGACTCCAAAGGCAAGTGATGAGCGGATAATTTGTATGCTTTTTGACATTGTTTTTAGTATGTTTTTAGTATCTTTTAGTTAGTTTTTAGTATATTTTTATTAGTTTTTAATTAAAATTCACTTTTCTGGACTTTACTATGAGTTTGTGTGTTTTTCTGTGATTTCAGGTATTTTCTGACTGAAATTGAGGGTCCTGAGCAAAAATCTGATCCAGAGACTGAAAAGGACTGCAGATGCTGTTGGATTCTGACCTCCCTGAACTCGAAGTGTATTTTCTAGAGCTACAGAAGCCCAATTGGCGCGCTCTCAACGGCATTGGAAAGTAGACATCCTGGGCTTTCCAGCAATATATAATAGTCCATACTTTGCCCAAGATTTGATGGCCCAAACCGGCACTCAAAGTCACCTACAGAAATTCCAGCGTTAAACGCCGGAACTGGCATAAAATTTGGAGTTAAACGCCCAAACTGGCATGAAAGCTGGCGTTTAACTCCAGAAAAGGTCTCTACACGAAATTCCTTCATTGCTCAGCCCAAGCACACACCAAGTGGGCCCGGAAGTGGATTTTTCTGTCATTTACTCATCTCTGTAAACCTTAGGACACTAGTTTACTATTAATAGGATCTTTTGACATTGTATCCGGACCTTATGACCTCATAACATTTTATACGTTTCTTGTGTACTTCCACAGCATGAGTCTCTAAACCCCATGGTTGGGGGTGAGGAGCTCTGCTGTGTCCTGATGGATTAATGCAATTACTACTGTTTCTTATTCAAACATGCTTGCTTCCATTCTAAGATAATACTTGTTCTTAATCCGGACGAATGTGATGATCCGTGACAATCATCATCATTCTCAACCATGAACGTGTGACTGACAACCACCTCCGTTCTACCTTAGATTAAGTAGTTATCTCTTGGATTCTTTAATCGGAATCTTCGTGGTATAAGCTAGACTGATGGCGGCATTCAAGAGAATCCGGAAGGTCTAAACCTTGTCTGTGGTATTCTGAGTAGGATTCAATGATTGAATGACTGTGACGTGCTTCAATCTCCTGAAGGCGGGGCGTTAGTGACAGACGCAAAAGAATCACTGGATTCTATTCCGGCCTGATTGAGAACCGACAGATGAATTCCGCTATGCTGTGACAGAGCATATGCAATCGCTTTCACTGAGAGGATGGGAGGTAGCCACTGACAACGGTGAAACCCTACATACAGCTTGCCATGGAAGGAGACTTGCGTGTATGAAGAAGAAGACAGTAGGAAAGCAGAGATTCAGAGGATGGAGCATCTCCAAAGCCTCAGCCTATTCTCCATTACTGCAAAACAAGTACCTTTTTCATGTTCTTTTGCTTTTTACAATCAATCCTGATAATTTCTGATATCCTGACTAAGATTTACAAGATAACCATAGCTTGCTTCAAGCCGACAATCTCCGTGGGATCGACCCTTGCTCACGCAAGGTATTACTTGGACGACCCAGTGCACTTGCTGGTTAGTTGTGCGGAGTTGCAAAAGTGTTATTGCAATTTCGTGCACCAAGTTTTTGGCGCCGTTGCCGGGGATTGTTCGAGTTTGGACAACTGACGGCTTATCTTGTTGCTTAGATTAGGACTATTTTTGTTGGTTTAGAGTCTTTTAGTTGAGTCTAGTTTCATATTCTAAGTTTGGTGTCAATTGCATGCTTTTTTTTTGTGTTTTTCTTTTAATTTTCGATTTTTGCATGTTCTTAGTCCCTTTTTGATTCATAAAAATTCTAAGTTTGGTGTCCTCTTTGTGTTTTTCTCTCAAAATTTTCGAAAATTTAGTGTTTGATTCCTAAAAATTTTAAGTTTGGTGTCTTTTTGTGTTTTTCTCTTTCCTCTTTTTAAAAAAAAAAAAAATCAAATCTTTTTCATAAAATTTTTTTCAATCATATCTTTTTAATTGCTGTTGTCAAAATCTTTTTTTTCTAATTGATTCAGTTCTCAATTTGCCTTGATCTCATTTCCCTTTTGATTTTCGAATTCTCTATTTTATTTTCCTTTTGTTTTATTTTATTTTATTTTAATTTTCTTTTTTTCGGTTATTTCAAAAAAAATATAAAAAAATAAACAAAATTTATCTCCTTGCAATTATTATCATTTCCCTTTTGTCCATAATGGACTCAAGTGGAATCAATCAGTCCAAAAGGACTCTGGGGTCTTATGCTAACCCCATTACAGCTGCATATGGGAGTAGCATCTGTATACCTCCCATCAAAGCAAGCAGCTTTGAGCTAAATCCTCAACTCATTATCATAGTGCAGCAAAATTGCCAGTATTCCGGTCTCCCACAGGAAGAACCTACTGAGTTTCTGGCACAGTTCTTACAAATTGCTGACACAGTACATGATAAAGAGGTAGATCAGGATGTCTACAGACTATTACTGTTTCCATTTGCTGTAAAAGATCAAGCTAAAAGGTGGTTGAATAACCAACCTACAGCAAGCATAAAGACATGGAAACAGTTGTCAGACAAATTCCTGAATCACTTTTACCCTCCAAAGAGGATGACACAGCTAAGGCTGGACATCCAAGGCTTTAAACAAGAGGATAATGAATCCCTTTACAATGCCTGGGAGAGGTATAGAGGTATGCTAAGGAAATGTCCCTCTGAAATGTTTTCAGAATGGGTACAGTTAGACATTTTCTACTATGGGCTTACAGAGAAAGCTCAGATGTCTTTAGACCACTCAGCTGGTGGATCTATACACATGAGGAAGACAATTGAAGAAGCTCAAGAGCTTATAGACACTGTTGCTAGAAACCAATATTTGTACTCTAGCAATGAGTTCTCTCCAAAAGAGGAAGTTATAACAGTAGTCACTGATCCTAATCCCCAAGAACAGATGAATGAGCTTAATCAACAATTGCTCCTGATGACTGAACAGTTAGCAGAATTTAAAGAAATGCTCCATGATACTAAGGTTGCTAACAAGAGCATAGAACTGTAGTTGAATCAAGCAAAACAGCAAATATCTAAACAAATAACAGAGGAGTGTCAAGCAGTTCAATTGAGGAGTGGGAAGAACTTAAATAACACTGCTCAAAAGAGCAAAAAGCCAAATAAGGAACAAATGACAGAGGACAACCAAACCACTGTTCAAAATCCCTCTGAGGACAGTAAGAGCCCAGAGAGGAATATTGGCGTTCAAACACCAGAAAGGGAAGGAAAGTTGGCATTAATCGCCCATTCCTTGCCCAGTTCTGGCGTTCAAACGCCAGAAAAGGGAGAGAAGTTGGCGTTTAACGCCCAAACTTCACCCATTCCTGGCGTTCAAACGCCAAGGGAAAATCAGACACCTGAGAGTGCTGACAGTAATCCCTCTAACAAGGCTTCTTCAACCACTTCTGTAAGGAATAAACCTGCAGCATCTAAGGTTGAGGAATATCAAGCCAAGATGCCTTGTCCTCAGAAACTCCGCAAGGCGGAACAGGATAAGCAATTTGCCCGCTTTGCAGACTATCTAAGGACTCTTGAAATAAAGATTCCGTTTGCAGAGGCACTTGAGCAAATACCTTCCTATGCTAAGTTCATGAAAGAAATCTTAAGTCATAAGAAGGATTGGAGAGAAACTGAAAAAGTGTTTCTCACTGAAGAATGCAGTGCAGTCATTCTGAAAAGCTTACTGATGAGCGGATATTTTGTACGCTTTTTGGGGGTAATTTCATGTAGATTCTAGCATGTTTCAGTTAGTTTTTAGTAAAATAATATTAGTTTTTAGGCAAAAATCATATTTCTGGACTTTACTATGAGTTTGTGTGTTTTTCTGTGATTTCAGGTATTTTCTGGCTGAAATTGAGGGAGCTGAGCAAAAATCTGACTTAGGCTGAAAAGGATGCTGATGCTGTTGGATCCTGACCTCCCTGCACTCGAATGGATTTTCTGGAGCTACAGGAGTCCAATTGGCGCGCTCTCAACGGCGTTGGAAAGTAGACATCCAGGGCTTTCCAGCAATATATAATAGTCCATACTTTGCGCAAGGATAGACGACGTAACTTGGCGTTGAACGCCAAGTACATGCTGCTGTCTGGAGTTAAACGCCAGAAAAATGTCATGATCCGGAGTGAACGCCCAAAAACGTCAAAACCTGGAGTTTGACGCCAAGAAAGGCCTTTACGTGGAAAGCTTTAGTCTCAGCCCCAGCAACACCCAAGTGGGCCCCAGAAGTGGATTTCTACACCAATTATCTTAGTTTATTCATTTTTCTGTAAACCTAGGTTACTAGTTTACTATTTAAAACACTTTTACAGACTTATCTTGGACTGATGACATTTCAGATCTGAATTACATACTTTGTGACGGCATGAGTCTCTAAACTCCATTGTTGGGGGTGAGGAGCTCTGCAGCGTCTCGATGATTTAATACAATTCCTTTGTTTTCCATTCAAACACGCTTGTTCTTATCTAAGATGTTTATTCGCGCTTAATTGTGAAGAAGGTGATGATCTGTGACACTCAACACCTTCCTCAACCCATGAACGTGTGCCTGACAACCACCTCCGTTCTACATCAGATTGAATGAATGTCTCTTAGCTTCCCTAATCAGAATCTTCGTGGTATAAGCTGGATTGATGGCGGCATTCATGAGAATCCGGAAAGTCTAAACCTTGTCTGTGGTATTCCGAGTAGGATTCTGGGATTGAATGACTGTGACGTGCTTCAAACTCCTGAGGGCTGGGCGTTAGTGACAGACGCAAAAGAATCAAGGGATTCTATTCCAACCTGATTGAGAACCGACAGATGATTAGCCGTGCTGTGACAGAGCATAGGAACGTTTTCACTGAGAGGATGGGAGGTAGCCATTGACAACGGTGACACCCTACAGAGAGCTTGCCATGGAAGGAACCTGCGTGTGAGAAGAGGATTTCAAGGAAGAGTTGAAGTCAAAGGACAAAGCATCTCCAAAACTCCAACATATTCCACAATCCTTTATAAACAAGTAACTCTATTGTTCAAGTAGTCCAAACAATTTTCTTGAAATCCTGACTAAGACAAATAAAATAAACATTGATTGCTTCAAGCCAATAATCTCCGTGGGATCGACCCTTACTCACGTAAGGTATTACTTGGACGACCCAGTGCACTTGCTGGTTAGTTGTGCGAATCACAAATTCATGCACCACTTACCAGAAAAGCTTCAAGATCCTGGAAGCTTTATGATACCCTGCACATTAGAAAGTGCTTGCACCAAGACAGCCCTATGTGATCTTGGAGCAAGCATCAATCTAATACCTGCATCCACTATCAGAAAGCTTGGGTTGGCTGGAGAAGTCAAACCAACCAGGATATGCCTCCAACTTGCTGATGGCTCCATTAAACACCCATCAGGCATAATAGAGGACATGATTGTCAAGGTTGGGCCCTTTGCCTTTCCCACTGACTTTGTGGTGCTGGAAATGGAGGAGCACAAGAGTTCAACTCTCATTCTAGGAAGACCTTTCCTAGCAACTGGACGAACTCTCATTGATGTACAAAGAGGGGAAGTAACCCTCAGAGTCAATGAGGATGAGTTCAAGTTGAATGCTGTAAAAGCTATGCAGCATCCAGACACACCAAATGACTGCATGGGCGCTGACATTATTGACTCTCTGGTAGAAGAGATCAATATGGCTGAAAGCCTAGAATCAGAGCTTGAGGACATCTTCAAAGATGCTCAACTTGATCAAGAAGAACTAGAGGAAGTAAAGGAATTTTCGAAAATTCCTCAGGAGGAGGATAAACCTCCTAAGCCTGAACTCAAACCTCTACCATCATCCCTGAAATACGCATTTCTGGGAGAGGATGACACTTTTCCAGTGATTATAAGCTCTGCTTTAAATCCACAGGAAGAGGAAGCACTGACTAAAGTGCTAAGGACGCACAAGACAGCTCTTGGGTGGTCCATAAGTGATCTCAAGGGTATTAGCCCAGCTAGATGCATGCACAAGATCCTGTTGGAGGATAATGCCAAACTAGTGGTCCAACCACAGAGGAGGCTAAATCCTGCCATGAAGGAGGTGGTGCAAAAAGAGGTCACTAAGTTACTAGAGGCTGGGATTATTTATCCTATTTCTGATAGCCCCTGGGTGAGCCCTGTCCAAGTTGTTCCCAAAAAGGGAGGCATGACAGTGGTTCATAATGAAAAAAATGAACTGGTTCCTACAAGAACAGTCACAGGGTGGCGTATGTGTATTGACTACAGAAGACTCAATACAGCCACCAGAAAGGATCATTTTCCTTTACCATTCATAGACCAAATGCTAGAAAGATTAGCTGGTCATGATTATTACTGCTTTTTGGATGGCTATTCAGGCTACAACCAGATTGCAGTAGATCCCCAGGACCAAGAGAAAACAGCATTACTTGCCTTCTGGCGTGTTTGCCTACAGGAGGATGCCTTTTGGTCTGTGCAATGCACCTGCAACCTTTCAGAGGTGCATGCTCTCTATCTTCTCAGATATGGTAGAGAAGTTTCTGGAAGTCTTCATGGATGACTTTTCAGTATATGGAGACTCATTTAGCTCCTGTCTTAATCACCTAGCACTTGTCTTGAAAAGGTGCCAAGAGACTAACCTGGTTTTAAATGGGAGAAATGTCATTTTATGGTGACTGAAGGAATTGTCCTTGGGCACAAAATTTCAAGCAGGGGAATAGAGGTGGATAAGGCAAAGGTAGAGGTAATTGAAAAATTACCACCACCTGCCAATGTTAAGGCATCAGAAGCTTTCTGGGGCATGCAGGATTCTATAGAAGGTTTATCAAGGATTTTTCGAAATTGCTAAACCTTTGAGTAACCTGTTAGCTGCTGACACGCCATTTGTGTTTGACACACAGTGTTTGCAGGCATTTGAGACCCTGAAAGCTAAACTGGTCACAGCACCAGTCATCTCTGCACCAGATTGGGCAATACCATTTGAATTAATGTGTGATGCCAGTGATCATGCCATTGGTGCAGTATTGGGACAAAGGCACAACAAACTTCTGCATGTCATTTATTATGCTAGCCGTGTTCTAAATGATGCACAGAAGAATTACACAACCACAGAAAAAGAGTTACTTGCAGTGGTCTATGCCATTGACAAGTTCAGATCCTACTTAGTGGGATCAAAGGTGATTGTGTACACTGACCATGCTGCTCTTAAATACTTACTCACAAAGCAGGTTTCAAAACCCAGGCTTATAAGATGGGTGTTGCTTCTGCAAGAGTTTGATATAGAAATAAGAGACAGAAAAGGGACAGAGAACCAAGTGGCTGATCATCTGTCCCAGATAGAACCAGTAGCTGGGACGTCCCTCCCTTCTACTGAGATCTCTGAGACTTTCCCAGATGAGCAACTCTTTGCCATTCAGGAAGCTCCATGGTTTGCAGATATTGCAAACTATAAAGCTGTGAGGTTCATACCCAAAGAGTACAGTTATGTGCAGAGAAAGAAACTAATTTCAGATGCCAAGTACTACCTTTGGGATGAACCATATCTCTTTAAGAGATGTGCTGACGGAGTGATCCGCAGGTGTGTACCCAGAGAAGAAGCACAAAGGATCCTATGCACTGCCATGGATCACAGTATTGGGGACATTTTGGAAGTGAACGAACAGCCACTAAAGTTCTCCAGTGCGGCTTCTACTGGCCTACTCTCTATAAAGATTCCCGAGAGTTTGTACGTAACTGTGATAGTTGCCAAAGAGCTGGTAACCTGCCTCACGGATATGCCATGCCTCAACAAGGGATATTAGAGATAGAATTGTTGATGTATGGGGAATGATTTCATGGG